>NW_027362763.1:740141447-741443947 GCF_046119375.1 Phyllobates terribilis
AGCAGCGGTACCCGACAATTTATAACAGACAGAATAGAGCTTCACACATAGATTAGATAGATAGAAACATGTCAGTCACATATATATGAAGTACAGTGATAGTGTTGGTTACTGTACTTGTCATTTAGTATTAAAATAAAGGATTTATTAAAAAAATTGGCGTGGGGTTCCCCTTAATTTTAGGCTCTAGCGGAGGTTAAGCAGACAGCTGGGGCAGATGTTTGAAGCCTGGGAAGGGGGTAATACCCACGGAGCTTCCCAGGCTACTAATATCAGCCCCCAGCTGAATACATAGCCTTTACTAGCTATTAAAATGGGGGACCCCCTCAAAAAAATGACGTGGGGTCCCCCCTAATTTAATAGCTAGCAAAGGCTAGGCAGACAGCTGGGGGCTGATATTAATAGCCCAGGAAGGGAGCCATGAATATTGGCCCCCTCCCAGGCTAGAAACACCAGCCGTCAGCCGCCCCAGAAATGGCGCATTCATAGGATGCGCCAATTCTGGCACTTAGCCTCGCTCTTCCACGCTGCCCTGGTGCGGTGGCAGGGGGTAATAGGGCTGGGGTTGATGTCAGCTTATAATGCCAGCTGACATCAAGCCCAGGTTAGTAATGGAGAGGCGTCTATAAGACACCCCCATTACTAACCCCATAGTAAAAGTTAAAAGAAAACACAAACACCCAGAATAAAGTCCTTTAATTGAAATAAAGACACAATTCTTTATTGTTCTAAATTAAACCATACTTACAACCACGCCCATTCCAGCTGAAGCCAACGATCTCCTGTAATAAAAATAAAATAATAAAGCAACCTCATCCTTACCTTTCCATGTTTCCCACGACAGCTTCAGCTCTGCTACATCGAGATGACAGGCTGGACCGCAGCAGAACGCCGCCATCCAGCCTGTCATCCCGCAGACACTGAGAAGAGCAGGCTTGCTTGCGCTCCACATTGTCTCTCTGTGACGGCATAAAGATGAGCCGAGGTCATGTCAATTTCATGAATTTCATGAAATAATTTAAAAAAATTGAAGTGGGGCTTCGCACTATATTTGTGTCCAGCCAGGTACAGCAGGCAGGAACGGGCTGCCCCCAACCACCAGCTGCCTATTTGTACCTGGCCGGACACAACAATATAGGGAAGCCCTTTTTTTCTTAATTATTTCATGAAATAATTTAAAGAAAATTGACGTGGGGCTTCGCCCTGTTTTTGTGTCCAGCCAGGTACAACTAGGCAGCTGGGGGCTGGAATCCGCAGCGCAGGGAGGCCCAAGCTTTCTGGGCCACCCCCGCTGCAAATTGCAGTCCGCAGCCACCCCGGAAAATGGCGCGTTCATAGAAGCGCCATCTTCTGGCGCTGTACCCAACTCATCCAGGGCCCTGATGCGGTGGCTCACTGGGTAATAAAGGGGTTAGGGCCAGCTTGGCATTATCAGCTGGCCCTAAGCCCAAAATTCATGGGGTCACGCCAATATTAGACATGACCACCATGAATTTCTAGTAAAGTATTTAAAAAAAACACAACACCCAGAAAAAAGTCCTTTAATTGAAATAAACACACAATTCTTTATTGTTCTAAATTAAACCATACTTACCGTCACGCCCATTCCAGCTGAAGCCAACGATCTCCTGAAATAAAAGAAAAATAATAAGGCAACATCATCCTTACCTTTCCATGGTTCCCATGACAGCTTCAGCTCTGCTACATCGAGATGACAGGCTGGACCGCAGCAGAACGCTGCCATCCAGCCTGTCATCCCGCAGACACTGAGAAGCGCAGGCTTGCTTGCGCTCCACAGTGTCTCTCTGTGAGGGCATCCAGATGAGCCGAGTTAATGTCCAATGAACTCGGCTCACCTCATGCACGTCACTGACAGCGTGGGAGAATTCTCACGCTTAAGCGCTGAGTGCAGGAGAATTCTCCCACGCTGTCAGTGACGTGCAGGAGGTGAGCTGAGTTCATTGGACATGAGCTCACCTTATGCACGTCACTGACAGCGTGGGAGAATTCTCCTGCACTCAGCGCTTCAGCGTGAGAATTTTCCCACGCTGTCAGTGACGTGCATGAGGTGCGCCGAGTTCATTGGACATGAACTCGTCTCATCTTTATGCCGTCACAGCCAGACACTGCAGAGCGCAAGCATGCCTGCGCTTCTCAGTGTCTGCGGGATGACAGGCTGGATGGCAGCGTTCTGCTGCGGTCCAGCCTGTCATCTCGATGTAGCAGAGCTGAAGCTGTCGTGGGAACCATGGAAAGGTAAGGATGATGTTGCTTTATTATTTTTCTTTTATTGCAGGAGATCGTTGGCTTCAGCTGGAATGGGCGTGATGGTAAGTATGGTTTAATTTAGAACAATAAAGGATTGTGTCTTTATTTCAATTAAAGGACTTTATTCTGGGTGTTTGTGTTTTCTTTTAACTTTGACTATGGGGTTAGTAATGGGGGTGTCTTATAGACGCCTCTCCATTACTAACCTGGGCTTGATGTCAGCTGGCATTATAAGCTGACATCAACCCCAGCCCTATTACCCCCTGCCACCGCACCAGGGCAGCGTGGAAGAGCGAGGCTAAGTGCCAGAATTGGCGCATCCTATGAATGCGCCATTTCTGGGGCGGCTGACGGCTGGTGTTTCTAGCCTGGGAGGGGGCCAATATTCATGGCTCCCTTCCTGGGCTATTAATATCAGCCCCCAGCTGTCTGCCTAGCCTTTGCTAGCTATTAAATTAGGGGGGACCCCACGTCATTTTTTTGGGGGGGTCCCCCATTTTAATAGCTAGTAAAGGCTAGGTATTCAGCTGGGGGCTCATATTAGTAGCCTGGGAAGCTCCGTGGGTATTACCCCCTTCCCAGGCTTCAAACATCTGCCCCAGCTGTCTGCTTAACCTCCGCTAGAGACTAAAATTAAGGGGAACCCCACGCCAATTTTTTTTAATAATAAATCCTTTATTTTAATACTAAATGACAAGTACAGTAACCAACACTATCACTGTACTTCATATATATGTGACTGACATGTTTCTATCTATCTAATCTATGTGTGATGCTCTATTCCTTCTTGTCTAAATTGTCGGGTACCGGTGTATGCCGCTGCTGAATTGCCGGCCGGCTTTTTTAAAGAAAGCGTCTTCTGAGCAGTTTGTCAGCTTTTGGACTCCTTTGAAGGTGTTTTCTATGTGTTTCTATGTGTTTTTGTTTGCCTGCCATTGGTTTTAACGGTGTTCGACGGTGTTCTAAGGTGTTCGACGAACCGAACCGAACCCGAACACTACGGGGGTGGCTCAACACTACTGCTGACACACTCCAGCCACATGAGGTCTGCCATTGTCCTGCATTAGGAGGAACCCAGGGCCAACCGCACCAGCATATGGTCTCACAAGTGGTCTGAGGATCTTATCTCGGTACCTAATGGCAGTCAGGCTA
The DNA here is from genome assembly GCF_046119375.1 of Phyllobates terribilis. Taxonomy (NCBI): domain Eukaryota; kingdom Metazoa; phylum Chordata; class Amphibia; order Anura; family Dendrobatidae; genus Phyllobates; species Phyllobates terribilis. Next base: position 740,144,868 of record NW_027362763.1, read on the forward strand.
CCTCTGGCGAGCACATGGAGGGCTGTGCGGCCCTCCAAAGAAATGCCACCCCACACCATTACTGACCCACTGCCAAACCGGTCATGCTGAAGGATGTTGCAGGCAGCAGATCACTCTCCACGGTTTCTCCAGACTCTGTCACATTTGTCACATGTGCTCAGTGTGAACCTGCTTTCATCTGTGAAGAGCACAGGGCGCCAGTGGCGACTTTGCCAATCCTGGTGTTCTGTGGCAAATGCCAAGCGTCCTGCACGGTGTTGGGCTGTGAGCACAACCCCCTTCTGTGGACGTCGGGCCCTCATACCATCCTCATGGAGTCGGTTTCTAACCGTTTGTGCAGACACATGCACATTTGTTGCCTGCTGGAGGTCATTTTGCAGGGCTCTGGCAGTGCACCTTCCTGTTCCTCCTTGCACAAAGGCGGAGGTAGCGGTCCTGCTGCTGGGTTGTTGCCCTCCTACGGCCCCCTCCACAGTTGCTGGTGTACTGGCCTGTCTCCTGGTAGCGCCTCCAGCCTCTGGACACTATGCTGACAGACACAGCAAACCTTCTTGCCACAGCTCGCATTGATGTGCCATCCTGGATGAGCTGCACTACCTGAGCAACTTCTGTGGGTTGTAGAGTCCGTCTCGTGCTACCACGAGTGTGAAAGCACAACCAACATCAAAAGTGACCAAAACATCATCCAGAAAGCGTTGTACTGAGATGTGATCTGTGGTCCCCACCTGCAGAACCACTCCTTTATTGAGGGTGTCTTGATAATTGCCAATAATTTCCATCTATTCTCTATTCCATTTGCACAATAGCATGTGAAATTGATTGTCAATCAGTGTTGCTTCCTAAGTGGACAGTTTGATTTCACAGAAGTTTGATTTACTTGGAGTTATATTCTGTTGTTTAAGTGTTCCCCTTATTTCTTTGAGCAGTGTATATGTGTATGTATATACTGTGTGTGTGTGTGTGTGTGTGTGTATATATATATATATATATATATATATATATATATATATATATATATATATATATATATATATATATATATATATATATATATATATATATATTATAATATAATATGTGAATTGCAGTCCACTATTGAACAGCTCCATATATTAATGGGCCCAGGGAAGTGAAAAAAAAATGGATTCTCCCCTCCCAGTCTGTTGTGATTCTACCGATATATTACTTACTTTACGACTTGCTGTATTTTAAATAAAATCAGTGTTTTATCAGCAGGAGATTATCACTAGTGGACTAGTTGTCCCGTGCCATGTAGTCCTCCTGCCCTCAATACTGATTAGCAGCTTTCTGACAATCAGTGGTATGGGCGGGATTATACAGAGCTCAGCTTTAGTGATCTTTCACACGTGTGATTTTTCCACGTACAAGAAAAATTGACTGATTATTCTGGTCAGAGGGTTTTTGTCCAATTGTCCGAGTGACATCCTTTTTTCTCGTACATGAAGTAATTAAGAAAAAAAATATTTATCCACCTTCTCCTTTCTGCCAGTTCATGAAAATTGAACCGCACTCAGATGGCATCCGATTGCAGTCCGATTTTTTTTTTTTTTTTCATGGACCTATAGACTTGCATTGCTGATCTTGATCTGACCATCGGATCAAAATGGAACACTCCTTTGATTTTGATTTTTTTTTTTATTATATCTTAGATGGCACTCATATGCAAAAATTGGACATGTGAATGAGCTCTTACAAGAACTTCTAAATCTGCAGCAGCGAAAACAGGAATTCTGTGACTACTGCATCAAGCAGCCCAGTAAGGGGGGCTTTCACATTACTGTTTGGTAGACCCGTTGGGTCTTAAATCCAAACCCCCCACAAAATTGGATTCGGTCATATGTGCCGACAGGGCCATAGACTATAATTGTACCGGCAGAGCGAACGTGCTCTCTGCCGTGCATCATTTTTGACAGTATACGCCTACTGGAGGCGGACCCCCAGACGCAGTCTACTAGGTCTAAGTATCCCCCTCCAGTAGGCGTATACTGTCAAAAATGATGGACGGCAGAGCGAACGTGTGCTCTGCCGGCACAATTAGTCTATGGACCCGTTGATTCATACACGCGAATCCCTTTTTGCGGGGGGTTCGGACGGGACCCGCTTATGTCTACCTAAACGCAATGTGAAAGCAACCTAAGTGACACCGCTGGAATCAGGGTCTCTGCCCTTGCATCATGATGCTCTCAGATTACATAGCAAAAACCTGCTGACAGATTCCCTTTGATATTGGGTTGTTCACTTGTGAAATAGTTAAGTTCTTCTATTTGCGGACTTAATACGATGCTAATGAGGCGATCTACAAATGACTTTATTTAAAAAATCTTGTTGCATTTTCTGTTTTTGACCATTCCGGCTCAGTTCTATTGAATTACACTGTAGCCAGAGAAATAATAGTCTGATTTTCTTCTATGAGTTGCCCCAGGCCTGACATGAAAGATTAAGATGTAAATTGAGTTAATATTTAAATTCTGATTTTGACCTTGAGTCTTGTTTTCAGGGCTTCGGTAATGAAGAACAGCACAGTGTTGCTTTGTGAGGATGTTTTAACCTGGAGCATGAAATGTTCTGTGTGACTTCATTGTGTCCCGGTGAGACGGCCAAGCCAGATATACAGGCGGGCCGAGGAGTGTTCTCTATATGGGACCTCCATTTGTTGACTGCCCTCTGCCCAGTATAAGTTTGCAAGTATCACCCGAATGTTACATTGTAGCTTCTTTTTTGCATTTCTTTTTCCTATAGCAATAAGTGAAAAGAGTTGTCCGGGAAAATTAAAATATATATATTTTATTTCACACTGACTTGCTGCAGCAGTGACGTCACAGCTGCTGTGCACATGAACCCCTGCACCCAATCGCTGGGCTCTGTAGTGATACTGAGGTAGTCAGCTTGAGACTGCTAAACTCAGTGATTGGCTGCAGTGGTTACGTGCTGCAGGCATGATGTCACCGCTGCAGTCTGTTAACAAAGATCAGAATAACAATGGTCAGGCAGGGCTGAACCTGTGGTAGGCGAGTAAAGCTTAATTTATTATTTTTTAACCTCAACAAGCTCATAGAATAAAAAAAAATATATATTGGAAACACATTTAAAGGGGTTGTCATGGCAAAATAAATAAAAATAAAATCTATATATATATATAATATATATACACACACACAGATCGCTTTAAGTTGTAATATCCATTTTCCTTAAATGTCATTCAGTTTATTTTTCTGCTGTGTTGGCTTCGATGGGAAAGGTTCCCTCGTTACTGAGAAATCAGCATTTGAATTGATATGTAAATGAGGCTGAAGATCTGAAGCCTCCGTCACCCCAGCTCTATTCCCCACCCAGCGCTGCCTCCTCCTGCTGGACTGACAGCCTCTGTGCTGTGTGACTTCATGCATAGGAGTCATCAGTCAAGTAGGAGGAGATAGTACAGAGCGGGAAATAGAGCTGGAGTGACGGAGGCTTCAGATCTATCATATCAATTCAAACGCTGATTTCTCAGTAATGGAGGAGCAGACTGGCCATGTAAGGGTATTGATGGACTTGTCATGGATAGAGCTACATGTACAGATGATTTGGGGTGTGAAATCCTGCTGCCAAATTCCCTTTACGACCCAATTCATTATTGCATTTTTTTTTCTAGTTTTTGTTATTTTTCACCTGTTTTCCAGTTGTCTTATTTGAATTTGTGTCTGTTTTAAAGTCTATTTTATGTGATGACTTTTTTCTTGTAATGTTTTCTGTAGACTCTGTCTCTTACTTTTAATGATGTCTGTTTTGCAGTTGGAATAGGTGTGTTCTTGGTGCAGTAATTAATAAATTCAGGTAATTGCAGTGTGCAGCTCTCTGTGCAGTCAGACCATAGTGGCAGATTACAGCTCCAGCCTCTTGTATTAATCACCTTTTTTCATTTGCAGATAGATGTTCTGGCTTTCTTCCTGTAGCTTGGAGCACAGTTTTTGCATGGAATGAATAGGAAAGTCTGTATAAGGCAGGGTGCGGACAGGCGTATCTTTTGTCATCCTTGAAAATCGGATCAATTATGTAAATGACACTCTGATCATAGTTTGATCACAGTGTTATCCGATTCCCTCGGATGAGGAGAAGATGGAGAAAAAAATGTCTTCATTCTGTAAGTCTGTGGAAATGGGACTGCACTCCAGATGTCATCCGATTGCAGTCATATATTTTCCATGGACTCCTTGATTTGCATGGCTGAGTGCAATCCAAAAATTAGATGAAATTTCAGCATGCAGCGACTTTTTTTTTTTTTTTTTCCTCGGACAGACAAAAATCACACATGTGCACGGCTCCATAGAATAACATTGGTTCGAGTGCAAGCCAAAGTTTTGTAGGATCGTACCCGGACCAAAAATACACTGTTCTGCACCTGCCCTAAAGCTGCAGCTACATTCGACTATAGTTGCACGGTCAAAGCTCGCTAAATGTCGCTGCTACATCTCAACACAATACAAAGCAATGGGGTCATAGCGACCCCTCGGGAACTGGGACCACGACCAGCATGTCGTGAAAAATTTTTATTTTAGTTTTATGGCTAGGTGATGAGAAGGGAATTTGGAGCTGGGTATCAGCGCAGGATTTTGGAAAGAATGTCATTAAATAACTTTTTACAAAAAGCTTTCGGTCCCCAGAACCAAAATAGGTCACCCTCTGTATAAGAAATATGAATAATCCCAGTATGCTGCCTGATTGTTCTATCTTCCAGATTAGATAATGCCGTCCTTCATCTGCCGCCGCAGCTCGCTGGGCTTGACCATTTATCTGCAGATTATGTCTCATCAGTGAGATGTTATAATTGGTGGCGTTTAGCTCATAAAACCGCGTGAGAACTTTCCATCAGTAGATTGCATGTTTTAAGATGATCTCAGGAAAGCTCTTCTCTGGTACATTAGTAAATCGATACCCATATGTCCCCACAATCAGCAGGATAACCACAGATGTTGCAGGGCTGTCAGATGCGGCCGAGCCGTGTCCACCTTTATGCACAAATCCCCGTAATGTTCGGATCAATTATGCAGCGCCATAGAGGTAAATGACAAGTTGAGGTCGGCGGCGTCTGTTATTTCCTATAATATTTTTTTTATATATTCATGATTTCAAGATTATGCAGAGGCAGATGGAGAACACGCATCGCCATCTCCAACAGCTGCACATTTAGGGCACGGTTTAGTATTGCATTTGTTGCATTTTTGGCAAAATTTAACTTTTTATTTTACGCTATATTCATCTTTCCGTTTGCAATTTTTAAGCGTATTTTATGTATTCCTGTTTATTTTTAACTTGCCACTTTGAACAAAGTTTAGAGTTTCCAGATATTTTTTATTGATTCATCATGTTCGACTTTTCTAAAAATCACAAATTATTTTATGTACAACCCCTGGATATTTTGGCTTTGCTTCATTTTGCAAAATGTGGGACTTTCTGCCCTAAAGAGTTGCAAAAAAAAGTCAGACAAAAATAAAGATGATTTTTGACTTTACAGAAAATTCATGAACCAAGTGCTCTATTTTAAAGGTCATATTCACACACGCTGTTTGAGTGCGTTTTATGCAGTGGTGTGTGGTTAGGTGGAGAGAGCGCCGAATGATGGTGCTGGTGGGAAGAGCGGGTGTTAGAGAAAGTGGGTGGAGATTCAATCAGAATGAGAGGGCAGCTCGGTGGCTCAGTGGTTAGCACAGTACTGTATAGGGCAGCACAGTGGCTCAGTGATTAGCAGTGTTGCTTTGTGGCGCTGGGGTCCTGGGTTCAAATCCCACCAAGGGCAACATCTGCAAAGAGTTTGTATGTTCTCCCCATGTTTGTGTGGGTTTCCTCCGGGTTCTCCGGTTTCCTCCCACACTCCAAAGACATACTGATAGGGAATGTAGAATGTGAGCCCCAATGGGGACAGTGACGATGATGTCTGTAAAGCGCTGTGGAATTAATGGCGCTATATAAGTGAGTAAAATATATAAATAATGGATACTTAGGTGAGCTCTGGGCTCTATGATGGGATACATAGTACTGAGCAACATAAATTGTGGTGGCTGGTAGCAGCGCTTGTAGATAAAATGTACAGCAATGACCATATGGAAATGGGTAAAGACATTATAAAAAGAGATAATCAAATGGGTGGGGGGGGCACTGGGGAATAATTTACAGAATTACTACAAGGATTTTGGTATCGGAACTCCCCTTTAACTTCTTTAATAACTGATGACTTTCAGCGTTCTGCACGCTATCTTGCTGAAATGGGAATAACCGCTTTGATTATAAAGTGCATTTGATTTTTTTATTCCCTAAAAGTTTAACTTTAGGAAGTATCTAATAGTCTATTTGTCAAAAAATAAAATACAGCAAAAGCCTTTAAGCTAAATTTACAACATGTCTCCTGCGAAGCAACAGGAGGAGACGTAGCAAAGTTGTGTCCTGTCATGGCCGATAGCCGATGCACCACATCACGCCTGTCCCTCTCGGCACAGCCCCAAGCACTGGTAGGTTTGTATCCGCTCCGAATTCCAGTGAGGCAACCTGCAGCAAAGTCCTGGCACTAAGCAGATCTGCTATTTTGGAAAGAACCGTCTCAAAAATGACATTCCACACTGCGGAGCTGTAAACCGGGACTCGCACTTTGGGCTTTGTGAATGAGCTGGGGTGTCATGGCCCCAAAAGCTTAAGTAATGGACTTAAAAAAAAAATGATATCAGCTGTATCCAGGATTTCCCAAGAGTTTCATTGCTGTATACTAATGAAGCCGACTTGTTATGATCACAACATAATACAACATGTTTATTACCCAGAACAAGGTCACCAGAGGCGGATTTGTACTTTGAAAGCGTACTTGTGATTTGGATGAAAATGTAAAATTTATTGTTTTCGTCCACATAGCTGAATGAGGACTTGTTTTTTGCAGGACAAGTTGTACTTTTGAATGACTCCATCCATTTTATCATGTGATGATCAGGGGAAAAAAAATCCAAGTGCGGCGACAGAGAAAAAAGTGCAATCTGTTTTGTTTTTTTTTATTTACCATGTTCACTATATAATACAATTGACCTTTCAGTGGGATTCTCCAGGTCAGTACGGTTACGCAGATGCCAAACATGCATAGTTTGTTTTGTTTAAGTGGTGAATTTTTTTTTTTTTTGAAATATGGAAAAAAAAATTGTCACCATTTTCCGAGACCCGTAATGTCTTTACTTTTCTGTCGATGGTGCTGTGTGAGGACATTGTTTTTTTTGTGCTCTGAACTGACTTTTTGATTGATGCCGTTTTGGGGTAAGTACAATGTTTTGATCGTCTCTTATTGCATTTTATTGTAGTGGCCGAAAAAAACATAAATTTGGCGTTGTTTTTTTTTTTCTTTCTCATTGTGCGATTTACCAATCAAATTAATTTTGATAGATCTGAACACAGCAATGCCAAATGTGTATTTTTTTTTACATATTTTTTTTTCATAGGGGAAAAGCAGGCTGATTTGAACTTTATTTTATTTTTTTTAAGATTTAAAATTGTAAAAAAAAATTCAATTTCCCAGTATATTTGTTAGTCCCTTTAGGGCAGGGTTCCCCAACTCCAGTCCTCAAGGCCCACCAACAGGTCATGTTTTCAGGATTTCCTTAGTATTACACAGGTGATAATTGCATCACCTGCACAGGCAATAATTCCATCACCTGTGCAATACTAAGGAAATCCTGAAAACATGACCTGTTGGTGGGCCTTGAGGACTGGAGTTGGGGAACCCTGCTTTAGGGGACTTGAACCTACTACAGCACTGCTATTTATAGGGAAAATCACTGTCTTCTATGAACGCCAGCTACAGGCTTTGTTTCACCGGAGTACCGTTATGACAGGCACAGGGGTCTTCAGTAGATCCCCGGCCATCATGTCATCCCATCAGTGTCTCGTGATCGTGTCACAGGTGGGAGAGTGATATGATGCCCCCCTGCCGGTGCCATTGAATGCTGCTTTTAGAGATTGACAGGATAACAGCCACAGGCAGAGCTCTGCTGCGCCGGCGGCTCTTAGAGGCAGATGATGGCTGATTATCACAGCCATCATCTGCCAGGAAAGCTGTGGGCTCCACTTGCGAGCCCACATCAAAGTCAGAGAGCCGGCATATAACATAAATGTACGTCATTTGCTGAAAGGTGTTAAAGGGAACCTGTCATGTCCCCAAACGCAGATATATGGTTAATTTGCAATAGCGTTCAAAAGCTGCCCGGTTGCCGCACTGAAGGCCTGTCTACTTGGGGGAAAATTTACTTTTTACCTCCAAGAGCCCCCAGCTTTCATTCAGAAAGGCGTGCCGGTGGGACTTCAGACAGTGCTCAGTGAGCAGCAGATGTAAGCACACCCTCAGACATTGGCTGCCAGCTGTCTCTGCTGCCCATCAGTGCAGAATCTGCTGTAGTCAGTGTGCCAGGGTGTGCTTACATCCACCTCTTCCTATAATCTGTCCTGCTTATCTGTAATCATAGACTGATCAGTCTTGACAACTGGCAGTGGACAGCAAATTGCTGAGAAGGGAATCAACTAGTGACCTTAACTTTTTAAAGCAATTTTTCAGTCAAGAACGACAATCTCAATGAGCAAAAACTTGTTGAAATGACAGTCACCATTTAACGCTTTATGGTTTTCACTTTCTTTGTTGCTTTTTTTAAGGTGTTTTCCATTTAATGGTACTGGATAGTCACTTTTTAACTGCTAAAGACCCCAAGATAAAGTTAAAAAAAAAAAAAAAACACAAACCTTTTGGACCGAAGTTGTTTGGGGGATGGATCGTCATTCACACTTTGGGCAATAGTGTCTTTTTTTCGTGTCCTGTTTACACAACATTCTGACCCATGTTATATACACAGTTTTGAGTCTCTCTTCACATTTTTGTTGGCCTGATGTTTTGTTTCTTAAACTTTTAGTTGCAGTCACCATCACATGAAACCATTCATTCAGTGATTGACATGAGTGAGCTGCAGCTAATTATGTTTATGATGTTTCCCGATCACCATGTACTGGGAATGCACTAACAAGACTTCACTGTTGCTGCCACAAAGGGGTTTTCTTTTGGAATATCTGATGGGATTACATAGAATCCTTGCTCTTTACCAGCTCTGAATTGGCCTGATTGTGCAGGGTCCTTGTATTTCGTGCTACTTTTTATGAATCTGTAGTGCAACTTGACATCGCTTACATTTTATATGCTCTTTGCAGACATTTTTCAAGATCCTTATGTGACAATCCAGGCAAAAATGTTATTTTCAGCCATTGCTGTGGAAGTGTCTGCTGCACACCCAAGATTTAGTACATATTCTCAACCGTACTGAAAATCTGTGCGGGATCATTTTTGGGGGTCACTTGTGTGAACATGTTTAGTTCCCACATAATTATTCCCTGGATCCATCCATATGTACTTGAAAAAAGCCATTTCTTGGGTCACATAATATACCTTTTCTACATTGTGCATAGACTAAGCCTTGATTTAGGTACATCCTCTCTGGCAACTTAAAAGTACGTGAGAACTGTCCCCCTCATAAATTTTGCAGTTTCAGAGTAATTTGACTTAAGAGACGAGGAAAAAAATTAAATTACGGGTTACGTGGGAACTGAAATAGCTAATTTTCTTTGTTATGCAGAAATAAACAAGCTGGAGTCGTATCATTGTATAACTATGACATTATTTCAGGGTGCTATTTAGTGGATGCACTACCACTCACCACTGTGAATCAGAGCCTTTTCCTTAAAGGGAATCTGTCAGCAAGTTTTTGCTATTTCACCTGAAGGCAGCATGAGGTAGGAGCTGAGACACTGAATGCAGCGATATGTCACTTACTAGGCTGGGTGCTGTAGTTTCAGTACAATGAGTGTTTTATCAGCAGGAGATTATAACTGCCGGACTAGGCTCTTGTGCTTCCTGGTCCAACCACGCCCCCAGCACTGATAAGCAGCTCACTTTCAATATACAATGTACATAAAAAGCTGTGGTGTGGATGCAGTTAGCTTTCTGAGCTCTGCTGCATGCTACATCTGAAAACTCTGTGTCACAACTGTTGCACCCAGTAAACTAAGTGATACATTCCTGAATTCAATGTCTCTTTTCCTACATTATGCTGCTGTCAGATGAGGTAACAAAAACATAGTGACAGATTCCTTTTAAGGGGGGCTTTCTGGTGAATGATTTAACCCCTGATTTTGGCATTGAATACTTTTTTGTCTTTGCCTTTTTTCTAGCCTTGATTAGAGAGCCATATGTGGTTTATTTTTCAGGCTTTGCTGTGTGGTTTCTTGTTTGCTCAATATCTTTTAAGCAAAATATACAAAAGCCAAACGTTAAGTGCTCTCCTGGTACCGTCCATTTACAGTACAAGAAAATAGTCTTTGCAAATAAATACAATATTGGACAAGAAATGTATTATTTGGCAGAGTACGTAGCATTTCACATGATAGCGTCTCTTATGCTTTGTTGCAAGTGGGGGCTTCATGACTCTTCTTAGGGGTCAATTGATTTCCTGCTGTGCCGAGAAGGGACCATGGTAGCGTTTTGTTACTTTTGTCTGTAAACAAAATATTCCATTGTGAGATCAGAAGCTGACAATTATAGAGAGGCTGGCGTCATACAGGTACCACTTATACCCTACTATATCACTTTGTGATTCCTTCTTTGGGTTTATCTAGAAGTTATTCAGATATTTTTTTTTCCCCCCAACAAACCCAAATATTATACTGCTGAGCTTCGTCTTCTCATTACCGTGCCATCCAAAAATCAGACAGTATGTACTATGTGACAGGTTAACTTTAAATAGGCACTCCTTCTCCTCCCATCACAATTTTTATCCTCCTTTAATATATTGCAGTCATCATATTACAGAACACTGTGTACTTACAATTGCTCATTTTGCCTTTCTACCCAGATAATTCTTTTCTTTTCTCTGATCTATGTGGAAACAGGAAGTCTCTTGCCCCTGCATTTATCATTCCCCTTTTCAACTCCTGACCCATTTGCTCCCTCTTCCCCCTGCTATAGACTTTTGCTGTGACTAATGACTTCGGCAGAGAAAATACATAGTTTAGAAGGGTTCAGCTTATCAGATTTTAATCATGTGATGTCATAGTTCTTCTCTTTTCCATTAAGTCTAAGGCTATGTGCCCACGATGCAGAAATGAAGCAGAAAATTTCTGCAGCATTTCTGCATCTCCCTGGCAGAAAAAACGCATGCAGATTGTACATGCGTTTTTCCTGCAGAATACATGCGGATTCACATGCGTTTCCGCATGCAGATTGACAAGCGCTTTCCAGGCAATAGCATCACTTGGAAAGTGCTTGACAACTAGGTCACACTGTATAAATCCATGCAAACAGCATGGATTTATACAGTGTGAACCGTAAAAATGAAAACAAATAAAGCTATACTCACCCCCGATGCCCGGCGTGGCTGCAGCGCTGCTTCCTGGCTGGTTCCCGGCTGCCGGCATATCGCGAGACAGAGCGGTGAAGGGCCTGCGGTCACATGACTGTGACGTCACCGCAGGTCCTCAAGCGATGCCGGCATTCAGAGAGAAGCCGCCTGACAGGTGAATATAAACTTTATTTGTTATTTTATTCTTTTTTTACAGGTACAATGGTACCCAGGTCTGGATGAGAGTCTTCTCTCCTCCAGAACTGGGTACCATCCGCACATAGAGACGCATAGAAGCGGCTTGTAAAAATGTACAGTCGCGGTTTCTATGCGTCTCAATGCAAGTCAATGGCGGGGCTTCCGCTGCACTTCCGCAAAATTAAATGACATGCTGCGGATTTTTGTACGCAGCATAAACGCTACGGAAAAATCCGCAGCATGTGCATAGAACATGCGGAATCCCCTTGGGGACCATGGGGGGCGGATTACCTAGCGTTTAACAAGCGTTTAGGCTGTGTGCCCACGTAGCGTTTTTCAAGCGTTTATGCTGCGGAATTTCCGCAGCATAAACGCTTGTGAAACGCTAGGTAATCCGCCCCCCATGGTCCCCAAGGGGATTCCGCATGTTCTATGCACATGCTGCGGATTTTTCCGCAGCGTTTATGCTTTGTACAAAAATCCGCAGCATGTCATTTAATTTTGCGGAAGCGCAGCGGAACTCCCGCCATTGACTTGCATTGAGACGCATAGAAACCGCGACTGTACATTTTTACAAGCCGCTTCTATGCGTCTCTATGTGCGGATGGTACCCAGTTCTGGAGGAGAGGAGACTCTCATCCAGACCTGGGTACCATTGTACCTGTAAAAAAAGAATAAAATAACAAATAAAGTTTATATTCACCTGTCCGGCGGCTTCTCTCTGAATGCCGGCATCGCTTGAGGACCTGCGGTGACGTCACAGTCATGTGACCGCAGGCCCTTCACCGCTCTGTCTCGCGAGATGCCGGCATCCAGGAGCCAGACAGGAAGCAGCGCTGCAGCCACGCCGGGCATCGGGGGTGAGTATAGCTTTATTTGTTTTCATTTTTACGGTTCACACTGTATAAATCCATGCTGTTTGCATGGATTTATACAGTGTGACCTAGTTGTCAGCACTTTCCAAGTGATGCTATCGCCTGGAAAGCGCTTGTCAATCTGCATGCAGAAACGCATGTGGATCCGCATGTATTCTGCAGGAAAAACGCATGCACAATCTGCATGTACAATCTGCATGCGTTTTTTTCTGCCAGGGAGATGCAGAAATGCTGCAGAAATTTTCTGCATCGTGGGCACATAGCCTTAAGCTGCGGAAAATCCGCATCAAAAACGCTTGTAATCCGCAACGTGGGCACGCAGCCTAAGGCTGGGTGCCCACGTAGCGTTTTTCAAGCATTTACGCTGCGGAATTTCCGCAGCGTAAACGCTAGGTAATCCGCTCCCCATGGTCCCCAAGGGGATTCCGCATGTTCTATGCCCACGCTGCGGAAAATCCGCAGCGTTTATGCTGCGTTCAAAAATCCGCAGCATGTTCATTAATTTTGCGTTTCCGCAAGCGGAATTGCCTTGTGCAATGCATTAAAAACGCAAGGCAATTCCGCATGTGGTAAACGCGCGATAAACGCGTGCGGAATTCCGCATGCGTTTTTCCGGGAGAGGACATGCGGAAATGAAGCAGAAGTTTTCTGCTTCATTTCCGCAACGTGGGCACATAGCCTAACTAGGTAGAAAGGCAAAATGAGCAATTGTAAGTACACAGTGCTATATAATATGATGACTGCAATATATTAGAAGGATAAAAATTGTGATGGGAGGAATGCTTCTTTAAGTCCTGCATGTAGTCCCATGCCTCAGTGCCACAGAGGATGGGAATGATTCTCTTTTTATTACCTAGGTCTGTGTGGTAACCTCATACCTTGTTTTCTATGTTCCATCTTGACCATATCCGTAACCACCCACAAACACTCAATATCAGCATTAAAGTGAACCTGATAGATGATATAAGCTTTCTGATCTACAGGCAGCATTTATCAGGCACTTGCTGTATGATGTCAGCCAGATTACAAAAATACTTTATAATCTGCCGTAGACTGAGCCATGCTGAAGACTAGTCAGACTGGGGGGTCCCAGCGTCTTCTCCCCGCCCACTGCCCTGGACTGACAGGTCTATGCCTACGTGTACGTTCAGTATGTGTGCGAATCAGGGATATGGAGTCGGTAAGCCAAACCACCAGCTATTGACTCCTCAATTTCCCTGACTTCCGACTCCCAACAGCCCTGCCTCACTACTGAGCATGTACATAAAGTGCAGCGCTGCCTCACTACTGAGCATGTACATAAAGTGCAGCCCTGCCTCACTACTGAGCATGTACATAAAGTGCAGCCCTGCCTCACTACTGAGCATGTACATAAAGTGCAGCGCTGCCTCACTACTGAGCATGTACATAAAGTGCAGCCCGGCCTCACTACTGAGCGTGTACATAAAGTGCAGCCTGGCCTCACTACTGAGCATGTACATAAAGTGCAGCCCGGCCTCACTACTGAGCATGTACATAAAGTGCAGCCCGGCCTCACTACTGAGCATGTACATAAAGTGCAGCCCGGCCTCACTACTGAGCATGTACATAAAGTGCAGCCCGGCCTCACTACTGAGCATGTACATAAAGTGCAGCCCTGCCTCACTACTGAGCATGTACATAAAGTGCAGCCCTGCCTCACTACTGGAGCATGTACATAAAGTACAGCGCTGCCTCACTACTGAGCATGTGCATAAAGTGCAGCGCTGCCTCACTACTGAGCATGTGCATAAAGTGCAGCGCTGCCTCACTACTGAGCATGTACATAAAGTGCAGCGCTGCCTCACTATTGAGCATGTACACAAAGTGCAGCCCTGCCTCACTCCTGAGCGTGCACATAAAGTGCAGCACTGCCTCACTCCTGAGCGTGTACATAAAGTGCAGCACAGATTCATCTCCACTAAAACCCAAGATCCTTAGATCAGGAACATACCAGACATTTATAGGACATTTCATAACTTTCCCAAATTCTTATGAAAACATTTACAATACATCCTGCATTGTACTACTGTACCCAATTTATTATATATTTTAGGAGTCGGTCCATTTTATACCGACTCCAACTCCACCAAAATGGACACTGACTCCGACTCCACAGCCCTGGTGCGACTGCAGGGGGTGTCTGGTCTGAGTAGTATACCTCTGTGCAGCTGGGCGACAACACCCTGTGCATGTCCTTGTGTCTCACGGCAGAAAAGAAAGAAGGGCCTGCAGTAGTGAGGAAAACAAGAAGCTGTCGATCATACATGAATGCGAACACCAGCTGGCTCTTTGCCTCTAGAGAGACCGAAAAAAAAGCATTATCCAGATCAGTAACACTGAACCATCTGGAGTTCGGTGGTACCTGTGACAACGCATCATGAGGATTGGGCACGGTCGGTATATCCGTTATGTTACTTATGACCTACAGGTCATGCACCAAGCTATGGAATATAGGTTGGCTTTTCGCTGTCTATCTTAACTGGAAACAATGGTGTGTGTCCCACTACAATACATTTCTTAATAAGCCCCTATTCACAAGTATTCCCAAATTTGGTTCTCCAGATTCTGCGGCTGAGAGCTACCCAGGGGTACTGGTTCAGTGGTACCTTATAATGCTCCTGGAGGTGCAAGTATATTCACAGGGGCAAGAGGCATCCCACCAACAATGTCACTCTTACTCTTTGCCCAGTAGCTTTCAGATACTTTAGTAATTCATCACCTGTAAGCTAATGTGAGTGATGCAGACCCCCATACTGTACAGAACACAAGGGGACTCGTGATTTCAGTTTGGCAAATTGAGATTCTGGTTTGGCTTTTATCCTAAGTCCTATGGCAAGGCTTGTTAAAGAGTCGATATTGACTTTTAGAATCGCTGCTTCCAATAGGTGGCACTAGAGTTCTAGTCCTCTTCCTCTCTACAGAGACAATTTGCATGTTTAATTTTCCCAGAGGAGCATGCAAGGCTTATAAGTCTCTTCACTCTGACATGCCAGGCTTGGCTTCTCATGCTCTACAAGGAGAAACGTTACCCCTTAGATCCTTGCTCCTCAGCAGTGTAATGTATGATTGCTTGAATGGTATGGTATGCAAGAGTTCTGCTTCTTTCAGATTAATGCAGTACGTGTCAGAGACTAGAAATTTTGCAACAATGTCGTGTGTGGGCCATCTTGCCCTTTATGGGCATCGTTTCTTGTCAAGCAACTGGAACTCTTACAACCCGTGCACCTCTTACAACCCGTGCAACTCTTACACTTGTCTTGAAGAGAACAGCTTGTCCTTGTATCTATTAAGGTTTTAAAGGGAATCTGTCAGCAGTTTTGCTATTTAATCTGAGAACAGCATGATGTAGGGGCAGAGATTCCAGTGATGTATCACTTACTGGGCTGCTTGTTGTAGTTTCAATAAAATCCGTGTTTTATCAGTGGGAGATTATCACTAGATAACTATTTGTCTTGTGCCATGTAGTACTCTTGCTCTGTGCAACCATGCTCGTACCACCGATAAGCAGCTTTCTGCCTATGCACAGTGTGCACAGAAAGCTGCCAATCAGTGGTGTAGGTGGGGTTATACAGAGCTCAGCATTCAGAGCTGTGCTAGATCTGCAGCAGAGAAAAGTGATTTTATTAAAGCGGTGGCACCCAGCAAAATAAGTAACACATTGCTGGAATCAGAATCTCTCACCTTTACTGTTATTTCCCCATGGCATTGCAGCTTTATTATATGTAGAGGGTCCAGGTTTGGAGGAATCTGGGTAGTAGCAATGGGGACTGGATTGGATATAGAGATGCCAATTTCCCATTTGTTTTGTGGGGTCTTGACCTTAAGTTCATGGCAGTTTCTCTTAAAATACCCCTCCTGGTCACTTATAGCAACCTTTTGATTTTGCTTCAAAATGTTTGAAAATATTTCTAACACCAATGTCTTCTTATGATGATCCTCCATTCCCTTTAGGACTATCAACTTTTCTTGTACCTCCACCTGAGAACACTTTGTCCTGAGTCCTAAGAGTTCTTCTCCAAGGTGGTTGTGGAAACCATTGACAAAACCACTCTTGAGAAGGCCCTTGTCTCTCGGTAATTCAAGATCATGTCCTTGATCATCAATCGCCGTCTGCAGTCAGGTATAATAATCCTGTACTGTTTCATCTGGGTCCTGACATATTGTTTCCACACTATGAGCACCAATCTCAATCTACTTTTCTACCCAGCGCCACAGGACATCCATAAATTTACCTCCTGAGAAATGTTCCCTTTCCTCTTGTGATTTTCTATCTGCTTCAGACAAGGTGCCACCTCTACTTTCTTGTATGAGACCTGACAAATCTACCTACCGTATGTTGCATTGTATGTGTTCCAAAAAGAGCATGCATCCCTCGATAAAAGCCATTGGGATCTGGAGGTGACCATGGACTATACCACCTAGTCTGAGCCATCTCATCCCTTTGATCATCACTGGACAGACTCCCTTGGATGTGATATCATCCAAAGGGAAGCCAAAAAATGCAATATCCCCAGAGGAATCCTCCAAGATGAGACTTGGGCGGCTTCCATAGCAGGCTGTAGGATACACTTCATACTTTCAGATGTGTCTATTAATGTAGCTTTTACAGAATTTTGACTGTTCCCTTTGTTTATCATGGGTTTCTGTCCCCCATCTTAGGTGTCTGATAAGTTACATGTGCTCACATAAGGTTAAATTACAAAGGATGTACTTTTTTACAAGGAGGGGGATTAGGCAAATCACCTAGTGGCATCATCTGAGAACAGGGTCTTGCCATATTATTGGGGGTTGGGGGCATTGATGCACCACAGGATGGTGCAAGCACTGAGGATTCTGCTGGAGGAGACCACCTCAAAGTGGGTGGTAAGTTGTGCGGAGGTGCCGATGGGTTTCACTGTAATGCAGTTCATGTACCTGCTGTGTTCTTCTCCCGCTAAACCATGATAGTATATGGATTCATTCCCTTTAGCTTCCACCCTTCACGTAATTCTTGCCCTCCAACATCTCACATACACTGTTCCACTTGCTTCTGCAGTCCATTCCTTTCAATCCAAGCACACTCATTCCTTTTGAAACTCTTTCCATCGCTTTAGGTCCAGACATCTAGTCTTTGGCATACTTGCTCTTATAAGAATCCTATCTGGATGCTTTTATTGCTCTTTCTCCACATTAATTTTTAACCATGTCTGCCGCAGTCATTGCCCTCACTTCATTCTGGGTGAGGCACCTGGACTGCTGACTCCCCATAGGGTCCCCAAAGAGTTGATCAGACATTCTGCCTACCAACCTGGAGGACTCGTCCTGATCTAACCCTATATCACATAAGCTACCCCCAATATTCAAGAGACCCTCCAAATGCGTTTGTTCCTTCAGAGCAATAGCAAATGTTTTGCTTTATTCTTTATCTACACTAGTGGTTTCCGGTTATCTCTACATCAGAGATGTCAAACACGAATGCACTAAAGGCCAAAATGAAAAGCTTGGACAAAGTCACGGGCCGACCTTGGTATTTATTAAAAAAAAATTCTACAATTGAGGAAGTTTTTTCCTTCTCAAATATAACGATGACTTTTTCATATGGAAACAAACTTAAAGGGGTTGTCGCAATGAACAAAGTACATTTTAACTAATGGATATTAGAATAATATAATATGTTATGTAAGATCCGTAAAAAGCATATGGCCCAATGGCCTAATTTAGATATGAAGGGATAAAAAACCTTGAATAATACACATAATAAAGTATGATGCCAACAAAAGTGCCCCCAAAACACAGTATGATACCCCCACAGTCAATTCATCCACACACACAGTATGATGACCCTACTGTACCCCCCACCCTCAATCCTCCCAACAAAGAATGATGACTCCATCACAGTATAGTTCTCCAAATGTAGTCTCCACATAGTCCTCCATACAGAATAATGGCCCCACATAGTCCTCCATACAGTATAATGGCCCCACATAGTCCTCCATACAGAATAATGGCCCCACATAGTCCTCCATACAGTATAATGGCCCCACATAGTCCTCCATACAGAATAATGGGCCCCACATAGTCCTCCATACAGAATAATGGGCCCCACATAGTCCGTCATACAGAATAATGGGCCCCACATAGTCCGTCATACAGAATAATGGGCCCACATAGTCCTCCAAACAGAATAATGGCCCCACATAGTCCTCCATACAGAATAATAGGCCCACATAGTCCTCCATACAGAATAATGGCCCCACATAGTCCTCCATACAGAATAATGGCCCCACATAGTCCTCCATACAGAATAATGTCCCCACATAGTCCTCCATACAGAATAATGGCCCCACATAGTCCTCCATACAGAATAATGGCCCCACATAGTCCTCCATACAGAATAATGGGCCCCACATAGTGCTACATACAGTGTAATTGGCCCCACATAGTCCTCCATACAGTATAATGGACCCCACATAGTCCTCCATACAGAATAATGGCCCCACATAGTCCTCCTTACAGAATAATGGCCCCACATAGTCCTCCATACAGAATAATGGCCCCACACAGTCCTCCATACAGTATAATGGCCTCACATAGTGCTCCATACAGTATAATGGCCCCACATAGTCCTCCATACAGAATAATGGCCCCACATAGTCCTCCATACAGAATAATGGCCCCACATAGTCCTCCATATAGAATAATGACCCCACATAGTTCTCCATACAGTATAATGGCTCCACATAGTCCTCCATACAGTATAATGACCCCACATAGTGATCCATACATAGTGATCCTTTATACTGATAAAAGGCCTCACATAGTATAATAGGCCCCACATTAAAAAAAAAAATACTCACCTCTGCCCGTTTCCCCGCTGTCTCCTCATGGTGTCTTCAGATCCTCCGGACACCTCTGTACAGCCCGCTGCGCTGAGACGTCAGACGCAGAGGGGGAATGATGGGAGAGGGAGCGTCAGCTGACACTCCTTCCTCCATAATTGCTTTCAACAGTATAGGATGCCGATTAAGTTTAAAGCGCGATATTGGGCTGGGGGGACCCCCCCACCCCCGGCATCGCGGGACAAATATACTCACCCTGTGGGCCAGAGTTTGACATATATGCTCTAGATCAGGAGTCTCAAACATGCGGGCCGCATGCGGCCCCTCCGGCTGCTTCTTGCGTCCCCCCGGCTGCTTCTTGCGGCCCCCAGGCACAGACTCCGTAACTATCGCGTCTCTCTCCAGCAGCCGCCGACATCAGTGCCGTAGTGCAGTATATTGCCGCGCAGAGACCGGCTCTCTGCACAGCAATACCAGTGTCAGCCGCCGGCCTATCAGAGGCCAGCAGCTGACGTCTGTGTCCCAGCGCAGCGGCATATGACGTCACTGCCATGCGCAGATGTCAGCTGCTGGCCTCTGATAGGCCGGCGGCCGACACTGGTATTGCTGTGCAGAGAGCCGGTCTCTGCGCGGCAATATACTGCACTACGGCACTGATGTCGGCGGCTGCTGTATACAGCCGCAATCGTTACGGGGTCTGTGCCTACGGGCCACAGGTGCAGAAAGGACGCCGAGGGAACGGAAGACAGGTGAGAATCTTTTTTTTTTTTTTTTTCTCTGTCATGTGAAATACACCACAGGGGACCTGTGCACAGGATGGGGGGATGGGGACCCTGAGCGCTGTATGGGGGGATGGGGACCCTGAGCGCTGTATGGGGGGATGGGGACCCTGAGCGCAGTATGGGGGGGGGGGACCCTGAGCGCAGTATGGTGGGGGGATGGGGACCCTGAGCGCAGTATGGGGCGGGGACCATGAGCGCAGTATTGGAGGGGGCGGGGACCCTGAGCGCAGTATGGGGCGGGGGGCGACCCTGTGTGCAGTATGGGGGGGACCTGGATGGGGGACATGTCTGCAGCATAAGGACCAGGATGGGGGACCATGTCTGCAATATGGGGGACCTGAATGGGGGACCATGTCTGCAATATGGGGGACCTGGATGGGGGACCATGTCTGCAATGTGGGGGACCATGTCTGCAACATGGGGGACCTGGAGGGGGGACCATGTCTGCAATATGGGGGACCTGGAGGGGGGACCATGTCTGCAATATGGGGGACCATGTCTGCAATATGGGGGACCATGTCTGCAATATGGGGGACCATGTCTGCAATATGGGGGACCTGAATGGGAGACCATGTCTGCTGGATGGGGGGCCATGTCTGCAATATGGGGGACCTGGATGGGGGACCATGTCTGCTATATGGGGGACCTGGATGGGAGACTATGTCTGCAATATGGGGGACCTGGATGGGAGACTATGTCTGCAATATGGGGGACCTGGATGGGGGACTATGTCTGCAATATGGGGGACCTGGATGGGGGACTATGTCTGCAATATGGGGGACCTGGATGGGGGACTATGTCTGCAATATGGGGGACCTGGATGGGGGTCCATGTCTGCAATATGGGGGACCATGTCTGCAACATGGCGGACCTGGAGGGGGGACCATGTCTGCAATATGGGGGACCTGGATGGGAGACCATGTCTGCTGGATGGGGGGCCATGTCTGCAATATGGGGGACCTGGATGGGGGACCATGTCTGCTATATGGGGGACCATGTCTGCTATATGGGGGACCTGGATGGGAGACTATGTCTGCAATATGGGGAACCTGGATGGGAGACTATGTCTGCAATATGGGGGACCTGGATGGGAGACTATATCTGCAATATGGGGGACCTGGATGGAGGACCTGGATGGGAGACCATGTCTGCAATATGGGGGACCTGGATGGGAGACCATGTCTGCAATATGGGGGACCTGGAGGGGAGACCGTGTCTGCAATATGGGGGACCTGGAGGGGAGACCGTGTCTGCAATATGGGGGACCTGGAGTGGAGACCGTGTCTGCAATATGGGGGACCTGGAGGGGAGACCATGTCTGCAATATGGGGGACCTGGAGGGGAGACCATGTCTGCAATATGGGGGACCTGGAGGGGAGACCATGTCTGCAATATGGGGGACCTGGAGGGGAGACCATGTCTGCAATATGGGGGACCTGGAGGGGAGACCATGTCTGCAATATGGTGGACCTGGAGGGGAGACCATGTCTGCAATATGTGGGACCAGGAGGGGAGACCATGTCTGCATTATGGGGGACCTGGAGGGGAGACCATGTCTGCAAGATGAGGGCCAGTTCAAAAGGTGTATAGAAAATAAAATGGTATCACTACAAATGTCACTTTGTCATGCAAATAATGCGGCCCCCCAAATTAAATGTTTTTCCGTGTGCGGCCCATATGCCCAGCTGAGTTTGAGACCCCTGCTCTAGATCATCTGTTCCATCTACAACTTTCAACTTGCTATACTTTTTTTCCAACTCCTAACATACTCACACACAGTCATGGACTACTCTTTAATCTTCAACTCCGATTGATATAGTATATCTGACCCCACAGCGCACCATACTCTCGTTCATCAGGTGAAATGATCTTTTGTGCTGCATCAGGAGGTTAAACAGATTCTGTGCTGCCGAGAACAATGGCAACCTATGCACATTACACAATCTATTGCAGATTGTTCTATGCGAATGTGGGCAGGCAGGTCTTAGAAAATTGAAAAATATTATACCTTGATATCTGTGATCCAATAACTTCAGAGAAATCTATATTTTTCTTAATATGTAAATGAGCTATTAAAATCTATGGGTGGGACCCATATCTCCCTGAGAATCTAACTCCAGAGCTTCTTTTAAATGAATGGGTCGTTTACCAGTGTGAGACATATAATGACTGACAGTCTGCTCGCCTGATATAAATGTCTCACACTGGTAAAGCCCCCTCTGGAGGCAGACTCTCTTGGAGATCTGTGTTCGGCCCATAGATCTAAACAGCTCATTTGACGCGCTCCCTGGGCCTGTGCTGTGCAGGGGAATACCCGGAGCCGGATCGCTGAGATGCTGGGGGTTGTAGTCTCCGTGTGGCGGTGACCCGGTCCGTGCCCAGGGTGGTCAAACCAGTGGCAGTCTATTTGTATGGTAATAAGTGTCCGACTACGCCACCCGTGGATTGCGGTCAGTGGGGACCGCCGCTGCGCTGCCGACCGCTGAGGCTGATGTTGGTTGCGCAGCCGAGTATGGGATAACTCCCCACGGGAGGAGTATTGCCTCAGGGCAGCGAATGTGAGAGATGATGGGAGTGATGGTGTGAGGGTCCCAGTGCTAATGGTGCTGGAGCGGCAAGGAATCACAGAGACGTGAGGTGCAGTTCAGGGTCTTTACTGATGGTACAAGGCAGACCCTCCCGGGAGTACTGGCTAGTATAAGGGGCCTGGTCAGTCTGCGAGCAAGCAGGAGTTCTCCTGGCCAGGTGGAGTTGTAGGCCTCCCCGTTAATCTGCACTCTTCCTGGCTACCTTGCTGTCAGCGGTTACAAGTAGCCCACGTCCCTGAGTATACCGTGTGGTGCTCACCCGTATGGCTGGTGACTTGGGGTCTTCTGTTAGCCTCCGCTCCTGGATGGCGGCGCTGGTCCCTTCTTTGTGACTGAGCCTCCGGGCTTCTATGGCCAGAGGACCTGGAATCCCCTGCCGGCTGGTTTCTGCTGCTGGGTATATATCAGTCCCCACAGCCTCGGACTCCTGTGTCCGGCTTTAGTATCTTCGTCCAGGGCGAACTCTGCTCAGCTCCAGCCCCTGGACTTCTGCTACTGCTCCTATAGAGCTCCTAGTTCTTCCTTTCCCTCTCCAGACTCTGACTGCTCTAATCCCGCCCCAGACCCAGTTTTTAAGGGCAGATTCTTCCCCTCCCAGGTCTGGGTGGGCCGTGTTGCATGTTTAGGGCTCCTGACCAGAGAAACCTCCCACTTGCTCTCAGACATAATATCTCTATTACTGCGGCAACCAGACCCCTGGGGTGTCGCACATTTACATATTAAGAAAAACGTGGATTTCATTAGATTGCTAATATGAAGGTATCATTTTACTCAGCTTCCTATGACCTACAAGTCCATACAGACAGCGTGGGAGGGTTGATCCTACTGACAGATTCCATTTAAGGTCACTGTCTTTACTATACTACATATGTGTGACCTTTACAGCCTGGTGAATGAGATTCTCTAAAAACCCTAGATATGAATATGGATCAAAGCTTACAATATTTCAGCTTTTATTTGTATTCTGTAATGAGATATGTCAAAATATCTGTCATCCATAGTGAAGCATGTTAAGTATTGCACTAAAGCATGTGTCGGTGCAGCACTAGTAGGGTAAGCTGGCACATCGTAAACCTTTGACCGGTAATGAGTATCAGTTAAATATTAAGTTCATTATCTAAGCGGTTGGAAAATATTGACCGCTTCTTATCCTAAGCAGTTTTGTCTTACATTACTGGCTTCACACTTTACTACTATTATTATTATTATTATTCATTTATTTAGCGCCATTGATTCCATGGTGCTGTACATAAGGGGTTACATACAAAATACAGATATCACTTACAGTAAACTAACAATGATAGACTGGTACAGAGGGAAGAGGACCCTGCCCTTGTGGGCTTACATTCTACAGGAACGGGAAAGGAGGCAGTAGGTTGAGTGGTTGCAGTAGCTCTGGCGTTGTTCAGGTGGCAGCAAGCAAAGTCATGGCAGGCTGTAAGCTGGTTTGAAGAGATGGATTTTCAGGTTCCGTCTGAAGGATCCAAGTGCGGAAAATCAGATGTGTTGGCACAGAATTCCATAGGCTGGGGGATATTCGGGAGAAATCTTGGAGGCGATTGGGCGAGGAACGAATAAGTGTGGAGGAGAGAAGGAGGTCTTGGGAGGACCATAGATTACCTTAGTGAATGTATCGGGAGATTAGTTCAGAAATGTATAGAGGAGAGCGGTTATGGATGGCTATGTAGGTCAGTGTTAGTAGTTTGAACTGGATATGCTGAGCAATTGGGAGCCAGTGAAGGGATTTGCAAAATGGGGTAGCTGAGGAGTAGCGAGGCAAGAGATGAACCAGTCGCGCAGCAGAGTTGAGGATGGACTGGAGGGGTGCGAGTGTGTTGGCAGGTAGGCCACAGAGGAGGATGTTGCAGTAGTCGAGGCGGGAGATGATGAGGGCATGCGCAAGCAGTCTAGTAGATTGAGGGTTGAGGAAAGGACGGATTCTGGAAATATTTTTGAGCTGGAGGTGACAGGAGGTGGTGAGAGCTTGGATGTGGGGTTTGAAGGACAGGGCAGAGTTAAGGGTTACTCCGAGGCGGCGGATTGCCGGTACAGGGGAAAGTGTGATGTAATTTATTGTGATAGAAAGATCAGGTGGGGAAGATATGCGAGATGGGGGAAAGAGTTCAGTTTTGTCCACATTGAGCTTGAGGAAGCGGGAGGAGAAGGAGGATATGGCTGCTAGACATGCTGGAATTCTGGACAGCAGAGAGGTGAAGTCTGGGCCAAAGAGGGAGATCTGGGTGTCAGCATACAGATGGTACTAGAAGCCATGGGATTTTATGAGCTGTCCCAGGCCAAGGGTATAGATTGAGAAGAGTAGGGGTCCTAGGACAGAGCCTTGAGGGACTCCAACAGAGACGGGGCAGGGTGAGGAGGTAGTGTTGGGAGTGGGAGACCCTAAATGTGCGGATGGAAAGGTATGAGGAGATCCAAGATAGGGCAAGGTCTTTGACGCCGAAGGAAGAGAGGATCTGTGGTCGGTGGCAGTGGTTAACTGTATCGAAAGCAGAGGACAGGTCAAGAAGAAGGAGTACAGAGAATTGTCTGTTAGCTTTGGCTGTAAGTCATTTGTGATTTTGGTAAGGGCAGTTTCGGTGGAATGGCGGGGGCAGAAACCGGATTGTCGGTTGTCGAAGAGACAGGATGAGAAGTGGGAGGAAAGTTCAGCTTGAACGTGTTGCTCAAGGAGTTTGGTGGCAAATGGGAGCAGCGATATGGGGCGGTAGCTGGACAAGGCGGTTGGGTCGAGGGATGGCTTTTTGAGGATGGGCGTGATTGTGGCATGTTTGAAGGCATCGGAGAAGCTACCAGAAGTTAGTGATAGGTTGAAGAGATGGGATAGGGATGGGATGAGTGTGGGGGTGAGGTTGAGGAGGAGGTGAGATGGGATGGGGTCGAGTGCACAAGTGGTGAGGTGTGATTTGGAGAGGAGACGAGTAAGGTCTCTTTCCGTGATGTTGGGAAGGGAGGTTATGGGTGAAGGGCAATTGTGTGGAAAACAAAGGGGTTGTGGTGGTCAAACAGTAAAGACTTGCCGTGTTTGGTCAGTCTTGTTTTTGAAGTGTGTGGCAAACTCCTCACCAGAGATGATGGAAGTTGGAGGGGGCAGTGGAGGGCGCAGGAGAGAGTTAAGTGTTGAATAGCTGTTTGGGGTTGTAGGATAGGGAAGATATGAGGGTTGTGAAGTAGGCCTGTTTAGCAGAGGTGAGTGCTGATTTGAATGCGAGTATTGTTTGTTTGAATGCAGTGAAGTCATCTTGAGTATGTTTTCTTCCAACTCCGCTCCGCAACCCTGGACGCTTGTCGAAGCTGTTTAGTGAGGTTGTTGTGCCAAGGTTGCCTGTTGACTTGTCGCGCTCTGCCATGCACAAGAGGCGTGACCGAGTCAATAGCTGATGCGAGAGTGGCATTGTAGAAAGCCGTGGCGCTGTCTGTGTCATGGAGTGAAGATATGGATGTCAGTGGTAGAATAGAGTCCGAGAGTGTGTGGGTGTCTAGTTGTGCAAGGTTTCTGCGGGGGTGTGCTTGTTGCTGGACATGGGTGACAAGTGAGGAGGACAGGGATGAGAAGGGGAGTTGATGGTGGTCAGATAGGGGTAGGGGAAGGTTGTGAGATTAGATAGGGAGCAGAGTCGGGTGAAGATGAGGTCTAGTGTGTGTCCGTCTGTGTGGGTGGAGGACCACTGAGTCCAAAGGATGAAGTTAGCGACAGGAGTTTGGATGCTGTTGACTGGCGAGTGTCATTGGGGATGTTGAAATCGCCCATGATGATTGTGGGAATGTCCGCAGACAGAAAGTAAAGAAGCCAGGTGGAGAATTGGTCAATATAGGCAGTGACCGAGCCTGGAGGTTGGTATATGACAGCCACTTGAAGGTTGGAGGGAGAGTAGATGCGGACAGAGTGGACTTCAAAAGAAGGGAGAATAAGGGAGGGTAGAGGAGGAGTAGGGCTAAAGGTGCAGGTGTTAGGAGAAGACCCGCTCCTCCACCATGTCTGTTACCAGGGCGAGGAGTGTGGGTGAAGTGCGAGCCACTGTAACAGCGCAGCAGGGGAGGCAGTGTCGGAGGGTGTCAGCCATGTCTCTGTGATGCCCAGGAAGGAGAGATTGAGAGAGGTTAAAAGGTAATGGACAAAATGAAGCTTGTTGTAGACAGAGCGGGCATTCCAGAGAGAGGGAGCAGGGGAGTGGGCCTCAGGGGCACGGATTTTATGTTAGAGAGGTTGCGGTAGTTTGCTGTTGGTTTGAAGCGATAGGTGGGGGAATTGGGGGGGGAGGTGTTAGCTTTGGGGGTCCAGGATTGGGAGACATGTCACCAGCAGTGAGGAGAAGCAGAGAGAGGGAGAGCAGGTGGGAGAAGGAGTGTCCGGCGTCTGTTATGTTTTGGTATGATAGATCTGAGGTTAAGGAGCAGGTCTGCTGATGAGGTAAGAGGGAAGGTGAGATGATTATTTGGTTAGAGGGTGCTGGCGTTTGGGGATAACGAAGGAGAGTAAGGATTAGTGGTGCAAAGACAGTAAGGACATATGTAAGCATAATGAATGTTAAGTGTGAATAAGAAAGAGAATCTAAGTACAAGTAGTAAATAGTTATTGGTACCTTCTGGTCACTTCTGGCTCATATCTGGCATATTTCATTTTTTGACCCTTAAAAGCAACCCTTCATAGCCAGACCTGTCTGTGCCAGACTTGGCTTGCTTGATTTATGGCTCTCTGAACAGCACATGAGGAGCCTCAGGAAGACTGCTCACAAAAGCATGGGTGGAAGGGGGTGAGTAATTAGGATACAGAGGCTAAATGTATTCAGGAAACAGACAGTTAGGGACCATTGTGTATTGGGATCAAAGGATTGAGGTGATAAACGTGCAGATGGGATAAAACGTACCAAGAACAGATAGAGTGAAATTAGCAGGGATCAGTGGATACACAGCAGATATTGGATGCAGGAAACATACCGGGAGACAGGTAGATACAGTTTGGTCAGATATGCAGCGTTGGATTTGCAGTTTGGGTCAGATGACGTATCTGTGGGTGAAGCAGAACAGATTGTCAGATGAAGAATGGTGGTGAGGGGTTATATATCTGGCATATTTCATTTTTTGCCCCTTAAAAGTGACCCTTCAATCATAGCCAGACACTCTCTAATTAAATGAGTTTTCTTCTATGGACAATCTATTTTTGTAAAAAGGGTCCTCCATGGATATGGTGATCACTGGATCTTCCAACAGTGCAGCACCTTGTAATCAGCTTCTATCCTTTGGATCCTGCCAGGAAATGTCTCGTGTCCCTGCAGTACCACCAATTGGGAAGTAAAGCATTACACAGGGTCCATTCAAATCTTGATCATGTCTATATGACTGATGGTGCTTGGTCCTCCCAGAGGGAGAAACCCTCCTTTTAGCCCCTAACCCTTTTACCACCTTAGAATTCCCTAATAGATTCAAGAAATGTCTTCTCTCAACTAGAAACTGCTTTAGCATATTGGTAAAATCTGAGGTTCATTTATGGCACTTAGCGCAAAGCTAAATGTACAACATGGGGATTGTGCGGGTGCAAGAGCAGTGACCACAGTGAGTTGTAGTTGGAATCCAAGATGGCTTAAAGCGGTTGTCCACTACTAGGACAAACCCTTCTCAACCGGAATGTTTGACCCAGTTAAAATAAAAACACTAAGGCTATGTGCCCACGATGCAAAAATGAAGCAGAAAATTTCTGCAGCATTTCTGCATCTCCCTGGCAGAAAAAACGCATGCAGATTGTGCATGCGTTTTTCCTGCAGAATACATGCGGATCCACATGCGGATTCACATGCGTTTCCGCATGCAGACTGACAAGCGCTTTCCAGGCAATAGCATCACTTGGAAAGTGCTTGACAGCTAGGTCACACTATATAAATCCATGCAAACAGCATGGATTTATACAGTGTGAACCGTAAAAATTAAAACAAATAAAGCTATACTCACCCCCGAGGCCCCGGTGTGTGCAGCAGCGCTCGTTCCTGTTTGGTTCCCGGCTGCCGGCATATCGCGAGACAGAGCGGTGAAGGGCCTGCGGTCACATGACTGTGACGTCACCGCAGGTCCTCAAGCGATGCCGGCATTCAGAGAGAAGCCGCCGGACAGGTGAGTATAAACTTTATTTGTTATTTTATTCTTTTTTTACTGGTAGAATGGTACCCAGGTCTGGATGAGAGTCTTCTCTCCTCCAGAACTGGGTACCATCCGCACATAGAGACGCATAGAAGCCGCTTGTACAAATGTACAGTCGCGGTTTCTATGCGTTTCAATGCAAGTCAATAGCGGGAGTTCCGCTGCGCTTCCGCAAAATTAAATGACATACTGCGGATTTTTGTGCGCAGCATAAACGCTGCGGAAAAATCCGCAGCATGTGCATAGAACATGCGGAATCCCCTTGGGGACCATGGGGTGCGGATTACCTAGCGTTTCACAAGCGTTTCCGGTGCGGAAATTCCGCAGCATAAACGCTTGAAAAATGCTGCGTGGGCACACAGCCTTATACTCTCCTTCAACGCTGGCGCCATTCAAGCACTGTCGCTTTGGAACACAGAGGTAAAGAATAATAAATGAAAAATATTGCTGATGCCTTAAAGAAGCACTCCTCTCATCAAATGCTGCCGGAACTTGACATGACATCAGCGGATGTCAGAGCTGGCTGCTGCCGGCCGTCATGTGATGCCTGTGAGCGGCCTGTGATCGCGTCGCTCACAGGCAAGAAGGACAGTGCAAGGTATTTACAAATAAAATTATTTACACCATATAAATACATTGGGGGTATTATCCATAGTAGTGGAGAACCCCTTTAATATTTGGTACAGAAACCTTTGTTTGCAATTACAGAGGTCAGACATTTCCTGTAGTTCTTGACCAAGTCTGCACACACTGCAGCAGGGATTTTGGCCCACTCCTCCATACAGATCTTTCAGGTTTCGGGGCTGTCTCTGGGCAACATTGAATTTCAGTTCCCTTCAAAGATTTTCTATTGGGTTCAGGTCAGGAGACTGGCTAGGGCACTCCAAGACCTTGAAATGCTTCTTACGAAGCCACTCCTTAATTTCCCTGGCTGTGTGTTTTGGGTCATTTCATGCTGGAAGACCCAGCCACGACCCATCTTTAATGCTCTTACTGAGGGAAGGGGGTTGTTGGCCAAAATACATGACCCCATCCATCCTCCCTTCAATATGGTGCAGTTGTCCTGTCCCCTTTGCTGGAAAGGACCTCCAAAGTATGGTGTTTCCCCCACTATCCTTCACGGTTGGGACAGTGTTCTTGGAGTTGTACTTATCCTTCTTTCTCCAAACATGGCAAGTGGAGTTGATACCCAAAAGTTCTATCTTGGTCTCACGTGACCTCCCATGCCTCCTCTGGATCATGCTGATGGTCATTGGTGAGCTTCAAACGTGCCAGGACATATGCCGGCGGGAGCAAGTGGACTTCTTGTGCCGTGCTGGATTTTAATCCATGACTGGGTAGTGTGTTACTAACGATAATGTTTGAGACTGTGGTCCCAGCTCTCTTCAGGTCATTGACCAGGTCCTCCTGTGTAGTTCTGGGCTGATTCCTGACCTTTCACAGAATCATCCTTACCCCACAAGGCAAGATCTTTCATGGAACCCCAGACAGAGGAAGATTGACAGTCA
Organism: Phyllobates terribilis; assembly: GCF_046119375.1. Lineage (NCBI taxonomy): Eukaryota > Metazoa > Chordata > Amphibia > Anura > Dendrobatidae > Phyllobates > Phyllobates terribilis. The sequence goes on from NW_027362763.1 coordinate 740,175,207, forward strand.
TCTTGTGTTTCTTCCATTTCCTAATAATTGTGCCAACAGTTGTTGCCTTCTCACCAAGCTTCTTGCCTATTGTCCTGTAGCCCATCCCAGCCTTGTGCAGGTGTACAATTTTGTCCCTGGTGTCCTTAGACAGCTCTTTGGTCTTGGCCATGGTGGAGAGGTTGGAGTGTGATTGATTGAGTGTGTGGACAGGTGCCTTTTATACAGGTAATGAGCTCAAACAGGTGCAATTAATACAAGTAATGAGTGCAGAGTAGGAGGGCTTCTTAAAGAAAAACTAACAGGTCTGTGAGAGTCAGAATTCTTGCTGGTTTGTAGGTGATCAAATACTTAATTAAATTGCGTTTTAATACATTAAATATTTAAAAATCATACAATGTGATTTTTTTATTTTTAGTTTCTGTCTCTCACAGGTGAAGTGTACCTGCGATTAAAATTACAGACCTCTCCATTCTTTGTAGGTGGGAAATCTTGCAATATCGGCAGTGTATCAAATACTTATTTCCCCACTGTATCAGCAAAAAGTGACAAGGGGACCTAACAGAGATGCAATAATGGTAGACCACTCTGTTCTGTGTTGGGAATCCGTATTCCTGTGCTTGGTCATTATGGATGTGCTTGTTTTGCATCTCCTGTCACTCCATGGAAATTTTGTTTTTGTAGAAGTCACTGAATTTCCGACAGTTTTTTTTTCCTGTAACACAGTAGAAAAAAATTGGGGAATTTTGAAGCCAGTGTTCTTGAAGTTGCAGCCTGTATAGTTAGAGGTGCAATGTTCCAAAGGATGTGGATTGGTCCCTAATTTTTGTGGTCTCATCTCTAAGAATGTTATCCGTAGAGTTCCCACATTCTCCAATTCAGAATTGCTGAAAGTAACTGCTTTTTCTCATTGAAATCCATGCACCTCATACATGTCGATATTTATAGGATTGCAGACAATGGAATTTATCTCATGTGAGATGTTGGCTGGGGAATTAGTTTGTGTATAATGACATCTGTGTACTCAGTTGTTTATGGTGGATTCTACGAATTGATTCTTGTTCATTTCATTATGAATTAACGTAAAATTTTTGTACTTTGTGTGTTTTGTTTAGACTCCAAATAGTAAAATTAACACTTCTGACGAAGCTGTTGTACGTTGCCTAAAGGGGCATACATAACACAGGACTTCAAAGAAGTCCAAAGAGACAAAAACAGTGTCATGTACAGTACCTACAACTCTGGCTCCGTACTATGCACAGTACAGCGTGGTAGATTTGCCTGGATTCTTTTACAAGGGTTGTCCCACGAACAAAGTACATTTTAAATAATAGATCTTGGAGTAATAATGAGTTCTACAATTGGATTTGTTAAAAAAAAAATGTTCCTGTGCTGAGATAATTTTATAAATGTGCTGTCCCTGCTATGTGCTGTATAATGGCTGTGTCTAACCACGCAGAGCTGCTCCAGTTCATGGTCAGCATATACCACAGCTCCTGGCCAGGGGAGAAAGCATAAGTCACCTGTGATAAAGGAGTAAATAGACAAAACTGCAGGGACTCGCAACTGCTGCTTTTTGAGATGGCACATTTCCCTTCCTGTTTTATCACTTGATCGAGTGCTTCTGCCGCATCTCCAGCCTTCTGTGCTCATCATGGATCAAGTCAGTGACATATATGCTTACCTCCTACTCCCACTAACTTGATATATGATGAGCTCTAAGGGCTGTAGATGAGGTAGAAACACTCGCTCCTGTGATAAAACAGGCAGGGAAATATGTTAACTCAGAAAGAAGCAGCTGTGAGTTCCTGCTGTGTCGCCTGTATACTCGCATATCAAAAGCGACTTGTGCTTTCTGGACACCCGTCCCAGCCAGGAGCCATGGTATGTGCCGACCATGAACTAAAGCAGCTCTGAATGGTCAGACACAGCAAACAGATAACCTTATACATGTGCCCCTGCTATATATTATCGCTGCACAGGGATATTTTTTTTTTTACACATCCAATTGTGGAATTTATTTTACTACCTAGATCTATTGATTAAAATGTACTTTGTTCATGGGAAAACCCCTTTAAGCTATTAAGTAAAGCAGGAAGGTCATCATTGAGCATTGTTGGAAGTTTTGCATACTTTCATGCCACTTTCCATTTTACAATCTATAGAAAGGAACGACTGGGAATGAGTAATTTTCATTGGTGCTTGTAGGGCAGACTCGGGTAATACAAGAAGCAGGCAACTTGTTCTTGATTAACCAGGAACCGTGCCCTGGTAATTTCATTTATTGCCTTAGTGTATGTATATATACATATATACTGTCATTATATAATATAACCACCACTGCCTGACTTCTTCAACTTCTAATATATAACCAGAAAATTTCCCAGATAAAGATTAGACTTTAGTAAACTTGCACTTTTTTTTTTTTTTTTTTTTAATTAGTCAGCCATTTACATGTAAAGCAATATTCCTAATTGTCGGCAAAGTCGTAGTGTACACTGTGTTCCAAATTATTATGCAAATAATATTTTCTCAGATTTTCCCAAATTACCTATATGAATTGCAGTCATTGTAATTTTCCAGTCAAATAACTATTAGAGTACAATTGAAAGGTTTTTGTACAAACTGCCTATGATAACAGTATATTTTTAAAAAAATAAAAAACTCAAACTGCTCTCAAAATGCATGTTCCAAATTATTATGCACAGCAGAGTTTTCAACCTTTTCATTTTAATAAAGAACAAAAAAATGGTCATTTTTGAAATTATAAGCATTAGCAGGTTATTACAAACTGAAATCAAACAGTTTTCAACTCAAAACTTTATTCTAGGTGATGTTACATTTGCACATAGGACCCTTTGTTCGAAAGGAGCTTCTGAACTCTCTCGTTCATTGAATTTGTCAGGTTTTGGATGGTTTCTGCTTTAATTGTTTTGCATGAGGACAGAATACCCTCCCAGAGCTGTTGCTTAGATGTGAACTGCCTCCCGCCATCATAGACACTCCTTTTGATGATGCTCCAGAGGTTCTCAATGGGGTTGAGGTCAGGGGAGCATGGGTGCCACACCATAAGTTTGTCCCCTTTTATGCCCATAGCAGCCAGAGATGCAGATGTGTTATGTGCAGCATGAGACGGGGCATTATCATGCATGAAATGATCTCGATGGTCCAGATGGATGGAGTGGAGGATGGCTGGTTGATGGACACCCCATGCAAACATGGCTACGGCGTTAACAAGGAGGAGGTGGAGTGATGTTTTGGGCTGGAATCATGGGGAGAGAGATTGTCGGCCCTTTTAGGATCCCTGAAGGGGTAAAGATGAACTCCATAATGTATGTTGAGTTTCTCAAACAGCACTTCCTTCTATGGTTCAAGAAGAAGAACCGTGCATTCCGCAGCAAGATCATTTTCATGCATGATAATGCCCCGTCTCATGCTGCACATAACACATCTGCATCTCTGGCTGCTATGGGCATAAAAGGGGACAAACTTATGGTGTGGCACCCATGCTCCCCTGACCTCAACCCCATTGAGAACCTCTGGAGCATCATCAAAAGGAGTGTCTATGATGGCGGGAGGCAGTTCACATCTAAGCAACAGCTCTGGGAGGGTATTCTGTCCTCATGCAAAACAATTGAAGCAGAAACCATCCAAAACCTGACAAATTCAATGGACGAGAGAGTTCAGAAGCTCCTTTCGAACAAGGGGTCCTATGTGAAAATGTAACATCACCTAGAATAAAGTTTTGAGTTGAAAACTGTTTGATTTCAGTTTGTAATAACCTGCTAATGCTTATAATTTCAAAAATGACCATTTTTTTGTTCTTTATTAAAATGAAAAGGTTGAAAACTCTGCTGTGCATAATAATTTGGAACATGCATTTTGAGTGCAGTTTGAGTTTTTTTAATTTTTTTAAAAATATACTGTTATCATAGGCAGTTTGTACAAAAACCTTTCAATTGTACTCTAATAGTTATTTGACTGGAAAATTACAATTACTGCAATTCATATAGGTAATTTGGGAAAATCTGAGAAAATATTATTTGCATAATAATTTGGAACACAGTGTGTATATATATAAAAAAAAATTAAATAATAAAATAATCTCAATACAGACCTGGATAAATGTAACAGTCAAAGGTCTAGAACCCAAATCACACTATAGGACTGGGTGCACAAACCACAAGAGCGATTGATGCCCTGTTTGTCACTAAAATGGTTTCTTGACTGTGTTGTCTATAGACATTCCAATAGTAGAGAAAGCAGAACCTATGGAATTATCAGTTGGAAACAGCGATATTGCCGTTAGGTTAAGTGCGCACATAGTGTTTTTTATGCGTTTTTCTGTAATTTTTTCCTCGCGGAAAGGCATCAAAAACTCTATGTAATCCTTCTGCCAGCTGATGCAAAACTGGATCCCATAATCCCTCACTAGTAATTTATAAAGGGATAACAGTATGTTGGGATTGCTGGATTTTATTTCTCTATTTATACAACCTAAAATCTTGTTTGCTTTTGCGGCTGCTGCCTGACATTGAGTACTGCTGCTCAGCTTACTTGTAACCAGAATACCAAAGTCCTTCTGTTCTGTAGCCCGAGTATACTCCCATTTAATGTATATGTAGCAATAGGATTACTCCGTCCTAGGTGCATTACTCTACATTTATCTACATTAAACCTCATCTGCCAAGTGTTTGCCCATTCAGTCATCTTATCGAGATCATTCTGCAATATTGTAATGTCAAGGTTAGATTTTAATATCCTACATAGTTTGGTATCGTCATTAAAGACTGACACTTTACTCTCAAATCCATCCCCAAGGTCATTAATAAAGAGATTAAAAAGAATCGGTCCTAGCACAGATCCCTGCGGTCCCCACTGCTGACTATATCCCATTTAGAGAACGTACTATTTATGACGACATTGTTTCCTATCATTTAACCAATTCCTTACCCATCTGCATATAGTCCCCCCAAGTCCTTGCTTCTGTAGCTTCAATATAAGGCTGCTATGTGGTACAGTATCAAATGCCCTTGCAAAGTCCAGATAAATGACATCAGCCACATTACCAACATCCAGATTTGCACTTACCTCCTCATAGAAGCCCAACATGTTAGTTAGACACGACCTATTCTTCATGAATCCATGTTGATTATCATTTATTATATTATTCTCTGTGATATATATCTGCAGGTCATCTCTTTTGATGCCCTCAAAAACTTTGCACACTACCGATGTCAGACTAACTGGATGGTAGTTACCTGGATCCACCTTCTTACCTTTCTTAAATATTGGTACCACATTGGCTATCCTCCAATCCTGTGGCACCACCCCTGTTACCAGAGAGTCTAAGACGTCAGCTATTTCTACATGCACAATTATACAGGGAAGACTGTCAATCACTGAGTAGCACCGCCCACTGGACTCGTATGTATACAAACACCAGGGATTTCATTGAATAAAATGCAAGTTTTATTGAAACTTGTCCTATAACCATGTCTATCACTCTGACCAGCTCCTCCTGCTCTCTAATTTCCTGCCTGCACATCCGGTATCGTGTTCAGCATGACAGGTTCCCGTTATATTTGTAAGGCTAGCATTGGACTGCAGCGTCAAGTTAAGATTTGAGCTCCTCCGTCATCATCTATTCTGTGTTGATTTTCTCTCTAAGTGAAATGGTGACTTTGGTACAAATCTACTTCTGTATAACGTTGATTGGATTATGCGCCCATTGGACTGTCACCTGTAAGAGGTTATATTAAAGAAATCCTGTCACCATTGCGGTATTTAACCCTTTTGCCTGATTCCTGCCATGTCTTTTATGTCCCAATCAATTGTGGATAATTATGTAAAAAGACCCTTTATTCTGGTCGTATCGGCATATGACTTGGCTCTAGTCCAGCGGGGCGTTGCTTCAAACTGGAGCTGGCCAGCCTCAGAAGCTGTAAGCACCCCCCCATGGGTGTGATTGATGGCCTCCTCACTTTAGATGCTTCGTCAATAGCGTTGGCCAGTGAGGAGGCCATCAATCACACCCATGATTACAACTTCTGAGGCCAAAGTCTTCCGGAGTCAGTGGGACTATCCAGTGGATTTGAGCAAAGTACAGAACATAAAGGAGATGGTAGGAATCATGGAATAGGGAAATATAATGTAATGGAGGCAGTTTAGGAGGTTTGGGGGTCCTGATATGTTTCCATTAACTATATCTACTTTGCCAAAGTGGGAAGAGCTGGGACGGAATGTGTCTATGCCCAGCTGTCTAATTCGTTATTCCACTAAAGTGGTGTACATTTTAAAATATTCCAGAAATGTTCTGGACTGGAGTAACATTTCTGCCACTTGGAAGGTTCGCCTCTTATTGATCTAGGTATTTTACTTCAACCGCACGGTTCATAAAGACTGGCAGGCACAACACCAGTCTTAAAGAGAACCTGGTAACATGATATTGCAATGTAAAGTAAAGACATATCTGTAATGGTGCTGTAACACAAATTAAATTGATACCTTTGGTGAAGAAATACGCTGTGTGGTTCTTCTTTAATCACCATTAAAAGTTTTCTGCTAATTAGATTTCGGTGCACAGGGGCCGAGCTGTGCACTGGGTCTTCTCCTCCCTCCCTGTCTGTGATTCCTCAGCCCCTCCGTCTGCCTCCGGTCTGTGAATGACCTCCCTCTTCTATTTGAAATCTCAGCAGTGACCTGTCACTCACAGACCGGAGGCAGGCGGAGGGGTCGGGGAATCACAGACAGGGAGGGAGGAGAAGACCCAGTGCACAGTCCGGCCCCTGTGCACCGACATCTAATTAGCAGAAAACTGCAAATGGTGATTACAGACGAACCACAAAGTGGATTTATTCACCAAATGTATCAATTAAATCTATATTACAGCCCCATCACAGCCATGTCTTTACTTTTACATACACAAAAATCGTGCTGACAGGCTCTCTTTAATTAATTGGGGCCAATGCCTTTTATTTTGGGCCCATAGAGCCATAGATAACTTTAATCAAATGACTGGAAAATACCTTGACGTAGAAAAGGCCTTAGGAGACTGAAGGTTAAAACACACACGCAATAATCTCATGTCCCACCCTCAGTTTCTATTTATTGCCCTGGGTGTTTTTTTCTTATTGTGTTAACTTCTTTTCTTCTTTCCCCTCCTAGGATTCTGAATTTCTGTGCATGGAACTAGATGAAACAAAGATGAATGAAATACTCAAGAAATTGTCAGAGGTGGAAGAAAACTTGGCAGCGTTAACTCACATCAGCTAACTGGCACCCGGCACAACGTTCTTTTTTTTTTTTTCTTTTTTTTTTAAATTAAATCTTTCACAAAGAACTTTTAGTTTGTCGTTTTAATTAGAGCATTTGCAGTATTGTATGTAGTTATAAAAACACATGCCACCTTTTTACAGGACACCTTAATTTTGTAAAGGGGGAAGAAAAAACAAACAAACACTGGTGCGTTGGATTTTTATTTCCGATGAGATAAGCAACATTTCACTTTGTCTATATGGAAGTAAACATGTATGCTCAGCTTATCCGAGTGTACATAATAACGGGGATGTTGAGGGCTGTAAGCTAAGTGTGTTATCAGCAAACTACTAAATTAATGCATTTGGCCACCTTAACCCCTTCCTACTGCAGCCAAAATTCCTTTTCATTTTTGTGATTTCGTCTTGTTTTGGAAATCTGATTCCAGCGGTGTGTCTCTTATTGCGCTGCTTGCTGTTGTTTTGACAAAATCATTGTTTTATCAACAGATTATTATTACTAGAGGACTAGTAAACCTGCTGCCATGTAGTCCTCCATATTTATGAGCTCTGTATAACCCCACCACTGATTGGCAGCTTTCTGCCTATGCACAGTGGACACAGTAAGCTGCCAATCAGTGGTGTGTGTGGGATTATACAGAGCTCAGCATTCAGAGAACTGCTAGATCTGCAGCGGATAAAACCGTTTTTAATCAGAACTGCAGCAATTAGCCCAGTAAGTAACACATCACTGTAATTTAATCAGGGTCTCTTCCCCCTACATCATGCTGCCCTCAGAGTAGCAAAAACCTGCAATAGATTCCCTTTGTTTACCCAGGTGAGGTCTTATATGTTTCGGGACAAGTTAAAGTGTTGAATGATACCATGTAATATACGATATACTGAAAAATAGGGAACAAAATCCAAATATGGTGAAAGTGGAAAAAACTTCAATTCCATCATTGTTTTGTTTTTAATTGGTGATTGGGGATTAAAATTACTTGGCAACATGATTTTTCAGGTCAGTACGATCGCGATGTTGCCAAATGTGCATAATTTTTTTAATATATATTTTATTCGTGAAAAAAAATTAAGAAATTTAATAAAAAAAATAAAAAAAATTATCATTTTGTAAGACCTGTAATTTTTTAATAAAATGTTATCACGAATGTTGTTTTTGGGGGTTGTTTTAAGTTCTCTTTGGGGACTTGACCTTGTGATCGTCTGATTGCTTTATATGCTGCAGAACAACTGTATTACATTGTATAGAGAAAACCACAGTCTATTATGATGCACAGCACCAGCGGGTCTTCATAGAAGTATCATGATGGCAGCAGGCCCCAGGCTGCCATTGCACCACACAATCACATCGGAAATTGGGGATGAAGGGCACGCTTATCGGCAAATTTTTCCCATTCCCCAGAATTTGCCTTAAATTCTGCTGTAGGGAATGAGACAGATAATGGCTGTGCATACTGCTGCCTGAGAACCAGATTATACATGGGGACTCGACATGGGCCGTATATTGTATGACGGATGTCAGTAAGGGGTTAAAGTTATATACACTGCTCAAAAAAATAAAGGGAACACTCAAATAACACATCCTAGATCTGAATGGATGAAATATTCTCATTGAATACTTTGTTCTGTACAAAGTTGAATGTGCTGACAACAAAATCACACAAAAATCATCAATGGAAATCAAATTTATTAACCAATGGAGGCCTGGAAATTGAGTCGCCCCCCAAAATTAAAGTAGAAAAACACACTACAGGCTGATCCAACTTTGATGTAATGTCCTTAACACAAGTCAAAATGAGGCTCAGTATTGTGTGTGGCCTCCACGTGCCTGTATGACCTCCCTACAACGCCTGGGCATGCTCCTGATGAGGTTGCGGATGGTCTCCTGTGGGATCTCGTCCCAGACCTGGACTAAAGCATCCGCCAACTCCTGGACAGTCTGTGGTGCAACGTGGACGTTGGTGGATGGAGCGAGACATGATGTCCCAGATGTGCTCAATCGGATTTAGGTCTGGGGAACGGGCGGGCCAGTCCATAGCTTCAATGCCTTCATCTTCAAAACCTACAAAAGACAAAAAATATATCTCATACCCTACCATCATTATATATAAATGTAAAGCAAAGTTGCATATTAAATATAGGGTACTTAGTGAACTATTTTTGATCAAAAAAAGTATACAAGCCGTCCCACCAGTGACAAGGTGACCCTAAATTGGGATGGTACCTACACTGTCTATATTAAAAACCTTACTATATATCAAAGTTGAAGTAATGCATATAAAAGGGTAGACAAATAGGACCGGGTCCCAACTTCAGACCACCTAGGCCCGTGGTAAGCTACATATATACTAATCAGCTCAACAAAGGGGATGCCACACCCTTAATTTGCACAGAATGCAAACAAGACAAAAAACCAAGCAATGTGAACTGAGGTCTAAGATGGTACACATGCAAGAAATAGGAGCATGTTCACACTAGCAAAAAGAAGCAAAACCTACAAAAGACAAAAAATATATCTCATATATCAAAGTTGAAGTAATGCATATAAAAGGGTAGACAAATAGGACCGGGTCATCTTGCAGGGACTGCTGACAGACTCCAGCCACATGCGGTTGGCCCTGGGTTCCTCATAATGCAGGACGATGCCAGACCTCACCAGCATATGGTCTCACAAGGGGTCTGAGGATCTCATCTCGCTACCTAATGACAGTCAGGCTACCTCTGGCGAGCACATGGAGGGCTGTGCGGCCCTCCAAAGAAATGCCACCCCACATCATTACTGACCCACTGCCAAACCGGTCATGCTGAAGGAGGTTGCAGGGTGCAGATCGCTCTCCACGGCGTCTCCAGACTCTGTCACATCTGTCACATGTGCTCAGTGTGAACCTGCTTTCATCTGTGAAGAGCACAGGGCGCCAGTGGCGACTTTGCCAATCCTGGTGTTTTGTGGCAAATGCCAAGCGTCCTGCACGGTGTTGGGCTGTGAGCGCAACCCCCATCTGTGGACGTCGGGCCCTCATACCACCCTCATGGAGTCGGTTTCTAGCCGTTTGTGCAGACACATGCACATTTGTGGCCTGCTGGAGGTCATTTTGCAGGGCTCCGGCAGTGCTCCTCCTGTTCCTCCTTGCACAAAGGCGGAGGTAGCGGTCCTGCTGCTGGGTTGTTGCCCTCCTATGGCCCCCTCCACGTCTCCTGGTGTACTGGCCTGTCTCAAAGGTAGCGCCTCCAGCCTCTGGACACTACGCTGACAGACACCGCAAACCTTCTTGCCACAGCTCGCATTGATGTGCCATCCTGGATGAGCTGCACTACCTGAGCAACTTCTGTGGGCTGTAGAGTCCGTCTCATGCTACCACAAGTGTGAAAGCACAAGCAACATTCAAAAGTGACCAAAACATCAGCCAGAAAGCATTGGTACTGAGATGTGGTCTGTGGTCCCCACCTGCAGAACCACTCCTTTATTGAGTGTGTCTTGATAATTGCCAATAATTTCCATCTATTGTCTATTCCATTTGCATAACAGCATGTGAAATTGATTGTCAATCAGTGTTGCTTCCTCAGTGGACAGTTTGATTTCACAGAAGTTTTATATATATATATATATATATATATATAATTTAATTATTATTATTTTCACAAAATAGGTTGTTTCCAAACTTTATCGTATTCCAGAATGGAAATGTTCACAAAACAAAGACAGAGTCCACACAACTCGTCTCTTCTTTATCTTCCCTTAGACATCTGTTGACCATTTTCCATAGTGTAAAAATCAATCCACCAGCTGTCCTCAGTACTGTAAGTAAATAACTTGCACTCAAAGGGTTCTCAACACAAACGGCATACATAAATTAAGCAGATCTTTTAAACCTGATGTGTTTGGTGTACTTATTTATGCAGGCAGTTCCCAGGTTATGAACAAGATAGGCTCGTTCTCAAGTGAAATTGTATGCGAGTCGAGACAGATACAGGACAAGCAAATAGTGTTTTGTTTTTTTTACCATCTCATCCTTCACCTCTCTGCCCGCCCCACTGCTCTCCATCCAGTCCTCTTCATTCAGCAATCACTCAATAGGACTTCCATCCATATCCAGGACTCAAAGGGCACTGCGCATTGTAACGTCTCGGCATATCTTGTCTTCGCGACCTTATGATACGCAGTGACCGCCAAGTCTGGATACGGCCGGAAGTCCTAGCCTGTAGTGAAGAAGCTGGAGATGACGGCAGGAAGAAAAGGACCGGGCAGCGGGGAGGCTTAAGAGATGAGTGATGAGGCATTAGTCGTCTTTACATTATAACTGCGAGTAGCACGTAACTCGGGGACTACCTGTATGTTACAATGGTTGTATGATCCTTTTTCCAAGTTTTCCCTTTGATAGAATTTGACTAATATTTTAGGATTGTTTTCCCCTCACCCATGACAGCACACCTTGAGAGAGGGATCCACCCCACCAAGGACAGGAAACCGTCTGAAATAAAAGGGCAGTACCTCTCCCTCGCTTCAGTTGGTTTCCTGTCCTTGATGGGAACCTGTCTGAAGAAAGGTGTCCATACTTACCTGGGCCTGTTCCGGTGTGGAAGAGCGGGCACCAGCCTGTGCACCGGGTTCCAGAAGCGCCGTCCGCGGTTCCCTGGAGCCGTGTCCGAGCGTGCGCAGGCGGTGAGGAGGGCTCCGGCTCCCCGCAGACCGCTGCACTGTCCTTTCCTGCCGCAGGCTCCTGGCTGCCCCCACACCGGGAGCGGCGTCTTCCAGGTCTGACACGCCTGACGTCACGGCGCGGTGCACACTGGGAGAGGCGTGCCCAATGACATCGGAGGGCGGCACCCGGATCCAAGATGGCGGCGCCCTGTAAGCGCTTGCCGGACGGCTTTTTTCAAACATCGGCCGGTGCGTGCCAGGAGGCGGGAGGACACAAGAATCGGAGTAGGTTCTGGATGTGCCTTATTTAAGGTGGGGGGGTTGTCCTGGTCAAACACTGCCTATACTCTTGTGGTGTAGCAGCTATGGCAGACCAGGACAGCCAGGAGCAGGTAATGATCCCGGCAGTTGTGAGGAAAATTCGGGAGGAGGGGGCGAGGATAATTCTGATAGCCCCCTTTTGGCCAAAAAGACCTTGGTTCTCCCTGCTTCGCCTAATGTCGATCTCGGATCCCTGGGTCCTGCCGGACAGGCCGGACCTTCTCATCCAGGGGCCGATATTCCATGCACAAGCCAAAGGTTTCCATCTGGCGGCTTGGAATTTGAGAGGTTGTTACTGAGCAATAGGGGGTTTTCACCAGACCTAGTTTCCACCCTATTGGGTAGTAGGAAGCCCATAACAACTAAGATTTATTCCAGAATCTGGGGAAAATTCCTGGATTTTATAGACTCCCCATTGTCGGATAAACCTCCATTTAAAGATGTCCTAGAATTTTTACAAAAGGGACGTGACCTGGGGTTAGCTACGGAACACTTAAAGTTCAGGTGTCCGCCCTAGGGGCGCTCTATAATTGTAACCTGGCGGGGAACAGATGGGTCTCTAGATTCATTAAATCCTGTTCCAGAGCTAAGCCAGTTCGGGCTCTGAGTTCCTCCCTGGGACCTGAATTTAGTTTTAAATGCACTCTCTGGAGACCCATTTCAACCTCTGCAGGTTATCTCTCCAAAGTTCCTCACTCTCAAAGCCATTCTCTTAGTGGACCTAACGTCGGCCCGTAGGGTGAGTGACCTGCAGGCCCTTTCTGTTGATCCCCCATACACCCAAATTCATGAGGACCGGGTCGTCCGGCGTACAGATCCGGCATACCTTCCGAAAGTAGTTTCCAGATTCCACTGTAATCAGGAGATTGTGCTTCCCTCTTTCTGCAGTAACCCTAAAATCCCCGGTGAGGTTAGGTTCCACAATCTAGATGTTAGAAGGGCATTACTACAGTACATAGACATGACTAGTCAGTGGAGGAAGGACAAGTCCTTGTTTCTGGCCTTTCAGGGGAGTAGAAAAGGTCACGGGGTATCAAAGGGAACTATTTCTAGGTGGCTTAGGGAGGCCATTTGTCTAGCTTATACATCTACAGGTGTTCGGGCACCGGACTGTATTAAAGCTCATTCCACCAGAGCTGTAGCAACCTCCTGGGCAGAGAGAGCAGACGTCTCGATTGACCAGATATGTAAAGCTGCTACTTGGTCTGCACCATCCACCTTCTACAAGCACTATCGGTTGGATCTATCCTCCTCTGACCTTACCTTTGGGAGAAGGGTACTTCAGGAGGTGGTCCCTCCCTAGTGTGCTCATATTCTCCAAAATTCTCTCCAGGTGTGCTGTCATGGGTGAGGGGAAAACACCAAGGTTACTTACCGGTAGCCGGTTTTTCCTGAACCCATGACAGCACCCGTATTTCCCCTCCCCCTGTCTTTCTCAGGCCCTGGTGAAGCACTTTACATTTTGGGTGATTATATATATATATATATATATATATATATATATATATATATATATATATATATATATATATATATATATATAATAAATATATTATATTGTAGGTGTTGGTTATGTGTCTAACCTTTTCTGGAGGTCCTCTCAATGCTCTGTAATCCAACTGAAGCGAGGGAGAGGTACCGCCCTTTTATTTACAGACGGTTTCCTGTCCTTGGTGGGGCGGATCCCTCTCTCAAGGTGTGCTGTCATGGGTTCAGGAAAAAACGGCTACCGGTAAGTAACCTTGGTGTTTTTTTCACATTTTACAGCCATTTTGATTTGGAAATAAGTACACCTGCCTCATCAGGTCTAAGAGCTATTTAATCACATCTGTTAAGTTTAGTGAAATCTGTTGACATATCATATTTAAGTTAAGCTTTAGGCTGTGTGCCCACTATGCATTTTTTAAGCGTTTCCGCAGCGGCAATTCTGCTGCATTAACGCTTAAAAAACGCTTGGTAGAAGGTCTGCAATGTTCCCCAATGATAATCCGCATGTGCTGTGCACACGCTGCGGAAATTTCTGCGATTCAACGTCCGGATGGTACCCAGGTCTGGAGAAGAGGAGACTCTCCTCCCGACCCGGGTACCATGGTAACTGTAAAAAAAAAAAAAGAATAAAATAAAAAAATACATTATTCTCACCTTCTGATGGCCTCCGGTCTCCATAGCGATGCGTCCTGGCTTACCGGCAGCTCGCGATGGTCTAAAAGGACCTGTCATGACGTCATTTAGTCATGTGACGGGTCACTCGACCGCTGACGTTGGCGGTCCCGTGACCTGTCACATGACTAAATTACGTCATGGAAGGTCCTTTTACACAACCGCGAGACACTGGGAGACCGGACACATCGGATAAGGAGACCGGAGGCCATCAGAAGGTGAGTATATGTTTTTTTTACCATTTTTATTCTTTTTTTTAACTAACTTGGTCACACTATATAAATCCATGCCGGTTGCATGGATTTATATAGTGTGATCAAGTTGTCAAGCACTTTCCAAGTAATGCTAAAATCGCATGTGAAGAACGCTTCACTTCCGCATGTCCCTGGCAGGAAAAACGCATGTACAATCCCCATGTGTTTTTTCTACCAGAGAGATGCAGAAACGCTCAGGAAAAATCCGGAGCATTTCTGCATCATGGGCTCTTAGCCTTACATTGATTAATTCAATGTGAGTCCGTACATGATCATTACTGTTATACTAACTATTTTTCATTTTAAATACTTTCCTGAAGGCGTCTCTGTTGGAGCCACACAATATACACTGCTCAAAAAAATAAAGGGAACACTCAAATAACACATCCTAGATCTGAATGAATGAAATATTCTCATTGAATACTTTGTTCTGTACAAAGTTGAATGTGCTGACAACAAAATCACACAAATTTATTAACCAATGGAGGCCTGGATTTGGAGTCACCCCCAAAATTAAAGTGGAAAAACACACTACAGGCTGATCCAACCTTGATGTAATGTCCTTAAAACAAGTCAAAATGAGGCTCAGTATTGTGTGTGGCCTCCACGTGCCTGTATGACCTCCCTACAACGCCTGGGAATGCTCCTGATGAGGTTGCGGATGGTCTCCTGTGGGATCTCCTCCCTGACCTGGACTAAAGCATCCGCCAACTCCTGGACAGTCTGTGGATGGAGCGAGACATGATGTCCCAGATGTGCTCAATCGGATTCAGGTCTGGGGAATGGGCGGGCCAGTCCATAGCTTCAATGCCTTCATCTTGCAGGAACTGCTGACACACTCCAGCCACATGAGGTCTGGCATTGTCCTGCATCAGGAGGAACCCAGGGCCAACCACACCAGCATATGGTCTCACAAGGGGTCTGAGAATCTCATCTCGGTACCTAATGGCAACAGGCTACCTCTGGCGAGCACATGGAGGGCTGTGCAGCCCTCCAAAGAAATGCCACCCCACACCTTTACTGACCCACTGTCAAACCGGTCATGCTGAAGGATGTTGTAGGCAGCAGATCGCTCTCCACGGCATCTCCAGACTCTGTCACGTCTGTCACATGTGCTCAGTGTGAACCTGCTTTCATCTGTGAATAGCACAGGGCTCCAGTGGCAACTTTGCCAATTCTGGTGTTCTGTGGCAAATGCCAAGCGTCTTGCACGGTGTTGGGCTGTGAGCACAGCCCCCATCTGTGGACGCTGGGCCCTCATACCACCCTCATGGAGTCGGTTTCTAGCCATTTGTGCAGACACATGTACGTTTGTGGCCTGCTGGAGGTCATTTTGCAGGGCTCTGGCAGTGCTCCTCCTGTTCCTCCTTGCACAAAGGCGGAGGTAGTGGTTCTTCTGCTGGGTTGTTGCCTTCCTACGGCCCCCTCCACATCTCCTGGTGTACTGGCCTGTCTTCTGGTAGCTCCTCCAGCCTCTGGACACTACACTGACAGACACAGCAAACAGCAAACCTTCTTGCCACAGCTCACATTGATGTGCCATCCTGGATGAGCTGCACTACCTGAGCAACTTCTGTGGGTTGTAGAGTCCGTCTCATGCTACCACGAGTGTGAAAGCACAACCAACATTCCGAAGTGACCAAACCATCAGCCAGAAAGCATTGGTACTGAGATGTGGTCTGTGGTCCCCACCTGCAGAACCACTCCTTTATTGAGGGTGTCTTGATAATTGCCAATAATTTCCATCTATTGTCTATTCCATTTGCACAACAGCATGTGAAATTGATTGTCAATCAGTGATGCTTCCTAAGTGGACAGTTTGATTTCACAGAAGTTTGATTTACTTGGAGTTATATTCTGTTGTTTAAGTGTTCCCTTTATTTTTTTGAGCAGTGTATATCATTCCTGTGATCAATATAAAATGCTGAAAATAAAGAAATGTGCATTATGTTAATAATAAATAGAATCTGTTGAATTGAAACGTGTTTGTTTGCTTCTAACAACTACACGGGCAGAGCCATGGAGCTCAGTGATTGGCTGCATTGTTGACTTTACCGCGGTAGCCAAACAATGCAAACTAGCAGGGCTGTGGAGTCGGTAAGCCACAGTTGCGACTCCGACTCCTGGATTTTATCAGGTTCCGACTGAGACTACGGCTCCGACTCCGACTCCTTCATAAATGGCCAATTCGTAACAATAAATTTACTGTTGTAAAATATTAACATCGTGCTTATTCAGTTTCTCACCATCATATAAGTAATCAGACCACTTAGAGCAAAAACTATATTTATTAGAATACAATTAGAATATAGCAAATAACTTTTATAAACTTTTCTAAACTCTTGTAAGTAAATATGCAATAAACACTGTTATGCAGTTAATAAAAAGAAATCTATAAATTTGTCCTCAGAAAAAGTATTGCCTCTGTCAGATCCTCCTTCATGGATGCCCTCAAATCTGATCTAATTATTTTGAGAGCAGAGAACAACCTCTCTACACTAACTTGGGTTGGTGGCAAAGCAGTAACCACTCGGGCAACATCTCTGACAATGTCAGGATTCAGAGGAATCGCTTTTTGCACTGTTATTTTTGATGAACGGTCACATTTCTCAATTTCTTTTAGTGCACATGAAAAATTCTGCTGAAATGTACTGGCTGTGTTCTTTGATGGGGATGACTCTTCTTCTATGCGGGAACGCTTTGCACGGTCCTTGTGATCAGTTGATGATGAGGGTGAAGATGTGGCAGGACGACCAAATTCTTCTTGTTCCTCCTGACTGTTCTGCAACCCTTTCATCCTTACTGCTATTTCAAACAGAGCTTCTTTTCCTTTAGTTAGCTGTTGATCATCTAGAAGAATCCGATGCATTGGGTCTACATAAACAGCTGCCAAAAGAATGCTATTTTGTAATAGTAGCTCCTCTCTCCGTTTCATTGATGTAGCAATGCCAGTTGCAATTAACCCTCCTCTTTGGGACAGGCGAAACATCAGGTTCTTCCTTTAAGAAAATACCTGGAGTTAAGTCCTCTGCTTGTAATTTTTTAGTCCCTGTAAATGGGTGCTCTAGCAATTTTTCCAGCTCAGTCACCTGATTCCACTGACTTTCATTTAGCGTCAGTTGAGGGTTAGTCATGTCTACAAGAAAGGTTTTCAGTTCAACCAAGCGCTGAATCATTAAGTAAGTACTGCCCCATCGTGTGGCTTGATCAATAACTGCCCCTTTTCCAGCACGTCTCTTCAAAATTGAGTCAACTTTAGGGGTTCTGGCAACAGTAGCCAATTTTCTCACTTTGCCAATCAGTGCAGCAGCCTGTCCTTCTTGCAGACTGTCTTATAGCCAGCTGTAGCGTATGCACAACACAGCGCATGTGATGAAAGAACGTATTGACACAGTTTCAACAAGATCATCTAAACCAGGGGTCTCAAACTCGGCTGGGTATATGGGCCGCACATGGAAAAAATTTGAATTTGGGGGGCCGCATTCTTTGTTCAATGTGACATTTTTAGTGATACCATTTTTTTTGCATACACCTTTTGAACATTTTTGCCGTGTTTATTTTTTTATGGCTTGGGTCGTTATGGATGTGGCGATAATAAACGTGCACTTTTTTGTGTTTACTTTAGTTTACATATAAAACAGCATTTTTAGTGCCCAATATTTTTTCATGCTTTATTTTATTTTTTATTTTTTTTACAATTTTATTTCCCCCAATTGGCCACATACAGTAATATTGTCTTACAATTAGCATCATATAGTAATAATGGAAAACATCTTGTAGTAATGTTCCCCATCCAAGTCCCCATCTTGTACTAATGTGCCCCATCCAGGTCCCCATCCTGTGGCTATGTGCCCCATCCAGGTTCCCATCCTGTGGCAACGTTCCCCATCCTGGTGCCCATCTTGTACTAATGTGCCTCATCCAGGTCCCCATCTTGGGGCTATGTGCCCCATCCAGGTCCCCATCCTGTGGCAATGTTCCCCATCCAGGTCCCCATCTTGTGGCTATGTGCCCCATCCAGGTCCCCATCTTGTGGCTATGTGCCCCATCCAGGTCCCCTCTTGTGGCTATGTGCCCCATCCAGGTCCCCATGTTGTGGCTCTGGTCCCCATCTTGTGGCTATGTGCCCCATCCAGCTCCCCTCTTGTGGCTATGTGCCCCATCCAGGTCCCCATCCTGTGGCTATGTGCCCCATCCAGGTCCCCATCCTGTGGCTATGTGCCCCATCCAGGTCCCCTCTTGTGGCTATGTGCCCCATCCAGGTCCCCTCTTGTGGCTATGTGCCCCATCTCGGTCCCCATGTTGTGGCTCTGTGCCCCCTGTGCTGTTCTTCACACACATAAAATAGAAAAAAAAAAAAGATGATTCTCACCTGTCCTCCGTTCCCTCGGCGGCCTTCCTGCAGATGTGGCCCGCAGGCACCACAGAGTCCGACCCCTTGACGATCCCGACCTGGTCCAGGAGGAGCCGCCGACAGCAGCGCTGCATTGCCGCACAGAGACTGTCTCCCAGCACAGCATTTTCAATGTCAGCCGCCGGCCAATCAGAGACCAGCAGCTGACATCTGCATATGGCAATGACGTCATACTCGCTGCGCCGACACGCAGATATCAGCTGCTGGCCTCTGATTGGCCAGCGGCTGGCATTGGAAATGCAGTGCTGGGAAACAGTCTCTGTGTGGCAATTCAGCGCTGCTGTCGGCGGCTCCTCCTGGACCAGGTCGGGATCGTCAAGGGGTCTGTGCCTGCGGGCCGCATAAAGCAGCCTCAGGGGCCGCATGCGGCCCGTGGGCCGCGTGTTTGAGACCCCTGATCTAAACTATCATGTTGCTGTTCATCTGAAGCAACTTCAGTTTGCTCCTCAGTTACAATACTGTGTTCCTCTATTTCAAACATTTCTGTGTCTGTGGACCCAGAATGTTCTTCTAGCTGCTGGTCACCATCATTACTCTCATTCATTAGCTTAATAGTACTTATCATATTTGAAGCATTGTCAGTTACGACAGAAAGAACTTGCTCTTTTTTAAGTTCATAGTCTTGCAGAACCTTTTCCACCAAGACCTGGAGAAACTCACTGGTGTGATGAGCTTTGGTGTCTTTTACTGCCAATGTCTTGGTAACTATTTCATTTTTGTCACAAACAAATCGGACATTGATGGCAAAATAGTTCACTCTGACGTGTGCAGGCATCCATTTTAAGAAACAGAAAGCGTCCCTTGAGAGTTTTTTTAAGTTCTTCCTTTTGTTTAAAAGCTTCTTCGATTACTAATTTTCTAATACTCTCTCTCTCCAGAGAAACACCAAGCTTGCGGGCCATTTCCCCATTCAGACACATAAAAGCTGGTCGTGAAAATATTGAAATAGGCACACTATCCTTTACAACAAGCTCTATGATCTGTTTTTTAAATGTATCTACTGTCATTGTCACAGTAACTTGCAACTGATGGCTGCAAAGTTCTCTGCTCTTTTGTTTGGCTGGAAGAGCTGGGCACTGGTTCATTGGTTTGGATGCAGTCTTTCTCATCCACTGCTTTCAGCACTTCTGGATGAAAGCACTGTAAATGTCTCTTTAGATTAGAAGCTCTGGTAGGAGCATTTTTATCTTTGCCTGAATATGCACTGATCTTGGCTTCACAGCATTTGTTTTCATCTGGATCATTTGTCATACACTGACAGACATAATGTTTTCTATCTTGAGTCATGGTGAAATGTTCAAATACAGCTGATTTAATGTGACGCTTCTTTGACATTCTCAGGTTTTTAATTCTGCATTCACAATCCAAATGACAATTGTTTTTCCTAAAAACAATTGTACAAAATTATTGCCAGGTCGTACAACTGATATAGTGGTCAGTAATACTGTTGTTCCTCATTACTCACAGTTAACTGATGCAAAGTTTGTTGAAAGGATAATACTTCTTACAGTCTTCCTCTTCTGAGTAGCATCTGTGAGATGCTTGGAAGACGCACACCTAGTAAACATCTAGTCTAGAGGAGGAGCTTTACTACTAAGACTTTGCAACACATTTTCACTTTCAGTTTCATATATTGTAAGAAGGGGGGTTGGGGCAGCATGAGGTTAGCCAAGTATAAGATTAGATAAGGGCAGTGGAGAACAGTGACACACAAGAAGTAAGAAATGTCTCTATCTCCAGCAGAACTGCTTATCACTGTTGTTCATAGTTTGATAGAACATATATATTTGAGTAACATTTATAAAATTCATATGAAAGTTCAATTATGAAATAGTAATACATTATTTTTTAAGCTGGAGTCTGAGTCGGTACATTTCTACCGACTCCGACTCCAACCAAAACTAACTCCGACTCTGACTCCACAGCCCTGCAAACTAGGGCAGTGGCAAAATATCTGGACCCAGGGAGGGTAGGTAAAACACTGTTGTGTTATTTAACAATGAACTGAAGTTATAGAAACAAAGACCCTTTAATTTCAGGGGTCAGAAATATATTGTCACTTTCCGAACCTTCGCTATCGAGTTGTCTAGTAGTCACCTACAATCCAAATCTGGAGGCGCTAAGGAGAGCTGCACGGAAACTACAACCCTTACTACAAAAAGATGCACGATTACAATCCATATTTCCAGGAACCTTTCCCTGCAACCAGAAAATATGTAAAACCTGTCCGTTTATAATGACCACAGACAAGATAAAGATCCCCCGTTCACATCAGGACTACAAGATCCCAGGTACTTTCAACTGTATCACATCTAATGTAGTGTACGTCATTATATGCACCAAATGTGCAGCTGGGGGTCTTTATGTAGGGGAGACGGGGCAAAAACTTAGGACAAGGATGAGTCATTATCGCCACACAATACAAGACTAGATCTACCTGTAGCCAAGCATTTTTGTTCCCCTGATCACAGCATCAAATACATGAAATTACTGGTATTAAAAGGTAACTTCAAATTTCAGAGAGAAAGAAGAGTCTCAGAATATAAACTAATGGTGACCTTTGACACCTTCAGATCAGGAATGAATGTGTCGCATGGATTTATGTCATTCTACATCAACTAAGGAATGTGCTCCTCAGACCTGTGGGGTCATCACAACCCTGGACCAAGTCACAGGACAATAAAACTATCACCCTCCTTATCTATTTATTAACTGCTAAAATATTTATAGCCAGAACTGTTCATCTCTCCCATAGTAATAGCTCTGCTTTCCGTCACTTGCCTCATCTATTGCATTATTTCTGTGCGTTATTGTGTATGAATATGTGACTCTTCAGATTTTGCGTTATCCTATGCCTGATGAAGAGACCTGAGTAGTCTCGAAAGCTTGCAACTTGTTACCATCTTTTCAGTTAGCCATTAAAAGGTATCAACCACTGAGGACTCTCAAATCTAAATATTTTTCTAACTTGTTTCAATAAACTTATATTTTTTATCCAGTCAGTTGTGCAGGAAACTACCTTTGTTTTTCTCTCTGAAACGGTTGTAGTAATAACTTCTTGTACAGATCATGTGAGTAAACCCCCTACCTATCCAAGACATGCTGTACAGTGAGGGGTTTGTCTCATGTCTGTTCACATTCATTATATTTTTGGTGATGACAAAATGTACTTTACTGTTATAATATTACACAATAAAGGTCTTTCATTCCCTGACTCCCTGCTCGGCGTAACTTGGATAAACCTTGTGAATTGATTAGATGTCACGTGGACCCTACATAGATGAGATGACTAAGAAGCTGTTCATGGGTTAGGGTCATAAATAGAAGAGTCTAAATCAATGTAATACTACATGAATCTTAGACACCGGTAAAGGTTTTCGATCCCTCTATAAATTGTCAGAGGGTCACCTAGGGACAGTTCAATCATCAACGCTTCTAGCAATGGGACCCATCACCATAATTCTCCATGCAACGTAGAGTCTGTCCAGATGACAAATCTTCTCTGTGGTTTGGCTTGACAAAGGAGACAGACTCCCTCCTTTCCATGGCCGTTTAAGGAATTGTCTAGTTAGTGATATCTCCTTTTCTATTAAAGCCACTGTCCAAAAAATTGAGCAAGAGTATATATTGGAATAAGTGCAATGTAGCTGTTCTGTACATTGAAGGGGTCTTCTAGGACGGAGTCTTTGACACCCTCAGTGATCAAAACCGAAGATAAAAACAAATTGAGCAAATTCTCTGTAGTAAGTAAATAAATAGTAATAGTACATATACTGTAAATAACATAGGGGCAGTGTCAGACTGAGGTGACAAAGGCCCACCAGTAACATCAACTCCAGGGCTCCACTTTTCAGCTACATGTGACGCGCCCCCTGGGCTGTGTGTGCAGGAATACCCGGAGCCGGGTCTCTGTATAATGCTGGCGGTTGTAGTCTCCGTGGCGGCGACCCGGTCCCGTGGCTCAGGGTGGTCAAACTAGTGGCAGATCTGTCTCTTTGGTTTTGTAAGGTTTAAATGTCCGACTACGCCACCCGTGGATTGCGGTCACTGAGAACCGCCGCTGCGGGGCAGACCGCTGAGGCTGTGCGCAGCAGAGGGTAATATAACTCCCCACAGGAGGAGTATAGCCTCAGGGCAGCGTCTATAGATGGTGAGGGTTGTGGTGCGTGGGCGCAGCAGAAATGACTCAGAGTCCATGCAGTGCAGTTCAGGGTCTTTACTGTTGGTAATAAAGAAGGCCATGCCGGGAGTACTGGCTAACATTAGAGGCCTGGTCAGTCTGTGAGCGAACAAGAGTACCCCTGGCCAGGTGGAGGTATAGGCCTTCCCATCTGACTGCACTCTTCCTGGCTACCCTGCTGTAGTCGTGTGGTAACCCACGTCCCTGAGTGTACCGTGTGGTGCTCACCCGTATGGCTGGTGACTTGGGGCCTTTGGTTCCTTCCACTCCTCGATGGCGGTGCTGGTCCCTTGCGTGTGACTGAGCCTCCGGGCTTTCTATGGCCAGAGGACCTGAAATCCCCTGCCAGGTGGTTTCTGCTGCTGGATGTAGAAATCCTCACAGCCTCGGACTCCAGTGTCCGGTTCTCTGCGTCTTTCTGCCAGGACGAGCTCTGCTAGCTTCCAGTCCCTGGTCTTCAGCTCCTGGCTCCTACAGAGCTCCTTGCTGCTGCTCTGACTCTGCTCTAACTAGCTAACCCCGCCCCAGATCCAGTTTATAAAGGGCAGGTTCCTCCCCTCCCTGGACTGGGGCAGGAGGTGTGGCATGCAATAATGCTCCTGACCAGGAAGACCCATGCTCGCTCCCAGGTATGGTATTTCTACCACTGTGGCAACCAGACCCCTGGGGTGGCACATTACCCCCTAGTAATTTTTAGGACTAAACACATTTTAAGAAAGCATAACATAACGGTATAAGCAATAACACAACAACATATGTACAAGAAGTTCAGTCTTTGTAGGTCACGGCGCTTCCGTAACCAGATGTCACCCAAGATGCATTTTGAGGGACCCGTCACAAACCCTCCACGTAGGCCCTGGGGTGGCTACAGGGCATAGATGATCTGGCGTTGGACCACGTCTTCAGCCACTTCCACGGGTTTTTGTTCTGTGGTCGGGCACAAAAGGGGCACTTAACAGGTGCAACTATTTACAAGGTACAGTTCCGGTTATTCACTGTCCATAACCTGTCAGTCCATAACCCGGTCGGGTAACTAGAAAAACATAATTATTATTTATGCAACAAACATTAAACATTTCAACAATGGCAATATACAGGTATATACATCACATTTAAATTCTCCAGCGAGCGGGCATTTGACCCCTAGTGCTCCTGGTGGACCTACGCAACACACTATCTGGTGGTGTTCTTTCTGGGTCACCTATTTCTACCCCTTGTGTAGTGGGCTCACTAGTGTCTGCACTACAGGTATTTGGTGATGTTATGGGTAGGCTGGGCAGCTTTCTGCATACTCTTTGGCTTACCACGGGCACGGCAGGCTCACTACTAGCAGAGGGTTGATTCTCCTGGGCTGCTGGTATGGAATCTTCTGCCTCCGGGGCCGGTTGCTCTCCCAACTCTACTTGCTCTTCGGTAGGCCCTTGAGGGGCTGGCTGGAGAAAGGTAAGAACGGGTACCACAATAGCGTTGTTAATTTGTGTCCAGGACTGGGGAAATTCTCCGAGTACTGTACTGACCATTTCTTCCCTTTCCTCTGCGGGTTGAGGGCTATCTTGGTCTTCATCAGTGCTTTGCAGCTGCTCGGGACACTTCTTCAGGTGGTCTCTGGAGACTGTGGCTGTGGTCTCTCCTCCATAATTACTGATAACGCATACTTTCGGATTTTAAATGGCTTGAGGGCAGTACTGTGTACGGTTCTTTCTCCCACTGGTCATCCAACTTTTGGAGCTGCCTCTTCCTCTTCAAGACCTGCTCTCCAGGTGCCAGGGGAACAGCGGGAGCATGCTGGTTGTAAGTCCTCTCTTGCCTTTCTCTTGCTTGAGACAGGCTTCTCTCAACACTCTCCTGCACTTTCCGGTACTGCTGCTGCCGTTCTGTATCCCAGTCTGCCTCTGGCGAGGTGTCCTCGGGTGTCAGGACTCCCATATCCAGGTCAATAGGCAGCTTACCAGGTCTTGCTCTCATTAGGTAAGCCAGGGTGCAGTTGGTGGAATTTACTGGGATGTGGTTATACAAGTCCACCAGATCAGGCAGTTTCTCAGGCCACAGACTGCATTCTTCCAGGGGCAACGTTTTCAGCAAGTCTATCACCACCTGGTTCATCTTCTCGCATAATCCGTTGGTTTGGGGGTGATAGGGCATTGTCCGTATCTTCTTGCAGCCACACAGGTTGCAGAACTCCTGGAAGACCTCCTCTTCGAAGGCTGGACCTTGGTCAGTCAACACTTGCTCTGGATACCCGTGTGGACGGCAGAAGTGCTGCTGGAAGGCTCTAGCTGCTGTCTGAGCTGTTAAGTCCTTGACAGGGAGCACCACCAGGAACTAGGAGTAGTGGTCTACGATGGTGAGGGCGTAGACGTACCCGGACCTACTTGGAGCCAGCTTCACATGGTCCAGGGCTACCAATTCTAGTGGCTGCTTGGTGATGATGGACTGCAGGGGAGTCTTCTGGCTGGCACGGCCCTTTCTTCTCAGGTTGCACGGGCCGCAGTCTCTGCACCATCTCTCAATGGCCCCTCTCATGCCTACCCAGAAGAACCATTCACGCAACAGGAACTCCAACTTCTTCCATCCAAAGTGCCCTGCTCCGTCGTGGTACGCCTCCAGGATCATAGCCGCGACTCGTCTCGGGACCACTACCTGCCAGGTCAGCTCATGTGTCCGGGAGTTGACAATTCTCCGGCATAGCTTCCCCTTGTAGAGAAACAGTTTACTCTTCTCCTTCCACAGCTGCTTAGTTTCTTCTGGAGCGTCTGGGTCAAGGCGGGCATCAGCCTGTGTCAGCATCTCTTTTACCAGGTGGACGGCTGGGTCACTGTCTTGCGTCTCCGCCCAGCTGTAGTGGGGTAAGGAATTGAACGTGGCAGAGTGCCTGCCCCTTACACGGTGGGAACACTGGGTAATCCCACGACGGTGGAACGCAGGGAGTTCAATCTCTTCCAGTTCTTCTGGATCTTCCCCTCCGTCCGGCAAGTTCGGCATCCTGGACAGGGCGTCTGCGTTGGCATTTGCGCGTCCCGCCCAGTATTTGATGGTGAACTCATAGTTGGATAGGCGGGCCATCCTGTGCCCCAGGCAGCACTCCATCAACCGCTGGAAGGTTCCGGGTGCGTTGCAGAGCCCGAATGGCATACAGTTGAATTCGCTGAGACCCATCGGGGTGGTGAACGCGGTCTTCTCCTTGTCGGCCTCTGCTACAGGAACCTGCCAGTACCCGCTAGTAAGATCCAAAGTGGAGAAGAAGTTAGCAGACTTTAGTGCAGCTAAAGATTCCTCTATCCTAGGTAACGGGTACGCATCTTTGTGTGTGATACGGTTGACCTTCCTGTAATCTACACACATTCTCATAGTGCCATCTTTCTTTTTCACAAGAACTAGTGGAGCTGCCCAGGGGCTACAGCTGTCCCTGATTACCCCAGCCTCCTTCATTTCTCGCAACATTCCCTTGGCATTCTGATAGTGTGCAGGGGGTACAGGTCGGTATCTTTCCTTTATGGGTGGATGGTCTGCTGTGGGGATGTGGTGTTCTACCCCCTTTACTTGCCCAAAGTCTAGCGGGTGTTTGCTAAAGACTCTTTCGTACTCCTGCACCACCAGGTAGACTCCCTGTTTTTGGTGTGAGGGAGTGGAGTCGGTGCCTACATGCAGCTTCTGACACCAGTCCTCCATTTGTTTCTTGGAGCCGTTACCCTCCTCTGGTTGAGATGGAGGCAAGAGTTCCACAGCCTTTACAGAGTTTTGGTTAACGGTGAACAATTTGGCTAGCTTGGCATACCGGGGCAAGTATACTTCTCTCTCCCCAATGTTTAGGATGCGGACGGGTACCCTCCCATGGCATACATCGACTACCCCCCGTGCTGTCAAAATGGTGGGCCTACTGTCTGAGTAAACGGGTTCTACCATGGCTTGGTAGTCCCTTCCTATTAACCCGATTGCAGTAAGGCACCAGATCATCATCTCACTCTTTGGGGGCATGGCGATAGGGAACGGGTCACTCATCCTTACACTACCAATCTCACCACCAGACAGTTCTACCTGTTGCCTTTTCATCAGGGCTCTGATCTCTTTTTGTAGGACACGCTCCTGGCTGGAGCTGGCGTTCACCGCAACCTGCTGTAATATGAGAATTATCTCTGCAAGACAATTTTCAATAACGTTAGTACCCAAGGTTATTTTAGGGTGGCTTTCCCGACAGTCAATGTCCACAATAATCAGTCCTTGCGCTGGCAGTTCAACTTTACCAATTTTTATGGTCACCTCCTTGAATCCCACCTGCGGCACGGGCTGACCATTGCTGGCAATGATGCTCAAATCGTCATCTGGGTAGCGGGTAATATCCGAGTCATTCCAGTACCGCTTAAAAAGCACATAGGGGATGGTGGTTACCTGTGACCCGGTGTCCAGTAGTGCACTCATAGGAATGCCATCCAGCACCACAGGCAAGATCGGTCGTCCCCCTACGTACTTATCACGCCAGCTCGATGGGCCTGATGATCTTATGCCTGGGGGTCGGCCCTCTGCCACAGGTTGGACCCGTTTAAATGACAGTACCTTGCCATATGTCCTGGTTGAGTGCAGCAGCGGCAGATGGGTTGTCCGTCCTGGTTGTAGCGGTCGCTGGGCCGTCCTCTGGACGATGGGATCCTCCTCTGTCGACTCCAAGGGACGTCCTCCGGACTGGAAGCCAGCTGGATCTTTCCTGGGGAAGACACCTGTAAAGACTGCACAGTTCTGGTTAGCGCGGCAACGCTTTTGGTCAGTTCTTGGACCTGATGGTGCAGGTCCACAACCGGGTCTTTGTCCAAAGCCTGTGCATCAGCTCCCACAGGCTCTGCAGACAAGGGCGCCGTCTCTTGGTGGTAGATGATAGCAGGGCGCCTGTGGGTTATAGCGTCAGCTAGTGCCGGTTCTCGGAGCACCCGGATGGCCCTGTCTTTGAACTGCGCAAAGTCCAAATCAGGGTTCTGCAAGGCCATTACACGCAACTGGGTTCGGTGGGCGCTGGACTGTAGACCCTCTATGAACTGTTCAGTCAACAGCTTATCCTCGTTCCTCACGCTGTCAGGGTCTGCCTGCTTAATGGCTCTCAGGGCCTCCTGCAAATTCAAAGCATAGTCCCGTATACTGTCTTGTGCCCGCTGCTTGCATCCATAAAATTTTAATTTGATTTCTGCTGAGGTGCGGGTATCAAAAGTGTCCTTTAGACGGGCCAGTATTTCCTTTACAGTCCCCTTTTCCCTGGCTGACCAAGACTTCACTTCTCTTTGGGCTGCCCCGATTAACTGGCCTGTCAGGATGCTCACTTTTTGTTCCTCGGACAGGGGGTATACTTTGAAGAGGCTATATAGTCTTTCTTTAAAGTCGCTCAGGGTATGCGACTCCCCTGAGTACTGGGGTAACCATGCCGCTCCGGGGATATACGGCATCATGAACGGCATCACTGCGGCAGCAGCCGCTCTGGCGGTGGGAGCGCCCTCTATTCCTGGTGTCTTCCTCCCCCCTAGTTAACCGTGGCCTACCTTCCGTTGCTTCTTCTCCATAGGCCGCGTCTCCGCAGGTGATCGTCGGGGTCGAGGACCTTGCGTCGCGTGCTGATGACGTCGACGTCAGCTCGGCTCCTTCCAGGACCTTGCGCAGTGTCAGTGCGTAAGGCGGGGCTTCAGCTCTCGCGCGCTTTTGGCGTCCACGCCCCTCTTCTTCCCGCGCGGTGTCCCAGAAATGGCGCCCAATGGCGGGAAAATGGCAGCGGATGGCGGGAAAATGGCTGCGGATGGCGGGAAACTTCACCACGTAAGTATCACAGTCTTTCTTCAGGCACGCAGTACCCGGTGGTTGCGGGCACGAAATCCTGCCGACTACGCCAAAGTTGAAGCGCCCCCTGGGCTGTGTGTGTAGGAATACCCGGAGCCGGGTCTCTGTATAATGCTGGGGGTTGTAGTCTCCGTGGCGGCGACCCGGTCCCGTGGCTCAGGGTGGTTAAACCAGTGGCGGATCTGTCTCTTTGGTTTTGTAATGTTTAAATGTCCGACTACGCCACCCGTGGATTGCGGTCACTGAGAACCGTCGCTGCGGGGCAGACCACTGAGGCTGATGTTGTGTGCGCAGCAGAGGGTAGTATAACTCCCCACGGGAGGAGTATAGCCTCAGGGCAGCATCTATAGATGGTGAGGGTTGTGGTGCGTGGGCGCAGCAGAACTGACTCAGAGTCCACGCAGTGCAGTTCAGGGTCTTTACTGTTGGTAATGAAGAAGGCCCTGCCGGGAGTACTGGCTAACATTAGAGGCCTGATCAGTCTGTGTGCAAACAAGAGTCCCCCTGGCCAGGTGGAGGTATAGGCCTTCCCGTCTGACTGCACTCTTCCTGGCTACCCTGCTGTAGTCGTGTGGTAACCCACGTCCCTGAGTGTACCGTGTGGTGCTCACCCGTATGGCTGGTGACTTGGGGCCTTTGGTTCCTTCCGCTCCTCGATGGCGGTGCTGGTCCCTTGCGTGTGACTGAGCCTCCGGGCTTTCTATGGCCAGAGGACCTGAAATCCCCTGCCAGGTGGTTTCTGCTGCTGGATGTAGCAGCAGATCCAGTTTATAAAGGGCAGGTTCCTCCCCTCCCTGGACTGGGGCAGGAGGTGTGGCATGCAATAATGCTCCTGACCAGGAAGACCCATGCTCGCTCCCAGACATGTTATTTCTACCACTGTGGCAACCAGACCCCTGGGGTGCCACATATGCAAATGGGACATTATCCTTAATCACAAATTTCTATAGCCATAAAATGGGTGGATTGTTGAATAAAAAAGATGTTGCCTTTGTCTGGAAATAGTGAATCAAGTGTATTGTGCTAAGTACTGCTCATATAAGAGGGTTTTGACCCACTGAATAGGGTACTTAGTTAACGCTGCTTTGATCAAAAAGCGTAAAAGCCATCCTACCATGACAAGGTGAACCCAATCGGAATGGTAACTAAATTCTTATAGTTCACATCACTGTCAGCAGACGTAAAAATAGATAAGGGCAGAGTAGAACTAGGTCCTGACTGGTTAGACACCTGCTCGTGGAAAGCTAAATGAACAGCCTAATAAGGGAAAGCCATGCCTCTGTATGTACAAAGTACAAAAAAAAAATTCAGCCAGAACGTATGTTGGTGTAAGTGCAGTGCACAAGTGCACATTCACACTGCAGCCATTTAACAGACAGAACCTAAGATGAAAACAAAATGAACAAATAGCCTGCAGTAAGTAAATAGTAATAGTACATATTCCCTAATTTGGCATATGGAAAGGTTTTGCCTTCATCAGACTGTCTCTTGGAACTGGGGGAAGGAGCAAGAGTATTAATGAATCATGCCTCCAAATGAATCATGCCTCCATTAGAGGGGTTGTTTGATTTAAAAACAAAAATGGCCCCTTTTCCTTCCATACACAGTGCTACGCTTGTCGGTGAGCTGTGTTTAGTATTGCAGCTTGGCACTATTGAATTTAAACTGCAATGTAGTGCCTCCCCACTCTTCCTTTAGACTCTGGGACCTTGCTTTCCAAATTAAATGCAAAATTTACTTTACATTTACTTCTTAGTGTGTCAATGACTGCCTTCTGGACATCTGTCAAGTCAACAGCCTTCCCCATGATTTTGGAGCCTACTGAAACAGACTAAGGGCCCTGTTTAAACGCTTCGGAAGCCTTTGCAGTTTTTTTTTTTAATTATTCTAATTTACTGAGATAATGACTTTTGTGTTTTCATTGGCTGTAAGCCATAATCATCAACATTAACAGAAATAAACACTTGAAATAGATCACTCTGTTTGTAATGACTCTATATAATATATGAGTTTCACTTTTTGTATTGAAGAACTGAAATAAATTTACTTTTTGATGATATTCTAATTTAGTGAGATGCAACTGTAGATGATGAATGAGAATGGTGCTGCTTCTTCTAACCAAAAGCAACTCCTTTGGGGTATGTTCACATGTTGCGTTTTTGCCACAGCATTTTACTGTCCCAGTAAGGTGAATGAGATTCCTGAATTCTCATGCACACTTTGTTTATTTTTTTTTCTTGCAGATTTGAAGTAGTTTCACATCTGCAACATGTTGATTCTTTCATCATTTTTTGCAGTGTTTTTCTCCAAATGGGAAAAAAATATATGAATAAAATGCATGATTTTAACCCCTTTACGACCTTGGACATATAGGTACGTCCAAGGTCGACTCCTTCCCTTTGATGCGGGCTCTGGCGCTGTGCCCGCATCTTTCCCAGCACACGACCGCTGATTTGATTAGCGGTCATGTGCCTCTAACAGCTGCGGGTGGAATCGCGATCCCCCTGCAGTTGTTAACATGTTAAATGCCTCTGTTAATCTCTGACAGCGGCATCTAACTCGTGCAAACCAGAAGAGTGTCATAAGACCCAACCATCGGCACCCCTGCCACGCAATCGCAAGGCGCCAATGGGTTGTCATGACAGCTGGGAGTCTGCAGAAGACCCCCATTCCTGTAATTGAGAACCTCCTATGAATGCCGGCCCGAGGCTGACGTTCATAGCAGATTAGCATTTATGCTACACATTGCAGGGCTGAAGGCCTGCTATGTATAGCACAGGTGATCGAACGAGTGTCCTAAAATGACTATTGAAGCAAGTAAAAAAAAAAAGTTTTAAAAATCTAAAGAAAAAAAAAATAACAAAGAAACAAGTTCAAATCATCCTCCTTTTGCCCCATTCAAAGTAAAACAATGGGAAAAAAATACACATATTTGGTATCGCCACGTTCAGAAATGCCCGATCTATCAAAGTATAAAGTAAATAAATCAGATCGGTAAACAGCGAAACGAAAAAAAAATCAAACCCCCATAGTTACGTTTTTTTGGTCGCCGCAACATTACAATAACAGGCGATACAATGTTTTATCTACCCCAAATGGTATCAATAAAAACGTCAGCTCGGCGCTCAAAAAATAAGCCCCCACCAGCCCCAGATCCCGAAAAATGGAGACGCTACGAGTCTCTGAAAATGGCGACTTTTTTTTTCTTACAAACTTTTTTTTTTTTTCACCACTTAAATAAAAAGCAAAACCTATACATGTTTGGTATCTACGAGTTCGTAATGACCAAGGGAATCCTATTGGAAGCTCAGTTTTACCAGTGAACATGGAAAATGAAAAAAAATAAAAAAACAATTGTGGAATTGCACTTTATTTGCAATTTTATCGCCTTTGGAATTTTTTTTTCCTATTTTCCAATAGGCTATATGGTAAAATGAATGGTGTCATTCAAAAGTACAAATCGTCCTGCAAAAAAACAGGCCCTCATACGGCTATATCGACTTAAAAATAAAAAAGTTATGACTCTGGGAAGAAGGGGAGCAAAAAACTAAATTGGAAAATTGCCAGGTGGTGAAGGGGTTCCTGCTAAGACATGTTTTTGATGCAGAAATGTCTGCAACCAATATTTAACCTGTGCACATAACCAAAAATGGTCTTTCTTATAATAGATTAATATTTTAGGAATGGATATGAACTTGTCTTGTCTTATGGCAGCTGTAAGATTAATAAATCCAGTAAGTATTTATGTTTACATAGCAGAGGTGATTATAAACCGGCCCAGATTACGGCTGCTGTCACTAGGTCCTGGTTTATATATAAACATCAGATGCATCTGACCCGAACAGTATAAATGAAACTGATGCAGGATTTTATTTTGTACATGTTCTATTGTTGTTTATATCTGACTTTTCTCATAAGACGTACGTGTAACCCCAGGTGAACTGCGGACTTAGTAGTCAAGTAGTAATTTCATATCCCCAATTAATTAAAAAAAAAAAAAAAAAGATTCTCCAAAAAAAAAAATTCTTGAACCTGGTGAATTCTGTAACCTCTAAAGCTCTGTTCACATTGGCACTAGGTTCTGTTCCAACCCTTTCACTACTTGGCGATTTTCCGTTTTTTGGTTTGTTTTGTTTTTTCCATCCCTTCTTCTAAGAGTCATATCTTTTTTTATTTTTCTGGCTATATAGCTGTATGAGGGCTTGTTTTTTGCGGGACGAGTTGTTGACACCATTCATTTTACCATATAGTGTGACTTTTGTCACTGTTATCCGAGACCCGTAACGTTTTTAATTTTTCAGGATCTGGATGAGGGCTTGCTTTTTTTACCATATGCTGACATTTTTATTGACACCATTTTGTGGTAGATACAATGTTTTGATTGCCTTATTGCATTTAGTGCAATGTTGCAGTGGCCAAAAGAAAAAACGTAATTCTGGTGTTTTGATTTTTTTTCTCATTTCGCTGTTTACCGATCGGATTCATTTACTTTATATTTTGATCGGACATTTCTGAATGCAGAGATACCAAATGTGTATTTTTTTTTCTATTTTAAAGGGGGGTGATTTGAACTTTAGTGGGGTTTTTTTTCTTAATTTTTTCATATTTTTAAAATCTTTTTTTTTGTTTGTTACTGAATTTAGTAATCACCTTAGGAGACTTGAAGTTGCGATCATCCAATCACCTGTGCTATACACAGTGGGGCATTAGCATTGCTACGGATAGCTAAAATCACGATCTCCTATGAAAGCCAGCCTTGAGCCGATGCTTAGAGGAGGCCTGTAATGACAGGCACGGAGGTCATCAGCATGGAGGGGAGGACATCATTCCACCCTGCCATCGACGCACCTATAAAATGATCGCGGTGCGCTGATGGGAGCGTGGAATGATGTGCTCCCCGCCTACGTGTTTGTCAGTGATTGACAGCGGCATTTAACTGGTTAACAGCCACTGGCAGAGCTCTGATGCACCCGCAGCTGTTAGAGGCACTTGATGGCTGATTAAATCAGTCATCATGTAGTGGGAAAGATGCAGGCTCAGCGTGTGAGCCCGCATCAAAGGCAGGGACACGGCCGATGATGTACAAGTGCGTCAAAGGTAGTGAAGGTGTTAAAGAAGATATCCCATTAAAATTTTTATTTCATTATCCATCCGAACTACCTATGTAATGAGGTATAAGTGCATTAAAATACTTCCGAATCACCGTGTTCTCTGGTTTCCAGCATCACTCCGCTCCTCTTTTGGGCCATGTGACCTGAAAACAGACTGGCCGGCTCACACAGAGGTATATGTATTGAGGGGAAGTCACTTTCTGAGTGTAAGTCTATGGAGGCTCAGTCTGAGCCTCTACAGGTTTACAAGAAGCAGCCCTGCGTGCTGGCATAGAAAAAGCGGTCATGTGGAAAACTGTAGAAGACTACAATCAATAAGTATTTTAATGCACATGCATAGGTAATTAGCATGGTTAATTAAATAAATATTATCATGTGACATCTTTAATGGAGAATTTATTACAACCTGCACATCTCCAATCTGTATCCCTAACTACGTCATTAAAGACAAACCCAACTGGCATTCTAGAGTGAGAAGGATAAGACCAGGGGTGTCTAAGCCAAGGGGCCAATAACATTTCCAATTTAAGTATTTACTCCTCTCTTGAGATATATCCATTTTCTAACATTAGAGCGTTATTGCCTATTAGCATGTTCTCTGTTACGTGGGGCCACATTTGAAAACCTTTTTTGAAAACTCAACTTCTTACAATAATCTCTCTGTTGCTGCTTTACCATACTCATCTTTTGGCAGTGCATCCACACAAAGTTTGGTCTCTTGCTGCTGAAACAAGTAAGGCAGTGTTTATAATATCTAAAACTTCACTCCAAAAGTAGTTTAGGTGTGTACATGTCCAAAACATAGAGAAGGTCAGCTTGGCCAGCAGCACATCAGATCCACCTCGAAGGGCACCTGTCTTATATAGTCTGTGATTAAGGTACAGATCATAGACTTTTAGTCTCACTAAGAAATTATTTGGGTACCTTGTCTGTTTTCCCACTTACTCTGGGTATTATTATATGCATGTCTGATTTGAGTATAAGAGCTCATGAGGCAGAGAGAATTTGCCCTAAAATTCCTCATACATCTTGAAAACATTGGAAGACACGATCGGAGAAACTAAGGCAATGTCCTGTGTTCTCCAGGCTTCGAACCGTTAGAGGAAAAATCACAAAGACTGCAGTTATCCAAGATTGGAATGAAAATAATACACTGCTCAAAAAAATAAAGGGAACACTCAAATAACACATCCTAGATCTGAATGAATGAAATATTCTCATTGAATACTTTGTTCTGTACAAAGTTGAATGTGCTGACAACAAAATCACATAAAAATCATCAATGGAAATCAAATTTATTAACCAATGGAGGCCTGGATTTGCAGTCACCCCTAAAATTAAAGTGGAAAAACACACTACAGGCTGATCCAACTTTGATGTAATGTCCTTAAATCAAGTCAAAATGAGGCTCAGTATTGTGTGTGGCCTCCACGTGCCTGTATGACCTCCCTACAACGCCTGGGCATGCTCCTGATGAGGTTGCGGATGGTCTCCTGTGGGATCTCCTCCCAGACCTGGACTAAAGCATCTGGACAGTCTGTGGCGCAACGTGACGTTTGTGGATGGAGCGAGACATGATGTCCCAGATGTGCTCAGTCGGATTCAGGTCTGGGGAACAGGCGGGCCAGTCCATAGCTTCAATGCCTTCATTTTGCAGGAACTGCTGACACACTCCAGCCACATGAGGTCTGGCATTGTCCTGTATTAGGAGGAATCCAGGGCCAATCGCACCAGCATATGGTCTCACAAGGGGTCTGAGGATCTCATCTCGGTACCTAATGGCAGTCAGGCTACCTCTGGCGAGCACATGGAGGGCTGTGCGAGTCTCCAAAGAAATGCCACCCCACACCATTACTGACCCACTGCCAAACTGGTCATGCTGAAGGATGTTGCAGGCAGCAGATCGCTCTCCACGGCGTCTCCAGACTCTGTCACGTCTGTCACGTGTGCTCAGTGTAAACCTGCTTTCATCTGTGAAGAGCACAGGGCACTTTGCCAATCCTGGTGTTCTGTGGCAAATGCCAAACGTCTTGCATGGTGTTGGGCTGTGCTCACAACCCCCATCTGTGGACGTCGGGCCCTCATACCACTCTCATGGAGTCGGTTTTTAACCATTTGTGCAGACACATGCACATTTGTGGCCTGCTGGAGGTCATTTTGCAGGGCTCTGGCAGTGCTCCTCCTGTTCCTCCTTGCACAAAGGAGGAGGTAACGGTCCTGCTGCTGGGTTGTTGCCCTCCTATCACTCTCTCCCCATCTCCTGGTATCTGCTCCATGCTCTGGACACTGTGCTGACAGACACAGCTACCCTTCTTGCCAAAGCTCGCACTGATGTGCCATCCTGGATGAACTGCACTACCTGAGCAACTTCTGTGGGTTGTACTGTAGACACCGCCTCTTACTACTGTACCTCTAGGGGTGATAGTGTGGTGCCCAGCTGCGCTTGGTACCACAGATCCTAGAAGGATGCATTAATGGAATCCTGCACAAGAGGCCCCCATAAACATTCACACATCTCCACCTTCCACCTCAGACCAGCAGAGGGAGCCCGTTAGGGATATAAATAGGGAAGGTGAAGCTAGGCAGTTCAGTTCCTGTGGAGAGATCCTGCAGAGTGAGACACAGAAACAGGTCAGTCTGCTGTGGAGCTCAGTCTAGTTTAGAGAACTCAGTTGTAGTTCAGTTAGAGTTCAGGGTGTGCCGGCACCATAAGATCGGTGAAGCGCGGCAAGCTGCTGGTAGTGTGAGTAGCCTAGTGAGGGCCCGAGCGTGGCCGAAGGCGAGTGGAAAGTGAGTAGCAGTGGGGGCAGAGGAGCTTACCCAGCTCACCCCGAAACATATACCGAACACCGGGTCCGAGCTTACCGGGATCTCTTCGACCCAGTAAGGCATAACCGGAATCCCTGGAGAACTACAGGTCCCAAGTTCACCAGAGAGCTGATACGTAACAAAGCCAGGAGACACATAGGCCCCGTAAGCTGGAAGCGTGCACTCCAAGAGGAGGCCCTACCACAACGTCAGCCGGTGCAGGACAGAGATAAAGTTAGGCCTAGCTTCAGGCAGGTCAGAAACTTACTACGCAGAGGCAAGAAACAGGAGGCCCTACACCCGCTCATTGGGGAAGATCCTGATATGCACCCTTCACCCTACAGTTCTCCGGGACGTGCCTGAATTTCCATCAGTAAAAGGTGCTGAAGTGACTACCATGTCCATCCCCGTTCTTGCTCTGACCCGGCTGGGTCTCGTCTGTCCTGCATCCCCCTCTCCGTACGCTGCCCTGAGGCCTAGCTCCACCTGTGGGGAGCTATACCATCGAGCTGCCTTATCACCGGTTTCAGTGGACTGCCTCAGCGCTGGTGATTCTCACCAGAAACCACAGGTGGCGTCACAAACTTTCATAGAGTTAACAAACAATCCCCTTTTAAAATCTGACCCCAGGGTACGGGCCCGGGAGCCGACCACCGCAACATCCCCAAGGCCAGGCAAAGGCCCGGGCACCGAGTCGTTCCCATTCCCCTGGGCTAGTCAAGAGCAATGGAAAAATGAAAAAGTGACCAAAACAACTGCCAAAAAGTATGAGAACAGAGAAATGGTCTGTGGTCACCACCTGCAGAACCATTCCTTTATAGGAAGGATCTTGATAATTGCCTATCATTTTTACCAGTTGTCTGTTCCATTTGCACAACAGCAGGAGAAATTGATTCACAATCAGTGTCGCTTCATAACTGGACAGGTAGATTTCACAGAAGTGTTATTGACTTGGAGTTACGTTGTGTTGTTTAAGTGTTTCCTTTATTTTTTTGAGCAGTGTACATCTGAAGTGACCGTGGGCAAGGCCGCGCGTTGATATCCATGATCTGGACCAGCAAGATCCCCACACACAGACTCTACCTTGATAACCGTATCTTTACTTGTATACATTTTTAACATAGCAGAACACAATAAATGACAACCATAAATGTTCACAGCAATAACGTGTACTTATAAGCTGACCCTCACTGTCCCTACTCACACGTTACCAGTCCTTTACTCCAGAAGGATGTGTCCCCCGTCGCAGGCCTGTCTGTCTTTGCAGGAAGGCGTCCCAGCCGAAGAAAAAAAAACAGGAACAACAAATTTCGCTGAAAGGAAGGAATACTTCGGCCTCTCGCCAGAGGTCCCGCTTACAGTCTCTCTGATCCGGATAGCAGCTCTTGTGGATTCCCTTGTGTAGTCCACACTCCAGTAGTGGGGAGTGTAACAGCTGAATCCTTCAGCAGTGCGGAAGCTGGGGAAAGCTCTGAGGAAAAGATGTCAGATAACAGCAGCCACGTTGAGAGTATCCTCTAAGGCACACACGAGGACCTGCACACCGTCCTGGTTCTTTTCACAGACTCTCTCAGACTCTCCGCGCGCTTTTTCCTGCTTCTCACTCTGGTCACGTGACTCTCTAGGGCGGGACACAGGAGACTGTTTTTTTCTCTGTCATCACATCCTGCGCAGGTGCAACCTCTGGCCACAAGGTGGCAACACCATCCTGCGTAATTATTTCTGTCACAGGCTCTATCACAATTATCACAGAACAGCCAGAGCCTGCCAGCTCACTACACATCCATCAATGACTCTGAAGCCCCTTGGGAACATTAGAAGAATATGACAGACAACATGTCCTTGCAAGATACATGGCAGCCTAGGAATGGATGGGTTGACCACAGTGGACTAGAGGGGAACATCACGGAGAGCAATCTGGTGTAATAGTGGAGGCTTAGCAGATAATGTAATCATTACCGGGAACGTGGCCGTGAACTAATAACAAGGCATGGTACCAGAATAGAACAAGGTGGGCAGGAATCTTCAGAGGGTGGTCCAAATCTCAATGATAAGGGCACAATTAAAAATGTTAAGATAGGATGACTATTGGTTCTACTGATAACTCTTTTGGTGACAACTTTCAATAATAAATCATTGATTTACTGGCTCCTTGTAGGCTTTTACACAACTAAGCATGTGACACTTTTTATACTTGGTCACCATTTCATGCCGCTACAGAAACCACTGTATCACAACAAGTTAGGAAGATAGGTACTGTATACAGTACTTTTGGGTAATAAGCCCCTAACCCCTTGTTCTGCAATGTTTTATCTTTGTACATGACCGGATTTCTGTAGCAGAGGGGTCTTTGGTCCCCCTCAAGCATCAGGTGCTGTGTGTACTGTAGTTGGTATTCTTCACTCCCTATAACTACACCCCTGGTGAATACTGCACATCGCAAAGGATAGTGTATTGTTATATAATTATATTGTGTTTTGTCAGTTATCTGAACCTATTAGTTAAAGGGGTTTTCCCATGTATGAAAGTTAATTTTAATCAACAGATCTTGGAATAATAATACGTTCCACAATTGGATGTGTTTAAATAAAATGTTCCAGTGCTGAGATAATCTTATAAATGTGCCCCTGCTGTGTACTGTGTAATCGCTGTGTCTGACCGTACAGGAACATGGTCTGATCATACCACATCTCCTGGGCAGCGGAGGAAGAAAGAGTATACAGACATTACAGCAGGGGATCACAGCTGATTCTTTCTGTGAGGTAACACATTTCTCTGCCTGTTTTTAAACAATGTTTTACTTCAAAGAAAGAATCAGCTGTGACCCCGTGCTGTCCTGTCTGTATACTCTTTTGCTTCCTCCCCTGTCCAGGAGATGTGGTATGATCAGACCATGTTCCTGTACGGTCAGACACAGCCATTACACAGTACACAGCAGGGGCACATTTATAAGATTATCTCAGCACAGGAACATTTTATTTAAATACATTCAATTGTGGAACTTATTATTATTCCAAGATCTTTTGATTAAAATGTACTTTTGCTCGTGGGAAAACCCCTTTAAATTCTGTCCCTTTAATTTATCTTCAGGTCTTCGGTCAACCAGAAAGCCAAGCTAATAATTACCGTATCTGCTTAAAAAGCTTTCAAGAGTTTATATGAAGCGGGAGGCCAGAGCTTTTGCATAGTACTACTGATAAGCGAGCATGCTGGGGTGTTTTCAGAGTATCTTCAGCATGCTCGGGTATTTTCCGAGTATC
This sequence comes from Phyllobates terribilis, assembly GCF_046119375.1. Classification (NCBI taxonomy): domain Eukaryota; kingdom Metazoa; phylum Chordata; class Amphibia; order Anura; family Dendrobatidae; genus Phyllobates; species Phyllobates terribilis. Next base: position 740,215,421 of record NW_027362763.1, read on the forward strand.
TTCAGCATGCTCGGGTGTTATGTTTTCGTCACTTAGTGCTCATGATTTGCGACTGTTTGACAGATTTAATACATGTGAGGAATGCCTAAGAAACAAGCATTCCTCACATGTATTAAAGCTGTCAAACAGTCGCAAATCATGAGCACTGACTGACTAAAACATAACTCCTGAACATGTAGGCTTCCCATGTGCTTTACATTAATATATGTATAAACTGTGTGCACAAGTATTAGGGAATTTATTTTTGATGATTAATAATATTCTTGAAAAACTACATTGCAATCCATCAATTCTAAATTCTGAATATTTAAGAAAGTAAAAGTTAGGTTTCGTCTTTCTTAGGAAAATATTTGTGTGCAGAATTATTGGGCAACTAAATGACACGTAATTTTCCCATCGCAATTGTTTATTTTCATCTCTTAAAATCAGAATAATAACCAAACAAATCAAACTGTACGCAAATACATTTCTGACATTTCCATATCAGTGATCAATATCGTCCCCTTCTTTTCAGTAACCATCATAAACTCCATCCATGGAGTCTGTCAATTTTTATTAATCTGTTGACGAACAACATTTATGGGCAGCACCAACCACAGCCCCCCAGACACTTTTCAGAAAGGTGACTGTTTTCCTTAATCTTCTGTTTAAGAAGGTGCTGGAGGAAAATTGTGGCGGTGGTGACCAAGCTTCGCCAAAGAGGAATGCGTTTCGGTGTTGGATCATCTCCTTCAGGTATATTTATACCTGAAGAAGGAGTTGATCCAACTCTGATTACATTGTTTTATAGGTTTTTTTTTGTAAATAAATCCTGTCTTCCATGCTTGGTCCACAGTTCCTCCTTGGCAGTGCTCGGACACCACCACCACCATTTTCCTCCCGCATCTTGATTCTCCTCTCCACCCGCTGGGTGTGAGTGCAGCGGCCGGAGCAGCAGTCTTCTATCATTGGGTTCTATACCTGCATCAGAGTTGAGCCGCACACAACTCATCCAGGTCAGTGTCATTATTCTTTCATCTTTAAGACATTTACTGGCAGCCAAGCAGTGGAGACTGTGATGCTGCGATGGAGCATTGTCCAGCATAAAAATCATGTTTTTTTTTTAAAATGTAAATGACGCGCCCCCTGGGCCGTGGGGTACCCGGTGCCGGGCCGGTGGAGGCTGGGGAATGTCACAGTGGCGGTGACCCGGTCCAAGACCCAGGGTGGTCAATAAAAGGAAGGGGTTATGTATAAGGGATTTATAGAGTTTTTATAGAGTTCGTGACGCCACCTGTGGAATGCAGCTAAAGGGAGACGCCGCTGCGGAGCAGTCCTCTGAAGCTGATGTTACTGCAGCAGGGATGGTGTGGCTCTCCACAGGAAGAGCTAGCTCCAGGGCAGTGTAGATGATGTTGCAGGTTGTGCTGGGCGTTGTAGTGCAGGGGTTGATGGCGCAGCAAGAAACACAGAGACAAGGAAGTGCTGTCCTCTGGGTCTTTACTCACGGTTATTGCAGTCCAAGTTACAGACGTCAAAGTAACTTCCCGTGTCGTGCTGTGTTTACTCAGTGAGGGGCTCAGTCCACCCCCAGGTAACTCCGGAGTACATAGCAAGACCCCCTTCTGTGTCTTCTCTCTGGCTGTCTCCCTGAACCTCATACCAAGTGTCCCAGTCCAGTATCTGCGGGCCATAGCGGACGACGTCTGTTCCGTCCCCTGGGTCCTATATAGCTACCTTCCTGGTGAGACTGGTATGGAATGTTGGCTACAGGACATGAAATACTGCAGCCTCCGGTTTCTAGTTAAGATGTACAATCTTTCGCTAGTTGAGGGATCCGGTTCCCTGTATGCAGCCTGACCCCTCCACCTCCCGGTAGATGCGGGCATACGGGTGGTCTTCTGCACGGCCCGCACCCCTAGGGTCCCTTCTTCTGTTCCTGGAGCCTCTCTGCTCCCTCTCCTCCCTTCTCTCCTCTCAGATTTGGGCCTCACTGTCCAGGCCCGCCTCTGGAGCAGAGCTCCTACAGAGCCTCTGCTCCTGTCACTTTCCTCCTCTGACTGAACTCACTCTCTAAGATGGTTTCTCTTTTTATATCTTTCTTCAATGTGCTCCCCTTAACTACTTCCTCCACCCACATCCGCGACATGGTTCCCCTTTACTAGGTCCCCCCCCACTCCAGCCAGGGACCAGGGACTGTGCTCTCCCGTAGGAGCAATCTCGCCCTGCCCTCTGAAGTGTGGTGTAATGAATGCAGGTGTTAGGGTCCCGAGCTGTACTCCTTCCCTACCTGAGAGCGAGATGCAGCACCTCTGTGGCGACCGAACCCCCAGGGGCGCCACATAAAATTTTCATATGCCTTCTAAAATATGGAAGTTGATTTTGAGTCCATCTTCAACTCGAAAAGGTCCAACTAGCTCAGCATTAATAATACTAGCCTTGTGTCTGAGTTAAAGTGGAGGTCTGTGTCCGTTACTGATCCAGCCATGGGCTCATCCATCTGGTCTGTCAAGAATCACTGTCATCTCATCAGTCCATAAAACCATTGAAAAAATCTGTTTTTAAATATTTCTTGGCCCAAGTCTTGATCTTTCACCTTCTGTGACTTGTTCAGTGGTGGTCTGGTTTCAGCCTTCCGTACCTCGGTCATGTCTCTAAGCACTGAACACCTTGTACTTCTGGGCCCTAAAGGGAGGTCACAGATCTGGAATATGACAGCACTGGAGGATAATGACTATCTGGTCGCTTCACATTTGATTCTTCTCAAATCTTTGACAGTTGATGTGCATCTTTTTTTCTCAACACATTTGGTGACCCTATTGACTGTTTGCAACAAAACCTTTGATGGTTCTGTGATCGCTCCAAGATCTTAGGATTTCAAGAGTGCTGCATCCCACTGTAAGACTTTTAACAAATTTAGATTTTTCAGAGTCAGTTAAATCTTTTTTTTGGCTTATTTTGCCTGAGGAAAACAAGCTGCTAATAATTCTGCATACCTTGATAAAGGCTGTTGCATCCTTAGGTATCACCTTTCTCATTACACAAATACACATCACCTGATCTACTTCATCCAATAAGCATTCTGAAAATCTGAATAAAAAATACGATACAGCCGAAATACTCACTTGCCTAATAAATATGCACACAGTGTGTATTCATAAATACAATATATATGCACACGTCTTAAATAAATGAACACTTGCACATCACATTGTTGCCCAAGTCAATTCATCTTTTGGGATATCAACATGTGCAGTTAGGAAATAGAAGCGATTGTGAATTTCTTTGGTGCAAATGAAGCAATGGAGAGAAACAGCAAGACAACCCCAAAAAGGGAATCGTTTTACATTTGGTGGCCGCAGACAATTATTTCTCTCCGGACCTTTCTAGACTGATCCTTCTCTAGTTTTGCATTTAGCTGGTGCTTGTGTCACTACTGGTAGCATGAGGCAGAACCTGCAGCCTTTCTAGGTTGCACAGGTAGTCTCCTCCTGGATGGCACATCCATGAGTACCATCTCAAGAAGGTTTGCTGTGTCTCCCAACATTTGGGATCATGGAGCAGATACCAGAATATGGGCTGTTACATTAGGGGAGTCAGACGGGACGTAGAAGGGTGCAAGGACGGATACTTGCTTCTGTTTTCAAGAAGGAGCCACACAAGAGTCATACAAAATGACCTCTAGAGGGAAACTGCTGTGCATGTTTCTGACCAAAGCATCAGAAATTGACTCTATGAGGGTGTTGAATTAAAGGAATGATTTCTGAGGGGGTAATTAAACATAAAAAGAAGAAAGGTGTAGATATGGCACCAATAAGCCCATAATAATCAGGGCTGTGGAGTCGGTAAGACAAACCTCCGACTCCTCATTTTCCCTGACTCCCGACTCCGAATCCACAGCACTGTCTCACTACTGCGCATGTACATAAAGTGCAGCATAGATTCATCTCAACTAAAAGCCCAAATCCTTAGATCATGAACAGACCAGACATTTATAGCACATTTCATAATTTTCCCAAATTCTTATGAAAACATTTACAGCAAATCCCGCATTGTACTACTGAACCCAATTTATTATATATCTTAGGAGTTGGAGTCGGTCCATTTTATACTGACTCCGACTTCACTAAAATGCACACATGGTCAAAATTGTTGGTACCCCTCGTTTAATGAGATAAAAACCCACAATGGTCACAGAAATAACTTGAATCTGACAAAAGTAATAATAAAATAAAAATCTTTGTAAATGAACAAATGAAAGTCAGACATTGCTTTTCAACCCTGCGTTGACCACGTGTGTAGACACCGACTCCAACTCTGACTCCACAGCCTGGGTAATAATAGAAAATATTAAGCATATACACAACTGACAAAGTGAAAAAAATACCTTTATTACATATATAAAGTGCACAGAAAACTATTAAAAACACTTAAAACACTGAAACGATTTATCCGCCTTAGAGAGGTCCATGTTATAATAAATATGGAGACACAAACAATCTCTCAAATAGCCTGAAAATATGGGCTAAATGTAATACAATATTGGAGCTAGTTGCTAACAATGTTACAGAGAAAAAGTTAAGCAACAAATGGCAGTAAAGATAGCTGCAATAGATGACAACACATGCAATGAAATATAAGTAATATTAACAGCAAATCCTGTCCTAAGAAAAAGATCAGCTCAAAAGATCCTATGGGGAATAAAGATAATACCTCGATCCAGTATGGAATAAGACAAGAATGCTGACGTGTGACCATAAATGCAACTGAGAAAAAAAATCAGAAACATAAGTGGGAGAGAGCAAGATGCCTCACGCGTTATGCCATGTGCAGTGGCTTCATCAGGGATGTGGAGTAAATGCACAATAAGACCGTATATATTTAAGGTATAGCACTATAAGGCAGGAACCAATAGGTAAATAGATGGAACAGGTGTAAAAGAGCAGGGGAGGAGAGTGAGAGATGACATACAAATTGAAGTAAAAACCACACATGGTTTAATAAAGTAAATACCCTATAACAAAATATCCGGTTATTAATAATAAATATATGTAATGATACCGGTAGGGTGAAAACTTGATGAAGCGGGACATGTGGATCTGCAAATATGTTTGGCGGTGGGAATAACGCCGCCGGAAATACAAAATACTAGCTGCTCTGGAACGCACACTGTCTTCCACGGGAGCAGAGGTGATGTAACCGGAAGTACTCAGGGGAAACAAAATTCTCGCAGGACCGCAAATGTGCTCCAGTGGAGTGGAAATGATATACCCGGATATGATGTGACAGATATGATGGGTAGCAGAATAGAGCTAGATTACTGAATGTGATAGCTCTGCCTTAAAATATGTCTCTTTAGACAAATCTTAAAACTAGATTTTGAGAATTACCCTGATCTTGGGTAGTGCATTCAACATTAGTGTTGAATGCATGAGAAATCACGAGAAAAGCCTGGACACTGGGTAGGAGTTTCAGATTATGGAGGATGTAAGTCTTAGCTCATTGTCAGGTTGGAAAGCATGGGTAAGGTGGTAGATAAAGGTGAGGAGGACATATAGGGCAGTGCACCACTGTGGATGCTGCTTATAATGACATGGTTTGCACAAATTAAAGAGTCTTTGACACTCTAGAGGAAAGCCATGATAAAGAACAACGGTATTTTATTTTATACCAGTCTCCACCCTGTAACCTGGGCACATGTCAAAAGCATGGGCAAAAGCACATTCATTAATGTCAGGAAGTTGCTGTAAAGCAATTGACGCGCCCCCTGGGACATATTCCTTTTTGAGGGGAATACCCGGCACCGGATCAGATGGGGGGTTGTAGTCTCCGAGCGGCTGTGACCCGGCCCCGTGCCCAGGGCGTCAAGCTAAGTGTTATGTGGCAGTCCTACAGATGTTATTAAGAGTTCTTTTGTGTCGACTACGCCACCCGTTGTGATGCGGTCACTGTGGCCGCCGCTGCAGCAGGGTCCGCTGAGGCTGATGGTGGGTGCGCAGCTTGGTGGGATAACCCCCAACGGGAGGGGTATAGCCTCAGAGGGGACAGGCGCAGAGGATGGGGGTTGTGGTGGTGTAGTGCAGACGGCAGTGAAGACAGAGTCGGGTTGTGCAGTTAAGGGTGTTTACTTACTGCAGATGTTGTACTGGTCACTCCAGCTGCTAGTGACCACCCGAGCCGTGCTGCGTCCACCAGGTCCTGGATCCAGCCAACCCCCAAACAAGTCCGGAGCGTGGCCCTGAGCTCTCTTTCTGTCCCGTTCTCTGGCCGTCCCCACCAGTAATCCACCTAGGTCCAGCTCCCTCGGGCCTTCTGTTGGGACACCCTTGGCCCTGGGTTCCCTGACCCTTCATGTGGTGTGCCTTCGGGGTGGATGTGATGGGTGACCGTGGCAGACGCTGCCCACGGTCTCCGGTCTCTGGCTGGGGAATGTTTTTACCCCCACCAGCTTGGGTTCCGGTACCCTGATGCCGACTCTTCACCCGGTGCTTTTAGTTGGGATCTCAGAGTCCTTCTCTTCTGTGCTCTGGGTCTCTCTCTTTTCTCCTCTCTCACTCTGGGTCTTTGTCTTTCTTCTCTCCTCTGCTCCTGACTTGTTCTCTGCAGCTGACCGACTCTCTGCATCTGATCCTCTGCATCTGACCCTGATCTTAGTTGGTGCCCACCTTATATACACCCTCTATGTGTGAGCTCAGGTGACCAGCACCCAATGAGCTCCTATCTTTACCCAGGCTGCTCCCCCTATGTGCCCCTACACTACATGGGATGTACCACCCCCCTCCCACTCCAGCCAGGAACAGACTCGGTCGTACCTGCACATTTCTAAGTGGGAGTACCGTCGGCCTGTTCCCCGGAAATGGGATGTGTGTAGTGCATGCAGCCTACCGAGCTCAGTTCCACTCTCCATCCTTACCCGGGAGTGGAATATCACACCTCTGGGTTGAGGTGCAATACTCCTGTAGCAGCCGAATCCTCAGGGTGCTACACAATGATTTTAGCCCCAACACCATGTAAAAAAATCTAAGTAAAATGAAAACAAATGGGAAATAAAAAACATGTCTCTGAATGTGTGTGTATAACTACATACATATGAATAAATTAATATTAGTCAAAAGCGATGATTTGTTCCCAAAAAGTCTACAACACAAATTTGTTATTGTAATGAGGATCCTTAAACCTCTAAGGCACAGATATCACCAGGCCATGGGCATAATTCTGTGTCGTCAATATGTTCAGCTAGACCAACCTCGGATGACACAACGGCACATGTATAGGTGGTGTGACAGCTCTGATTTCTCCTGGCTTTGATCTTGTGCTGACTGTGCTGTGACATTATGATGAATGCTCACTTGTTTTATCATATTCTGCTGGGATCTGTATCTTTTATATAGTTATCAGTCATTATTTCTATTAACAAATCATTAATAGGAAATATATCTCTTTATTACACACCCTGCCCCTGGAACTTACAACCTAATGACAAGAATGCAATTTAAATACGTCATTAACTGGTATAAACCAATATCTCCTTCTGCAATGTGTACTGATATCCATATACTATGTAGAATGACCTATGCACATTCGTAGTTATGCAAAAAGAATCAGGTCCAGATTGGTGTGTATAAAAATATTAAATGCTTCATTCCATTTGATTAAAAACTATTACAATTATCTATGATAGGAGATAAAGCTACTCTGACACATTTCTGGCATTGCTACCCTTAGTCATAGAGCAGTGGTGGGGAACCTCCGTTTACCTCCATGACCTTTTCTCTGGTCCCCGGGCCGATTCCCGGAGACCATAATGTTTGGGTCAGCAGCTGCGATTTGATGGCAGCCAGCCCTTAAATTTCTGCTTGCACTGCCCCATGGCTCCTGTGACGTATATGCCCCAGTCCCATGTCTCTTGTGATGTATATATTGCAGTCCCATGGCTCCTGTGACGTATATGCCCCAGCCCCATGTCTCCTGTGATGTATATACTTCAGCCCCAGTGTATCCTATGTGATGCATATACAGCAGTTTCGGTGTCTCCTATGTGATGTACATACAACAATCTCGGTGTCTCCTATGTGATGTATATACAGCAGTCTCGGTGTCTCCTATGTGATGTATATACAGCAGTCTCGGTGTCTCCAATGTGATGTACATACAACAATCTTGGTGTCTCCTATCATGGCATATCCTATTTATAAAAGACAACCTCCAATCACACAGATTGTGATTCATGACATATACATGGAAAAAAAAAAAAATATATATATATATATACATGCATATAACATATAAAAAACAGCAAATAAACACTACAAATGTATCAATACATGAATACTAATATACAGGGTGGTCCAAAAGTAGGTGGACAGAAAGTGTAATAAGGTTATGAAGGGGGAGATTTATCAAACATGGTGTAAAGTGAAACTGGCTCAGTTGCCCTTAGCAACCAATCAGATTCCACTTTTCATTCCTCATAGACTCTTTGGAAAATGAAAGGTGGAATCTGATTGGTTGCTAAGAGAAACTGAGCCAGTTTCACAGATCTAGTATTCACAGATAGATCTCCCCCAAATCTGTTTTCTTTTCAGATAATTCAGATAACACATGATGGCAAATAATTTAAATACAGATCAAAGAAAATGGATTTTAACAGAGTATTGGAAATCTCAAGATGCTGAAACCGTTAGAGCAAATTGGGTTGAAACATTTGGTACTCAAGCCCCAAAGAGACAAACCATTTACCGCATTCGTGACAAATTCAATGCCACTGGCTCAATCCTTAATGCTCCAAAAACTGGTTGACCCAAAACAGTCTGTACAGAAGATATTAAACAACTTGTTGCCGAAACATTTGTTCAGAGTCCAAAAAAGTTCACCAGAAAAGCCTCTTTGGAATTGGGAATTTCACGAGCTTCTATCATGCGAATCCTGAAATCTATTGGGTGGAAAGCTTATCGTCCACGTCTAATTCATGGTTTATTGGAGGATGATCCAGACAGGCAACTGCAATTTAGTGAGATTATGCTTAACGAAATTGAAGAAAATCCAGTAATTTTAGATAACATTATGTGGAGTGATGAAGCTTCTTTCAAATTATCCGGCCATATTAACAGACATAATTGTATTTACTGGTATAATGAGAACATGCATTTAACATTAGAGCAACAACTAAATGAGCCCGGTGTCAATGTTTGGGGGGGTATTTCAAGTTTTGGTGTTTTAGAACCAATATTTTTTGATGGAACAGTCACAGGAGATAAGTATCTCGAAATTCTAATGAATCAAGTTGTTCCCCAGTTACAGCAACAGCCTAATTCACATGACCTTTATTTCCAACAAGATGGGGCCCCTCCACATTATTCAAGAGTAGTCCGCGAGTATCTTGATGAAACATTTCCTAATAAATGGATTGGCCGAAGTGGCCCACTTGATTGGCCGGCACGTTCACCAGACTTGACCCCAATGGAGTTTTTCTTTTGGGGAGTACTCAAGGACAAAGTTTATAGTCGAAAACCAAAAAGTGTCAGTGATTTGAAAAATTACATAAGAGATGCATTTCAAGAAATTAATACCCAAAGAGACTTGTGCAAAAAAGTTTGTCGAAGCGCAAGAGGCGACTTCAAAGCTGTGCAAATTGTAATGGAAAACAGTTTGAGCACCTGCATTGATAAAATTTAAGGGCTTTTGTATTATTGTTCAGAATAAAATGTAATTGTCAATGTTATGCTTGTGTTAGTAAATATAATTTTATATATAAATCAAAATAAATGTTATTATTTTCTGGCCACCTACTTTTGGACCACCCTGTATAAGCAAGTTGTCATTTTTAAAATTCATGCATTTCAGCTGTTTGGTGTCCAATAAGATTATCCACAATGCTTCTCTCAACAGAAGCTTTTTCCTCCAGTCACCTCCTCTATGGGGAGAGTTAACTCTCTCAATGCCAAAAAATGAGAAACTGTCAGGATTCCCATTGTGTGTTTCCAAACAATCTTTTGTTACTCCCGAGTACGTTCTATTTTTGTTGTTAGTATTTTGCAAATGTTCAGATATTCTTTTTTATTTAATTTTCGTCATGTGCATCCTACATATTTAATATTACAAATATTGCATTGTGTACAATAAATGGCATGGTATTACAGTTAATGAATGAATTGATGTTCAAAATGCTATCTATTTTTTGCTTTTTTGGGGCAAAATGACACATATTGCATTTTGCACCAGCACAGCACGTCAGAGTAATTTTTTCTCCTGTTATCATGGATAATTTTAATCCTCTTTAATCAAATGCAAAAAAGCATTTAATATTTTTATGCATACCTTTCCAATCCCGACCTTCTTCTTTTTTCACCACCATTACCGATTGTCAGCAGTCTCTTCGGATTGAAGTGGTTTTGGATTTGAGCGATTTCTCCAAATATTACACGGTGAGGCAGTTTTTTTTATACCTCTTTTCCTTCACATACGTAGTCAATATTAACAAATCCCTATGTAATATTTATAGTACAGGACATTCTAATTCTTATAAAGAACAAAGTAAAATCCAACCTTCAGACAAGTCTTGTTTCTGTAGAGAAACTATAAAAGTTATTAGGGAAGCAAAAGAGTTTAAAGGAAAACTGAATACCCCTATAAAGTTGGTCAATCTAAGGCTGATTAGAGGTTGATAATATTTTTATAACTCTATCACTTTTGGAAAGTAATGGTAGTCTGTCAAAGCTTCTTTCTAGAGCTCATAAAAGTTTATCATAGGGCATCTAGGAAATATGGATGAAATAAAAGCTTCCTACTATAAATCACGTCACTTTTTTCTGTTGTCCTTCACTTTAAAGGCTAAGCTACAATTGTAGTTACACCCATAGAGAAATGTGGCACAGTTTCTGGAAGAAAATCTATCTCCAATTTTAGGCCTAAGGGGTAATGTTTCTTCTTGTGGAGAGTGACATACCAGCTCTGGCATGCCAAGGTAAGGAGGCTTATTCGCCGTGCAATGCTCCTCTGGATAATTTAATAAGCAAATTGCCTCTTCAGAGAGGAAGAGGACTTAAACTCTATAGCGCCACCTGTTGCAGGCAATCCTACAAGTCATAATCGACCCTTTAACGAGTCTTGCAATATGACTTAGGATCTTTACATACAGTACAGACCAAAAGTTTGGACACACCTTCTCATTTAAAGATTGAAGCTCATCAAGAGAATGCCAAGAGTGTGCAAAGCAGTCATCAAAGCAAAAGGTGGCTACTTTGAAGAACCTAGAATATAAGAGATAGTTTCAGTTGTTTCATATTTTTTTGTTAAGTATATAATTCCACATGTGTTAATTCATAGTTTTGAAGCCTTTAGTGTGAATGTACAATTTTCAAAGTCATGAAAATACAGAAAAATCTTTAAATGAGAAGGTGTGTCCAAACTTTTGGTCTGTACTGTATGTGTGACCTATCTTGCCATTCCTATCATCTGCACTAACCTGATATGTTTGTAAGCTGACCACAGCACGACCACCTGTTCAACACTTTCTTTTCTTTATGACCAGCTTGTTTTACTTTGCTTGTATTATATCCTGCTCTGGTCCAATTTGTAATTATCTGATAAACCTGGGTCAGAGGCCTCTCCCCTCCCCTTAACAGCTGAATGCATTTGCTAACATATATGGGGCACCCCAGGGGTCTGGTTGCCACAGTAATAAAAATATTATGTCTGAGAGCAAGTGGGAGGTTTCTCTGGTCAGGAGCCCTAAGCATGCAACACTGCCCGCCCAGACCTGGGAGGGGAGGAATCTGCCCTTATAAACTGGGTCTGGGGCGGGATTAGGTCAGTCAGAGCCTGGAGAGGGAAAGTGACAGCAGGAGCTCTGTAGGAGCAGGAGCGAGTGCCAGAGGCTGGAAGCTAGAAAGCTCGCCTTGGCTGAAGACACTAAACCCGGACACGGAGTCTGAGGCTGTGGGGACATCCAGGTCCAGCAGCAGAATCCAACCGGCAGGGGATTCCATGTCCTCTGGCCATAGAAGCCCAGAGGCACGGTCACAAGCAAGGGACCAGCACCGCCATCGTGAAGCGGAGGCTAACGGAAGGCCCCAAGTCACCGGCCATACGGGTGAGCACCACACGGTATACTCAGGGACGTGGGCTACTTCTACCCGCACACAGCAAGGTAGCCAGGAAAGAGTGCAGAGAGACGGGGAGGCCTACAACTCCACCTGGCCAGGGGGAGATCCTGCTAGCTCTCAGACTGACCAGGCCTCTACTGCTAGCCAGTACTCCCGGGAGGGTCTGCGTTATACCATCAGTAAAGACCCTGAACTGCACCACACGTCTCTGTGTTTCATCGCCGCACCAGCACCATTAGTACTGGGACGCTCACACCATCACTCCCATCATCCACACTAGCTGCCCTGAGGTAATACTTCTCCCGTGGGGAGTCATCCCATACTTGGCTGCGCATACAACATCAGCCTCAGTGGTCTGCAGCGCAGCGGCGGTCCCCACTGACCGCAATTCACGGGTGGCGTAGTCGGACATTTGTCACATTACTAAGACTGCCACTGGTTTGACCGCCCTGGGCATGGACCGGGTCACAGCCATGGAGGACTACAACCCCCAGCGATCCGGCTCCGGGTATCCCCTGCACAGCACAGGCCCAGGGGGCGCGTCAACTTTGGCGTAGTCGGCAGGATTTCGTGCCCGCAACCACCGGGTACTGCGTCCCTGAAAAAGACTTTTGTACTTACCTGTGGCAAAGTTTCCCGCCGTCCGGAGTTGTTTCCCGCCATCAGACGCCATCTTAGGTCGTTTCCCGCCATCTTCTGCCGTCTTCCCGCCATCCGCAACCGCTTCCCGCCATCGGACTCCATCTTCGGGATGCCACACGGGAAGAAGAGGGGCGTGGACGCTGAAAGCGCGCGAGATCCTAAGCTCCGCCCCACGCACTGACGCTGCGCAAGGTCCTGGAAGGGAGGAAGAGCGACGCTGATGATTGACTGCGGAGCCGTGGCCTACGGAAGAAGAGCATCGCAAGGTAGGCCACGGTCCACTAGGGGGGTAGAAGGATGCCGGATACCGAGGGGAGCTCCACCGCCACACCGGCCGCCAGCGCAACCGCTGCAGCGGTCATGCCATTCACCATGCTCACCGTACTCAGGGGAGTCACATACCCTGAGTGACTTTAGGGAAAAACTGGATAGCCTCTTCCAGGTATACCCCCTCACGGAAGAGCAAAAAGTAAGCATCCTGGTGGCCCAGTTAATCGGGGCAGCCCAAAGGGAGGTAAAGTCCTGGTCACCTGGGAAGAAGAGAACTGTCAGAGCGATACTAGCCCGGCTGAAAGACACATTTGATACCCGAACCTCAGCTGAAATAAAACTCAGATTTTACGAGTGCAAACAACGGGCACACGAAAGTATAAGAGACTATGCTCTAAACCTACAAGAGGCCCTGAGAGCCATTAAGCAGGCAGACCCTGACAGCGTGGGAAATGAAGACAAGCTGTTGACCGAACAATTTATTGAGGGTCTACTGTGCAATGCCCACTGAACCCAGTTGCGGGCAATGGCCTTACAGGACCCTGACCTGGACTTTGCACAGTTCAAGGACAGAGCCATCCGGGTGCTCCGAGAACCGGCACCAGGTGGCGCTGTGACCCACAGGCGCCCTGCTATCACTTATCACCAGGACGCGGCGCCCTTGTCTGCAGGGCCTGTGGGAGCTGATGCGCAGGCTTTGAACAATGACCCGGCTACAGACCTGCACCAACAGGTCCAAGAGCTGACTAAGAGCGTTGCCACGCTAACCAGAACTGTGCAGTCTTTACAGGTCTCTTCTCCAGGAAAGATCCAGCTGGCATCCGGACCGGAGGACGTCCCGTGGCGCCGACTGAGGAGGACCCCACCGGCCAGAGGAAGACCCAGCGACCGATACAACGAGGACGGACAACCCATCTGCCGCCGCTGCAATCAACCCGGACATATGGCAAGGTACTGTCATTTAAACGGGAACAACCTGGGGTAGAGGGCCAACCCCCAGGCATAAGATCATCAGGCCCATCGAACTGGTGGGATATATACGTAGGGGGACGTCCGGTCTTGCCTGTGGTACTGGATGGCATTCCTATGAGTGCCCTACTAGACACTGGGTCACAGGTGACTACCATCCCGTACGTGCTCTTCAAGCAGTACTGGAATGACTCGGACATAACCCGCTACCCAGTTGACGACCTGAGCATTATCGCCAGCAATGGTCAGCCCGTGCGACAGATAGGATTTAAAGAGGTGACCATCAAGGTCGGTAAAGTTGAACTGCCGGCACAAGGACTGATCATTGTGGACATTGACCGTCGCGAGAGTCACCCAAAAATAACCCTAGGTACTAACGTAATTGAAAACTGTTTGCAGAGGTGATTCTTATTTTGCAACAGGTTGCCAAGAACGCCAGTTCCAGCCAGCAGCGTGTCCTCCAAAAAGAGATCCGGGCACTGATGAAGCGGCAACAAGTGGAACTATCTGGTGGTGAGATAGGTAGCGTGAGAATGTGTGACCCGTTCCTTATTGCCATGCCCCCGAAAAGTGAGATGATGATTTGGTGCCGGGCAGCTATTGGTCTAAGAGGTAGAGACTACCAAGCAATGGTAGAACCCGTCTACTCAGACAGTAGGCCCACCATTTTGACAGCATGGGGGGTGGTCGATGTACGCCATGGGAGGGTGCCCGTCCGCATCATCAATATCGGGGAGAGAGAAGTATACCTGCCCCGGTATGCCACGCTAGCCAAATTGTTCACCATCAACCAGAGCTCTGTACAGGCCGTGGAACCCTTGCCTCCATCTCAACCAGAGGAAGGTAAAGGCTCTAAGAAACCAATGGAGGACTGGTGTCAGCAACTGCATTTGGGTACTGACTCCACTCCCTCACACCAAAAACAGGGAGTCTGTCGGGTGGTTCAAGAGTACGAGAGAGTGTTTAGTAAACACCCGCTGGACTTCGGGCGAGTAAAGGGGGTAGAACATCACATCCCCACAGGAGACCATCCTCCCATAAAGGAGAGATACCGACCCGTACCCCCTGCACACTATCAACACGCCAAGGGGATGCTAAAAGACATGAAGGAGGCTAGGGTAATTAGGGACAGCTGTAGCCCCTGGGCAGCTCCACTAGTCTTAGTGAAAAAGAAAGCCAACACCATGAGAATGTGTGTAGACTACAGGAAGGTCAACCGTATCACACACAAAGATGCGTACCCGTTACCAAGGATAGAAGAGTCCTTAGCTGCATTAAAATCTGCTAACTTCTTCTCTACTTTGGATCTCACTAGCAGGTACTGGCAGGTTCCTGTAGCAGAGGCGGACCGGGAGAAAACCGCATTCACCACCCCGATGGGACTCAGCGAATTTAACTGTATGCCGTTCGGGCTCTGCAACGCACCAGGAACCTTCCAACAGTTGATGGAATGCTGTCTGGGACACCGGAACTTCGAGACGGTCCTATTATACCTGGACGACGTCATCGTCTATTCCAAGACCTATGAGGACCATCTGGAACACCTGGCAGAAGTGTTTGAAGCCCTGGCAAACTATGGCCTAAAGGTAAAACCCTCAAAGTGTCATCTACTGAAGCCAAAGGTACAGTACCTGGGACACGTGGTGAGTGCTGACGGAGTAGCCCCCGACCCTGTCAAGATCACCGTGATTAAGGACTGGCCAAGACCATCCAGCATAAAGGAAGTGCGGCAGTTCCTCGGGTTGGTAGGCTACTACCGAAGATTCATTCCCGGTTTTACCAAGAAGGCAGCTCCTATGCAGGACCTCCTGATAGGCCAGTCCAGGAAGGCCAAAAACCAGAAGCCACCCTTCAAATGGAAAAAGCTGGAAGAGGAGTCCTTCCGCCAGCTGAGATGGCCCTCACGGGGGATGAAATCCTGGCATACCCTGATTACAGCCAGCCCTTTATCCTCCACACGGACACAAGCAACATCAGGCTAGGAGCCGTACTGTCCCAGATCCAGCAGGGGAGAGAACGGGTAATTGCTTACGCCAGCCGAAAACTGCGACCCACGGAAAGAAACCCTGAGAATTACAGCTCGTTCAAGCTAGAGTTCCTGGCAGTGGTGTGGGCAGTAACCGAATGTTTCAAGCATTACCTTGCCTCTTCCAGGTTCACCGTGTACACGGACAACAACCCATTGACACACCTGGACACTGCAAGACTGGGTGCCCTGGAGCAGAGATGGATGGCCCGCCTGTCCAATTATGAGTTCACAATCAAATACCGGGCAAGGCGCTCCAATACCAACGCGGACGCCCTGTCCAGGATGCCAAACCTACCGGACGAAGGGGAGGATCCAGAAGAATTGGAAGAGATCGAACTCCCTGCGTTTCACCGTCATGGGATTACCCAGTATTCCCACCGTGTGAGGGGCCAGCGATCCGCTACATTCAACCCCTTACCCCACTACAACTGGGCGGAGATGCAAGACAGTGACCCTGCAGTCCATCTGGTGAAGGAGATGCTGACCCAGGCTGACGCCCGCCTGGACCCAGACGCTCCGGAAGAGACCAAGCAACTGTGGACGGAGAAGAGCAGACTGTTTCTCTACAAGGAGAAGTTGTGCCGCAGAATGGTGAATTCCCGGACACATGAACTGATCTGGCAGGTTATGGTACCAAGACGGGACGCAGCTATGGTGCTGGAGGCCTACCACAATGGGGCAGGGCACTTCGGATGGAAGAAGCTGGAGTTCCTGCTGCGTGAACGGTTCTACTGGATAGGCATGAGAGGAGCCATTGAGAGGTGGTGTAGAGACTGTGGCCCGTGCAATCTAAGAAGAAGGGACCGTGCCAGCCAGAGGACTCCCCTGCAGTCCATCATCACCAGGCAGCCGCTGGAACTGGTCGCTCTGGACCATGTTAAACTGGCTCCAAGCAGAAGCGGGTATGTCTACGCCCTAACCATCGTGGATCACTATTCCCGGTTCCTGGTGGTGGTCCCTGTCAAAGACTTGACGGCTCAGACAGCGACCAGAGCCTTCCAGCTGCACTTCTGCCGCCCACACGGGTGCCCGGACCAAGTGCTGACGGACCAAGGACCAGCCTTCGAAGCGGAGGTCTTCCAGGAGTTCTGCAACCTGTATGGCTGCAAGAAGATAAGAACAACGCCCTATCACCCCCAAACCAATGGACTCTGCGAGAAGATGAACCAGGTGGTGATAGATCTGCTAAAAACATTGCCCCTGGAAGAACGCAGTCTGTGGCCTGAGAAACTGCCCGATCTGGTGGACCTGTATAACCACATCCCGGTAGGTTCCACCAACTGTACCCCGGCTTACCTAATGCGAGCAAGACCTGGTAAGCTGCCTGTTGACCTGGATATGAGGGTCCTGATACCCGAGGACACCTCGCCAGAGACAGACTGGGATACAGAACGGCAGCAGCAGTACGGGAAAGTACAGGAGAGCATCGAGCGAAGTCTCTGTCAATCAAGAGAAAGGCAGGAGAGGACTTATAACCAACATGCTCCCGCTGTTCCCCTGGTACCTGGAGAGCAGGTCTTGAAAAGAAAAAGGTGGCTCCATAAGTTGGACGACCAGTGGGAAAAGGACCCGTACACCGTACTGCCCTCAAGCCACAATAATCCAAAGGTGTACGTCATCAGCAAGGATGGAGGAGAGACCACAGCCACTGTCTCCAGAGACCACCTGAAAAAGTGCCCCGAGAAGTTGCAAAGCATGGATGAAGATCAGGAAGACCCTCAACCCGTAGAGGAAAAGGAGGAAATGATCAGCACCGTACTCGGAGACTTTCCCCGGTCCTGGACACAAGTAAGCAACGCTATCGTGGTGCCCGTCCTCACATTTCTCCAGCCAGCCCCACAAGTGCCTACAGAAGACCAGGTAGAGCTGGAAGTGCAGCCGACCCAGGAGGCAGAAGAGTCCACACCAGCAGCGCAGGAGGATCAACCCTCTGCTAGTAGTGAGCCTGCCGTGCCCCTAGTGAGCTAAAGAGTACGCAGACAGCTGCCCAGCTTGCCCATAACACCTCCTACACCCTGTAGTGCAGGACCAGTTAGTGAGCTCCGTAGGTCCACTAGAGTCACTAGAGGTCAGATGCCCGCTTTCTGGAAAATCTAAACTAATGCACTGTGAATTTATCTTTTTAACTGTTTATGGTTTATGTTTGTTGCCTGTTATTAATTATGTTTCTCAGTTACCCTGCAGATTTCTATGGATTAACAGGTAATGGACACTGGATAACCGGAACAATTCTTGTAGATAGTTGCACCTTGGTGCCTCTTGCAAAGACGGCCGCGGAAAAGAAAACCTGTCTGGCGTGGCCTCCTTGTGGCCCAAAGTAGCTAGCTTCAGCCTTGCAGCCACGCCCAGGGCCAACGCAAGGGGTTTGCTTTGGACAGGTCCCCTACTTCGCTTAAAGCTTCACCTTGGGTGACATGGATGCCCTCTTGTTTCACAAACTTCACCTTGGGTGATATGGACACCCGGTTACGGACACGCCGTGACCTTTAAAGAACTAAAGCTTCTTGTAAATATGTTATTGTATTATTGTTATACCCTGCATTTATGTTTCTTTAAAAATGTGTTTAGTCCCGGAGTACTAAAATTTACTAGGGGGGAATGTGGCACCCCAGGGGTCTGGTTGCCACAGTAATAGAAATATTATGTCTGAGAGCAAGTGGGAGGTTTCTCTGGTCAGGAGCCCTAAGCATGCAACACTGCCCGCCCAGACCTGGGAGGGGAGGAATCTGCCCTTATAAACTGGGTCTGGGGCGGGATTAGGTCAGTCAGAGCCTGGAGAGGGAAAGTGACAGCAGGAGCTCTGTAGGAGCAGGAGCGAGTGCCAGAGGCTGGAAGCTAGAAAGCTCGCCTTGGCTGAAGACACTAAACCCGGACATGGAGTCCGAGGCTGTGGGGACATCCAGGTCCAGCAGCAGAATCCAACCGGCAGGGGATTCCATGTCCTCTGGCCATAGAAGCCCGGAGGCACGGTCACAAGCAAGGGACCAGCACCGCCATCGTGAAGCGGAGGCTAACGGAAGGCCCCAAGTCACCGGCCATACAGGTGGGCACCACACAGTATACTCAGGGACGTGGGCTACTTCTACCCGCACACAGCAAGGTAGCCAGGAAAGAGTGCAGAGAGACGGGGAGGCCTACAACTCCACCTGGCCAGGGGGAGATCCTGCTAGCTCTCAGACTGACCAGGCCTCTACTGCTAGCCAGTACTCCCGGGAGGGTCTGCGTTATACCATCAGTAAAGACCCTGAACTGCACCACACGTCTCTGTGTTTCATCGCCGCACCAGCACCATTAGTACTGGGACGCTCACACCATCACTCCCATCATCCACACTAGCTGCTCTGAGGCAATACTTCTCCCGTTGGGAGTTATCCCATACTTGGCTGCGCATACAACATCAGCCTCAGCGGTCTGCAGCGCAGCGGCGGTGTTATGTTCTGCTACCAAAGCTAAGGAAAGAGAGGAGATCTGTCCCTACTATAAGACTCAGCTGAATCCCTACGATGTAACAGGGAACCTGATCCTGCGATCAGACCTGCTAAAGTCCTAATCTAGTCTGTACGGAGACCTATAGATTTGGGGAGGGAATCCCTACAAGTACTAAGGACTGGGAGGAATAAGGGACACCTCCTAACAGAAATAGCAGCAGACAGACGAACAAACAAAATAGATAGAACCTAGAGGTCCGTAGACCAAGCAAACTAACAGAGTTAGATACAGAGCACAGGCTAGCTAGAAAGTAGATATACAATGAAGTCCAGCAAAGCCAGAAGGGCGGAGCAGGATTAAATAGGCCAACAAGGTCATGTGACCAGCAAAGGAAAAAAAACCTAACAGCAAGGTTCTAACAGTACCCCCCCTTCTAAGAGGATCCTCCGGATCCCCTAGGACCAGGCTTATCAGGAAATCTCCTGTGAAACGCTCTGATAAGTCTGGACGCGGAAACATCATCTGACCTCACCCAAGAGTTATCCTCGGGTCCGAAACCTTTCCAGGCCACAAGATACTGCAAACTACCTCTATACCGTCTAGAGTCAAGGATGCGAGAAATTTCATATTCCCCGTCCTCCACCACCGGAGGAACAGAGGCAGAGGCGTCACCATCCGACACAACAGCTTTTTTTAACAGAGAGAC
Organism: Phyllobates terribilis; assembly: GCF_046119375.1. Taxonomy (NCBI): domain Eukaryota; kingdom Metazoa; phylum Chordata; class Amphibia; order Anura; family Dendrobatidae; genus Phyllobates; species Phyllobates terribilis. Next base: position 740,235,549 of record NW_027362763.1, read on the forward strand.
ATGAAAGACCGGATTAATTCTCCAGGAGGTAGGAACCTCCAACCTAACAGCAGATTGGTTGACAACCTGAAGCACCTTAAAGGGCCCTACAAACTTGGGACCCAATTTCTTAGAAGGAATCCTCAACCGCAGATTCCTAGAGGACAACCAAACCATGTCACCAACAGCGAACAAAACCTCCTGTCGTTTCCTATCAAAGTAGTCTTTAGATTTTCTGTTGGCCTCCTGAAGATTACCACGCACATCCGTCCAAACTCTTTCCAAATCACCGGAAAAACTCTCCTCCTCAGGCACGGCAGATCCCAACTTGGAGAACGACCCAAACGACGGATGTCTCCCAGAACAACAAAAAAAAGGCGAACAACCAGCAGAAGAAGATGTATGATTGTTCAGAGCAAATTCGGCAAGTGGCAGAAACTCAGACCACCCCTCTTGATTGTCTGCCACAAAACAACGCAAGAACTGCTCAACATCCTGGTTTTTCCTTTCTGTCTGGCCATTAGATTCAGGATGATATCCGGACGAAAACGACAAATGAATTCCCAACCTGTCACAAAAGGCACGCCAAAAACGAGCCACGAACTGAGGACCCCTATCAGAAACAATGTCAGTAGGAACGCCATGAAGTCTGACAATTTCCTTGACAAAGGCCTTAGCGAGAGTTTTAGCGCAGGGCAGTTTGACGAAGGGAACCAAGTGACACATCTTGCTAAAACGGTCCACGACCACCCAGATGACAGTAAAACCCTCAGAGGGGGGAAGGTCAGTTATAAAGTCCATAGCCAAATGTGTCCAAGGAGCACTGGGGACCTCCAAAGGACAAAGCAACCCCGCAGCAGGAGTATGTGAGGACTTAGATCTAGCACATATAGTACATTGGCGCACCCACTTAATGACTTCCTTCTGCCATCCAGGCCACCAAAAACTGCGACCCACCAGTCTCTTGGTCTCAGAGATTCCGGGATGACCTGCCAACCGAGATTCGTGACACTCAACAAACAAATCTCTCCTAAAGGTCCCAGGCACAAACAACCTCCCATGAGGAGTGTTAGATGGGGCATTCTCCTGAGCTTTAAGAATCTCATCTTCCAAAACGGAGTCTAAAGCAGCTATCACAACACCTTCTTGTAAAATGTTTTCCTCTTTCTCAGCACCGACTATGGGAGAAAAACTGCGAGACAAGGCATCCGCCTTAACATTCTTAGTACCAGGGATGTAAGTAACGGAGAAATTAAACCGCGAGAAAAACAGTGCCCACCTAGCCTGACGGGCATTCAGGCGCTTGGCAGCGTCAAGATATATCAGATTTTTATGATCCGTAAGAACCTGAACGGGAAATTCCGCACCTTCCAAGAAGTGGCGCCAGTGTTCAAATGCGAGTTTAATAGCCAATAATTCCCGATTACCAATATCGTAATTCAATTCAGTCTCCGAAAATTTTTTTGAAAAAAATGCACAGGGATGTAATCCATCCCCGTTATCCTGAGACAATACTGCGCCAACCCCCACAGAGGAAGCATCAACCTCAACCAAAAACGGCCTAGTAACATCAGGCTGCATAAGGATGGGAGCAGAGGTGAACCTCTCCTTGAGATACACAAAAGCTTCAATGGCCTCAGAAGACCACTGAACCGCATCAGCACCTTTCCTGGTGAGATCAGTCAGAGGTTTGACAATACTAGAAAAATTTTTTATGAATTTTCTATAGTAATTGGCGAAACCCAAAAACCTCTGTATTGATTTCAAACCAATAGGCCTAGGCCATTCCTGCACAGCCTGAACCTTAACCGGATCCATCTCAAAACCTTTGCTGGAGATAATGTAGCCCAAAAAGCTAATTCTCTGTACAGCGAACTCACATTTCTCCAGCTTAGCAAAAAGCGAATTGTCCATTAATAACTGTAATACCTCACGCACGCTCCGCCAATGAGACTCCAGATCTGGCGAATAAATCAAAATGTCATCCAAATACACAACCACATTTTTACCGATCAAAGGTCTAAGGATGTCATTAATCAGATTCTGAAAAAATGCAGGAGCATTAGTAAGACCAAAAGGCATAACCAGATTCTCAAAATGACCCACAGGAGTGTTAAAAGCAGTCTTCCATTCATCACCCTCCTTCATGCGCAACAGATTGTATGTCCCCTTAAGGTCAATTTTAGAGAACCACTTGGCCCCCAATAACTGGTTAAACAGATCAGGAATCAATGGCAGTGGGTAAGGATTGCGTACCGTAATTTTGTTAATCTCACGAAAATCCAGACAAGGACGTAAACCGCCGTCCTTTTTTTTTACAAAAAAAAATCCAACCGCCACAGGAGACTTAGAGGGCCTAATGTGACCGGCGGCCAAACTTGTCTGTATGTATTCCTCCAAAGCCTTCCTCTCAGGAATAGTAAGGTTAAATAAACGACTTTTAGGAAGAGTCGCTCCAGGGACAAATTCAATAGAACAATCATAGTCTCTATGGGGAGGCAAAACCTGCGATTCTTTCTCAGAAAAAACTCTCCAAAAATCCTGAATAGGAACAGGCAATTCTCCCCTATCCAAAGCTGCAATACGCCCGTTACAACACTTGTCATAACATTTATGGCTCCAGGATTTAATTTCACTGGTAGACCAATCCAGTACAGGATTGTGAAATTTCAACCAGGGCAAACCCAATATTACTGGAGAAGGCAAGTTATTCAACACTACCAAATCCAATTTCTCATGGTGAACACCATTAATAGTGAGAGGAAATTCACTGACCTTGAGAGTAATATTCTTCAAAGGGGAGCCATCCACAGAAACCACAGCAATGGGGGATGATAAAGGTTCAGGTTTTAAATTGAGTTTTTCCACGAATCCCCCATCAATAACATTCAGTGTAGACCCGCAATCAACAAACACCCGAAATTCCATTAATTTTTCCTGAGCAATCGTGGAAGCAGCTAAAAATATACCCTTGGAATTTAAACAGGCAATACGGGCGTGACTGACCATTTTTTTTTCTTTCTTCATACGAAGCTCACAGCCTTTAATCAAATGACCAGATTTTCCACAATAGAAACACAAGCCTTCTGAAAAACGACGGTGTTTTTCTTGAGAGCGAGGTGCCACCGATCCAATCTCCATCGGTTCACCACTGTTAGTACACACATTATCATAACCAGAAACTGACATAGCAGAGGATTTGCTCTCATTAACCCTAGCACGCAGTCTTCTGTCCACCCGTATAGCTAATTGCATAGCCTGTTGCAAATCCTCAGGTGTAGGATAAGCAATTAGCAGGTCTTTAACCTTTTCACTGAGCCCAGCAAGAAATAGACTTTTCAGAGCAGAATCGTTCCACCCTGTTTGAGTGGACCAACGACGAAAATGTGTACAATATTTTTCCATATTACCTGATCCTTGTTTTAAACGTCTCAACTCAGTCTCAGCTGATGCCACACGGTCAGGATCATCATATAATAGTCCTAAAGCAGAAAAAAAACTATCCACTGATCTGAAGCATGTATCACTAGGTTGCAAAGAAAAGGCCCACTCCTGAGGCTCTTTGCGCAAAAGTGACATTATGAACCCTACGCGCTGGGATTCATCCCCAGAGGACTTGGGTCTCAAACGAAAATACAATAAGCAAGCATTTTTAAATGAAAAAAATTCTCGATGTTCACCAAAAAATAAATCCGGCAAACATACCTTAGGCTCCAAGAAATATGCTCCAGGACAGTTACTCACGTGCTGACGGAGCTCGGCCACTTCCAGAGAGAGTCCCTGCAGGTGTTTAGCCAAATCCTGAACCGACACCATGATGGAACAAAAAAAAATCTTTCCTTAGAGAATTTACAGGCTGGACTTACTGTTATGTTCTGCTACCAAAGCTAAGGAAAGAGAGGAGATCTGTCCCTACTATAAGACTCAGCTGAATCCCTACGATGTAACAGGGAACCTGATCCTGCGATCAGACCTGCTAAAGTCCTAATCTAGTCTGTACGGAGACCTATAGATTTGGGGAGGGAATCCCTACAAGTACTAAGGACTGGGAGGAATAAGGGACACCTCCTAACAGAAATAGCAGCAGACAGACGAACAAACAAAATAGATAGAACCTAGAGGTCCGTAGACCAAGCAAACTAACAGAGTTAGATACAGAGCACAGGCTAGCTAGAAAGTAGATATACAATGAAGTCCAGCAAAGCCAGAAGGGCGGAGCAGGATTAAATAGGCCAACAAGGTCATGTGACCAGCAAAGGAAAAAAAACCTAACAGCAAGGTTCTAACAGGCGGTCCCCATTGACCGCAATCCACGGGTGGCGTAGTCGGACATTTGTCACATTACTAAGACTGCCACTGGTTTGACCGCCCTGGGCACGGACCGGGTCACAGCCATGGAGGACTACAACCCCCAGCGATCCGGCTCCGGGTATCCCCTGCACAGCACAGGCCCAGGGGGCGCGTCATATACACTGCTCAAAAAAATAAAGGGAACACTTAAACAACAGAATATAACTCCAAGTAAATCAAACTTCTGTGAAATCAAACTGTCCACTTAGGAAGCAACACTGATTGACAATCAATTTCACATGCTGTTGTGCAAATGGAATAGAGAATAGATGGAAATTATTGGCAATTATCAAGACACCCTCAATAAAGGAGTGGTTCTGCAGGTAGGGACCACAGACCACATCTCAATACCAATGCTTTCTGGCTGATGGTTTGGTCACTTTTGAATGTTGGTTGTGCTTTCACACTCGTGGTAGCATGAGACCGACTCTACAACCCACAGAAGTTACTCAAGTAGTGCAGCTCATCCAGGATGGCACATCAATGCAAGCTGTGGCAAGAAGGTTTGCAGTGTCTGTCAGCGTAGTGTCCAGAGGCTGGAGGCACTACCTGGAGACAGGCCAGTACACCAGGAGACATGGAGGGGGCCGTAGGAGGGCAACAACCCAGCAGCAGGACCGCTACCCCCGCCTTTGTGCAAGGAGGAACAGGAGGAGCACTGCCAGAGCCCTGCAAAATGACCTCCAGCAGACCACAAATGTGCATGTGTCTGCACAAACGGTTAGAAACCGACTCCATGAGGGTGGTATGAGGGCCCAACGTCCACTGATGGGGGTTGTGCTCACAGCCCAACACCGTGCAGGATGCTTGGCATTTGCCACAGAACACCAGGATTGGCAAAGTCGCCATTGGCGCCTTGTGCTCTTTACAGATGAAAACAGGTTCACACTAAGCACATGTGACAGACGTGACAGAGTCTGGAGATGCCGTGGAGAACGATCTGCTGCCTGCAACATCCTTCAGCATAACCAGTTTGGCAGTGGGTCAGTAATGGTGTGGGGTGGCATTTCTTTGGAGGGCCGCACAGCCCTCCATGTGCTCGCCAGAGGTAGCCTGACTGCCATTACATACCGAGATGAGATCCTCAGACCCCTTGTGAGACCATATGCTGGTGCGGTTGGCCCTGAGTTCCTCCTAATGCAGGACAATGCCAGACCTCATGTGGCTGGAGTGTGTCAGAAGTTCCTGCAAGATGAAGGCATTGAGGCTATGGACTGGCCTGCCCGTTCCCCAGACCTGAATCCAATTAAGCACATCTGGGACATCATGTCTCGCTCCATCCACCAACGTCAGGTTGCACCACAGACTGTCCAGGAGTTGGCTGATGCTTTAGTCCAGGTCTGGGAGGAGATCCCACAGAAGACCATCCGCAACCTCATCAGGAGCATGCCCAGGCATTGTAGTGAGGTCATACCGGCACGTGGATGCCACACACAATACTGAGCCTCATTTTGACTTGTTTTAAGGACATTACATCAAAGTTGGATCAGCCTGTAGTGTGTTTTTCCACTTAAATTTTGGAGGTGACTCCAAATCCAGGCCTCCATTGGTTAATAAATTTGAATTCCATTGATGATTTTTGTGTGATTTTGTTGTCAGCACATTCATCTTTGTACAGAACAAAGTATTCAATGAGAATATTTCATTCATTCAGATCTAGGATGTGTTATTTGAGTGTTCCCTTTATTTTTTTGAGCATTGTATATTGTGAAGCCTAAGTCTGGTTGACGTTGTCTGGCCAGTGTGAATTCACCAAATGTGATGAAACAAGTGTGGCATTGAATTAATCCTGAATTGAATCTGAAGGGAACCGAAGGAAACAGGATACCCAGGCAAAGTAAATAATGTTCCTGTTTGTCTTCACTCTCTCCTCTATAGTCCTTCACTTTCTACTAACCCCCCTAATTCCTACACCTAGTAAGGAACTCTTCATTTCTGCTTCCATCCTCCCCATGTCACCTCCTCCTCAGAACTATTCCTCAATATTCACTCCTGTGTCTCCAAACACAGACAGCCACCTCATGCCCTCTCCTGCTCCCACCTGCTAACACTTTCCCTGCTCCTTCTTACTGCCATCGATATCTCTCCAAATCGTGGTCTTCCTCACAACATCCCTACAGTCACTACCACCTCCTATCCTCGATCTGTCACAAACTCTCACAACCCTTCTAACCTTATTCCCATCCGCCCAGCCCCTGCCTCCTTAGCCCCACTAACAGGAGCTCTATGGAACGCTCGCTCTGTGTGCATCAAACTTTCCTACATCCATGATCTTTTCAGTACTAACAAACTCTCCTTTCTCGGCATCACCGAAACCTGGCTCAACCCCTCTGACACGGCCTCCCCAGCAACACTTTCGTACAGTGGATTCCATCTTTCTCACACCCCTCGCTCCAATGGCAAGCAGAAGTAGAGGAGAAGTATGTTTTCTCCTGTCAGACAACTGCTCCTTCACCCATATCCCACTGCCACCCTCCATTACTCTCCCCTCCTTTGAAGTGCACTGTGTGTGCATCTACTCCCCCTCCAACCTCCAACTGACCATTGTTTACCGTCCCCCAGGACTAGCCAACACCTTCTATGACGACTTCACCACTTCCACTCTCTGAATCCCTTCTCCCTCTCACAGACCTAAGTTCATTACACAATGCAAATTCTGCTGCCACTTTATATAACACCACAACAGCTGTAGCTCTCAATTCGGTCGCCCCCCTCACACATACGACAGTTGCCCACTCAACCGGCAATCCTGGCACACCAACCTAAATAAAGAACTGCGAAAGGCCTCCAGGGTTGCTGAGCGGAAATGGAAAAGGTCCCACTCCAACGAGCACTTCAGAGCATTCAAACAGTCCCTCATTACCTTCAAGTCCACACTCACTGCAGCAAAAACAAACATACTTCTCATCTCTCGTATCCTCCCTGTCTCACAACTCTAAACAGCTATTCAAAACTTTCAATTCTCTCCTCCGTCCCCCAGCGCTTCCTCCCTCTCCTCTCATCTCAGCCGAAGACTTTGTCACATTCTTCAAGCAGAAGATTGATAACATCAGACAAAGCTTTTGCCTTAAGTCCCCACACACCCCTCCTCACACCTACTCAATCCTCCTCCTCCAAAACCAGCTTCTCCACCATTACGAAAGATCAACTCTCCTCTTTACTCTCCAAATCACATCTCACCACCTATGAACTTGACCCAATCCCGTTCCACCTCATCCCTAACCTTACCACTATCCTCATCCCAACCCTAACCCACCTTTTCAATCTGTCACTAACAGCTGGTGTATTCCCCTCATGCTTCAAACATGCCTCAATCACACCCATCCTCAAAAAGCCATCCCTTGACCCATCCTCTCTGTCTAGCTATCAACCCATATCACTTCTCCCCTATGCTTCAAAACTACTGGAACAGCATGTTCATTCTGAACTGTCCTCTCAACTCTCCTCCTGCTCACCCTTTGACCACCTCCAATCAGGCTTCCGACCGCACCACTCCACAGAAGCTGCCCTGACGAAAGTCACCAACGACCTACTTACTGCCAAATCCAAGCAACACAACTCTGTCCTCCACCTCCTGGACCTGTCATCTGCCTTTGACACAGTCAACCATTCCCTCTTACTACAGACTGTCTCATCTCTTGGCATCACAGACTTGGCCCTATCTTGGATCTCTTCGTACCCAACTGACAGGACAGTCAGTGTCTCCCACTCACACACCACCTCCTCATCTCGCCCCCTATCTGTCAGTCTCCCCCAGGGTTCAGTCCTAGGACCCTTGCTCTTCTCCATCTACACCTTCGACCTGGGACAGCTCATAGAGTCCTATGGCTTCAGTATCACCTCTATCCTCTATGCTGATTACTCAGAGATCTAGCTCTCTGGACCCGATATCTCCTCCCTATTAACCAAAATCCCACAATGTCTGTCTGCTATTTCATCCTTCTTCTCTGACAGATTTCTAAAACTTAACATGGAAAAAACTGAATTCACCATCTTTCCACCGTCTCACTCAACCCCCCCAACTGACCTATCCATCAAAGTCAATGGCTGGCCACTCACCCCAGTCCCACAAGCCCACTGCCAAGGGGTAACCCTGGACTCTAACCTCTCCTTTAAAGCACATATCCAAGCCCTTTCCACTTCTTGCCGAATCCAACTCAAAAATATCTCCCGTCTCCGCACATTCCTTAACCACGAATCTGCAAAAACACTAGTGCATGCCCTCATCATCTCCCGCCTCGACTACTGCAACCTCTTGCTCTGTGGCCTCCCTTCTACCAGTCTCGCACCCCTCCAATCTATCCTAATCTACCTGTCCCCCTGCTATTCCCCGGCCTCTCCTCTCTGTCAATCCCTTCACTGGCTCCCCATTGCCCAGAGACTCCAGTTCAAAACCCTAACCACGGCATACAAAGCCATAATAATAATCAGAATCTCAATTTGCAGACACAATGTTTCGGGCTGTTGGCCCTTGTCAGTGCAAAGTAGGAGATTTGATTTGGCTAGGTGAGAGGCTCTGGATTGAGGTCTAAGGGCTAACGTTTCTCCAGTCCAGAGCCTCTTACCTAGCCTAACATGTTGATCGAGAGGAAGGCAAAAACTCCATGGGGTAGAAATTAATAGCTTTTTCTTTTAGGGGAAAAACTCCTTCCCAACTCCACATGTGGCAATCAGACTAGTTCCCTGGATCAACGCCCAATCACATAATTTAGTGTCCATAACCTGTAATATAATAATATTCAAGAAAGAAATCTAGGCCCTTCTTGAACTTTTGCAATGAATCAACCATTACATCATCATGTGGCAAAGAGTTCCACAGTCTCACTGCTTAAACCTTCTTTCCTCTAGACGTAGAGGATGTCACAGTCGGAGGCCTTGACGTAAAAAGATTACTATAAAGATCTCTGTACTGTCCCCGCTGATCACTAAAATAGCTTATTTGCTTATCTAAGATCGACAGCTACGCCCCTTAATCAGATTTGACCCAAAACTATTTTGAGTAGATCCTTCCCAATACAGCCCCACAATCTACAACAAACAGTGGCGACTAAAAGTTTTGCATTTTTTTAAAAAGTGTGATTACTTCTGTCTGGTTGTTGTGATGATATTTCCCTGGTGATGAATTGAAAGTGCATGAAGTGGTCATCGTGCAAGACCTTAATTTTAACCAAAATGCTTTTGAATATAGGTATGGTCATTTAATTAAAGAAAACTGACTGGCAAAAGTTTTTCATATACTATTTATTGATCACAACATAGACAGTAATTCATTATTTACAATGCCATAACTTAGTATTTTGTAGCATAAACTCTTACAATAATAATCTTTATTTATATAGCGCCAACACATTCCGCAGTGCTTTACCATTCCGAGGTTCATATACATACAACAGTCATAAGTAACAAAGTTAAATATAATACAATAATTAAAGCAAAAATAATGACGACCCTGCTCGTAAGAGCTTACAATCTACAATGAGGTGGGGGTGACACAAAGTACAGGGGCTTATTTACAATGATAGTCCAGCCATCTTGAGGGAATGTGGAATATATAAAGGCTGCATGAACTAGTCACCAGTCAAAATTTGTACTGGTTTTGGGTGCGGTGGAGTTTGATGGAGAATTGCTTTAATTTACTCATGCTTTAATTACTGCCCCACACCAACGGGGCATTGAAGTCACACGGGTATACAAAACATCTTGAGGGATCTTGCTCCATTCCATTTGCAAATCTGCAAACAATTCATCTTTATTGATGAATTAACTCAATATTAACTCTTCGCCCTAATTCTATAGGCGCTCTATAGGGTGTAAATCAGGTGATTGGCTTGGCCATTGCAACAAGCGAACATTTTTCCTTGCTAACCAATTTTTGACTATATTTGGATGTGTGCTTAGCATCATTGTCTTGCTGGAATTTCCATCCCCTGCCTACTTTGGTTTTACCATGTGGCAGCATTACATTCTCCAGTATATCCTTGTACATGGTAGCAATCATATTTTCATCAATTCTATGCAGAGGGCCAATGGCAGATGCAGAAAAGCAGCCCCAAATCATGACATTGCCACTACCATGTTTCACTGTAGGTGTCTGATACCTTACATCATTATGTTTTCCAATTAGGCGGTATATATAGTGCTTGTCATCACTACCAAACAAATTGAACTTGGATTCATCTGACCACAACACTTTAGTCCAATCTGTCTCTTTCCATTGGCTGTGTTCTTTGGCAAACTTAAGTCGGACCTTCCAGTTCTTTGCAGTGATGACAGGCTTCTGGACTAGAACTCGTGCATTCAACCCTACTGCTCTTAGCCGTCAGACCGTAGTTTGGCGACTCACTTTAACCCCATATTCATCATTTATTTTGTGCAAAATCAGTACAGCACTTTTATGGACATCAGATACTGACTTTTTCTTAATAATGTGATCAACTCTGGAGGAAGTTTTCCGCGGTCGTCCACTTCTAGGTTTGTCAACTGTTCCATAACCTTCTTTTTCTTTGTCATAACTGGGTATTGACTATTGACTCCCAGGCACAGACACACTTGACAGAGTCCTTAGGAACAGTTTAACAGTAGAAGTAGTAGCAGTAGTAACACAATTCCTTGCACCCACCAGCAGTCCCTGTCCACAGTGCCACATTTACCTTCTTGCAGTGAGGTGCGGGGGGATGGGGTGGTAGAACAGAAGGATGAGTCCAGTCCTTAGACGTGGTGTTCAATCCTTTTCTTCTGCTTAAAAACAGTGAATTCCCACTTCACCTTCCTTATGGTTTAGTTACTCCTATCAACTAGCAGGCAGTCGCAGTTAGAGAAGTTCCAGGACCCTCATCAGCCTGGTGAAGACATCTGCATCCTTCCAAGTTGCTCTCCAGCTCAGCACTGACTCTATCCAGTCCAACTGGGGCAGGCTTGACTACTCCCCTAAGCTGCACCCTGTTAACCCCTTTAGTTGCTGGATGCTTAGAAACATCTATACAGTACAGTGGGTACGGAAATATTCAGACCCCTTTACATTTTTCACTCTTTGTTTCATTGCAGCCATTTGGTAAATTCTAAAAAGTTCATTTTTTTTCTCATTAAAGTACACTCTGCGCCCCATCTTGACTGAAAAAAAACAGAAATGTAGAAATTTTTGCACATTTATTAAAAAAGAAAAACTGAAATATCACATGGTCATAAGTATTCAGACCCTCTGCTCAGACACTCATATTTAAGTCACATGCTGTCCATTTCCTTGTGATCCTCCTTGAGATGGTTCTACTCCTTCATTGGAGTCCAGCTGTGTTTAATTAAACTGATAGGACTTGATTTGGAAAGGCACACACATGTCTATATAAGACCTCACAGCTCACAGTGCATGTCAGACCAAATGGGAATCATGAGCTCAAAGGAACTGCCCAAGGAACTCAGAGACAGAATTGTGGCAGAAACAGATCTGGCCAAGGTTACAAAAGAATTTCTGCATTACTCAAGGTTCCTAAGAGCACAGTGGCCTCCATAATCCTTAAATGGAAGAAGTTTGGGACCACCAGAAGTTTTCCTAGACCTGGCCGTCCAGCCAAACTGAGCAATCGTGAGAGAAGAGCCTTGGTGAGAGAGGTAAAGAAGAACCCCAAGATCACTGTGGCTGAGCTCCAGAGATGCAGTAGAGAGATGGGAGCAAGTTCCACAAAGTCAACTATCACTGCAGCCCTCCACCAGTTGGGCGCCTTACGGCAGAGTGGCCCAACGGAAGCCTCTCCTCAGTGCAAGACATATGAAAGCCTGCATAGAGTTTGCTGAAAAACACATGAAACACTCCCAGACTATGAGAAATAAGATTCTCTGGTCTGATGAGACGAAAATAGAACTTTTTGGTGATAATTCTAAGCAGTATGTGTGGAGAAAACCAGGCACTGCTCATCACCTGCCCAATACAATCCCAACAGTGAAACATGGTGGTGGCAGCAGCATCATGCTATGGGGGTGTTTTTCAGCTGCAGCAACAGGACAACTGGTTGCAATTGCAGGAAACATGAATGCGGCCAAGTACAGAGATATCCTGGATGAAAACCTCTTCCTGTTATGATCTGCTACAAGCACTAAGGAAAGAAAGGAGATCTGTCCCTACCATAGAACATAAAGGTCCGAAGACCTAGCTAAACTGACTGAGATAGGTAACTAAGCACCAAGCTAGCTTAAGAGTAGAAATTACAATGAAGTCCAGCAAGACCAGGAGGGCGGAGCAGGACTAAATAGGCAAAAAAGGTCATGTGACCAGCAAGATAGAAAAAACCTAACAGGAGAGTTCTAACAGTACCCCCTCTTCTATGAGGATCCTCCGGATCCCCTAGGCCCAGGCTTATCAGGAAACCTCTTGTGAAACGCTCTGACAAGTCTGGAAGCAGAAACATCATCCGCCCTCATCCATGAGTTATCCTCGGGTCCAAAACCCTTCCAAGCGACGAGATACTGCAAACTCCCTCTATATCGTCTAGAATTTAGGATGCGGGAAATTTCATATTCCCCGTCCTCCACCACCGGAGGAACAGTGGCAGAGGCGTCTCCATCCGACACATAAGCTCTTTTCAACACAGAAACATGAAACACCGGATTAATCTTCCAGGAGGTAGGAACCTCCAACCTAACAGCAGATTGGTTAACTACCTGAAGCACCTTAAAGGGCCCTACAAACTTGGGACCCAATTTTTTAGAAGGAATCCTCAACCGCAGATTCTTAGAGGACAACCAAACCATGTCACCAATAGCAAACAAAACCTCTTGCCGTTTCCTATCAAAGTACCTCTTAGATTTTTTGTTAGCCTCCTGAAGATTACCACGCACATCCGTCCAAACTCTCTCCAAATCACCGGAAAAACTCTCCTCCTCAGGCACAGGCGATACCAATTTGGAGAATGACCCAAAAGACGGATGTCTCCCAGAACAACAAAAAAAAGTCGAACAACCAGCAGAAGAGGATGTATGGTTGTTAAGAGCAAACTCAGCAAGTGGCAGAAACTCAGACCACCCCTCCTGATTGTCTGCCACAAAACAACGCAAGAACTGCTCAACATCCTGATTCTTCCTTTCTGTCTGGCCATTAGACTCAGGATGATATCCGGATGAAAACGACAAATGAACTCCCAACCTGTCACAAAAAGCACGCCAAAAACGAGCCACGAACTGAGGTCCCCTATCCGAAACAATGTCAGTAGGAATGCCATGCAGTCTGACAATTTCCTTGACAAAGGCCTTAGCGAGTGTCTTAGCACAGGGCAGTTTGATGAAAGGAACCAAGTGACACATCTTGCTAAAACGGTCCACGACCACCCAGATGACCGTGAAACCCTCAGAGGGGGGAAGGTCAGTAATAAAGTCCATAGCCAGATGAGTCCAAGGTGCACTAGGAACCTCCAGAGGGCAAAGCAACCCCGCTGCAGGAGTATGTGAAGACTTAGATCTAGCACACACCGTACATTGACGCACCCACTTAATGACTTCCTTCTGCCATCCAGGCCACCAAAAACTGCGACCCACAAGTCTCTTGGTCTCAGAAATTCCTGGATGACCCGCCAACCGAGACTCATGACACTCGACAAACAAATCTCTCCTAAAGGTCCTAGGCACAAACAACCTCCCATGGGGAGTGTTAGATGGGGCATTCTCCTGTGCTTTAAGAATCTCATCTTCCAAAACGGAGTCCAAAGCAGCAATCACAACACCTTCTTGTAAAATGCTCCCCTCCTCCTCAGCACCGACCATGGGAGAAAAGCTGCGAGACAAAGCATCAGCTTTAACATTCTTGGTACCCGGGATGTAAGTAACGGAAAAATTAAACCGCGAGAAAAAAAGTGCCCACCTAGCCTGACGGGCATTCAAGCGCTTGGCAGCATCAAGATAGATCAGATTTTTATGATCAGTGAAAACCTGAATGGGAAATTCAGCACCTTCCAAGAGATGATGCCAATGTTCAAATGCGAGTTTAATTGCCAGCAATTCCCGATTACCAATATTGTAATTAAGTTCAGTCTCAGAAATTTTTTTTGAAAAAAAAGCACAGGGATGTACTCCATCCTTGTTTTTCTGAGACAACACTGCACCGACCCCCACCGAAGAAGCATCAACCTCAACCAAAAACGGCTTAGTCACATCAGGCTGCATAAGGATGGGAGCAGAGCTGAACCTCTCCTTTAGAAACACAAAAGCTTCAATGGCCTCAGTAGTCCACTGAACCGCATTAGCACCTTTCCTGGTGAGATCGGTCAGTGGTTTGACAATAATAGAAAAATTTTGAATGAATTTTCTGTAATAATTGGCGAAACCCAAAAACCTTTGTATCAATTTCAAACCAATAGGCCTAGGCCATTCCTGCACAGCTTGAACTTTCACCGGGTCCATCTCAAAGCCCTCGCTGGAGATAATGTAACCCAAAAAACTAATTCTCTGTACAGCGAACTCACATTTCTCCAGCTTAGCAAAAAGCGAATTGTCAATTAATAACTGTAATACCTCACGTACGCTCCGCCAATGAGACTCCAGATCCGGTGAATAAATCAAAATGTCATCCAAATACACAACCACATTTTTGCCGATCAAATATCTAAGGATGTCATTAATAAGATTCTGAAAAAATGCTGGAGCATTGGTAAGACCAAAAGGCATAACCAGATTCTCAAAATGACCCACAGGAGTGTTAAAAGCAGTCTTCCATTCATCACCCTCCTTCATGCGCAACAAATTGTATGCCGTATGCCCCCCGGAGATCAATTTTAGAGAACTACTTGGCCCCCACTAACTGGTTAAACAAATCAGGAATCAATGGCAGAGGGTAAGGATTGCGTACAGTAATTTTATTAATCTCACGAAAATCCAGACAAGGACGTAAACCGCCGTCCTTTTTTTTTAACAAAAAAAAATCCAACAGCCACAGGAGACTTGGAAGGCCTAATGTGACCGGCGGCCAAGCTTGTCTGTATATATTCCTCCAAAGCCTTTCTCTCAGGAATAGTAAGATTAAATAAACGACTTTTAGGAAGAGTCGCTCCAGGGACAAATTCAATGGTACAATCATAGTCTCTATGGGGAGGCAAAATTTGTGACTCCTCCTCAGAAAAAACTCTCCAAAAATCCTGAATAGGTACAGGTAATTCCCCTTTTTCCACCGCAGCAATACGTCCGTTACAACACTTGTCATAACACTTAGGGCTCCAGGACTTAATTTCATTGGTAGACCAATCCAGTACAGGATTGTGCAATTTTAACCAGGGCAACCCCAAAACTACTGGAGAAGGCAAATTATTTAATACTACCAAATCCAAATTTTCTTGGTGAATACCATTAATAGTGAGGGGAAATTCACAGACCTTGTGAGTAACACTCTTCAAGGGAGAGCCATTGACAGAAACTACAGCAATAGGGGATGACAAAGGTTTGGGTTTTAATTTAAGTTTTTCCAAGAATCCCCCATCAATCACATTCAGAGTAGAACCACAATCCACAAATACCCGAAATTCAATTAATTCTTCCTGAGCAGCAGTAGTAGCAGAAAGAAATACACCCTTAGTGTTTAAACAGGCTATACGGGCATAACTGACCTTTTTTTTTTCTTTGTTCATACGAAGCACACAGTTCTTAATAAAATGGTCAGATTTCCCGCAATAAAAGCACAAACCTTCAGAAGACCTGCGGTCTTTTTCCTGAGAGCGGGGTGCCATCGCCCCAATCTCCATCGGCTCTCCAATGTCAAAACAGACCCTCTCAAGACTCGGAGCTGACATGGCAGAGGATTTACTCTCATTAACCCTTGCACGCAGTCTCCTGTCCACCTGTATAGCTAATTGCATTACCTCCTGCAAGTTTCCAGGTGTGGGATAAGCAATCAGCAAATCCTTAACCCTTTCACCTAGCCCCGCAAGAAACAAACTTTTCAAAGCTGAATCGTTCCACCCCACCTGGGCAGACCACCGACGGAAGTGAGAACAATATTTTTCCACATTACCTGATCCCTGCCTCAAAAGTCTCAATTCAGTCTCAGCTGATGAGACACGATCAGGATCATCATACAACAAACCCAAAGCAGAAAAAAAACTATCCACTGATCTAAAGCATGGATCACTAGGTTGGAGAGAAAAGGCCCATCCCTGAGGTTCTTTGCGCAAAAGTGACATTATGAACCCTATGCGCTGTGATTTATCACCAGAGGATCTGGGTCTCAAACGAAAATACAACAAACAAGCATTTTTAAAGGAAAAAAATTCTTGTTGATCACCAAAAAATAAATCAGGCAAACGTACCTTTGGCTCCACAAAATGTGCTCCAGAACAGCTACTCACGTGTTGTTGGAGCTCGGCCACCTCCAGAGAGAGTCCCTGCAGGCGTTGAGCCAAATCCTGAACCGACACCATGATGGAAACTGGAAGTCTTTCCTTAGAGATATTTTTGGGCTGGACTTACTGTTATGATCTGCTACAAGCACTAAGGAAAGAAAGGAGATCTGTCCCTACCATAGAACATAAAGGTCCGAAGACCTAGCTAAACTGACTGAGATAGGTAACTAAGCACCAAGCTAGCTTAAGAGTAGAAATTACAATGAAGTCCAGCAAGGCCAGGAGGGCGGAGCAGGACTAAATAGGCAAAAAAGGTCATGTGACCAGCAAGATAGAAAAAACCTATCAGGAGAGTTCTAACACTTCCAGAGTGCTCTGGACCTCAGATTTGGCTGAAGGTTCACCTTCCAACAAGACAATGACCCTAAGCACACAGCTAAAATAACAAAGGAGTGGCTTCAGAACAACTCTGTGACCATTCTTGACTGGACCAGCCAGTGCCCTGACCTAAACCCAATTGAGCATCTCTGGAGAAACCTGAAAATGGCTGTCCACCAACGTTCACCATCCAACCTGATGGAACTGGAGAGGATCTCCAAGGAAGAATGGCAGAGGATCCCCAAATCTAGGTGTGAAAAACTTGTTGCATCATTCCCAAGAAGACTCATGGCTGTACTAGCTCAAAAGGGTGCTTCTACTCAATACTGAGGAAAGGGTCTGAATACTTATGACCATGTGATATTTCAGTTTTTCTTTTTTAATAAATTTGCAAAAATTTCTACATTTCTGTTTTTTTTCAGTCAAGATGGGGTGCAGAGTGTACTTTAATGAGAAAAAAAAATGAACTCTTTAGAATTTACCAAATGGCTGCAATGAAACAAAGAGTGAAAAATTTAAAGGGGTCTGAATACTTTCCATACCCACTGCATCTACCGGTCACATGCTGTCAATAGTGACAGCGACATCGCAGGGCATCACAGAGGGAGTGAACTCCCTCTGTGCTTCCATCAGCACAATGCGATCGATCATGTTGTGCTGATGGTCTCCATGATGACCCCCAGTCCCAAGATGGCTGCGGGGTCCTTCAGGGTCCTGCAAGAAGGTGGTCACTCAGCACCTGCTCAGAGAGCAGGGGCTGAGATGCCTCCTTCCTGCCTGTCAGATGCTGATCTAATGCTCTGCAGTTCAGATACATTGCAGAGTATTAGATCAGCTATCAGGGCAGGAAAAGTTGATGTCCCATAGTGGGACAATGTGAAACA
The DNA here is from genome assembly GCF_046119375.1 of Phyllobates terribilis. NCBI lineage: Eukaryota > Metazoa > Chordata > Amphibia > Anura > Dendrobatidae > Phyllobates > Phyllobates terribilis. The sequence continues at coordinate 740,253,451 of NW_027362763.1, forward strand.
GAAAAAAAATATATACAGTGCAGACCAAAAGTTTGAACACACCTCATTTAAAGATTTTTCTGTAATTTCATGACTTTGAAAATTGTACATTCACACTGAAGGCATCAAAACTATGAATTAACACATGTGGAATTATATACTTAACAAAAAAGTGTGAAACAACTGAAAATATGTCTTATATTCTAGGTTCTTCAAAGTAGCCACCTTTTGCTTTGATGACTGCTTTGCACACTCTTGGCATTCTCTTGATGAGCTTCAAAAGTAGTCACCAGAAATGGTCTTCCAGCAATCTTGAAGGAGTTCCCAGAGATGCTTAGCACTTGTTGGCCCTTTTGCCTTGACTCTGCGGTCCAGCTCACCCCAAACCATCTGTGGAGGCCAGGTCATCTGGCGTAGCACCCCATCACTCGCCTTCTTGGTCAAAGAGCCCTTACACAGCCTGGAGGTGTGTTTGGGGTCATTGTCCTGTTGAAAAATAAATGATGGTCCAACTAAACGCAAACCGGATGGAATAGCAAGCCGCTGCAAGATGCTGTGGTAGCCATGCTGGTTGAGTATGCCTTCAATTTTGAATAAATCCCCAACAGTGTTGTGGCGCCCCTGAGAGTTCGGTCGCCACAGAGGTATTGCATCTCATCCAGAGGTGTGGTATTTCACTCTCAGGTAAGGAAGGAGTATGGCTCGGACACCTGCATTCACTACACCACATTTCCGGGGGACAGGGCGAGATTGCTCCTACGGGAGAGCACAGTCCCTGGTGCCTGGCTGGAGTGGGGGGAACCACCTAGAGAGCGGGAACTATGTAGTGGATGGGGTGGAGAACGTAGATCCTGGGAGCACATGTGTAGGAGCTATAAAAACAAGGAACCATCTTAGTTCAGGGGTTTCAAGAGAGTGCAGTCAGAAGTGACAGGAGCAGAGGCTCTGCACGAGCTCTGCTCCAGAGGCAGGCCTGGGCAGTGAGGCCCAAGTCTGAGAGAAGAAGAGAAGAGAGGAGAGGGAGCAGGACGGCTCCAGGAATAAGGAGAGAAGGGACCCTAGGGGTACGGGCCATGCAGCAAGCCACGTGTATGCCCGCCGCTACAAGGTGGTAGATGGGTCAGGCCAGAACAGGGAATCGGGTCCCTCAACTAGTGGAGAAACAGCAAATGCTTAACTAGGAACCGGAGGCTGCAGTGTTTCAAGTGCTGTAGCCACAAGTCCACACCAGACGCACTAAGAAGGTAGCCACATAGGACCCAGGGGACGGAACACATGTCGCCCGCCAAGGGCCGAGGGTACCGGATAGAAGTGGCGCTGGGTGTGAGGTGCAGGAAGAGGCCAGAGGAAGGTACACAGAACGGGGTCCTGATAAGTGCTCTGGAAATACCTGAGGGTGGACTGAACCCCTCACGGAGTACGCACAGCACGCCGGGGGAAGATTGCTTTGTACCTTTAATCTGAACTACAACAACAGTGAGTAAAGACCCTGGGACTGCACTATCCTGTCTCTGTGTTCCTTGTGGCGCCAGCACTCACAGCACTAGAACGCCCTGCACAATCATCACCATCATCCAGTCACGCTGATCTGAAGCTACACTCCTCCTGTGGGGAGTCACATCACCTTGCTGCACATACCTCCAGCTTCAGCGGACTGCTCCGCAGTGGCGGCTACCAATAACCGCATTCCACAGGTGGCGTAGTCGGACATTAACATTTGTACACATAGACTACCCCCTTGGTTTGACTGCCCTGGGTCACGGACCGGGTCGCCGCCACGGTGACTACAACCCCCAGCATCTACAAGGCCCGGCTCCGGGTACCCCACAGCCCAGGGGGTGCGTCAGTGTCACCAGAAAAGCACCCCCACACCATCACACCTCCTCCTCCATGCTTCACGGTGGGAACCAGGCATGTAGAGTCCATCCGTTCACCTTTTCTGCATCGCACAAAGACACGGTGGTTGGAACCAAAGATCTCAAATTTGGACTCATCAGACCAAAGCATAGATTTCCACTGGTCTAATGTCCATTCCTTGTGTTCTTTAGCCCAAACAAGTCTCTTCTGCTTGTTGCCTGTCCTTAGCAGTGGTTTCCTAGCATCTATTTTACCATGAAGGCCTGCTGCACAAAGTCTCCTCTTAACAGTTGTTGTAGAGATGTGTCTGCTGCTAGAACTCTGTGTGGCATTGACCTGGTCTCTAATCTGAGCTGCTGTTAACCTGCGATTTATGAGGCTGGTGACTCAGATAAACTTATCCTCAGAAGCAGAGGTGACTCTTGGTCTTCCTTTCCTGGGGCGGTCCTTATGTGAGCCAGTTTCTTTTTAGCGCTTGATGGTTTTTGCAACTGCACTTGGGGACACTTTCAAAGTTTGCCCAATTTTTCGGAGTGACTGACCTTCATTTCTTAGTAATGATGGCCACTCGTTTTTCTTTACTTAGCTGCTTTTTTCTTGCCATAATACAAATTCTAACAGTCTATTCAGTAGGACTATCAGCTGTGTATCCACCTGACTTCTGCACAACACAACTGATGGTCCCAACCCCATTTATAAGGCAAGAAATCCCACTTATTAAACCTGACAGGGCACACCTGTGAAGTGAAAACCATTTCCGGTGACTACCTCTTGAAGCTCATCAAGAGAATGCCAAGAGTGTGCAAAGCAGTCATCAAAGCAAAAGGTGGCTACTTTGAAGAACCTAGAATATAAGACATATTATCAGTTGTTTCACACATTTTTGTTAAGTATATAATTCCACATGTGTTAATTCATAGTTTTGATGCCTTCAGTGTGAATGTACAATTTTCAGTCATGAAAATACAGAAAAATCTTTAAATGAGAAGGTGTGTCCAAACTTTTGGTCTGTACTATATATAAAAAAAAAATCACAAAATAAAGAACAAAAAAATATATATATTTATCCAAGAAATACATTTATCTGTGTTAAAAAAAGTTATCTAAAATAATACACATAATTAGCATCACCGCATCTGGAACAACCCGATCTATAAAACTGTCCCACTAGTTAATCCCTTCAATGAACACCGTAAAACAATGTAAATGAAAAACAATGCAAAAAACGATGCTTTATCATCATACCGCGGAACAAAAAGTGGAATAAAATGCGATCAAAAAGACAAATGTAAATAAAAATGGTACTGCTGAAAACATAATCTTGTCCCACAAAAAACAAGCCACAATACTGCTCCATCGGCAGAAGAATAAAAAAGTTACAGCTCTCGTAATAAAGTGATACAAAAATAATTATTTTTTCTATAAAATAGTTTTTATTGTGTAAAAGCGCCAAAACATAAAAAAAGATATAAATGTGGTATCGCTGTAATCATACTGACCCAAAGAATAAAGCTGCTTTATGTATTTTACCACACGCGGAACGGCATTAAAAAATCCCCCAAAACCAATTCCTGAATTGCTGGTGTTTGTTCATTCTGCCTCCCAAGAAACGGAATAGAAAGCGATCAAAATATGTCATGTGCCCGAAAATGGTACCAATAAAAATGTCAACCTGTCCCGCAAAAAACAAGCCATCACATGACTGTCAGCAGAAATTTGAAAAAATTATAGCTATCAAAATATGCCATGCAAAAACTCGTTTTTACAATAAAAATCGTATTTTAGTGTGTGACAGCTGCCAATCATAAAAACCTGATATAAATCTGGTATCATTGTAATCACACTGATCCGAAGAGTAAAGTCGCCTAATCACTTCATCATACCGCACGAGGAACGGCGTAAAAGATAAATAAAACTAATTCTTCACCTTCTGTTGATTTGTTCATTCTGCCTCCCGAAGATCGCAATATGGCTCGGCTCATATTTATACTGCACTCTGTGCTGAGTGCTTATATCAGGGTTTCCGTGTAAATCTCTGAATTATGTGATTCAGGCAGAAATCCAGGTGGCAGATTCCCAATAATAAGGCAGATAGAAGCACTGTGGACGCCGTCTGGCCTATGATCCGGCGGTGTCCATTTTTAAAATTACCAGGAAAATGGCATCACAACAACCAGACAGAAGTAATCACATTTTTTTAAAAAATGGAAAACTTAAGGCTGCCACTGTATCTCCTTTTCATATCTTAATATACTCTCCCAGCTTTACTTCCGGTGCAGACGACAATCCATTTTATTTCATTGGTAACCAGAGACGGACACTGACAGTGAAGGCCTCCCTCCATTCGGTCCTTCTGCACATACATTGCACAATTATATGCAGTGTCAGACTGGGGTGCCAAGTGCCCACCAGTAAGTAAATTAAGGGCCCCATTTTAACACTATATGCAAATGTGACATTATCCTCAATCACAAATTTATATAACAATGAACTGGGTAGATTGTTAAATGAATTATATGCGGCCTTTGTCTGTACATAGTGATTCAGGAATATTGTGCAAACTACTGCTCGTATAAGAGGGTGGTGGCCCACTCTTGCACAGGAGCAAATCGGAGGATTTTCCTGTTCTCCAATCTTGGGCCAGTCCAAGCCTGATTACATGGTTAAATGTTTAGATGCCAGGACAATATTTTTTTTCATTCATAGTTGTAACAACCAAAACTTTTTATTTATTGATCACCCATGACAGCACCACGAGAGCGAGAGGATCCGCCCTTCAAGGACAGGAAACCTACAGGCTAAAAAGGGTGACACTTCTGCATTTAAGTGACGGCTGGAGCATGGATCGGTGCTTCCTTGCTCATTGTCCCCTCCAGGATAATGGATGTCACTGAGCAGCAGCATGAGCTGCAGCAGCATGATGGGAAGCCCCAGAAACAGGGGGAACGGCGACGATCCCAAAGCAGTACTAGCAGGGGCCGTGTCGGTGCAGGCAACAGATGCAGTCAGAGGAGTTCCAGCAAAGTGGAAGAGTCTTCAGCCTCTCGAGATGGTCTTTCGGCTGAGATTTGTCCCCCTCTAAATCCGGGAAGGAAGTGTACAGAAAAGTCTAAGCACAAGGAGTGTATGCCTTTCAGAAATCTATTGCATGACTCCTACCAAAAAAAGACTTTGCCAGTCTTGTATAGAGCAGACAGTAGCGGGGGAGACCTCTAACTTTGCCACCAATTTAAGGTCAATCATCAGGATGGAGGTTAGAGAGTCCCTAAAACCTCTTTCCCAGGAAGAGCTTCATAGAGGGAAGAAAGGAAAAAGGGCTAGCCAGCGGTCCCCAGGGATGGATGTGACTAGCGTTTAAAATAATGATGACAACTCCTGGGAGTCTTCTTCATCGGCCTACTCCTCCTCAGACGGTAACACTGGCTATCTCTGTTTCCCTATAGAGGACATGTACAAACTACTAAAGGCGGTTAGGACCACAATGGGGATAGTTGAGTTCAAACTCCAGAAATCGGTTCAGGACATTATGTTTGGAGGCTTGGACCAAAAAATGTGTAGGTCATTTCCTTTGAATGAAAAAATCTGCACCCTAATTCAGAGGGAATGGAAAAGACCCAAAAAGAGAGGCTCCCTTCTACGGTCATTTAAGAGAAGATATCCCTTTAATGAGCCTTCCTCGTCAACATGGGACAAAGCCCCAAAACTGGATGCGACTGTAGCAAAAGCTTCTAGACGAACCTCACTCCCCTTTGAGGATATGGGAAACTTGAAGGACTTCCTCGATAAAAAAGGGGACACCTTCCTTAGAGGTATATGGGAGACGTCAACCGGAGACCCAAAGCCAGCAGTGGCTGCTACATGTGCAAGCAAGATCCTTAATGATCAGGTTGGATCGTTTGGAAACCTAGTTGAAAGATAAAATGTCAAGAGACAATATCCTGGCCAATGTCCCACTTTTTTGTCAGACGCTTCAGCTGATTCAGTTCGTTTAGCGGTAAGATCAGCAGCCCTTTCGAACGCAGCCCATACGGCCTTATGGTAACAATCCTGGCCAGGAATACCTGTTTAGCACAGCTTTGGATGAACTTTTGAAAAAGGCTGGCGACGCTAAAAAGGATTTCCTAACTTATCCATCCCAGCCTACTAGCGATCCTTCTGAAAAAGGTTCGCCCGAAGGAAGCCCTCCAGAAAAGACAAATGGGAAGACCAGAAAAGGAAAGGTAGAGGCTTTATGTTCAGAACCTCCTCATAGAATTCCAAAAAGCAAGGCCAATGACTTCCAACCCAAGTAGGGGGGAGGCTTTAATCCTTCTTCCCTGCCTGGGAAATAATATTGGGAAGCAGTTGGATTCTCGGCCTGATAAAATCCAGTTTAAAAATGGAGTTCCACTCAATCCTGCAAGGAAGGTTCATGGTAACTCCCTCTCAGTCTTCGTCAGCAGAGCAACGGGACCAAGGGGCCAAAGTCTCAGAACTGGTACAGAATGCTGTCCTACTAGAAGTTCCTGGGTCAGAAAGAGGAAAGTTTTTCTTTCCTCTCTTTCTAATCAAAAAAACAGACGGCAGTTTTAGGACGATAATAAATTTGAAGGGTCTTAATAAATTCCTGGGAATCCTTTTATTCAAACTGGAATCTGTAAAGTTGGCAATAAAGTTACTCTTCCCAGATTGCTTCATAGCAGTTTTCAATCTGAAAGATGCTTACTACCATGTGCCCATACATGTAGAACATCAGCAGTACCTCAGAGTTGCGGTAGCCATTGGGGGTAGACACTTCCAGTTTAGAGCCCTCCCATTTGGCCTCGCTATTGCACCTCGTATCTTCACCAAGATGATTGCAGAGTGATGGCCCATCTCCGGGAGAAGTATGTATTGATTATCCCGTAATTTGGATGACTTTCTGGTGGTAGGCAATTCGGCCCGACATTCCACTAGTCAGTTAGAAGGGGTAATGTCGACCTTAGAATGTTTAGTCTGGCTATTGAACCTTAAAAAGTCAAAAAAGAGCCCCGAAAAAGACAGTAATTTTCTGGGCTTCTGCTGGACTCAGAGGTGCAGGAGTGTCATCTCCCGGGCAATAAAATAGAAAAGATCCGAGGCCAGGTGTTAAGAGCCCTGAACTACCCCAACATGTCCCTTAAAAGCGCTATGTCCCTTCTAGATTCTCTAACTTTGTGCATTCCGGCAGTCCTGTGGTCCCAGTTTCATTCTAGAGCTTTGCAGTAGAAAGTGTGAAGAAATTACATTTCCCTTAAAGGACACCTAGAAGAAAGGATGACACTATACCCAACGTCAATGGAGTCCCTCCTTTGGTGGCTGGATGTCACTAAACTGTCAAGGGGGGTTACCTGGGTAAATAAAGTCACATGGGTGGTCACCACGGATGCGAGTCCCAGAGGTTGGGAGGCTCATCTAGAAGACGTAGTAATCCAGGAAATTTGGACAGGGGACGAGATATTTTTTTCCTCAAACTTGAAGGAATTACTTGCAGTTGAGTTGGTAGTAAGAAGACTCCTTGTGTCCCTACAGGGTCATCATGTCAGAATCCTCTCCAACAATCAGGTGACAGTAGCCTACATAAACCACCAGGGGAGAACCCGATCCAGACCCTTAATAGAGGTGATAGATCGCTTATTACAACTAGCAGAAAGTCATCTTCTGTCGTTGACGACTCTTCACATAAGAGAAAAAGATAACATCAGAGCAGACTTTCTAAGCAGCAATCAACTAAGGCAAGGAGAGTGAGAGCTAGATCAGTCCATCTTCAACCAAATAGTTCAGATGTGGGGCTGTCTGGACATAGACCTCTTTGCCACCAGGTTGAACAGGAAGGTAAAAAGTTTATTTTCTCTGAATCCCAGAGAAGGTCCCCAGGAGGTAGATGTGTGGCACCCCAGGGGTCTGGTTGCCACAGTAATAGAAATATTATGTCTGAGAGCAAGTGGGAGGTTTCTCTGGTCAGGAGCCCTAAACATGCAACACTGCCCGCCCAGACCTGGAAGGGGAGGAATCTGCCCTTATAAACTGGGTCTGGGGCGGGATTAGGACAGTCAGAACTTGGAGAGGGAAAGATACATCAGGAGCTCTGTAGGAACAGTAGCTGAAGACCAGGGGCTGGAGCTGAGCAGAGCTCGCCCTGGCTGAGGACACTACAACCGGACACCGGAGTCGGAGGCTGTGGGGACTGATATACACCCAGCAGCAGAAACCAGCCGGCAGGGGATTCCAGGTCCTCTGGCCATAGAAGCCCGGAGGCTCAGTCACAAGAAAGGGACCAGCGCCGCCATCCAGGAGCGGAGGCTAACAGAAGGCCCCAAGTCACCAGCCATACGGGTGAGCACCACACGGTATACTCAGGGACGTGGGCTATTTGTAACCGCTGACAGCAAGGTAGCCAGGAAAGAGTGCAAATAGACTGGGAGGCCTACAACTCCGCCTGGCCAGGGGAGATTCTGCTTGCTCACAGACTGACCAGGCCTCTACTGCTAACCAGTACTCCCGGGAAGGTCTGCATTATACCATCAGTAAAGACCCTGAACTGCACCACACGTCTCTGTGTTTCATCGCCGCACCAGCACCGTTAGTACTGGGACGCTCACACCATCACTCCCATCATCCACACTAGCTGCCCTGAGGCAATACTTCTCCCGTGGGGAGTTATCCCATACTTGGCTGCGCTTACAACATCAGCCTCAGCGGTCTGCAGCGCAGCGGCGGTCCCCACTGACCGCAATCCACGGGTGGCGTAGTCGGACATTTGTTATTACACTAAGATTGCCACTGGTTTGACCACCCTGAGCCACGGACCGGGTCACCGCCACACTGAGACTACCACTCCCAGCATCCCACCAGAGGCCCGGCTCCGGGTTCCCCACGCGGCCCAGGGGGCGCGTCAACTTTGGCATAGTTGGCAAGATTTCGTGCCCGCAGCCACCGGGTACTGCGTGCCTGACAAAGACTTTTGTACTTACCTGTGGCGAAGTTTCCCGCAGTCCGGAGTCGTTTACCGCCATCGGACGCCATCTTGGATCGTTTACCGCCATCTTCTGCCATCTTCCCGCCATCCGCAGCCGCTTCACGCCATCGGACGCCATCTTCAGGACGCCGCACGGGAAGAAGAGGGGCGTGGACGCCAAAAGCGCACGAGATCCGAAGCTCCGCCCCACGCACTGACGCTGCGCAAGGTCCTGGAAGGGAGGAAGAGCGACGCTGACGTCATTGGAGCGCGACGCCAGGTCCTCTACCCCTACGATTGACTGCGGAGCCGCGGCCTATGGAAGAAGAGCATCGCAAGGTAGGCCACGGTCCACTAGGGGGGTAGAAGGATGTCGGATACCGAGGGGAGCTCCACCGCCACACCGGCCGCCAGCGCAACCGCTGCAGCGGTCATGCCATTCACCATGCCCTATATCCCGGGGGCAACCTGGCTACCCCAGTACTCAGGGGAGTCACATACCCTAAGTGACTTTAGGGAAAGATTGGATAGCCTCTTCCAGGTATACCCCCTCACGGAAGAGCAAAAAGTAAGCATCCTGGTGGCTCAGTTAATCGGGGCAGCCCAAAGGGAGGTAAAGTCCTGGTCACCTGGGAAGAAGAGGACTGTTAGAGAAATACTAGCCCGGCTGAAAGACACATTTGATACCCGAACCTCAGCCGAAATAAAGCTCAGATTTTACGGGTGCAAACAGCAGGCACATGAAAGTATAAGAGACTATGCTCTAAACCTACAAGAAGCCCTGAGAGCCATTAAACAGGCAGACCCTGACAGCGTGGGGAATGAAGACAAGCTGTTTACCGAACAATTTATTGAGGGTCTACTGTGCAATGCCCACCGAACCCAGTTGCAGGCAATGGCCTTACAGGACCCTGACCTGGACTTTGCACAGTTCAAGGACAGAGCCATCCGGGTGCTCCGAGAACCGGCACCAGGTGGCGCTGTGACCCACAGGCGCCCTGCTATCACTTATCACCAGGACGCGGCGCCCTTGTCTGCAGAGCCTGTGGGAGCTTATGCGCAGGCTTTGAACAATAACCCGGCTACAGACCTGCACCATCAGGTCCAAGAGCTGACTAAGAGCGTTGCCGCGCTAACCAGAACTATGCAGTCTTTGCAGGTCTCTTCTCCAGGAAAGATCCAGCTGGCATCCGGACCGGAGGACGTCCTGTGGCGCCGACTGAGGAGGACCCCACTGGCCAGAGGAAGACCCAGCGACCGGTACAACGAGGACGGACGACCCATCTGCCGCCGCTGCAATCAACCCGGACATATGGTAAGGTACTGTCATTTAAACGGGCACAACCTGAGGTAGAGGGCCAACCCCCAGGCCTAAGATCATCAGGCCCATCGAACTGGCGTGACAAATACGTAGGGGGATGTCCGGTCTTGCCTGTGGTACTGGAAGGCATTCCTATGAGTGCCCTACTGGACACCGGGTCACAGGTCACCACCATCCCGTACGTGCTCTTCAAGCGGTACTGGAATGACTCGGACATAACCCGCTACCCAGATGACGACCTGAGCATTATCGCCAGCAATGGTCAGCCCGTGCCACAGATAGGATTTAAGGAGGTGACCATCAAGGTCGGTAAAGTTGAACTGCCGGCACAAGGACTGATCATTGTGGACATTGACCGTCGCGAGAGTCACCCAAAAATAACCCTAGGTACTAACGTAATTGAAAGCTGTCTTGCAGAGGTGATTCTTATTTTGCAGCAGGTTGCTAAGAACGCCAGTTCCAGCCAGCAGCGTGTGCTCCAAAAAGAGATCCGGGCACTGATGAAACGGCAACAGGTGGAACTATCTGGTGATGAGATAGGTAGCGTGAGAATGTGTGACCCGTTCCCTATTGCCATGCCCCCAAAAAGTGAGATGATGATTTGGTGCCGGGCAGCTATTGGTCTAAGAGGTAGAGACTACCAAGCAATGGTAGAACCCGTCTACTCAGACAGTAGGCCCACCATTTTGACAGCACGGGGGGTAGTCGATGTACGCCATGGGAGGGTGCCCGTCCGCATCATCAATATCGGGGAGAGAGAAGTATACCTGCCCCGGTATGCCACGCTAGACAAATTGTTCACCATCAACCTGAACTCTGTACAGGCCGTGGAACCCTTGCCTCCATCTCAACCAGAGGAAGGTAACGGCTCTAAGAAACCAATGGAGGACTGGTGTCAGCAACTGCATTTGGGTACTGACTCCACTCCCTCACACCAAAAACAGGGAGTTTACAGGGTGGTTCAGGAGTACGAGAGAGTGTTTAGCAAACACCCGCTAGACTTTGGGCGAGTAAAGGGGATAGAACATCACATCCCAACGGGAGACCATCCTCCCATAAAGGAGAGATACCGAACCCGTACCCCCTGCTCACTATCAGCACGCCAAGGGGATGTTAAAGGACATGAAGGAGGCTGGGGTAATTAGGGACAGCTGTAGCCCCTGGGCAGCTCCACTAGTCTTAGTGAAAAAGAAAGACAACACCATGAGAATGTGTGTAGACTACAGGAAGGTCAACCGTATCACACACAAAGATGCGTACCCGTTACCAAGGATAGAAGAGTCCTTAGCTGCATGAAAATCTGCTAACTTCTTCTCTACTTTGGACCTCACTAGCGGGTACTGGCAAGTTCCTGTAGCAGAGGGGGACCGGGAGAAGACCGCATTCACCACCCCGATGGGTCTCAGCGAATTTAACTGTATGCCGTTGGGGCTCTGCAACGCACCAGTAACCTTCCAACGGTTGATGGAATGCTGTCTGGGACACCGGAACTTCGAGACGGTCCTATTATACTTGGACGATGTCATCGTCTATTCCAAGACCTACGAGGACCACCTGAAACACCTGGCCGAAGTGTTTGAAGCTCTGGCAAACTATGGCTTAAAGGTGAAACCCTCCAGGTGTCACCTCCTGAAACCAAAGGTGCAATACCTGGGACACGTGGTGAGTGCTGACGGAGTGGCTCCCGACCCCGATAAGATCACCGTGATTAAAGACTGGCCAAGACCCTCCAGCATAAAGTAAGTGCGGCAGTTCCTCGGGTTGGTAGGCTACTACCGAAGATTCATTCTCGGTTTCACCAAAATGGCAGCCCCTATGTAGGACCTCCTGATAGGTCAATCTCGGAAAGCCAAAAAACAGAAGCCGCCCTTCAGGTGGGAAAAGCTGGAAGAGGAGTCCTTCTGCCAGCTGAAGATGGCCCTCACGGGGGATGAAATCCTGGCGTACCCTGACTACGGCCAGCCCTTTATCCTCCACACGGACGCAAGCAACATCGGGCTAGGAGCCGTACTGTCCCAGATCCAGCAGGGGAGAGAACGGGTAATTGCTTACGCCAGCCGAAAACTGCGACCCACGGAAAGAAACCCTGAGAATTACAGCTCATTTAAGCTCAAGTTCCTGGCAGTGGTGTGGGCGGTAACCGAACGTTTTAAGCATTACCTTGCCTCTTCCAAGTTCACCGTGTACACGGATAACAACCCGTTGACACACCTGGACACTGCAAGGCTCGGTGTCCTGGAACAGAGATGGATGGCCCGCCTGTCCAACTATGAATTCACCATCAAATACCGGGCGGGACGCTCAAATGCCAACGCGGATGCCCTGTCTAGAATGCCAAACTTACCGGACGTAGGGGTAGATCCAGAAGATCTGGAAGAAGTCGAGCTCCCTGCGTTCCACCATCATGGGATTACCCTGTATTCCCACAGTGTGAAGGACAGGCGCTCTGTGACGTTCAATCCCTTGCCCCACTATAGCTGGGCGGAAAAGCAAGACAGTGATTCCGCAGTCAGTCTGGTGAAGGAAATGCTGACACAGGCCGATGCCCATCTTGACCCAGACGCTCCGGAGGAGACCAAGCAACTGTGGAAGGAGAAAAGTAAGCTGTTCCTCTACAGGGAGAAGCTATGCCGAAGAATGGTTAACTCTCGAACACATGAGTTGACCTGGCAGGTAGTGGTCCCAAGATGAGACGCGGCTATGGTGCTAGAGGCATACCACAACGGAGCAGGGCATTTTGGATGGAAGAAGCTGGAGTACTTGTTGCGTGAACGGTTCTACTGGGTAGGCATGAGAGGAGCCATCGAGAGGTGGTGCAGAGACTGTGGCCCGTGCAACCTAAGAAGAAAGGACCGTGCCAGCCAGAAGACTCCCCTGCAGCCCATCATCACCAGACAGCCACTGGAACTGGTAGCCCTGGACCATGTGAAATTGGCTCCGAGCAGATCTGGGTATGTCTACGCCCTCACAATCGTAGATCACTACTCCCGGTTCCTGGTGGTGGTTCCCGTCAAGGACTTAACGGCTCAAACAGCAGCTAGAGCCTTCCAGCAGCACTTCTGCCGTCCACACGGGTACCCGGAGCAAGTGTTGACAGACCAAGGACCAGCCTTCGAAGCAGAGATCTTCCAGGAGTTCTGCAACCTGTATGGCTGCAAGAAGATAAGAACAACGCCCTATCACCCGCAGACCAACGGACTCTGCGAGAAGATGAACCAGGTGGTGATAGATCTGCTAAAAACATTGCCCCTGGAAGAACACAGCCTGTGGCCTGAGAAACTGCCCGATCTGGTAGACCTGTACAACCACATCCCGGTAGGTTCCACCAACTGTACCCCGGCTTACCTAATGAGAGCAAGACCTGGTCAATAGGCACCCCAGGGGTCTGGTTGCCACAGTAATAGAAATATTATGTCTGAGAGCAAGTGGAAGGTTTCTCTGGTCAGGAGCCCTAAGCATGCAACACTGCCCGCCCAGACCTGGGAGGGGAGGAATCTGCCCTTATAAACTGGGTCTGGGGCGGGATTAGGACAGTCAGAGCTTGGAGAGGGAAAGATACATCAGGAGCTCTGTAGGAACAGTAGCTGAAGACCAGGGGCTGGAGCTGAGCAGAGCTCGCCCTGGCTGAGGACACTACAACCGGACACTGGAGTCCGAGGCTGTGGGGACTGATATACACCCAGCAGCAGAAACCAGCCGGCAGGGGATTCCAGGTCCTCTGGCCATAGAAGCCCGGAGGCTCAGTCACAAGGAAGGGACCAGTGCCGCCATCTAGGAGCGGAGGCTAACAGAAGGCCCCAAGTCACCAGCCATACGGGTGAGCACCACACGGTATACTCAGGGACGTGGGCTATTTGTAACCGCTTACAGCAAGGTAGCCAGGAAAGAGTGCAGATAGACGGGGAGGCCTACAACTCCGTCTGGCCAGGGGAGATCCTGCTTGCTCACAGACTGACCAGGCCTCTACTGCTAACCAGTACTCCCGGGAGGGTCTGCTTTATACCATCAGTAAAGACCCTGAACTGCACCACACGTCTCTGTGTTTCATCGCCGCACCAGCACCGTTAGTACTGGGACGCTCACACCATCACTCCCATCATCCACACTAGCTGCCCTGAGGCAATACTTCTCCCGTGGGGAGTTATCCCATACTTGGCTGTGCATACAACATCAGCCTCAGCGGTCTGCAGCGCAGCGGCGGTCCCCACTGACCGCAATCCACGGGTGGCGTAGTCGGACATTTGTTATTACACTAAGACTGCCACTGGTTTGACCACCCTGAGCCACGGACCGGGTCGCCGCCACACTGAGACTACCACTCCCAGCATCCCACCAGAGGCCCGGTTCCGGGTTCCCCACGCGGCCCAGGGGGCGCGTCAGATGCCTTTTTAGTTACATGGAAATTCAACCTGACATACGCTTTTCCTCCAATAGCCATAATCCAGGTGGTAGTAATGGAGATTAGAGAAGACAAAGCGAGGGTTGTCTTAATCACTCCCTTTAGGCCCAGAAGACCATGCTTCTCATGGTTAAGGACAATGCCCATCACCGACTCGTGGGTCCCTCTGGAGGCTCCGAATCTCCTCTCTCAGGGGCCAATCCACCATCCACAAGTAGCCACCCTTCATTTGACGGCATGGAATTTGAGAAAGCGGTGTTAATGGAAAGAGGATTCTCTCCCAATCTTGTCTCCACCCTACTTCAAAGTAGGAAGGTATCCACAACAAGAATTTATGCTATAACATGGAGAAAATGTCTAACTTCTTCGGGATCAAAGATACAGGTTGGGGTTCCAATGGGTCGTATTCTAAAGTTTCTGCAGAAAGGACTCGAACTAGGCCTATCCACCAGCAACCTCAAAGTCCTGGTCTCAGCTCTAGGGGCCCTGTATAACTGGGGTCTAGCACGGAATTATTGTGTGTCTAGATTTATTAGAGCTTCATCTAGATCTAGGCCCCGACAGGGTGTCCATTTGAGCCCATTGATTCAGCATCAGTTAAAGTTCTGTCTCTTAAAACAGCTCTTCTGGTAGCCTTAACAGCTGGCCAAAGGGTCAGTGACATTCAGGCCCTTTCCAGAGTTCCACCATTTACTCAGATTCTGGAAGACAGGGTAATTTTGAAGCCTGGTCCATCCTACCTACCTAAAGTAACGCCCGATTTCCTAGGTTACAGGAGATAGTTCTTCCTTCTTTTTGCTCTAGCAAAAAAGATAAGAAGGAAGAGAGGCTTCATGCCCTAGACGTTAGAAGATGTCTTCTTAAGTATCTGTCTGTAACTGACTCCTGGAGGAAAGATAGTTCTTTGTTCGTATCCTTCCAGGTCTCAGGAAGGGGCTTAAGGCTACGTGCCCACGTAGCAGATTTGATGCAGAGCGCTTTTGCCTCTCTCTGCCAGAGAGAAGCGTTTTTTCAGCGTTTTTACATGCGTTTTTTCAAGCAGTTTTCCAAGCGATTTTGAGCATCACTTGGAAAAGTGCTTGACAAGTTGGTCACACAATATAAATCCATGCAACCGGTATGGATTTATATTGTGTGACCAACTTATATGCTTTAAATGCTGCATCTATAGTAAAAAAAAAAAATATTAAAAAGTTAAAAATAAAAAAAACCTGTATACACACCTCTCCGGCGGCCCCCGGTCTCCTCCCGGCTGCGTCCTCTCTCCTCGGAGTTCCGCGGTGTACTTGAAGGACCTGCGGTGACGTCATTTAGTCAGCTGATGGTCACGCGACCATCACCTGATCGCTGACGTCAGCGGTCATGTGACCATCAGCTGACTAAATGACGTTACCGCAGGTCCTTCAAGGACACCGCGTGACTCCGAGGAGAGAGGACGCCGCCGGGAGCAGACCGGAGAGGTTAGTATACAGGTTTTTTTTATTTTGAACTTTTTTATTTCTTTTTTTCACCGCATGGTAGCCGGGATGAAGAGGAGTTGTAGTCTCCTCTTCATCCTGGGTACCACATGCACCGCGATTACGCCGCAAATTCGCAGCCATTGAATTTAATTGAAACGCAGCAAATCCACATATACCTGCGGGTTTGCTGCGTTTCAATGTTCCTCAATTGCCGCGAATTTGCAGCGTAATAGGGTAGAAATGGTCATGCTGCATTTTGCAACGCAATGCGAATTCGGCGCACGAATTAGCGCATCATGTGCACAGCACATCCGAAGTCACATTGCTTTGCATGGCAGACGGTTTTACAAGCGTTTTCGTGGCCGTAAAAACGCTGCAAAAACTCTACAAAAACTCTACGTGGGCACATGGCCTAAGGCTTCAAAATGCACAATAGCTAAGTGGATTAGGAAGGTCACTTCTATAGCTTATTCTGCAAGTGGCAAAGCGGTTGCAGAGGGTCTGAAGGCTCACTCCACAAGGGCTGTGGCAACCTCCGGCTCGAAGAGATCGGACCTCTCAATTGAACAGATTTGTAAGTCGGCAACCTGGTCTTTTCCTTCCACTTTCTATATGCATTATAGATTGGTTATGGGTTCCTATTCCGACCTCACCTTTGGGAGAAGGGTGCTCCAGGCTGGGGTCCCTCCCTAAATTCTTATTTTTCTCTGTAATTCTCTCTTGGTGCTGTTATGGGTGATCGATAAAGTCTTACTTATTGGTAACGGGATTTTTCAGAACCCATGACAGCACCCTTCCATCACATGTGAGTGAGCAATTTTATTGGTAGTGTTATAAGTTCACATTTTAAGTTGTGATATGGGGTGCTGGTAAAGTTTGTTTTATTGCAATAACCATTGGAGGTCCTCTCATGTTATGTAATCCAACTGATGCGTGGGAGAGGTGCCATCCTTTTTAGCGTGTAGTTTTCCTGTCCTTGAAGGGCAGATCCCCCCTCTCTCGTGGTGCTGTCATGGGTTTCGAAAAATCCCGTTACCTGTAAGTAACTAAGACTTTTTTAACATAAGTTTCATTACATGAGGTATTGTTATTTACAAGACAAACTGTAGTTTTAGGTTTTTTTTTAAGTTTCTTTTTACCAAAGACGCATGTATTCATTACTATTTGTTTTAATTTTTTAATGGGTTTATTGGAGAAAAAGCAAAAGTCATGCAATTTTTTATACCATTTGCCAAACACTGAAAATAATCTGTTCTTTGTATAGTTTGGGTTGTTGTGCTTACAAGAATTCCAAATATGTCCATGTGATTTACTGGATTGTGACTTTTATGTTTAAAAAGGCTCTTAAAGGGGTTCTCCAGCCTGTAGACAAATGTGTTCAGTCACTCTACAGTATTCTCCTGAATGCCCTGAATGAGTGTGTGGTCATGTTTCCGCAAGAATGCCATTTGTATATTTGCGATCATTTGCCGACTAGATTCTCATCCGATTCTCTCAAAAGAATATTGAGAGAAGTGGTGAAGAATCTGGTCTTTACATGATTGCAAGTATACAAATGGCATTCTTGCGGTCACATGACCACCCACTCATTCAGGGCATTCAGGATAATCTTAATAGTGTACACAAAGAGAGACTGAAGATATTTGTCTACAGTTAAAAACCCCTTAACTATGGGGAAAATCCCATAATTATTGCAATTGTTTCTCATTGTTTATTTACTAATTTTAAAGCACCACTCCGGTGTGTTTCACTTATTTCAGCGCTGAAGTGGTGCAACTAATGTAAGTTCCTTGATCTTAATTTTATACCCCCCAGCAGCTGTCTTCATCTATTATCAGCGCCGCTCTGGTCCTGTTCCACCATCTTGTGACCACAACTTCTGCCTGACCGGAAGTCAGAGGTAATGGTCTCAATGTAAGTCTATGAGAGTCTCGTCCTGACCTTGTTCCGGCTCTCATAGATTTACATTGAGTTGTGACTTCTGACCCACCAAATATTGGAGCGATCCGGCATGTCTCAACCTGAAAAAGACCATCCGAAGCATCGCCGATAAAAGATGAAGATGGTGGCTGGTAAGTATAATACTAGAGGCAGGGAACTTACATTAGTTGTACCACTCCACCGCTGCAAAGAAAAAAAATTATGGAGTGGTACTTCAAAGGGGAAAAAGTATCTGACTTTTATTTTACCACTAACATACAGGTATAAAGAGATGTACTGTTACATAGCAATACATCTCTCTATACTTGTACATTATGCCTGTAATAAAGAAAAATAACATTTAGAGCTTTAGGCCACGGCCCCACTATCAGTATTTGGTCAGTATTTTTCTCAGGAGTGGGAACCAAAACCAGGTGAGGAACAATCAGAGAAAAGGTATAATAGAAACAAGTCACCAATTCTGCATTTATCACCCACTCCTGGTTTTGGCTCCCACTCCTGAGAAAAAAATACTGAACTAATACTGATCAAATACTGATAGTGGGGCTCTGGCCTTTGGCAGAGAAAATCCTCCTCCATTAGCTCACTGCTAAAGCTGCTGCCTGGTATGCTAGAGGTTCTGAGTTTGTGAAAATCACACTTCCAAGAAAATCCAATTATTTATTAACTAGATATAAAGGCATCTAATCATCACAAACAGATGCCAAGGGCTCCTTCCCCAGTGTCCTGAGCCATCGGAGGAGAAAACAGAGGAAACAGAGTGGTCTCCTGACTGAGCAATCATGCTGTGTGACTGGGCCCCATCCACCACTTTTCATAATCCATTCCGTGTCTCTTACTCAGTTAAGACTATAGAACAGGAAGGCAAATATCTCTGGTTTTCACCCCTATCCCTGACTACAGGCTGCTCATCTCAAAGCTGAGTAGCTATTCAACAGCTTGAGTCTCTGTGGCTCAGGAAGAAGTCTACTAGAGGAAATGCCACGTAGTGTTGGGCAGCACTGCGCTGCAATGAAAAGGAGAAAGTAGTCAGCGAAAGGTGCTTTCCAGGATGTTCTAAGAGGCTTCTATGGTGCCCAGGAGACCTGCCAACTGCAGGCACTGTGTTCCCGGATAGTTAGCAATCTATGTCTTAAAGGAAAAATAACATAAGACTGTACTGGCATAAAGCTATTTGTTTATGCAAATGTTGGGTGCGATGAGTTACAAGTTTGCATTTGGGCCAAGGGTTTGAATCCAACCATGGCAACATGTCCATGGAATATGTACGGTGTGATAGCAGTGACATAGTGAAGGCGTTAGCATTGTTTGGAGGGCATACATTTACAGTTTACAAGAAAAACTGTTTGTACAGTGCTGTATATGTACAGTATGGTGCTACAATACCAATAGCTGGTGATAATGTTAGGTTACCAACAGATACCCACAATTGATTATGCGTAGTTCTTTTGTAGCTCTTGGGCAGGATGCTAATTTTCAGCTACACAATGGCCTTTTTGAAATATCAGTTTATGTTACACAAGAACACGGCTTCCCTATTGCTCCTTATTGTGCAGTAGACGCGCATACAAAGCTTGTACAGCCCGGGTCATTGTGAGCTATTCAGACTGATATCAAAGTCAATATTGACTGTTGGTTTTGTAGGCAGCTCCATCAATGGTGGAGGCTTCTAGGGCTTTAATGACCTTTTCTCTTGATTACAATGTCAAGTTCTGGTTCCTGTTGTGTGAACGCACAATAGACAATTAATATCGCTTTCTTTTGTTCATAGTATACACCCATTATGTGGAATTAGAGGAAATGAAACCACATAATCAGGAACATCACATGTGGCTTCATATTCCATGATATCGTGAAAGAATTGATCATTATGGTGCATCGCATGAGTAGTCATTTTTGAGCTAAAATGAGCACTGGCAACCTATAGAGTCTATAATATATACTGACAAGATGGGGCATGTACCAGGGCATAACAATCATGATTAGAGATGAATAATTCTATTTCTATTGTGTGGTCAATCATTCAGTCTTGTCCTCTGCTACAGCGGGTCTTCACATCTGTGCCTGGCCTCCTCTGCCCGGCATTTTCGTAACTTTGGTGCTTAATGGGCCCTGCAATGTCATGGCATTGCTGAAGTTGTAGACTTCATACAATGTCACCACGTATGTCTTTGGGTCTAGTGGGAGCCACCCCGAATGACTAGCTTGAAGAAGGGGGGGGGGGGGGTAGCTCCGGAACATCGCACAGGTGTGCAGGCGTCCTGTTCCTCCATGCAGTGTCTCAGCATGTAGGAGTTTCTCCTGTGGATCTACAGCAATGTCCGTTTAAGGTACCACTGTGCACCAAAAGTGAAGTGAACTTATTTTTTCTATATATCCTTACTGCACTTTATTGGATAAATATATTTCTATTTGAAGAATACATTAGTCGGGTGTTTCAATTTATATGAGACTAGCCAAGGATGCTAGGGGCAGAAGAGAAGACTGGTTGTTACGGAAGATGGGACTTGATGCCAGACTAAGGTAGCAAAAATCGAATTGGCCATCTCCAATCATAATGTTATACAGAGACATGATATATACTGGGGAAATAGAAAGAAAACAGAAGCCAATAAGCAGGTGTTACCATGGCCGACCAGTGGTGTGTATGACTTTTCCCTGAAGAGGCAATTTGCATATTTAATTTCCCAGAGGAGCATACACGGCATTTAAGTTTCCTCACTCTGACATGCCAGACCTGACTTGTCACTCTCCACAAGGAGAAACATTACCCCTTAGATCCCACTCTAAGGCTATGTGCCCACAATGCAGAAATGCTCCGGATTTTTCCTGAGCGTTTCTGCATCTTCCTGGCAGAAAAAACATATGCGGATTTTACATGTGTTTTTCCTGCCAGGGACATGCGGATGTGAAGCGTTCTTCACATGCATTTCTGCATGCGGGTTGTCAAGCGCTTTCCAAGCGATTTTAGCATCACTTGGAAAGTGCTTGACAACTTGGTCACACTATATAAATCCATGCAACCGGCATGGATTTATATAGTGTGACCGAAAGAATGGTAAAAAATAAAAAATAAATATTATACTTACCTTCTGATGGCCCCCGGTGTTCTTGTCTTGGCTTGCCGGCAGCTCGCAGTAGACTAAAGAACCTGCCGACGTCAGCGGTCGCGTGACCCGTCACATGACTAAATGACGTCACCGCCGGTCCTTTTAGTCTACCGCGAGCTGCCGGCAAGGGAGGACGAGTGCAGCGGGGGCCATCAGAAGGTAAGTATAATATTTATTTTTTATTTTATTCTTTTTTTTACAGGTACTATGGTGCCCGAATCTGGAGGAGAGTCTCCTCTTCTCCAAACCTGGGTACCATCCGCACATTGAAACGCATGTTATCCGCATGTACAGATCCAGTGATGCGGATGACATACGGTCCAATGCAAGTGGCGAAAACGCAGCGTTTCCACAAAATAATTGGTAGTGCTGCGGATTTTTCTGCAATGATAATCTGCAGCGGAAATTTCTGCACCATGTGCACAGCACATGCGGATTATCATTCGGGAACATGGCAGATCTTCTGCAAAGCATTTTTTAATTGTTTCTGCAGCGAAATTGCCGCTGCTGAAACGCTTAAAAAACTCATAGTGGGCACACAGCCTTAAGCCTCCCACCTAGATAAATCAGATCTCAAACTTTGCACTGATGAGGGGCAATACCCAGATACATGTGTCTGCAAATTTAGATTCTGGTTTGGTTTTTATCCTAAGTCATATGTCAAAGCTCGTTAAAGGGTCGATATTGACTTGTAGGATCGCTACTTCCAATTGTTAGCACTACAGTTCTAGTCCTCTCTGAAGAGCCAATTTGCTTATATGAATTCTCCCAGTCTCATGGGGTGATTCCCTGTTTTTGCTAAAGGGGCTGCCTATAGTGTAGATATGCTGAGGACCTGGTGCTTGCACCCTCATTTTTGTACTTATCTTATATAGCGTCATTTATTCCAGAGTGTTGTACAATATATCATCATCATCATTGTTTCCCATTGGAGCTCACAATCTGTATTCCCTATACTTGGAGTGTGGGAGGAAACCCATGCAAACACGGGGAGAACATACAAACTCCTTGCAGATGTTGTTTTTGGTGGGATTTAAATCCAGGACACCAAAGCTGCAAAGCAACAGAGGCCACCATGGATAGACAAGGAATCTGGTGCTTGCACCCTCAGTCTTGTACTTAGTGCCCAAATCGATGGAAACAGATGTAATTATTTGGGCAAAATAAGGGACACTTTCATAGAGAATACTGCACAGGGTACAAAGGAATCAAAATTCCAATGTGAGAATTAAAATATTATATCCAATACAAAGTATTAACAGTTTTAGGAAGTGCAGAGGCGATAGTTGCAAAAGCCTCCCCCACGACACTAGTATTTGGCATATTACAGATTAATGCATGTGGGTTCAGGAGCTTCAACCTGCACCCTTGCCCCAATTCTTTATGGTTTATTGTCCTTACCTAATGATCCAGTGGTTTTGTCTTCAACGTTATGCGATCTTGGCATAAGAGACACAGGATTAAAGTAGCTCAGTCCAACAATACTCCCTACATAAAGGCAGTGTGACATCCATTACTCAGCTCTGCCCATGATAGTACAAGGTACATTAACAATTTATCAGGCAGTCACATTAAGAGAATTTTCATGAGAAAATAAAGTCCATTAGTTTTGCAATATTAGTCACAGCATCTAGCATATAATTATGAGCTAAATTAAAGCCAGCAAATTAACTTTAGAGACTTAGTTAAAATTAACGCCTTCACTTCCGGGCAACTTTTTTTATTTATTAATTTTTCATTTTTGTGCTATCACTTTAAAAAATGCCCAGGGAACATGATGAAGCCAGGAAGGATTTGTGGACTTGTTCCCGTTGCTGATTATTGAAGACGCCAATTTCAGAAAATTAATTAGACGTTTTATTTGACGCGTTTCGAAGTATAATACACTTCTTCCTCAGGAAAAAACATAAGGATTGTTTCAGTCTGCAAATTCTTCCTGGTTTCTATAGCAAGTGGTTTGACGACCTGTGGATCCGCAGCAGCTGAACAACATGCTAAAATGCACAATTATATGGATCAGGTTAGCATAATCTGCTATTCTTAATTCTGAATGATTATCAGATAAGACCCTATTGCGCTATTTTTTCTCCAGCCTATCTACAGGGAACATGATGCTTCAGGTCAGAATGAGTTCGGCCTTACCAAACTTGTATAGTTGCTTTATTATATTAGTGGTTAAAAAAAAAAATGAATGTTTTAAAAGAACGAAAAAAATTTGTTGCCATTTTCTGAGACCCCCAAACGTTTTACATTTTCTGTCGATGGAACTGTGTAAGAGCTTATTCTTTGTGCGGCAAGATGGTGTTTTATGGATACTATTTTGGGGTAGATAATACAGTTTTATAGCTTTTTATTGTATTTTTTGAGAGGCGTGGTAACTGAAAAACCTGAAATTTAGCATTTTGATTTTTTTTTTCTCTTCACCACGTTTACCGTATAGGTTAATTACTTTTTTATATTTTGATAGATCTGACTTTTACAGACATATGTTTATTTTTTATTTATTTTTTAAACTGGGCAATGGGGTTGAGTTTTGATAACTTTTTATTTCTATTAGATTTTTAAAAACTTTTTTTTACATTTTAGTTGCAATTCTTTCATTGCTTGTTCTATGTACTGCAATACTGTAAGTAATAATATAAATCATGGTCTCCTATGAAGCACAACCTGCACCAAGATGGCAGCCATGGTGACTCATCGGCGAACCGTGATCATGTCTAAATGGTTAAACAGCAGCGATTAGAGCCAGCTCCACTCACTGCTGTTACAGATGGATGCTGGCTGTGTAACACAGGGAGCTTTTGTGTCTGGAGTGGACTCAGCTCTTATATATATGGGTCTCTGTGCAGCCGTATGCTTATGTCTAGAAACTCCCAACATTTTAAGGTCAAGTGTCTGCACCTAATGCTAATTACTAAGGTGTAAAAATGCGGCAGATTAAAAACTCCTCCAGAAATCTTACTGGAAGGAGATGCACAAAAACAATGCGACATTTGGGAAAAGTCGCATTTCATGAATTTCTCTAAAACATCTGGAGAAGTAAAGTTAATGAGGAACAATCAAAATAGACTTAAAAAATAAAGATAGCTTAAAAAAAATGGGGCAAAACGTACAGGGAATAAGGTATAAAAACGAAAGCCACTAAAAATGAGCAAATGACGCCATAACACTGGAGACACAGCAATGATGAATCGACTGTAGATGTTTTGGCAGAAAAAGGGACAATTAGAATAGTGCAGTGAATTACAGCGAACATGCAATCTCTCCAATATTCCAATATAAAATAAAAAAATTAATAATTAACCGCAATAATAAATTGTAAGTAATGTACTGTATGTGGGCTGTGATCCTGTATAAGGATGAACCCTCTGAGTGCATCAATGACTCATTGTTCTGCAGTGACTGGGAACGGTTACATGCCAGGGATGTTCTTATATGCCAGGTATAACAAAAGCAGAAGGTATGTGTCAGAACTAGTATTATTACTCATCGAAGGATACATGACAAATTTGTGCTAATTGTTATGAGCAGTTGTGATTTTGTATATCATGTTGAGAATAGTATTCCCTAATGCAAAATATTATAACATCGTCCCCAAAGGGAAAGGGAACCTGTCACCTCCAGAAATCGCTATTTACCTGCAGATATAGGGTTAACCTGCAGGTAAATAGCATTTAAAGGAAACCTGTCACTAGGTTTTTTCCATATAAAGTAGAGCCAGCAGCTGTAATCCGTCATATAACACATTCTAGAATGCCGTCTATATGTCACCAATGTGCTCTCCATAAAACAAAAAATAGTTTTTTTCTGATGGGCGTCATTGTTCTTGATACCGCGCCTCCTCTCTTCTTCCTTTATGTGGATGACACATTCTATGCCATCCACACATTGTCCCCCATCACACTCCTGCACAGGCGCGTTTCACTTCCCTGCCAAGGGCAAAGCAAAATATTGTAGTGTGCATGGCTCTTTGGCCATTCCTTGCGCATGCGCATTACAGTACTTTGCTCTGCCCTCGACAGGGCAGAGAGAAGTATACCTGCTCTGGAACGTAATGGGGGACATTGTGGATGATGTACAATGCGTCATCTACGCGAAGCAAGAAAAGAGGAGGCGCAGGATCAAGAACAGTGACGTTCATCGGACCAGACCGCCCCGTAGATGAGTATAATGAAAGCTATTTTTTGTTTTATGGAGAACGCATTGGGGACATATAGACATCATTCTAGAATGTGTTATATGAGGGATTACAGGTGCTGTCCTACTTTATATGGGAAAAATCTGGTGACAGGTTCCTTTTAAGTCATGACAAAACCAAATAAATGAGCCGGATTATAAGCTGTGTAAGGATGCAGCTGGTAAGGTCCTGAATGTAGAGTATGTGTCCCAGAGGTACCTAGCCTCGGTGATGTAGGACCCGGAAAAGCAGGCTCCCCTCCGTCACAGATAGTGCTGAGAGTTTTTTTTTTAATGGGCCTGGATTTTGGGTCTTGGTTTTAAGGAAGGCCAATAGAGTTGGGAGTGATTGACAGTTCCCATACCTCCAGTATCAGGCTTTGGAATGGCCTAGTTAAGGAGCCCTGCTGCCTCATTCGGGGTCCGAGTTGTGATTCTTAAAGACCTGTAATGTGCTGGTCAGTCCCCGCCAGAAGCTGACTAGAAACGGACTAGACGCTAAGCAAGTGAGCTCGTGTTTTGTTGCATCAAAGATTGCTTTGTTTATTTCGACCCTTTGAGCCAGAGAAAGGCTATTTTGTCTTCCCGTGGACTTTGCTGAAGTTTATGACAGATAATAAACTTCAAAAATACTTTGCACCAGAACCAATAGGCCTGTGCGTCTACCTTAATGGCTGCCTTAGCGAGTTGAATCCCAACAGTTGGTATAGGTGCAAAGTGTAAGAGCACATTCACACTGTGGTTATTTCACAGACAAAACCCAAGAAAAAAACAAAGTGAGCATATACCCTGAAGCAAGTAAATAGTACAGGTAAATGACACAGGGTACTCAGATAACGCCATTTTGATCAAAAAAACATAAAAGTCATCACACCATGGCTAGGTTTACCCAACCAGGATGATCGTATACTGTCTCTAGTGTAAAAACCGTACATTGTGTCAAACAACCTCAATGTGAATAAGGGCAGAGGAACTACACATGACGCGCCCCCTGGGCCTGTGCTGTGCAGGGGAATACCCGGAGCCGGATCGCTGGGGGTTGTAGTCTCCGTGTGGCGGTGACCCGGTCCGTGCCCAGGGTGGTCAAACCAGTGGCAGTCTTAGGTAATAACAATGTCCGACTACGCCACCCGTGGATTGCGGTCAGTGGGGACCGCCGCTGCGCTGCTGACCGCTGAGGCTGATGTTGTTTGCGCAGCCGAGTATGGGATAACTCCCCACGGGAGAAGTATTGCCTCAGGGCAGCTAATGTGGATGATGGTGGTGATGGTGTGAGCATCCCAGTATTAATGGTGCTGGTGCGGCGAGGAATCACAGAGACGTGCAGTTGCAGTTTTCAATGCTTTACTCACAGTTCTTTATCAGGTCACTTATGCGCAGTTAGGACCGCCCGAGTCATGCTGCGTCCACCAGGCAAGGGACTCGGCCAACTCCCAGGCAATTCCAGAGCGTGGCACAGGGCTCCCTTCCTTTCCTTTCTCTGGCCGTCCTCACCAGTGACCCACCTTTGTCCAGCTTCCTCGAGCCTTCTGTTGGCGAAACCTCTCTCCGGTTTCCCTGACCCTATACGGTATGCCTTTCTGGTGGATGTAGTGAGGGGTCGCACCAAGATGTGGTAACAACCTCCGGTCTTTGGCTGAGGAATCTGTTGCCTCCACCAATTTGGGTTCCGGTACCCTGTTCTGCCAACCCTTCACCCTGTATCTCCTGGGCATATGGGGTTCCTTCTGTCCTCGTGTCTCTGGGCCTTTCTCTGTGTTCCTGTTCCTTGCTTCCTTTCTTACTGTCCTTTCTGTTCATTCTCCTTTCTCTCTCTCTCAGGCTCCAGCCTCCTGACAAGGCCTGCCTGCAGAGCAGAGCCCATGCAGGGGCTCTGCTTCCTGTCTTCTCCTGAGGCTGTCTCCACTGAACTGAACCCTGATCTAAGATGGTGCCCACCTTTTATACCTCCTTCTGACACCCGAGCCCAGGTGACTAGCAACCAATGGGCTCCTACCTATGCCCAGAAACCCACCCCTATCTGCTCCTACACCACTGGGTTTTCCTTTCCCCACCCCACTCCAGCCAGGGACAGAAGCTGTCGTGCCTGCACTTCTGTGGGAGCACCGTTGAGCTGTCCCTCGGAAATGGGGTGTGTGTGGTGCATGCAGCTAAACGAGTCCTGGTCCACACTCCATCCTTACCCGGGAGTGGAATATCACACCTCTGGTCTGAGGTGCAATACCCCTGTAGCAGCCGAGCCCTCGTGGTGCTACACACACATATCAACAAGCTGTCATATTTAACACAGTGACATTTGCTGTCTGCTCAAACCAGTATGTCTAGCACACTCCTACAGCTATTTTATATGCAAACAGAATTACTATAATGCCACATTCACATGTTCAGTATTTGGTCAGTATTTTACATGAGTATTTGTAAGCCAAAACCAGGTGAGGAACAATCAGAGGAAAAGTATAATAGAAACACGTCACCACTTCTCCATTTATCACCCACTCCTGGTTTTGGCTTACAAATACTGATGTAAAATACTGACCAAATACTGAACGTAGACAGACCCTCTTTGACTACAATAATTTTTTCTGCGTTCAGCTGCCACTAGAGGGAGCTTTTAGCAGCTCTTATTGATCTCAATCAGTCTGCAGTGAACGCCCCCTAGGGACAATGGAAAGAGGGCGTTTGCGGGTGCTTGGAACTTCTCTAAGCTTGCAATTAAAGAAAAACTTGAAAACTCTTGGTTAAAACTTTGTACACGTTCTGGAAAGTTGTGAATGCACCTTTCATTGGTATGTGGCTACGTTATTTATTAGTGCCACTGAACATTTCCAAACTAGTTCCGAGAACCTGTTATTAAAAATTGAAGGAAACGCTCCTTCCGTCTTAATGATGTCAGCTTTCGGTAAACTCTGGGGTGTTTGGGTGTTTGCTTTTCTACGTATTCGCCTTTCCTATCTTGCTGACACTTGTTTTGCTGCAATCTGATTTTTTCCACATCCTAGCAACAATTCGGCATCTTCTATCGCTGCCATTGGTTGTTGGATCTCTAGAGGTACCTGGTGAAATATGTTCTCCATCTATGCAGCTCTCATCCTCTATGCTGTCAGGCAGAATTCTCTGTGTTAATCAGTCTCCAATGGACGGTTTACACCTGATGCCAAATCCCTACACTGGAATCATTAACGTGGTATATTATTAACATGTGCAGCCTTTTAGACCATGCACCCACCAGACACCGTACTAATGATAAGTATATATAAGTAAAAACGTCTGTATCCTGTTATTGCATCTCTATGGAGAAGGATATTAGACATTCAAGCAATTCAAGGTATCCTTGGGACCAGAATTTCTATCTTCAGGCCATGTTAATGTTCAGGTTTACATTTACCCAACCTTTAGAAAGAATGTGCCATATGCATTTTGCAAATACTTTGCTTCACTTTGCTTGTACTGATTGTCATTCCCTCGTAGCAGATTTCCTGCTGCGTATTCGCTCTCGGAAATTCCGTTGCATTTTACGATGCCAGCAAAGTGCATGCACCTGCTGTGAAAATTATCCATAGCGTACATTAATAAGAGCTGCAGGTTTGAGATCCACAGCTGGATAACTAATGTTGCTGATGTTAGCGCAATTTTTCACCGTTTTCATTAGAAAAGGCAAAATTTGCCCTCACACCCACCAGCTGTGGGTATCATTGCAGGACATTCACTTTGGGAAGTTTTCAGTTAATACTTTCCATTGCCTAAAGAGTTTTCCCCCATCTCAACCTTTTATGGTTGAGGCAGAAAAAGCTCTGTCCCTGCTCCGACCACTGCAGGTGAAGAGCGCCTGGGGTGCGCTATTTCTGTAATTCTCAGTGAAAGTGTCTCTGTGAAAGTAATGGAGACAGTGTATCTCAGCCACTCTCCACCATCTCCAGTGGTCAGAACTAGGACAGCATTATGCCTGAATCCGCTATAGAAGGATTACATGGGAATAACCCTTTAAGCATAAGCTAGGGGATATTTTTACTTATATGGCAAAGGTCAGATGTATGGAGCATGCTTATGTAGCACCCTGAGGATTCGGCTGCTACAGGGGTATTGCACCTCAACCCAGAGGTGTGATATTCCACTCCCGGGTAAGGATGGAGTGTGGAACTGAGCTCGGTAGGCTGCATGCACTACACACATCCCATTTCCGAGGAACAGACCAACGGTACTCCCACTTAGAGATGTGCAGGTACGACCGAGTCTGTTCCTGGCTGGAGTGGGAGGGGGGTGGAACATCCCATGTAGTGTAGGGGCAGATAGGGGGAGCAGCCTGGGTAAAGATAGGAGCTCATTGGGTGCTGGTCACCTGAGCTCACACATAGAGGGATATATAAGGTGGGCACCAACTAGAATCAGGGTCAGTCAGTTGCAGGGAACAAGTCAGGAGCAGAGGAGAGAAGAAAGACCAAGACCCAGAGTGAGAGAGGAGAAAAGAGAAAGACCCAGAGCACAGAAGAGAAGGGACCCAAGAACCCAAATCAGAGCACCGGGTGAGGAGTCAGCATCAGGGTACCGGAACCCAAGCTGGTGGGGGTAAAAACAATCCCCAGCCAGAGACCGGAGACCGTGGGCAGTGTCTGTCACGGTCACCCACCACATTCACCCCGAAGGCACACCACATGAAGGGTCAGGGAACCCAGGGCCAAGGGTGTCCCAACAGAAGGCCCGAGGGAGCTGGACCTAGGTGGATCACTGGTGGGGACGGCTGAAGAAAGGACAGAGGGAGAGCTCAGGGCCACGCTCCGGACTTGTTTGGGGGTTGGCTGGATCCAGGACCTGGTGGACGCAGCACGGCTCGGGTGGTCACTAGCAGCTGGAGTGACCAGTACAACATCTGCAGTAAGTAAACACCCTTAACTGCACAACCCGACTCTGTCTTCACTGCCGTCTGCACTACACCACCACAACCCCCATCCTCGGCGCCTGTCCCCTCTGAGGCTATACCCCTCCCGTTGGGGGTTATCCCACCAAGCTGCGCACCCACCATCAGCCTCAGCGGACCCTGCTGCAGCGGCGGCCACAGTGACCGCATCACAACGGGTGGCGTAGTCGACACAAAAGAACTTTAGTAACATCTGTAGAACTGCCACATCACACTGAGCTTGACGCCCTGGGCACGGGACCGGGTCACAGCCGCTCGGAGACTACAACCCCCCCCATCTGATCCGGTGCCGGGTATTCCCCTCAAAAAGGAATATGTCCCAGGGGGCGCGTCAACTTTGGCGTAGTCGGCAGGATTACGTGCCCGCAACACCCGGGTACTGCGTGCCTGAAGAAAAGTGCAAGTTTACCTCAGAAAGAAGTCTCCCGCCGGTTCCGGAGGGTCCACGCCATCGGACTCCATCACCAGTCGTTTCCCGCCGATTGTCCGCCATTTCCAACTTGTTCCCGCCATCTGCAGAGTTTCCCGCCACTGGGCGACGCTTCCCGCCAAAACCGCAGATTTCCCGCCTTGGAAGAGCAGCGGACGCCATTATGGGCGTGCCAAAGAAGGGCAAGAGGCCACCTCCCATCGTGGGCCAGGACAGAAAATGGCGCCAAAAGTGGAAACCGCCCCCACCAACAGAGACTGTGATGCTGGAGGTGTCTGTCAGCGTGAAAGAACTCCCCCTGGAGCTGACAGTCACCGAGTTGCCCCGGGACCGCCCTCGAAGTGGGAGGAGACGAAAGAGAAGAGAAAAGATGGGTGTCGCTTGGAGCAGTCTGGAGCGAGCGCACCCGGAGGCAAGAGGTCTAACGAGGAGTAGCGGAGGAGCTCACCCGGAGATGGAGAGAAAGCAGAACAGCACCGGCCCGCTGGCCAGGAGTCTGCTAGAGACCGAGGAAGGAGGGCAGAGCAGCACCGGCCCGCTGGCCAGGAGCCTGCCGGAAGCAGAGCAGAGCAGCACCGACCCGATGGTCAGGAGCCTGCTAGAGTCCACAACCCCGCTAGGTCTAGCGGAGATCTTAGCGCAGCTCCCCCGAGACCGGGAGTGTGCACAGACTGCCCTGGAGGGCCTCGCAAGGAGGATGGCCCGGGTACAGCGTGAGATACTGGCGGAGTGGAGCCGGGAGATGACCCAGCAAGCAGAGACCAGTCAACGGAGCACGCTACCCTGGAAGAGGAAGCAGACTGCCTCTGAGGATGGCGCGGGAGGACCCAAGGCCGGAGACGGCGCCAAGGAGGGAGCCGAACTCATGGAGGCAGGTAAAGGGGACGCCTATACCCCAAGCCGTGACACCGCTCACCTGCCCCAGCTCCCCGTCGCAGAGCCCGAAAGTCCCCCTGCTGTGCCCGTAGCCGCCACGTCACCGCTATGGACTAGGCCCCGACCAGAAGCCGCCGCAGCGACCCCTGTGACGTCACGCGCCTCGACCCGGAGCGTGACAAAGCAGGAATTACCACCAGCCTGGTCGCAAGGCCTAGTACCCCCGGGCGCCGCATCACCAACAGCGCCCCCTACCTCCGCGGAGCCTCCGGCCTGGCCGCAAGGCCAGGTAGCCCAGGGCGCCGCCGTATTAACGGTGCCCTTCACCTTCCAGGTGCCCCAGGCCTGGCCGCAAGGCCTGGGCAACCCGGGCGCCACCACCACCGCGCCCGCGCCCGTAAAACCAAGGGTGCCACACCTGGGGAAGGACTTGTTCAGCCAGCTCACATGGCCGGACGGGCGGCCCTTCATCTGGCCCGAAGGATACCATGAGCTGGAACGGCAGCAGAGACTAAGACCCCTGGATGAACCCCTGATTCCGGCTCCGAAGCCCGTGGCACGGATCTCGCCCCCGCTAGCGGAAGCACAGTTTGAGTGGGACCCCACCGGAGAAGATTTAATGGGGTTCACTCAGGAAACTCGGGCATTCGCCGCTGAGCGTACTGAGTGTTGTCGTCAGCAGCTAGCAGAGTTTACGAGAGAACGGGAGGAGAGGCGGGTCAGAGAACAACAGGCCCAAATCCGGAGTGCGGAGCAGAAGAGCCGGACTAGGAGGAACCCCCGTGCAGCGCACTGTCCCCGCACCATCGGGACGGTGATAAAGTTCAACCCGCAGCATGGGTGGGGCTTTATTCGGGACCGTAACAACCGCGGTGACGTTTTTGTGACCCGCAGAGACGTCGAGTCCCACCTGCCGGAAGGTCACAAAGGCCGTGACCTCTACGTCGGAGACGAGGTCACTTTCACCCGGCACAAGTGTGCCAAAGGACCTTATGCCCTCCACGTGCACCGCCTGACGGAGGAGGAGTTGCAGTGCGGGGAGGAGGAGCAAGAGGACCCGGATGGGTCTGAAGAAGAAAAAGCAGGAGGGAGCCGTCGTTGAGGACGGGAATAGAGACTGTATATAGTTGCCCGTCGGGGCACAGTGAATTGAAACTGAAACCGTAAAATTGAAACCGTTGCTGCTAAAATAGTCCCCGTTGGGACCAGTGAACTGTTTACCCGTTAACCCCTTCATCCTACAGGCTGAGGACTGTGAGCAGCCATTCCCTTCCCTCTACCTGGCCGAGGACTGAGAGCGGCCAACTTCCCCTGTAAATAGTTGCGCGTCCTAAAGCGCCCCCTACCGGTTTTATAGAAAACCAGTTTTTCTAAGAGACTGTCGTACTTTTCCCGGACACACGTTGCACAGTGTCCGGAGGAGGAACCTGAAACAAGAGACGACGAGAATGTTTATATGAAAAGTTTTATATGATGTTTTATATATATATAATGTTTTATATGTTTATAAAAATTTGTATGTTTTGGTGATGTTTTATGTCTTACAGCCCGAGGACGTGCTGTGATTTACCAGGGGGGAATGTAGCACCCTGAGGATTCGGCTGCTACAGGGGTATTGCACCTCAACCCAGAGGTGTGATATTCCACTCCCGGGTAAGGATGGAGTGTGGAACTGAGCTCGGTAGGCTGCATGCACTACACACATCCCATTTCCGAGGAACAGACCAACGGTACTCCCACTTAGAGATGTGCAGGTACGACCGAGTCTGTTCCTGGCTGGAGTGGGAGGGGGGTGGAACATCCCATGTAGTGTAGGGGCAGATAGGGGGAGCAGCCTGGGTAAAGATAGGAGCTCATTGGGTGCTGGTCACCTGAGCTCACACATAGAGGGATATATAAGGTGGGCACCAACTAGAATCAGGGTCAGTCAGTTGCAGGGAACAAGTCAGGAGCAGAGGAGAGAAGAAAGACCAAGACCCAGAGTGAGAGAGGAGAAAAGAGAAAGACCCAGAGCACAGAAGAGAAGGGACCCAAGAACCCAAATCAGAGCACCGGGTGAGGAGTCAGCATCAGGGTACCGGAACCCAAGCTGGTGGGGGTAAAAACAATCCCCAGCCAGAGACCGGAGACCGTGGGCAGTGTCTGTCACGGTCACCCACCACATTCACCCCGAAGGCACACCAC
Source organism: Phyllobates terribilis (assembly GCF_046119375.1). Lineage (NCBI taxonomy): Eukaryota > Metazoa > Chordata > Amphibia > Anura > Dendrobatidae > Phyllobates > Phyllobates terribilis. The sequence continues at coordinate 740,287,051 of NW_027362763.1, forward strand.
ATGAAGGGTCAGGGAACCCAGGGCCAAGGGTGTCCCAACAGAAGGCCCGAGGGAGCTGGACCTAGGTGGATCACTGGTGGGGACGGCTGAAGAAAGGACAGAGGGAGAGCTCAGGGCCACGCTCCGGACTTGTTTGGGGGTTGGCTGGATCCAGGACCTGGTGGACGCAGCACGGCTCGGGTGGTCACTAGCAGCTGGAGTGACCAGTACAACATCTGCAGTAAGTAAACACCCTTAACTGCACAACCCGACTCTGTCTTCACTGCCGTCTGCACTACACCACCACAACCCCCATCCTCGGCGCCTGTCCCCTCTGAGGCTATACCCCTCCCGTTGGGGGTTATCCCACCAAGCTGCGCACCCACCATCAGCCTCAGCGGACCCTGCTGCAGCGGCGGCCACAGTGACCGCATCACAACGGGTGGCGTAGTCGACACAAAAGAACTTTAGTAACATCTGTAGAACTGCCACATCACACTGAGCTTGACGCCCTGGGCACGGGACCGGGTCACAGCCGCTCGGAGACTACAACCCCCCCCATCTGATCCGGTGCCGGGTATTCCCCTCAAAAAGGAATATGTCCCAGGGGGCGCGTCACTTACATGCCCGTCGCACCCATTCTTTCTCCTGCGTTACATGTAGGCACTGTGCCAATGGGTTACTACTGAAGGTCCCTGTAGCCACCATCCTGTACTCCAACGAAGCCCAGACTGTGGCTGAGCTTTATAGGAAATAGTAATTCTCAACATGTACTACAATATTAAAGTATTGCAGTATATAATGCATGTAATCAAACAATTGCAGGGTTAAGTCCTTGGACGGGGAGGTGGCTAAAAAATAAACTCCTAATCCCATCTATGTGTTGTGATGGTAACAGACTACAAACAAACCTTGTGTAGTCTGATCCCGCAGTCATACTGCTTTTCACTTATCACCTACTTTATTATGTACATTTATTATGATGGTAAGAAGAAGGGACAAATTGAAAGGAGTAACTGGATCAAACTACATAGAGTTTGTTTGTAGTCTGTTACCACGAAGACACAAAAATGTAAAATACTATTTGCAAAGTTGCCTCAAAAATATGGAGTTTCCCCTGATCAACAAAAATTTGGCTAAAGACAATACTGTAAATGTGATAAAAAAATAAATAAAAAAATGATATCAGATAAATCCCCTGTTGTTCCAGTTCTGCTGCTCCATGTCCTGTGCTGGTCTCAGTTTACGTCACCGCAGAGGTCAAGTGCATCTCAGAATCACGACTGAAGCCATATACTGTAGATGTCTCATGACCGCAGCAGAGAGGTAAACAGAGATGTGCAGGAGAAGCAGGGGATTCAGCAGGTAAACAATGGTTGTTTCATTGTTGTATACCCTTACTGTCTTTAGATTTTTAGGGTGGTTACTAGTGTTGAGCGAGCACTAAAATACTCGGGTGCTCGAAGCTCGGGCCGAGCTCACCGTGATACTCGGGTGCTCGACCCGAGCAATGAGCCCAATGTTAGTCTATGGGAGACCCGAGCATTTTTGCGGCGGCACCCCCGTCAGTCTTTTAAAAGCCTAACAAGTGCCCAAAACGATAGTGACAGTGCTCAAATGACATGGAGACAGCATGGGGATCACCCCAGGAAGCATTTCTGACCCCCAGGTCACTGCTGTCAACAACGTGGTCAGAGGTGTTAAGCCACTTTTACAGGCTCACAATAAAACGTTCAAAAACTAAACTGACACGGTTTTCCTGTGAAATATGTTAAGGAAGTTCCTTTCCAGGGTAAAGACTTGTGTATAAGGTAAAATAAATAACCCCCCCAAAAAAATACTCTTCCACACCTTGGGCTATGTTCACAAGTAGCATTTTTTATGCGTTTTTGCACTTTTGTATTGCTTTCAACCGTGACAAATGCATTCACCGGGAAATGCCATTTTAACATTTTACAATCTTATCTGGCCATGTGCTGTATGACACATGCATACAGTGCTGAAAACACATGGGAACAGCATGGGGAAGACCCCTGGAAGCATCTCTGACACCCAGGTCACTGCCTAAAAGTGTGCCCATCAGAAGTGATCCTTGAAGCACCAGAAGATGCAGACTTGCAACTATCCCCGTGCAAGTCCTTGTCCCAGGGCAGTGTTCAATTGTACCTCCCCCATTCCTTGCAATGCGAGTGCAAATATGCAGCCAACCAACCACCCACCCACCCCCAGGCTGCAATACCATACTGCTAGCTTTCACTTGAAATGGGGCCTTTTAGTTTGGAGGAGGCCGAAGCTGGCCACTACCTCATGGCTGCTTCGGCAGCGAGGTATCCATACTCAGTGCCCAGTCGCCCGGCGGCCGGGTGTCCACGCTCGGTCCCCAGCCGCCAGGGGGCGGTCGAGTGTCCATACTCGGTCCCCAGCCGCCCCGCGGCCGGGTGTCCACACACGGTCCCCAGTCGCCTGGGGGCGGCCGGGTGTCCATAAACGGTCCCCAGCCACCCCTATTTGTCCCAGTGGAGGTCGCAGTAGCTTAATAAGACGGTTTTAATGCCCCTTGGAAAAGTGGTGGAGGTCGCAGTAGCTTAACAAGACGGTTTTAATGCCCCTTGGAAGAGACGTGGAGGTCGCAGTAGCTTAACAAGACGGTTTTAATGCCCCTTGGAAGAGACGTGGAGGTCGCAGTAGCTAAACAAGACGGTTTTAATGTCCCTTGGAAAAGTGGTGGAGGTCGCAGTAGGTTAACAAGACGGTTTTAATGCCCCTTGGAAAAGTGGTGGAGGTCACAGTAGCTTAACAAGACGGTTTTAATGCCCCTTGGAAGAGACGTTGAGGTCGCAGTAGCTTAACAAGACGGTTTTAATGCCCCTTGGAAAAGTGGTGGAGGTCGCAGTAGCTTAACAAAACGGTTTTAATGCCCCTTGGAAAAGTGGTGGAGGTCGCAGTAGCTTAACAAGACGGTTTTAATGCCCCTTGGAAAAGTGGTGGAGGTCGCAGTAGCTTAACAAGATGGTTTTAATGCCCCTCGGAAGAGACGTGGAGGTCCCAGTAGCTTAACAAGACGGTTTTAATGCCCCTCGGAAGAGACGTGGAGGTCGCAGTAGCTTAACAAGACGGTTTTAATGCCCCTTGGAAAAGTGGTGGAGGTCGCAGTAGCTTAACAAGACTGTTTTAATGCCCCTTACAAGAGCCATACAGTACAGCATCTTAAAAATATTATTCCCATTATTGGGGAGTGGGTCTCCCACAGTCTTTGCTTATGCCTTTCAAGCAAAAGCTGACAAAAATAAGGACGGAGGAACTTTCAATAATGGCAACACGGACCACTGTCACCCTGGTGGTATAGTGGTGGTGGAGGCTGAGGATAAGGAGAAGAACATAAAACAGCCGAAATGATGAAGCGTATACCCATGTGTGGGTGTGAAGCGGTGCATGTGAATACCCCTCCCGAAATAACACAGTGGATTTGACTTTATGTTACTCTGCTGTCATTTGGTGGTGATGAGAAGTCTGGCCCAATCCAGCCCTTGTTCATTTTGATAAGGGTCAGCTTGTCAGCATTGTCAGTTGACAGGCGAGTGCACTTATCAGTTATAATTCCCCCAGCGGCACTAAAAACACGCTCCGATAACACGCTAGCGGCAGGGCAGGCCAGGACCTCCAAGGCGTACAGAGCGAGTTCATTCCAAGTGTCCAGCTTGGATACCCAATAATTAAAAGGCACAGAGGAATCACGGAGGATGCTGGTACAGTCGGCAAGGTACTCCCTCACCATGTTTTGAAACTTTCCACTCCTTGTGAGAGTACCCCGCGCCTCAGGGTCTGTCCGGAGGGAGGGTCTGAGAAAACTGTCCCAGAATGTTGACAGTGTTCCCCTGCCTCTGCTGGATTGGAGTTGCGTCTCTCTCGCATGTATGCCTTGGTTGGGCAACGAACTGTGACCTCTGCCACTAGCGTGTTCAGATGGGAATTTTTTTAACAGTTCTGCAGCAAGGGCCTTCTGGTACTGCCCCATTTTTGTAGACCTCTCCACCTCAGGAATAAGAGAGTGAAAGTTCTCCTTGTAGCGGGGGTCTAAAAGTGTCACCAACCAGTAATGACTGTCACACAACATTTTGACAACGCGAGGGTCACGGTTAAGGCAGCGTAACATAAAGTCAGCCATGCGTGCCAGACTGGTAATGGGCAAGACTTCCGTGTCCTCACCAAGATGACGACTGACCATGCTCTCCTCTTCCTCCTCCCCCCTGTCCTCAGGCCACCCACGCTGAACCGACGGTATGACAGTTGTACAGGTACTACCGTCTACAGCGCATGATACAAGTGTGACACCCAGCTGCGCTTGGTATCACAGATCCTGGAAGAGTGCATTGATGGATTCCTCCACAAGAGGCCCCCATACTGTTCACACATCTCCACCTTCCACCTCAGACCACCAGAGGGAGCCCGTTAGGTATAGATAAATAGGAAGGTGGAGCCAGGCAGCAGTTAGTCTATTCTGGTTTAGCAGTGAGTCCAGTACAGTCTGAGAAGAGTTACCTCAGAGGACAAAAGTCTGTTCCAGCTCCTGCAATTGCTATCTTGCAGTGGAGCTTATCCAGACCAAGACTCAGTGTAGCTCAGAGAAATGAGCTTTAGGTGTGCCGGCACCATAAGATCGGTGAAGCACGGCAAGCTGCCATTGGTGTGTATAGCCTAGTGAGGGCCCGAGTAGGCCGAAGGCGAGTGGAGAGTTAGTACATAGGGGGCAGAGGAGCTTAACTAGCTCACCCCGAAGAAGTTACCGGACACCGGGTACGAAGCTTACCGGGATTTCTATGACCCTGTAAGATATAACCGGAATCCCTGGAGAACTACAAGTCCCAGGATCGCTAAAGTGCTGATACGCAACAGAGCCGGGAGACACATAGGCCCGCAGCTAAGGTGCGTGTACTCCAAGAAAAGGCCCTACCACAAGGTCAGCCAGCGCAGGACAGAGACAAAGTTAGGCCTAGCTCCAGGCAGGTCAGAAACTTACTACGCAGAGGCAAGTAACAGGAGGCCCTAAACCCGCTCATTGGGGAGGATCCTGATGTGCACCATTCACCCTACAGTGCTCCGGGACGTGCCTGAATTTCCATCAGTAAAAAGTACTGAAGTGACTATCGTGTCTGTCCCTGTTTTGCTCTGACCTGGCTGGGTATCGCCTGTCCTGCATCCCCTTCTCCGTACGCTGCCCTGAGGCCTAGCTCCACCTGTGGGGAGCTATACCATACAGCTGCCTTATCATCGGCCTCAGCGGACTGCGCAGCGCTGGTGATTCTCACCAGAAACCACAGGTGGCGTCACAAACTTTTTATAAAATAAACAAACCATCAACGCCTTTTTAAAGAGGGACCCCAGGGTACGGGCCCGGGAGCCGACCACCGTGACATCCCCAAGGCAAAGGCCCGGGTACCGAGTCATCCCCATCCCCTGGGCTGGTCATCCTTTCCTGGCGTCACGAACAGGATCACGTGCCCGCTGCAACGACGCCGTGTTATGCCCGTTGCCACCGGGTACTGTGCGCCTTTATTCTGAACTGTGTACGTTAAGTTGTGGTGAAGATTGCCGCCATTGTTGGGCCGCTGAGCGAGAAGAAGGGCGTAACCGCGGGAAAATTAGGGGCGTACCTGCAAAAGAGCGCGAAGCCCCGGACACGCCCCATGCCTCGACATCAAACCAGGAAGAGCCAGGTCCTGTAAGGAGAGTCGCGGAACGCTCTAACGTAGGATGCAAGCGACGCAAGGTCCTGAAGACGACCATCACCTGCGGAGCTGCGGCCTACCGGAAGAAAAACTAGAAGGTAGACCACGGTTAACTAGAGGGGCGCCAAGATGTCCGACGAACAGCAGAACGCCAACATGCTAGTCAATGTCTCTGAGGTTCAACCCGCGCCTGATGATGAGCAAGCCGAAGCCGCTGCTCCACCAGCAGCGCCTGTAACACCTGTCATTCCTATGACTTTACCGTACATTCCTGGAGCAAAGTGGCTCCCCAGTACAACGGCAAACCAGATACCCTGTCTGGATTTAAACGGAAGATATGTGGTATCTTAGACATGTATTCTATGACTGGCAAACAAAGAGCCGCTGTTGTATTAGGACAACTGATCGGTGCTGCGGAACGGGAAGTGGAAACATGGTCGGCCGTAGACCAGGAGTCACGTGCTTGTGTAGTGCGGGGATGCCACACCGGGCAAAATAGTGTCGGCTAGGGACCGAGTACCGAGGGACGGCCACCGCCATAAGGTTGCAGAAGGATTCCATCTCTACCAGCCTAAAAGGCAGCATTTCCAACGCAAGCAGTCGTGAAATGTGCGAATTTAGGACTGTGGCCTGTGGGGCGTTAGCTGCGAATTTCCGCTTTCGTTCAAAGGTCTGGGATATGGACAATTGAACGCTGCGGTGGGACGTGGACGTGGACGTTGATGCTGTTTCTTGAGAAACTGCCATAACAAGTGAAGACTGAGAGGAGGGGGCATCTTTGCATGCAGTATGGACAGGGCATTGCCTTGCACACACAACAGGGGGTTCTATTGCATGCACAGCAGCGGAAGAAGCAGTGGTGACACCCGCTGACCCTGGTCGTGGACCCTGGGGTTCACCCCACAAAGTCGGGTGCTTTGCTGCCATGTGCCTGATCATGTTGGTGGTGGTCAGGCTGGTAGTTTTGTCACCCCTGCTGATGCTGGCATGGCAGGTGGTACAAATGGCCTTTTTGGGGTTATCAGCAGAGTCTTTAAAAAAATTCCAGACTCTGGAAGACTTACAGGTTGTACTGGCAACCATAGGCGGATTATAATGAGGGCAATCCGGGCTACCGCCCGGGGCCCCGAGCCTGCAGGGGGCCCGCGGCTCCGGGCGGGGTGTCTAATGCCGGATTGCCCTCATTATATGTGCGGGCCGCCGCGGCACATACCGGTAGCAGTGGCGGGAGGGGGGGCCCCGGACCGCTCCCCCAGCAGCGGCCACTGCTACTTCTTCATCGGCCGGGCCAGCACTGCAGCAGTTAACTTCCCTGTGCTGGCCCGGCCGTGTCACTGCTAGGAGACACGGCCATGTGCGTGGCCGTGTCTCCTAGCTGTGATGTCACGCAGTGCGCGCCCGGCCTGCACTGCTGCAACGGAGAAGTCAGAGCAGGCAGGAGGAATGGAGCCGGGGGATGGTGAGTCTGTGTATCTATGTGTGTATGTATGTATGTATGTATGTATGTATGTGTGTGTGTGTGTGTGTGTGTGTGTGTGCAGGCAGATATCATTGTGTGATGTCTGTTTATATGTATTTTTGTGTTTCAAATGTGTTTATGCGTGTATGTATATGTCTGTATATGTTTGTGTGTGTGCGTGACTGCATGCGTGACTGCGTGCGGCCTCCTGCTGAGTATAGTTGGCGCCGTGCGGCCTCCTGCTGTCTCTGGGGGGGGCGCCGTGCGGCCTTCCACTATGTATAGATGGCGCCGTGCGGCCTCCCGCTGTGTATAGATGGCGCCGTGCGGCCCCCTGCTGTGTATAGATGGCGCCATGCGGCCCTCTGCTGTGTATAGATGGCGCCGAGCGGCCCCCTGCTGTGTATACATTGCGCCGTGCGGCCTCCTGCTGTGTATAGATGGTGCCGTGCGGCCCCCTGCTGTGTATAGATGGCACCGTGCGGCCCCCTGCTATGTATAGATGGCGCCGTGCGGCCCCTGCTGTGTATAGATGGCGCCGTGCGGCCCCCTGCTGTGTATAGATGGCGCCGTGCGGCCTCCTGCTGTGTATAGATGGCGCCGTGCGGCCCCCTGCTGTGTATAGATGGCGCCGTGCGGCCTCCTGCTGTGTATAGATGGCGCCGTGCGGCCTCCTGCTGTGTATAGATGGCGCCGTGCGGCCTCCTGCTGTGTATAGATGGCGCCGTGCGGCCTCCTGCTGTGCATAGATGGCGCCGTGCGGCCTCCTGCTGTGTATAGATGGCGCCGTGCGGCCTCCTGCTGTGTATAGATGGCGCCGTGCGGCCCCCTGCTGTGTATAGATGGCTACGTGCGGCCTCCTGCTGAGTATAGATGGCGCCGTGCGGCCCCCTGCTGTGTATAGATGGCGCCGTGTGGCCCCCTGCTGTGTATAGATGGCGCCGTGCAGCCCCCTGCTGTGTATAGATGGCGCCGTGCGGCCTCCTGCTTTGTATAGATGGCACCGTGCGGCCTCCTGCTGTGTATAGATGGCGCCACGCGGCCTCCTGCTGTGTATAGATGGCTAAGTGCGGCCTCCTGCTGAGTATAGATGGCACCGTGCGGCCTCCTGCTGTCTCTGGGGGGGCACCGTGCAGCCTCCCGCTGTGTATAGATGGTGCCGTGCGGCCTCCTGCTGTGTATAGATGGCTACGTGCGGTCTCCTGCTGAGTATAGATGGCGCCGTGCGGCCTCCTGCTGTCTCTGGGGGGGCGCCGTGCGGCCTCCCGCTGTGTATAGATGGCGCCGTGCAGCCTCCTGCTGTGTATAGATGGCGCCGTGCGGCCTCCCGCTGTGTATAGATGGCTATGTGCGTCCTCCCGTTGTGTATAGATGGCTACGTGCGGCCTCCCACTGTGTATAGATGGTTACGTGCGGCCTCCCGCTGTGTATAGATGGCACCGTGCAGCCATCTCGCTGTGTATAGATGGCTACGTGTGCTCAATATTGAGTCATACAATTAATGTAAGGCTATATGCCCACGATACAGAAATGTTTCGGATTTTTTTTGAGCGTTTCTGCATCTCCCTAGCAGAAAAAACGCATGCGGATTTTACACGCGGATTGTACATGCGTTTTCCTGCCAGGGACATGCGGATGTGAAGCGTTCTTCACTTGCATTTCCGCATGCCGGTTGACAAGCGCTTTCCAAGCGATTTTAGCATCACTTGGAAAGTGCTTGACAACTTGGTTAGGCTGTGTGCACGCGATGCGTTTAAAAACGCATGGTAGAAGGGCAGCAATGTTCCCCAATGATAATCCGCATGTGCTGTGCACATGCTGCGGAAATTTCCGCTGCGGATTATCATTGCGGAAAAAAAAGCAGCACTACCAATTATTTTGCGGAAGTGCTGCGTCTTCGCCACCATTGACTTGCATTAGACCGCATGGATTTCGCATCACTGTATATGTAGATGCGTAATCCAAGCTTTTTAATGTGCGGATGGTACCCGGGTGTAGATGAGAGGAGAGTCTCCTCCACACCCAGGTACCATTAAAAAATCTGTAAAAAAATAATAAAATAAAAAATAAATGTATGCTTACCTTCTATCGGCCCGCGCAGCGCTCCTGCTTGGTTCCCGGCACTTTGCAGTGAGTTGAAAGACCTGCGCTGACGTCAGAGTCATGTGACGGGTCACGTGCCGCTGACGTCGGCAGGTCTTTCAATTCACTGTTGCCGGCAAGGGAGAACGGAGTGAGCGGGACACCGGGGGCCATCGGAGGGTAAGTATACATTTATTTTTTTATTTTTACCACTCTCTCGGGTCACACTATATAAATCCATGCTGTTTACATGGATTTATATAGTGTGACCTAGTTGTCACAAACACTTTCCAAGTGATGCTAATCGCTTGGAAAACGCTTGTCAATCCGCATGCGGAAATGTCAGTGGCTAACCGCTCCATTTCCGCATGTTCCTGGCAGGAAAACGCATGTACAATCCGCATGCGTTTTTTTCTGCCAGGGAGATGCAGAAACGCTCAGGAAAAAAATCCTGAGCATTTCTGCATCGTGGGCACATAACCTTACACTATATAAATCCATGCAACCAGCATGGATTTATATAGTGTGACCGTAAAAGAATGGTAAAAAATAAAAAATATATACTTACCTTCTGATGGCCTGCCGACGTCAGCGGTCGCGTGACCCGTCACATAACTAAATGACGTCACGGCAGGTCCTTTTCAGACCATCACGAGCTGCCGGCAAGCCAGGACGCATCGGATAAAGACAACGGGGGCCATCAGAAGGTAAGTATAATATTTATTTTTTATTTTATTCTTTTTTTACAGGTTCTATGGTACCCGGGTCCGGAGGAGAGTCTACTGTCCTCCACACCCGGGTACCATCCGCACATTGAAACGCATGGATTCCGCATCTACAGATGCAGGGATGCGGATTCCATGCGTTCTAATGCAAGTCAATGGCGGCGAAAACGCCGTGCTTCCGCAAAATAATTGGTAATGCTGCGGATTTTTCCGCAATGATAATCCGCAGCGGAAATTTCCGCAGCATGTACACAGCACATGCGGATTATCATTGGGGAACATGGCAGACCTTCTACCAAGCGTTTTTTAAGCGTTTCTGCAGCGGAATTGCCGCTGCGGAAATGCTTAAAAAACGCATAGTGGGCACACAGCCTAAAAAAAAATATTATAATTAATATTGTGCCAGATTAATTTCACATGAACTATTGTAGCACCCTGAGGATTCGGCTGCTACAGGGGTATTGCACCTCAACCCAGAGGTGTGATATTCCACTCCCGGGTAAGGATGGAGTGTGGACCTGAGCTCGGTAGGCTGCATGCACTACACACATCCCATTTCCGAGGAGCAGACCGACGGTACTCCCACTTAGAAATGTGCAGGTACGACCGAGTCTGTTCCTGGCTGGAGTGGGAGGGGGGTGGTACATCCCAAGTAGTGTAGGGGCAGATAGGGGGAGCAGCCTGGGTAAAGATAGGAGCTCATTGGGTGCTGGTCGCCTGAGCTCACACATAGAGGGTGTATATAAGGTGGGCACCATCAAAGAACAGGGTCAGTCAGTCTGCCAGCCTTTTGCAGAGAGAAGTCAGAGGAGGAAGAGGAGCAGAGAAGCCCCAGAGAGAGAGAGAGTGGAGCAGAGAAGGAAAGACCCAGAGAGAGCAAAGAAAGGACTCTGAGAACCCAAATTCAATCCCCGGGTGAAGAGTCGGCAATAGGGTACCGGATCCCAAACTGGTGGGGGCAAAAGCACACCCTAGCCAGAGACCGGAGGCCGTGGGCAGCGTCTGCCACGGCCACCCACCACATCCACCCCGAAGGCATACCACGTGGAGGGTCAGGGAACCCAAGGCCAAGGGTGTCCCAACAGAAGGCCCGAGGGAGCTGGACCTAGGTGGATCACTAGTGGGGACGGCCAGAGGAAAGGACAGAAGGAGAGCTCAGGGTCACGCTCCGGACTTGTTTGGGGGTTTGCTGAATCCAGGACCTGGTGGACGCAGCACGGCTCGGGTGGTCACTTGAAGCTGGAGTGACCGGAACATCAGCAGTGAGTAAATACCCTAAACTGCACAACCCGACTCTGTCTTCATTTAACATCCATGCTGCACCACCACAACCCCCATCCTCTGCACCTGACCCCCTGAGGCTATACCCCACCCGTTGGGGGTTATACTATCAAAAGCTGCACCAATACCATCAGCCTCAGCGGACCCTGCTGCAGCGGCGGCCATAGTGACCGCAATACAACGGGTGGCGTAGTCGACATAAAGAACTTTATAACATCTGTAGGACTGCCACATACAACTGAGTTTGACACCCTGGGCACGGACTGGGTCATAGCCCCTCGGAAGACTACAACTCCCATCTGATCCGGCTCCGGATATTCCCATAAAGAATATGGCCCAGGGGGCGCGTTACTATCACATGATCTATCACAGGGGATCATGTGACATGTCACGTGATAAATCAGGTGTGTGTGTGTGTGGGGGGGGCCCGCACCTTCTAAACTGCCCGGGGCCCTTGCTACTCTTAATCCACCTGTGCTGGCAACGTCCCTCGTGTTGGTGTTACGGGGAACTGTTGCCTGCCTTCTGTGTGCGGCCACCACACTGCTTCTTCCTGCCTGTTGGGGTACTCTGCCTCCCTCACCCTGTGTGCTTCTGGCCTCGCTCTGCATGTCCTCCTGCCACGTTGGGTCAGTTACTAGATCATCCACCACCTCCTCCTCTTCCACTTGCGCACCACAATCCTCCTCCTCACTTCCTGGCAATTGTGTCTCGTCATCGTCCACCTCTTGTGACAAATTTCCAGCGACGACTTCCTGTGGCCGTGGTTGTTCAAATATTTGGGCATCGCTACATGGGATCTCCTCTTCCACCACTTCAAGCGGAGCAGGCGAGGGGTACAAATCTGGAAATGGACCAGTGAACAGCTCTTCAGAGTGTCCAACTGTGGGATCAGTTGCTGTCTGACGACACTCGGCATGGTGGGAGGAAAGAGCATCAGGGTGAGGAGGAGTATGCGGTCGAGACTCACGGCTACTAAGATTTGACCGTGTGGAAGACAGACCGGAGGTGGTGGTGCCCAGGTAACTGGAAGTATTATCTGCTATCCAATTAATAACCTGTTCACACTGATCAGTTCGCAATACTGGTGTTGTTCTGTGCTTCCCTAGTAATTCGGTCAAGAAGTGGGAGCGAGAAGATGTGGCTGTTGGTTGTGACACATTTTCACCTTGGCCACGGCCCTGTCCTCTGCACGCACCATCACCAGAACGTCCAGTTCTACGTCTCTTGCCACGCGCCTTGCCCATTGTAAAGGAAGTAAAATAGCTTACACTTGCACTATCAATGCTATCAATGGAAAAAGGGTAATAAAAAGTAGATTAGAACCGTGGAAGAGGAAAACCACAGTTCTATTTCTCTGGCCTACACCCGACTCTTTTAAACAATCTGAACAATCAGGGAGAAAGTATTACTGTTTTTCTTTACGGAAAAAATACCAAAAGCTGAATAATAGAGATTTTTTACCGTGGAATGGCAAAACCACAGTTATTGTTTACTGGGGTATACCAGACAATTTTAAATAGATATATTAGCGGCTGAACAGTGAGCGACACACTCAAACTGTTTTTTTTTAGGTAAAAATGGCCCAAAAGTGGATAATACTGAGGTTTGAACCATGGAACTGCAAAACCACACTTCTACTTCTCTGGCCTTCACCAGACTATTTTCACCAGATATATTTGTGTCTGAACAATCAGGAGACACTATTACTGTTTTTCTTCACGTCAAAAAATGCCAAAAGCAGGATAATAGAGATTTTTTACCGTGGAACGGCAAAACCACAGTTATAATTTACTGGTGTATACCAGACTCTTTTAAACAGATATATTGGTGTCTGAACAATCAGGAGACACTATTACTGTTTTTCTTTACGGAAAAAATACAAAAAGCAGGATAATAGAGATTTTTTACTGTGGGACGGCAAAACCACAGTTATAATTTACTGGTGTATACCAGACTCTTTTAAACAGATACAGTACAGACCAAAAGTTTGGACACACCTTCTCATTTAAAGATTTTTCTGTATTTTTATGACTATAAAAATTGTACATTCACACTGAAGGCATCAAAACTATGAATTAACACATGTGGAATTATATACTTAACAAAAAAGTGTGAAACAACTGAAAATATGTCTTATATTCTAGGTTCTTCAAAGTAGCCACCTTTTGCTTTGATGACTGCTTTGCACACTCTTGGCATTCTCTTGATGAGCTTCCAGAGGTAGTCACCGGAAATGGTCTTCCAACAATTTTGAAGGCGTTCCCAGAGATGCTTAGCACTTGTTGGCCCTTTTGCCTTCACTCTGCGGTCCAGCTCACCCCAAACCATCTCGATTGGGGTCAGGTCTGGTGACTGTGGAGGCCAGGTCATCTGGCATAGCACCCCATCACTCTCCTTCTTGGTCAAATAGCCGTTACACAGCCTGGAGGTGTGTTTGGGGTCATTGTCCTGTTGAAAAATAAATGATGGTCCAACTAAACGCAAACTGGATGGAATAGTATGCCGCTGCAAGATGCTGTGGTAGCCATGCTGGTTCAGCATGCCTTCAATTTTGAATAAATCCCCAACAGTGTCACCAGCAAAGCACCCCCACACCATCACACCTCCTCCTCCATGCTTCACGGTGGGAACCAGGCATGTAGAGTCCATCCGTTCACCTTTTCTGCGTCGCACAAAGACACGGTGGTTGGAACCAAAGATCTCAAATTTGACCTCATCAGACCAAAGCATAGATTTCCACTGGTCTAATGTCCATTCCTTGTGTTCTTTAGCCCAAACAAGTCTCTTCTGCTTGTTGCCTGTCCTTAGCAGTGGTTTCCTAGCAGCTATTTTACCATGAAGGCCTGCTGCACAAAGTCTCCTCTTAACAGTTGTTGAAGAGATGTGTCTGCTGCTAGAACTCTGTGTGGCATTGACCTGGTCTCTAATCTGAGCTGCTGTTAACCTGCGATTTCTGAGGCTGGTGACTCGGATAAACTTATCCTCAGAAGCAGAGGTGACTCTTGGTCTTCCTTTCCTGGGGCAGTCCTCATGTGAGCCAGTTTCTTTGTAGCGCTTGATGGTTTTTGCAACTGCACTTGGGGACACTTTCAAAGTTTTCCCAATTTTTCACACTGACTGACCTTCATTTCTTAAAGTAATGATGGCCACTTGTTTTTCTTTACTTAGCTGCTTTTTTCTTGCCATAATACAAATTCTAACAGTCTATTCAGTAGGACTATCAGCTGTGTATCCACCAGACTTCTTCACAACACAACTGATGGTCCCAACCCCATTTATAAGGCAAGAAATCCCACTTATTAAACCTGACAGGGCACACCTGTGAAGTGAAAACCATTTCCGGTGACTACCTCTTGAAGCTCATCAAGAAAATGCCAAGAGTGTGCAAATAAGTCATCAAAGCAAAAGGTGGCTACTTTGAAGAACCTAGAATATAAGACATATTTTCAGTTGTTTCACACTTTTTTGTTAAGTATATAATTCCACATGTGTTAATTCATAGTTTTGATGCCTTCAGTGTGAATGTACAATTTTCATAGTCATGAAAATACAGAAAAATCTTTAAATGAGAAGGTGTGTCCAAACTTTTGGTCTGTACTGTATATTGGTGTCTGAACAATCAGGAGACACTATTACTGTTTTTCTTTACGGCAAAAAATGTCAAAAGCAGGATAATACAGAGATTTGACCTGTGGAACTGCAAAACCACAGTTCTATTTCTCGGGCCTACACCAGACTATTTTTAACAGATATATTTGTGTCTGAACAATCAGGAGACACTATTACTGTTTTTCTTTATGGCAAAAAATGGCGAAAGCAAGATAATACAGAGATTTGACCCGTGGAACGGCAAAACCACACTTCTATTTCTCAGGCCTACACCAGACTCTTTTAAACAGATATATTGGTGTCTGAACAATCAGGAGACACTATTACTGTTTTTCTTTACGGAAAAAATACCAAAAGCTGGATAATAGAGATTTTTTACTGTGGGACGGCAAAACCACAGTTATAATTTACTGGTGTATACCAGTAACCAGAATACAGTATACCAGTATACTGTTTTTCTTTATGGCAAAAAATGCCAAAAGCAGGATAATACAGCAAAACCACAGTTATAATTTACTGGTGTATACCAGACTTTTTTAAATATATATATTTGCGGCTGAGCAGTGAGCGACACACTCAAACTGTTTTTTTTTTTAGGTACAAATGGCCCAAAAGTGGATAATACAGAGGTTTGAACCGTGGAACTGCAAAACCACACTTCTGTTTCTCTGTCCTACACCAGACTATTTTAAACAGATATATTTGTGTCTGAACAATCAGGGAGACACTATTACAGGTTTTTTTTTAAGGCAAAAAATGCCAAAAGCAGGATAATAGAGATTTTTTACCGTGGAACAGCAAAGCCACAGTTATAATTTACTGGTGTATACCAGACTTTTTTAAATATATATATTTGCAGCTGAACAGTGAGCGACACACTCAAACTGTTTTTTTTAGGTAAAAATGGCCCAAAAGTGGATAATACAGAGGTTTGAACCGTGGAACTGCAAAACCTCACTTCTGTTTCTCTGTCCTACACCAGACTATTTTAAACAGATATATTTGTGTCTGAACTGTCACAGACACATTTTTTTTTTTTTGGGGGGGGGGGGTGACACCAAAAGGTTAATAAGACGGGTATTTGTACAGTGTGAAAGAGGAAAAAAAAAGAGGATTTAGATGAAAAAAAAAGGATTTTTCCTGGCCCCCCAGGACCTGGAGCTAAGTCCAGAAATTTCAGCAACAGGAGCACACAGGACTGTAATGCAGCGTTTGCTGGTATAACCACTGCGTCTCCTATACAGCCTGCCGACCTGCCTGATATTTGGGATGGATATTAGTCCTGAGAAGGACTGTTTGTTTGTTTGGCAGCCTTTACAGACCCTACACTAACTATTTCGCAGTATAAATCTCTCCCTAGCTCAGCAGAACTTTCCCTACACTAGCTGATCTGGAGCGACTGTGTCCAAGATGGCGGCGCCCGGTTTTAAATACTCGAGGTGACACTGTGCGGCCAGCCAATCAATGTAATGCCCACAACCAACATGGCTGCGGCATTACAGTGACTGTCTGGCAATCCCTGCATGTTCATTGGCTCTGTAAAGAGCGCCAAACATGCAGGGTGGAGACCCGAGCTCCCGCCCGAGTAACCCGGAAATGCTCGGTGCTCACCGAACATCCCGAGTAGCGTGATACTCGGGCGAGTACCGAGCAGTGTCGAGCATGTTCGCTCAACACTAGTGGTTACTTAAAATTTTTTGGGGCCAAAGCCAGAAGTAGATCTAACAACGAAGAGAAGTATAAGTCCTAAATTTATATTCCCATTCTTCTGACTTCTGGCTTTGGTTAAAAAAATTGTCTAAAAAAAGCATGCCATAAAAACTGAGCAGTTTTCCCAAAATATTATGGGGGGGAATCCCTATATGCTAGAAAATAGCTATAAATAATGTGCTAAATTTGTCACAAGTGGTATTTTGCTTAAAATGTTGCGCCATTTTTTGCATCAGCCCTAGCACTTTTGTAAAGAATGGCTGCCGGGTTTAGCAAGTGGTGACGTGGACTACAGTCATGCTACAAATTTACAAAACAAAAAACTGGTGTACATTGTTGCAGAACTCTACAACATCTCTACATTGTTGTAGGTGTCTACACCACTTTATGGTTGGTGTAGATCTTTTGTTTCTGGTACAAACACAGCCCAAAGATGTGCCAAACATATTAAGAGGTATGCGTCTCTGGATAAATTTGGCTCACCCTACTCCGGCGGGTCTTGGTTTCAGGACTGGTGTACAAAACTCCAGACTTGTTAAATCCTTTTTTTTTTTTGAATTGTAGAAAAGTGTGGATTTAGCATAACCCATTGAATGCAAAGAAACCATCATACGACAACATCATGGGTTGTTCTTACCCCTAGGCCACAACACTGACAATGTTTTCCACTAAACACTGTAGTTATGCGCAGGTACAGCAGATTCCAGCAGTAGCTAATTTCTACTCCGGCTAAAGCAGGTAAAATCAATTATCTCCAAAATACAGGGTAGAGGTGACAATACTGGCCAGAGGTGAAATACAGCATTCCAGGGAGTTTAGCATCACAATTTCTTAGTTCAGGTTTAGTTTGCCCTGTACAGTTTAAGAAACTGCTCTGAAAACTGTTCAATTGCATCTTACAA
This sequence comes from Phyllobates terribilis, assembly GCF_046119375.1. Taxonomy (NCBI): domain Eukaryota; kingdom Metazoa; phylum Chordata; class Amphibia; order Anura; family Dendrobatidae; genus Phyllobates; species Phyllobates terribilis. Next base: position 740,304,527 of record NW_027362763.1, read on the forward strand.
GTTTAATAGTGAGGAACAGACAATGATCACGCCAATGTGTGTTGCTCTCACATTGCCATTGTTTTGCTGATTTTGTTCCTTAATTTTCTAGCAACCTGTTCTTGCATTTTGAGGTCATCAGAGGACAAAAAGTATGGTGGAAAATGATTTTGCTTCCATAATTTATTATTGTAAAGTTGCAATCAAAATTATTCCAACCCTTGTTGCTAATCAGGTACAAGAGCAACATTTATAAACTTTTTGCAATTTGCAATAAACCAAACAAAAAGGAACAATTTACATAGTTCAACACAACTTATATAAGAAGTGGCTTCTGCAAATATATCACCAAATGTCACTAATGACAAGTGGAGTCTGAGAATTATTCAACTCCTTCATGACAAGAAACTTTATTACTTTGTAAAGCTCATTTAGCTGTTATAACCTGCTACAAACATGACAACTGCTTCTGGCAGTTTTCCTGATGAATCTTGTCCGAATCCTCATAGGCAATAGTCTCCAGGTCACTCATATAAGTTGCTACAATCGCCTTCTTCAAATCTCACCACAGATTTTCTATGGGATTCTAGACAGGCTACTATGATGGCCACTCCAGACTTCTTCTGAAACAAAACAAACTCTTGGTGGACTTTGAAGTCTGCTTCAGATCTTTGTCATGTTGGAGGTCCAATGATGCCCAAGCTTCAGCTTCCTCACAGAAGGCCTGAAGTTTTCGCCTAGGATTTCTTGAAACTTGATTGAATCCATCCTGTCCTCCCCATGCTGCAGGTTTTCAGTGCCAGAGGAAACAAAGCAGCCATGCTTCACTGTAGCAATCATCGAGCCACCCACATTCTTTACTGTAGGCTTCACCGAACCACCACCATGCTTCACTTTAGGCTTCACCGAGCCACCGCCATGATTTACTGTATGGTTCACCAAGCACCGCCATGCTTCACTGTAGGTTTCACCGAGCCATCTCTATGATTCACTGTAGGTTTCACTGAGCCACCACCATGCTTCACTGTAGGTTTCACCAAGCCACTGCCATTCTTCACTCTATGTTTCACCGAGCCACAACCATGCTTCATTGTAGCCTTCACAGAACAACCACTATGCTTCACTGTAGGCACCACCAAGCTATGACCATGCTTCACTGTAGGTTTCACCAAGCCACCACCAAACATCAATCAAAACCACCATCAGTACACTAATATATCACCAGAACCAAGCTGTTAGCATTTAGGAGGATTTGGAGAGGGTCTGCCCAGTTTCTGCTCCAAGAAATAAGTGTGAACATATGCTAACTTACACTGAGTTTTTGGAGCAGAAACTGAGCAGAATCTTGCCAAATCCTCATCACAATCTTAATACTCTAAGTTTTGAGGATTTTTAAGTTTTAACATAGCCATGAAGCATGTTTTGGATTGCTACATGTTTACAAGATCAGAACCACCATCAGTACATGAATGCAGCACCAGAACCACTGTCAGTACATGAATGCAATGCCAGAACCACCATCAGTACATGAATGCAGTGCCAAAACCACTGTTAGTACATGAATTCAGTGCCAGAAACACCATCAGTACATGAATGCAGCGCCAGAACCACCATCAGTGCACGAATGCAGCGCCAGAACCACTGTCTGTACATGAATAAATCACTAATCTAAGTACAGCGATCAACTGCAATGTCAAATCAGCCCCATATACAATTGTATCGCATGAAACTTCAACTCTCAGTGTGTTTTTATCAATAGTAAGGAGATACTAGGAGTTGTTGTTAACAGTCATCAGACTGTGGACCATGCAAGAACCACAGCACTGTTGAGACGCAGGCAGTATCATAAATAGACATTTACATCCAGGTACCTTATAGGTGACATCTTGTCACGGGTGTGTCGCCACGAAGATCGTCACGAGTACACAGCCTGACTTCTCGCAGCTGACTTGTTGGTGCTTTGTGTTTTTCGGCAGTGAGGGAGTTAATTCTCTCTCTCTCTGTGCTAGACGAGGTCCAGCCTCGCCCAGCTGCAATCAATACTGCTGTAGTGAGACTCCTTCAAATGCCTGCTGGTCTGTTTGGGAAGTGTCGGTGAAAGCATTTCATTCAGACTAACAGAGCGGATCGTGGTGTTTGGAGTTTCTGAGATAAGTGTATTTGGAGTGTTTTTTCCCTTCCTCGCTTTATCATTTATCTCCTTTCCCGTTGGTGTTCCCTCTGTTGTAGTTGTTGTATGCAAGGTGGTTTTGGTTTTTCCCTTGTACTGTCTCGTTCGTCTAAGTACTGTGTGTGGGCATATTATTACTTGTCCCCTTTTGTTGTGATCGGGGTCCTTCTCAGGACTAGATTACTTAGGTGCAGGGATCCTCAGGAGGTAGGGGTTACGCTGGCGGCCTGGACCTCTGTACCTTTAACAGTACCTCCAGGTTGAGGGACTAGTCAGGGCCCCAGCTTAGGGTCAGCTTAGGCCCCCTACCTCCAGTATACAGAGACAGCGTGACATTTTCACCGACCCACTTAGTTTTTCTCCAGCTACCATGGATCCAGTAGCCGGTCTAGCTCGGCAGTTGCAGAGTTTGTCCATGGAGCTGGCGGACGTTAGGTCCAAGGTTTTGCATCCTCAGGAGCAAGCCGGACCAGAACCTAAAGTAGCTCTCCCTGACAGGTTCACTGGGGGGCGGGACAAGTTTTTTGTTTTCCGGGAGGCATGCAAGTTGTACTTTCGGCTGCGGCCTCGGTCATCGGGGAGTGAAGAACAAAGGGTGGGAATTGTCATCTCGCTCCTACAAGGGGACCCACAATCTTGGGCGTTCTCTCTTCCCCCGGGCTCCCCGGCTCTCCAGTCAGTGGATAGGTTTTTCGCTGCTCTGGGACTCGTATATGATGACCCAGATCGGATCTCCCTTGCTGAGTCTAAGTTACGTAGGATCCAGCAGGGAGATCGTCCGGCGGAGGAATTCTGTTCGGAGTTCCGTAGGTGGGCCACGGACACCCAGTGGAATGACCCGGCTCTTAGGAGCCAGTTTTGTCATGGTTTATCCGACAAATTACAGGATGTGTTGGCACAGTATGACTCTCCCGCGTCACTGGAAGCCGCTATGGCCCTTGCTATTCGCGTTGACAGACGGCTTCGGGAGAGGTGCGGGATAACTCTACCCCCTGTGATGACTCCACCTCCTACAAGGTCCCCTCATATGGTGGTTCCCCTGGTCAGTCCAGAGGAGCCTATGCAATTAGGAGGGACATCATTTCGGGGGAGGGGACCGGTGGTGCGCCATAAGACAGGAAGGTGTTTCTTCTGCGGGAGAAAGGGACATTTTATTGGGGGGTGTCCATCCCGTCCCTTGCAGAGTGAAGAGTCGTCGGAAAACTGTTGATCCCAGGTTGTGTGGTGGACGGCAATCTGGGAGTAGGTATTTCGTCCCTAGGTTCGTCTCAGTTTCTCGTACCGGCGGAGGTGGTGGTGGGTACGAGAACTGAGAGGATATCTGTTCTTCTGGATAGTGGGGCCGGGGCTAATCTGGTTGATGCTCGGTTTGCCCGGGTTCAAGGTATGCGATTGAGTGAGTTGGCTAAACCCATCCCCATATTCTCGATCGATGCCAGGCCTCTCGGTCAGGGAAGTTTTTTGCAAGCTGTGCATGACGTAAAACTTCAAGTGGGGGCGATACATAAAGAACTGTTGTCTTGCTACGTGTTGGAGGGTCTTCCCACTCCTATAGTGTTGGGCCTTCCTTGGTTAGCTAAGCATAACCCGGTTATTAATTGGCAAACCAGAGAGATAAGCCAATGGAGTAAATTCTGTAATAAAAACTGCATGAGCACGGTCATCGGTGCGGTTACTCCTTGGGTCTTACCTCCATTTCTGGCGGACTTTGAGGATGTATTCTCGGAGAAAGGGTGTCAGGAACTACCTCCTCATCGCGAGTATGACTGTTCTGTAAAACTGCTCCCTGAGGCCAAGTTACCTAAAGCTAGGTTGTATAACCTTTCTGGTCCTGAGAGGCAGGCCATGAAGGATTATATTTCAGAAAGTCTGGCTAAGGGGCATATTAGACCTTCATCTTCACCGGTGGCTGCGGGGTTCTTCTTTGTTAAGAAGAAAGATGGAGGCCTACTCCCTTGCCTGGATTTCCGTGAACTTAATCGGATTACGGTCCGAGATCCGTATCCGCTCCCACTTATTCCCGATCTCTTTAATCAGATCGTGGGCGCCAAATGGTTCTCTAAGTTGGATCTCAGGGGGGCGTACAATCTGATTAGGATGAAGGAGGGGGATGAGTGGAAGACGGCTTTTAACACTCCGGAGGGGCATTATGAGAACCTTGTCATGCCATTCGGTCTGACTAATGCCCCGGCGGTGTTCCAACACTTTGTTAATGACATTTTTCGCCGCCTGGTGGGACAGTTTGTTGTCATATATCTGGATGATATCTTAATTTACTCGCCGGATCTGGTGTCTCATCAGGAGCACGTTAGGCAGGTGTTACAGATCTTGCGGGATAATAAACTGTATGCCAAATGGGAAAAGTGTGTGTTCGCCGTACAGGAACTCCAGTTTTTAGGCTTCCTGGTTTCAGCGTCCGGTTTTCGTATGGACCCTGGGAAAGTGCGGGCAGTTCTTGAGTGGGATCGGCCAGAGAATCTTAAGGCACTACAACGTTTCCTGGGGTTTGCTAATTATTACCGGAAGTTCATTCGTAATTTCTCGTCCATGGTTAAGCCTCTCACAGACATGACTAAAAAGGGGACGGATTTTTCTAGGTGGTCTGACAAGGCTTGTCAAGCATTCTCCTCCTTGAAAAAATGTTTTGCCTCGGCACCCATACTCATTCAACCTGATGCGTCACAGCCATTCATTGTAGAGGTAGACGCTTCCGAGGTAGGGGTGGGAGCAGTATTGTCACAGGGTTCGTCCCCTGGTAAGTGGCATCCGTGCGCCTTTTTCTCTAAAAAATTGTCGTCCGCTGAGAGGAATTACGATGTCGGCAATAGGGAACTCTTGGCCATTAAGTTAGCTTTTGAGGAGTGGCGCCATTTTTTGGAGGGGGCAGTCCATCCGGTCACCGTCATCACCGATCACAAGAACCTGCTATATCTGGAGTCCGCGAAACGTCTGAATCCCAGACAAGCTAGGTGGTCATTGTTTTTTACCAGGTTTAATTTTGTCGTTACATATCGTCCTGGGTCAAAAAATGTAAAGGCGGATGCCTTATCTCGTAGTTTCCCTGGGGCCGGGAATACGGACGACCCGATTCCTATCCTTCAGGAGGGGGTGATGGTTTCGGCAGTATGCTCTGAGCTGGAGGAGGAGGTATTGGAGGCTCAGGGGGACGCCTCAGTTGGACCTTCGGGGAGACTGTTTGTTCCAGATCAGTTGCGACAAAAGGTGATCGAGGCACACCATAACTCAGTTTTTGCAGGACACCCGGGGAGTAAAGCAACTGTGGATCTCCTCTCGCGTCGGTTTTGGTGGCCTAACTTACATAAGGAGGTGGTAACTTTTGTCGCGTCCTGTGGGGTTTGTGCGCGCTCTAAGACCTCACATACCCGTCCGTCTGGGGCCCTCTTACCTTTGAAGATCCCGGAGCGTCCTTGGACTCATCTGTCTATGGACTTTATTACGGACCTCCCTCCGTCTTCGGGTAAAACGGTCATACTCGTTGTAGTGGACAGGGTCAGCAAGATGGCACATTTTATCGCTCTTCCGGCTCTCCCTAATGCTAAAACTCTTGCGCAGGTGTTCATTGGGGAGATTGTGAGGCTTCACGGGGTACCCTCCGAGGTGGTGTCTGATCGGGGGTCTCAGTTTGTGTCCAAGTTCTGGAAGGCGTTTTGTGCACGGCGGGGGATGCATTTGTCATTCTCATCGGCTTTTCATCCTCAGACCAATGGTCAGACGGAACGTATGAACCAGAGCTTGGAGACATATCTCCGGTGTTTTGTGTCAGAGAACCAGGAGGACTGGGCTTCTTTCTTACCTCTGGCAGAGTTTGCTCTTAATAATAGGCAGAGCGAGTCCACTGGTAAGTCCCCGTTTTTTGGGGCATATGGTTTTCACCCCCAGTTTTGTACTTTCAGTAGGGGGGGCTCTTCGGGGGTTCCTGAGGAGGAACGATTTTCCTCATCACTCGCTTCAGTATGGAGAGGGGTGCTGAAGAATCTGAATACTATTTGGAACCGATACAAACGTATGGCTGATAGGAGGAGAGTGTCTGGTCCGGACCTAAGTGTGAACGATCGGGTATGGTTGTCTACCAGGAATATTAAACTTAAGGTTCCCTCCTGGAAACTGGGTCCCAGGTTCATCGGGCCGTACAGAATCAATTCTATTATTAATCCGGTGGCATTCCGTCTTGACCTCCCCCCTACATTTAAAATTCACAACGTGTTCCACAGATCGTTGCTTAAGAGGTATGTGGCGCCGGTGGTACCGTCACCTTTACCTCCCCCTCCAGTGGTGGTCAATGGTAACTTGGAGTTCCAGGTATCGAGGGTCATCGATTCACGCTTTAATCGCCGGTCCCTTCAGTACCTGGTTCATTGGAAAGGGTATGGTCCTGAGGAGAGGATGTGGGTTCCTGCGTCGGATATTAACGCAGACCGATTAGTTCGGGCCTTCCACACGACTCACCCAGATAAACCTGGCCCTGAGGGTCCGGAGGCCCCTCGTAGAAGGGGGGGTACTGTCACGGGTGTGTCGCCACGAAGATCGTCACGAGTACACAGCCTGACTTCTCGCAGCTGACTTGTTGGTGCTTTGTGTTTTTCGACAGTGAGGGAGTTAATTCTCTCTCTCTCTGTGCTAGACGAGGTCCAGCCTCGCCCAGCTGCAATCAATACTGCTGTAGTGAGACTCCTTCAAATGCCTGCTGGTCTGTTTGGGAAGTGTCGGTGAAAGCATTTCATTCAGACTAACAGAGCGGATCGTGGTGTTTGGAGTTTCTGAGATAAGTGTATTTGGAGTGTTTTTTCCCTTCCTCGCTTTATCATTTATCTCCTTTCCCGTTGGTGTTCCCTCTGTTGTAGTTGTTGTATGCAAGGTGGTTTTGGTTTTTCCCTTGTACTGTCTCGTTCGTCTAAGTACTGTGTGTGGGCATATTATTACTTGTCCCCTTTTGTTGTGATCGGGGTCCTTCTCAGGACTAGATTACTTAGGTGCAGGGATCCTCAGGAGGTAGGGGTTACGCTGGCGGCCTGGACCTCTGTACCTTTAACAGTACCTCCAGGTTGAGGGACTAGTCAGGGCCCCAGCTTAGGGTCAGCTTAGGCCCCCTACCTCCAGTATACAGAGACAGCGTGACACATCTTCTCTGATTGAAGTTTTACCCATCCCATTTGTCTCCATGTAGCACAGACGCCATGATGAGATTTCACGCCAGTGCTCGTCTCTGCAGACTCCTCCCCTCTTCTCTGTCATCAGCAGCTCTTTCCGATACAGTGCCCTTACAAATAAAGTATCATTATACTGCTCCACAAATAAGAATATCTCCCATGCTGCAACCCTGAATAAATAATTGCTTCCTGAACAAAATATCCCCATTTGATCTTCAGCTACTTCATGAAGCGCTTACTATTGGCAAACCATCTCTTCTCTTCTGCGGCGCTTCGGGGCTGAGGTGCTGGCAGCACTGACCTCATCACGTCGCTGTATGTCGGGGCCAGGACTGACGAGTGTTTCTCTGCCCTAGTCCCGGCGCAGCACTGTTCAAATGTATTTGAGTCTTAGCTAATAGGTGTAGAAATGCTGCAGAAAATCTGCAATATCAAAAACGAAATACTCATAGTGGGAACATAGCCTTAGCCATATTTCTAACATGAAATCAAATGTCCCAGTCAACAAAGATCCAGCAGGCACACCTGATACTACTAAGCTTTTGATTCAGGAGGTTAAATAATTGTGAGACTTGCAGTAATCAGTAAGTGTCAGAGATTTTTGACTATCGCGGTCACAGAGAGTGCGGTCACAGGGGGGGTCCGCCAACGCCAGTGTCTATTTCAGCTGGATGTGCGTCTGAGGATGCACATTCAGCTCAAATGTATTGCGATGGGTCCCTGCACCGCAATACAAGTCGCCGGCCCATCATAGGCTGGCAGCTTGCATTGTGCCAGTCACAAGCGGCGCATAGCAGTGACGTCATGTGTCGCCCATAGCAGGCTTGTGAAATTCGGTTGCTGGCCTCTGCACCGACTAAAGAGGAGGACTCCGTGCGTTGTGGGAGCGGGGGAAGGTGAGAAGAATTTTTTTTTTGTAAATGTGTTAGAGAACAGCAGGAGAACGGGGAGCATTATTACAGGATGGGCCCAGGAGCTGGGATATTATACCAGGAAGGAGCCCAGGATTGGAGACATATATTACTGGAAGGGGCCAGGATGGGGACATTACACCAAGATGGGAGATATTATAATTGGAAGGGGCCCAAGATGGGAAGCATTATATCAAGAAGGGGCCCAGAATGGGGGACATAATTACTGGAAGGGGGCAGGATAGGAACAATATTACAGGAAGTGGGAGATTATAGTAGAAAGAGGGCCAGGATGGGGGACAATATACCAGGAAGGGGCCCAGGATGTTGAAAATTATTACTGGAAGGGGCCCAGGATAGGGAACATTCTTACTGGAAGAGACACAGGATGTTGGACAATATTACCACAAGGGGTCCAGGATGGGGAACAATATTACTAAAAGGGGAACAAGATGAGGGACATAATTTCAGGAAGGGCCCAGGATTGGTAACATTAGTGCAGGATGGGGGACATTATTATGTTATGGGGGAGGCAACGTATATGTTTAAAACGCTACAAGGGTCCATACATCTGACCAACATGCAGGTAGGGGCCCAGGTCCAAATTTTGCACCGGGGCACATCAGACTCTAGTTACTACACTGGTAAGTGTCATTTTCTATTGAATCTGGATAAACCACTTGTTATATCAGTTGTTTTGTGCGATTTAAATTGTTCTTCTTTGGTTTATTGCAAAAAGTAGACACTTTGTAAACTTTGCTAATAAGCCTAGTTTGCAATGGGGCATGATTAATTTTGATTGCAATTATATTTCTGTCCTATCATAGTATTGCAGTTTTATGTATTTGTTTATGCAGAATTATTAAAGCAAGTCTACCAGCAGATTTCTCCATCCCACACCAGGGATCAGGAAAACCCATTCAGGTAGGAACCCGCCGGTGGTTCTGCCATAAATGCCTAAGGTAGGAATACATCTTTAAAGGAATCAGGTGTTAATTGTATGCTGGTAGTATTTGATAGCAGGTGGAAATTTAGAGTTCACAGTATATAAAGCCACAAAATATTAACAATATTAGAATATATAAGGATACCAATAATAGAACAGTCACACATCATCCAACTCTGATAAGCCAAGTATTTTTTTTAGACACTTTTTATGTGTTGAAAAATGTAGCTTTATATGACGTGTAGCCCAAAGGTCATATTTTCTTTTGAACATATCTGCCCCGCTATGTCTCCACATTTGTATTTGTTAGGTTTGCTAGGTAAAGCTAAAATATGTTTGGGCAGTTGCATAGAAACAGATAACCTAGACGCAGGTGACCACAATGCCATTAACCTCACTGACAATAGCATAATGACCTATTATTGTGACAAAGTGTTGGACAGGACTCAGGCATTGCTGGATTTATGGCTGTCTCCTGCTTTAGAACCATGGCCAATCTGTACATTGTGATCTGAGATTGGACCGATGATCACGAACATCTGAAGGAGCCTAACGATTACACAATAATCAGTTTCTTAGTGCCCCTTAAAGGGAATCTGTCATGTTGATCATGCAACCCGAGCAGGAGAAGCTGAGCAGAATGATATTTAGGTTTGTTGGCAAATATTCAATATAACTTGTATTTTCTTCATTGAAATCCCTAGTGTATGCCTACGAGTCCAGTGGGTGGTGCTACTCAGTGATTGACAGCTATCTCTGCATGAACAGTCATACAGGGAAGACTGTCAATCACTAGGACCACCCACTGGACTCATATACAGTCATTAGGGATTTCAATGGATAAGATACAAGTTATACTAAATCTTTTCACATACAAAATGGGACAGGTTCATTTTAAAGAGTCTCCTCTCGGATTGATATTTCACTCTTAATTTACTGAGATAGGCGATGCCGAAGGGTGGACATATCATTGGTGCAACCTGTGCATCTGCACGGGGGCCCAAGAGGTAAGGGGGTCCATTTCCACCTCCAAGGCAGATGGCATTGTGCATTATGATGAGATATTAGACTGAAAAGGGCCCATATACTGTTCTTGAAGCGCTCTTCTGTCTGTGTCCGCCAGTGGAGGTGACAGTTGGTGCCATGATGTGCTTGCAGGTAATTTCATCTTCTGACTTTGTAATAAGGTTTTGATAATAACATCTTGATAATGAAATCATGAAAATCTCAGCTAGCCGAAACGTATCTGGAAATGGCTCGGACTGCTGGGAGCGCTCACATTATTACAGACCCTGCAGCTGTAAACTTATTACATATTGTAAGCTGCATGCAGTAATTCTGGGATTCTTTAACTTTCTTTGGGACACGGTCTTATTTTTTGTCTAGATATAGTAAAACTGTAAGAAAAAAACATAACATGAACGATGTGGTTTAGCAGAATAGTGCTGTTTTTTCTGGCTTTTGGTGTCTACTTGCTTATCTGTTCAATTCAGTTACTTTGTTTTTTACCATCCTGTTTTTTATAACTATTATTTGTTTTGCTACTTCCCTTATCCATGCCCCTGAGAAATTCCCTGTTGGCTTGCCCATTTTTATCTCCCAGTAGGATCACATTTTCTTAAAGTAATGGGTCAAACAAAAAGCTGGTTACACATATTAGATTGATGTTGGCCAAGATTTCAGCAAGCTTGGGTAACTAATATGTATAGGGGTCTCCTGGCTCTCCCTGAATTTCTGTTGTCAACGAAAATATTGATTGGGCATGTTGGATTTCAACATGCTTAATCTTTTTGTTCCCCTTTGAAGATACATAATGCTCACTGTGCCCAGACTGCATGTGTATTGGCTTGGTAGAAATAGCTGTCAAATGTATATGGGCATCGTTACTCCTCCTTTAAAGGGGTTGTTCACTACTTAAGATTACCCCCCCCCCCAATGTATCCCCCCGGGGGCCCCTAAGACTTTTTGTAAATACCTTGTGTTGCAGATGTGGCACCCCAGGGGTCTGGTTTTCCACAGTAATGTAATGTTATGTCTGAGAGCAGGTGGGAGGTCCTTTGGTCAGGGATCCTGTGCATGCCACACCTCCTGCCCAGTCTTGGGAGGGGAAGAACTTCCCCTGTATAAACCCGGGGCTGAGGCAGGGTGAGTCAGACAAGGAGAGTGGAGACAAGAAGCAGCATAGGAAACAGCAGAGTTACAAGGAGTCAGGGGCTGGCAGCTGCAGAGCTCGCCCTGACTAAGAAGATTCTTTACCGGACCCGGAGTCCGAGGCTGTGGGGACTAACTCCTACCCAGCAGCAGAATCCGACAGGCAGGGGATTTCAGGTCCTCTGGCCCAGAAGCCCGAAGGCACGGTCACACGCGTGGGACCAGCACCGCCATCGTGGAGCGGAAGCCATTAGAAGGCCCCGAGTCACCGGCCATACGGGTGAGCACCACACGGTACACTCAGGGACGTGGGCTACTTACATCAGCTTCTAGCAAGGTAGCCAGAAGAGTACAGTCAGTTTGGGAGGCCTACAACTACGCCTGGCCAGGGGAGATCCCATCTGCTCAAAGACTGACCAGGCCCCGTTTGCTAGCAAGTACTCCGGGAGGGTCTATCGTTGTTACCAGTAAAGACCCTGAACTACACCGTACCGTCTCTGAGTGGTTCCTGCTACCCCCATCCTCCACGTCGGCTGCCCTGAGGCCATATCCCTCCCGTTGGGGGTTATACCATCTATGCTGCACAATCGTACCACCGGCCTCAGCGGTCTGCCCTGCAGCGGCAGCTCCATAGCTGCATTCAACGGGTGGCGTAGTCGTCCAACATCTACTGCTAATACTCAGCCACACAGTTTGACTCCCTGGGCACGGACCGGGTCACTGCCACGAGACTACTACCCCCAACAGGCCCGGCTCCGGGTAGTCCCCGCGTGCGCAACGCTACACCAAGTAGGCCCAGGGGCGCGTCAACTTTGGCGTAGTCGGCAGGATTTCGTGCCCGCAACCACCGGGTACTGCGTGCCTGAAAAGCAAAGACTGTTCAAACTTACCAATCCGCGAAGTTTTCCCGCCATCCGGCGCCATCTTCGACCTTCTTCCCGCCATCCGTGGAGTTTTCCCGCCATTGGACGCCATCTTGAGGACGCCGCGCGGGAAGAAGAGTGGCGTGGACTCCGAAAGCGCGCGAGAACTGAAGCCCCGCCTCACGTCCGGACGTTGCGTAAGGTCCTGGAAGGAGCCCAGCAGACGCCGACGTCACAGGAGCGCGACGGAAGGTCCTCAACCCTGACGATCCACTGCGGAGCCGCGGCCTACGGAAGAGGATCATCGCAAGGTAGGCCACGGTCCACTAGGGGGGAGGAAGATGTCGGATACGGAGGAGAGCTTCACTGCCCCAACCCCCGCCAGCGCTACCGCTGCTGCAGTTATGCCCTTCACCATGCCCTATATCCCGGGAGCAGCTTGGCTACCCCAGTACTCAGGGGAGTCACATTCCCTGCATGACTTTAGAGAAAAGCTGGATAGCCTCTTCCAGGTGTACCCCCTCACAGAAGAGCAAAAAGTGAGCATCCTGGTGGCCCAACTAACCGGGGCAGCCAAAAGGGAAGTAAAATCCTGGCCACCTGGGAGGAAGACTGTCACAGGGATACTAACCCGGCTGAAGGACACCTTTGATACCCGCACCTCAGCCGAGATTAAGCTTAGATTCTACGGGTGCAAGCAGCGAGCGCATGAGAATATAAGGGACTATGCACTAAACCTACAAGAGGCCCTGAGGGCCATAAAGCAGACCGACCCTGATGGGGTGGGAAACGAGGACAGGCTGTTGACTGAACAATTTATAGAGGGTTTATATTGCAATGCCCACCGAACCCAGTTGCGGGCAATGGCCTTACAGGATCCCCATCTGGACTTTGCACAGTTCAAGGACAGAGCCATCCGGGTGCTCCGAGAACCGGCACCAGGTGGCGTTGTGACCCACAGACGCCCCACTACCACTTACTACCAGGAGGCGGCGCCCTTGTCAGCAGGGCCTGTGGGAGCTGATGCGCAGGCTTTGGACAATGACCCGGCTCCAGACCTACACCATCAGGTCCAAGAGCTAGCTAAGAGCGTTGCTGCGCTAACCCGAACTGTGCAGTCTTTACAGGTTTCCACCCCAGGGAAGATCCAGCTGGCATCCGGACCGGAGGACATCCCGTGGCGTCGACCAAGGAGGACCCCACCGGCCAGAGGAAGACCCAGTGACCGATACAGCGAGGACGGACGACCCATCTGCCGCCGCTGCAATCAACCCGGACATATGGAAAGGTACTGTTCTTTAAACGGGCACAACCTGGGGTAGAGGGCCAACCCCCAGGAAAAAGATCACCAGGCCCATCGAACTGGCGCGACAGATATGTGGGAGGACGTCCAGTCTTGCCTGTGGTACTGGATGGCATTCCCATGAGTGCCCTACTGGATACCGGGTCACAGGTCACCACCATCCCGTACGTGCTCTTCAAGCAGTACTGGAATGACTCGGATATTACCCACTACCCTGACGACGACTTGAGTATCATCGCCAGCAATGGCCAGCCCGTGCCACAGATCGGATTTAAAGAGGTGGCCCTCAAAATCGGTAGAGTCGAACTGGCCGCACAGGGACTGATCATTGTAGATATTGATAAACATGAGAGTCACCCAAAAATAACTCTAGGAACTAACGTAATTGAAAATTGTCTTGCAGAGGTGATTTTCCTTTTACAGCAGGTTGCCAAGAACGCCAGCTCCGGCGAGCAGCGGGTGCTCCAGAAAGAGATCCGGGCACTGATGCAACGGCAACAAGTGGAACTCTCCGGCGGTGAGATTGGTAGCGTAAGAATGTGTGACCCTTTTCCTATTGCCATGCCCCCAAAAAGTGAAATGATGATTTGGTGCCGGGCAGCTATTGGTCTGAGAGGTAGAGATTACCAGGCAATGGTAGAACCAGTTTACTCAGACAGTAGGCCCACCATTTTGACAGCACAGGGGGTGGTCAATGTACGCCATGGGAGGGTGCCCATTCGCATAATAAATATCGGGGAGAGGGAAGTGTACCTGCCCCGGTATGCCACGCTAGCCAATTTATATGTCACTAATCAAAATTCTATACAATCTGTGGAACCCTTGCCTCCATCTCACCCGGAGGAAGGTAACGGCTCTAAGAAAGACATGGAGGACTGGTGTCAGCAACTACATCTGGGTACTGACTCCACTCCCTCACATCAGAAACAAGGAGTCTATCGGGTGGTTCAAGAGTATGAGAGAGTGTTTAGTAAACACCCGTTAGACTTCGGGCGAGTCAAGGGGGTAGAACATCGCATCCCCACGGGAGATCATCCTCCCATAAAAGAGAGGTATCGACCCGTACCCCCTGCACATTACCAACACGCCAAGGGGATGCTTAGAGACATGAAGGAGGCTGGGGTAATCCGGGATAGTTGTAGCCCCTGGGCAGCCCCATTAGTTTTAGTCAAAAAGAAAGACAACACCATGAGGATGTGTGTAGATTACCGGAAAATCAACCGTATCACACACAAGGATGCGTACCCCTTACCAAGGATAGAGGAGTCATTGGCTGCTTTAAGATCTGCTAACTTCTTCTCTACCTTGGATCTCACTAGCGGGTACTGGCAGGTTCCTGTAGCAGAGGCGGACCGGGAGAAGACCGCATTCACCACCCCGATGGGACTTAGCGAGTTCACCTGCATGCCGTTCGGACTCTGCAACGCACCAGGAACCTTCCGACGCCTAATGGAGTGTTGTCTGGGCCACAGAAACTTCGAGACGGTCCTGTTGTACCTGGACGATGTCATCGTATATTCCAAGACGTATGAGGACCACCTGAAACACCTGGCGGAAGTGTTCGAGGCTCTGGCGAGTTACGGCCTAAAGGTGAAACCCTCCAAGTGTCACCTCCTGAAACCAAAGGTGCAGTACCTGGGACACGTAGTGAGCGCTGACGGAGTGGCTCCCGACCCTGATAAAATCACCGCAATTAAGGAATGGCCAAGCCCCTCCAGCGTAAAAGAAGTGCGGCAGTTCCTCGGGTCGGTAGGCTACTACCGAAGGTTTATTCCCGGTTTCACCAAAAAGGCAGCACCTATGCAGGACCTCCTGATAGGCCAGTCCCGGAAGGCCAAGAACCAGAAGCCGCCCTTCAAATGGGAAGAGCTGGAAGAAGAGTCCTTCCGCCAGCTGAAGATGGCCCTCACGGGGGACGAAATCCTGGCGTACCCGGATTATAGCCAGCCCTTTATCCTCTACACCGACGCCAGTAACATCGGGCTAGGAGCCGTACTGTCCCAGATCCAGCAGGGGAAGGAACGAGTAATCGCCTACGCCAGCCGAAAACTGCGACCCACCGAAAGGAACCCCGAGAATTACAGCTCATTTAAGTTAGAGTTCCTGGCCGTAGTATGGGCAATCACTGAGCGCTTTAAGCATTACCTCGCTTCTTCCCGGTTCACCGTGTACACGGATAACAACCCGCTGACACACCTGGACACGGCAAGACTCGGTGCCCTGGAGCAGAGGTGGATGGCCCGTCTGTCCAACTACGAGTTCACAATTAAATACCGGGCAGGACGCTCCAATACCAACGCGGACGCCCTGTCCAGGATGCCCAACCTGCCGGACGGAGGAGAAGATCCGGAGGGACTGGAAGAAGTTGAACTCCCTGCGTTCCACCGTCATGGGACTATTCAGTATTCCCACCGGGTAAGGAGTAAGCAGGCTGCTACGTTGAACCCCTTACCCCATTACAACTGGGCGGAAACGCAAGACAGCGACCCTGCCGTCCGACTGGTGAAGGAGATGCTGACTCGGCCGGAGGCTCGCCTTGAACCAGACGCTCCGGAGGAAGCCAAACAACTATGGGCAGAGAAGAGTCGACTGTTCCTTTACAAAGGGAAGTTGTGCCGCAGAATGGTTAATTCCCGGACGCATGAATTACTCTGGCAAGTAGTGGTGCCACGAAGAGACGCAGCCATGGTGATGGAGGCATACCACGACGGAGCTGGACACTTTGGGTGGAAAAAGCTGGAGTTCCTGCTGCGCGAGCGGTTCCACTGGGTAGGCATGAGGGGAACCATCGAGAAGTGGTGCAGAGATTGTGGCCCGTGCAACCTGAGAAGGAAGGACCGAGCCAGCCAGAAGACTCCCCTGCAGTCCATCGTCACCCGGCAACCGTTGGAATTGGTAGCCTTGGATCATGTAAAACTGACCCCAAGCAGAAGTGGCTACGTCTACGCGTTAACCATCGTGGATCATTACTCCCGGTTCTTGGTTGTCGTCCCCGTCAAGGATTTAACGGCTCAAACAGCAGCTAGAGCCTTCCAGCAGCACTTCTGCCGTCCACACGGGTACCCGGACCAAGTGCTGACGGACCAGGGACCTGCCTTTGAAGCGGAGGTCTTTCAGGAATTCTGCAATCTGTATGGCTGCCGGAAGATAAGGACGACACCCTACCATCCGCAAACTAATGGACTTTGTGAAAAAATGAACCAGGTGGTAATGGATCTTCTAAAAACGTTGCCCCTGGAAGAACGCAGTCTGTGGCCTGAAAAGTTGCCCGATCTGGTGGACCTATACAACCACATCCCGGTAGGTTCCACCAACTGTACCCCGGCTTACCTAATGAGGGCAAGACCTGGTAAGTTACCTGTTGACCTGGAAATGGGAGTCCTGACCCCCGAGGACACTTCACCAGAAACAGACTGGGACACAGAGAGGCAGCAGCAGTACCGGAGAGTACAGGAGAGCGTGGAGCGAAGTCTCTGTCAGGCTAGGGAAAGACAAGAGAAAACTTACAACCAGTATGCTCCCGCTGTTCCCCTGGTACCCGGAGAGCAGGTCTTGAAGAGGAAGAGACGGCTCCACAAGTTGGACGACCAGTGGGAGAAGGACCCGTACACCGTACTGCCCTCAAGCCACGAGAACCCGAAGGTCTGTACCATCAGTAAAGATGGAGGGGAAACCACAGCCATTGTATCCCGGGACCACCTGAAGAAGTGTCCCGAACAACTGAGGAACCCTGAAGAGGAACAAGAAGACCATCGACCCGTGGGAGAAAGGGAAGATATGGTTAGTACCGTGCTCGGGGACTTCCCTCGGTCTTGGACTCAAGTCAATGGTGCAGTTGTGGTACCCGTACTCACCTTCCTCCAACCATCATCCCAAGAACCTACGGAGCAACGGGTAGAGCTGGAAGAACAGCCGGTCCAGGAGGCAGAAGACTCCACACGAGTAGAACAGGAGAATCAACCCTCTGCTTATAGTGAGCCTGCCGTACCCCTAGTGAGACAAAGAGCCGGTAGACAGCTGCCCAGTTTACCCTTGACAGCTCCTCCACCCTGTAGTTCAGGGCCAGACAGTCAGCTCCGTAGGTCCACTAGGGCCACTAGAGGCCAGTTACCCGCACGCTGGAGAATTTGAAGTGTAAAAATAGTTTTATTTATGTTTATCTGTGTATTGTTGCTTGTGTATAATTTTGTGTTTCCAGTTGTTTTTAGGAAACCTTGGTGGATTTACCGGGAATCCTTGTATATAGTTGGAGCGTAACCCAGGATGGACTAGAGACTGTTAAGGACTCGGGGTAGGACAGACCCCTACCTGGTTACGTCTCCCTGTGTTGGTGAAATGGACACCTTTGCTTTTCTTCAAAGACTGCATCCGGTTGCGGACACGCCGTAACCATCTTATGTGTTTTTCTTATAGTATTGTTATTGTTATACTTTGTTATGTTTTTCTAAATGTGTTTAGTCCCGGAGTACTAAATTTCACTAGGGGGGAATGTGGCACCCCAGGGGTCTGGTTTTCCACAGTAATGTAATGTTATGTCTGAGAGCAGGTGGGAGGTCCTTTGGTCAGGGATCCTGTGCATGCCACACCTCCTGCCCAGTCTTGGGAGGGGAAGAACTTCCCCTGTATAAACCCGGGGCTGAGGCAGGGTGAGTCAGACAAGGAGAGTGGAGACAAGAAGCAGCATAGGAAACAGCAGAGTTACAAGGAGTCAGGGGCTGGCAGCTGCAGAGCTCGCCCTGACTAAGAAGATTCTTTACCGGACCCGGAGTCCGAGGCTGTGGGGACTAACTCCTACCCAGCAGCAGAATCCGACAGGCAGGGGATTTCAGGTCCTCTGGCCCAGAAGCCCGAAGGCACGGTCACACGCGTGGGACCAGCACCGCCATCGTGGAGCGGAAGCCATTAGAAGGCCCCGAGTCACCGGCCATACGTGTGAGCACCACACGGTACACTCAGGGACGTGGGCTACTTACATCAGCTTCTAGCAAGGTAGCCAGAAGAGTACAGTCAGTTTGGGAGGCCTACAACTACGCCTGGCCAGGGGAGATCCCATCTGCTCAAAGACTGACCAGGCCCCGTTTGCTAGCAAGTACTCCGGGAGGGTCTATCGTTGTTACCAGTAAAGACCCTGAACTACACCGTACCGTCTCTGAGTGGTTCCTGCTACCCCCATCCTCCACGTCGGCTGCCCTGAGGCCATATCCCTCCCGTTGGGGGTTATACCATCTATGCTGCACAATCGTACCACCGGCCTCAGCGGTCTGCCCTGCAGCGGCAGCTCCATAGCTGCATTCAACGGGTGGCGTAGTCGTCCAACATCTACTGCTAATACTCAGCCACACAGTTTGACTCCCTGGGCACGGACCGGGTCACCGCCACGAGACTACTACCCCCAACAGGCCCGGCTCCGGGTAGTCCCCGCGTGCGCAACGCTACACCAAGTAGGCCCAGGGGCGCGTCACAGATAATGCCTGTGAGCGGCGCTATCACTGGCCGCTCACAGGCATCACGTGACCCCCGGCTACAGCCGGCTCTGACATCCGCTGATGTCACGACAAGTGCTGGCAGCATCCGGGGGTCTTTCTTCCTGGTTCCACGGTGGATGCCAGGCTGTGGGTGGGGTTACCCCCCCTCGTCACACCCGGCATCCAACACGTGCTCTGCCTCTCCCCATTCATTGGGAAAGCGCGCGGTGGATGCTGGGTGTGACGCGGGGGATAACCCCGCCCACAACCCAGCAGCCACTGCGGGGACCCCAGCGCTGAGTCACACCTCACTTGTCCTGAGCGCAGGGTTATTTGATGCCTGTGAGCGGCCACCGATAGCGCCGCTCACAGGCATTATCTGCAATGGAAGGTATTTACAAAAAGTCTTAGGGGCCCCGGGGGGATACATTGGGGGAATAATATAAAGTAGTGTACAACTTCTTTAACATTAGACTGGTGTATGGGCAGCTTAAAAGGGTAGTGTAGACATGATGTCACTGCTGCTTCTCTGTTCATAGAGACCAGGTTGGCAGCAGTGAGCAGGGCCGGCGTCAGCACCCGGCGTACCCGGGCAAGTGCCGGGGCCCTGGAAAATCAAAGGGGCCCACCGCCCACTCACTGTCGGGGCCCGGCCCACACACCAGCCCGCCCACTCACTCACTCACTGTCGGGGCCGGGCCCACACACCCGCCCGCCCACTCACTGTCGGGGCCGGGCTCACACACCCGCCCGCCCACTCACTGTCGGGGCCGGGCCCACACACCCACCCGCCCACTCACTGTCGGGGCCGGGCCCACACACCCACCCGCCCACTCACTGTCGGGGCTGGGCCCACACACCCACCCGCCCACTCACTGTCGGGGCCATGGCCGCATCTTCGGCACCTGTTCAGTGACGCAGGCGCTGCTTGATTGCCGGCACTCCCCCAGTCCCAGAAATGGCCGCGCGCTGTCAGGCTGTGTCTGCTAGTAATGACACGGCAGGGTCGACGGCACTGCACCTTTAATTGTGCTTGTGTGTCGCCCCTGCCGCGTCATTACTAGCAGACACAGTCGCACAGCGCGCAGCCATGTCTGGGGGAGTGCCATCAAACACCGTCGGAGCGGAGGTCCTGCACAGATGGGGGGGGGAGCGGCCTGGACCCGACCGCAAGTGGGCCCCTCTGATGGTCCAGGCCCATGAAGTCTGTGACACGCCGGGGGCCCTGCACTGCCCCATACCTGAGGAGCTGCTGGACAGGACACTGGACCGGGGACAGGTGAGTGAGGCTTCCCCAATCCCCATATTAAAAATACTTGTAATGGGTCTGTGTGAGTGCATCTATGTGAATGTCAGTGTGTATGACTGTGTATATATATTTGTCTGTTTTATATATGTCTTTAAGAATTTGTGTAAAAATATGTGTTTGTATGTGTACATATCTGTGTACCATGTGTGTATGCGTACCGTGTGTGCATGTCTGCGTACCGTGTGTGCATGTCTGCGTACCGTGTGTGCATGTCTGCGTACCGTGTGTGCGTGTCTGCGTACCGTGTGTGTGCGTGTGTCTGCGTACCGTGTGTGTGCGTGTGTCTGCGTACCGTGTGTGTGCGTGTGTCTGCGTACCGTGTGTGTGCGTGTGTCTGCGTACCGTGTGTGTGCGTGTGTCTGCGTACCGTGTGTGCGTGTGTCTGCGTACCGTGTGGCAGGCTGGGCCCTGTGTACTATATATATATATATATTTCTACACCGTATCTGTGCATCATGAATCGTGTATGTGTTAAAAGGGCCCACTGAGACTCTTTCGCCCGGGGCCCAGAAAAACCTGGAGCCGGCCCTGGCAGTGAGGCAGCGGTTGGTGAGTAAAGCTAATTTTGTTATTGTTAAATTGGGCAAGTCTATGAAGCAATACATTTTTAACACCATTTTTTTCCTCTAAATGTGGTCTGGGGGTGAATAGGAAATCATAAGTAATGACATGGGCCTGTGAAGCCTAGTAGATGTGTCAACTAGTGTTGAGCGAGCAGTAAAATGCTCGGGTGCTCGAAGCTTGGGCCGAGCTCACCATGATACTCAGGTGCTCGACCCGAGCAACGAGCCCAATGTTAGTCTATGGGAGACCCGAGCATTTTTGCGGCGGCACCCCCGGCAGTCTGTAGAAAGCCTAAAAAGTGCCCAAAACGATAGTGACAGTGCTCAAATGACTTGGGGACAGCATGGGGATCGCCCCAGGAAGCATTTCTTACCCCTAGGTCACTGCTGTCAACAACGTGGTCAGAGGTATTAAGCCACTTTTACGGGCTCACAATAAAACGTTCAAAAATGAAACTGAAACTGCTTTCCTGTGAAATATGTTAAGGAACATCCTTTCCAGGGTAAAGACTTGTGTATAAGGTAAAATAAATAACCAAAACCAAAAATACTCCTCCACACCTTGGGCTATGTTCACAAGTAGCATTTTTTATGCGTTTTTACACTTTTGTATTGCTTTCAACTGTGACAAATGCATTCACCGGGAAATCTCATTTTAGCATTTTACAACCTTATCTGGCCATGTGCTGTGTGACACATGCATGCAGTGCTGAAAAGACATGGGAACAGCATGGGGAAGACCCCTGGATGCATCTCTGACACCCAGGTCACTGCCTAAAAGTGTGCCCATCAGAAGTGATCCTTGCCGCATCAGAAGATGCAGACTTGCAACTATCCCCGTGCAAGTCCTTGTCCCAGGGCAGTATTCAATTGTACCTCCCCCATTCCTTGCAATGCAAGCGCAAGTATGCAGCCTGCCACCCACCCCCAGCCTGCAATACCATACTGCTTGCTTGCACTTGAAATTGGGCCTTTTAGGCATGTGGAGGCGGAATCTGGCCACCACGTCATGGCTGTGTCGGCGGCCTGGTATCCATACTCGGTCCCGAGCCGCCCCGCGGCCGGGTGCCCACACACGGTCCCCAGCCGCCTGGGGGCGGCCGGGTGTTCATAAACGGTCCTCAGCCGCCCCTATTTGTCCCGATGCGCCGTATACACAAGCGCGCATATCAAAACATTACCTGTTCCCTCCCCAGTGCATTTAGTGGGAAGGACAGCCTAACCACAAACACGTGGACAAGTGAATGTGGCCAGGGATGGTCCATCTCACTGACGCCTTCACACTGGGTTAATATTGTGGAAGCCGGGACACAGTTGGACACTGGGATGCAACACGTCCTCCAGACATAGAGGATTGTGGGTCAATCAGGCTTCAACACAAAGTTCAGAAGGTAGACAGCAACAGTGGTCGGCCTCCTACACAACGAGTAAATTATTCATGATCATGAGGCCATCCATCTCCTTAGCTTTCTGTTCCATGGAATGCAAGCGCATGTGTGGCACCCCAGGGGTCTGGTTACCACAGTAATAGAGATATTATGTCTGAGAGCAAGTGGGAGGTTTCTCTGGTCAGGAGCCCTAAGCATGCAACACGGCCCACCCAGACCTAGGAGGGGAGGAATCTGCCCTTATAAACTGGGTCTGGGGCGGGATTAAGTTAGTCAGAGCCTGGAGTGAAGTTCCAGCCACAGGGAAAGTGACAACAGGAGCTCTGTAGGAGCAGGAGTGATTGCCAGAGGCTGGAAGCTAGATAGCTCGCCTTGGCTGAAGACACTAACCCGGACACGGAGTCCGAGGCTGTGGGGACATCCAGGTCCAGCAGCAGAATCCAACCGGCAGGGGATTCCATGTCCTCTGGCCTTAGAAACCCGAAGGCACGGTCACAAGCAAGGGACCAGCACCGCCATCGTGAAGCGAAGGCTGACGGAAGGCCCCAAGTCACCGGCCATACGGGTGAGCACCACACGGTATACTCAGGGACGTGGGCTACTTCTATCCGCATAGAGCAAGGTAGCCAGGAAAGAGTGCAGATAGTCGGGGAGGCCAACAACTCCACCTGGCCAGGGGAGATCCTGCTTGCTCACAGACTGACCAGGCCCCTACTGCTAACCAGTACTCCCGGGAGGGTCTGCTTTATACCATCAGTAAAGGCCCTGAACTGCACCACACGTCTCTGTGATTCCTTGCCGCACCAGCACCATTACTACTGGGACGCTCACACCATCACTCCCATCATCCACCATAGCTGCCCTGAGGCAATACTTCTCCCGTGGGGAGTTATCCCATACTCGGCTGCGCAAACAACATCAGCCTCAGCGGTCGGCAGCGCAGCGGCGGTCCCCACTGACCGCAATCCACGGGTGGCGTAGTCGGACATTGTTCTTACCTATAGACTGCCACTGGTTTGACCGCCCTGGGCACGGACCGGGTCACCGCCACATTGAGACTACAACCCCCAGCGATCCGGCTCCGGGTATCCCACTGCACAGCACAGGACCAGGGGGCGCGTCACATGTATGTAGTAGCGGCTAGGCCTGAGGTGGTCAGCGTTTTGGCGCATATCCTACCTCCTCCGATGTCTTGTAGGATATGTTTCTGTACCAAAAGGAGCGGTTCGGCTACACAGTTATAGGGCATACAGTGAGTGCAATGCCTACCAAAAATTTCGAGGCACTCTAATTGTTAGAACCCTCCTGTTAGTTTTTTCTATTTTGCTGATCACATGACTTTTTGCCTATTTAATACAGCTCCGCCCTCCTGACCTTGCTGGACTTCAGTGTTACTCTTAAGCTAGCCAGGTGCCTTGTACCTTTCTCTGTAGTTTGCTTGGTCATTTGACCACTAGTACTTCTGTTTGTTTGTTTGTCTTTGCTCTGCTACAATTTCTGCTAGGAGGTGTCCAACTATATCCCAGTCCTTAGTTCTTGTAGGGACCCC
Source organism: Phyllobates terribilis (assembly GCF_046119375.1). Classification (NCBI taxonomy): domain Eukaryota; kingdom Metazoa; phylum Chordata; class Amphibia; order Anura; family Dendrobatidae; genus Phyllobates; species Phyllobates terribilis. Next base: position 740,328,292 of record NW_027362763.1, read on the forward strand.
TCCCTTATATCTATAGGTCTGCGTTCAGACTAGCCGAGGACTTAGACGGGTCTGTTCACAAGGAACAGGTCGCCCGCTGCATCGTAGGGAATCAGCTTAGTCCTATTGTAGGGACAGTTTTCCTATCTTTCCTTAGTGTTTGTAGCAGTTCATAACAGTAAGTCCAGCCAAAAAATAAAACACTCTAAGGAAAGAAATCCTGATTTCAGCATGGTGTCGGTTCAGGAGTTGGCTCAACGCCTGCAGGGACTGTCTTTGGAGGTGGCCGAGCTCCAGCAACACGTGAGTAGCTGTCCTGGAGTGCATTTTGTCGAACCGAAGGTAGGACTGCCAGGTTTTTTTTTGGTAAACGGCAAGATTTTTTTTTCCTTTAAAAACGCTTGTTTATTATATTTTCGTTTAAGACCCAGATCCTCCGGGAATGAATCACAGCGCATTGGGTTTATAATGTCACTTTTGCGCAAAGAACCACAGGGATGGGCCTTTTCTCTACAACCTAATGATCCGTGTTTTAGATCTGTGGAAGATTTTTTTTCTGCTATGGGGTTGTTGTATGATGATCCTGATTGAGTCTAATCTGCTGAAACTGAATTAAGACGTTTGAAGCAGGGATCAGGTGATGTGGAAAATTATTGTACATACTTCAGAAGATGGTCGGCTGAAGTGGAATGGAATGACTCAGCATTAAAATGTTTGTTTCTTGATGGTCTAGGTGAAAGGGTTAAGGATCTGCTGATTGCCTTCCCAAAACCTGGAACCTTGCAGGAGGCAATGCAATTAGCCATACATGTGGACAGGAGGCTGCGTGCTAGGAGTAATGAAGAGAAATCTACTGCTATGGCAGCTCCTAGTTTTCAGAGGGTCTGTTCGGAGGGTGGAGAACCGATGGAGATTGGGGCGATGTCACCCCACTCTCAGGAAAAAGACCGCAGGTTTGCTAAAGGATTGTGTTTTTATTGCGGTAAATCTGGGCACTTTATTAAGAACTGTGTGCTTCGTTTGAACAAAAAAAAAAAAAAAAGAGGTCAGTTATGCCCGCATAGCTTGTTTAAACTCAAAAGGAGTATTTCTTTCTGGAAGCACCTCATTCCAGGAGGAGTTGATTGAATTTCGGGTATTTGTGGATTGTGGTTCTACACTCAATGTGATTGATGAGGGTTTTTTGGAAAAATTTAAATTAGAATCCAAACTTTTGTCATCTCCTATTTCTGTGGTTGCTGTTGATGGCTCTCCCTTGAAAGGTATTACTCACAAGGTTTTTGAATTTCCCCTCACCATTAATAGTATCCACCAAGAGAATTTGGATTTTGCAGTATTAAATAATTTGCCTGCTCCAGTGGTTTTGGGGTTACCTTGGTTAAAATTACACAATCCTGTACTGGACTGGTCTACCAATGAAATTAAGTCTTGGAGTCCTAAGTGTTATGATAGATGTTGCAACGGTCGCATTGCTGCTGTGGAAGGAGGGGAATTACCTGTACCTATTCAGGATTTTTGGAAGTTTTTTTCTGAGGAGGAGTCGCAAGTTTTGCCTCCACATAGGGACTATGATTGTACTATTGAGTTTGTCCCTGGAGCAACTCTTCCCAAGAGTCGCTTATTTAATCTTACTATCCCTGAGAGAAAGGCCTTGGAGGAATACATACAGACAAGCTTGGCCGCCGGTCACATTAGACCTTCTAAGTCACCTGTGGCTGTTGGATTCTTTTTTGTAAAAAAAAAGGACGGCGGTTTACGTCCATGTCTGGACTTTCGCGAAATTAATAAAATTACAGTACGCAATTCCTACCCACTGCCATTAATTCCTGACTTGTTCAACCAGTTAGTGGAGGCCAAGTGGTTCTCTAAGATTGATCTCCGGGGGGCATACAATTTGTTACGTATGAAGGAAGGTGATGAGTGGAAAACTGCTTTTAACACTCCAGTTTGTCATTTTGAGAATCTGGTTATGCCCTTTGGTCTTACCAACGCACCAGCGTTTTTTCAGAACCTTATTAATGACATCCTAAGACCGTTGATCGGTAAGAATGTGGTGGTGTATTTGAATGACATTTTGATTTTTGCGCCGGATCTGGAGTCTCATTGGCAGAGCGTACGTGAGGTATTGCAGTTGTTAAGCGACAATTCACTTTTTGCTAAGCTAGAGAAATGTGAGTTCGCTGTGCAGAGAATTAGTTTTTTGGGCTACATTATCTCCAGCGAGGGCTTTGAGATGGACCTGGTGAAGGTTCAGGCGGTTCAGGAATGGCCTAGGCCTATTGGTTTGAAACCAATAGAGATTTTTGGGTTTCGCCAATTATTACAGAAAATTCATTAAGAATTTTTCTATAATTGTTAAGCCACTGACCGATCTCACCAGGAAAGGTGCGAATACGGTCCAGTGGACTACTGAGGCCATTGAAGCTTTTGTGTATCTCAAGGAGAGGTTCAGTTCTGCCCACATCCTTATGCAGCCTGATGAGACAAAGCCTTTCTTGGTCGAGGTTGATGCTTCTTCGGTGGGGGTCGGTGCTGTTTTGTCTCAGGAAAACAAGGATGGAGTACATCCCTGTGCTTATTTTTCAAAAAAATTTTCTGAGACCGAACTTAATTATGATGTCGGTAATCGGGAATTGCTGGCAATTAAACTCGCATTTGAACATTGGAGTCATCTCTTGGAAGGTGCTAAATTTCCCATTCTGGTTTTCACTGATCATAAGAATCTGATCTATCTTGATGCTGCAAAGCGCTTGAATGCCCGTCAAGCTAGGTGGACACTTTTTTTTTTGCGGTTTAATTTTTCTGTTACTTACATTCCGGGTACCAAGAATGTAAAAGCTGATGCTTTATCTCGCAGTTTTTCTCCCATGGTTGGTACCGAGGAGTAGGAGAGCATTTTACAGGAAGGTGTTGTGATAGCAGCATTGGACTCCGTTTTGAAAGATGGGATTCTGAAAGCCCAGGAGGATGCCCCATCTAACACTCCCCATGGGAGGTTGTTTGTGCCTAGGAACTTTAGGAGAGATTTGTTTGTGGCGTGTCATGAGTCTCGGTTGGCAGGTCATCCAGGAATTTCGGAGACTAAGAGACTTGTAGGTCGCAGTTTTTGGTGGCCTGGGTGGCAGAAGGAAGTCATTAAGTGGGTGCGTCAATGTACTATGTGTGCTAGATCTAAGTCTTCACATGCTCCTGCTGCGGGGTTGCTTTGCCCTCTGGAGGTTCCTAGTGCTCCTTGGACGCATTTTGCTATGGATTTTATTACTGACCTTGGTTCCCTTCATCAAACTGCCCTGCGCCAAGACACTCGCTAAGGCTTTTGTTAAAGAAATTGTCAGGCTCCATGGCGTTCCTACCGACATTGTTTCCAATAGGGGACCTCAGTTCGTGGCTCGTTTTTGGCGTGCCTTTTGTGACAGGTTGGGAGTCCATTTGTCATTTTCATCTGGTTATCATCCTGAGTCTAATGGACAGACAGAAAGAAAGAACCAGGATGTTGAACAGTTTTTGCGTTGTTTTGTGGCTGACAATCAAGAGGGGTGGTCTGAGTTTCTGCCACTGGCTGAATTTGCTCTTAACAACCATACATCCTCTTCTGCTGGGTGTTCTCCTTTTTTTTGTTGTACTGGGAGACATCCGTCGCTTGGGTCATTCTCCAAATTAGTATCGGCTGTGCCGGAGGAGGAGAATTTTTCCGATGATTTGGAGAGAGTTTGGACTGATGTACGTCGTAACCTTCAAGAGGCTAACAAAAAATCCAAGAGGTACTTTGAAAGGAAACGTCAAGAGGTTTTGTTTACTGTTGGTGATATGGTTTGGTTGTCCTCTAGGAATCTGCGGTTGAGGATTCCCTCTAAGAAATTGGGCCCGAAGTTTGTGGGTCCGTTTAAGGTGCTTCAGGTAGTTAACCAATCTGCTGTTAGGTTGGAGGTTCCTACCTCCTGGAAGATTAATCCGGTGTTTCATGTTTCCTTATTGAAAAAAGCTGATGTTTCTGATAGGGACGCCACTCTCTCTGTTCCTCCGGTGGAGGAAGACGGTGAATATGAAATTTCTCGCATTCTTAATTCTAGATGGTATAGAGGGAGATTGCAGTATCTCGTCGCTTGGAAAGGTTTCGGTCCCGAGGATAACTCCTGGGTAAGGGCGGATGATGTCTCTGCCCTAGACTTGTTGGAGCGTTTCACAGGAGGTTTCCTGATAGACCTGGGCCTGGAGGATCCGGAGGATCCTCATAGAAAAGGGGGTACTGTTAGAACCCTCCTGTTAGTTTTTTCTATTTTGCTGGTCACATGACTTTTTGCCTATTTAATACAGCTCCGCACTCCTGGCCTTGCTGGACTTCAGTGTTACTTTTACTCTTAAGCTAGCCAGGTGCCTTGTACCTTTCTCTGTAGTTTGCTTGGTCATTTGACCACTAGTACTTCTGCTTGTTTGTTTGTTTTTGCTCTGCTACAATTTCTGCAAGGAGGTGTCCAACTATATCCCAGTCCTTAGTTCTTGTAGGGACCCCTCCCTTATATCTATAGGTCTGCGTTCAGACTCGCCGAGGACTTAGGCGGGTCTGTTCACAAGGAACAGGTCCCCCGCTGCATTGTAGGGAATCAGCTTAGTCCTATTGTAGGGACAGTTTTCCTATCTTTCCTTCGTGTTTGTAGCAGTTCATAACACTAATGCCCCTTGGAAGTGACATGGAGGTCAGAGGGCCTTAACTAAACCGTTTTTTCCATTTATAGCAACTGGGTCTCCTGTACACTGTTGGCCTAAGCAGTGAATGGAAGGCGTTCCAAAAATTATGAGGAACTGCAATGCCCCTTGAAACAAACGTGGATTACAGCGTACTAAAAACCTTCTACCCATTATTGAGGAGTGTGTCTCCCTTAGTGTTCGCCTATGCATTGAAAAGAAAAAGCTGACTAAAATTAGGAGGAAATGCAATGGGGGTTAGAGGCAATTAAAAACAACATTTCAATGCCCCTTGGAAGAGCTGTGGAGTTCAGAGTGGTTTAACAAGACGGTTTTAATGCCCCGTGGAAGAGACGTGTAGTTCAGAGTGGTTTAACAAGATGGTTTTAATGCCCCTTGGAAGAGACGTGGAGGTCACAGTAGCTTAACAAGACGGTTTTAATGCCCCTTGGAAGAGACGTGGAGGTCACAGTAGCTTAACAAGACGGTTTTAATGCCCCTTGGAAGAGACGTGGAGGTCACAGTAGCTTAACAAGATGGTTTTAATGCCCCTTGGAAGAGACGTGGAGGTCAGAGTGGTTTAACAAGACGGTTTTAATGCCCCTTGGAAGAGACGTGGAGGTCACAGTAGCTTAACAAGACGGTTTTAATGGCCCTTGGAAGAGACGTTGAGGTCAGAGTGGTTTAGCAAGACGGTTTTAAAGCCCCTTGGAAAAGACGTGGAGGTCAGAGTGGTTTAACAAGACGGTTTTAATGCCCCTTGGAAGAGACGTGGAGGTCACAGTAGCTTAACAAGACGGTTTTAATGCCCCTTGGAAGAGACGTGGAGGTCACAGTAGCATAACAAACGGTTTTAATGCCCCTTGGAAGAGACGTGGAGGTCAGAGTGGTTTAACAAGACGGTTTTAATGCCCCTTGGAAGAGACGTGGCGGTCACAGTAGCTTAACAAGACAGATTTAATGCCCCTTGGAAGAGACGTGGAGTTCACAGTAGCTTAACAAGATGGTTTTAATGCCCCTTGGACGAGACGTGGAGGTCAGAGTGGTTTAACAAGACGGTTTTAATGCCCCTTGAAAGAGACGTGGAGGTCAGAGTGGTTTAGCAAGACTGTTTTAATGCCCCTTGAAAGAGACGTGGAGGTCACAGTAGCTTAACAATACGGCTTTAATGCGCCTTGGAAGAGACGTGGAGGTCAGAGTGGTTTAACAAGACGGTTTTAATGCCCCTTGGAAGAGATGTGGAGGTCACAGTAGCTTAACAAGACTGTTTTAATGTCCCTTGGAAGAGACGTGGAGGTCACAGTAGCTTAACAAGACGGTTTTAATGCCCCTTGGAAGAGATGTGGAGGTCACAGTAGCTTAACAAGACGGTATTAATGCCCCTTGGAAGAGACGTGGAGTTCAGAGTGGTTTAACAAGACGGTTTTAATGAACCTTGGAAGAGACGTGGAGGTCAGAGAGGTTTAACAAGATGGTTTTAATGCCCCTTGGAAGAGACGTGGAGGTCACAGTAGCTTAACAAGATGGTTTTAATGCCCCTGGGAAGAGACGTGGAGGTCACAGTAGCTTAACAAGACGGTTTTAATGCCCCTTAGAAGAGACGTGGAGGTCAGAGTGGTTTAAGAAGACGGTTTTAGTGCCACTTGGAAGAGACGTGGAGTTCACAGTAGCTTAACAAGACGGTTTTAATGCCCCTTGGAAGAGACGTGGAGGTCAGAGTGGTTTAACAAGACGGTTTTAATGCCCCTTGGAAGAGACATGAAGGTCAGAGTGGTTAAACAAGGCGGTTTTAATGCCCCTTCGAAGAGACGTGGAGGGCACAGTAGCTTAACAAGACGGTTTTAATGCCCCTTGGAAGAGACGTGGAGGTCAGAGTGGTTTAACAAGACGGTTTTAATGCCCCTTGGAAGAGACGTGGAGGTCACAGTAGCTTAACAAGACGGTTTTAATGCCCCTTAGAAGAGATGTGGAGGTCAGAGTGGTTTAACAAGACGGTTTTAATGCCCCTTGGAAGAGACGTGGAGGTCGCAGTAGCTTAACAAGACAGTTTTAATGCCCCTTACAAGAGCCATACAGTACAGCATCTTAAAAACATTATTCCCATTATTGGGGAGTGGGTCTCCCATAGTCTTTGCTTATGCCTTCCAAGCAAAAGCTGCCAAAAATTAGGACGGAGAAACTTGCAATGCCCCTTACAAGAGCCATGCAGTACAGCATATTACAAACATTATTCCCATTATTGGAGAGTGGGTCTCCCATAGTCTTTGCTTATGCCTTCCAAGCAAAAGCTGCCAAAAATTAGGACGGAGGAACTTGCAATGCCCCTTACAAGAGCCATGCAGTACAGCATATTACAAACATTATTCCCATTATTGGGGAGTGGGTCTCCCATAATCTTTGCTTATGCCTTCCAAGCAAAAGCTGACAAAAATTAGGAGGAAATGCAATGCCCGTTCGTAGAGTCGTGGAGGTTAGAGTTAATTAAAAACAACATTTCAATGCCCTTGGAAGAGCTGTGGAGTTCAGAGTGGTTTAACAAGACGCTTTTAATGCCCCTCGGAAGAGACGTGGAGGTCCCAGTAGCTTAACAAGACCATTTTAATGCACCTCGGAAGAGACGTGGAGGTCCCAGTAGCTTAACAAGACGGTTTTTATGCCCCTCGTAAGAGAAGTGGAGGTCGCAGTAGCTTAACAAGACGGTTTTAATGCCCCTCGGAAGAGACGTGGAGGTCGCAGTAGCTTAACAAGACGGTTTTAATGCCCCTTGGAAGAGACGTGGAGGTCGCAGTAGCTTAACAAGACGGTTTTAATGCCACTTGGAAGAGACGTTGAGGTCAGAGTGGTTTAACAAGACGGTTTTAATGCCCCTTGGAAAAGACATGGAGGTCAGAGTGGTTTAACAAGACGGTTGTAATGCCCCTTGGAAGAGACGTGGAGGTCACAGTAGCTTAACAAGACAGTTTTAATGCCCCTTGGAAGAGACGTGGAGGTCACAGTAGCTTAACAAGACGGTTTTAATGCCCCTTGGAAGAGACGTGGAGTTCAGAGTGGTTTAACAAGACAGTTTTAATGCCCCTTGGAAGAGACGTGGAGGTCACAGTAGCTTAGCAAGACAGTTTTAATGCCCCTTGGAAGAGACTTGGAGGTCAGAGTGGTTTAACAAGACAGTTTTAATGCCCCTTGGAGAGATGTGGAGTTCACAGTAGCTTAACAAGACAGTTTTAATGCCCTTTGGAAGAGACGTGGAGGTCAGAGTGGTTTAACAAGACGGTTTTAATGCCCCTTGAAAGAGACGTGGAGGTCAGAGTGGTTTAGCAAGACTGTTTTAATGCCCCTTGAAAGAGACATGGAGGTCACAGTAGCTTAACAATACGGCTTTAATGCGCCTTGGAAGAGACGTGGAGGTCAGAGTGGTTTAACAAGACGGTTTTAATGCCCCTTGGAAGAGATGTGGAGGTCACAGTAGCTTAACAAGATGGTTTTAATGCCCCTTGGAAGAGACGTGGAGTTCACAGTAGCTTAACAAGACGGTTTTAATGCGCCTTGGAAGAGACGTGGAGGTCAGAGTGGTTTAACAAGACGGTTTTAATGCCCCTTGGAAGAGACGTGGAGGTCACAGTAGCTTAACAAGATGGTTTAAATGCCCCTTGGAAGAGACGTGGAGGTCACAGTAGCTTAACAAGACTGTTTTAATGCCCCTTGGAAGAGACGTGGAGGTCACAGTAGCTTAACAAGATGGTTTTAATGCCCCTTGGAAGAGACGTGGAGGTCACAGTAGCTTAACAAGACGGTTTTAATGCCCCTTGGATGACACGTGGAGGTCAGAGTGGTTTAACAAGACGGTTTTAATGCCCCTTGAAAGAGACGTGGAGGTCAGAGTAGTTTAACAAGACTGTTTTAATGCCCCTTGGAAGAGATGTGGAGGTCACAGTAGCTTAACAATACGGCTTTAATGCGCCTTGGAGGAGACATGGAGGTCAGAGTCAGGGCCAGCTCCAGGTTTTTCTGGGCCCCGGGCGAAAGAGTCTCAGTGGGCCCTTTTAACACATACACGATTCATGATGCACAGATACGGCGGAGAAATATGTTTATATAAATAGTACACAGGGCCCAGCCTGCCACCTCATCCTTCACATATGCAGACATGCGCACGCACACACGGTACGCAGACGCGCACGCAGACAGGTGCGCAGACATGCGCACACGGTACGCAGACAGGTGCGCAGACATGCGCACACGGTACGCAGACAGGTGCGCAGACACACGCGCACACGGTACGCAGACACACGCACACACGGTACGCAGACACACGCGCACACGGTACGCAGACACACGCGCACACGGTACGCAGACACACGCGCACACGGTACGCAGACACACGCGCACACGGTACGCAGACACACGCGCACACGGTACGCAGACACGCGCGCACACGGTACGCAGACACGCGCGCACACGGTACGCAGACACGCGCGCACACGGTACGCAGACACGCGCACACACGGTACGCAGACACGCGCACACACGGTACGCAGACACGCACACACACGGTACGCAGACACGCACACACGGTACGCAGACACGCACACACGGTACGCAGACATGCACATACGGTACGCAGACATGCACACACGGTACGCATACACACATGGTACACAGATATATACACATACAGACAAACACATATTTTTACACAAATTCTTAAAGACATATATAAAACAGACAAATATATATACACAGTCATACACACTGACATTCACATAGATGCACTCACACAGACCCATTACAAGTATTTTTAATATGGGGATTGGGGAAGCCTCACTCACTTGTCCCCGGTCCAGTGTCCTGTCCAACAGCTCCTCAGGTATGGGGCAGTGCAGGGCCCCCGGCGTGTCACAGACTTCATGGCCCTGGACCATCAGAGGGGCCCACTTGCGGTCGGGTCCAGGCCGCTCCCCCCCCATCTGTGCAGGACCTCCGCTCCGACGGTGTTTGATGGCACTCCCCCAGACATGGCTGCGCGCTGTGCGACTGTGTCTGCTAGTAATGACGCGGCAGGGGCGACACACAAGCACAATTAAAGGTGCAGTGCCGTCGACCCTGCCGTGTCATTACTAGCAGACACAGCCTGAGAGCGCGCGGCCATTTCTGGGACTGGGGGAATGCCGGCAATCAAGCAGCGCCTGCGTCACTGAACAGGTGCCGAAGATGCGGCCATGGCCCCGACAGTGAGTGGGCGGGTGGGTGTGTGGGCCCGGCCCCGACAGTGAGTGGGCGGGTGGGTGTGTGGGCCCGGCCCCGACAGTGAGTGGGCGGGTGGGTGTGTGGGCCCGGCCCCGACAGTGAGTGGGCGGGTGGGTGTGTGGGCCCGGCCCCGACAGTGAGTGGGCGGGTGGGTGTGTGAGCCCGGCCCCGACAGTGAGTGGGCGGGTGGGTGTGTGGGCCCGGCCCCGACAGTGAGTGAGTGAGTGGGCAAGCGGGTGTGTGGGCCGGGCCCCGACAGTGAGTGGGCGGTGGGCCCCTCTGATTTTCCAGGGCCCCGGCACTTGCCCGGGTACGCCGGGTGCTGACGCCGGCCCTGGTCAGAGTGGTTTAACAAGACAGTTTTAATGCCCCTTGGAAGAGATGTGGAGGTCACAGTAGCTTAACAAGACGGTTTTAATGCCCCTTGGAAGAGACGTGGAAGTCACAGTAGCTTAACAAGACTGTTTTAATGCCCCTTGGAAGAGACGTTGAGGTCAGAGTGGTTTAACAAGACTGTTTTAATGCCCCTTGGAAGAGACGTGGAGGTCACAGTAGCTTAACAAGACGGTTTTAATGCCCGTTGGAAAAGACGTGGAAGTCAGAGTGGTTTAACAAGACGGTTTTAATGCCCCTTGGAAGAGATGTGGAGGTCACAGTAGCTTAACAAGATGGTTTAAATGCCCCTTGGAAGAGACGTGGAGGTCATAGTAGCTTAACAAGATGGTTTAAATGCCCCTTGAAAGAGACGTGGAGGTCACAGTAGCTTAACAAGACGGTTTTAATGCCCCTTACAAGACCCATGCAGTACAGCATATTAAAAACGTTATTCCCATTATTGGGGAGTGGGTCTCCCATAGTCTTTGCCTATGCCTTCCAAGCAAAAGCTGCCAAAAATTAGGACGGAGGAACTTGCAATGCTGGCAACACGGACCAAGGTCACCCTGGTGGTATAGTGGTGGTGGAGGCTGAGGAGAAGAGCAAAAAACAGCCGAAATGAGGAAGCGTATACCCATGTGTGGGTGTGAGGCGGTGCATGGGAATACACCTCCCGAAATAACATAGTGGATTTGACTTTATGTTACTCTGCTGTCATTTGGTGGTGATGAGAAGTCTGGCCCAATCCAGCCCTTGTTCATTTTGATAAGGGTCAGATTGTCAGCATTGTCAGTTGATAGGCGAGTGCGCTTATCAGTTATAATTCCCCCAGCGGCACTAAAAGCACGCTCCGATAACACGCTAGCGGCAGGGCAGGCCAGGACCTCCAAGGCGTACAGAGCAAGTTCATTCCAAGTGTCCAGCTTGGATACCCAATAATTAAAAGGCACAGAGGAATCACGGAGGATGCTGGTACGGTCGGCTAGGTACTCCCTCACCATGTTTTGAAACTTTCCACTCCTTGTTAGAGTACCCCACGCCTCAGGGCCTGTAAGCTGGGCGGGTCTCAGAAAACTGTCCCAGAACGTTGACAGTGTTCCCGTGCCTCTGCTGGATTGGAGGTGCGTCTCTCTCGCCTGTACGCCTTGGTTGGGCAACAAACTGTGACCTCTGCCGCTTGCGTGTTCAGATGGGAATTTTTTTAACAGTTCTGCAGCAAGGGCCTTCTGGTACTGCCCCATTTTTGTAGACCTCTCCACCTCAGGAATAAGAGAGTGAAAGTTCTCCTTGTAGCGGGGGTCTAAAAGTGTCACCAACCAGTAATGACTGTCACCCAACATTTTGACAACGCGAGGGTCACGGTTAAGGCAGCGTAGCATAAAGTCAGCCACACACTGGTAACGGGCAAGATTTCCGTGTCCTCACCAAGATGATGACTGACCATGCTCTCCTCCTCCTCCTCTTCCTCCTCCCCCCTGTCCTCAGGCCACCCACGCTGAACCGACGGTATGACAGTTATACAGGTACTACCGTCTGCAGCGCATAATACCAGCTCCTGTTCTTCCTCATCCTCTTCTCCCTCATTGTCCCCCAATGCACATTGGGATGAGATGAGGCTGGGCTGTGTGTAATCGCCCGCTACGGCTTCTTGATCCATCTCATCATACTCTGTCTGGAATGCCTCCTCTTTAATTCTCTGCAGAGAGCGTTGCAAAAGACAGACAAGTGGGATGCTGACGCTAATGATGGCGTCATCGCCACTCACCATCTTGGCGGACTCCTCAAAGTTTGTCAGGATGGTACATATGTCAGACATCCAGGTCCACTCCTGAGGTCTTATGTGTGGAGTCTGACCTGAATATCGACGACCTTGTTGCCGCTGGTACTCCACAACTGCTCTCTTCTGCTCACAAATCCTTTGCAACATGTGGAGGGTAGAGTTCCAACGTGTGGGGACATCACACACCAGTCGGTGTGACGGAAGCTGCAAACGCTGCTACAACACAGCAAGGGCGGCAGAAGCTGTAGCCGACTTGCGAAAATGAGCCGACAGTCGGTGTATTTTGACGAGCAGATCTGGCAACTCGGGGTACAATTTAAGAAACCGCTGAACCACGAGGTTAAGCACATGAGCCAGGCTTCCACTATGTTTACCCAGTGTGCCGTCAGGGAGATGTACCGTCCCCGGCCACAAGCACTTGCCTACGTGTCCGTTGTCAGGTGGTCTCTCCCAGTAACTGCGTTGTTGAGGGCACGGCAGATGTTTTGGGACACGTGCTTGTGTAGTGCGGGGATGGCACACCGGGCAAAATAATGTCGGCTGGGGACCGAGTCCCGAGGGACGAGGGGATTGCCTTGCACGCACAACAGGGGGTTCTCTTGCACGCACAACAGCTGAAGAAGCAGTGGTGACACCCGCTGACACTGGTCGTGGACCCTGGGGTTCGCCCCACAAAGTCGGGTGATTTGCTGACATGTGCCTGATCATGCTGGTGGTGGTCAGGCTGGTAGTTTTGTCACTCCTGCTGATGCTGGCCTGGCAGGTGGTACAAATGGCCTTCTTGGGGTTATCAGCAGAGTCTTTAAAAAAATTCTAGACTCTGGAAGACCTACCGGTTGTACTGGCAACGTCCCTCGTGTTGGTATTACAGGGAACAGTTGCCCGCCTTCTATCTGCGGCCACCACACTGCTTCTTCCTGCCTGTTGGGGTACTCTGCCTCCCTCCCCCTGTGTGCTGCTGTCCTCGCTCTGCGTGTCCTCCTGCCACGTTGGGTCAGTTACTAGATCATCCACCACCTCCTCCTCTTCCACTTCCGCACCACGGTTCTCCTCCTCACTTCGTGGCAATTGTGTCTCATCATCGTCCACCTCTTGTGACAAATTGCCAGCGTCGCCTTCCTGTGGCCGTGGCTGTTCAAATATTTGGCCATTGCTACATGGGATCTCCTCTTCCACCACTTCAAGCGGAGCAGGCGAGGGGCCCAAATATGGAAATGGACCAGTGAACAGCTCTTCAGAGTGTCCAAGTGTGGGATCAGTTGCTGTCTGATGACACTTGGCATGGTGGGAGGAAGGAGCATCAGGGTGAGGAGGAGTATGCGGTCAAGACTCACGGCTACTAAGAGTTGACCATGTGGAAGACTGACCGGAGGTGGTGGTGCCCAGGTGACTGGAAGTATTATCTGTTATCCAATTAATAACCTGTTCACACTGATCAGTTCGCAATAGTGGTGCTGTTGTGTGCTTCCCTAGTAATTCGGTCAAGAACTGGGAGCAAGAAGATGTGGCTGTTGGTTGTGGCACATTTTCACCTTGGCCACGGCCCCGTCCTCTGCACGCACCATCACCAGAATGTCCAGTTCACGTCCCTTGCCACGCGCCTTGCCCATTGTAAATGAAGTAAAATAGCTTACACTCGCACTATCAATGGCAAAAGGGTAATAAAAAGGAGATTTGAACCGTGGAAGAGGAAAACCACAGTTCTAGTTATCTGGCCTACACCAGACTCTTTTAAACAGATATATTGGTGTCTGACCAGTCAGCGAGACACTCAAAATGTTTATTTTATGCAAAAAAGGTGAAAAAGTGGATAATACAGAGATTTGAACCGTGGAACTGCAAAACCACAGTTCTAGTTATCTGGCCTACACCAGACTCTTTTAAACAGATATATTTGTGTCTGAACAGTCAGCGAGACACTCAAAATGTTTTTTTTATGCAAAAAAGGTGAAAATGTGGATATTACAAAGATTTGAACCGTGGGACTGCAAAACCACAGTTCTAGTTATCTGGCCTACACCAGACTCTTTTAAACAGATATATTTGTGTCTGAACAGTCAGCGAGACACTCAAAATGTTTTTTTTTTATGCAAAAAAGGCAAAAACTTTGATAATACAGAGATTTGAACGGTGGAACTGCAAACCACAGTTCTAGTTATGAGGCCTACACCAGACTCTTTTAAACAGATATATTTGTGTCTGAACAGTCAGCGAGACACTCAAAATGTTTTTTTTTATGCAAAAAGGTGGATTACACCCCGATTTGAACAGTGGGAGAGGAAAACCACAGTTGTAGTTATCTGGCCTACACCAGAATCTTTTAAACAGATATATTTGTGTCTGAACACTCACAGACACACTCAATTTTTTTTTTTGGGCGGGGAAATACCAAAAGGTTAATAAGACGGGTATTTGTACAGTCTGACTGAGGAAAAATTAAAAAAAGAGGATTTAGATGAAAAAAAAGGATTTTTCCTGGCCCCGGAGACCTCGGGCTAAGTCTAGCAATTTGAGCAGCTGTAGCACACAGAACTGTACATTAAACACAGAGCCCAAGCACTGTGTACAGTGGGCGGCCGGGAAGCGGTTAAAGACAAAGGACAATTACTGGTATTATGTAATAATGAAGAGGCAATGTCAGGATATGTGTATAACTGGGTGCGATTGGCATAGAGATGGCACTAAAAACAAAATCTACTGATGATTTGTTCAAGAGGGGTGGTGTATAGAGAAAGGAGGAGGGACATACTGTAGGATTGAACCCTGAGGAAGCCTGGCAGTAAGGAGAAGAAGAGTCTGCAAATGATACACTCAAGGAGCGGTCAGAGATGTAGGAGGACAACCAAGAGAGAGCAGAATCCTTCAGGCTGATAGAGTGGAGCATAGTGAGGAGAAGCTGGTGATCCACACTGTGAAATTCAGGAGAATCAGAAGAGCGTAGTGGCCATTAGATTTAGCTGTTAGCAAATCGTAAAAGACGTCAGTAAGGACAGTTTCTGTAGAGTCTAAAGAACAGAAATCGAATTTTAAAAGTTCGAGAAGAGCTTTATCTGAGAGATAGTGGATTAGACGAGATAGGATCAAACATTCCGGGAGTGTAGAGATGAAGGGGAGGTTATAGACAGGTCTGTTAGAGAAGTTCTGGATGAGAGTTTTTTTTTAGCAAAGGGGTTATGATGGTGTGTTTGAAGACGGAGGGAAAGATAGAGATTAAATATTTTAGGTAGGTGAGTGGTGACAGCCGTGAAGAGAGATTGGAAGAGTTGCGAGGGAATAGGGTCAGCAGTGAAGAGCCTGCTAACTTCTTCTGTGACCTGTTCAAAGATGGAAAGTGAACTTGATGTAGTGCGAGAGGGAAGAGGATCCATGATATTATGGGATTGGACTGTACTTGGAGTGAACTTTCAGTCTAGAGTGATTAGCTCTGGGGAGTTTGCTGAGGCTGTTGGAAAAATTAGCCTAGCATTGAAACCAGTATTTGGTAAGCTGTGGTGTACTCCATACCATGGAAGGCTGTTATTGGGTCTGTTTGGGAACTCAGAAAGGTTCTTCGATGGCTAAAGAGTAATAGCAATGTCTGTTTACCCTAGAGGCCTGAAGTGTAGCTTAAAGCTGTTTTGGAAAATCCCTGTCCTTTGGCTGCATTTTGCTTGAAAAAAAAACCCCCAAAACTGAGCTTTACTCACCCTCCATGGGTCCAGTCCCTCCATGGGTCCAGTGCTGGCCTAAACTGATTTGACACCTTTCAGGATATGATATTCTCATGGAAGTTTAGATTTCTTCAACTCACTCACTAGGTATCCTAATTAGACCCAGAGACCTTAAAGGGGTTGTCTTATCTTAAGTTAGAAGTCTGCAGTCACTATATGTGTCTGCAGACTTGTGAATCCTCCTATCGCGTGCACTGAGGCTTGTGAGAATTCTCCGGTGCCGGAAGTAGGCGGTCATATAACCATAAATATGCGATTTGCATACATCCAGACACAATATGACTAGACTGTGTCCAGCCTCGCTCAATTCAATTGCATTGAGCGAGGCTGCACCCATTTAGTCAGCACGAGGCCACATGCATGCAAATCACATACTTGCGATCACACATCTGCCTCTCCTGACACTGGCACTAGAGAATCCTCACAGCACGTAGTCACATAGAGTGACTGCAGACTTGTAGTTTCAGACCGGACAACCCCTATAATTTTCACTGTGAAACAGGGAATTCGGATGCCTCATGGGCCACCACATCCTACTGTTCTCTGATCATGATATTGAATCAGCATGCAAAGCTCTAAACCGAAGGTGCCTAGTTCCAAATAGGATTGCTCTTACCATACTGGAATACCCTGCTACCTACAGTGGGGAAAATACGTATTTGATACACTGCCGATTTTGCAAGTTTTCCCACCTACAAAGAATGGAGAGGTCTGTAATTTTTATATTTTAAATAATTAAATTGCATTTTATTGCATAAAGTAAGTATTTGATCACCTACCAACCAGCAAGAATTCTGGCTCTCACGGACTTGTTAGTTTTTCTACTAGCCCTCCTACTCTGCACTCATTGCATGTATTAATTGCACCTCTTTGAACTCATTACCTGTATAAAAGACACCTGTCCACACATACAATCAATCACACTCCAACCTCTCCAACATGGCCAAGACCAAAGAGCTGTCTAAGGACATCAGGGACAAAATTGTAGACCTGCACAAGGCTGGGATGGGCTACAGGACATTAGGCAAGCAGCTTGGTGAGAAGGCAACAACTGTTGTCACAATTATTAGAAAATGGAAGAAACACAAGATGACTGTCAATCTTCCTCCGTCTGGGGCTCCATGCAAGATCTCGTCTCGTGGGGTAAGCATGATTCTGAGAAAGGTCAGGAATCAGCCCAGAACTACACGGGAGGATCTGGTCAATTGCCTGAAGAGAGCTGAGACCACAGTCTCAAACACTGCCGTTAGTAACACACTATGCCGTCACGGATTAAAATTCTGCAGAGCTCGCAAAGTCCCCCTGCTCATGCTAGCACATGTCCAGGCCAGTTTGAAGTAAGCAAATGACCATCTGGATGATCCAGAGGAGGCATGGGAGAAGGTCATGTGGTCAAATGAGACAAAAATAGAACTAGAGATCATACTTTGGAGGTGCTTTTCTGCAAAGGGGAGAGGACAACTGCATGGTATTGAAGGGAGGATTGATGAGGTCTTGTGTTACGAGTCCGGGTGGTGGAACCTCTGTGCTTCGGTGTAAGGAGGGACCAGGGGGGCGTGACTAAGTGGCTACTCGGCCTGACCAAGGTCGCACGGCGGCTCAATCGACTCCGTGAACCAGGGAG
Organism: Phyllobates terribilis; assembly: GCF_046119375.1. Lineage (NCBI taxonomy): Eukaryota > Metazoa > Chordata > Amphibia > Anura > Dendrobatidae > Phyllobates > Phyllobates terribilis. Next base: position 740,345,687 of record NW_027362763.1, read on the forward strand.
GGACCGAGCAGGGGGACCAGGTGCCACTCTGGGACCAACCTTGTGAGAGCAGGTGACTCCCACGGGTCAGATGGCAGGAACTGACCGGTACAGCGGATGAGCACGGCAGGAAGGCTGACGGGTGGTCCGGGTAGTTAAGCAGACTGGTTCGGCAGATAGCCAGACGGATGCTCCGGGTAGGCAGGCTGGCGGGCACAACAGGTAACAGACAGGTGCTTCCAAGTAAGAAGGCTGGTGGACACGGCAGGTAACTGGCAGGTGCTTCCAGGTAAGCAGGCTGGCGGGCACAACTATAGACAGACTGGCGGGCTGGACTGCAGACAGACTGGCGGGCAAGACTGTAGACAGACTGGCGGGCAGAACTGACAAGCAGCGGGACCTGAGGGCTGAAGCAAGTGTTAGCACACGGAACAACAACCTTGCACAGGCACCTCCATATTGGAGGAGGTGCTTTAAATAGGGGAAGTCCTCCGGCCATTGGCCGGGGACTTTTTAGGACGGCGTGCGCGGCCCCCTTAAGAGGGAGGGAGCGCGCGCGCCCTAAGCACGGTGCCCGGAAAGCTGCGAGCAGTGCGCGCCACAGTAGCTGCAGGACGGGAGCCGGAAGATGCCGGACCAGGGCCGTGGAGGTGAGGGGAACGGCGTCTCTGCCCGGCAGGAGGCAGAGACGCCGATGCTGCAGTCCCCCCCCCCCTTTATGCCCCCCTTCTTTAAGCCCGAGAGAAATTTTTTAAGAAGATGAGGGGCATGAATGTTCTCCCTGGGTTCCCAAGACCTCTCCTCCGGGCCAAACCCCTTCCAAACCACAAGAAAGAAAGTCTTTCCTCTTACCCTCTTGGTGGCCAAAATGTTATCTACCTCAAAGACGTCCTCAGGAGAGGTACCTGGATAGTCCGAGAAGGAATTAAGGACAACAGGTTTGAGGAGGGATACATGAAAGGAGTTGGGAATCTGTAAGGTGACCGGGAGTTTCAGCTTGTAGGCCACGGTATTGATTTGGTTCAGAACCTCGAACAGACCGATGAACCACGGACCCAACTTATAGGAAGGTATCTTGAGACGGACATATTTGGAGGAAAGCCAGACCTTGTCTCCCGGACGGAATTGAGGCAGATCAGACGTCTCTTATCGGCATGTCTCTTCATCAGCTTGGAGGACTGAAGAAGTGCAGATTTAGTGTCTTCCCAAATAGCCGAAAATTCACTGACAAGGGACTCCGCGGCAGGATTGTCCACTGAAGAGGAGAAGGGAAACGGAATCCGGGAGTGTTGACCGTAGACCACAAAGAACGGGGATTTAGTAGAAGACTCGCTCTCATGGTTGTTATAGGAGAACTCGGCCCAGGGCAGAAGCTCAACCCAATCGTTATGGTGGGCATTGACGAAGTGCCGGAGAAAGCTAGTAAGGACCTGGTTGATACGTTTCACTTGACCATTGGATTGAGGATGATAAGCAGAGGAAAAATCCAAGGAGACATCTAGTAGCTTGCACGTAGCTATCCAGAAGCGCGAAATGAACTGAACCCCGCGATCAGACACAAAGTGGAGGGGTAGGCCGTGAAGACGGAAGATGTGATGGATGAAGTCCTTAGCCAGCACAGATGCAGATGGAAGACCAGGCAGAGGAATGAAGTGGGCCATTTTAGAGAAGTGGTCAACGACCACCCAAATGACTGTACAACCGGCAGAGACAGGGAGATCCATAATGAAGTCCATGTGTTGCCACGGAGCGGAAAGCACGGGAAGAAGAAGGAGACGGCCGGATGGAAGGTGCCGAGGAACATTGTTACGGGCACAGGAGGAACAAGCCGCGACGAAGTCCGCAACATCCTTGCGCAGAGAAGGCCACCAGTAATGTCGGGCGATGAGCAGAAAGGTCTTCCTCTGACCAGCATGACCGGCTATTTGGATGAATGGACCCAGAGTAGAACCTTCTTACGATCTGGGACTGCCACAAAGGTCTTACCGGGTGAAGAAGAGACAGATCAAACGGAGCCACAGTCATTATTTTGGAGGGGTCGATGATATGTAGAGGCTCCTCCTCTTGGTCAGTGGACAGGAACGAGTGGGATAAAGCGTCAGGCTTAATGTTCTTGTCCGCCGGGCAGTAATGCAGAGTGAAGCAGAATCGGGCAAAGAATAGAAACCACCTGGCCTGACGCGGATTAAGTCTTTGGGCGTTTTGTAAATAGGCAAGGTTTTTGTGATCAGTGTAGATGACCACCGGATGCAGAGCCCCCTCAAGCAAGTAACGCCACTCTGCCAGCGCCAATTTGATGGCTAGCTGCTCACGGTCTCCTATGGAGTAGTTGCGCTCAGACGAGGAGAAGAGCTTGGAGAAGAAGCCACAGGTTACCGTTCTCCTGGACGGGGATTTCTGGGTGAGCACCGCTCCGGCGGAGGATGCATCAATCTCCAGGAAGAACTGCTTGTTGCAATCCGGACGGTGCAGCACAGGGGCGGAGGAGAAAGCTTGTTTTAGGGAGATGAAGACCTCCTCCACTTCGGAAGTCCATTCCCTGGGATTTGCTCCCTTACGGGTGAGCGCAGAGATAGGAGCGGTCCGGAAGGAGAAATGAGGGATGAAGAGGCGGTAATAATTTGCGAAGCGCAGGAATCGCTGAATTGCCTTCAACCCCTCCGGTCGCGGCCACTTTAGGACGGCAGAAACCTTCTCGGGATCAATCCGCAGACCAGTCTCGGAGATAATATAGCCCAGGAACGGAAGGGAGGTCTGCTCGAAGAGGCATTTCTCAAATTTTGCGTATAGGCGATTCTGACGGAGCCTTAGCAGAACCTGACGAACATCCCTCCGGTGTGAGGGTAGATCCGGAGAGAAGACCAAGATATCGTCCAGGTACACCACCACGCAAGAATACAGGAGATCACGGAAGATGTCATTAACCAGCTCCTGGAAGACGGCTGGAGCATTACAGAGACCACAGGGCATCACGCAATATTCATAGTGACCGTCCCGGGTGTTGAATGCCGTCTTCCACTCATCTCCCTGGCGGATCCGGACCAAATTATACGCCCCATGAAGATCGAGCTTGGTGAAGATCTTCGCACCTTTAAGTCGGTCGAACAGCTCTGAGATGAGAGGCAGGGGGTACTTATTCTTGATGGTAATCTGGTTTAGACCCCTGTAATCGATACAGGGACGTAGTGAGCCGTCTTTCTTCTTAACAAAGAAGAATCCTGCTCCAGCCGGGGCGGTAGATTTGTGGATGTATCCCCTGGCGAGATTCTCCTCTATGTACTCAGACATGGCCTGGGTCTCAGCCAGCGACAAGGGGTAGATACGCCTGGGGGGAGGAGAAGCACCAGGTACCAGGTCGATTGGGCAATCATATGGCCTATGAGGTGGAAGTGTCTCTTCCTTCTTTTTGTCGAAGACGTCCGCATAGGACCAGTAGGGTGCCGGCAGACCAGGTAGATTAGCCAGAGTAGACGGAGGTCGAGCAGGACGAACCGGAACCAGGCAGGACTCATGGCATTCCTGACCCCAACAGAGCACTTCACCAGATCTCCAATTCAGGATGGGTTCTTGTCTCTGTAACCAGGGTAGACCAAGCAAGAGGGAGTGAGAGAGACCGGACAGCACATGAAAGGAGATCTTCTCCCAGTGCAACATTCCCACCTGAAGGGTTACAGGCTCTGTGACGAGCAGGATGGTCTCCGGAAGAAGTCTTCCATCCACGGAAGCGACCGCCAACGGTTCAGCCAGACGTATGGTAGGAATCTGATACCGCTCCACAACAGCCTGTGAAATGAGATTCCCAGCGGCTCCGGAATCCAGGTGCGCAGTCTCAAAGAAGCGGGTCTCACTACTGGAAATAAAAACAGATAAAGTCAAGGACGGAGAGGATTTACTCTTGCCTAGGACGACCTCTCCGAGCGGTCCTAGACACTGGAGTTTCCCGGGCCTCACCGGGCAGGATTGGATCAGATGCTTTTTACGGCCACAGTAGAAGCAACTCCCCTCGGCTCAGCGCGTCTTCTGGCGAGACTTGACCATCTTGGTTTGGTCAATTTGCATGGGCTCAGGTGAACATGCCCGGGGAATTGCTGGTTGAAAGGCAGACTTTTGGAATACAGGAGCGAGACGCGGAAATCTTCTCTCCCGGGTAGTCTCCTTGGCTTGTTCCTGAAAACGGATGTCAATCTGGGTAGCTAATGACACCAGGTCGTCCAGGGTGGTAGGGATGTCATGACCGGCTAGCTCATTCTTGATCCGACCGGAAAGACCCTCCCAGAAGGTAGACACCAGGGCCTCGTTGTTCCAGGCAAGCTCGGATGCGAGAGTTCGGAAATGTATGGCATACTGGCCTACAGAGAGACTCCCTTGGCGGAGACTGAGAAGTGAGGAGGCAGTAGAAGTTTTTCATCCGGGCTCATCGAAGACCTTCCGGAAGGCAGCGAGGAAAGCCGGAACATTGGACACCAGGGGAGCCCCTCTTTCCCACAGAGGATTTAGCTATGCCAATGCCTCCCTGGTGAGGTGGGACATGATGAACGCCATCTTGGCCCGGTCGGAGGGGAACTGATGTGCCAGGAGTTCAAAGTGCAGCGTGCACTGATTTAAGAAGCCCCGACATAAGACGGGGTCACCACCAAAACGTGGAGGCGCAGAGAACCGGGGTCCAGAGCCGGGTGCCATAGCGCCAGTAGGTTGAGGTGCCGCCGGAGTTGGTGCCGCTCGGCTAGAGACGGACACAGACGGGGTGGACAGCGTGTCCAGGTGGGAATTGACATTCCGCAGATAGGTCAGGATAGTCTCCTGTTGGGATCTCTGTCGTGAGACCACCTGGTACAGGTCAGAGAGCGAAGGAGCCTGGGGGCCACCGGGTTCCATGGCCTGTGCAAACTGTTACGAGTCTGGGTGGTGGATCCTCTGTACTTCGGTGCAAGGAGGGACTAGAGGGGCGTGACTAAGTGCCTACTCGGCCTGACCAAGGTCGCATGGCGGCTCAATCGACTCCGTGAACCAGGGAGAGACCGAGCAGGGGGACCAGGTGCCACTCTGGGACCGACCTTGTAAGAGCAGGTGACTCCCATGGGTCAGATGGCAGGAACTGACCGGTACAGCGGATGAGCACGGCAGGAAGGCTGACGGGTGGTCCGGGTAGTTAAGCAGACTGGTTCGGCAGATAGCCAGACGGATGCTCCGGGTAGGCAGGCTGGCGGGCACAACAGGTAACAGACAGGTGCTTCCAGGTAAGCAGGCTGGTGGACACGGCAGGTAACTGGCAGGTGCTTCCAGGTAAGCAGGCTGGCAGGCACAGCTATAGACAGACTGGCGGGCTGGACTGCAGACAGACTGGCGGGCAGGACTGTAGACAGACTGGTGGGCAGGACTGACAGGTAGCGGGACCTGAGGACTGAAGCAAGTGTTAGCATATGGAACAACAACCTTGCACAGGCACCTCCATATTGCAGGAGGTGCTTTAAATAGGGGAAGTCCTCCGGCCATTGGCCGGGGACTTTTTAGGATGGCGCGCGGCCCCTTTAAGAGGGAGGGAGCACGCTCGCGCCCTAAGCACGGTGCCCTTGAAGTTGCGCGCAGTGCGCGCAACAGTCGCTGCAGGACGGGAGCCGGAAGACGCCGGACCAGGGGTGAGGTGAGGGGAACGGCGTCTCTGCCTGGCAGGAGGCAGAGACGCCGATGCTACATCTTGTATCGCGAGATTTTGCCAACAACCTCCTTCCCTCAGTAAGAGCACTGAAGACGGGTCGTTGCTGGGTCTTCCAGCATGACAATGAGCCAAAACACACAGCCAGGGCAACTAGGGAGTAGCTTTGTAAGAAGCATTTCAAGGTCCTGCAGTGGCCTAGCCAGTCTCCAGACCTGAACCGAATAGAAAATCTTTGGAGTATGCTGAAACTCAATGTTGCCCAGAGACAGCCCCGAAACCTGAAAGATCTGCAGAAGATCTGTATGGAGGAATGGGCCAAAATCCCTGCTGCAGTGTGTGCAAACTTGGTCAAGAACTACAGGAAACGTCTGACCTATGTAATTGCAAATAAAGGTTTCTGTACCAAATATTAAGTTCTGTTTTTCTTTTGTATCAAATACTTATTTCATGCAATAAAATGCAAATTAATTATGTAAAAATCCAACAATGTGATTTTCTGGATTTTCTTTTTAGATTCTTTCTCTCACTGGTAAAGTGTACCTACGATAAAAATTACAGACCTCTCCATTCTTTGTAGGTCAGATAATTAGCAAAATCAGCAGTGTATCAAATACTTATTTTCCCCTCTGTATATTAGGCTTGTAGAGACAAATTTAGCATGTTTTACATGATATACATGCCCAAAATGTATTAATTGTCCAAACCTTCGCTGAAGCATGGAAATTACCCATAATGTCCATGAATGCTTAAATGTAAGAATAGATAATTGCATGATTTAAGTCTGATCAGGATATTAAAAGACAATACCATTTGCTCTGAAGTACCACTCCATTTTTTTCTATCTGGAGACTTATGATATTCTTCTGTTCAGTTATGTCATGTGATCTCATGGTGACCCTCTGGGCATTACACAATGTTATGTCCTCTGAAGGGTGTCACCATCTCAGTCAATATAACTGCCTGTATGATGCAATGTCATGGAATGTGCCACACAGGGGAGAGGGAAAAGCAAATATTATAGTTTATGAAGATGATTAGACAGCTAATGTCACACAGATGTAATGTAGGAGATGACAGCTCAGCCTCCATGATTGTATACTGAAAATCTATTAGCTCATTAGGAAAATATAGAGGATAAATGCATTGTTATCACAGGAGGTAGAGATGCTTCTTTCTCTTACTGGCCATATGGTGCTGTGTGGATGCATCATGAATTGATAGCATAGCGTAGAGGAGAGAGAAGCAGAGTGAAGTCTAAAATTCAAGGAGTCTGAAGAGAAGAAAACGGGCTAATAGTAAGTACACTATATATAGAAAAGAGTAAAGTGTCATAAGCAAACAGCTGGGGAGTGAAAGGTTGAAAAAAAAAAAAACAGGAGTGCTTCTTTAAGATTATCTGGTGAACATGGCTTTCCAACTACCACCCTAGTTTTTTTTTCCAGGGGTTGGCATCTTCTAGCTTTTTCTTTATTCCCTCCACATTGAAGTGAATATTTATTACCTTGTGATGATGGAGCTTGTAAAGGGGTGTCATTTATTAGACAACTAGAGTTAGTTCTTGAAGCTAATGTATCAAAAGTAGAATAATCATAGAATGGTAGAGTTGGAAGGGACCGCCAGGGTCATCGTGTCCAACCCCCTTCTCAATGTTGGATTCACTAAACCATCTCAGTCCAGCCTCTAAAGACTTCCATTGAAGGAAAACTCCCCATCTCTTGTGGCCGCCTGTTCCACTCGTTAATCACCATTACTGTCAAAAAGTTTTATCTAATATCTAATCTGTATCATTGAATGTTAGAGTTGGAAGGGACCTCCAGGGTCATTGTGTCCAACCCCCTGTTCAATGCAGGATTCACTAAACCATCTCAGACAGATGTCTGTCCAGCCTCTGTTTGAAGACTTCCATTGAAGGAGAACTCACCACCTCTCGTGGCCGCCTGTTCCACTCGTTAATCATCATTACTGTAAAAAAGTTTTTTCTAATATCTAATCTGTATCTTTTCTCTTTCAGTTTCATTCCATTGCTTCTCGTGTTTCCATGTGCAAATGAGAATAACGATGATCCCTCTACACTGTGACAGCCCTTCAGATATTTTTAGACAGCTATTAAGTCTCCTCTTAGCCTTCTTTTTTCCAATGTGCAATGGTAAGATCTGAGCAACTTTTACAAGTGCCAAATTGTCTAGAGGACTGGGATAGAACACCGCTGAAACTTTGGGTTTTGTGGGTTGTTCCTGGTAGGCAGGATTAGTACCCTTCGAAAAAGGTAAAAGAAAGGCAGTTAGTGAGCTAGTGACAGGGACATGGGTTCTCAAGGCTCATCCATGAGTGTGAGAGGTGAAGGCTAGCCTGTCTGTGCCGATACCACAGAAGTTCTACCACCAGAGGCAAGTGCATTGTAGCTTGCTGTGTATGGCGCTGCATAGGCGCAAACTGGTCAGGGTGCCCATACTGGCCCCCGTTTACCCCTAAAAGTACCCCTATGAAAGAATGGTCTTCCTTTGAAACTGTCGGTTGAATCACATTTTCTTTTACATCATATGGACGGCCAAGTGTGTGTGCTTCACCTCTATGGGGAAGAGATAGCACCAACATGAGAAGAAAATAAATTGTTGGAGGCAGTGTGATACTCTGGACAATGTTCTGTTGGGAAACTTTGGGTCCTGGCATTTATGACAATAATACTGTGACATGATTCACCTACAAGAACACTGTTGTCTATCATTATTTGAACATATGCAGTGACTGCACCCTCTACTGACGAGGGGTTGTTTTTAGTGTTGAGCGAGCATGCTCGACACTGCTCGGTACTCGCCCGAGCATCTCACTACTCGGGATGTTCGGCGAGCACCGAGCATTTCTGGGTTACTCGGGCAGGAGCTCGGGTCTCCGCAATGCCCGTTTGGCGCTCTTTACAGAGCCAATGAACATGCAGGGATTGCCAGCCAGTCACTGTAATGCCGCAGCCATGTTGGTTGTGGGCATCACAGTGATTGGCTGGCCGCACAGCGTCACCTCGAGTATTTAAAACCGGGCGCCGCCATCTTAGACACAGTCGCTCCGGATCAGACGGTGTAGGGAGAGTGCTGCTGAGTTAGGGAGAGATTTATACTGCGAAATAGGTAGTGTAGGGTCTCTAAAGCCTGCAAAATCAAACAAGCAGTCCTTCTCAGGACTAATATCCCAGATGTCAGGTAGGCAGGCTGTATAGGAGACGCAGTGGTTATACCAACAAACACTGCATTACAGTCCTGTGTGCTGCTTTTCAAATTGCTAGACTTAGCCTCAGGTCTCAGGGGACAGGAAAAATCCTTTTTTTTTCATCTAAATCCTCTTTTTTTTTTTTTCCTCAGTCAGACTGTACAAATACCCGTCTTATTAACCTTTTGGTATTCCCCCCCCCCAAAAAAAAATAATAATTGAGTGTGTCTGTGAGTGTTCAGACACAAATATATCTGTTTAAAAGAGTCTGGTGTAGGCCAAATAACTAGAACTGTGGTTTTGCAGTTCCACGGTTCAAATCTCTGTATTATCCACTTTTTTGCCTTTTTTCAATAAAAAAAAACACATTTTGAGTGTCTCGTTGACTGTTTAAAACAAATATATCTGTTTAAAAGATTCTGGTGTAGGCCAGATAACTAGAACTGTGGTTTTCCTCTTCCACGGTTCAAATCTGGGTGTAATCCACCTTTTTGCATAAAAAAAACATTTTGAGTGTCTCGCTGACTGTTCAGACACAAATATATCTGTTTAAAAGAGTCTGGTGTAGGCCAGATAACTAGAACTGTGGTTTTCCTCTTCCACGGTTCAAATCTCTGTATTATCCACTTTTTTGCATTTTTTCAATAAAAAAACATTTTGAGTGTCTCGCTGACTGTTCAGACACAAATATATCTGTTTAAAAGAGTCTGGTGTAGGCCAGATAAGTAGAACCGTGGTTTTGCAGTTCCATGGTTCAAATCTCTGTATTATCCACGTTTTTGCCTTTTTTCAATAAAAAAACATTTTGAGTGTCTCGCTGACTGTTCAGACACAAATATATCTGTTTAAAAGAGTCTGGTTTAGGCCAGATAACTAGAACCGTGGTTTTGCAGTTCCACGGTTCAAATCTCTGTATTATCCCCTTTTTTGCCTTTTTTCAATAAAAAAAAAACATTTTGTGTGTCTCGCTGACTGTTCAGACACAAATATATCTGTTTAAAAGATTCTGGTGTAGGTCAGATAACTAGAACTGTGGTTTTCCTCTTCCACGGTTCAAATCTGGGTGTAATCCACCTTTTTGCATAAAAAAAAACATTTTGAGTGTCTCGCTGACTGTTCAGACACAAATATATCTGTTTAAAAGAGTCTGGTGTAGGCCAGATAACTAGAACTGTGGTTTTCCTCTTCCACGGTTCAAATCTCTGTATTATCCAGTTTTTTGCATTTTTTCAATGAAAAAAAAACATTTTGAGTGTCTCGCTGACTGTTCAGACACAAATATATCTGTTTAAAAGAGTCTGGTGTAGGCCAGATAACTAGAACTGTGGTTTTCCTCTTCCACGGTTCAAATCTCCTTTTTATTACCCTTTTGCCATTGATAGTGCGAGTGTAAGCTTTTTTACTTCATTTACAATGGGCAAGGCGCGTGGCAAGGGACGTGGAACTGGACGTTCTGGTGATGGTGCGTGCAGAGGACGGGGCCGTGGCCAAGTGAAAATGTGCCACAACCAACAGCCACATCTTCTCGCTCCCAGTTCTTGACCGAAATACTAGGGAAGCACACAACAGCACCACTATTGCGAACTGATCAGTGTGAACAGGTTATTAATTGGATAGCAGATAATATTTTCACTCACCTGGGCACCACCTCCTCCGGTCTGTCTTCCACACGGTCAAGTGTTAGTAGCCGTGAGTCTCGACTGCATACTCCTCCTCACCCTGATGCTCCTTCCTCCCACCATGCCGAGTGTCGTCAGACAGCAACTGATCCCACAATTGGACACTCTGAAGAGCTGTTCACTGGTCCATTTCCATATTTGGGCCCCTCGCCTGCTCCGCTTGAAGTGGTGGAAGAGGAGATCCCATTTAGCGATGGCCAAATATCTGAACCACCACAGCCACAGGAAGGCGACGCTGGCAATTTGTCACAAGAGGTGGACGATGACGAGACACAATTGCCACGAAGTGAGGAGGAGGACCGTGGTGCGGAAGTGGAAGAGGAGGAGGTGGTGGATGATCTAGTAACTGACCCAACGTGGCAGGAGGACACACAGAGCGAGGCCAGCAGCACACAGGGGGAGGGAGGCAGAGTACCCCAACAGGCAGGAAGAAGCAGTGTGGTGGCCGCAGACAGAAGGCGGGCAACCATTCCCCGTAACACCAACATGAGGGACGTTGCCAGTACAACCGGTAGGTCTTCCAAAGTCTGGAATTTTTTTAAAGACTCTGCTGATAACCCCAAAACGGCCATTTGTACCACCTGCCAGGCCAGCATCAGCAGGGGTGACAAAACTACCAGCCTGACCACCACCAGCATGATCAGGCACATGTCAGCAAAGCACCCAACTTTGTGGGGCGAACCCCAGGGTCCACGACCAGTGTCAGCGGGTGTCACCACTGCTTCTTCCACTGTTGTGCGTGTAAGAGAACCCCCTGTTGTGCGTGCAAGGCAATCCCCTGTCCATACTGCATGCAAAGATGCCCCCTCCTCTCAGTCTTCACTTGTTATGGCAGTTTCTCAAGAAACAGCATCAACGTCCACTTCCACGTCCCACCGCAGCGTTCAATTGTCCATATCCCAGACCTTTGAACGAAAGCGCAAATTCACAGACAACGCCCCACAGGCCACAATCCTAAATTCGCACATTTCACGACTGCTTGCGTTGGAAATGCTGCCTTTTAGGCTGGTGGAGACGGAATCCTTCCGCAACCTTATAGCGGTGGCCGTCCCTCAGTACTCGGTCCCCAGCCGACACTGTTTTGCCCGGTGTGCCATCCCCGAACTACACAAGCACGTGTCCCAAAACATCTGCCGTGCCCTCAACAACGCAGTTACTGGGAGAGTCCACCTGACAATGGACACGTGGACAAGTGCTTGTGGCCAGGGATGGTACATCTCCCTGTCGGCACACTGGGTAAACAAAGTGGAAGCCGGGACCCAGTCGGACCTTGGGACGGAACACATCCTCCCCACACCGAGGATTGCGAGCCCTATGTCAGTCAGAGTTGCCCCACAGTGTACAGCTCCTGCGCATCATCCTGCTCCTCCTCCTCATGTTCAGCCTCCATCTCAGATATCACCACATCAGTTACAAGCTGGAAGCACTGCAGTACTGCCTCAGCCAAGCGGCAACAGGCTATGCTGAAACTCATAAGCTTAGGTGATAAACCTCACACTGCTTGTGAGTTGTGGACAGCTGTGAAAGAGCAGGCAGATCTGTGGCTGAGACCGCCGAACCTGCATCCAGGCATGGTTGTGTGTGACAATGACCGTAACCTGGTGGCGGCTCTGAGGCGAGGCGAGATCACACACGTACCATGCCTGGCTCATGTGCTTAACCTCGTGGTTCAACGGTTTCTTAAATCGTACCCCGAGTTGCCAGATCTGCTCGTCAAAGTACGCCGCCTGTCTGCTCATTTTCGGAAGTCAGCTACAGCTTCAGCCGCCCTTGCTGTGTTGCAGCAGCGTTTGTTGCTTCCGGCACACCGACTGGTGTGTGATGTCCCCACACGTTGGAACTCTACCCTCCACATGTTGCACATTTGTGAGCAGAAGAGAGCAGTTGTGGAGTACCAGCTGCACCAAGGCCGTCGATATTCAGGTCAGACTCCACACATAAGACCTCAGGAGTGGACCTGGATGTCTGACATATGTACCATCCTGACAAACTTTGAGGAGTTCACCAAGATGGTGAGTGGCGATGACGGCATCATTAGCGTCAGCATCCCACTTGTCTGTCTTTTGCAATGCTCTCTGCAGAGAATTAAAGAGGATGCATTGCAGCCAGAGTATGATGAGATGGATCAAGAAGCCGTAGCGGTCGATTACACACAGCCCAGCCTCATCTCATCCCAACATGCATTGGGGGACAATGAGGGAGAGGAGGAGGAGAAGGAGGAGGAAGAACAGGAGCTGGTATCTTGCGCTGTAGATGGTAGTACCTGTACAACTGTCATACCGTCGGTTCAGCGTGGGTGGCCTGAGGACAGGGGGGAGGAGGAGGAGAGCATGGTCAGTCGTCATCTTGGTGAGGACACGGAAGTCTTGCCCGTTACCAGTTTGGCACGCATGGCTGACTTTATGTTACGCTGCCTTAACCGTGACCCTCACGTTGTCAAAATGTTGGGTGACAGTCATTACTGGTTGGTGACACTTTTAGACCCCCGCTATAAGGAGAACTTTCACTCTCTTATTCCTGAGGTGGAGAGGTCTACAAAAATGGGGTAGTACCAGAAGGCCCTTGCTGCAGAACTGGTAAGAAAATTCCCATCTGAACACGCTAGCAGCAGAGGTCACAGTTCGTTGCCCAACCAAGGCGTACAGGCGAGAGAGACGCAACTCCAATCCAGCAGAGGCAGGGGAACACTGTCAACGTTCTGGGACAGTTTTCTGAGACCCGCCCAGCTTACAGGCCCTGAGTCGCGGGGTACTCTCACAAGGAGTGGAAAGTTGCAAAAGATGATGAGGGAGTACCTTGCCGACCGCACCAGCGTCCTCCGTGTTTCCTCTGTGCCTTTAATTATTGGGTATCCAAGCTGGACACTTGGAATGAACTCGCTCTGTACGCCTTGGAGGTCCTGGCCTGCCCTGCCGCTAGCGTGTTTTTCGGAGCGTGTTTTTAGTGCCGCTGGGGGAATTATAACTGATAAGCGCACTCGCCTGTCAACTGACAATGCTGACAAGCTGACCCTTAACAAAATGAACAAGGGCTGGATTGGGCCAGACTTCTCATCACCACCAAATGACAGCAGAGTAACATAAAGTCAAATCCACTGTGTTATTTCGGGAGGTGTATTCCCATGCACCGCTTCACACCCACACATGGGTATACGCTTCCTCATTTTGGCTGTTTTTTGCTCTTCTCTTTATCCTCAGCCTCCACCACCACTATACCACCAGGGTGACCGTGGTCCGTGTTGCCAGCATTGCAAGTTCCTCCGTCCTAATTTTTGGCAGCTTTTGCTTGGAGGGCATAGGCAAAGACTATGGGAGACCCACTCCCCAATAATGGGAATAATGTTTTTAATATGCTGTACTGCATGGCTCTAGTAAGGGGCATTAAAACCGTCTTGTTAAGCTACTGTGACCTCCACATCTCTTCCAAGGGGCATTAAAACCGTCTTGTTAAGCTACTGTGACCTCCCTGTCTCTTCCAAGGGGCATTAAAACCATCTTGTTAAACCACTCTGAACTCCACGTCTCTTCCAAGGGGCATTAAAACCGTCTTGTTAAGCTACTGTGACCTCCACGTCTCTTCCAAGGGGCATTAAAACCGTCTTGTTAAGCTACTGTAACCTCCACATCTCTTCCAAGGGGCATTAAAACCGTCTTGGTAAACCACTTTGAACTCCACGTCTCTTCCAAGGGGCATTAAAACTGCCTTGTTAAGCTACTGTGACCTCCATGTACCTTCCAAGTGGCATTAAAACCGTCTTGTTAAACCACTCTGAACTCCACGTCTCTTCCAAGGGGCATTAAAACCATCTTGTTAAGCTACTGTGACCTCCACGTCTCTTCCAAGGGGCATTAAAACCGTCTTGTTAAACCACACTGAACTCCACGTCTCTTCCAAGGGGCATTAAAACCGTCTTGTTAAACCACTCTGAACTCCAAGTCTCTTCCAAGTGGCATTAAAACCATCTTGTTAAGCTACTGTGACCTCCACGTCTCTTCCAGGGGGCATTAAAACCGTCTTATTAAACCACTCAGAACTCCACGTCTCTTCCATGGGGCATTAAAACCATCTTGTTAAACCACTCTGAACTCCACGTCTCTTCCAAGGGGCATTAAAACCGTCTTGTTAAGCTACTGTGACCTCCACGTCTCTTCCAAGGGGCATTAAAATCGTCTTGTTAAACCACTCTGAACTCCACGTCTCTTCCAAGGGGCATTAAAACCGTCTTGTTAAGCTACTGTGACCTCCACGTCTCTTCCAAGGGGCATTAAAACCGTCTTGTTAAACCACTCTGAACTCCACAGCTTTTCCAAGGGGCATTGAAATGTTGTTTTTAATTACCTCTAACCTCCACGACTCTTCCAACAGGCATTGCATTTCCTCCTAATTTTAGTCAGCTTTTGCTTTTCAATGCATAGGCGAACACTAGGGGAGACCCACTCCCCAATAATGGGTAGAAGGTTTTTAGTACGCTGTAATCCACGTCTGTTTTCAAGGGGCATTGCAGTTCCTCATAGTTTTTGGAAAGCCTTCCATTCACTGCTTAGGCCAACAGTGTACAGGAGACCCAGGTGCTATAAATGGAAAAAACGGTTTAGTCAAGGCCCTCTGACCTCCATGTCACTTCCAAGGGGCATTGGGGTGCCTCAAAATTTTTGGTAGGCATTGCACTCACTGTATGCCCTATAACTGTGTAGCCGAACCGCTCCTTTCGGTACATATCCTACAAGACATGTGTGGTTGACTGGCCTGATATTGATGTGAATGGTCCCTGTTCCTCCTGCTCTTTCTCCTTTGCCACGACCTCATCCATCATTCATCACCTGAAGCTTTGTTTTAATGGTAGTCATAGATGTAACATACCTGGTGGCGGGCTTGAATAGTGCACCATCTCCCACTATGTAAGATCGCAAACTTGATCTTCTGTTGAGTCTGCTAGCCTGGCTTCTATTCATGCTGTCAGCTTGTCTCTGTTCTGACTGTTTAGGGCGGCGGCCCGGTTGCTTCCTGCTTCTTGTAGCTGCTAATGCGTCTCCATCCTATTGCTGTCTGTCACTTAATATTTAAACCAGCTCCACCTTGGAGCTGATGCCTGAGCAACTCTATCATTCAGTGTGCTCCTTGACTCTGAATGTGCCAGGTCCTGTTCTGTTCTTGCCTGTCCACCAACCTGGGGGCTGTATTCCCAGGCCTGTCTGAACTATCTCCTAGCCTGTTGTCTGTCCGCCTTCCTGGAGGCTGTATTTCCAGGCCAGTCTGAACACGCTCCTAGCCTGTTCGTCCCGCCTTCTAGGGGCCGCATACCTAGATCTGTTATCTGTGTTTTCTTGCCTGTCTGTCCGCCTTACTGGAGGCTGTATTTCCAGGCCAGTCTGAACACGCTCCTAGCCTGTTCGTTAAGCCTTTCTGGGGGCCGCATACCCAAACTCGCTCCTGTATCTCGCTGCAGTGTCAGTTCCTGTCTGAACACTCAGTTCCTGTCTGAACACTCTCCTAACCTGTTACCTGTCTTTCTCTATGTCCGTACCTTCCCTTTTTCTGCAGAGTCTGAACCTGCACCTAACTCCTACTCGTCGCCGTACTTCCGTTTGTGAGTTTAGAGGCCACTCGCTACTTCATTGCAAGTATCTTGTGTGTATCTGGTTCTGCCTTTCCCTTCCAGTCGGTTCCGTGTGAACAGAGCCCTGTCCCCTCTGCTCTGCCTTTGCTCACCGCTCTGGCGGTTTATCTCTGCTCTGCCTTACTCACCGCTCCGGTGGTTCCTGCCCGCTCTGCCTTGTTCACCGCTCTGGCGGTTTCTGCCCACTCTGCCTTGCTCACCGCTCCGGCGGTTTCTGCACGTTCTGCCTTGCTCACCGCTCCGGCGGTTTCTCTTTGCTCCGCCTTGCTCACCGATCCAGCGGTTACTCTCTGCTCTGCCTTGCTCACCGCTCTGGCGGTTCCTGCCTGTTCTGCCTTCCTCACCGCTCCGGCAGTTCCTGCCTGCTCTGCCTTGCTCACCGCTCCGGCGGTTCCTGCCTGCTCTGCCTTGCTCACCGCTCCGGCGGTTCCTGCCTGCTCTGCCTTGCTCACCGTTGCCGCGGTTCCTGCCTGCTCTGATTGCTCACCGCTCCAGCGGTTTATCCCTGCTCTGCTTGCTCATCGCTCCGGCGGCACCTCTCTGCTCTGCTTGTCTACCGCATCTGTGGTTCTGTTCCTGAATCCCAGTCTATACTGGACTCTATCCAGCCTGTGCTCCAACCTGCTAGTACCTCCCCGTCTGCACGCCAGCCGTACTTGTCAGTATCCTCCTGTCTGCACACCAGCTGTGCCTGCCAGTATCCTCCTGTCTGCACTCCAGCCGTGCCTGCCAGTGCCCACCTTTCTGCATGCCAGCTGTGCCTGCCAATACCCACCTGTCTGTGTGCCAGCCTAACCTGCCTGTTCCTGTATTCCCCGGTGTGGGTCAACAGCCGTGTCCGGGGTCTGGCCTGGAGTAGCACCTGGTCCCTCTGCTCGGTTCCTCCCTGGTGCATGGTGTTGTTAGCCATCGTGCGACCTTGGTCGGATCGGGTAGATACTTAGTTACGCCCCTCCAGGCACTCTCCGGTTCATAGCACAGTGGAATCACTAAATCACGCACACGCCAGTCAGCCCGGGCGTGTGCATAACAATAGAACTGAGATAGTAGCAGGAAAACATCCAGCAATCCTTGGAGGAGGTAGGTTATGCGCCAGAACGCTGACCACTTCAGGCCTAGCCGCTACTACATACATGCGCTTGCATTCCAAGGAACAGAAAGCTAAGGAGATGGATGGCCTCATGATCATGAATAATTTACTCGTTGTGTAGAAGGCCGACCACTGCTGCTGTCTGCCTTGTGAACTTTGTGTTGAAGCCTGATTGACCCAGGACCTGCAATCCTTATGTCTGGAGGACGTGTTGCATCCCAGTGTCCATCTGTGTCCTGGCTTCCACAATATTAACCCAGTGTGAAGGCGTCAGTGAGATGGACCATCCCTGGCCATGTTCACTTGTCCACATGTTTGTGGTTAGGCTGTCCTTCCCACTAAATGCACTGGGGAGTGCACAGGTAATGTTTTGGTATGCGCGCTTGTGTATAAGGCTCACCAGGACAAATAGGGGCAGCTGGGGACCGAGTATGGACATCCGGCCGCCCCCTAGCGGCTGGAGACTGAGTGTGGACACCCGGCCGCCCCCTGGCGGCTGGGGACCGAGTGTGGACACCCGGCCGCCGACGCAGCCATGACATGGTGGCCGGCATCTGCCTCCACAAGCCTAAAAGGCCCCATTTCAAGAGCAAGCAACAGTATGGTATTGTAGCCTGGGGGTGGGTGGGTGGCAGGCTGCATACTTGCGCTTGCATTGCAAGGAATGAGGGAGGTACAATTGAACACTGCCCTGGGACAAGGACTTTCACGGGGATAGTTGCAAGTCTGCATCTTTTGATGCGGCAAGGATCACTTCTGATGGGCACACTTTTAGGCAGTGACCTGGGTGTCAGAGATGCTACCAGGGGTCTTCCCCATGCTGGTAGCATGGCCAGATAAGGTTGTAAAATGTTAAAATGACATTTCCCGGTGAATGCATTTGTCACAGTTGAAAGCAATATAAAAGTGCAAAAACGCATAAAAAATGCTACTTGTGAACATAGCCCAAGGTGTGGAGGATTTTTTTTGTTTTTGGTTATTTATTTTACCTTATACACAAGTCTTTACCCCGGAAAGGATGTTCCTTAAGGCTGCGTGCCCACGTTGCGGATTACAAGCGTTTTTGCTGCGGATTTTCCGCAGCGGAAACGCTTGTTAAACGCTAGGTAATCCGCACCCCATGGTCCCCAAGGGGATTCCGCATGTTCTATGCACATGCTGCGGATTTTTCCGCAGCGTTTATGCTGCATACAAAAATCCGCAGCATGTCATTTAATTTTGCGAAAAGCGCAGCGGAACTCCCACCATTGACTTGCATTGAGACACACAGAAACCACGACTGTACATTTTTACAAGCGGCTTCTATGCGTCGCTATGTGCGGATGGTACCCAGTTCTGGAGGAGAGGAGACTCTCATCCAGACCTGGGTACGATTGTACCTGTAAAAAAAGAATAAAATAACAAATAAATTTTATAGTCACCTTTCCGAAGGCTTCTCTTTGAATACCAGCAGAACTGAAGGACCTTCGGTGACATCACAGTCATGTGACCGCAGGCCCTTCACCGCTCTGTCTCGCGATATGCCGGCAGCCGGGAACCAGCCAGGAAGCAGCGCTGCAGCCACGCCGGGGCCTCGGGGGTGAGTATAGCTTTATTTGTTTTAATTTTTACGGTTCACACTGTATAAATCCATGCTGTTTGCATGGATTTATATAGTGTGACCTAGTTGTCAAGCACTTTCCAAGTGATGCTATCGCCTGGAAAGCGCTTGTCAATCTGCATGCGGAAACGCATGTGGATCCGCATGTATTCTGCAGGAAAAACGCATGCACAATCCGCATGCGTTTTTTCTGCCAGGGAGATGCAGAAATGCTGCAGAAATTTTCTGCTTCATTTCTGCATCGTGGGCACATAGCCTAACATATTTCACAGGAAAGCAGTTTCAGTTTTTTGAATGTTTTATTGTGAGCCCGTAAAAGTGGCTTAATACCTCTGACCACGTTGTAGACAGCAGTGACCTGGGGGTCAGAAATG
Source organism: Phyllobates terribilis (assembly GCF_046119375.1). NCBI lineage: Eukaryota > Metazoa > Chordata > Amphibia > Anura > Dendrobatidae > Phyllobates > Phyllobates terribilis. The sequence continues at coordinate 740,364,883 of NW_027362763.1, forward strand.
CTTCCTGGGACGATCCCCATGCTGTCCCCATGTCTTTTGAGCTCTGTCACTATCGTTTTGGGCACTTTTTAGGCTTTCTACAGACTGCCGAAAATGCTCGGGTCTCCCATAGACTAACATTGGGCTCGTTGCTCGGGTCGAGCACCCGAGTATCACGGTGAGCTCGGCCCAAGCTTCGAGCACCCGAGCATTTTAGTGCTCGCTCAAAACTAATTGTTTTCATTGCACTGCCCGGCTTTAAAGCCATTTAGAGTGTATCAAGAATACTATATGTGTTGAGCTAAATACTTTTCTTTTCTAGTGTGGTTAATTCAGCTGCCACACTATTAGCTAAGGAATATGACAAATAGTTCAACATTTTGACTTGGCCTCCAAATTTCTAGACCCACCAGCGATCGAGCATCTGCAGGATTGTGCTGTAAAAACAAGTCCGATCCATGGAGGTCACAGAAGTTGCTGCTCACGTCGTAGTGCATCAGACATTCCACGCACTTCTCCATTCTGCAAAATTGAGTCCACGAGTTCTATAATTAAAGTCAATGTACTGTTTATTTATACATCACCATAGTGAATATGAAGCTGCCTGAGAGCTTTGGCTGCTATAATTAGATCTCCATCTATTCCTTCGAAGCACGACTAACTGGATACTGCAGAGTCACTTTTACTGTTGAGGCTACAATGTTACTCAGGGCACAAGCAAAATTTTTCAATTCAGATATATGACAAATTAACCTGTAAGTTATCTGCATTCACAATCCACAATTTCCTAATTTTATGTGCACACAAGTTTACACAAGTGACACAACCTTCATAGATCATCATCATTACATCATGGGCTATAGGAAAGGCCTTTCATCCAGCAATGACTAGAACAATATTGCAGTATTAAGTTAAATTGCAGTTCTCCTGTAAAGTCCAGCCCAAACTGGGATGGGCTTCAGAGGAGGACCAACCTGGCATGAATGGGGGACTTCAGCAGACCACCAGCTGCTATGGTAACCCATTGGCACCTTGTGATCACGTTGTGCTATGGGGAATGGGAGCTGGGGCATGCATACCCCGGCAACTTAGCCATTAACATGTCTCTGTCTATAATTAACAATGGGATTTCAATGGTTAAAAAAGCAGCGAACAGAGCTAGCTCTGGCCTCTGCTACTGTTGCAGGTAGATCCTGGCTGTGTAACACAGCTGGCATCTGTCAGGTGTGGTGTGCACTCAGTTCCTGAACTCACTCCAGACCTTGTGATGTAATTTTACTTGATGTAGTCACAAAGGGTTTAAGGGAAAAAGCTGTTATCTCAAATTCTAATAGCTCTTGAATCATAGAGGTAGTCCATGAGGGTGTTGTAGGACTCCTAGAAAAAATGGCTCTTCCTATGTTCCTATATTTCTCCAAAAGACCCTACATTACTAGAAAAGAAGAATATAGAGAATAAACCAAAGGACTATGAAAAGGACATGGTGGTCAACAATCCAGCACCAGGTCCTACCATGCCAGGTGATGGTGTGGCGCCCCTGAGGGTTCGACCGCCACAGGGATGCTGCACTTCTTTAATGGAGTGTAGTGTTCCTCCTCTGAGGTAAGAACAGTGTGATGGTCGGGACCCAACCTTTGCATCCAACACCACATTTCTCCACCAGAGGGGGCTAGAATGCACTAGGTGCTGCCTTCCTGGTTACAGGGAGACTGGGGAACCAAGAGTTAGGGGAACCAGTTAGTGGGTTAGGGTGGAGGACTTACAAGTTAGTTACACTTTAAATTTCATATTTAATAAAAAGCCATCTTTGGTTTGGGGTCTTTGACTGTCTTCAATCGCTCTTTGCCTGTCTTTATGCTGTCAATTGCTGAGTGCACTGTGATCTCCCACCCCAACGCGGATCCTGTATGGGCCCGCATCGGATGGAGACACAGCCCTCGTGCCCCGGCCTTGGGACGAGGGGTAGGTTGTAGACAAGGAATGTCTCGACCCGGTCAAGGACCAGGACCAAGAAGGCCCGGAGCTTAGGAGTGTGGCTCCATAGCAAATGGATCCCAGGGAGGATGCAGACGGAGCGGTGTATGCCACCTGTCCTCACCATGCTGATATATTCAGAGGGAGTCCGGCTGCAAGAGGGGTACCGGCCCCCGACACCCGACCTTGCAACTCAACGTCCTGGTTGGGGAAGCCCAGTAGGCCCTGAGGATCCCACCAGGTATCGGACGGAGCGGAGCTGCCACCCGTGCCCTTGTTCTGAGAGGAGCTCAGAGGGAGACCCGGCCTATTCGCACACACACGGACAGGAAAGGATTCGGTCTGTAGTTCAGGAACACTCTGGTGTAGGGTCCCGATTGAACGCTGGACTTACTCGGAGGTTGTCGGACCCCCGTCCCTGGTGACCGCAGTACTCCGCGGGGAGCAGGGAGTCGCCTTCCTTCTGCCAACTCTAAAGTGAGTAAAGCCTTGGAAGTTCACCCCTATGGCCTCCGGACTGTTTATTCTGCGTTACACCGCACGACGCGGCGCCCATGCTCCTCCATTACTACCCCCATCCTCCAGTCTGTCTGCACTGAGGCCTTGCTCTGCCTGTGGGGAGTAGTAATAACTCTGGCCGCCGTAACACCATGCCTCAGCGGACTGCAGCGGCGCTGGTGGCCCTCACCAGGTGCCACAGGTGGCGTAGTCGTAAATCAGCCACTCAACCCGGATAAGCCCACACCATCCTTTTTAATGTGATGGCCCTGAGCACGGGTCGGGTCCAGGCCACGGCTGCACCCCATCTCTCCATCACAGGACCCGACTCCGAGTCCCCCATCTCCCAGGGTAAACAAAAGGGTTTTTCGAGAAGAGGTGTCACAACCTGGCGTAGTCGGCAGGATAGCGTGCCCGCAGCAAAGGAAGGAAGTACCCATTGCTACCGGGTACTGTGTGCCTTATACCTTGAACTGTCGTTTTACACTTAAAATGGCGCCCGCCCAAGAAGAACAGGCGCTATAACGTTGTGAAAAGACTGTCTTTGAACACCTCCCATCGTGGGCTGGGTTCCCGCTTAGCGCAAAAAATGTGGACTGCCCCTTCCATCAGAGACTGTCCACGGGGTAATGCCCGTCAAACCGGATGGGCTGAACGAAGGCGGGCCTGTCAGCATGCCGCTCAGGAACCGCCCCGAAAGAGGAGGAAGAAGAAAAGCAACAAGGTGCTGCCATTGCAGTCGGAGGTTGGCATTCGTCAGAGGCAGACATGGACGCTTCTGGAGGGCAAACCAACGCACCTTCTGAACCCGGTTCAGGCCCTTCACCCGGCAGGGAGCGAGGCAGCAGTGTTCTCACATCGGGAGATTTTGAATTTCTCCGGCAGGAAGCCCCAGGTCTCTTGCGGAGACAGAGAGAGACCCAGGAGACGGCGACGGCTGCGTGACGGGAAGAGATGTTGCTACGTATCCGGGCCCGCCGCCAAGGAGTTGAAGTCCCAGGACAAGGAGACGCGGAGACAGAGGTCGTGAGCGGCCCAGCGGTGGGTGATTGTGCTACCCCTGCCCCGGCTGCAGAGCCTACCGTAACGATCCTGGACCTCATGGCCGAATATCTAATACCCCACGTGGCCACCTGGGAGCAGCTCCGGAGCTGCAAGCGGCAGCTATAGGTGGGGACCTGCGATGCTGCCCTAATCCCGAACCCGAAGTGCCTGAAGCTGCAGAGGTTTCCACCGGCTCAAACCCGGATTGGTCCGCGCTTCCAGAGGACCCGCAGCAACCCGTGATGATGCCGTTACCCGCACCAGCAGTAACCTGGCCGGAGGCTGAGGAGTGGGCCTGGGACAACCGGGGGGGGACCTGATGGGCTTCCGCCGGGAGACCCGGGCTGAAGCGCACAGGAGGAGCCAGTGGTGCAGCGACCAAATCTTCCAGCTCGCTCGGGAGCAAAGTCAACGGGAGCTCCTCTGCGAACGCCTCGAGGTACGGGCCAAAGCTGCGAAATCCCGGGCTCGTCAGGAAGAGGCCACCCGTCCCAGTCCCCGTGTGGAAGGACAGGTCGTCCGCTTCCACCATGAGGCGGGGTGGGGGTTCATTAGAAGTCCCCAGTACCAGGACGACGTCTTTGTCAGCCGGCGGGACGTCGAGCCGCGTTTGAAGAAGGGACACCCTGGTCGGGACCTCTTCCCGGGTGATACAGTGACCTTTTCTCGCCACTAGGGGTGCGGGGGTGGTACGCCCTGGATGTACACAAAGTGTCCGGGAGCGACGTCCCCTCGTGCTCAGCCTCAGGGGACCGGTTAGCCTCCGTCAGGAGGAACGAGCCTTTTCCCAGGAGGGAACCCGAGGTTTAAGCAGCCCCGGCTGTTGCAGTTTGTTTACAAGTTAATGTGTGTTGACATTTCTATTTTTCTTACTTTATAACCCCGGTTTAATGAGACATGTGTCCCTGCGGACTGGCAGCAGACAGACTCTTTCCCTTGTATATAGTTTGCATCTTTTTAGGTGCTCCATATTGGTTTTATACAAAACCGCGGACATTTCTACCTCAAGACCTCAGAAGAAAAACCTGTCAGGGTGGCTCTCTGGGAGGTCCAACTCGGGATCTTCATGCCCTGCAGCCACCCCAGGGCTCACGTTGAGGGTTTGGGGCAGGTCCCTCGCACTTCTGAACTGACTCTGCGTCTTTGCACCTTGACCTGTCTGTTTGCACCAAAATGTCTCCGGAAAATGCTAGCACTTTTATAATTTTATAATTTTATACTCTTATATTTTTGTAATTTTGTACTGTATAATATGTTTTGCAACGTTTAAGAAGATGTGCCTCCCATAAAGGGAAGATAGTTCATGTTTATATTAAAAAGAAAATTTCCTGGGTGTTACTCTTTTGCAGCCCGCGGACGTGCTGTGTTTTACCAGGGGAAAATGTGGCGCCCCTGAGGGTTCGACCGCCACAGGGATGCTGCACTTCTTTAATGGAGTGTAGTGTTCCTCCTCTGAGGTAAGAACAGTGTGATGGTCGGGACCCAACCTTTGCATCCAACACCACATTTCTCCACCAGAGGGGGCTAGAATGCACTAGGTGCTGCCTTCCTGGTTACAGGGAGACTGGGGAACCAAGAGTTAGGGGAACCAGTTAGTGGGTTAGGGTGGAGGACTTACAAGTTAGTTACACTTTAAATTTCATATTTAATAAAAAGCCATCTTTGGTTTGGGGTCTTTGACTGTCTTCAATCGCTCTTTGCCTGTCTTTATGCTGTCAATTGCTGAGTGCACTGTGATCTCCCACCCCAACGCGGATCCTGTATGGGCCCGCATCGGATGCAGACACAGCCCTCGTGCCCCGGCCTTGGGACGAGGGGTAGGTTGTAGACAAGGAATGTCTCGACCCGGTCAAGGACCAGGACCAAGAAGGCCCGGAGCTTAGGAGTGTGGCTCCATAGCAAATGGATCCCAGGGAGGATGCAGACGGAGCGGTGTATGCCACCTGTCCTCACCATGCTGATATATTCAGAGGGAGTCCGGCTGCAAGAGGGGTACCAGCCCCCGACACCCGACCTTGCAACTCAACGTCCTGGTTGGGGAAGCCCAGTAGGCCCTGAGGATCCCACCAGGTATCGGACGGAGCGGAGCTGCCACCCGTGCCCTTGTTCTGAGAGGAGCTCAGAGGGAGACCCGGCCTATTCGCACACACACGGACAGGAAAGGATTTGGTCTGTAGTTCAGGAACACTCTGGTGTAGGGTCCCGATTGAACGCTGGACTTACTCGGAGGTTGTCGGACCCCCGTCCCTGGTGACCGCAGTACTCCGCGGGGAGCAGGGAGTCGCCTTCCTTCTGCCAACTCTAAAATGAGTAAAGCCTTGGAAGTTCACCCCTATGGCCTCCGGACTGTTTATTCTGCGCTACACCGCACGACGCGGCGCCCATGCTCCTCCACTACTACCCCCATCCTCCAGTCTGTCTGCACTGAGGCCTTGCTCTGCCTGTGGGGAGTAGTAATAACTCTGGCCGCCGTAACACCATGCCTCAGCGGACTGCAGCGGCGCTGGTGGCCCTCACCAGGTGCCACAGGTGGTGTAGTCGTAAATCAGCCACTCAACCCGGATAAGCCCACACCATCCTTTTTAATGTGATGGCCCTGAGCACGGGTCGGGTCCAGGCCACGGCTGCACCCCATCTCTCCATCACAGGACCCGACTCCGAGTCCCCCATCTCCCAGGGTAAACAAAAGGGTTTTTCGAGAAGAGGTGTCACAACCTGGCGTAGTCGGCAGGATAGCGTGCCCGCAGCAAAGGAAGGAAGTACCCATTGCTACCGGGTACTGTGTGCCTTATACCTTGAACTGTCGTTTTACACTTAAAATGGCGCCCGCCCAAGAAGAACAGGCGCTATAACGTTGTGAAAAGACTGTCTTTGAACACCTCCCATCGTGGGCTGGGTTCCCGCTTAGCGCAAAAAATGTGGACTGCCCCTTCCATCAGAGACTGTCCACGGGGTAATGCCCGTCAAACCGGATGGGCTGAACGAAGGCGGGCCTGTCAGCATGCCGCTCAGGAACCGCCCCGAAAGAGGAGGAAGAAGAAAAGCAACAAGGTGCTGCCATTGCAGTCGGAGGTTGGCATTCGTCAGAGGCAGACATGGACGCTTCTGGAGGGCAAACCAACGCACCTTCTGAACCCGGTTCAGGCCCTTCACCCGGCAGGGAGCGAGGCAGCAGTGTTCTCACATCGGGAGATTTTGAATTTCTCCGGCAGGAAGCCCCAGGTCTCTTGCGGAGACAGAGAGAGACCCAGGAGACGGCGACGGCTGCGTGACGGGAAGAGATGTTGCTACGTATCCGGGCCCGCCGCCAAGGAGTTGAAGTCCCAGGACAAGGAGACGCGGAGACAGAGGTCGTGAGCAGCCCAGCGGTGGGTGATTGTGCTACCCCTGCCCCGGCTGCAGAGCCTACCGTAACGATCCTGGACCTCATGGCCGAATATCTAATACCCCACGTGGCCACCTGGGAGCAGCTCCGGAGCTGCAAGCGGCAGCTATAGGTGGGGACCTGCGATGCTGCCCTAATCCCGAACCCGAAGTGCCTGAAGCTGCAGAGGTTTCCACCGGCTCAAACCCGGATTGGTCCGCGCTTCCAGAGGACCCGCAGCAACCCGTGATGATGCCGTTACCCGCACCAGCAGTAACCTGGCCGGAGGCTGAGGAGTGGGCCTGGGACAACCGGGGGGGGACCTGATGGGCTTCCGCCGGGAGACCCGGGCTGAAGCGCACAGGAGGAGCCAGTGGTGCAGCGACCAAATCTTCCAGCTCGCTCGGGAGCAAAGTCAACGGGAGCTCCTCTGCGAACGCCTCGAGGTACGGGCCAAAGCTGCGAAATCCCGGGCTCGTCAGGAAGAGGCCACCCGTCCCAGTCCCCGTGTGGAAGGACAGGTCGTCCGCTTCCACCATGAGGCGGGGTGGGGGTTCATTAGAAGTCCCCAGTACCAGGACGACGTCTTTGTCAGCCGGCGGGACGTCGAGCCGCGTTTGAAGAAGGGACACCCTGGTCGGAACCTCTTCCCGGGTGATACAGTGACCTTTTCTCGCCACCAGGGGTGCGGGGGTGGTACGCCCTGGATGTACACAAAGTGTCCGGGAGCGACGCCCCCTCGTGCTCAGCCTCAGGGGACCGGTTAGCCTCCGTCAGGAGGAACGAGCCTTTTCCCAGGAGGGAACCCGAGGTTTAAGCAGCCCCGGCTGTTGCAGTTTGTTTACAAGTTAATGTGTGTTGACATTTCTATTTTTCTTACTTTATAACCCCGGTTTAATGAGACATGTGTCCCTGCGGACTGGCAGCAGACAGACTCTTTCCCTTGTATATAGTTTGCATCTTTTTAGGTGCTCCATATTGGTTTTATACAAAACCGCGGACATTTCTACCTCAAGACCTCAGAAGAAAAACCTGTCAGGGTGGCTCTCTGGGAGGTCCAACTCGGGATCTTCATGCCCTGCAGCCACCCCAGGGCTCACGTTGAGGGTTTGGGGCAGGTCCCTCGCACTTCTGAACTGACTCTGCGTCTTTGCACCTTGACCTGTCTGTTTGCACCAAAATGTCTCCAGAAAATGCTAGCACTTTTATAATTTTATAATTTTATACTCTTATATTTTTGTAATTTTGTACTGTATAATATGTTTTGCAACGTTTAAGAAGATGTGCCTCCCATAAAGGGAAGATAGTTCATGTTTATATTAAAAAGAAAATTTCCTGGGTGTTACTCTTTTGCAGCCCGCGGACGTGCTGTGTTTTACCAGGGGAAAATGTGGCGCCCCTGAGGGTTCGACCGCCACAGGGATACTGCACTTCTTTAATGGAGTGTAGTGTTCCTCCTCTGAGGTAAGAACAGTGTGATGGTCGGGACCCAACCTTTGCATCCAACACCACATTTCTCCACCAGAGGGGGCTAGAATGCACTAGGTGCTGCCTTCCTGGTTACAGGGAGACTGGGGAACCAAGAGTTAGGGGAACCAGTTAGTGGGTTAGGGTGGAGGACTTACAAGTTAGTTACACTTTAAATTTCATATTTAATAAAAAGCCATCTTTGGTTTTGGGTCTTTGACTGTCTTCAATCGCTCTTTGCCTGTCTTTATGCTGTCAATTGCTGAGTGCACTGTGATCTCCCACCCCAACGCGGATCCTGTGTGAGCCCGCATCGGATGGAGACACAGCCCTCGTGCCCCGGCCTTGGGACGAGGGGTAGGTTGTAGACAAGGAATGTCTCGACCCCGTCAAGGACCAGGACCAAGAAGGCCCGGAGCTTAGGAGTGTGGCTCCATAGCAAATGGATCCCGGGAAGGATGCAGATGGAGCGGTGTACGCCACCTGTCCTCGCCATGCTGATATATTCAGAGGGAGTTCGGCTGCAAGAGGGGTACCGGCCCCCGACACCCGACCTTGCTACTCCACGTCCTGGTCGAGGAAGCCCGGTAGGCCCTGAGGATCTCGCCGGGTATCGGACGGAGCGGAGCTGCCACCCGTGCCCTTGTTCTGAGAGGAGCTCAGAGGGAGACCCGGCCTATTCGCACACACACGGACAGGAAAGGATTCGGTCTGTAGTTCAGGAATACTCTGGTGTAGGGTCCCGATTGAACGCTGGACTTACTCGGAGGTTGTTGGACCCCCGTCCCTGGTGACCGCAGGACTCCGCGGGGAGCAGGGAGTCGCCTTCCTTCTGCCAACTCTAAAGTGAGTAAAGCCTTGGAAGTTCACCCCTATGGCCTAAGGACTGTTTATTCTGTGCTACACCGCACGACGCGGCGCCCGTGCTCCTCCATTACTACCCCCATCCTCCAGTCTGTCTGCCCTGAGGCCTTGCTCCGCCTGTGGGGAGTAGTAATAACTCTGGCCGCCGTAACACCATGCCTCAGCGGACTGCAGAGGCGCTGGTGGCCTTCACCAGGTGCCACAGGTGGCATAGTCATAAATCAGCCACTCAACCCGGATAAACCCACAACATCCTTTTTAATGTGACGGCCCTGAGCACGGGTCAGGTCCGGCAATGGCTGCACCCCATCTCTCCATCACAGTACCCGACTCCGAGTCCCCCATCTCCCAGGGTAAACAAAAGGGCTTTTCGAGAAGAGGCGTCACAATGGCATGGTGAAAACATTAAATGGACAGGTAGCCGAGCATATGTGCAGACGCTCCATACAACTTTTATATAGATAAGGAAACAGCAGAGCATGCAGAGTCTTTGGGGTTTCTGTTGCTATTTCTTCTTGGCCATTCCTCCATACAACTGCTCCCCACGACGTCTGCAATCATGGTCCTCCACTCTATTTATTGATGAGGGCCCGGTAGTCAGAACCCCACTGATCTATACTATATGGCCTATTATGTGGACATCTATCCCACCTACAGTATATGAGCTTGGTGGACATCGCATTCTAATATAATGATTATAAATAAAATAGTATCCCTTTTAGTGGCATAACAGCCTCTGTAATTCTGGGAAGGCTTTCCACAAGATTTGGAGCAAGTCTGGTATGTTGACAGTTGGCATTATGCAGTTTAGTTTGTAGCATTCTCTGGGCATCTGCCAAATCCAGATTCCTCTATAAGACCACATCGTTCATCACTCCACAGAACACATTTCCACAGCTCCAGAGTCCAGTGATGGACTTCTTTACGCCCCTCCAGCCGATGATTACAGTAACTTATGGTGATTTTAGGCTTGTGTGAACACTTTTGACCATAAAGAAAATAATTTCATGAAGTTCTCAATGCTCCATTCATGTTGAATAGATCAGAGGTTGATCATGTGTACTACAGCTCCATTCCATTAATGGGAGCGCCTGAGATTGCCGAGCACAGTGCTCAGCTGATCTTCGGCACTTCTATAAGACTGAATGGAGAGGCAGTGTCTATGATCGACCTCCGATCCATTCCACCCAATCTCTTCTGAACCCTGGTTCTTGGGACTGGTGGGGGGCCATCAGATAGTTATTCTTATCCTGGGGATAACTTTCAAATTTGAGAACACCCCTTTTAGTAATGCACATAGGATAGATATGCTTCAAAATTTGGTGGGATACCACTTGGTAACTCAGATATTCCTATTGTCAGGCAATTTCATTTTACATTGTTAGAACTTACACTTGACTATGGCAGTCACTCCCTATACTTTGTGCCATATATCATAACATGAATTACCTGTCTTAATGGCTGTAATACCTCTTTAACAAAAGAATATTAGAGTATTAGATTTACTAACAATTCTTATATATCAGAGAGGAAATATTCTTTACACCCCAGTCATTTGCTGGCTTACACACATTACTATGTAGTTTTCACATACTCCATTTTTTTTACATTACATTATCCAACATTTATCCCATCAACTATTTGCTCACAACCAGACGGGGGTATTCATGACGCCTGATATATTAACTTTTCCTGCTTTCGACCACAATCTCAAATAGTCTTACCAGGGCAGAAAATGTACAGAACATTAGCGGTCTGATGTGCCAACATTTCCTAAATGTTGCTGGATGTCTTAAATCCATAAATAATCTATGTTACTGCAGACTGGCCTTTCTATGTGCCTGACTTTACTGAGATCTTGATATATCTTTGCATTTATCCCATTTTATCTAAATTATAAAAGGCTGTACCAGGAGGATTTACAGTGCATCAAGAGGAAAACACTTCAGGCATGAGTGAGCATGGAAGCGAGAGAGAGCTGAGGAGAGGCCTGAGGACAGGCACTGATAGACATGGATGATATTTGCATAGAGAATCACCGGGTGTAAAAGTCAAAGGAGAAGATAAAAGCTGAGGCCTGGCAGATGAAATATCACCGACCACTCCAGTCAAGAATGAAGAAAACTATCACTGGCTCAATAGATTTAGAGAAGCTTGTCTAGGGTCATTCAAGGCAAAACAGCATGAACCTTTTATACTTAAAAGGCTGAACTTAAAAGCTTCAGTTTCTATCTCCTCAATTATAGACCTCCTCGTGTCTGTCACAAGTATACGTGTAAATCTTTTCAATAATATTCAGATCTGGAGGTATATGAGATAAAGTACTGATCATGTTTCAGACATTTTTCTGAACATCCTGACAATAAGACTAGTTTACATATCCATGTATTACCATACAAGGGGTAACCCTTGACTCTTATCTCTCCTTCAAACCACATATCCAAGCCCTTTCCACTTTCTGCTGATTCCAACTCAAAAATCTTTCCCGTATCCGTACATTTCTTAATCAAGAATCTACATAAACACTGGCGCATGCCCTCATCATCTCCCACCTCGACTACTGCAACCTCCTGCTCTGTGGCCTCCCTTCTATCTACCCTTCCAATCAACCCTAAACTCTGCTGCCCGACTAATGCACCTGTCCCCCCGCTATTTCCCGGCCTCTCCTTTCTGTCAATCTCTTCTCTGGCTCCCCATTACCTAGAAACTCCAGTTCAAAACCCTAACCATGGCATACAAAGCCATCCACAACCTGTCTCCTCCATACATCTGTGACCTAGTCTCCTGGTACTTACCTGCACGCAACCTCCGCTCCTCACAAGATCTCCTTCTCTACTCCCCTCTTATCTCCTCTTCCCACAATCATATACAAGATTTCTCCCGTGCATACCCCTACTCTGGAACTCTCTACCCCAACATATCAGACTCTCGCCTACTGTGGAAACCTTCAAAAAGAAGCTGAAGACCCATCTCTTCCAACAAGCCTACAACCTGCAGTAACCCTCACTCCACCATACCGCTGCCCGACCAGCTCTACCCTCACCTACTGTATCCTCACCCATCCCTTGTAGACTGTGAGCCCTCGCGGGCAGGGTCCTCGCTCCTCCTGTACCAGTCACTGACTTGTATTGTTTAAGATTATTGAACTTGCTTTTTATTATGTATAACCCTTTTCACATGTAAAGCGCCATATAATAAATGGTGCTATATTAATAATAATACAAGATAAATTGACCGATTGACGAGAGTACATTTCTAGTGTAATTTATGCCACTAAAGTGGCGTAAATTTTAATGAATTAGAATTAGCCATGTCCCCATGCTTATCATGCTTGGGTGAAGTTGGCCACCATTTGAAGGGTTTTTTTAGGACATAAAACTGGTGAGAACACCGTCGTGAATCAGGGCCTTTTTTCTTCCTAAAACTTTAAATTTCCATTACATTTTGACAGTATTATAAAGAGAACAGAAAAGAAGTGTATATCCAGTCACAGGTAAAACAGGGAGGAGTAACATGCCTGGATATAAGGCCAACAAACAGAACTTGGCATAACAGGACAACACAGAAAGAAAGCATACGGTGGTAAAGTGCACAGAGGTTAATAACAACCTTTACCTTAGATTAAACAAGTAGCACTGCAAGCGTACAAGTGAAACTAATCAGAGCAAGAGTGACAAGAATAAAAAATTATAAAAGTAAGAGAGAAGAGAGAGAGAGAGAAACACACATAGAAACACTGCATCACAGAACAAAAGTATGAAATAACTATGATCTCAGACTGCGCCGGGCGATCAGCACACGTAATGCTGAGCAGCTGTCAGTCAGTGCTGGGGGTGCAGTTACAGCCTCCTCTCTCTATACTCAGAGCGGTGACTGAACCCACGCCATCGTCGCCCCTATGACTGAAACCAGAATGCTATCGAGAGGAATAAAGTTAATTTCCTCCTGGAAGTGGGAATCTAAGTGCAGGAGCCGAGCTGGTGAAGTGGCAACATGGCGGGGATGCGGGTTTCATACACCCAGCCAATTAAATGGCAGCCATACATATAAAACCCTGATATTTGAGCGCATTCCATACCTCTTGACGAAACCGTAGTAGCGGTGAAACGCGCGTCGAGGTTGCAAGTGAGCTTCCTATTCACGGCCACCACCATGTCTACAGGTAATGGATTCTTTATCTATGCTTATTGATTTCTCTGTATCATTATATTGCCCATATTTATACTACTTGCATTTATATATTTAACTGATTCTCTATATTATTGTGATCATAGGGCAGACTATAGAATTGACATTATTGTCCATCATTTCCATACCCGAGACTCAGGGGTGAGGTCACACCATTGAACAGGCATGCTCACTGGTCTTCATTTGCTTTTTTGCTGTGCCATGTTTCTTTTTCGTGTATACTATAGTATCTGTGTAATTACTTTTACATAATATATTTTTTCAATAAATATCAATTTTTTATACAAATAATCTAGATCTGTTGCTCCTTCTATTTTTCGTGATTGGTTATGCTCATGTTAGAGGGGATCGTTTTCATGTATTGAGGTTGTTGTTGGTTATATAATTATTTACAGATGCCTCTAGTACCGTATACACGTTAGAAAGAGGGACAAGTGTCAAGATCATCATCAGCTACATCATTATTATCTGAGGAAGCATGTGGTGAACAGCATTTTTTAGACAAGTGCAGTGGGCTAGGAGAGGAAAACTATCCAGACTACCCAGCCCACAAATTCGTCACCCCTCGTCAACCAGTGCGAACACGCAATTTCTACAAAAAGGACAAACGGACGCACAATATCTAAAGGTAAATTAATCTATCAGACACATGTCTTACCGAAGCGCAAACGCAGGTGCTGGAAAAGGGGCTAACGTTTGTACCTGCGGCACGTTTTTATTCCTTTACTATGATCAAAGATGTAGAACTATTTGCTAGAAAACTAACTTATAAGAAATATTTTGCCAATCAGTCCAGGAGCATTTTTCCCACTGACATTGAGCAAACGGCTGATTTGGAGGCACTGTTAGCGGAACAAACTGACCATAGGGAGGAGTCCTTTCCTACATATCTGCATGGCCGTTCACAACATTTCCCCCATCAGGATTATGTCCCAATGTGGATATTTTTGTGAAACTAATGAGGAAAGAAATTTCTCGTGTACCAGAAGACATTTCCTCATATAATTTAACATCTTCACAGAGTAAAGCAATCAAAGAATTAAAAAATATGAAACATCTGGTTATCAAACCGGCAGATAAGGTGGGAATATTGTGCTATGGCCTGCAGATATGTATAAAAAAGAAGCTTTTAGGCAACTAAACATGCCCAATTGCTATAAAAAACTAGAGTCAAATCCTCTCCAGAAATATAAAACTGAGTTAGATTCCATTCTTTTAGCTAGTCATCAGCAGGGTATTATCTCCAGCGATATGCTGGAAGGTCTCACGTATGATTTTCCAGTGGTTCCAACTTTTATCTAACACCCAAGATCCACAAAAATAAACAGAATCCTCCGGGGCGCCCTATTGTGTCTGGAATCCCCCAGGGATATGTGAAGGAGTGTGTAGATTTATAGATTTTTACTTACAGAAGTGTGTAGAGACCCTGCCGTCCTTTATTAAAGATACCACAGATATGTTACGACGTCTCACGGACATACAAATCGAAGAAGATATGTTCTTAGTTACGTGTGACGTTGAGTCACTCTATACGTCTATATGTCATGACCATGGGATCGCGGAGTCCCGATATTTTCTTGATGTCTAATTTAGACACGGATCTTATACAGTTCGTCATAGATTTATTAGAATTTGCTTTGACACATAATTTTTTTGTATTCAAAGACAGATTCTTCCTATAGCTCCAGGGAACGACTATGGGGGCAACTTGTGCGCCCTCGTATGCCAACCTCTTCCTGGGGCTGTGGGAGAAAGATACTGTTCAAAACATGGGTGAGAAGGATGCCGTGGTCTCATGGTCGAGATATATAGACGATATTCTGTTTATTTGGCAGGGCTCTGAATCTGATTTACTTTCCTTCTTGGGTAAACGTAATGTTAATCAGCTGAATATTAAGCTTACATGGCACTATAGTAAGACTAGGGTTGGTTTTCTCAACTTACACATTGAGGTGGCTCCAGAAGGATATATCACCACTGATGTTTATCGTAAAGAAACAGCTAGCAACACGCTTCTCCATGCCTCCTCTTCTCACCCTCCCCAGACCAAAAGGACGCTACCAATTTCTACGCATGAAGCTTGCTTAGATAATGACAAATTTTAGTATCAAGCTAAGTTCTTGAGAAAGAACTTGCAAAATAGGGGTTATAACCATAAGATAATAAGGGCTGCCTATGGGCAGGCGAAATTCACTCCCAGTAGTCAATTGCTATCGTACTCTAAAAAATCTCCCATTCGAGAAGAGCAACCCATTAGGTTCATTACTACATTTAATTCCAGATGGCAGGACATCTCACAGATGTTGCATAAACATTGGTCGGTCCTATTAATAGATGAGGACCTAGCGAAACATCTTCTGAGCCGCCCGTCCATTACTTGGAGAAGGTCCAGGAATCTGAAGGATCTGATCACAAAAAGCCATTACATAGGACCATAGAAAAGCTTTTTCTCAGATAGGGTAGGCCCAGGATGGGGCTCCTTTCAATGTGGAGGATGCCTGGCATGCAAATACATGGAAAGATCCTTTTTGTTTTCTAATAGTGATGGAAGTAAATCTTTCACCATAACCCATCACATCAACTGTAATACTGACTATGTTATCTACTATGCTCACTGTCCATGCAATTTGGTGAACATAGGGATGATGACCCGTGAATTGCGAGTCAGAACGTTGGAACACATTAGGCATATTAGGAATGCTGCAGAAGTTACGGATTTGGGTATTCTTAAGACCATCCCCAAACACTTTAAAAGGTGTCACAATAGCAATCCCAAATATTTTAAAGCATGTGGGATTGATCTAGTGCAATTAGGAATTAGGGGAGGCAAATATAAGGAAGAATTGCTAAAAAAAGAAACCAAATGGATAGTAGCCTTGAATACTACGGCCCCGAATGGTCTTAACGAATATGTGAGTTTCAAACCCTTTTTATGAATGCAAGAATTTTAGTATGTTTATATTATTTACTTTTTATGTGTCACTATTTATGTCTTTTTGGTACTTGCTGTGTCAGGGTAGTTTAGGCTCAGTAACATTTTTGCTGGGTAGGTTGGGCATTGTACATACCTCAGTCTTGTTTGTTTTTTCTCCTATGTGTATCTGGGGAGACGCGGCAGGAAGAGGTCTAGGTCTCGCGGATGCAGCCGGATCGTGCCTGTGGAGGATAACAACTTCCATCAACTTTTTGGTTATAAGAGCCACTTGAATACAATATGTGAATTATTTAATCTGCTACGTTGGAGACTTCTATATCGGAGTATGAACTGTAGTCTAATGAATATATCCTAACTACCGGTATATTATCCACTGGATATTATTATTGTGGTGGATATTTATCTATGTATATGGTTGGGGTAATATTTGCAGGCTTAATTGCATGTTATTATTAAAGGTCTTTCTATTTTGTATTTTCCACTTTGTAACATACCTGGTGGCGGGCTTGCATGGTGCACCATCTCTCACTATGCAAGATCGCAAACTTGATCTTCAGTCCAGTCTGCTGCCCTGGCTTCTATTCATGCTGTCTGTTTGTCTCTGTTCTGACTGTTTAGGGCGGCGGCCCGGTTACCTCCTGTTTCTTGTAGCTGCTGTGGGCACACCCCTAATGCGTCCTCAGCCTATTGCTGTCTGTCACTGGATATTTAAACCAGCTCCACTTTGGAGCTGATGCCTGAGCAACTCTATCAATCAGTGTGCTCCTTGACTCTGAATGTGCCAGGTCCTGTTCTGTGTTTTCTTGCCTGTCTGTCCGCCTTCCTGGAGGCTGTATTTCCAGGCCAGTCTGAACACGCTCCTAGACTGTTCGTCCCGCCTTCAAGGGGCCGCATACCTAGATCTGTTATCTGTGTTTCCTTGCCTGTCTGTCCGCCTTCCTTGAGGCTGTATTTCCTGGCCAGTCTGAACACGCTCCAAGCCTGTTCATCCCGCCTTCTGGGGGCCGCATACCCAGACCCGCTCCTGTATCTCGCTGCAGTGTCAGTTCCTGTCTGAACACTCAGTTACTGTCTGAACACTCTCCTAGCCTGTTACCTGTTTTTCTCTATGTCCGTACCTTCCCTTTTTCTGCAGAGTCTGAACCTGCACCTAACTCCTACTCGTTGTCGCTGCACTTCCGTTTGTGAGTTTAGAATCCACTTGCTACTTCATTGCAAGTATCTTGTGTGTATCTGGTTCTGCCTTTCCCTTCCAGTCTGTTCCGTGTGAACAGAGCCCTGTTCCTTCTGCTCTGCCTTTGCTCACTGCTCCGGCGGTTTATCTCTGCTCTGCCTTGCTCACCGCTCCGGTGGTTCCTGCCTGCTCTGCCTTGCTCACTGCTCCGGCGGTTCCTGCCTGCTCTGTCTTGCTCACCGCTCCGGCGGTTCCTGCCTGCTCTGTCTTGCTCACCACTCCGGCGGTTCCTGCCTGCTCTGCCTTGCTCACTGCTCTGCTTGTCTACCGCATCTGCGGTTCTGTTCCTGAATCCCAGTCTGTACTGGACCCTATCCAGCCTGTGCTCCAACCTGCTAGTACCTCCCCATCTGCACGCCAGTCGTACTTGTCAGTACCCCCCTGTCTGCATACCAGCCGTGCCTGCCTGTATCCTCCTGTCTGCACTCCAGCCGTGCCTGCCAGTGCCCACCTGTCTGCATGCCAGCCGTGCCTGCCAATACCCACTTGTCTGTGTGCCAGCCTAACCTGCCTGTTCCTGTATTCCCCGGTGTGGGTCAACAGCCGTGTCCGGGGTCTGGCCTGGAGTAGCACCTGGTCCCTCTGTTCGGTTCCTCCCTGGTGCACGGCGTCGTAGCCGTCGTGCGACCTTGGTCGGATCGGGTAGATACTTAGCTACGCCCCTCCAGGCACTCTCCGGTTCATGGCACAGTGGAATCACTAAATCACGCACACGCCAGTCAGCCCGGGCGTGTGCATAACACACTTGATCTTCTTTGCATAGTAACAATGATATGGTTACAATATTTGTGTTCTATGCATATAATGTGAGGCAAGGTATTTACCCCCATTAGACCTATTTATATATAAATGTATTAATGTTCACAATATTCTTGTATAATGTCGGAGGTTGGGGGCCTTGTTGAATCCCTGTTTTATATAACAGGTATAGTGACCACTGTTTATTTACAATCAATTAAGATATATATTACTATCTGTCACTTTATACCTATTTCATTGATTTCTAAGTTTGAGGGATCAGTAATACGGTATGGACTATATTAGGACCATTTAACATATGCCCACGCAAAAAAGATACATTTGCTTATCTGGTTAGTCTTTTTTCTCCATGCACTAATTGTTTATATACAACCGCAGCACACATAGCGCTTACCATTAGTTTGATGTGTCCGCATACCGCGTATAGACTGTCCATATATACGACTGCAGTACACATAGCGCTCACCACAACCTGGATGTGAGCGCATACCACGCATGCGCTGTCGCGTTTCCTGGGGAGGAGTGCTCCGACAATGTGACGCGTCACCATGGCTACGGTCCGGGTCACATGACCGGGTCACGTGGCGGTGGTGACGCGCACCGGGTGACGTGGCAACATGGTGGAGATGCGCCGGTTCCATACACCTAGCCAATTAAACAGCAGCCATACATATAAAACCCTGATATTTGAGCGCATTCCATACCTCTTGACGAAACCGTAGTAGCGGTGAAACGCGCGTCAAGGTTGCAAGTGAGCTTCCTATTCACGGCCACCACCATGTCTACAGGTAATGGATTCTTTCTCTATGCTTATTGATTTCTCTGTATCATTATATTGCCCATATTTATACTACTTGCATTTATATATTTAACTGATTCTCTATATTATGGTGATCATAGGGCAGACTATAGAATTGATATTATTGTCCATCATTTCCATACCCGAGACTCAGGGGTGAGGTCACACCATTGAATAGGCTTGCTCACAGGTCTTCGTTTGCTTTTTTGCTGTGCCATGTCTCGTTTTCGTGTATACTATAGAATCTGTGTAATTACTTTTACATAATATATTTTTTCAATAAATATCATTTTTTTATACAAATAATCTAGATCTGTTACTCCTTCTATTTTTCGTGATTGGTTAAAAACAGGGAGGAGTAACATGCCCGGATATAAGCCCAACAAGCAGAACTTGGCATAACAGGACAACACAGAAAGAAAGTATACCATGGTAAAGTGCACAGAGGTTAATAACTACATTTACCTTAGATTAAACAAGTAGCACTGCAAGCGTACAAGTGAAACTAATCAGAACAAGAGTGACAAGAATAAAAAGTTATAAAAGTAAGAGAGAAGAGAGAGAGACAGAAACACACATAGAGACACTGCATCACAGAACAAAAGTATGAAATAACTATGATCTCAGACTGCGCCGGGCGATCAGCACACGTAATGCTGAGCTGCTGTCAGTCAGTGCTGGGGGTGCAGTTACAGCCTCCTCTCTCTATACTCAGAGCGGTGAATGAACCCGTGCCGTCGTTGCCCCTGCGACTGAAACCGGAACGCTATCGAGAGGAATAAAGTTAATTTCCTCCTGGCAGTGGGGGTCTAAGTGCAGGCACCGAGCTGGTTCAAAACACTATTAACATACAGATTAACCCCATATCTGCCTGTTAATGGTGTTTTTTCATGTGACAGGTTCACTTTAATTAAATATATAAAAAATGCGCAGACTAAAGTCAAATTCTTGGAGAAACCCTGTACCCGACCCAATGTCCTGTGTACTTAGAGGAGTATCTACGTGTAAGAAAAAAACAGCAGGTTCCTCCTCAAGATACATACAAAGTAGCGGTAACAGCAAATGCTATTCACGCCTCACGTTCAAACCCTTACTACTTCCTGCCGTCTCCAACTCAAAAAAAGTTCTACAATCAGCTCTTTCCTCAACTTTGAATCAGAAAAAAAGGTAGTGCATGCCCTGATCTCCAGACTAGACACGTGTATCATTCTTCTCTTTTTGGCTCCCAACTAGTACGCTTGTACCCCTTCAAGCCAACCATAACTCTGCTCCGTTAATCCATCTCTCCCCTCTTTACTACCCATATGTAATCTTCTGTCCTCACAAGACCTTCTTCTCTGTTGTCCTCTTGTCTCTTCATAACACCACCATTTCCAAGTTTTCTCCTGTACTTTGGAACTCGCTACCACAGCTAATCAGACTCTCCCCGACTTTCAGACATAATCTGAAAACCCACCTCTTCAAAAACGCTTGCAATCTGCTATAACCCTGCTACCAACACATTGCTATATCAGCAGCTTTTGCACTCACATATCGAATCTTTCCACCTTCCCGGGAAGATTGTAAACCCTCAAGGGGCAGGGTCCTCTCTCCCATTGCAAGTTATAGTTGTTTTGTATTGCTAAATGATTCCTATGTGCTGTAAACTCCATTTATGTATCTGCAGCGCTCCAGAATTAGGCCATGTGCCTCACGTAGCGTTTTTGCGGCGTTTTTACAGCTGCAAAACCGCCGTGAAAACGTTTGTAAAACAGTCTGCCATGCAAAGCAATGTGAATTCGGATGAGCTGTGCACATGATGCGCTAATTTGCGCTCCGAATTTGCATTGCGTTGCAAAACGCAGTGACGCGCCCCCTGGGCCATGCTGTTAGGGATACCCGGAGCCGGATCAGATGGGGGTTGTAGTCTCCGAGTGGCTGTGACCCGGTCCGTGCCCAGGGTGTCAAACTCAGTGTGCGGCAGTCCTTGCAGATGTTCTTAGTGTCGACTACGCCACCCGTTGATCTGCGGTCAAAAGGCCGCCGCTGCAGGATGGTCCGCTGAGGCTGGTGGTGTGTGTGCAGCTGTGGTAGTATAACCCCCAACGGGAGGGGTATAGCCTCAGGGGGTCAGACGTGGAGGATGGTGGTTGTGAAGATGCAGAAGGGAAGACTCAGAGTCAGGAGATGCAGTTCAGGGCTTTTACTTACTGGTGTTCTTTTGGTCACTCTGGCCTTGAGTGACCACCCGAGCCGTGCTGCGTCCACCAGGTCCTGGACTCGGCCAACCCCCAGGCAGTTCTGAAGCGTGGTCCTGAGCTCCTTTCTGACTCTCCCTTCCTCTGGCCGTTCCCACCAGGGATCCACTTATGTCCGGCTCCCTCGGGTCTCTTGTTGGTCAAGCCTCCTCTGGGCTCTCTGACCCTATGCTCGGTGTGCCTTTCTAGTGGATTTGGTGAGGGTCGTGGCAGATCCTGCCCACAACCTCCGGTTCCTGGCTAAGGTTTGCTTTGGCCTCCGCCAGCTTGGGATCCGGTACCCTTGTTCGCCAACCCTTCACCCTTCTGTCTGTATTCTGGGGTCTTGGGGTTCTTTCTGCTTTCCTCTCTGGGTCCTTCTCACTCCTCTCTCTCTCTCTCAGCAGGCTCTGTTCTGGAGCTGGGCCCAGCCGGAGCCACAGCTCCCTGTCAGCCCTCCTGGCTGAGCTCCTCTGCTCTGCTCCTCAGGCTAAAGACTCTCACTGACTGACCCTGTTCTAAGATGGTGCCCACCTTATATACTCCCTCTATGTGTGAGCTCAGGTGACCAGCACCCAATGAGCTCCTATCTTTACCCAGACTACTCCCCCTATCTGCCCCTACACTACTGGGATGTTCCACCCCCCTCCCACTCCAGCCAGGGACAGACGCAGTCGTACCTGCACATAAACTGGTGGGAGTACCGTTGATCTGTCCCCCGGAAATGGGATGTATGTAGTGCATGCAGCCTACTAGCTCAGTTCCACTCTCCATCCTTACCCGGGAGTGGAATACCACACCTCTGGCTTGAGGTGTAATACCCCTGTAGCAGCCGAGTCCTCAGGGTGCTACAGCAGCATGACCATTTCTACCGCGATTACGCTGCAAATTCGCGGCCATTGAGAAACATTGAAGCGCAGCAAACCCGCAGGTATATGTGGATTTGCTGCGTTTCAATTAAATTCAATGACCGCGAATTAGCAGCGTAATCGCGGTGCGTGTGGTACCCAGGAAGAAGAGGAGACTACAACTCCTCTTCATCCCGGCTACTACGCGGTGAAAAATTAAATAAAAAAGTTAAAATAAATAAAACCTGTATACTCACCTCTCCGGTGGCCCCCGGTCTGCTCTCCAGTCTCCTCCAGTCTGCTCCCGGCCACGTCCTCTTTCCTTAGAGTCCAGCGGTGTACTGTCAGGACCTGCGGTGACATCATTTAGTCACCTGATGGTCACGCGACCGCTGACGTCGGCGGTCAGGTGATGGTCTCGTGACCATCAGCTGACTAAATGACGTCACCGCAGGTCCTGACAGTACACTGTCGAAGAGAGAGGATCGCAGGTTCGCCGCCGGGAGGAGACTGGAGGAGACCGGAGAGGTGAATATACAGTTTTTTTTTTTATTTTTAATGTTTTAATTCTCTTTTTTTTTACTATAGATGCTGCATATAAAGCATCAGTTGTTCACACATTATAAATCCATGCCGGTTGCATGGATTTATATTGTGTGACCAACTTGTCAAGCACTTTTCCAAGTGATGCTCAAAATCGCTTGGAAAACTGCTTGAAAAAACGCATGTAAAAATGCTGTAAAAACGCTTCTCTCTGGCAGAAAAAACGCATGTAAATCTGCATGCATTTTTTTCTGCCAGAGAAAGGCAAAAACGCTCTGCATCAAATCTGCTACGTGGGCACATAGCCTTAAAGGCGCTATAAAATAAATAAGCTTCCTGAATGGGACCCCTTCCCCCATGGGCACCTGTGCCACTGAACCGGCTGCCAGGTGCTATATCCGCCACTGTTGAGGAGAACCCGTCATTTGACCTGCTTGCTCTGGAGATTTGTTGTTGGCTGACTTCCGGTTTCTTGCAACTCCCATTTTGTTTTATACCTTTTTTCTATGTCTTAGCTCTTATTTTCAGTATCCCCATTAACCTTTATATCAACCTTTATATCATCCAGTTTTCTGGATTGTCTGGCGCAGTCTGAGATCACAGTTATTCCATTGTTTTTGTTTTTTCATTTTACCACTGGAATGTTATCACTAATCTAAGTTCCCTTTACCTAGTAATATACTTACAAGTTGCTGTCTTCATCTGTTCTCAGAGCCACTCCTGTCACCTCCTGCTGGTTGTGACCTACCGGATCGCTCCAGTGTTTGCTCGGCAATTCGGAAGTCTTTTCTCAATGTAAGTCTATGAGGGCCAGATCAAGGCTCCCATAGACTTACACTGAAGGCTTGTGACCATAAACTCTGACTTCAAGTCAGTCAAATGTTGCATTCACAAAATGGCGGATCGGGACTGGAGCGGCACTGCAAAGAGCAGAATACGGTAGCTGGTAAGTATAATACTGGGGTCAGAGAACTTACATTAGTGGCACCACTCCAGTGCTGAAGTAAAAAAAAAAACGCTGGAGTAATGCTTTAATCTACAAACTCATAGATTTCATTTCTACAAATTAAAAACAATATGACTGATATTGCAGAACTTTTAATTGGGGACAGTACAATTAGCCTTTACTGCAGGTAACTTGTGTACATAGATCAACTCCAGTTCACTTTGCCATTTATTTAGCAAGCGGTCATTGTTTCCAGGATATCCATGATGTCAAGACAAATACTTTCCACCTATTATTTATTCTTACTATTTGGAACCTGGCTCTAGGAGGGAAACACCGCCATCAATGCAGCCATAGAGGCACACTCACTATAAGGTGCAGCTGTATCTTCTGAAACAACATTGTGTGTGGAGACAATAGAAAATGTGGAAAACATGCAATTAATAAATTGGTGACATAATTTTGCTGGAACTTAACCAGTACATTCCTTTGAAAAATATTATTATAATTACAAAGGAGGAACAGAAAAAAAAAGATTTCACAAGCTGGTACTTCAAGAGGCTTACAAGTCTAGTCTGGTGTAATAAACTCAAATTTCCCCATAAATCTGTACAGAACTTGTGAGCATGGTTTAATGCTTTATGTGTCCTGTGGCGGTGCTGCAGGTAAACTGGATTCCCGCTGGCAGATTTCGCTGATCGCTGGGGGTTCTACTTTGTCATCAGCGTGACAGTTTAACAAAAAGAGATTGAGCAAAGCCCCCCTTTAAAGCGCTGCTGAACTGTGCATTTTTATTGTGTTTTTTCTCCTGAAAAAAAACACATATAAAAAAGTTGTTATGTTTTTAAGTGCAGAATCAATGTTTTCAGTACTAAACCAAACTCCTTAAAAATGGTGCTTCGAATGGGAATCAAAAATGATTCAAATGTGGCACCCCAGGGGTCTGGTTGCCACAGTAATAGAAATATTACGTCTGGGAGCAAGTGGGAGGTTTCCTGGTCAGGAGCCCTTAAACATGCAACACCTCCTGCCCAGTCCTGGGAGGGGAGGAATCTGCCCTTATAAACTGGGTCTGGGGCGGGGTTAGAGGAGAACAAGCAGACACAGGGAAAGAAACAGCTGGAGCTCTGTAGGAGCAGGAGCTGAGTGCCAGGCGCTGGAGCTAAGCAGAACTCGCCCTGGCAGAAGAATCTAAGTACCGGACATCGGAGTCCGAGGCTGTAAGGATCTCTAAGTCCAACAGCAGAAACCAGCCGGCAGGGGATTTCAGGTCCTCTGGCCATAGAAGCCCAGAGGCTCGGTTACAAGCAAGGGACCAGCACCGCCATCGAGGAGCGGAGGCTAACAGAAGACCCCAAGTCACCAGCCATACGGGTGAGCACCACACGGTACACTCAGGGACGTGGGCTACTTCCACTCGCTTACAGCAAGGTAGCCAGGAAGAGTGCAGACAAACGGGGAGGCCTACAACTCCACCTGGCCAGGGGAACTCCTGTATGCTCACAGACTGACCAGGCCTCTTATGCTAGCCAGTACTCCTGGGAGGGTCTGCCTTATCACCATCAGTAAAGACCCTGAACTGCACTGCAAAGCCTCTGAGTCGTTCCTGCTGCGCTCGTGCACCATCACTCCCATCATCCACGTTCCCTGCCCTGAGGCTATACTCTTCCCGTGGGGAGTTATCCCATCCTTTGCTGCGCACACCACACCAGCCTCAGCGGTCTGCCTCGCAGCGGCGGTACACCCTGACCACAATCCACGGGTGGCGTAGTCGGACATTAAACCATAAAAACCCTATAAAGACTGCCACTGGTTTGACCACCCTGAGCCACGGGACCGGGTCGCCGCCACGGAGACTACAACCCCCAGAGACTCGGCTCCGGGTATCCCACACACGTGCACACACAGCCCAGGGGGTGCGTCACAAACAAAGGGAAAAACACAGAAATCAGAGAATAATGTTATTGCATATTTTGGTGAGGGCACCTGAAGAAAATATGGGGATAAAAAGCAGTAGAATAAAAGCAGCATTTACTCAACGTGTGAACACGGACTTATACTTGACTCCTTCTTTTCACTTCTTTTCCTCCCTGTTCGTTCCACTTGTACTTTTTCCGTTCTCATTTTCAAAAGTTTTTTTAATAAGTCATTATCTGGGTGTAATGGAGAGTCTGGTCCTTTGCAGTATTAGAATGATGAAATATATGATGTATGTTTTCTCTTTTTTAAAAAAATGTTTTGCCCTGTATTTTATGTGGCATGCTTTCTTGGACACACAGCGTCTGCGACACTAACCCTACATTATGGTGGACGGATGCCTAGGCGTCAATCATAACCGTGGCCACTGTTGAGTGCATATGTGCTGAGTGTGTGCACCCGACGGCGGGCATAGACGCAATGTGTACAGTGTCTAATCTAAATTCGGTTGCTGAGCAGACTTTGCTTCCTTTCCGTGATTCTGCACCTTTTTCACACAAAAAAAGAATTGATAAAAAGTCTGACCTTTCATACACCAATCCTGATCAAGAACCAACTGCAGATTTATTAAGAGGAGCATCCTTGGGCTGTCCATGCACCACAAACTAACCTCTCCTCCTCCTACCATGGCTTCGTCAGTGTCATAGCTGGCATAGATTTCCATTAGAATTTTCTCCAATTCCTGGGGTAAATTCTAGTTAATTTGTTGTGGTTTGCGGTAAAATGTGCAACTTTTTTATGCCAGAAAAACTGATCCCAGCTCATTACATGTACTGTTTATTGGTCACAACCAAGACCTTATTCATAAGTCTGCGCCTGTTATCTGACCCCCAAAAAAACCCAGACCACTTTTCATACGTGCGATGGTCCTTTTTCATCTGATTGCTTTCCATGTTCGTTTTTACCATCTGTGCATCATCCATTCTTTCTGCCGACCCATTCACATAAAAAGGCCAGTTCTGTCTGCAAAACGGGCAAGAATAGGACACGTCTATTGATATGGACCATTGGTCTGTGAAAAAAACCCAAACAGATGTGAATAGCCCCATATAAGAACGTGTAAGTGTGCTGTCTGTGGAAAAAAACAGGGAGCAAACTTATTATAAAAACTGATGTGTGAACAAGACCTGAAGTGGTCAAATTTCTATTTTATGGCCGGAAGAGCAGTCATGGAAATAAGCTGGGGAGGATGACAGGAAGAGGCATGATTATGATATGTACTACCCCCTTCACGATATGTGCCATACATGTAACATGCACATGCATGGGGGCGCGTCATTCTAGGTGCCCAAATGTGGTCGTGGGTCGCCGATCGATTGCAATGACAGCTGGGGGTCTGTTGAAGACCTTCTTGCTTGTGGCCGGGCTTCAAAGGAGACCATGATTTTCACTATATGCAGCAATGCTGTGGCATCGCTGTATATAACACAAATGATCAAATGATCGCAACCCCATCAGGCGAAAAATGAAAACGTTGTGGGTTTCTGAAAGTGGTAACACAACCCACAAACTTTTTTTTGCAAACTTCAGATTTTTTTTTCCACCACTTATTTTAGCGGTGAAAAAAAAAATCTGGACATGTTTGGTATCTCCGTAATCGTACTGATGAGGAGAATCATACTGTGAGGTCATTTTTACCACACAACGGACACTGTAGAAACAATTCCCTAAAGATAATGTCGGAATTTAGTTTTTTTCAAGATTTATCCACACTTAAATTTTTTTCCCGTTTTCCAGTACACTATGTGGTAAATGAATGGTGTCATTAAAAAGTACAAATCGTCCCGAAAAAAACAAGAACCAGTTATTATCAGACAGCTTGATAAAGATCATAAAGGTCGAAACGTCGCTTGTTGGTAACGTGTATAGGAATAATGAAGACTTTTTTACAACTCTGGTGAGCGCTGTCATCTACTTCTTCTATATTCCAAGTGTGGATGGTTATTTTATGTGTTGGTGTCATTACGCAGATCAGCAAGAGACGATTAGATGTAAAGGTGGTCATATCCTTAGATAACTGGTAGACTATCTCTCCAGATTCCCCCATAGACATTCGTGTGTTTTCCATGAGGAAAGTGCAGTAAGTTACTACCAAGCTCCTATGCCAGAAGTTTATCTGCCTGCAAAACAAGAGGATCGGGCGAAAAAATAAAACTGACTGATCCTTATCCCTTCCGATATCATCTGTCAAATGTTGCAACCAAAATCGATGGTTTGATGTATAATGGAGTCTTTAATCTGAAGAGGTGAGGTCAGGACGTAGAGGTTTCGTAGCCAGCATCAGGCAGGTAATAATTCATTAAAACAATGCAAACAAGAAAAATGAGAATGTGGTACAGAAAAGTTCTAAAAGGGCAAGTCCACTTCTAAATACTCTGCGTATTGTGACATCATTGGTCTGGAGAGCAAGAAGCCGCTAACAAAGAGCCACAAAGAGGAGAATTACGAAGAAATACACAATATTGTACATTGCAGTTTTCTTGTTATTTTTAGCAATTGCTTTTAAAGTACTGAAACAATATTTATGTGCCCACGTCAGAAACGTGTGGATGTAACACTTTATGTAGTTATGATGGTTGAATGACACCTTTTAGAGAAATGAGAAATGATGAAAGCAAACTTGTTTTACGGCATCTACAATATGTAGTGGATAGTGATACGTTTGGCAGAGGCGTGGGACGTCATTTGGAAAGACAAGTTCTGTGTTCTTGTCTTGGATCAATCCTTATTTGTTTAATTTTTTTTTTTTTATGGCATCAACCATGGCCATTTAACCCTTTAAATACTGCTGGCTATAGTGACTACAGCATCTAGATCTCATGTTTTCAGGATTTCCTTAGTATTGCACAGGTAATAATTCCATCACCTGTGCCATACTAAGGAAATCCTGAAAACATGATCTGTTGGTGGGTTTTGAGGACTGGAGCTGAGAACCACTGATCAAGATGGTTAACAGAGTGTAGGGGCTCCTTCTTTAACCCCATCGACACCCTGAGATATTGATCATGTGGTCCTGATGTTTGACATCACAATTCACTGCAAAATAACGGCCTTAAAGTCTTCCAGCTATAGTGGCCTATTCAGAAATTAGAAACATTTAGGTGGTAAAAATACATTTTTTCATTCCTGTCATGTCACTTTGCATTAATTCCTGAAAAGCACCTGAAGGGTTAATAAACTACCTGAATGCCATTTTGAATACGTTGAGGGGCGCTGTTTTTAAAATGGTATGACTTTTGGGGATTTCCAATGTATAGGACCCCCAAAGTCACTTCAAAGCTGAAAAAAAGTAAGTTTTGTAAATTTCCTTGAAAAAAATGAAAAATTACTGTTACATTTTTAAACCTTTTAAAATGTTACCAAAATAAAAGAACATTTTACAAATGGTGCTGATAGAAAGCGGATATGAGGGAAATGTTATTTATTAATGTTTTTGTGTGGTATGACCTGCTGGATTAAAGAGATAATCATTCAAAGTTCAAATTTTTTGCAAATTTTTGTCACACTTATGATTTTTTTTTTATAAATAAATACAAAACATATCAACCTAAATATAGCACTATCATAAAGTATAATATGTCACAAAAAACACTCATAAAATCAATGGGATATGTTGAAGCATTCCAGAGTTATTACCACATAAAGAGACACATGTCAGATTTAAAAAATTTGGCCTGGTCATTAACCCCTTAACCCCTTAATAACATCTGACGTACTAATACGCGTCTGTGCCCTGGGACTTAAGAGCCAGACCCGTATTAGTACGTCATATCTTTAATGCGGCACCGCGACTTAAGTCGCGGTGACAGCATTAAAGTTACGCTGCCATCTTACCTCCTGGTAGATGGCATCATCATCCCGGGGGCTGTCGCCGCCCCCCCACACCAGCGATCACTGTGATTGGCTGTTCAAATCTGAACAGCCAATCACAGCATTTCTCACTGTTTCCGGCAATGTGATTGCCGGAAACAGTGATCTGCAGCCTAGGATCGGTGCTCCTATGAGCACCGATCCTAGACTGTTGCTAGGACACCCCAGCCCTGGCCCCGGACTGCTATGATCGGTGCGATCGCCGATCACATCGATCGCACCGATCGTAGCGCGACCGCGCGGTGACAGGGCGGTCATGGGCCGGTGACCGGCTTGTGACCTGCCTGTCACCGCCCCATTACCCCCTGTAATGTGATTCAAGCCCCCAGACTGCTGTGATTGGAGCGATCGATGATGACATCGATCGCTCCAATCAGAGTACCTGAATACAGGTGACCAGGCGGTCACAGGGAGGTGTCACCCCTCTGTGACCCCCTGTGGTGCGTGCTCTGCTCCAGCCATGTCTGATTGGTGCAATCAGTGTCACCAATCAGATGGCTGGGGCACAACATGCACCACAGGGGGTCACAGAGGGGTGACACCTCCCTGTGACCGCCTGGTCACCTGTATTCAGGTACTCTGATTGGAGCGATCAATGTCATCAATGATTTCTCCAATCAGATTACCTCCACCTGTCACCACCCCATCATCACCCTGTGACCGCCCTGCAGACCCTCACATTTGGTGAGGATTTCTACAGAGCGATCACATCTGATGTGTCTGTGCTGGGCCTTGTAGTGCCACAGAATATTCTGTGACACCACAAGACCATCTTCTCACTGTTCCAGTCGCTGCTGCTGCCGCTGCTCCTGGATCTTCTGTTCCAGCGTCCTGGATCTTCTGCTCCAGCTCCTGGATCTTCTGCTCCTGACCTGCTGTGGTTCCTGCTCCAGAGCCTGCTGCTGATCCTGCAGTTGAAGACTTTGGTAAGTCTGTTCTCCCCTCATCCACCCCAATCCCCCCTCCCCCCTCTTTTTACCCCCCCTTACCTTTTTTTTCTGCGTCCTGCAGCGGTCTCCAGCTCTGGTCCGAGTCTCCAGCTCCACTCCCGGTCACCAGCGCCGGGCTCCTGGTCACCAGCGCCGGGCTCCTGGTCACCAGCGCCGGGCTCCCGGTCTCCTGCTCTGGGTCTTCTGTTCCAGTCCTGCTGACCCTTTGGTAAGTCCATCTCTGATCTCCCCTCATCCACCCCAATCCCCCTCTTCCCACTCCCCTGTCTTTTTACCCCTCTTCCCACTCCCCTGTCTTTTAACCCCCCGTCCCACCCCAGTGTCCCTGTTAATTCTTTTGCTTCTGATCTCCAGCTCCAGTACCGGTCTCCTGCACCGGGCTCCTGGTCTCCTGCACCGGGCTCCTGGTCTCCTGCTCTGGGTCTTCTGTTCCAGTCCTGCTGACCCTTTGGTAAGTCCATCTCTGATCTCCCCTCATCCACCCCAATCCCCCTCTTCCCACTCCCCTGTCTTTTTACCCCTCTTCCCACTCCCCTGTCTTTTTACCCCCCTTCCCACCCCAATCCGCCTCACCCCAGTGTCCCTGTTAATTCTTTTGCTTCTGATCTCCAGCTCCAGTACCGGTCTCCTGCTCCGGGCTCCTGGTCTCCTGCTCCGGGCTCCTGGTCTACTGCTCCCGGGCTCCTGCGCCGGGCTCCCGGTCACCAGCTTCGGGCTCCCGGTCAACAGCGCCGGGCTCCTGGTCTCCTGCACCGGGCTCCTGGTCTCCTGCACTGGGCTCCTGGTCTCCTGCTCCGGGTTCCTGGTCTCCTGCTCCGGGCTCCCGGGCTCCTGCTCTGGGTCTTCTGTTCCAGTCCTGCTGACCCTTTGGTAAGTCCATCTCTGATCTCCCCTCATCCACCCCAATCCCCCTCTTCCCACTCTCCTGTCTTTTTACCCCTCTTCCCACTCCCCTGTCTTTTTACCCCCCTTCCCATCCCAATCCGCCTCACCCCAGTGTCCCTGTTAATTCTTTTGCTTCTGATCTCCAGCTCCAGTACCAGTCTCCTGCTCCGTGCTCCCGGTCTCCTGCTCCGGGCTCCCGGTCTCCTGCTCCAGGCTCCCGTCTTCCTGCTCCGGGCTCCCGGTCTCCTGCTCCGGGCCCCCGGTCTCCTGCTCCGGGCCCCCGGTCTCCTGCTCCGGGCTCCCGGTCTCCTGCTCCGGGCCCCCGGTCTCCTGCTCCCGGTCTCCTGCTCCAGGCTCCCGGTCTCCTGCTCCGGGCTCCCGTCTTCCTGCTCCGGGCTCCCGGCCTCCTGCTCCGGGCCCCCGGTCTCCTGCTCCGGGCCCCCGGTCTCCTGCTCCGGGCTCCCGGTCTCCTGCTCCGGGCCACCGGTCTCCTGCTCCGGGCTCCCGGTCACCAGCGCCGGGCTCCTGCTGCGGGCTCCCGGTCCTGAAAGAACAGAGAGGACTTTGGTAAGTAATCTGATCTCCCCTCATCCAACCCAATTCCCCTCTTCCCACTCCCCACACATTTGTGCGCACATCCAGCAGCCGCCGAGTATTGATCGGTGGCATAGTTCACCAATCCACACTCATGCTCGCTGTTTGCACCACATACAGTATTTCCCTTTTCCACACACTCTAAATAAAGTACTGACACACACACACTCTCAAAGAATTGACACACACGCACCACATACATAACAAACAATGTCCTGCTCATCCCAAACTCATTATTCAGCGGAGGAGGCTTACGCTATTCTTTCCTCCGACACTGACAGTGAGGGTGAGGATCCCACATTTCTTTGTTTTTCCGACTCCTCGTCGTCTTCCTCCTTCTCTTCTTCCTCCTCTTCCTCAGGTTCTGCTGGCCCGCCCCGCCGTCGTCGCAGGAGAGATGTTCCAGCGCCCCCCACTACTGATCCTATATGGACTTCGCCCCCCGAAAATTATGAGCCGCTGATTCCTGATTTCGTAGCGGAATCAGGAATCAAGTTGGACACCACCGGCCTCACAGAAATAGACTTTTTCAAAGTCTTTTTCTCTGAGGATTTTATAAACCTCATGGTGGGCCAAACTAATTTATACGCTCATCAATTTTTAGAACAAAACCCCTCTTCATCATTTTCTAACTGGTCTCCTGTAGACGCAGTAGAAATGATGAAGTTTTGGGGCCTGGTCCTTCTTATGGGGATCTTGAAGAAGCCCGAGCTTCGGCAATACTGGAGTGTTGACGTTTTGTATAACACTCCAGTGTTCCGAATGGTCATGCCCCGGACACGTTTTCAGGCCATCTACAAGTTCTTGCATTACCAAGATAATGCAAGGTGTCCTGCACGCGATGACCCGAACTTTGATCGTCTTTTCAAAGTTCGGCCGGTCATCGAACACTTCAACAACAAGTTTGGTGAAGTGTACGTGCCCCAAAGGGACATTTGTGTGGATGAGTCCTTAATTTCTTTTAAGGGGCGGCTTGGATTCCGGCAGTACCTGCCCAGTAAGAGGGCAAGGTATGGGATCAAGCTGTATAAACTTTGTGAGAGTACCTCAGGATACACTCACAAGTTTAGAGTTTATGAAGGGAAGGACTCCCGGATTGAACCCCCTGAATGCCCCCCTGTTCTGGGAGTGAGTGGGAAAATTGTGTGGGACTTGGTGCACCCACTGCTTGATAAAGGTTATCACCTCTACGTGGATAACTTTTATACAAGTATCCCGCTCTTCCAGTCCCTCTCTGCGCGACGTACCGCAGCCTGCGGTACTGTCCGCAAAATTCAGAAAGGCCTCCCAAAGACGCTAATTGGGCAGCTGCTCAAAAGGGGTGAGAGCAGAGCCCAATGTAGCGACCACCTGTTGATGGTCAAGTACAAGGACAAAAGGGATGTCCTTTTCTTGACCACCATACATGGTGATGGCAGCACATTCAACACTGTATGAGGTTCCACTACACAGGTCGTCAAACCAGACTGTGTAGTGGGGTACAACAAGTACATGGGGGGAGTTGATCTCTCTGATCAAGTCCTCCAGCCATACAGTGCTTTGAGAAAGTCCAGAGTGTGGTACAAGAAGCTGGCCATGCACATTGTACAGATGGCAATGCACAATGCTTTCCTTCTGTCACAATGTGCAGGCCAGACTTCTGCGTCGTACCTTCAGTTTCAGGAAACAGTTATCAAGGCCCTGATATTTGGCAGCGGTGACAGAGAGGGCCCCAGTACTTCTGGAATTGAAGGACCAAGAATTGTACCATGCCAGCATTTCCCAGGGCAGATCCCTCACAGCGGAAAAAAAGGAAAGTCACAAAAGAGGTGCCGAGTGTGTTATAAAAGTGGAATACGCAAGGACACCATTTATCAATGTGACACCTGCCCTGACAAACCTGGCCTGTGTATGAAAGACTGCTTCAAAAGGTACCATACTTCGATGGACTATTGAATTAATTTCTGAAGTATGACAACCTGACGAACACTGCACAGCTGACGTAGTGTTCGTCAGGTTGTCATGCATCAGTTGTGTAGTGTTCGTCAAATTGTCCTACACAACTGATGTATAACACTACATTACAAAATTCAAAAATCAACTAACACTACCAAAAAGGGGGCACTTGTTAGGCATTTCACTGTTTAGGCACATCAAGGGCTCTGAGAACATGACATGATGCCCGCAGACCATTCCATCAAAGTCTGCGTTCAAAAGCGTCACTCCTTCCCTTCCGAGCCCTTACATGCGCCCAAACAGTAGTTTTTTTCCAACACATGGGGTATATGAGTACTCAGGAGAAATTGCACAACAACTTATGGGGTGCAATTTCTCCTAGTACCCTCGTGAAAATATTTTTTTTTGCATTTTTG
Organism: Phyllobates terribilis; assembly: GCF_046119375.1. Taxonomy (NCBI): domain Eukaryota; kingdom Metazoa; phylum Chordata; class Amphibia; order Anura; family Dendrobatidae; genus Phyllobates; species Phyllobates terribilis. The sequence continues at coordinate 740,399,168 of NW_027362763.1, forward strand.
TGGAAAAAATGTTTTTTTTTTATTTTCACAAGTCAACATTATGATTTTCTGAGAGGCACCTGGGGGTTCAATGGGCTCACCACACATCTATATAAGTTCCCTGGGGGGTCTAGTTTCCAAAATGGGGTCACTTGTGGGGGAGCTCCAATGTTTAGACACACAGGGGCTCTCGAAACGCAACATGGTGTCCGCTAACAAATTGGAACCATGTTGCGTTTGGAGAGATCCTGTGTGTCTAAACATTGGAGCTCCCCCACAAGTGACCCATTTTGGAAACTAGACCCCCCAAGGCACCTATCTAGATGCATAGTGAGCACTTGGAACCTCCAGGTGCTTCACAAATTGATCCATAAAAATGAAAAAGTGGTTTTTTTTCACTTATTCAATTTTACGAATCAATTTGTGAAGCACCTGGGGGTTCCAAGTGCTCATTATGCATCTAGATAGGTGCCTTGGGGGGTCTACTTTCCAAAATGGGGTCACTTGTGGGGGAGCTCCAATGTTTGGGCACACAGGGACTCTTCAAATGCAACATGGTATCCGCTAACAAATTGTCAGCTCAAATTATTAGCGGATACCATGTTGCATTTGAAGAGTCCCTGTATGCCCAAACATTGGAGCTCCCCCACAAGTGACCCCATTTTGGAAACTAGACCCCCCAAGGCACCTATCTAGATGCATAATGAGCACTTGGAACCCCCAGGTGCTTCACAAATTGATTCGTAAAATTGAATAAGTGAAAAAAAACCACTTTTTCATTTTTATGGATCAATTTGTGAAGCACCTGGGGGTTCCAAGTGCTCACTATGCATCTCACTAGGTGCCTTGGGGGGTCTAGTTTCCAAAATGGGGTCACTTGTGGGGGAGCTCCAATATTTGGGCACACAGCGGCTCTCCAAATGCAACATGGTGTCCGCTAACAAATTTAACGGAAAATCGGCTCAAATTGTTAGAGGACACCATGTTGTGTTTGGAGAGCCGCTGTGTGCCCAAACATTGGAGCTCCCCCACAAGTGACCCCATTTTGGAAACTAGACCCCCCAAGGCATCTATCTAGATGCATAGTGAGCACTTGGAACCCCCAGGTGCTTCACAAATTGATTCGTAACAATGAAAAAGTGAAAAAAAAAACACTTTTTCATTTTTATGAATCAATTTGTGAAGCACCTGAGGGTTCCAAGTGCTCACTATGCATCTAGATAGGTGCCTTGGGTGGTCTAGTTTCCAAAATGGGGTCACTTGTGGGGGAGCTCCAATATTTGGGCACACAGCGGCTCTCCAAATGCAACATGGTGTCCGCTAACAAATTTAACGGAAAATCGGCTCAAATTGTTAGCGACACCATGTTGCGTTTGGAGAGCCGCTGTGTGCCCAAACATTGGAGCTCCCCCACAAGTGACCCCATTTTGGAAACTAGACCCCACAAGGCACCTATCTAGATGCATAGTGAGCACTTGGAACCCCCAGGTGCTTCACAAATTGATTCGTAACAATGAAAAAGTGAAAAAAAAACACTTTTACATTTTTATGAATCAATTTGTGAAGCACCTGAGGGTTCCAAGTGCTCACAATGCATCTAGATAGGTGCCTTGGGTGCTCTAGTTTCCAAAATGGGGTCACTTGTGGGGGAGCTCCAATGTTTGGGCACACAGGGACTCTCCAAATGCAACATGGTGTCCGCTAACAAATTTAACGGAAAATCGGCTCAAATTGTTAGCGACACCATGTTGCGTTTGGAGAGCCGCTGTGTGCCCAAACATTGGAGCTCCCCCACAAGTGACCCCATTTTGGAAACTAGACCCCACAAGGCACCTATCTAGATGCATACTGAGCACTTGGAACCCCCAGGTGCTTCACAAATTGATTCATAACAATGAAAAAGTGAAAAAAAAAAACACTTTTTCATTTTTATGAATCAATTTGTGAAGCACCTGAGGGTTCCAAGTGCTCACTATGCATCTAGATAGGTGCCTTGGGTGGTCTAGTTTCCAAAATGGGGTCACTTGTGGGGGAGCTCCAATGTTTGGGCACACAGGGAATCTCCAAATGCAACATGGTGTCCGCTAACAAATTTAACGGAAAATCGGCTCAAATTGTTAGCGACACCATGTTGCGTTTGGAGAGCCTCTGTGTGTCCAAACATTGGAGCTCCCCCACAAGTGACCCCATTTTGGAAACTAGACCCCCCAAGGCACCTATCTAGATGCATTGTGAGCACTTGGAACCCTCAGGTGCTTCACAAATTGATTCATAAAAATGAAAAAGTGTTTTTTTTTTCACTTTTTCATTGTTACGAATCAATTTGTGAAGCACCTGGGGGTTCCAAGTGCTCACTATGCATCTAGATAGGTGCCTTGGGGGGTCTAGTTTCCAAAATGGGGTCACTTGTGGGGGAGCTCCAATGTTTGGGCACACAGCGGCTCTCCAAACGCAACATGGTGTCGCTAACAATTTGAGCCAATTTTGCGTTAAATTTGTTAGCGGACACCATGTTGCATTTAGAGAGCCGCTGTGTGCCCAAATATTGGAGCTCCCCCACAAGTGACCCCATTTTGGAAACTAGACCACCCAAGGCACCTATCTAGATGCATAGTGAGCACTTGGAACCCTCAGGTGCTTCACAAATTGATTCATAAAAATGAAAAAGTTTTTTTTTTTTCACTTTTTCATTGTTACGAATCAATTTGTGAAGCACCTGGGGGTTCCAAGTGCTCACTATGCATCTAGATAGGTGCCTTGGGGGGTATAGTTTCCAAAATGGGGTCACTTGTGGGGGAGCTCCAATGTTTGGGGACACAGGGGCTCTCCAAACGCAACATGGTGTCCGCTAATTATTCAAGCAAATTTTACAATCAAAAAGTCAAATGGCGCTCCTTCCCTTCTGAGCCCTGCCATGCGCGCAAACAGTGTTTTTTCCCCAAATATTGGGTATCTGCGTGCCCAGGGGAAATTGCACAACAATTTTTGGGGTCCATTTCTTCTTGTTACCCCTGTGAAAATAAAAAAATTGGGTCTAAAATAACATTTTTTGTGAAAAAAGTTAAATGTTCATTTTTTTCTTCTACATTCAAAAAATTCCTGTGAAGCACCTGAAGGGTTAATAAAGTTCTTGAATGTGGTTTTGAGCACCTTGAGGGGTGCAGTTTTTAGAATGGTGTCACTTTTGGGTATTTTCTGTCATAAAGACCTCTCAAAGTGACTTCAAATGTGATGTGGTCCCTAAAAAAATGGTTTTGTAAATTTTGTTGGAAAAATGAGAAATCGCTGGTGAACTTTTAACCCTTATAGCTCCCTAACAAAAAAAAATTTTGGTTCCAAAATTGTGCTGATGTAAAGTAGACATGTGGGAAATGTTATTTATTAACTCTTTTGTGTGACATATCTCTCTGATTTCAGGGCTCAAAAATTCAAATTTTGAAAATTGCAAAATTTTCAAAATTTTCGCCAAATTTCCGTTTTTTTCACAAATAAACGCAAGTGATGTCGAAGAAATTTTACCACAATCATGAAGTACAATATGTCTCGAAAAAACAGTCTCAGAATCAGGGGGATCCGTCGAAGCGTTCCAGAGTAATTACCTCATAAAATGACAGTGGTCAGAATTGTAAAAATTGGCCTGGTCATTAGCGTGCAAACCATCCTCGGGGCTTAAGGGGTTAAAGACCGCCGTAACACATTTTTATGGCGACCATTAAGGGTGCTTATGCCTCAGCACCGTGAAAATGCGTCGCTGAGGCATAAGTGAATAGCGCCGGCGGCGATTCCCTTAGGTGTCAGCTGTATATGAGCAGGGCCCCGGCACCCGGCACAATACTTACCTCCCCCCGTGCCTCCGCAGCAGGTCCTGTCTCTTCCGCGGCTGCTGCACTGTGACGTCTCAGGTCAGAGGGCGCGGTGACTTCTTTACACCGCGCTCTCTCTCTTGAGCAGTCACAGCGCAGAGCGGGATGAGGCCGGCGACGCTGAGGAGTCCGGAGCAGCGGCAGCTGGTGAGGAGAAGTGAGTTGAGTATTTGATTTTTTTTTTTTATTGTATGGAGGCCTGTGGCAATATAAGGGAGGGGGGTGAGGTGGGGGTGTGTGACATCCTGCATGGGCCATTATATGGGGGGGTGACATCCTGCATGGGGTATTATAAGGGAGGGGGGGTGTGGGGGTGTGTGACATCCTGCATGGGGCATTATATGGGGTGGTTGAGTGACATCCTGCATGGGGCAGTATAAGGGAGGGGGGTGTGTGACATCCTGTATGGGGCATTATATGGGGTGGTTGTGTGACATCCTGCATGGGGCAGTATAAGGGAGGGGGTGACATCCTGCATGGGGCATTATAAAGGAGGGGGGGTGTGACATCCTGTATGGGGCATTATAAGGGGGGGGACATCCTGCATGGAGCATTATAAGGGAGGGGGGTGACATCCTGCATGGGGCATTATAAGGGAGGGGGGGTGACATCCTGCATGCGGCATTATAAGGGGGTGTGTGTGTGATATCCTGCATGGGGCAGTATAAGGGAGGGGGGGTGACATCCTGCATGGGGCATTATAAGGGGGGTTGTGTGACATCCTGCATGGGGCAGTATAAGGGAGGGGGGGTGACATCCTGCATGGGGCATTATAAGGGAGGGGGGGTGACATCCTGCATGGGGCAGTATAAGGGTGGGGGGGGTGACATCCTGTATGGGGCATTATATGGGGTGGTTGTGTGACATCCTGCATGGGGCATTATAAGGGAGGGGGGGTGTGACATCCTGCATGGGGCATTATAAAGGAGGGGGGAGGTGACATCCTGCATGGGGCATTATAAGGAAGGGGGGTGTCATCCTGCATGGGGCATTATAAGGGGGGTGACATCCTACATGGGGCATTATGTGGGGGGAACAGCCTGCGTGGGGCATTATGTGGGGGGAACAGCCTGCATGGGGCATTATGTGTGGGGAACAGCCTGCATGGAGCGTTATATGGGGGCCAGTATTCTGTATGAAGCGTTATATGGGGGCCAGTATCCTGCATGGTGCGTTATATGGGGGCCAGTATCTTGCATGGAGCGTTATATGGGGGCCAGTATTCTGTATGGAGCGTTATATGGTGGCCAGTATCCTGTATGGAGCGTTATATGGGGGCCAGTATTCCGTATGGAGCGTTATATGGGGGCTAGTATCCTGTATGGAGTGTTATATGGGGGCCAGTAATCCGTATGGAGCGTTATATGGGGGCCAGTATTCTGTATGGAGCATTTTATGGGGGCCAGTATTCTGTATGGAGCGTTATATGGGGGCCAGTATCCTGCATGGAGCGTTATATGGGGGCCAGTATCCTGCATGGAGCGTTATATGGGGGCCAGTATTCCACATGGAGAGTTATATGGGGGCTAGTATCCTGTATGGAGTGTTATATGGGGGCCAGTATTCCGTATGGAGCGTTATATGGGGGCCAGTATTCTGCACGGAGCATTTTATGGGGGCCAGTATTCTGTATGGAGCATTATATGGGGGCTAGTATCCTGTATGGAGCGTTATATGAGGGCCAGTATTCTGTATGGAGCATTATATGGGTGCCAGTATCCTGTATGAGCGTCATATGGGGGCTCTCAGTTATAGCTCTCAGTATATAGAGACGAAAAAAACGACTTTTTATAAAAAAAAAAAGCAATTTTACTGTGATAGCTGCAAAACCTGAAAAATAACCCATATAAATCTGGTAGCGCTGTAATCGCACCGACCCAAAGAATAAATCCGCCTTATCACTTATACCCCACAATGAACGACGCAAAAATAAAAATAAGAACTATTCTGGTACTGCTGACTATTTCTTCATTCTGCCTCCAGAAAAATCGGAATAAGGCTCGGCTCACGTTAATCCTGCACTCTCCACTGAGCGCTTACGTTGGAGTTTCCCTGTAAATTCACCAAAACCCAGACAAAAACCCAGATGGAGCCACTCACTTATGAGGCCGATGGAGGCACTTTGGACCAGTCTCTGTTCCGGTGGCGTACCATCATTTTAGGCTTTTTTTTAGTGCACAAGTGTGGACGACCACAGATCTGTGAGTGCCTAAAAAGATGGAGACCACCAGAGCAGACGTCAAATGGACAAGTGTCTCCATCTGCCTGGGTGGTTCCATTGGGGGTTTCGTCTGAATCGCATTTTTGTGGGATTTACACGGAAACTCCGATGTAAGTGCTCAGCATAGATTGGCGATCCAGTCTTATTCTGGAAGCAATCGAAAATTATGTACCCCAAAATGTTACCAATAAAACCCCTAATTTATCCCACACAAAACCAGCCGCCTCTCAGGTCCATCATCTGTCACTGGAACTATAGGGGGTCCCACGTTACTGGTAGAACAAACACTCTGGAAAAGCGACATGGCTCCCACCCTCTCAAATAAAATCCATTGAATTCTGCGCTCTCAAATCCAAATGCCCCACTGTGTCTAAACTGTAGTAAGCGGCCACATGTTTGGCATTATTGTAGCGGGGAGAGCACTTAACAATTTACAGGGTGTGTGTCACCAGGAGAAATGTATGGGGGCGCTACAATATATGGGGGCACTACACTTTATGGGGGCACAATGTATGGGCACTAAACTAAGATATTTGGAATTTTCCAGAATAAAGTCTGGCATGGATGTTACATAATAGTCACTGCAGGCGTAGATGAATTCATTGAGTTGCGTAATTTATACAATGGGGTCACTTTTGGGGTTTTTCTGCTGTTCTGGCACCTTTCGGGCTCCACAAATGTCGCCCACAAACAATTCTACCAAAATCTGTGCTCCAAAAGCCAAATAGTGCTCCTTCCTTCTCAGCCCTGACGTGTGGCCTAACAGTAATTTCTGATGAGATATGGGTCATCCTCGCGTTACGGAGAAATAGCATAACAAATTATGGGGTCCTTTTTCTTTTATAATCCATTGAAAAAATTACAAATTTGGGACTAAATCTACATTTTCATGAAAAAAATTAAAATTTTTAATATGACGACCTAATGTTATCAAATTCTGTGTAACATAGTAACATAGTTTTTAAGGTTGAAGGAAGACTAAGTCCATCTAGTTCAACCCATAGCCTAACATGTTGATCCAGTGTAGTACCTGTGGGTTCAAAATGCTCACTATACCCCTGGATAAAATCCTTGAGGGGTGTAGATTCCAAAATGGGGTAACTTGCTGGAGTTTTCCACTGTTTAGGCACATCAGGGGCTCTCCAAATGCGACATAACACCCGCAGACCATTCCATCAAAGTCTGCGTTCCAAATGTCACTCCTTCATTTCCAAGCCCTGCCGTGCGTCTAAACAATAGTTTTCCCCTACATATGGGGTATGTCAGTACTCAGGAGCAATTGCACAATAATTTTGGGGTTCATTTTCTCCTGTTACCCTTGTAGAAATGAAAAAATTGGGGCTAAAAGTACATTTTTGTGGAAAAAAAATTGATTTCTTAATTTCAAGGCTCTACGTTATAAACTTCTGTGAATTACTTGGCGGTTCAAGGTACTCACCACACATCTAGATAAGTTCCCTGAGGGGTCTAGTTTCTAAAATGGGGTCACTTATGCGGGGTTTCCACTGTTTAGGCACATCATGGGCTCCCCAAAAGCAACATGGCGTCCGCTAATTATTCAAGCAAATTTTACATTTAAAAAGTCAAATGGCGCTCCTTCCCTTCTGAGCCCTGCCGTGTGCCCAAACAGTGGTTTTCCCCCACATATGGGGCATCGGCTTACTCAGAAGGAATTGCACAACAAAAAGTATGGGGCAATTTCTCCTGTTACCCTAATGAAAATGCAAAATTGGGGGCTGAAAAACCTTTTTGTGGGAAAAATGTGAAAATATTATTTTTACGGCTCAATGTTACAAACTTCTGTGAAGCACCTGGGGTTCAAGGTGCTCACCACACATCTGGATAAGATCCCTGAGGGGTCTAGTATCCAAAATGTGGTCACTTGTGGGGGGGTTTCCACTGTTTAGGCACATCACGGGCTCCCCAAACACAACATGGCGTCCGCTAATTTTTCAAGTAAATTTTACATTCAAAAAGTCAAATGGCGCTCCTTCCCTTCCGAGCCCTGCCGTGTGCCCAAACAGTGGTTTTCCCCCACATATGGGTTATCGTCGTGCTCAGGATAAATTGCACAACACATTTTGTGGTCCATTTTCTCTTGTTACCTTATGAAAATAAAAAAATTGCGTCTGAAGTAAACATTTTGTGAAAAAAAGTTGCAAATTGTCTCTTCAGAGAGTAAGAGGACCAGAACTCTAGTGCAACCTACAGGAAGTAGCAATCTTAAAAGTCAATAGTGACCCTTTAATGAGCCTTATCACATGACTTAGGATATAAGCCAGAACCAGAAACTCAATTTGCAGACACTGTGTTTCAGGGTACTGCCCCTCGTCAGTGCAAAGTGTGAGCTCTGGTTTGGCTGGGTGAAAGGCGTCAGACCGGTATCTAAGGGGTAACATCTCTCCTTGCGGAGAGCGACATGTGACGCATGTCACGGTGAGGAGAGTTTTAAAGCATCAATGCTCCTCTGGAAAATATGTGAAAAAAAGTTAAATGTTCATTTTTTCCTTCCACGTTGCTTCAATTCCTGTGAAGCACCTGAAGAGTTTATAAACTCCTTAAATGTGGTTTTGAGCACCTTGAGGTGTGCAGTTTTTAGAATGGTGACACTTTTGGCTATTTTCTGTCATGTAGACACCTCAAAGTCACTTCAAATGTGATGTGGTCCCTAAAAAAAATGGTTTTGTAAATTTTGTTGGAAAAATGGGAAATCGCTGGTCAAATTTTAACCCTTATAACTTCCTAACAAAAAAAAAATTTGTTTAAAAAATTGTGCTTATGTAAAGTAGACATGTGGGAAATGTTATGTATTAACTATATTGTGTGACATATCTCTCTGATTTAAGGACATAAGAATTTAAAGTTTGAAAATTGCAAAATTTTCACAATTTTCGCCAAATTTCCTTTTTTTTCCACAAATAAACGCAAGTCATATCGAAGAAATTTTACCACAATCATGAAGTACAATATGTCACACAAAAAAAACAATCTTAGAATCAGGGGGATCCGTTGAAGCGTTCCAGAGTAATTACCTCATAAAGTAACACTTGTCAAAATTGTAAAATTTGGCCTGGTCATTAAGGACATAATTGGCTCCGTCCTTAAGGGAAACTCTTAAATAGTTGACATTGTTATATTTCTTCCCATGCTGAAAAAACGTTTGAAGAAAAGTTAAAATCAATAGGAAGCTTCTTTTAAAAAGTGCCTGAAAATTTTTTTACTTGAATTTTAGAGCACAGTTGTCTACAAAACCCAAGTAAAAAATGTTTTATTAATTTTTTAAAAGTTTTAGATTTTTTTTTTAAGCCAATACAATGTGTGGGTTCAGCAAGAAATAGAAGTACAGTAGTTTCTGTTCTTAGTCCCTTCTTCATTTATATTCTACAACTCTTTTGGCCTCAAAAACTGCCTAAGAAAAGAACAGATCTTCACGTGTTACATTTTGATACAGTTTTATGATACAGTTTTTGAACCTAAGCCGGGGGAGTGATAAACCTATTGAATTATATACAAAAGATTTTAATTCTTTCTCTTTTATCTTATTCTACAATATTTTTTGGTTCAAAACCTGTATAAGAAGAACCCTCAGGACAGTCATTACCCTAGAAAAGCTGTATCCATGGTACCTCATATATCTAACTATAGTAGATCCTCCTCAACACCAAAACAAATCTGTTAATAATTAAGTTTTTTATAGTGGTAAAAATATAGAAAACTGCACATCCCAATTCTTTGTATAAACACATCCAAATTTTATTCAATCCATAGAAAACATCTGGCACGTTTCGGGCCTGTAGCCGCACTTAGTCATAGTGAACAATGAAAGTTTTTTATTGGAGCTGATAAATAAATAATATGCAATAAGTAACCGCTCAACAGCAATGTAATCGCTAAGGCTTCTGTCCATACATAACCTGGAGTAATATCACAAAAAAAATCTATTTATTAGAATACTGTTGTAGTCGTCAATATGTTGGACGTGCTAAACAACCTGTCCATAGCAGAATTCAAAACAGACATAATATAAAAAACGGGATATTAATTCATAGCCTGTCGAGACACTTTCTAACTGACCATAAAAATATCCTGACAGTTTATGTCTCACCATTTTGGAACAAATACCAGATACAACCCCTGACTGCTTTCAAAGATTAAATAATAGAGAATCATTCTGGATTTATAAATTAGCCACCCTTAGTAGGGTTGAGCGAGTATGTTGTGTCCGAGTATGCTCGGGCCGAGCTCCGAGTATTTACAGCTGCTCGGTGATCTGGTTGAATCGCTCCCGTGTGCATGATTTACAACTGTTTGACAGTTTTATTACATGTGAGGAATGGGTAAGAAATAGACATTCCTCACATGTAGTAAAGCTGTCAAACAGTTGCAAATCATGCACATGGGAGCGATTTAACCTTATCACCGAGCAGCTGTAAATACTCGGACCTCGGCCCGAGCATACTCGGCGAAAGGGTTAACAGAACATACTCGCTCAACACTAACCCTTAGTCCAGAAGGTGTTAGTATGAGTATTGAATACACATGTTGATTTTAATGTTCCATTATTCATTGGCTCAAAATAATTTGTGTCAGATATTTTAAGCACTGAATATAGGCGTTAATACATTTAATGTTCCATTATTATTTATTGCAATGTATTCTGTGTCATTATATGTATATTATTTCCCTCACGTTGTATTCTGTGTAATATAAGTGTGTCACCCTGGCCTGGATGCCACAAAATGTAATAAAGCTGTGTCTGAGAGCAAGGGGGAGGTTCTCTAGTCAGGGGAACATTAGCATGCAGTACCTCCTGTCTCGGGCCAGTAGGGGGAGCAGGCTGCCCCTATAAAAGCTGGTGCGGGGGGCAGGGTTAGAGAGAACTTGATGGCCTGTCTCAGGACTGAGACGTGTCCCAGAGCAGAGCAGGGACAGACAGTTTTGTATTGCACCTAAGAGGAAGTGTGGCAGGAGGAGAGCCACAAGCCAGAGACAAGAGGCGAAGCAAGCCTGTCTTGGCAGATAAGAGACTGACTTTACCAGACTTTGGTGTCTGAGGCTGGGAGGATTCTACATCCCCCAGCAGAGAACCAGTCCGCAAGGGACTGTATATTTCTTGGCCTAAGAAGCCTGGAGGCCCTGCCACAACCGAAGGGACCAGTGAAGCCGTACAAGGCTTGGAGCAGAAAGGAACCCACGTCGCAGGCCATACAGACGAGAATACACGGAAAGCTTGGAAACGTGGGCTGTTACCCTATAATGAGGAGATAGCCAGAAGGAGCGCAGAAAGCACGGTAGGCCTACACCCTCACCCTGACCAGGGCCAATTTCCCCGTTGCTCTCAGACATCCAGGTCCCCTCCTAGCTGGGACTGTTTATGGGTCAGTTTACCTGTTTCAGTAAAGACCCTGGACTGCAACCTATTGTCTGTGTTCTCCTTCGCGCCTCCAGCAATACCGGTACTGGGACTCTCACCACCATCACTCCCACCATCCACTACACTGCCCTGGGGCCGCACTCTTCCCGTGGGGAGTCACACCATCCCAGCTGCACACCTCATCAGCCCCAGCGGTCTGCATTGCAGCGGCGGTACCTAATGACCACAAATCCACGGGTGGCGTAGTCGGACATTATCAATAGCATATAACGGACTACCACTAGTCTGACCACCCTGAGCCACGGAACCGGGTTGCCACTACTACTCCCATCGTTCCCTATTGCCCGGATCCGAGTGCCCCACGGCCCAGGGGGCGAGTCAGCTTTGGCGTAGTCGGCAGGATTTCGTGCCCGCAACCACCGGGTACTGCGTGCCTGAAAGAGACTTTTGTACTTACCTGTGGCGAAGTTTCCCGCCGTCCGGAGTCGTTTCCCGCCATCCGGAGCCGTTTCCCGCCATCTTCAGTCGGTTCCCGCCATCTTCAGCTGTTTTCCCGCCATCCGAAGTCGTTTTCCCACCGTCGGACGCCATCTTCAGGACGCCGCGCGGGACGAAGAGGGGCGTGGACGCCAAAAGTGCGCGAGACCCGAAGCTCCGCCCCATGCACCGACGCTGCGCAAGGTCCTGGAAGGGAGAGAGAGCGACGCTGACGTCATCAGGACGCGACGCAAGGTCCTCGTCCAGAGCAGCAGCAGCGGAGCCGCGGCCTACAGAAGAGGATCGTCGGAAGGTAGGCCACGCTTAACTAGGGGGGAGGAAGATGTCGGACACAGAGGCGCCCACTACCACCAACGCAGCTGCAACAGCGGTGATGCCCTTTTCCCTGCCCTACATCCCTGGAGCGGCCTGGCTGCCCAAGTACTCAGGGGAGCCCCAAGCCCTAACTGACTTTAAGGAAAGGCTGTACAGTTTGTTCCAGGTTTACCCCCTGACAGAGGAACAGAAGGTCAGCATATTGACAGGGCAGTTAACTGGCGCAGCCCAAAGGGAGGTAAAATCATGGCCCACTGAGGAGAAAAGGACTGTGAAGGGTATTCTGGCCCGACTGCGGGGTACCTTTGACACACGTACCTCCGCTGAGATTAAAATGAGGTTCTATGGATGTGCGCAGCGGGCACAGGACAGCATCAGAGACTATGCCCTAAATCTGCAGGAAGCCTTGAGGGCTATTCAACAAACTGACCCTGGCAGTGTGCAGGAACCGGATAAGCTGCTAACAGAACAATTCATAGAAGGTCTGCTGTCTAGCGCCCACAGGGCCCAACTGCGCCTCATGTTCTTTCAGAACCCCGACCTGACCTTTGCCCAATTTAAGGACAGGGCCATAAGGGTGCTCCGTGAATCTGCAACCAGTGGCGCTATAAACCCCCGGCGCCCTGCCCTCACCTACCACCAGGAGGCGGCGCCCTCCTCTATGGACCCCGTGGGGGCTGATGCACAGGCCCTGAACCAAGCCCCGTCGAAAGACCTGCACCACCAAGTCCAGGAGCTGACCAGGAGCGTCGCGGCGTTGACCAGGACCGTCCAGGCGTTGCAAGTGGACCCGTCAAGACCCATCGAGCTGGCTCCAAGTCCGGAGGATGTCCCGTGGCGTAGACAGAGGAGGATCCCGTCGTTCCGAGGGAGGCCCACAGACCACTACGCAGAGGATGGACAGCCCATTTGCCGTCGATGCAACCAGCCCGGACACATTTCCAGGTACTGTAATTTAAACGGGTCCAACCTGGGGCAGAGGGCCAACCCCCAGGCATAAGATCACCAGGCCCTTACAATTGGCGTAATAAGTACGTTGGGGGGCGCCCGGTTTTACCCGTGGTGCTGGACGGTATCCCCATGAGCGCCTTGCTGGATACTGGGTCACAAGTAACCACTATCCCTTATGTACTTTTTAAGCAGTATTGGACTGATGCTGATATCACACGGTATCCAGACAGTAACTTGAGCATCATCGCCAGTAATGGCTTACCCGTGCCGCAGATGGGGTTCAAGGAGATGACCATTAAAATTGGTAAAGTTGAACTGCCGGCACAGGGAGTGATTATTGTGGACATTGACCATCGTGAAAGTCACCCTAAAATAACTGTGGGTACTAACATAATTGAAAATTGTCTTTCAGAGGTAATTGTAATCTTACAACAGGTGGCGGTGAATGCTAGTTCCAGCCAACAGAGAGTCCTCAACAAGGAGATAAAAGCCCTGATGAGACGGCAGCAGGTAGAACTGTCTGGTGGTGAGATCGGTAGCGTAAGACTGAGTGACCCATTCCCCATTTCCATGCCTCCCAAAAGTGAAATGATGATCTGGTGTCGGACTGCAATCGGGTTGAGAGGTAGAGACTACCAAGCCATGGTAGAACCCGTGTACTCAGACAGCAGGCCCACCATTTTGACAGCCCGGGGGGTGGTTGATGTCCGTCATGGGAGGGTGCCCGTCCGCATCCTCAACATTGGGGAGAGGGAAGTACGCTTACCCAGGTACGCTACACTCGCCAAACTGTTTGTTGTCGAACACAAAGCTATCAGGGCCGTGGAACCCTTGCCTCCATCTCCTCAGGCGGAGGGTAATGGCTCCCAGAAACAAAACGAGGACTGGTGCCAGAAACTCCATGTGGGTGCTGACTCCACTCCCCTGCATCAAAAACAAGGAGTCTACCGGGTGGTACAGGAGTACGAGAGAGTCTTTAGTAAGCACCCGCTAGACTTCGGCAGAGTAAAGGGGATAGAACACCACATCCCCACAGGGAGCCACCCACCAATAAAAGAGAGACACAGGCCTGTACCCCCAGCACATTATCAGAACGCCAAGGGCATGCTAAGAGAAATGAAAGAAGCTGGGGTCATTAGAGACAGCTGTAGCCCCTGGGCAGCCCCCTTGGTTCTGGTGAAAAAGAAAGACGGCACCATGAGAATGTGCGTCGATTATAGACAAATCAACCGTATCACCCACAAAGACGCATATCCGCTGCCGAGAATAGAGGAGTCTTTAGCCGCACTAAAATCAGCTAACTTCTTTTCTACTTTGGACCTTACTAGCGGGTACTGGCAGGTTCCTGTGGCAGAGGCTGACAAGGAGAAGACCGCCTTCACCACCCCGATGGGACTGAGCAAATTCAACTGTATGCCTTTCGGGCTCTGCAACGCACCAGGGACCTTCCAGCGGCTGATGGAATGCTGTCTAGGGCACCGAAACTTCGAGACGGTCCTCCTTTACCTGGACGACGTGATCGTCTATTCGAAGACCTACGAGGACCATCTCAAACACCTGGCTGAGGTGTTCGAAGCCCTGGCAGGCTATGGCCTGAAGGTGAAACCATCGAAGTGTCAACTGCTGAAACCAAAGGTCCAGTACCTAGGGCACGTGGTAAGCGCAGAAGGAGTGGCCCCCGACCCTGACAAGGTCACGGCAATCAAGAGCTGGCCAAGCCCCTCGAACATCAAAGAGGTGAGACAGTTTCTCGGGTTGGTAGGCTACTACCGAAGATTCATCCCCGGGTTCACCAAGATGGCAGCTCCTATGCAGGACCTCCTGATCGGACAGTCTAAGTCCAGGAGCCAAAAGCCGCCCTTCAAGTGGGATAAACCGGAAGAGGAGTCCTTCCGCCAGCTAAAGATGGCCCTCACAGGGGACGAGATCCTGGCCTACCCTGATTATGGCCAGCCTTTCATTCTCCACACAGATGCCAGTAATGTGGGACTGGGAGCCGTACTGTCCCAAAACCAACAGGGCAGAGAAAGGGTGATCGCGTACGCCAGCCGGAAGCTGAGGCCCAACGAGAGGAACCCAGAGAATTACAGCTCCTTCAAGCTAGAATTCTTGGCGGTGGTGTGGGCCGTGACTGAACGCTTCAAGCATTACCTGGCCTCCGCAAAGTTCACCGTGTACACGGACAACAACCCGTTGACACACCTGGACAATGCAAGACTGGGTGCCCTAGAACAGCGGTGGATGGCCCGTCTCTCCAACTATGACTTCGTGATCAAGTACCGGGCCGGCAAAACCAATGCCAACGCTGACGCCCTATCGAGGATGCCTCACTTACCTGAAGGTGACGAAGACCCAGAAGAGCTGGAGGAGGTAGAACTCCCCGCGTTTCACCGGTATGGAGCCGCTCAATACTCCCACCGCGTGAAGGAGGAGGATCTAACAACCGTGATGATCAATCCCCTACCTCACCACAGCTGGGCCGAGACCCAAGATAGTGACCCTGCCATCCGCCTGGTGAAAGATCTGCTGACCCAGGAAGACGCCCGCATGGATCCGGATGCCCCAGAGGAAGCCAAGCAGCTATGGAAAGAGAAGAGCAAGCTGTTCCTCTACGAAAGCAAGTTGTGCAGAAGGATTGTCAACCACCGGACGCACGAGCTGACCTGGCAAGTCGTGGTCCCAAGGCGGGATGCAGCTATGGTCCTGGGGGCTTACCATGACAGAGCGGGGCACTTCGGTTGGAAGAAACTGGAGTTCCTGCTAAGAGGAAGGTTCTTTTGGGTCGGCATGAGAAGAGCTGTAGAAAAGTGGTGCAGAGACTGTGGCCCTTGTCACCTGAGGAGGAAGGACCGCACCAGGCAGAAGACACCCTTGAGGCCCATCGTCACCACGAAGCCTCTTGAGCTGGTAGCTCTGGACCACGTCAAATTGGCTCCAAGCCGGTCTGGATACATCTATGCCCTGACAATTGTGGACCACTATTCCCGTTTTCTAGTGGTGGTCCCGGTAAAGGACTTGACAGCCCAAACAGCGGCAAGAGCCTTCCAGCAATATTTCTGCCGTCCATACGGGTATCCGGAACAGGTCCTGACAGACCAGGGTCCAGCGTTCGAGGCTGAAATCTTCCAGGAGTTCTGCAACCTCTATGGCTGTAAGAAGATTCGTACAACGCCTTACCACCCCCAAACCAACAGGATGTGTGAGAAGATGAACAATATAGTCATTGATCTCCTGAAGACCTTGCCCCTGGAGGAACGCAGCCTGTGGCCAGAAAAACTGCCGGACCTGATAGACCTATACAACAATATCCCGGTGAATGCTACAAACTGCACCCCGGCTTACCTGATGCGAGCTAGACCAGGTAAGCTGCCCGTAGACCTGGAGATGGGAGTCCTAATACCTGAGGACACCTCCCCGGATGTGGACTGGGATACGGAAAGGCAACTGCAGTACAAGAAGGTACAGGAGAGTGTGGAGAAGAGCCTGGCCCAGGTGAGAGAGAGGCAAGAAAAACTCTTCAATCAACAAGCCCCTGCTGGTCCCCTAGAACCTGGTGAGCAAGTCCTAAAGCGAAAAAGAAGGCTACATAAGTTGGACGACCAGTGGGAAAGGGAACCCTACACCGTACTGCAGTCTGACCACGACAACTCAAAGGTGTACGTAATCACCAAGGATGGAGGAGAAACCACTAGTGTCGTCTCCAGAGACCACCTCAAAAGGTGCCCCGAGCAACTCCGTAGTGCAGAAGAGGATCAGAGTGACCTTGAACCCGCAGAGGACAAGGAAGAAATGATCAGCACCGTTCTCGGAGAGTTCCCTCAGTCCTGGACTCGCATAAATGATGCCATAGTGGTACCCGTCCTGCATTTCCTGCAACCGGCACAGCAACAACCAACACCAGAGCCGGAAGGTGAAGAGGAGCAAGCAGTTCCAGAGGCAGAAGAGCCTGTACCAGCAGCCCAGGAGAGTCAACCCTCTGCTGACAGTGAGCCTGCCATGCCTGCGGTAAGCCAAAGGACCCGCAGACAGCTGCCTGCCCTACCTGTACACCCAGCTGGTAGCTGTACCCCTAACGCTAGTGGGGAAAGCCAGGTTGGTCCACCACCAGACAGTGGGCTACGTAGGTCAACCAGGAGCACAAAGGGGCAGATACCCGCTCGCTGGAGAATATAGAGTGTACTAAGATTGTAAATGTCCCAGTTGCCAAATGTTGAATTGTTTGCCAAGTTACATGCATGTTTGGTAATTCTGTGTTTCAGTTTCTTGCAGCTACCGTAAGGACTCACAGGTTATGGACTTTTTATAACCGGGACCTTGTATGGACTGCGTTCGGAGCCTGACCAAGGAATGAACTAAGACTGTGAAGGACTTGGGGTAGGACAGACCCCCACCTGGTTAAGGCTCCCCGTTGTATTGGTGATATGGACACCCGGTCACAGACCACACTGTGACCTTAAGAACTCAATTTGTGCGTCACTTTCCTGATAATGTTTTATGGTCATGCATATTGTCTCTGTTTATTGTTTAGTCCCGGAGTACTACGTTTTACTAGGGGGGAATGTGTCACCCTGGCCTGGATGCCACAAAATGTAATAAAGCTGTGTCTGAGAGCAAGGGGGAGGTTCTCTAGTCAGGGGAACATTAGCAAGCAGTACCTCCTGTCTCGGGCCAGTAGGTGGAGCAGGCTGCCCCTATAAAAGCTGGTGCTGGGGGCAGGGTTAGAGAGAACTTGATGGCCTGTCTCAGGACTGAGACGTGTCCTAGAGCAGAGCAGGGACAGACAGTTTTGTATTGCACCTAAGAGGAAGTGTGGCAGGAGGAGAGCCACAAGCCAGAGACAAGAGGCGAAGCAAGCCTGTCTTGGCAGATAAGAGCCTGTCTTTACCAGACTTTGGTGTCTGAGGCTGGGAGGATTCTACATCCCCCAGCAGAGAACCAGTCCGCAAGGGACTGTATATTCCTTGGCCTAAGAAGCCTGGAGGCCCTGCCACAACCGAAGGGACCAGTAAAGCCGTACAAGGCTTGGAGCAGAAAGGAACCCACGTCGCAGGCCATACAGGCGAGAATACACGGAAAGCTTGGAAACGTGGGCTGTTACCCTATAACGAGGAGATAGCCAGAAGGAGCGCAGAAAGCACGGTAGGCCTACACCCTCACCCTGACCAGGGCCAATTTCCCCGTTGCTCTCAGACATCCAGGTCCCCTCCTAGCTGGGACTGTTTATGGGTCAGTTTACCTGTTTCAGTAAAGACCCTGGACTGCAACCTATTGTCTGTGTGCTCCTTCGCGCCTCCAGCAATACCGGTACTGGGACTCTCACCACCATCACTCCCACCATCCACTACACTGCCCTGGGGCCGCACTCTTCCCGTGGGGAGTCACACCATCCCAGCTGCACACCTCATCAGCCCCAGCAGTCTGCCTTGCAGCGGCGATACCTAATGACCGCAAATCCACGGGTGGCGTAGTCGGACATTATCAATAGCACATAACGGACTACCACTGGTCTGACCACCCTGAGCCACGGAACCGAGTTGCCACTACTACTCCCATCGTTCCCTATTGCCCGGATCCGGGCAGGACCGCTCCCAGCACATAGCACCGGGTGTCCGCTGTGACAATCAGCGGACATCCAGCAGCGATTCCACCCGCACAGCCATCGGAATTGCTGATGCGTACTAAGACGTATCTGGTGCATAAGGCCCAGGGGGCAGATACGTATTAGTACATATCATGTCGGAAAGGGGTTAAATATGGCACCTGCGCAGATCAGAGGACTGCGCACTAACTTGCCCTTCTATGGAACAGGTTTCAGCGCTCTACTGCGCATATGCAAGTGCCAGAGTAAGAGTTTTGTTCAGTGCATTCTCCCGGCAGCACATTTCTCTCTAGAATTCCTTGATAGTCCTGAGATTTCATTGTACAGATTCAAGACACCCTGTGCCAGATGCAGCAAAGCAGCCCCAGAACATAACAGAGCCTCGACCATGTTTCACAGTAGGGACAGTGTTCTTTCTTGATATGCTTCATTTTTCTGTCTGTGAACATAGAGCTGATGTGCCTTGCCAAAAACGTCCATTTTTGTCTCATCTGTCCATAGGACATTCTCTCAGAAGCTTTGTGGCTTGTCAACATGTAGTTTGGCAAATTCCAGTCTGGCTTTTTTATGATTTTTTTTCAACAATGGTGTTCTCCTTGGTCGTCTCCCATGAAGTCCACTTTGGATCAAACAACGACGGATGATGTGATCTGACACTGATGTTCTTTGAGCTTGAAGTTCACCTTTAATCTCTTTAGAAGTTATCCTGGGCTCTTTTGTTACCATTCGTATTATCCATCTCTTTGATTTGTCATCAATTTTCCTCCTGCGGCCACGTCCAGGGAGGTTGGCTACAGTCCCATGGATCTTAAATTTCTGAATAATATGTGCAACTGTAGTCACAGGAACATCAAGCTGCTTGGGGATGGTCTTATAACCTTTACCTTTAACATGCTTGTCTATAATTTTCTTTCTAATCTCCTAAGACAACTCTTTCCTTTGCTTCCTCTGGTCCATGTTGAGTGTGGTACACAACATGTCATCAAACAGCACAGTGAGTATCTGTATCCCTATATACAGGCCCACTGACTGATTACAAGATTGTAGACACCTGTGATGCTAATTAGTGGACACAATTTGATATAACATGTCCCTTTTGTCACATTATTGTCAGTGGTACCATCATTTCTTCTGTCCGGGCCTATTTCATGAGTTGATTTTTTTTTTAATTCTGTGGAAGCAGGGTTGAAAAGCAATGACTGACTTTCATTTGTTCATAGATTTTTATTTTATTATTACTTTTGTCAGATTCAAGTTATTTCTGTGACCGTTGTGGGTTTTTCTTTCATTAAACCAACAATTTTGACCACGTGTATAGATCCAATTATCACTATCCAATGTTCTGGGCTTAGTTTTCGCCCCCTGTATAATTTGTTTTGGACATCCTTTCTCCTTCAACCTATCCTCTCTTTTATTCATTTGAGTAATAAAATCAGAATCACGTGTACAATTTCACCACATTCATACCAGTTGACTGAAAGGCATATAAATTTTCCATTGTTTGTAGTGGATGCTATTAAAATTCAAAAAGCTATTGGCATCCACTGCTTTTAAGTGTGTTCTGGTCTGAATGCTGTCCCCTTCCACAAACAAGAGTAAATCTAAGAACACCATTTCCTTTGCCTCGATGCGCTCACTAAAGCTCAAGCCCCAGTCTTTTGAATTTAAATGCTTAAGAAATTAGCATCTCTCCAGCCCCTTTCCAAATAAAATCATATCATCTATAAACCATTTGTAGAAGTAAATAAAAGGAAAAAAAATCGTATTATTATTTATGAAAGCACATTGAAAGCCTGCATATATAGATGTGCAAGCACTGGGGTGCATTTTGCACCCATCGCAGTCCTGTTACACTGCAAATAAATAACCCTATTAAAAAATAAATAACTATGCTTTAAGATAAACTGCTAGGCTAGGAATCAATTATGAATTACTTCTGAGTTGTGAGCATAAGCAGGTCTATCCCTAGCCAATCAAATATAATTGTTATGCCTCTTTATTATGAAGGATATTGGTACATAATGCATTAACATCTAAGGTCACCCATACCATTTTGTTGGTATGAAGTTGCCAGATTATATTTATTGATAAATTCTCTTTCATCCTTACTCAGAATGTCTCTATTATATGCCTCCTTCATCTGCACTGGCAAGGGTATTTAGAAACAGAGCCAAGGCAGTACATGAAAGTTGTCCCATAATGCGGACGGCCTATCATCATCCATCATCTGACTTAGCACCCAGATTTACAACCTACAATTGTCTTTTCTATTTGTCCTTCTTCAGTTGTTGTGGGCTATTCTCCTAACCACCATGGTAATATTATGATAATTATCCACTGTTTAGGAAGTCTGCAATCAATTGACAAGAAAAATACCTTTTACCTCAAATGATGACATTGGCTTCTCGTGGTTTTTGTGGTTGTTATGCTCTCTGAAAATTAATGAAGTGTCACTAGTGTTGAGCGATACCTTCCGATATCAGGAAATATCGTATCGGATTGGATCGGGCCGATACCCAAAAAGTATCGGATATCGCCGATTCCGATACCGGAAACCAATGCAAGTCAATGGGACACAAATATCGGAATGAAAATAAACCCTTTCTTTCCTTGTAGGTTAATTCTACATGAAGTAAAACAACTAAGAATAATGTAGAATGACATGAAAAGCCGGCAATTCATCAGCGGCATTCACCGGTACCCGACAATTTATAACAGACAGAATAGAGCTTCACACATAGATTAGATAGATAGAAACATGTCAGTCACATATATAAGAAGTACAGTGACAGTGTTGCTTACAGAACTTGTCATTTAGTGTAAAGGATTTATTTAAAAAAATAATAGTGTTTTCATGCACCGTCTCTTTAAGAAAGCCGGCCGGCAATTCAGCATCTGTACCCGACAATTTAGAATAGAAGGAATAGAGAATCACACATAGATTAGATAGATAGAAACATGTCAGTCACATATATATGAAGTACAGTGACAGTGTTGATTACTGTACTTGTCATTTAGTGTTAAAATAAAGGATTTATTTTAAAAAAAATTGACGTGGGGTTCCCCTTAATTTTAGGCTCTAGCGGAGGTTAAGCAGACAGCTGGGGCAAATGTTTGAAGCCTGGGAAGGGGGTAATACCCACGGAGCTTCCCAGGCTACTAATATCAGCCCCCAGCTGAATACCTAGCCTTTACTAGCTATTAAAATGGGGGACCCCCCCAAAAAAATGACGTGGGGTCCCCCCTAATTTAATAGCTAGCACAGGCTAGGCAGACAGCTGGGGGCTGATATTAATAGCCCAGGAAGGGTGCCATGAATATTGGCCCCCTCCCAGGCTAGAAACACCAGCCGTCAGCCGCCCCAGAAATGGCGCATCCATAGGATGCGCCAATTCTGGCACTTAGCCTCGCTCTTCCACGCTGCCCTGGTGCGGTGGCAGGGGGTAATAGGGTTGGGGTTGATGTCAGCTTATAATGCCAGCTGACATCAAGCCCAGGTTAGTAATGGAGAGGCGTCTATAAGACACCCCCATTACTAACCCCATAGTCAAAGTTAAAAGAAAACACAAACACCCAGAGTAAAGTCCTTTAATTGAAATAAAGACACAATTCTTTATTGTTCTAAATTAAACCATACTTACCATCACGCCCATTCCAGCTGAAGCCAACGATCTCCTGCAATAAAAGAAAAATAATAAAGCAACCTCATCCTTACCTTTCGATGGTTCCCAGGACAGCTCCAGCTCTGCTACATCGAGATGACAGGCTGGACCGCAGCAGAAAGCTGCCATCCAGCCTGTCATCCCGCAGACACTGAGAAGCGCAGGCATGCTTGCGCTCCTCAGTGTCTCTCTGTGACGTCATCCAGATGAGCCGAGTTCATGTCCAATGAACTCAGCTCACCTCATGCACGTCACTGACAGCGTGGGAAAATTCTCCTGCACTCAGCGCTTCAGCGTGAGAATTCTCCCACGCTGTCAGTGACATACATGAGGTGAGGTCATGTCCAATGAACTCAGCTCACCTCATGCACGTCACTGACAGCGTGGGAAAATTCTCACGCTGAAGTGCTGAGTGCAGGAGAATTTTCCCACGCTGTCAGTGACGTACATGAAGTGAGCGGAGTTCATTGGACATGACCTCGGCTCATCTGGATGCCGTCACAGCCAGACACTGAGGAGTGGAAGTATGCCTGCGCTTCTCAGTGTCTGCGGGATGACAGGATGGATGGCAGCGTTCTGCTGCGGTCCAGCCTGTCATCTCGATGTAGCAGAGCTGAAGCTGTCGTGGGAGCCATGGAAAGGTAAGGATGAGGTTGCTTTATTATTTTACTTTTATTGCAGGAGATCGTTGGCTTCAGCTGGAATGGGCGTGGTGGTAAGTATGGTTTAATTTAGAACAATAAAGAATTGTGTGTTTATTTCAATTAAAGGACTTTTTTCTGGGTGTTGTGTTTTTTTAAATACTTTACTAGAAATTCATGGTGGTCATGTCTAATATTGGCGTGACCCCATGAATTTTGGGCTTAGGGCCAGCTGATAATGCCAAGCTGGCCTTAACCCCTTTATTACCCAGTGAGCCACCGCACCAGGGCCCTGGATGAGTTGGGTACAGCGCCAGAAGATGGCGCTTCTATGAACGCGCCATTTTCTGGGGCGGCTGCGGACTGCAATTTGCAGCGGGGGTGGCCCAGAAAGCTTGGGTCTCCCTGCGCTGCGGATTCCAGCCCCCAGCTGCCTAGTTGTATCTGGCTGGGCACAAAAATAGGGCGAAGCCCCACGCATTTTTTTTTAAAATTATTTCATGAAATTCATGGAATAATTAAGAAAAAAAGGGCTTCCCTATATTGTTGTGTCCGGCTAGGTACAAATAGGCAGCTGGTGGTTGGGGGCAGCCCGTTCCTGCCTGCTGTACCTGGCTGGACACAATTATAGGGCGAAGCCCCACATAATTTTTTTTTAATTATTTCATGAATTTCCTGAAATAATTAAAAAAAAATTGACGTGGGGCTTCACACTATATTTGTGTCCAGCCAGGTACAGCAGGCAGGAACGGGCTGCCCCCAACCACCAGCTGCCTATTTGTACCTGGTTGGACACAACAATATAGGGAAGCCCTTTTTTTCTTAATTATTTCATGAATTTCATGAAATAATTAAAAAAAAAAAATACGTGAAGCTTCTCCCTATTTTTGTGTCCAGCCAGGTACAACTAGGCAGCTGGGGGATGGAATCTGCAGTGCAGGGAGGCCCAAGCTTTTTGCCCTCCCCCCCCCCCGCTGAAAATTGCAGTCCGCGGCCGCCCCGGAAAATGGCGCGTTCATAGAAGCTGGATGCTGTACCTGGCTGGCATACAAAAATATGGCGAAGCCCACGTCAAAAGTTTTGGGAAAAATTTATTAAAAAATAAATAATAATTTAGGGACTGCATCTTTATTAAGTCCTCAAATGTCATTTAGTGTTAAAATAAAGGATTTATTTAAAAAAAAAATGGCGTGGGATCCCCCATAATTTTAGTCTCTAGCGGAGGTTAAGCAGACGGCTGGGGCAGATGTTTGAAGCCTGGGAAGGGGGTAAAACCCACGGAGCTTCCCAGGCTACTAATATCAGCCCCCAGCTGAATACCTAGCCTTTACTAGCTATTAAAATGGGGGACCCCCCAAAAAAAAATGACGTGGGGTCCCCTCTATTTTAATAGCTAGCAAAGGCTAGGCAGACAGCTGGGGGCTGATATTAATAGCTCAGGAAGGGTGCCATGAATATTGGCCCCCTCCCAGGCTAGAAACACCAGCCGTCAGCCGCCCCAGAAATGGCGCATCCATAGGATGCGCCAATTCTGGCACTTAGCCTCGCTCTTCCACGCTGCCCTGGTGCGGTGGCAGGGGGTAATAGTGGTGGGGTTCATGTCAGCGCCAGCTGCCATGAAGCCCAGGTTAGTAATGATGGCCGTCTATATGACACCCCCATTACTAACCTACAAAGTGTTAAAAAGAAAAAACACACTACACCCAGAAAAAAATAATTTATTTGAAATAAAACACCATTTTATTTAATTCTTAGTTTACTAAAAAAAAAATAGTTACCTGTCCACGTTCCTGCGCTGATCTCCCATGCACAGCTGTCACATCTGGAGATGGTGACAGCTGTGCATGGCTGCTGTAAGCTCACGCTGCCGGGAACACGTCCGCTCCCGGCAGCGGGAGCCACTGACTGAGGTCACCGGAGTGCATTCAGGCAGCGCAGCTCCGGAGACCTCCTTTACGGCAGTGCTGTACCGTGGGAATTTCTCACGATACAGCAGTGCCGTAAAGGAGCTAACCGGAGCAGCGCTGCCTGAACTCCGGTGAACCCTTACGGCCCCGTCATTCTAGCGGCGGCAGCGGTTCAGAGCGGTCACATTCTATGTGGCTGCTCTGAACTGGAGATCTTCGTGGGACACTCGTGGACTGCTACGGAGGGGTAAGGATAAGGTTGTGGTTTATTATTTTATATTTTATTACAGGAGATCGATGGCTTCGGGGAATTAGGTGTCTAGGTGAGTATAGGTGTAGTTTTTTATTTTTTACTTTATTTTAGGTGGCGATCGGCGGGGACAGGTAATGTATGAACTAATTTCTTTTAGGTAACCACTGGCCACCAATGACATGTATTTAACATTTATTGGGGACACAGTAGGGCAATTTAAATAGCAGGATCAGGCTGATGGGAACTACTGCTCCCATCGAGCTGATCCTGCTGGCAGGAGTGGACGGGGGACAGACATAGGCCGATGGGAGTAGTAGTGTCACATCGGCCTATGTCTGCCCGCACACACACCCCGCACACACACCCCGCACACACACCCCGCACACACACCCCGCACACACACCCCGCACACACACCCCGCACACACACCCCGCACACACACCCCACACACACACACCCCCGCACACACACCCCCGCACACACACACCCCGCACACACACACCCCGCACACACACACCCCGCACACACACACCCCGCACACACACACCCCGCACACACACACCCCGCACACACACACCCCGCACACACACCCGCACACACACACCCCGCACACACACCCGCACACACACCCCACACACACACACACACACCCGCACACACACACCCCGCACACACACCCGCACACACACACCCCGCACACACACCCCACACACACACCCCGCACACACACCCCGCACACACACACCCCGCACACACACCCGCACACACACACCCCGCACACACACCCGCACACACACACCCCGCACACACACACCCCGCACACACACCCGCACACACACCCCGCACACACACACACCCCGCACACACTAATCATGACGGGTCCGGGAGGTGAGGCTGACCTGTGCGGCCGTGGGAAAGTTGATGTGAGTTCATGCAGTCAAGCATGAACTCACATGAACCCTCTGAGGGCACCGCGGCTACTTCAAATTAACAGCTGATCGGCATCACCTGATACCTCAGCTGTTCATTTGAAATAACCGGCGGGAAAGCGCAGCACAGAACGGGAAAGCCGGCGGTGAAGTCTTTTCACTGCCGGCTTCCCCGCCCGGGTCCTTCGCTCCTTGGTGCTGTGCTCCCCGCCCGGTCCTAATTTACGATCGGGATGGGAGGTGGCGAGGGGAGCGGAGGATCGGGGTGGGAGGCTGCGGGGAAGCAGTATGGGGCTGCGTGATTGTTTAAAAGCCGGCGGCTTTTTACCGCGCGCCGGCTTTTAAACAATCAGGAGAATTCTCCCACGCTGGGATGGCATTCTGATGACAAGCTGGATCGCGCTGCCATCCAACTTGTCATCCTTCACAGACACTGCAGAGCGCAGGCATTATGGGAACTTCCGATTCCGGTATTCGATATTATAAAAGTATCGGAATTAAGTATCGGAATTCCGATACAGTGAATATCGGCCGATACCCGATATTTCAGTATCGGAATGCTCAACACTAAGTGTCACCAAAGCTAATACAGATTATCTCTGCCACTGTATCCTCAGCCATCATTAGCAGCTGACTTTGCAAAGATTGGCATGTTGTCACTTATATGCACCTGGACAATTTTAAGACTATGTTCACACATCGCTACTGCATTGTTGCCGTGGTGCATTTATTTGCTGTTGTTTTCTTGCAGCAAAAGTGCATTTCTCAATATTGTGGGAAAACAACATTGTTTTCTCTGTGATTTCAAGGAAGTTGCGCCAAAACAGTGTAGTTTTACCTCGATATTCAATATCACAAGAAAAAAATAATGTGAGTTTGTGGCAAATTCAGAAAATTGCAGTTAAGAAACGCAGCAATGTGTGAATGCAGTCTAATCAGGTATTCCTGTCTGCATAAATTATCACCTATCTACCTGTGACTGGGGGCTCCTTGCAGACACTCCTAGCATTGGTCTTTCACCTAAGGGTCAATGGGAAAAAAGTCCCTTGTTCTGGAGTGAAGTCCCAGCAGTGGGACCCACACCCATCTAACACAGAATTTATAACCTATCCAGTAGATAGGTAATATGTTATATAGACCAGACTAAAAGGTTTAAAAATATATGATGTTAGAAAAAGAATACTACTTATACTACAGTATTTTACACAAGAATTACAACTCGTGAAGAAATAGGAGCATTACTAAAGTGACAAAGAAAAAAGAACTGCAATAATTAACTTGAGTTAAAATGAAAAGGTTGTCATGTATTTTGTTTCAATTTCTCATCATTTTCAATATCTCTTCTTGGTATAAATCAATGGGGGAAGTAACCCCAAAAAATGTTCTTTTCTGCAGCTCCCGGGCGGATTCCCGGGGAACCCAGTGCTCGGGTCAGTGGCCTCATTTTGCCGGCCCTTTAAATGCTCCAGTCAGAGCAAGTGCATGCACACAGCTGCCGTGAACAACATGAAGGATTACATGAAGGATGCTAGCCAGTGTCAATGTCAGGATGTACTGGCCAGTGATGTACTTTGAGGTCATAAGACTGTGTACCCACTACCTCTTGTATATAACCCTTATTAAGTTGCAGTTCAGTAAAGAGTTTATTCTTGAATGGTGGTCTCGCTTATTGAACTGTGAACCATCTGGTCCTGGAAAACCAGCAACATTGGGTACATGTGGCCCGCACAGGCATAATGTCCTCACAGCACAACCAACACACCCAGCCAGGACCTCCACTTTCATTTAACGTGCTGGGGCACCACAGACAAGTGCATTGCCCGCGGCTATCGCCCCGTGCCACGTTACATATACCTCAGGTCTCCTGTGATGTATATATGCCCCGACCCCGCCTAAGATTCATATATGCCCCAGCCCCTCCTGTGATGTATATATGCCCCGACCCCTCCTGTGATGTATATGCCCCAACCCCTCATGTGATGCATATATACCCTGGCCCCTACTGTGATGTATGTGCCCCATGTCTCCTGTGATGTATATATGCTCCCAGCCCCCCCTGTGATGTATATGCCCCATGTCTCCTGTGATGTATATACAGTACAGACCAAAAGTTTGGACACACCTTCTCATTTAAAGATTTTTCTGTATTTTCATGACTATGAAAATTGTACATTCACACTGAAGGCATCAAAGCTATGAATTAACACATGTGGAATTATGTACTTAACAAAAAAGTGTGAAACAACTGAAAATATGTCTTATATTCTAGGTTCTTCAAAGTAGCCACCTTTTGCTTTGATGACTGCTTTGCACACTCTTGGCATTCTCTTGATGAGCTTCAAGAGGTAGTCACCGGAAATGGTCTTCCTACAATCTTGAAGGAGTTCCCAGAGATGCTTAGCATTTGTTGGCCCTTTTGCCTTCACTCTGCGGTCCAGCTCACCCCAAACCATCTCAATTGGGTTCAGGTCTGGTGACTGTGGAGGCCAGGTCATCTGGCGTAGCACCCCATCACTCTCTCTCTTAGTCAAATAGCCCTTACACAGCCTGGAGGTGTGTTTGGGGTCATTGTCCTGTTGAAAAATAAATGATGGTCCAACTAAACGCAAACTGGATGGAATAGCATGCCACTGTAAGATGCTGTGGTAGCCATGCTGGTTCAGTATGCCTTCAATTTTGAAGAAATCCCCAACAGTGTCACCAGCAAAGCACCCCCACACCATCACACCTCCTCCTCCATGCTTCACGGTGGGAACCAAGCATGTAGAGTCCATCCGTTCACCTTTTCTGCGTCACACAAAGACACGGTGGATGGAACCAAAGATCTCAAATTTGGACTCATCAGACCAAAGCACAGATTTCCACTGGTCTAATGTCCATTCCTTGTGTTCTTTAGCCAAACAAGTCTCTTCTGCTTGTTCCCTGTCCTTAGCAGTGGTTTCCTAGCAGCTATTTTACCATGAAGGCCTGCTGCACAAAGGCTCTTAACAGTTGTTGTAGAGATGTGTCTGCTGCTAGAACTCTGTGTGGCATTGACCTGGTCTCTAATCTGAGCTGCTGTTAACCTGCGATTTCTAAGGCTGGTGACTTGGATAAACTTATCCTCAGAAGCAGAGGTGACCCTTGGTCTTCCTTTCCTGGGGCGGTCCTCATGTGAGCCAGTTTCTTTGTAGCGCTTGATGGTTTTTGCAACTGCACTCGGGGACACTTTCAAAGTTTTCCCAATTTTTCACACTGACTGACCTTCATTTCTTAAAGTAATGATGGCCACTCGTTTTTCTTTACTTAGCTGCTTTTTTCTTGCCATAATATAAATTCCAACAGTCTATTCAGTAGGACTATCAGCTGTGTATCCACCAGACTTCTGCACAACACAACTGATGGTCCCAACCCCATTTATAAGGCAAGAAATCCCACTTATTAAACCTGACAGGGCACACCTGTGAAGTGAAAACCATTTCCGGTGACTACCTCTTGAAGCTCATCAAGAGAATGCCAAGAGTGTGCAAAGCAGTCATCAAAGCAAAAGGTGGCTACTTTGAAGAACCTAGAATATAAGACATATTTTCAGTTGTTTCACACTTTTTTGCTAAGTATATAATTCCACATGTGTTAATTCATAGTTTTGATGCCTTCAGTGTGAATGTACAATTTTCATGGTCATGAAAATACAGAAAAATCTTTAAATGAGAAGGTGTGTCCAAACTTTTGGTCTGTACTGTATGCCCCAGCATCTCCTGTGCTGTTTGTGAAGATCTAAGGTTGTGGGTTGTAATAATCAGCTAGGCAGGTTAACAATGTAACTATTTTTTTCCTTATGTCCATGGTCTTACAGCAGTTCCGGGTAGATGGTCACAATGCAATGTCCCCAGTTCACAAGATCCCATCCTAGGGCCAATAGTTCCACTGCCCCTGTACCCACTGTCTATCAACTTTTGGTTAGCCCACAGCTTTTGTATCTACTGCCGGTATAGTCTGCAGTCACAGCTCATGCTCCTTCAGATGACAGATACCACGACTGTAGCATGTGTATCCATCTCCAGATAGCAACAACCCCTCCATTTCCTCGTCAGTGTCCTAAATACCCCAAGCCGTCCCCCAGAATTGAGCCCAGCCCTAGGGAACACCCCCTCCCCCCAATTCTAACTGTGCATTGGTGGAGGTATTTTCCTCAGGCCAAGCCCCATCATGGGACTGCATGGGAGACCCCCTGTGGGGCTCCACTCGGTCTACTATCCCCATCCATATAATGGGACTAATGACTGGGAGAAAAATGGCTTGAGGCCCCTGATACACTAAGGAGAGTAATGGAATGATTGCTAGACCTGATTTCCAATCTTGTGTCTGGCCTTATGTATGCATAAGATCCAGCACGCACGTCTTCCTCTGCTTACTGTCGCTGATTGGAAACATTGATTCCATAGGCTGAACACTTCCCAGGAGAGATTTGTGCACCTTAAACTAACGAGCAAGGAAATCTCTAATAAAACACAACAATAACATCGACGCAACGGTGCTCCGTGCTGGAAAAAGTCTGCATCCCTTAGAGCCATGGATTCTGCTCTACGTCCATTGGTCCATTAGTCTTTAGTTTGTGGCCAGCTCCTCACAGCTGGATATGTGCCCTGGCATCTCCTGTGATGTATATGCCACAGCCCCTTCCTTGATGTATATGCCACAGCCCCTCCCTTGATGTATATGCCCCAACCCCTCTTTTGATGTATATGCCCCAGCATCTCCTGTGATGTATTTAATCCAGCCCCTCTTTTGATGTATATACCCCCAGCAGCTCCTTTAATGTATATGCCCCAGCCCCTCCCTTCATGTATATGCCCACAGCCCCTCCTTTGATGTATATGTACTGCTGCAAGTTCTTTTTAAAATTCATTGACAACGTTTTCTGCACTCTAAACTGATACAAACCTGGAAAAGCAGTTGTGAGCAGCAACGTCATCAATACCACCTAATATCACTGCCGAATCAAAGAGAAGCAACTCCAGCCATCACATTAGGGATGAGTTAATTAACTGTTTGACCAAATATAGCAGTATACATTTCAAGTTGATAATTTGTATGACCCCTGAAGGATTATATAAATATCCAAATGACCCTTGGCAGAAAAAAATGTTCTCCACCCCTGCTATAAGTGAACGAGAACATTATAATTTACAAGCACAGACTGAAAACTCCATACAGACCTAAAATCTTGCTTTTGATGTGGACATTTTTTTACAGTAGCAGCAAAATGAATTAAATTTTTTAAAAAATTATTGCGTTTTTGATATGTAGTGCACTTTAAAAAAAACACAGCATGTCAATTCTTTCATACAATGTAACATAAATACTGCGTTTTTTTGCTCAGCATGTATTTTTGGGTGCACAAATATGAATATGTTGAAATTCACTTAGGCTGTGCAGTTAATGGACAGATGAATCAGATATAATGGTTTAAAAATGTTTATTGTTCTGTTTTATATAACCGCTTACTACTACCACCACTAAACAGTACCTAGAATAAAAAGTGGGCAAACAGGTGAATGGACCTACACGTTTCGTCAGAAAACCTTACTCATGGACCATGAGTAAGGCTTTCTGACGAAACGTGTAGGTCTGTTCCAATACCTATCTTTTTTACTATTTTGCTTGTTATTGCTTTTGAAGTTTTTAATGAATTAATAAATGTTAAGCTTTATATATACTTTCATGGGATGGCACACTTCACGCTGGATCTTTCCTTTCTGCCTGTTTATGAAGTTGCTGTTGTTCTCACATGGTCCATGCAAACCCTCCTAGCAATCTGGAGCCTGAATATCCAGCTTGGTGAGCTGACATTATCCATTTGTCTAGAATAAAAAGCTTCCTCATTGGATACTGCACTAATAATCATGACATTTTTGGGAGTGTGGCAAATATTATACTCCATTTAAAGTCTGCCAGTTGTGTGTTGTTCAAACCTATTCACACTTGGTCGCTGACCAATACCATGCTACAGGGCCACTGCCTAAAACCATGGTCATCAGACGTGATCCAATATTACTGCGGTACTAATCATGACATTTTTGGGAGCATGCCAAATATTATACTCAATTTAAAGTCTGCCAGTTGTGTGTTGTTCAAACTATTCACACTTAGTCGCTGACCAATACCATACTACAAGGCCACTGACTAAAACCGTGGTCATCACACGTGATCCCATATTACTGCGGTAGTAATACAGACATTTTGTGGAGCGTGCCAAATATTATACTCCAGACTAGTGTGCAATGTCAGCACGTTTTGGAACTCAATGTTGCATATGTTCGGCAGGATTTGTGAGCAGCAGAGGGCAGTTGTTGCGCACCAGCTTAAACACGCCCGTGGGTATTCAGGTCAGCCTACGCACATAAGAGCAGATGAGTGGGCATGGATGTCTGACATCTGTGCCGTCCTTCAAAAGTTTGAGGACTCCACCAAGATGGTGAGCGGCGATAAAGCCATAATTAGCGATACCATCCTGCTTCTCAGTCTACTGCTGCTCACAATTAAAGAGGAGGCATTGCAGACGGAGCATGATGAGATGGAGCAAGGAACTATACAGGGTGATGCCACACAGCCCACCCTCATCTCATCTCAATGCGGATAGGGTGATAATGAGGAGGAAGAGGAGAAGGAGGAACAGGAGTTGTTTTCCTGCACTACAGACGGTACTACCCACACAACAGTCATACCGTTAGTTCAGCGAAGATGGCCTGAGGAGAGGGAAAATGAGGAGGAGGACCAGGAGGAGGAGGAGGAGAGCATGGACAGCCGTCCTCTTGGTCAGGACAGGGAAGTCTTGGTGTTGGCAGCCTGTCACACATGGCTCATTTTATGTTCCACTGCCTTTCCCGTGACCATTTTGGGCAACAGTAATTACTGGTTGGTCACACTTCTAGACCTTCGCTACAAGGAGAACTTTCTATCTCTTCTTCCAGTGGAGGAGAGGTCTAATAAAATTTTGCAGTACTAGAAGGCTATTGTTAAAGAATTATTAAAAAAAATTCCCAGCTGAAAACGCTGGCGGCAGAGGTCACAGTTTGTTGGACAACCTAGGAGTACAGGCGAGGGAGACACAAATACAATGCAGCAGAGACAGGGGAACACTGACAAAGGTGTGGGACAGTTTTCTCAGATCCTCCCAGCGCCCAGGCCCTGATGCGCGGGGTACTCTGACAAGAAGGGAAAAGTTTTGGAAGATGCTGAAGGAGTACCTTGCCTACCGTACCAAAGTCCTCCGTGATTCCTCTGTGCCTTAAACGATTTGGTATTCAAGCTGGACACGTGGCTTAAACTGGCTCTCTATGCCTTGGATGTCCTGGCCTGCCCTGCCACTAACGTTTTGTCAGAGCGCTTTTTTAGTGCTGCTGGGGGTATTATAACTGATAGACGCATCCACCTGTCAACTGAAAATGCTGACAGGCTGACTTTTATCTAGATGAACAAGGCCTGGATTGGGCCAGACTTCTTAACACCATGATAGCAACGGAACATAAAGTCAAATCCAGTGTTTTTTCTGGGGGGGTCTATTCCCATGCACCTCTTCACACCCAGACATAGGTGTACACTTCCTGATTTTGTCTATTTTATGTCACCCTCCTCCTTCTCCTCATCCTCCACCATCATATCAACAAGGTGACCATCATGCAACACCCACATAATTTTTTAAGGGTGTTTATGATGCCGTAGGAAATATTTTTAGAGGCCTACCTCTAACATTCTGTATGTTATACAGTATGTTCATGTATACCCCCCAGGGGTAAATGTTTTTCAACCCATGCACTTAGTGCATGGGCATTACCAGCATAGCAGACCCACTCCTTAATAATGGAAACAATTTTTTTAATGAGGACCTCCTCTACGTCTCTTCAAAGGGGTATTGGAGTGTGTCCTAATTTTTGGCAGCCCTTGCAGTCACTGCATGGGCATTACCACTATAGGAGACCCACTCCTTAATAATAGGAACAATTTTTTTTAATGAGGCCCTCCTCTACATCTCTTCAAAGGGGTATTGGAGTGCGTCCAAATTTTTGGCAGCCCTTGCAGTCACTGCATATGCAATAACAGTATAGGAGACCCACTAATTTATAATGGGAACTTTTTTTTTTTACTGTTTTTGGTTATTTATTTTGCCTTATATACAAGTCATTACCCTGGAAAGAATGTTCCTTAACATTTTTCCAGGAAAATACATTAAGGCTTCGTTTTTGTATGTTTTATTGTCAGTCCATAAGAGTGGCGTAATACTCTGACAACATTGTTCACAGCAGTGACCTGAGAGTCAGAGTGTTATGGATCCGGGTGGTGGAACCTCTGTGCTGCGGTGCAAGGAGGGACCAGAGGGGCGTAACTAGGTATCTCCTCGGACCGACCAAGGCCGTACGGCGGCTCAATCGACTCCGTGACCAGGGAAGGACCGAGCAGAGGGACCAGGTGCTACTCTGGGGACCGACCTTGTATGAGAGCAGGTGACTCCCACGGGTCAGAAGGCAGAGACTGACCGGTACAGCAGATGAGCACGGCAGGCAGGCTGACGAGAGATTTGGGCAGACGGGCTGGCAGACACGGCAGGAAACTAGCAGGAGCCTCTAGGTAGGCTGTCAGGTATACACGGCAGGTGCAGGCAGGAGCCTCTAGGTAGGCTGTCAGGTGGTCACGGCAAGTGACGGGCAGGAGCCTCTAGGTAGGCTGTCAGGTATACACGGCAGGTGCAGGCAGGAGCCTCCAGGTAACAGGCAAGTTCTCCAAGTAGGCAGGCTAGCCTAGCCCATAGACAGACTGGTGGGTTTGACCGGAGGCAGACCGTCGGGCTGGAGAGTGTCCTTGGCAGGCGGAGACAGGTAGCAGATGGAGGCTCCGGATAAGCGGACTGGCCAAGCCCATAGACAGACTAGCGAACTGGGCTGTAAGCAGACTGTCGGGCTGGACTGGTAATCAGGCTGGCAGACTGGACTGATAGTCAGACGGACTAGACTGGTATCAGACAGGCAGCGGGACCTGTGGGCTGAAGCAGAATTTAGCATACAGAGCAACAACCTTGCACGGGCACCTCCATATTGGAGGAGGTGCCTTTTATAGGGGAAGTCCTCCGGCCATTGGCCGGGGACTTTTTAGGATGGCGCGCGCGGCCACATTAGGACGGCGCCCTAAGCACAGGGCCAGGGAATCTGCATGCACCAGCAGCAGCTGAAGGGAGGCCAGAAGACGCCGGAGCAGGACCGCGGCGGTAAGGGGGACGGGGTCTCTGCCGGGCAGGAGGCAGAGACGCCGATGCTACACAGAGATCACTAGTAGTTACATCACTAGTAGTTACATAATACGCTCATCACTAGTAGTTACATAATACGTTTGCAGGTCCATTCAGATAAATTCATTAGGCCCGGAAAATCCCTTTAAGGCTCCATACACATTAGAAAATAGCAAAAGGCAATGGTACTCACCAGCCAAGGTTTCAAGAAAAAATGCACACCAGGACACGGTCGGCCCCCTTTTGTTAGAAGGAGGTAACACAGGTGCAGAATGCTAATGAACAATCGCCCTCAACCACTCTCACTGGAGGGGCGACTACCCAGCACTAAAACTGCACACAGATGAAACTTGCAGTAGGGTGCAATTCACACACTCGCGGCACCGTGCCTAGCCAGCATCCTATTATACGCCCCTACTATTCGACTAGGCGGGATGCCCGGCACCCTATCCGTGCATCGCAGAGTTGTGAAGCCCCCACTCACAAGGTCACCATTACTGGGCCTGGCCGTGCCCTAGCAGATAAAAAAAGTGCAAAAAATGTCATATGAGGTATTAGTTGATATTTTGGCCAAAATACGTAAGCTCGCCACCCATCGTCAAGGGTCCTCACGGTTTTGCGAGTCCCTACTCTAATATTAAAAACAGACAGCATAGCCAGAACAATAGACAGAATTTTTAGAAAATAGCAAAAGGCAATGGTACTCACCAGCCAAGGTTTCAAGAAAAAATGCACACCAGGACACGGTCGGCCCCCTTTTGTTAGAAGGAGGTAACACAGGTGCAGAATGCTAATGAACAATCGCCCTCAACCACTCTCACTGGAGGGGCGACTACCCAGCACTAAAACTGCACACAGATGAAACTTGCAGTAGGGTGCAATTCACACACTCGCGGCACCGTGCCTAGCCAGCATCCTATTATACGCCCCTACTATTCGACTAGGCGGGATGCCCGGCACCCTATCCGTGCATCGCAGAGTTGTGAAGCCCCCACTCACAAGGTCACCATTACTGGGCCTGGCCGTGCCCTAGCAGATAAAAAAAGTGCAAAAAATGTCATATGAGGTATTAGTTGATATTTTGGCCAAAATACGTAAGCTCGCAACCCATCGTCAAGGGTCCTCCCTACTGCAAGTTTCATCTGTGTGCAGTTTTAGTGCTGGGTAGTCGCCCCTCCAGTGAGAGTGGTTGAGGGCGATTGTTCATTAGCATTCTGCACCTGTGTTACCTCCTTCTAACAAAAGGGGGCCGACCGTGTCCTGGTGTGCATTTTTTCTTGAAACCTTGGCTGGTGAGTACCATTGCCTTTTGCTATTTTCTAAAAATTCTGTCTATTGTTCTGGCTATGCTGTCTGTTTTTAATATTAGAGTAGGGACTCGCAAAACCGTGAGGACCCTTGACGATGGGTTGCGAGCTTACGTATTTTGGCCAAAATATCAACTAATACCTCATATGACATTTTTTGCACTTTTTTTATCTGCTAGGGCACGGCCAGGCCCAGTAATGGTGACCTTGTGAGTGGGGGCTTCACAACTCTGCGATGCACGGATAGGGTGCCGGGCATCCCGCCTAGTCGAATAGTAGGGGCGTATAATAGGATGCTGGCTAGGCACGGTGCCGCGAGTGTGTGAATTGCACCCTACTGCAAGTTTCATCTGTGTGCAGTTCTAGTGCTGGGTAGTCGCCCCTCCAGTGAGAGTGGTTGAGGGCGATTGTTCATTAGCATTCTGCACCTGTGTTACCTCCTTCTAACAAAAGGGGGCCGACCGTGTCCTGGTGTGCATTTTTTCTTGAAACCTTGGCTGGTGAGTACCATTGCCTTTTGCTATTTTCTAAAAATTCTGTCTATTGTTCTGGCTATGCTGTCTGTTTTCTCCATACACATTAGATTAAAATTGACTGAACTAAATATCAGCAGGATCAGATGAAAATCTAATGGATATGGGATCCTCGCAATTCTTCCTCATCAGGCAGTGTGAATTCAAGCGCCCGATCATTTTGTTCTCTTGGAGGTATGCTGCCACCAGTGCGGTGTGGCACTGGCTTTCTCCACTCTCTACATCAAAAACATGTGAACAATAAGGTGCATTTGTAAGGGTGATGGACTGTTCTGCTGTGTTCCTTACCCTGAAGACAACAATCGCGCTATGTGTAAAGTGTCATGCGGTTTTATATGTAATGTGGATAGTAATGTGCATATTTCATATTGTATCATGGTAATGTACAGCGTATAAGAATGTAAAGTGTTAGTGTACAATGTGAGTAGTGTATAGTGCAGGGTAAGTGCAGGGTTAGACTTGGGATAGTATATGTACTGTTCATATAGTTAAGTGGCTTACCAACAGCATAGGGCATAAGATAAGGACAATAGGTTTAGTCTATAGGATAGGATATAGTTAATGGATAGAACTAGCCCAGTGGGTGGGGACAAGTGTTATTGAAAAAGGGGTTTCTTCCTGGTAGTGACAGAGATAGGGAAGTACAACTTTAAGTTCAGGTGCAGTGGGCTGCTAGGGCCAGCATGTTCCAGTTGTTCGAAGCAGTAGGAAGCCCTACTTGAATTCCAAGCGGACGCCCCTGTCACATTTGGAGCCCAAGGTCTGGTATGAGGTGGCCGGGCACATCATGTCCTCTGGCGTACAGTGGAAGATGGACAGGAACCCATCTAGACGGAAGGTGGAGGATCCCGGGTGCACTGTTGAAGTGGACAGGAAATCCCTGAGGCTGAAGGAGTCAGTGGACTTAGGGACAGTCCAGGATGAACGAGTGGTAGGGCTGAAGATGCGTTGTATTAAGAAAGTAAGAAATATGAAGTGTAGTGCCCTATTCCATATGTTACACTCTGATGAGCTTGAACTGACCAGTAAACTTTTGCTTGTTGCAATGAATGTGGAGTCCCCTGAATTGTCTCCTGAGGATGGAGGCCTGAAGACAGCGGAGGCCTGCGGCCTACAAGTGAGTGTGGTGCACCCCATACCTGACAGCACACTGGGACTGGGACACTGTTTTCCTGTCTATTGCCACCATCTATGTCCGCTACTGTGCACAATCACCATTCCAATGAACACTCATTTTGCAAGAAGAAATCTAAAAACGCTGCCAATCAACGGAATCAATGGAAGGAGCAAAACACTGGTGAAATGATCTTTTGGTTTTCGCATCATTGTTCTCAGCAGCATTGTCCTGTGCTACTGAGAACAATGGCAGCCTGAAGTGTGGCCAGTCTATATAAACAGGCTTTTAAACAACTGGTGTTCAACAAATACTCGTATGGGGGTAGATTGAAGAGATTTGTGTTTGGCCAATAGTTACAGCATGTCTATGACCAACATTAGTTTGGAGGCGAAAGGAGATTTGCGGAAAGCAAGGACTGAAGTTAATTATGTATATTGTTCTGAGTTTACTTAGCACCTTTGCCTTTGATAGTCTTCCGTAATTGTTTCTATTAAGGCTAAAGACTTTCACATGCAACTCTATGGACAATAAGGTAATTCCTTAAATCTTCATTGTACATCCTATTTCCAGCCTTGCCCTTCTGCGTCACAGACATTATAGTATCACAGATTATTATAGCTTGCAGCAAGAGCAATTTAAAGGGAATCACCCGCAGTATTTTTAATCATTTAAAACTGGATTGTGACACATATTCTTTTTTTCTAAACTGTTTTTATTTTCTGATTGTGAATTATTATATTTTCTTTACACGAATATGAGGGCAACAATTTTGCCTAAACTTCTGTTAACAGCATTTAGTGATATGCTTTACAACAGAAACTTATAGCATAGTCAGCAATATATTGGGTTTGACTTCTACATGAACATTTTCTAGACATGCTTTTATATGTGAAAATGTCAATGTTAAGGAAGGAGGAGGAAGTGAGCTGTGACCATCACCTATTTTGAATAGTGAATCCTGTGTATATATTAAGGTGTTATTTGTCATAGTGATGCTGGTTGTAATGATAATAAGATTGCTGAAAAATCTACTTCTAGATACACTTCTCACATGCACACAGTTTTTTGAAGGAAATCGGCAGGGAGATTGTTCCAAACATCTTGGCGAACTAACCACAGATCTTCTGTGGATGTCGCTTGGGCAAATCTTTCTGTCTCATTATGTAATCCCAGACCATCTCGATACTGAGATCAGGGCTCTGTAAGGGAAATATCATCACTTCCAGGACTCCTTTTAATTCTTTACACTGAAGATAGTTCTTGATAACATTGGCTCTACATTTGGGGTCGTTGTCCTGCTACAAAATAAATTTGGAGCCAACCAGACATATCCATGATGGTATTGCATAATAGATAAGTATCTGTCTGTAAGTCGCAGCACCTGCTCTTATTCAGCACGTATACAGTATACACTGCGCAGTACCATTTTCTCCTGTCATGTATACTGTATGCAATTCTCAGTATCTCCATTTTATATATACCGTACAGACCAAAAGTTTGGACACACCTTCTCATTTAAAGATTTTTCTGTATT
Organism: Phyllobates terribilis; assembly: GCF_046119375.1. Classification (NCBI taxonomy): domain Eukaryota; kingdom Metazoa; phylum Chordata; class Amphibia; order Anura; family Dendrobatidae; genus Phyllobates; species Phyllobates terribilis. The sequence goes on from NW_027362763.1 coordinate 740,439,113, forward strand.
TTCATGACTATGAAAATTGTACATTCACACTGAAGGCATCAAAACTATGAATTAACACATGTGGAATTATATACTTAACAAAAAAGTGTGAAACAACTGAAAATATGTCTTATACACCGCGTGCAGAATTATTAGGCAAATGCGTATTTTGATCACTTTGATACTTTTTATACATGTTGTCATACTCCAAGCTGCATAGGCTTGAGAGCCAACTACCAATTAAGTAAATCTGGTGATGTGCATCTCTGTAATGAGGAGGGGTGTTGTCTAATGACATCAACACCCTATATAAGGTGTGCTTAATTATTAGGCAACTTCCTTTCCTTTGGCAAAATGGGTCAGAAGAGAGATTTGACCGGCTCTGAAAAGTCCAAAATTGTGAGGTGTCTTGCAGAGGGATGCAGCAGTCTTGAAATTTCCAAACTTTTGAAGCGTGATCACTGAACAATCAAGCGTTTCATGGCAAATAGCCAACAGGGTCTCAAGAAGCGTGTTGGCCAAAAAAGGCGCAAAAAACTGCCCATGAATTGAGGAAAATCAAGCGTGAAGCTGCCAAGATGCCATTCGCCACCAGCTTTGCCATATTTCAGAGCTGCAACGTTACTGGAGTATCAAAAAGCACAAGGTGTGCGATACTCAGGGACATGGCCAAGGTAAGGAAGGCTGAAAAACGACCACCTTTGAACAAGAAACATAAAATAAAACGTCAAGAATGGACCAAGAAGTACCTTAAGACTGATTTTCAAAGGTTTTATGGACTGATGAAATGAGAGTGACTCTTGATGGGCCAGATGAATGGGCCAGAGGCTGGATCAATAAAGGGCAGAGAGCTCCACTCCGACTCAGACGCCAGCAAGGTGGAGGTGGGGTACCGGTATGGGCTGGTATCATCAAAGATGAACTTGTGGGACCTTTTCAGGTTGAGGATGGAGTGAAGCTCAACTCCCAGACCTACTGCCAGTTTCTGCAAGACAACTTCTTCAAGCAGTAGTACAGGAAGAAGTCCGTATTGTTCAAGAAAAACATGATTTTCATGCAGGACAATGCTCCATGAAATGCATTTAACTACTCCACAGCGTAGCTGGCCAGTAAAGGTCTACAAGAAGAAAAAATAATGACATGGCCCCCTTGTTCATGTGACGCCCAGCTGCGCTAGGTATCACAGATCCTAGAAGTGTGCATTGATGGATTCCTCCACAAGAGGCCCCCATAAACATTCACACATCTCCACCTTCCACCTCAGACCAGCAGAGGGAGGCGTTAGGGATATAAATAGGGAAGGTGGAGCCAGGCAGTTTAGTCTGTTGAGAGAGTTCCTGCAGAGTGAGGCACAGAAACAGGTCAGTCTGCAGTGGAGCTCAGTGATTCAGCAGTTCCTCTGGAGAGTTCAGCAGGTACAGGTCTGAATGCAGAGTTGAGCTCAGTTGAGTTGTAGCTCAGAATAGTGAGCTTTAGGTGTGCCGGCGCCATAAGATCGGTGAAGCGCGGCAAGCTGCCGTTAGTGTGTATAGCCTAGTGAGGGCCCGAGTAGGCCGAAGGCGAGTGGAGAGTTAGTACATAGGGGGCAGAGGAGCTTAACCAGCTCACCCCGAAGCTGTAACCGGACACCGGGTCTGAAGCTTACCAGGATCTCTACGACCCAGTAAGGCATAACCGGAATCCCTGGAGAACTACAAGTCCCAGTGCCGATACGTAACAGAGCCGGGAGACACATAGGCCCCGCAAGCTGAGGAGCGTGTAGTCCAAGAGAAGGCCCTACCACAAGGTCAGCCAGCGCAGGACAGAGACAAAGTTAGGCCTAGCTCCAGGCAGATCAGAAACTTACTACGCAGAAGCAAGTAACAGGAGGCCCTACACCCGCTCATTGGTGAGGATCCTGACATGCACCCTTCACCCTACAGTGCTCCGGGACGTGCCTGAATTTCCATCAGTAAAAGGTACTGAAGTGACTATCGTGTCTGTTCCTGTTCTTGCTCTGACCCGGCTGGGTCTCACCTGTCCTGCATCCCCCTCTCGATACGCTGCCCTGAGGCCCAGCTCCACCTGTCGGGAGCTATACCATCGAGCTGCCTTATCATCGGCCTCAGTGGACTGCGCAGCGCTGGTGATTCTCACCAGAAGCCACAGGTGGCGTCACTAACTTTAATAAAATTAACAACTATCAACGCTTTTAAAGAGTGGCCCCAGGGTACGGGCCCGGGAGCCGACCACCGCGACATCCCCAAGGCAAAGGCCCAGGTACCGAGTCATCCCCATCCCCTGGGCTAGTCATCTCTTCCTGGCGTCACGAACAGGATTCGCATGCCCGCTGCAACGACAGAGTGTTATGCCCGTTGCCACCGGGTACTGTGCGCCTTTATTCAAGTGAACTGTATATTTGACTGTGGTGAAGTTTGCCGCCATTGTTGGGCTGCCGAGCGAGAAGAAGGGCGTAACCGCGGGAAACTGAGGGGTGTACATGCAAAAGAGCGCGAAGCCCCGGACACGCCCCACGCCTCGACGTCAAAGCGGGAAGCGCCAGGTCCTGTAAGGAGCGTCGCTGAACGCTCTGACGTAAGACGCAAGAGACGCAAGGTCCTGAAGACGACCGTCACCTGCGGAGCTGCGGCCTACCGGAAGAAAAACTAGAAGGTAGGCCACGGTTAGCTAGGGGGGCGCCAGAATGTCCGACGAACAGCATAACGTCAGGATACCGGTCAACGTCCCTGATGTTCAACCCGCGCCCGACGATGAGCAGGCCGAAGCGCCCCCTCCACCGGCAGCGCCTGTAACCCCCGTCATACCTATAACTTTACTGTACATTCCTGGAGCAAAGTGGCTCCCCCAGTACAACTGCAAACCAGATACCCTGACCGGATTCAAACGGAAGATATGCGGTATCTTAGACATGTACTCTATGACAGGCAAGCAAAGAGCCGCCGTTTTATTAGGACAACTGACCGGTGCTGCGGAATGAGAAGTGGAAACATGGTCGGCCGCAGACCAGGAGTCAGTGTCCGCAATATTTCAAAAGCACAAACTGTCTTTGAGGATCTTACTGAGGCTGACCTCCGGATGAGGTTCTACAGCTATTCCCAACAGCCGGAGGACAATGTTCGGGACTATGCCTGGCGTCTACAGGGGGCCCTGCGAGCTCTGAAACAGGTTTGTCCGACCAGCATTGACAATGAAAACAAAATGCTGAAGGAACAGTTTGTCCGGGGACTGAGGTCTCCAGAGGAGAGCAGGACTGTGCGTTGGTGGTCCCTGGATCATCCAGTTGCCACCTTTGACAATCTTAAGGACATGGCTATAAAAGGACTGCAGCCCCTGGAAACAAATGCCATCCAATGTTACAAGGGTGGGGCTAACCCAGTGCCTGCTACACCCACCTTTTCCCCAGTGGCTGCTGAAGCCAAGGTTCCAGCAACGTCCCCTAGAGAGCTGGACAGTCTGCGCTCTGAAGTGCGCCAGTTGAGCAAAACCCTGACCACTGTGCTGAGTGCTCTGCAGCTGCGGACGGAGCCCGAGGAAGGAGGGAAAATCCTGTTAGCCGATAGCCCTGAGGATGTCCCCTGGAAGAGGAGGAGGAGGAGAGCAACACCACCCTCACCAAGGACCAGTGACCAGCGCCCTCCACAAAAGGACCCTACCTGCTACCGCTGTCGCAAGACCGGACACATCGCCCAGAATTGTCCTTTAAACGAGAAAACCCTGGGTCCGAGGGCCGACACCCAGGAGTAAACTCACCAGGCCCATCAGACTGGTACAACAGGTTAGTCAGAGGAAGACCTTTCCTGTCCATTGTTCTGGATGGGATCCCGACGCACGCTCTGCTGGACACAGGATCTCAGGTAACCATCATGCCTGACATCCTCTACAAGAGGTTCTGGTCCATGGACGACCTACGTCCGCCAGCTCCAAATCTTTCTGTTTATGCCTCAAATGGACTCCCCCTTAACCTAATCGGGGTTAAGAATGTGACTGTAAAGGTGGGGAGAGTGGAGCTGAAGGACCAGGGGCTAATTGTAGTAGAGACTGATCCTGATGACATCAATCTGTATATGGTACTAGGCACTAACATTGTTGGTAACTGTTTTTGAGAAGTTGTGTTCTTGCTCCAACAGATAGCTGACAATGCCAGACCAGCACAGAGGAGGGCGCTGCAGAAGGAGATCCGAGTCCTGATGTACCAACAGCAAATAAGGTTGACAGATGGTGAAATCGGTAATGTGCGGGTAACAGACCCCATACCCATTGTAATCCCCCCAATGAGTGAAATGCTTATCTGGTGTAGAGCTGCCATAGGTCTTAGAGGACAGAGCTACCAGGCGGTAGTAGAACCCCTTTGCTCCGATCACAGACTCATGCTCTTAACCGCCAGAGGAATGGTAGATGTACATAATGGGAGGGTGCCTGTCCGTCTTCTCAACTGTGGGGAAGATGAGGTCAGATTGCCACGTTATGCCACTGTTGCCAAATTACATGCTGTAAATAACAACTGCATTCACAAGGCGGAGTCCTTAACCTCACCAGATGAAGTGGAGGATAATGACCCTGCAACCCAGGTGGAGGATTGGTGTCAACAGCTCCATGTTGAGACAGACACCACTCCTGCCCATCAAAAACAGGGTGTACATCGGGTGGTTCAAGAATACTCGCAGGTGTTCAGTAAACATGCACTCGACTTCGGGAGGGTTAAGGGGGTTCAACATCATATTCCCACAGACGACTATTCCCCAATCAAAGAACTTTACAGGCCTATACCACCAGCTCACTACCAAAAGGCTAAGGAAATGCTGCACGACATGAGAAAGGCGGGGGTAATAAGGGATAGTTGTAGTCCCTGGGCAGCTCCCCTAGTGCTAGTTAGGAAAAATGACGGGAGCATGAGAATGTGTGTAGATTACCGACAAGTAAATCGCATTACACATAAAGATGCATACCCTTTACCACGCATAGAGGAGTCCCTAGCTGCCTTAAAGTCTGCAAATTACTTTTCCACCCTTGACCTCACTAGTGGGTACTGGCAAGTAGCTGTGGCTGAGGAGGATCGGGAGAAGACGGCCTTCACTACCCCGATGGGACTCTGCGAGTTCAACAGTATGCCGTTTGGACTCTGCAATGCCCCCGGAACGCTCCAGAGATTGATGGAGTGCTGCCTCCACAACTTCGAGACTGTGTTACTTTACCTGGACGATGTAATAGTGTACTCCAGAACGTACGAGGACCATTTGAAACACCTGGCAGAGGTATTTGAGTCACTGTCCCGGTACGGAATGAAGTTGAAGCCCTCAAAGTGCCACCTGCTCAAGAGAAAGGTACAGTACCTGGGGCACATTGTCAGTCCGGAAGGGGTAGCACCAGACTCAGAGAAGTTCACTGCCATCCAGAAGTGGCCGGAGCCGAAGAACCTCAAGGAGGTGCGTCAGTTCTTAGGACTAGTAGGATACTACCGGAGGTTCGTAAAGGACTACACTAAGAAAGCAGCTCCTCTGCAAGACCTCCTGGTAGGGCAGTCCCCCAAAGGCAGAAATCCCCCATTCCACTGGGGTAAGGAGCAAGCCGAGTCGTTTCAGGAGATGAAGGAGATCCTGACAGGCGATGAAATCCTAGACTACCCTGACTACAGCCAACCGTTCCTGCTGTATACAGATGCCAGCAACGAAGGACTGGGAGCTGTCTTAAGTCAGAAGCAGAATGGCCAAGAGAAAGTGATTGCATACGCAAGCAGGAAGCTCCGCCCGACAGAGAAGAACCCAGAGAACTATAGCAGCTTTAAGCTGGAGTTCCTGGCCTTGGTCTGGGCCATCACTGAAAGGTTCAAGCACTATCTAGCCTCCAGTAAGTTCACTGCCTTCACTGATAACAACCCCTTGACCCATCTTGAGACAGCCAAGTTGGGAGCACTGGAACAACGATGGATGGCTCGGCTGTCAAACTACCAATTTACAATTAAATACCGGGCGGGCCGCAAGAACGCCAATGCCGATGCTCTGTCCAGGATGCCTCACCAGTCAGACACAGAAGAAGAAGTGGATGACCTGGAAGAGATAGAGCTACCTGCCTTTCACCAGAATGGGATGATCCACGAGCAACGAGCCTCCAGGAGGCAGCGTGAAAAGATGTTAAACCCCCTGCCTCACCACAGCTGGAAGGAGACCCAGGACAGCGACCCGGTTGTCAGCCGCATCAAGGAGCTGATAACCCAAGAGGGTGCCTCCCTGGAGAAGGAAGCGTCTCTGCAAGCAAAGCAGCTGTGGAACGAGAGAAGCCGGCTGTTTATCTACCGTGAGAAGCTGTGCCGGAGGTACGTCAATCCAAAAACCCATGAGATGGTATGGTAGATAGTGGTCCCGAAGACAGACATCCAGATGGTATTAGAAGCTTACCACGATCAGGCGGGGAACTTTGGCTGGAAAAAGCTAGAGACCCCGCTGAAGTGTCGATTCTACTGGGTAGGAATGCGCAGCTCCATTGAACGGTGGTGCCGAGACTGTGGACCCTGTGGCCTTAGAAGGAAAGACTACAGTAGCCAGAAGGCACCCCGACAACCCATCAAGACGACTCGACCTCTGGAGATCGTGGCCCTGGACCATGTCAAGCTGTCCCCCATCAGGTAAGGGTACTCTTATGCTTTGACCATGGTGGATCACTACTCACGTTTCCTGGTGGTCGCCCCAGTCAAAGACCTGATGGCAGAGACTGCAGTAAAGACGTTCCAAGCGTATTTCTGTAGACCCCATGGTTATCCTGAGCAGGTTCTGACGGACCAAGGCCCGGCCTTTGAGGCTGAGTTGTTCAAGGAGTTCTGCCATCTCTATGGGTGTAAGAAGATAAGAACTACACCGTACCACCCACAAACCAACGGTCTCTGCTAAAAGATGAACAACATCATCATCGACCTGCTAAAGACCATACCACTTGAGGAGAGGAATCAGTGGCCAGACCTACTACCTGACCTAGTGGATCTGTATAATCATATACCAGTAAGTTCCACCAATTGCACTCCGGCATACCTCATGCGGGCAAGGCCAGGAAAGCTGCCCATGGATCTGGAGCTTGGTGTTGTTGAGCCTGAAGCTGATATGACCACTGAGGACTAGGACATGACCAGACAAGAGCAGTACAGAAGAGTACAAGCCTGTGTCGAGGACAGTCTCACTCGGGTGAGAGAAAAGCAGGAGGCGCACTACAACAAAAACGTGCCCGCAGAACCCTTCACACCTGGTGAAACAGTATTGTAAAGGAAAAGACGAAATCACAAACTTGATGACCAGTGGGAGAGAGAACCCTACACTGTGTTACCGTCAAGGTTTGATAACAAGAAGACTAGCTTAATCAGTCGAGATGGAGGAAGAACGTCTGTTACAGTGTCCAGGGACCACCTAAAGTTGTGTCCAGACTTACTGAAGCCCCAAGGAGAAGCGCCCCTCATTATCCCGGAGGAGCCTAAAGAAACAGTGATCCACACTGACTTAGGAGATTTCCCGGCAGACTGGCCTCAAATAGGAGGAGCAGTAGTCATCCCTGTAATCACCTTCTACCCACAGCAAGATGAACCTATAAGTGCTGCAGAAGAGCCTGCTCAAGCAGAATCCCCAGAAGAAGGATCCCCGGTTGGAACAGAGCAAGAAGGCCCAGCCAATGGTATGCTTGCTAGTCCAGTAGAGAGGTCAATGCAGCCTTGTAGCCCCTCCACACCTAGTACTGACACATTGGGAGGTAGTACATGTAACATACCTGGCGGCGTCCTTGCATGGTGGTCCATCTCCCACTGTGCAAGAGGGCGCACTTGATCTCCTGTCCAGAATGTCTCTCTGGCTTCCCTCCATGCTGTCTGTTTGTGTCTGTTTCTGCTGCTTAAGGGCGGCGCCCGATCACTTCCTGCCTTTTGTACCTGCTGTGGGTCACACCCCTTGTGCGTCCTCAGCCTATTGCTGTCTGTCACTTGGTATATAGCTCAGCAGCTCCCTTCTATCCCTGCCTGAGCATAGTGTTTCCTTCAGTGTGTGCTTGCACTCTGAAGGTGCCAGGTCCCGTCTCTTGTCTCCTGCTTTTTGTATCAGTTCCCGTGTCTGAACTGAGTCCTGTATGTCTCCTGCTTTGCGGTATCAGCTCCCGTGTCTGAACTGAGTCCTTTCTGTGTTCTCTTGTCTGTCCTGTCTGAACACGCTCCTGGCCTGTTCCTCCTGCCTTCTAGGGGCCGATTACCTAGACCCGTTCCTGTCTCTTGTCTGTCCTGTCTGAACACGCTCCTAGCCTGTTCCTCTCGCCTTCTAGTGGCCGATTTCCTAGACCCGCTCCTGTGTCTGGTCTGTCCTGTCTGAACACGCTCCTTGCCTGTTCGTTCCGCCTTCTAGTGGCCGATTTCCTAGACCCGCTCCTGCGTCTGGTCTGTCCTGTCTGAACACGCTCCTTGCCTGTTTGTTCCGCCTCTCTGGGGGCCGTATTCCCAGACCCGCTCCTGTATCCCTCTGCAGTGTCGGTCTCCTCCGTACACTCAGTTCCAGTCTGAACTCTCTCCTGTCCTTTACCTGTTTTGCCTCTATGTCCGTTCCCTTCCTTTTTCTGCAGAGTCTGAACTCGTACCTAACTCCTGCTTGTTGTCTCTGCAAGTACTGTATGAGTATCTGGCTCTGTCTTTCCCTTCCTGTCTGTTCCGTGTGAACAGAGCCCTGTCCTCCCTGCTCAGCCTTGTCTGCACTCTAGCTGTGCTTGCCTGTAACCCTCTGCCTGTATTGTTCCTGAGTCCCGGTGTGTACTGGGTCCTATCCCGCCTGTGTTCCTACCTGCTAGTGCCTCCCTGTCAGCACTCTAGCTGTGCTTGCCTTTACCCCCCTGCCTGCATACCCGCCTGCCTGCATACCAGTCGTGCCTGCCTATACCCACCAGTCTGTGTGCCAGCCTACCAGCCTGTTCCTGTATTCCCCTGTGTGGGTCAACAGCCGTGTCCGGGGTCTGTCCTGGAGTAGCACCTGGTCCCTCTGCTCGGTTCCTCCTTGGTGCACTGGCGTCGTATGCCGTCGTGCGACCCTGGTCGGATCGGGTGAATACTTAGTCACGCCCCTCCAGGCATTCACTCTCCGGCACGGTCCAGTGGAATCACTACCAATCACACGCACACGCCGCTTAGCTCGGGCGTGTGCATAACAGCATGCTCAGGCCATGGTTCCCGTTGAGCCCCACGGCCTTCGCTCTTTGAGAAGTTTTTCCAGCGAATACATGCATTAAAATAAAATAAATAAATTTTTTTTTCCCCCTTTAGCTGAGTTCCAGGCGAGTTACGCACCCGTCCAGATGGATCTATCAGCCCTCGTTCCTGCGGATCCGCCACGTTACTATGGGGATCCAAGACAGTGTCGTGCATTTGTGGAGCAATGCATGCTACACTTTAAGGCCTACCCTCTCTATTTTCCTTCCGATTGGGCTAAAGTGGCCTTTATGATTGACTACCTAGCGGGTGATGCCTTGAAATGGGTCACCCCCCTATGGGAAGCATGGGATCCTGTCATCCTTGACCTGCAGGCCTTCCTGGTGGCCTTTCGTATGGTCTTCGAGGACCCTAACTCTGAAGCCCCTGCTGAAGCTTCACTTCCCAATATCCTGGAGCAGCCCCGACGGGTAATGTGTGTGGGTAGCGCAATAGTCCTCCAGCCCAATGAGACTACTGCCCACCCAGAATCCTCACAGGGTGACTACGCTTTCCGGAATACTTCTCTCAACCTCAAGAGGCAGTCCAGACGTGCTAGACTTAGAGGCAAGCCGTCACGCCAGGGTCTGTCCTCCCTGAGACCTCCTGACCCCAACCTTGAAGTCCCTACTGAAGCTTCATCTCCCTGTATCCCGGAGAAACCCCAATGGGTAATGTGCGTGGGTAGTGCACCAGTTCTCCTGGCCGAAGAGACTTCTGCCCATCCAGACTCCACACAGGAGAACTTCCTGCACCCGGCATCAGATGCTTCTTTCTCTTTAACCGGTGTGCATGTCCAAGGATGCTCCAAAGTGGTAGTTACCTCCGAGTCTCTACACCCCTCCGACCAGGCGGAGGATCCCCTGTTGCCTCCTGAACCCTCCGGGATACCACTCGATGACAAATGGAGAGAGACTTCTCTACACCCGGTACTCAATACTTTGTCCGCTTCGTCCTGTGAGCCTGACAATGGGTACCCCAAAGTGGTAGTTACCTCCGAGTCTCTACACCCCTCCGACCAGGCGGAGGACCTCCAGTTGTCTCCTGAACCCTTCGGGGTGCTACCTGGTAGCGAAAGGACAGAGACTCTCCTATACTCTGTACCTGATACCTCGCTCGCTTCGTCCAGTGAGTCCAACTTAGTGTACTCCGAAGCAGAGGTTACTCCTGAGTCTCTACACCCCTCCGACCAGGCGGAGGACCTCCAGTTGTGTTCAGAATCCTTCGGGGTGCCACCTGGTGGTGAATGGACAGAGACTTTCCTATATCCTGGATCTGATACCTCGCTTGCTTCGTCCAGTGAGTCCGACCTAGTGTACTCTGAAGCAGAGGTTACCCGTGAGTCTCTACACCCCTCTGACCAGGCGGAGGACCGCCAGCTGTCTCCAGAACCCTTCGGGGTGCCACCTGGTGGTGAATGGACAGAGACTTTCCTATACTCGGTACCCGATACCTCGCCTGCTTCCTCCAGTGAGTCCGACCTAGTGTACTCTGAAGCAGAGGTTACCCGTGAGTCTCTACACCCCTCTGACCAGGCGGAGGTCCGCCAGCTGTCTCCAGAACCCTTCGGGGTGCCACCTGGTGGTGAATGGACAGAGACTTTCCTATACTCGGTACCCGATACCTCGCCTGCTTCCTCCAGTGAGTCCGACCTAGTGTACTCTGAAGCAGTTGTTTTCTCTGAGCCTCTGCACTCTTCTGACCCGGCGGAGGACCTCCAGTTGTTTCCTGAATCCTCCGGGATATCACCAGATAACAAAGAGACAGTGACTTTTCCTCATTATGTACCTGATAACCCGTCTATTTCTTCCTGTGAGCTTGACAAGATGTACCTCGAAGCAGAGATTACCCTTAAGTCTCTGTCCCCCTCCAACCCAGTGAACGACTGGCCCTCGAATTCCCTGCGGAAGATTCTGGCAGGCCTGAAGAAGAGGGGGCGTAAGGGGGGAGGTACTGTAACATACCTGGCGGCGTCCTTGCATGGTGGTCCATCTCCCACTGTGCAAGAGGGCGCACTTGATCTCCTGTCCAGAATGTCTCTCTGGCTTCCCTCCATGCTGTCTGTTTGTGTCTGTTTCTGCTGCTTAAGGGCGGCGCCCGATCACTTCCTGCCTTTTGTACCTGCTGTGGGTCACACCCCTTGTGCGTCCTCAGCCTATTGCTGTCTGTCACTTGGTATATAGCTCAGCAGCTCCCTTCTATCCCTGCCTGAGCATAGTGTTTCCTTCAGTGTGTGCTTGCACTCTGAAGGTGCCAGGTCCCGTCTCTTGTCTCCTGCTTTTTGTATCAGTTCCCGTGTCTGAACTGAGTCCTGTATGTCTCCTGCTTTGCGGTATCAGCTCCCGTGTCTGAACTGAGTCCTTTCTGTGTTCTCTTGTCTGTCCTGTCTGAACACGCTCCTGGCCTGTTCCTCCTGCCTTCTAGGGGCCGATTACCTAGACCCGTTCCTGTCTCTTGTCTGTCCTGTCTGAACACGCTCCTAGCCTGTTCCTCTCGCCTTCTAGTGGCCGATTTCCTAGACCCGCTCCTGTGTCTGGTCTGTCCTGTCTGAACACGCTCCTTGCCTGTTCGTTCCGCCTTCTAGTGGCCGATTTCCTAGACCCGCTCCTGCGTCTGGTCTGTCCTGTCTGAACACGCTCCTTGCCTGTTCGTTCCGCCTCTCTGGGGGCCGTATTCCCAGACCCGCTCCTGTATCCCTCTGCAGTGTCGGTCTCCTCCGTACACTCAGTTCCAGTCTGAACTCTCTCCTGTCCTTTACCTGTTTTGCCTCTATGTCCGTTCCCTTCCTTTTTCTGCAGAGTCTGAACTCGTACCTAACTCCTGCTTGTTGTCTCTGCAAGTACTGTATGAGTATCTGGCTCTGTCTTTCCCTTCCTGTCTGTTCCGTGTGAACAGAGCCCTGTCCTCCCTGCTCAGCCTTGTCTGCACTCTAGCTGTGCTTGCCTGTAACCCTCTGCCTGTATTGTTCCTGAGTCCCGGTGTGTACTGGGTCCTATCCCGCCTGTGTTCCTACCTGCTAGTGCCTCCCTGTCAGCACTCTAGCTGTGCTTGCCTTTACCCCCCTGCCTGCATACCCGCCTGCCTGCATACCAGTCGTGCCTGCCTATACCCACCAGTCTGTGTGCCAGCCTACCAGCCTGTTCCTGTATTCCCCTGTGTGGGTCAACAGCCGTGTCCGGGGTCTGTCCTGGAGTAGCACCTGGTCCCTCTGCTCGGTTCCTCCTTGGTGCACTGGCGTCGTATGCCGTCGTGCGACCCTGGTCGGATCGGGTGAATACTTAGTCACGCCCCTCCAGGCATTCACTCTCCGGCACGGTCCAGTGGAATCACTACCAATCACACGCACACGCCGCTTAGCTCGGGCGTGTGCATAACAGTACACCAACTAGTACTTCACGCATACCGGTACTAAGCAGATCAACACGTAGCACGCGAGGTCAACCCCCTGTTAGGTACAAGCAGTAAATAGTGAAATTTCTGAAAATGTAGATAGTTACCCCTGGGGTATTGTATATTAAATTGCAATGTACTGTATTAAATGTGTATTATTTTGTGCTTTGTCTTATTAATTCCTTTATTATTTGCATAAAGAACTTTGTGGCTGAGGACTATGTGCAGCCCAAAAACTGCTTTTTGTATATAATTGCTCTTTCTGGAGTGCCCCTTTAGGTGACCTCAGAAGTAAAACCTGTCAGGAGTGGCTCTATTGGAGGTCCAACTCAGGATCTTCATGCCCTGCAGCCAACCCAGGGCCTACGTTGAGGGTTTGGGACAGGTCCCTCAAACCACTAAGTACTCTACCCTGTGAGATGGACATCCTATCTGGGAACCTCACCAAAAGAGACTTGAACTCTGAGGACACTTTGTATTTGGTTATATTGTTATGTAACGTTTAAGCTTGGTGCCTCCCATAAAGGGAAGATTGTTCATGTTTCCTATTGCTATTGTTTTATAAAATGTACTTCAGCCCGGGAGTGCTGAGCTTTGCTAGGGGGGAATGTGACGCCCAGCTGCGCTTGGTATCACAGATCCTAGAAGTGTGCATTGATGGATTCCTCCAAAAGAGGCCCCCATAAACATTCACACATCTCCACCTTCCACCTCAGACCAGAAGAGGGAGCCCGTTAGGGATATAAATAGGGAAGGTGGAGCCAGGCAGTTTAGTCTGTTGAGAGAGTTCCTGCAGAGTGAGACAAAGAAACAGGTCAGTCTGCAGTGGAGCTCAGTGATTCAGCAGTTCCTCTGGAGAGTTCAGCAGGTACAGGTCTGAATGCAGAGTTGAGCTCAGTTGAGTTGTAGCTCAGAATAGTGAGCTTTAGGTGTGCCGGCGCCATAAGATCGGTGAAGCACGGCATGCTGCCGTTAGTGTGTATAGCCTAGTGAGGGCCCGAGTAGGCCGAAGGCGAGTGGAGAGTTAGTACATAGGGGGCAGAGGAGCTTAACCGGCTTACCCAGAAGCAGTTACCGGACACCGGGTCCAAAGCTTACCGGGATCTCTACGACCCAGTAAGGCATAACCGGAATCCCTGGAGAACTACAAGTCCCAGGATCGCTAAAGTGCCGATACGTAACAGAGCCGGGAGACACATAGGCCCCGCAAGCTGAAGAGCGTGTATTCCAAGAGAAGGCCCTACCACAAGGGCAGCCAGTGCAGGACAGAGACAAAGTTAGGCCTAGCTCCAGGCAGGTCAGAAACTTACTACGCAGAAGCAAGTAACAGGAGGCCCTACACCCGTTCATTGGGGAGGATCCTGACATGCACCCTTCACCCTACAGTGTTCCGGGACGTTCCTGAATTTCCATCAGTAAAAGGTACTGAAGTGACTATCGTGTCTGTCCCTGTTCTTGCTCTGACCCGGCTGGGTCTCACCTGTCCTGCATCCCCCTCTCGATACGCTGCCCTGAGGCCCAGCTCCACCTGTGGGGAGCTATACCATCGAGCTGCCTTATCATTGGCCTCAGCGGACTGCGCAGCGCTGGTGATTCTCACCAGAAGCCACAGGTGACGTCACGAACTTTAATAAAATTAACAACTATCAATGCTTTTAAAGAGTGGCCCCAGGGTACGGGCCCGGGAGCCGACCACCGCGACATCCCCAAGGCAAAGGCCCGGGTACCGAGTCATCCCCATCCCCTGGGCTAGTCATTCACCTGATCTGAACCCCATAGAGAACCTGTGGTCCATCATAAAATGTGAGATCTACAGGGAGGGAAAACAGTACACCTCTTGGAACAGTGTCTTTGAGGCTGTGGTGGCTGCTGCACGCAATGTTGATCGAAAACAGATCAAGCAACTGACAGAATCTATGGATGGAAGGCTGTTGAGTGTCATCATAAAGAAAGGTGGCTTTATTGATCACTAATTTTTTTGTTTTTTGTTTTTGCATGTCAGAAATGTTTATTTCTAAATTTTGTGCACTGATATTGGTTTACCTGGTGAAAATAAACAAGTGAGATGGGATTATATTTCCTTTTTATTAAGTTGCCTAATAATTCTGCACAGTAATAGTTACCTGCACAAACAGATATCCTCCTAAGATAGCCAAATCTAAAAAAAAACCACTCCAACTTCCAAAAATATTAAGCTTGGATATTTATGAGTCTTTTGGGTTGATTGAGAACTTAGTTGTTGATCAATAATAAAAATAATCCTCTAAAATACAACTTGCCTAATAATTCTGCACACAGTGTTTTCTAGGTTTTTCAAAGTAGCCACCTTTTGCTTTGATGACTGCTTTGCACACTCTTGGCATTCTCTTGATGAGCTTCAAGAGGTAGTCACCGGAAATGGTCTTCCAACAATCTTGAAGGAGTTCCCAGAGATGCTTAACACTTGTTGGCCCTTTTGCCTTCACTCTGCGTTACAGCTCACCCCAAACCATCTCGATTGGGTTCAGGTCTGGTGACTGTGGAGGCCAGGTCATCTGGCGTAGCACCCCATCACTCTACCTCTTGGTCAAATAGCCCTTACACAGCCTGGAGGTGTGTTTGGGGTCATTGTCCTGTTGAAAAATAAATGATGGTCCAACTAAACGCAAACCGGATGGAATAGCATGCCGCTGCAAGATGCTGTGGTAGCCATGCTGGTTCAGTATGCCTTCAATTTTGAATAAATCCCCAACAGTGTCACCAGCAAAGCACCCCCACATCATCACACCTCCTCCTCCATGCTTCATGGTGGGAACCAGGCATGTAGAGTCCATCCGTTCACCTTTTCTGCGTCACACAAAAACACAGTGGTTGGAACCAAAGATCTCAAATTTGGACTCATCAGATCAAAGCACAGATTTCCACTGGTCTAATGTCCATTCCTTGTGTTCTTTAGCGCAAACAAGTCTCTTCTGCTTGTTGCCTGTCCTTAGCAGTGGTTTTATAGCAGC
This sequence comes from Phyllobates terribilis, assembly GCF_046119375.1. Classification (NCBI taxonomy): domain Eukaryota; kingdom Metazoa; phylum Chordata; class Amphibia; order Anura; family Dendrobatidae; genus Phyllobates; species Phyllobates terribilis. The sequence continues at coordinate 740,454,665 of NW_027362763.1, forward strand.
TATTTTACCATGAAGGCCTGCTGCACAAAGTCTCCTCTTAACAGTTGTTGAAGAGATGTGTCTGCTGCTAGAACTCTGTCTGGCATTGACCTGGTCTCTAATCTGAGCTGCTGTTAACCTGCGATTTCTGAGGCTGATGACTCGGATAAACTTATCCTCAGAAGCAGAGGTGACTCTTGGTCTTCCTTTCCTGGGGAGGTCCTCATGTGAGCCAGTTTCTTTGTAGCGCTTGATGGTTTTTGCAACTGGACTTGGGGACATTTTCAAAGTTTTCCCAATTTTTCGCACTGACTGACCTTCATTTCTTAAAGTAATGATAGCCACTCGTTTTTCTTTACTTAGCTGCTTTTTTCTTGCCATAATACAAATTCTAGCAGTCTATTCAGTAGGACTATCAGCTGTGTATCCACCAGACTTCTGCACAACACAACTGATGGTCCCAACCCCATTTATAAGGCACGAAATCCCACTTATTAAACCTGACAGGGCACACCTGTGAAGTGAAAACCATTTCCGGTGACTACCTCTTGAAGCTCATCAAGAGAATGCTAAGAGTGTGCAAAGCAGTCATCAAAGCAAAAGGTGGCTACTTTGAAGAACCTAGAACACAAGACATATTTTCAGTTGTTTCACACTTTTTTGTTAAGTATATAATTCCACATGTGTTAATTCATAGTTTTGATGCCTTCAGTGTGAATGTACAATTTTCATAGTCATGAAAATACAGAAAAATCTTTAAATGAGAAGGTGTGTCCAAACTTTTGGTCTGTACTGTATATGCTGAAGAGCAGGTGGGTAACAATTTTTTTATCTTTTGACTTTCAGGCTACATATCTCACCATCCACTATGGCTTCGAACGTGAGACTGTCATCATTTTATAGACAATCATCTTGGCTATCTCATACATAAATTTGATTTGCAGCTATTTAGCATATGATTTGTTATGCAGATTCTTGTCATGTCACTGCATTGTTACAGTTATGCTCCTAAAATTCAAAATTTTATTTTTCATTATTTTGTTATTATTTGATAAATCCACCTTTGGCTTTCAACATTGCCTGAATCCTTCTGGGAATGCTGTAGCTGAGATTCTAGCATGCCTCGACCGAAAGTTGGTGCATACTGATCGACTCACTTGAGTATGTATACAGCTTTTTCTTCAACTCTACCCACAAGTGTTCGATTGGGCTGAGGTCTGGGGACTGTGGGGCCAATGCAGCACCTCTACTTTATTGTCATTAAAGCATTTCTTCTACAATCTCAACGTATGCTTCGGTTCGTAGTCCTGCTGGACCACTATGTCGTCCTTTTCATACCCATTGTCCTCGAGTGTACGAAGTAACTCGTCTTGGAGGATACTCACATATAGCTCAGCATTGAGACCACTATCGATCCTGGTCAAGTTTCCAACCCCTTTGGCTGTGTAACAACCCCATATCATCAGGCTTCCTCCGCCAAACTTGACAGTTCCCTAAATTTCACGATTGTTTCTTCCAGACACATTTGCACCCATCAGAGACTAGTCTATTGACTTTCGTCTCATTGCTCCTAATCACCCATTTCCAATCTTCTACTATCCACTTTTCGTACTTTTTTGCAAACTCGAGCTGATAGACCTTGTGATGAGCTGACTTGTTGACTCCGATATTTTGCTCGGACGTCCACCTCTTGGCTTTTGAATGGATGAACAGACTTCGCCTCATATTTTTCCAACTGTCGTGGCACTCACATGATGCAGTTTGGCAATTTTCTTGGCTAAGAGACCGCTATCGATGAGCTGGATGATGCTGTTTCTCTTTTCTTGGGAAATATTCTTCATGGCTGCTCCTCGATTCAAACCAGTGACCTTTCGCTTGGGAATCAACCTAATAACACACTGAGCTATTAGGGAATGTGAGGACAGGTTGTATTTTGTAGTATACATGAAGAAAAAGATTTTTCCGCCAACAGGAGCAAAACAGTAACAATGCAGTGACATGACAAGAATCTGCAGAACTAATAATATGCGAAATAGTTGAAAGTCAAATTTATGTATGAGATAGCCAAGATGATTGTCTATAAAATGATGGTAGTCTCACATTCGAAGGAGTAGTGGATGGTGAGATATGAAGCGTGAAAGTCAAAAGATCAAAACATTGTTATCCTGTTGCTTGTCAGTATGTGTATATATTATATATATATATATATATGTATATATTATATATATATATATATATATATATATATATATATATATATACAGTACAGACCAAAAGTTTGGACACACCTTCTCATTTAAAGATTTTTCTGTATTTTCATGACTATGAAAATTGTACATTCACACTGAAGGCATCAAAACTATAAAGTTACACATGTGGAATTATATACTTAACAAAAAAGTGTGAAACAACTGAAAATATGTCTTATATTCTAGGTTCTTCAAAGTAGCCACCTTTTGCTTTGATGACTGCTTTGATGACTGCTTTGCACACTCTTGGTATTCTCTTGATGAGCTTCAAGAGGTAGTCACCGGAAATGGTCTTCCAACAATCTTGAAGGAGTTCCCAGAGATGCTTAGCACTTGTTGGCCCTTTTGCCTTCATATGGAGTCCCGTACAGACGTGTACATAGTTCCATATGGCTCTACACTATGCCATACAGCATTGTTGTGCTGCTATATAGACCAGAGTATGAGGCATTACTAATATCCATATATGCATAATAACCCCAAAATGAGCTATTTTGAGAACTAAAAGTGTGATTCAATAACTCAGCCGTGGAAAATACTATTGTTTACCCAACTGTATTTCCACATCACAGCTCCACCCCTGAGATGGTGCCCCGTTCTCCTCCCCAGCACAGCGCTCAGCACATGGGCTGAGTTTCTCATTTAAGCTAACTTTTGTTACATGAAAATAATAAAATCTGTAAAAACCAAAGACAAATAGCAGCTGTGTCTTGAGGATAGTGCTCTACAGAAACCACATTTATTTGCATTTGCTGTAGAGGAGTTTCGTTTTTTTCTCCCTTCCTTGTCCTTTTCTGGTGACATCTGCTGCATATAACCACATCCGTCTTTAACTTTTTTTTTTTTTTCCTGGAAACCAAAGCAGTGAGTGGTTTGAATGTGAAGTTTCAGACCCTTTCCTGCTACTGTTCCGTCCAGAGATTCTAGTTTACTCCAAAACCACAAGATTCCTCTGAACAATGACATAAGCAGCAGGCGCTCGCTATGGCAGGAACCTGAAGTATGACTTATTCCATTTATCACCCTGTGTTAACCCCTTCATGACGCTGTGAATTTCCATTTGCATCTTTGTTTTTCCCTCTCCTTCTTCCCAGAGCCATAACTTTTTTATTTCTTCACAGCCACATGAGTGCTTGTTTTTTGAGGGACGAGTTGTATTTTTGATTGGTACCATTTTGGGATAGATGTGATGTTTTGATCGCTTGTCACAATATTTTTTTGGGTATTGCAGCATCCGAAAAAAATTAATTTTGCCGTTCTTGAATTTTTTTTCGTATACGGTGCGTACCGATTGGGTTCATTTTTATATTCTGATAGATTGAACTTTTCTGAACGTGGCGATACCACATACAGAGGAGACAATAAGTATTTGATATACTGACGCTTTTGCAAGTTTTCCCACCTACAAAGAATAGAGAGGTCTGTAATTTTTATCGTAGGTACACTTCACCTGTGAGAGACAGAATCTAAAAAAAATCCAGAAAATCACATTGTATGATTTTTACATAATTATTTGCATTTTACTGCATGAAAGAAGTATTTGATTGAATATTAAAACAGAACTTAATATTTGGTACAGAAATCTTTGTTTGCAATTAGAGATGTCAGACGTTTCCTTTAGTACTTGACCAAGTTTACACACACTGCAAGGGATTTTGGCCCACTCCTCCATACAGGTCTTCTCTAGATCTTTCAGGTTTCGGGGCTGTCGCTGAGCAACATTGAGCTTCAACTCCCTCCAAAGCTTTCCTATTGGGTCAAAGTCTGGAGACTGGCTAGGCCACTCCAGGACCCTGAAATGCTTCTTACGGAGCCACTCCTTAGTTGCCCTGGCTGTGCATTTTGGGTCAGGAAGGTTGTTGGCCAAAATCTCGCGATACATGACCCCAACCATCCGCCCTTCAATACGGTGCAGTCGTCCTTTCCCCTTTGCAGTAAAGAACCCTCAAAGTATGATGTTTCCCCGACCATACTTCATGGTTGGGATGGTGTTCATGGGGTTGTACTCATCCTTCTTCTTCCTCCAAACATGGCAAGTGGAGTTGATACCAAAAAGTTCTATTTTGGTCTCATCTGACCACATGACCTTTTTCCATTCCCCCTCTGGATCATCCAGATGGTAATTTGCAAACTTCAAACAGGCCTGGACATGTGCTGGCATGAGCAGCGGGACCTTGCGTGCCCTGCAGGATTTTACTCCATGACGGCATAGTGTGTTACTAACGGTAATGATTGAGACTGTGATCCCAGCTCTCTTCAGGTAATTGACCAGGTCCTCCCATGTAGTTCTGAGCTGATTCCTGACCATTCTCAGTATCATCCTTGCCCCGCAAGGCGAGATATTGCATGGAACCCTAGACCAAAGAAGATTCAAAGTCATCTTGTGTTTCTTCCATTTTCTAAAAATTAGGCCAACAGTTGTTGTCTTGTCACCAAGCTGCTTGCCTATTGTCCTGTAGCCCATCCCAGCTTTGTGCAGATCTACAATTTTATCCCTGGTGTCCTTAGACAGCTCTTTGGTCTTGGCCATGGTGGAGAGGTTGGAGTGTGACTGATTGAGGGTGTGGACAGGTGCAATTAATACAGGTAATGAGTGCAGAGTTGGAGGGCTTCTTAAAGAAAAACTAACGTGTCTGTGAGAGCCAGAATTCTCGCTGATTGGTAGGTGATCAAATACTTATTTCATGCAATAAAATGCAATTTAATTATTTAAAAATCATACAATGTGATTTTCTGGATTTATTTTTAGATTCTGTCTCTCACAGTTGAAGTGTACGTAGGATAAAAATTACAGACCTCCTCATTCTTTGTAGGTGGGAAAACTTGCAAAATCGGCAGTGTATCAAATACTTATTTTACCCACTGTATGTGTATTTTTTTAATTTTATTATTATCCTTATTTTTCATGAATAAAAAGGTGGGTGATTTGTACTTGAATTTTTTTTATTTTCATATTTCATATTTTTTAAAAACTTTTTTTTTTTTACTTTTCATTGCATTTGTTAGTCCCCTAAGGGGACTTGACGCCATGATCGTCTGATCACTTGTCCTATATATAGCAATACCATAGTATTGCTGTATATAGTAAAAATCACGGTCTTCTTTGAAGCCCGGCCACAGGCTGAGTTTCAAGGGAGCTCTGTAATGACAAACAAGGAGGTCTTCAGCAGACTCCCGGCGGTCATAGCAACCCATCAGCGCCCTGGCAGATGTTGTGAAGGTGTTAATTTCTATTGAACTGTAAGTTTCAAAATATAATGAATTTAAGGAAATGTCACTGGTGTGTTAGGTGTAATAGACAGTCGCTTTGGATCTGGCTGTAGAAGGTCACTGCGCTTGGCATTACAGATGCCTTCTTAATCCTTCTTCCTTTTGGAGCCAGCAGCGATCTCCCTCCTGATTGACACACCCTTGCCTGGGAGTTAAAAGCGCTCAGTTTGCTCCAGGGAATCGCCGGTGATACTTCTGTCTAACTTTTTGCAGGCTTGGAGCACTAACAGTCAGCTAGGTTCTACTCTGGTGCCCTTGGAGGGCAGTTGGTGTTTCTCCTCTGGTGTTTGCTCAAGCTAAGTTTATCCCCTTTGTTTGTCTACCTTGCTGTCTTTAGTTTGTAGTGGGGCCTGACCAGTGCTCACTCCTCCCCCTCCCTATCTAGGTCCAAGCTCTAGGGACATCCAGGGCTTAAGGTCTTGCTCGGCAATAGGTGTGGAACCTATATAGGGATGGTAGGGTAGGCAGGGTGATATTAGATCTACCTAGGGGTCTCCACTCCCCCTGCCCTAGTGTTTGGGCTTCCTCCCCCTCTTCCCTTCATTGCACTTAGTCTTTCCCACACCTTGCGTGACAAGAAATTGTCCACTTTCTAATTTTTTGTACAAATGTACAGGATAAATCCATTTAAAGAGGACTTGTCACTTGCCAAAAATATGTAATTTTTTACCTGGAATAAATACTGTTGCTCTCCTGAATCTAACATTGTTTTTCTTTTGTTCCTGCTCCTCTCCATTCCTGAGACATGGCCCCATCTTCCTTGAACATAAATCTATTCTTGTTAGCCAAGTAGGCATGATCCTCGTGAAGATATCCACAGAAGAGTTGAGGACCACTCCCACTTGGATAACAAGACTAAATTCCAAAAAGGAAGCAGTGGCCATATCTCAGGAATGGACAGGTGCAAGAACCAAAATACAACAATGCCAGATTCAGGAGACTAGTGACAATTACATATTTATGACAAGTGATAGGTCCCCTTTAATAAAGTTACTAATATAAATACTAGAACGTTGCCTATTTCCTAATTTTAAAAGTGAAATAGTATTGCGCTCCAGTTGTGGCATGGAAATTAATTTGGCGTCATGTGAACAAACGCATTAATCTGATGCCTCCATTAAATAACACTGAAAATAAGACCAAGAATGAGCTATTCTGGACACAAACCCCCAAATAAACCTCCATGTTCCAGACAGCGAGGGGGCGTCACTTTTGATATAAGAACATTGTTACCGTTCTGGTAATTACATTATTTTAGTAACTAAATTGAATGGATTTTTCCTGCACATTTGTAAAATCAATTCGAAAGTTGCTCATCCCATTAATGTTATTGTGCCATAAAAATGAGAGAGGTTTGTGCTTTGGGCTCAGATATGTATGTATCACTTGTCCTCAGCATTTAGAAGACACACAGTATATCCCAAAGGACACATAGCACATAGGTCCTGATTCATTGCATAAAACACTTTGTTAAGAAACCTTAAAGGGAATTCGTCACCCCCTGGCACTTAACTGACCTCTAGTATGGGCATACAGGTGATAGAAATGTAAATCTATACTTACCTGTATGCCTCATGTTAGAGGTCTTGTTGCTGTGAAATGTCTTTTTATTCCTACAAGTTTCTGATGCTTGCAGGCCCTGGGCCTGGAAGAAATCCCCACCTCCTGTGTGAATTACAATGTTTCCCCCCTCCCCTGCATGTCACAGTGCCTGGATTTGGCTGCTTTAACTGCACATCACAGGGCACTGTGACATGCAGGGGAGGGGGGAAATATTGTAATTCACACAGAAGGCGGGGATTTCTTCCAGGACCTGGGCCTGCAAGCATCAGAAACTTGTAGGAATAAAAAGACATTTCACAGCAACAAGACCTCTAATATGTGGCATACAGAGTGTGAGGACCTGGCCACTTTTTAAATACTTTTCCAGCGCTGAGCACCCCTTTTCGTCAATCTTAATTTTGTGTTTTGTTAGAAATTTGTTAGAAATTTGCTTGCTGTGTTTTGTTAGTGATTTGTTTGCTCATCAGTTCAACCTCAGGTATCTATTCCATTCAGTGACCATATCTCCGAGACCTTGGGCCATTGTTCTCTCCGTCACCACAGGCACAATTAGCTGGAGGAGGGAGGGGTAAGCTCTTCTGCCGATTCAGGGGGCTGAACCCTGTGCAGGAGAGGGGTAAGATTTGCTAGTCGGACTGAGAGCTGGGTGGTATCACGGGCTGCGGTAGTGATATCCATCATCCGAAGGAGCATATGCTGTGACTGCCAATATACCGGCGGGAGATACAAAAAGCTGTGGGCCAACCAAAAGTTGGGGGACAGTGGGTATCACCTGGTACGGGGCAGTGGAACTACTGATCACAGGTTGGAACTCTAGGACTAAGAGAATTGCCTGTTGGACATTTACCTGGAATTGCTGTTCACCGTGGTCGGAAGGAATAAAACTAATTGCATCGATAGCCTGCCTAGGTGATTATTAAAATCCACCACCGCACATCTTTACAAGTGGTGGCAATCGGTGGGATCACCTATCTCTGGAGAGCATACCAGGGAAAGTTACTGAGCGGTGACTTGGCAGAAGAGATGGCAGACTCCATCTACAAGAGGCTCAAAAAGGAGGAGCTGAGAACTCTTTGCTCTGGGAGAGAGCTAGAGTGGTTGCCAGAGGATAACCGTGCGACCCTAATACAACGCTTGGACGATTGGGCCCGTAAACAGCTACAGGAGGAGGTCAGTTCAGACGTGGAGGAGGGCATCTCCCTGGAGGGGCCACAGCCCAGGACTGTCAACCAGATGGCAGAGGATCAACCAACTGAGTTGAGGGGCTGCTGGACGCGCTAGGAGAGCGGTCCACGGAGATGGAGCGGGCGGCAGTGCTAAGCAAATATATGGGTGTGCATGTAGCGATACCCCCACCCGCCCCAGGGCAAAGGACAATGGATAACAGGAGAGAGGGGCCTACATCTTTAAGGTACCGAGAGATACCACAGTTTAATGAGGACACCTCAGATATTGATGAACATCTTCGGTTATTTGAGAACCTCTGCCTGCTGCATGAGGTGTCAGTCAGTGACTGACCCAGATTTTTGAGCGTTGGCCTGACCAGAAAAGCAAGAGAAGCTTTTAATAACTTGTCTTCTGTGGATCAGAGATGTTACTCTACCATTCGCAGTGCATTGCTAGAGAGGTATGCCGTCACACTGGAAACCTACAGGAGGAAGTATCGGGAGACTGACAAGCCCGCTGCACACACACATCGGGAGTTTGCCAACACGCTACGGACGGCATGCACTAGGTGGATAGAAGAACTGGGGGCTCGGGAAGTAGAACATGTAATGGACATAATCATGCTGGAACAATTTATGTCAAAGCTCCCAGGTAATTTAAAAGAATGGGTGGCAGATAGAAAACCACTCAGCCTGGATGAGGCTGCCAGATTGGCGGATGATTGGTCTGCCAATCGACCCGGGCAACGTGGAAGTACAGCCCCAGTGAGTCGGGAACCAAGGCTTACACAGAGGCCAGTGAGACCCATGGACCACCGAGAGGAGGCACTGCGGGGATTTTGTACTTCACAAAGAGGGGGAGGTTTCCCAAGACCCCAAGTATGGTCCACGTCAGGGCGACGAGGGTTAAGTTGCCATAACTGTGGATGCATGGGACACTTTGCCAGGGAATGCCGGGAACGTTCTAGCTCACATCATGCACGTCCCCAACAAGTGAACACTGTACAGCAAGGGGGCTGGAATACTGAGGGAGAGAGGATTCCACTACCCCGACCAGAAGAGGAAGAGGCATATGTGGTACAAGGACAAGTGTCTCGGACTAGATGGGACACCTCAGCGTCCTTGAACCAGCACCTGCAGCCAGTCTGGGTAGAGGGCGTGGAGGCTTTGGGGCTCCGTGACTCCGGAGCCTCAGTCACATTGATCAAAGACCACTTAATACCGGACCAATGTATTGTTCCCGCCAGCCGGATGTTAGTCCATGTAGCTGGGGGAGAATCTCTGAACATTCGAAGGGCCCGACTACATTTAGACTGGGGTCACAGTCATGGAATAGTGGATGTAGGAGTAGTTCGGCACCTACCAGTAGATGTGTTGCTGGGAAACAACCTAGGAGCAGGTTTGGTTTGCCACTGGGCCAATGTTGTAACCCGAAGTCAAGGACCAGTTCACACTGCATCAGCCGAGAGGGAACAGAGCGATCTCGACATGCTGACAACCCCCTCGCCAGTGGTGAGTAATGCACAAAATACAACGCCTGTTAGCATGACAGAATGTGACCTGGGGGAGGTAAATGACATCAGGGAGGAGTTACAGGGAGATCCATCCCTAGCGGGTTTGAGGAGTGCAGCGGCTGCCGAAGGGTCTGAAGAAGAGGGGGTATGCATTATATGGGAAAGAGGGTTGATGTATCGGGTGACACGAGACACAGCGGGGCGAGATAACAAGCAGTTGGTGGTGCCGGAGAAATACAGAAGGTAGATTCTGTCCTTAGCCCACGAAGGTCCATTAGGGGGACACTTAGGAGTGAGGAAGACCCAACGCAGGGTTATGAGCAGGTTCTTCTGGCCCGGGGTGACCCTTGAAGTAAAAAAATTTGTAAGCTCCTGTGAGACTTGTCATAGAGTGGGAGGCCCCCCGCGCAGAGCTCCTTTACAACCTAAGCCATTAATAGCAGAACCTTTTCAACGGGTAGGGGTGGATTTGATAGGTCCCCTGCCTCGACCCAGTCACTCAGGGAAGAGATATATATTACCGGTTGTAGATTATGCCACTCGATACCCTGAGGCGGTAGCTCTCCGAGGAATAGATGTAAAAAGGGTGGCCCACGCATTAGTTGAAATATTTAGCAGGGTGGGTTTCCCGAAGGAGGTTGTTTCGGATCAGGGAACCCAATTCACGGGTGAGGTATTGCGTACCCTGTGGAGTCGGTCCGGGGTCCGACCAGTGTTCACCTCTGCATACCACCCACAAGCAAATGGACTCTGTGAGCGGTTCAATGGGACCCTGAAACGGTTGATCTGCGCATACTTAGAGGCAGGGGGGGGGGACTGGGAAGAAGCTCTGCCCCAGCTCCTGTTTGCTTACAGAGAGGTGCCACAGGCTTCTACCGTTTTTTCACCATTCGAACTCTTATATGGCAGGCAGCCTCGGGGCCCGCTAGGCTTGGTGCGAGAACACTGGGAAGACCGATCCGATTCTGGGGGGGTGCCAGTGCTCCGCTATGTGTGGCAGTTGCGAGAGAGGATACAACACCTTGGGCGTCTTGCACGGGTACATCTAGGGGAAGTACAAGGGCAACAGAAAGCCTACTATGATAGGGGCACCCAGCCCCGTGAATTCACAGTAGGCCAGCAAGTGCTGGTACTATCACCTGTCTGCCATGACAAGTTACAGGCCAACTGGGAGGGTCCTTATACCATAGTTGACAAAAAGGGTGCAGTCACCTATCGGGTAGCATTCGACACACACCACACCCAAACCAAGGTTATTCATGTTAACCGATTAAAAGCGTACCAGGCCAGAGATACATGTGCGGTAGCTATATAATGTCCCCCTCCAGATGCCTCAGAACCTGATCCCCTGCTGGACTTATTACAGCACACCAAAGAAACGGGAGGGGTGGAGCAAGTCACGTTAGGGAATCATCTCTCCCCTGGCCAATCCAGCCAACTACGGGATTTATTAGACCAGTATTGTGGGCTCTTCTCTAACCAGCCTGGCCGGGCCACTCTGACTGAGCATCGAGTGGACACTGGGACAGCAAGGCCAATTCGACAGCTGCTGTACCGAGTGGCACCCGAGGTTCAGCAGATGATTCGGAGGGAAGTGGAAGAAATGTTAGAGTTGGGAGTGGTGGTTCCCTCGTGCAGTCCCTGGGCGGCCAGCGCAGTCCTTGTTCCGAAAAAGGACCAGAGCACAAGGTTCTGCGTAGACTACAGGAGGCTGAACGAGATAACCATCACTGATACCTACCCCATGCCCCGAATAGATGATCTGTTAGACCAAATGGGGGGAGCAACATTTGTGTCCACCTTAGATCTCAGTAAAGGATACTGGCAGATCCCTTTGTCACCAGACACCCAGGAGCGTTCAGCTTTCCTCACTCCCTTTGGTCTGTTACAATTTACGGTCATGCCATTTGGGATGAAGAATGCACCAGCTACCTTTCAACGAATGGTGGATGTCATGCTTGCAGGCTGTCAGGAGTTCTCCCAGGCTTATCTGAATGATATTGCCATATTCAGTAAGACCTGGGAGGAGCACCTGCAGCATGTGAGGGAGATACTCCAGTGCATTCAGCAGGCTGGGTTAACCATCCGGGCAGACAAATGTCAAATGGGGATGGCTGAGGTCCAGTACCTAGGACATCGAGTAGGGGGTGGTATGATAAAGCCTGACCCAGCCAAAGTGGAAGCAATAACTCAGTGGCCCCGACCACGCAACCAAAAGCAAGTGCAAGCCTTCTTGGGTACCACCGGGTATTACCGAAAATTCATTGCGGGGTACAGTACTATAGCAAAGCCTCTGACTGACCTGACGACAAAGAAATTCCGAAGACAGATAGAATGGACTGAACCATGTGAACAGGCTTTTGTGCAGCTTAAACAGGCCATGGCGGGGGCCCCCGTGCTGGCTGCAGCAGATTACACCAAGAGATTCCTGGTGCAGACTGATGCCTCAGACAGTGGGTTGGGCGCTATCCTTAGTCACGTGGATGGCACAGGGCAGGAACACCCAGTGATATACCTTTCAAGGAAACTGTTAGACCGAGAGAAAGCATATGCCACCATAGAAAAGGAATGCTTGGCTATTGTCTGGGCACTGAAAAACTATTACCCTATGTGTATGGGAGGGAATTCACCATAGTAACGGATCACAATCCACTGACCTGGCTGCACCGGGTGGCGGGGGAAAATGGGCGATTATTACGATGGAGCCTGGCATTGCAACTGTTTAACTTTACCATTTCTCACAAAAAGGGGAGAGACCATGGCAATGCTGATGGCCTATCGAGACAAACTGAGGAAGCCCTGAACCTCGGTAATTGCCTCCAAAGGAAGGTGGATAGTCAATCCCAGGAAATGGAGACCAGTGCTGGCCGTGCTGGAAAAGTGGGGGAGGAGTGTGAGGACCTGGCCACTTTTTAAATACTTTTCCAGCACTGAGCACCCCTTTTCGTGAATCTTAATTTTGTGTTTTGTTAGAAATTTGCTTGCTGTGCTTTGTTAGTGATTTGTTTGCTCATCAGTTCAACCTCAGGTATCTATTCCATTCAGTGACCATATCTCCGAGACCTTGGGCCATTGTTCCCTCATTCACCACAGGTAGTCTCACATGCAAACCCAGGGGATGGGTTCCACCTGATAAAATATCTCCACTAAGGCACAATTAGCTGGGGGAGGGAGGGGTGATCTCTTCTGCCTATTCAGAGGGCTGAACCCTGTGCAGGAGAGGGGTAAGATTTGCTAGTCGGACTGAGAGCTGGGTGGTATCACGGGCTGCGGTAGTGATATCCATCATCCGAAGGAGCATATGCTGTGACTGCCAATATACCGGCGGGAGATACAAAAAGCTGTGGGCCAACCAAAAGTTGGGGGACAGTGGGTATCACCTGGTACGGGGCAGTGGAACTACTGATCACAGGTTGGAACTCTAGGACTAAGAGAATTGCCTGTTGGACATTTACCTGGAATTGCTGTTCACCATGGTCGGAAGGAATACAACTAATTGCATCGATAACCTGCCTAGGTGATTATTAAAATCCACAACCGCACATCTTTACACAGGTAGGTATAGATTTACATTTCTATCACCTGTATGCCCATATTAGAGGTCAGATAAGTGCCAGGGGGTGACAGATTCCCTTTAAGTTCTGCAACAGTCTTGCAACTTTTTGGCTTTTTCACACCAGTTTCGCCTGGCTCCATCAGAATGTGTGGATCTGGGCAGGACGGGGGCGGAACAGGAGCATGACTTCAACTGTTGTCTAATTCATGATGAGCTGTGGCGGATCTTACACCAGAAATCTTAGTTTAGTCCCTGACTGGAATAAGATTTGTTGCAAGACGCATGGAGGCACAAGCCACTTTTCTGGCGCGCCAGATTCATTAAGAGGCGTCCATATCTGACTCCAGCATGTCCCCTCATAAGGACCGGCGTGAAAACCACACATCTTGATGAATTGGGGCCGTAGAGTTGAAAGTAACAGACCGCCCTAGTATCAGCAAGGTCGAAATGTTGCAGTGCTGTGTGTGTGAAGGAATAAATGCTACTTTGTTTTCACTACTTTCTTATAATTTTTTTATTTATTTATTATGCATTGCTTATATAGCGCCATCATATTCTGCAGCACTTTACAGACATTATTATGAGACTCACAATCTAAATTCCCTGTCATTCGGGGGGGAACATACAAACTCCTTGCAGATGTTGCCCTTGGTGGGATTTGAACCCCGGACCCCAGCGCTGCAAATCACCTTAATATCAGCTTGTCACATCTTTTACATATACATGTTGCCTTCTCTCTTAGAATACCGCGCATCAATCTTTTAAGGTACCTGGTGGAAGGACTCTTGCTAGGTTATTCCCATTTGTAGAAGTTATCACTTATCCAGAAGAAAGGATAGGTCTAACCCCTGGGACCTTCACCGATCCAGAGAATGAGGTTCTGCAGAACCTCATCTGAATGCAGCAGTAGTTGGTCATGCACACCTCCAGGCAATTAATTCGCTAGTCGTCTGACTCCGGGAGTCCCGTAGAGAATGAATTTAGTGGTGATGCTCATGCCCGGCCACCTCTCCTGTCAGACAATGCATAATAGAGACTCGTCCTCTAAAGGGGTCATTCTACTTTATCCAGCGGTCGGGCCCCACAATCACTCTTTTCTATGCATTAGTGATAATTTGATAAATGGCAGTAACCATTTAATCCAGGATATAGTGTATAGAATTCCACCAACAAAACGTGGGACGATTCGATCACATGTTATGAATGTCATGACTACACTGGGCTGCTCATTGAGGTTTAATAAGAGAGGGGGCGACATGACATCAGTAAGGCTCATGAGCTATTGGTCCGCTATGATAAATACTGCATATACACTGCTCAAAAAAATAAAGGGAACACTTAAACAACAGAATATAACTCCAAGTAAATCAAACTTCTGTGAAATCAAACTGTCCACTTAGGAAGCAACACTGATGGACAATCAATTTCACATACTGTTGTGCAAATGGAATAGACGATAGATGAAAATTATTGGCAATTATCAAGACACCCTCAATAAAGGAGTGGTTCTGCAGGTGGGGACCACAGACCACATCTCAGTACCAGTGCTTTCTGGCTGATGTTTTGGTCACTTTTGAATGTTGGTTGTGCTTTCACACTTGTGGTAGCATGAGATGGACTCTACAACCCACAGAAGTTGCTCAAGTAGTGCAGCTCATCTAGGATGGTGACTCGCCCCCTGGGCCGTGGGGCACTCGAGACCGGACTTCAGGGCAATGCTGGGAGTAGTAGTGGTGACCCGGTCCCGTGGCTCAGGGTGGTCAGACCAGTGGTAGTCAATGATGCGTTTTAGGTAATGTCCGACTATGCCACCCGTGGATTGGGGTCAGGGAGGACCGCCGCTGCGAGGCAGACCGCTGAGGCTGGTGTTGGGGATGCAGCAGGGAATAGTACAACTCCCCACGGGAGGAGTGTAGCCTCAGGGCAGTGTGATAGGATGCTGGGGGTGATGGTGCAGGCGCAGCAGTAACCACACAGAGTCCAATAATGCAGTCCAGGGTCTTTTACTGATCTTATCATAGACCCAACAGGAGTACAGGGTAGGAATGGACCTGGGTGTCTGAGGGCATTCGGGCGAGCTCCGCTGGTCAGGGTGAGTGGGTAGGCCTACCGTTCTCTCTCTGCCCTTGCTGACTATCTCCCCCTTTAGTGGTATGATAGCCCACGTCCCTGAGCTTGCCGTGTACTACGCCTGTATGGCTTGCGACTCGGGCCTTAGGTACCTGTAGCTTCTCCGTGCTGTACCGGTCCCTCTGTGTGGCGGAACCTCCAGGCTTCTTGGCCAAGGGACCTGAAATCCCTTGCGGGTTGGTTTTCTGCTGCAGGGCTTGCAACCCTGACAGCCTCGGACCCCAGTATCCGATACGTAGTTTCTCTCTGCCAGGACCGGCTCTCGTCGCCTCTGTCCCTGGCTTTGTGTTCCTCCTATGCCTCCTGGACTCCTCAGCTGCGGCTGACCTGTCCCTCTGCTTCTGGGAACCCTTCTGGATACTTCAGAAGCGGGTCCTGGTCTCTCTAACCCTGCCTCAGTACCAGTTTTTATAGGGGCAGCCTGCTCCCCCTACTGGCCTGGGACAGGAGGTGCTGCATGCAAATGGTCCATGACCAGAGAACCTCCCTCCTGCTCTCAGACACAGCCTTACAAGTTTGTGGCATCCAGGCCTGGGGTGACACATTCCCCCCTAGGAAAGCTTAGTACTCCGGGACTAAATGAGAAACACGATACAGGGTAGAAATCATAACATAAACATAACAGAGAAGAAAACAACAAACAACACCACATATTGAGTTCTTTAGGTCACAGTATGGCCTGTGACCGGGTGTCCATCAAACCAACACAACGGGAGCCTTAACCAGGTGGGGGTCTGTCCTTGCCCCGAGTCCTTGACAGTCTTTATTCTTTCCTTTGGTTAGGCTCCGAACATATTTACAAGGAAGTCCCGGTTACTCAAAGTCCATAACCTTTTAGTCCATTTGTCACTATGAAAAACTGGAAAACAGTATTAATAACCAGGGTACAAACATAACACATTAAATATATACATTATACATTTAGATCTTCCAGCGAGCTGGCATTTGACCCCTAGTGCTCCTGGTTGACCTCCTTAACCCACTGTCTGGTGGTGGTCTAACCTGGCTTTCCTCATTATCATTAAGGGCACAGCTACTAGCTGGGTGTACAGGCAGGGCAGGTAGCTGTCTGCGGGTCCTTTGGCTTACCGCTGGCATGGCAGGCTCACTGTCAGCAGAGGGTAGACTCTCCTGGGCTGCTGGCGTGGGTTCTTCCGCCTCTGGGGCCGCTTGCTCTTCTTGTTCTTCCTGTCCTCCTGTAGGCTCCTGCTGGGTAGGCTGAAGGAAGTGTAGGACGGGTACCACTATTGCGCCATTTATCTGAGTCCAGGTCCGGGGGAACTCTCCGAGAACTGTGCTGATCATCTCTTCCTTGTCCTCTGCGGGTTCAAGGTCATCTTGATCTTCATTTGAACTCTGTAGTTGCTCGGGGCACCGTTTTAGGTGGTCTCTGGAGACGGTGCTAGTGGTTTCTCCTCCATCCTTGGTAATCACACATACCTTCTGGTTGTCGTGGTCGGACTGCAGTACAGTGTACGGGTCTCTCTCCCACTGGTCATCCAGCTTGTGTAACCTTCTCTTCCTCTTCAGGACCTGCTCACCAGGTTCCAGGGGACCAGCAGGGGCGTGTTGGTTGAAGAGCCTCTCTTGCTTTTCTCTCGCTTGAGCCTCTCCACACTCTCCTGTACCTTCTTGTACTGTAGCCGCCGTTCCGTATCCCAGTCTGCGTTTGGGGAGGTGTCCTCAGGTGTCAGGACTCCCATCTCCAGGTCTATGGGCAGTTTACCTGGTCTTGCTCGCATCAGGTAAGCCGGGGTGCAATTTGTAGCATTCACAGGGATATGGTTGTACAAATCAATCAGGTCTGGCAGCTTCTCCGGCCACAGGCTGCGTTCTTCCAGGGGTAACGTCTTGAGGAGATCGATGACGATATTGTTCATTTTCTCACACAGCCCGTTGGTTTGCGGGTGGTAAGGCGTTGTCCAAATCTTCCTACAGCCGTAGAGGTTGCAGAACTCCTGGAATACTGCAGACTCAAACGCTGGACCTTGATCTGTCAAGACCTGTTCCGGATACCCATGTGGACGGCAGAAGTGTTGCAGGAAGGCTCTGGCCGCTGTTTGGGCTGTCAGGTCTTTAACAGGAACCACAACAGGAACCGGGAGTAATGGTCCACAATTGTCAAGGCATAGACGTAGCCCGACCGGCTTGGAGCCAATTTCACATGGTCCAGAGCTACCAGCTCAAGAGGCTGCCTGGTGACGATGGGCCTCAAGGGTGTCTGCTGGCTGGCACGGTCCTTCCTTCTGAGGTGACATGGGCCGCAGTCCCTGCTCCACTTCTCGATGGCCCTTCTCATGCTGACCCAGTAGAACCGCTCCCTCAGTAGGAACTCCAATTTCTTCCACCCGAAGTGTCCCGCTCTGTCATGGTAGGCCTCCAGGACCATTGCTGCATCTCGCCTTGGGACCACTATCTGCCAGGTTAGCTCGTGCGTCCGGTGATTGACAAGCCTTCTGCACAGCTTACCCTCGTAGAGGAATAGCTTGCTTTTCTCCTTCCATATCTGCTTGGCTTCCTCTGGAGAGTCCGGGCCAGGGCTAGCGTCTTCCTGGGTTGACATGTCTTTCACCAGGCGTATTGCAGGGTCGCTATCTTGAGTTTCAGCCCAGCTGTGGTGGGGTAAGGGATTGAGCATGACGGTGGTTAAGTCCTTGTCCCTTACCCGGTGAGAATGCTGAGTGGCCCCATACTGGTGGAAGGCAGGGAGCTCTATTTCCTCCAGCTCTTCCGAGTAGTCTTCTCCTTCAGGTAGGTGGGGCATTCTTGATAGGGCGTCTGCGTTGGCGTTGGTTCTGCCTGCCCGGTATTTGATTGTGAAGTCATAATTGGATAGCCGGGCCATCCACTGCTGTTCTAGGGCACCTAATCTTGCATTGTCCAGATGTGTCAACGGGTTGTTGTCCGTGTACACTGTGAACTTTGCGGAGGCCAGGTAATGCTTAAACCGTTCTGTGACGGCCCACACCACTGCTAAGAATTCTAGCTTGAAGGAGCTGTAATTCTCCGGGTTTCTTTCAGTGGGCCTCAGCTTCCGGCTGGCATACGCGATCACCCTTTCTCTGCCCTGTTGGTTCTGTGACAGTACGGCTCCCAGCCCCACATTACTGGCATCTGTGTGGAGGATAAAAGACTGGCCATAATCGGGGTAGGCTAGTATCTCGTCCCCCGTGAGGGCCATCTTCAACTGGCGGAAAGACTCCTCTTCCGGATTGTCCCACTTGAAGGGTGGCTTGTGACTTCTGGATTTAGATTGCCCTATCAGGAGGTCCTGCATAGGGGCTGCCATCTTAGTGAACCCGGGGATGAACCTCCGGTAGTAGCCTACCAACCCGAGGAATTGCCTCACTTCCTTGATGTTAGAGGGGCTTGGCCAGCTCTTGATGGCTGTAACTTTGTCGGGGTCGGGGGCTACTCCCTCTGCACTCACCACGTGTCCTAGGTATTGGACCTTCGGTTTTAACAGGTGGCACTTTGAAGGCTTCACTTTCAGGCCGTAGCCTGCCAGGACTTCGAACACCTCGGCCAGGTGCCTTAGATGGTCCTCGTAAGTCTTCGAATAGACGATCACGTCGTCCAGGTAAAGGAGGACCATCTCGAAGTTTCGGTGCCCTAGACAGCATTCCATCAGCCTCTGGAAGGTCCATGGTGCGTTGCAGAGCCCGAAGGGTATACAGTTGAACTCGCTCAGTCCCATGGGGGGGGGTAAAGGCGGTCTTCTCCTTGTCAGCCTCTGCCACAGGAACCTGCCAGTACCCGCTAGTAAGGTCCAAAGTAGAGAAAAAATTAGCTGATTTTAGAGCTGCTAAAGACTCCTCTATCCTAGGTAACGGGTACGCATCTTTATGGGTGATACGATTGATTTGTCTATAGTCCACGCACATTCTCATGGTACCGTCTTTCTTTTTTACCAAAACTAAGGGAGCTGCCCAGGGGCTACAGCTATCTCTAATGACCCCAGCTTCTTTCATTTCTCTCAGCATACCCTTGGCGTTCTGATAATGTGCTGGAGGTACAGGCCTGTGTCTCTCTTTTATTGGTGGGTGGCTCCCTGTGGGGATATGATGTTCTATCCCTTTTACTCTGCCGAAGTCTAGCGGGTGCTTACTAAAAATTCTCTCGTACTCCTGAACCACCCGGTAGACTCCTTGTTTTTGGTGCAGGGGAGTGGAGTCAGCACCCACATGGAGTTTCTGGCACCAGTCCTCCTTTTGTTTCTGGGAGCCATTACCCTCCGCCTGTGGAGATGGAGGCAACAGTTCCACAGCCCTGATAGGTTTGTGCTCAACAGCAAACAGTTTGGCAAGTGTAGCGTACCTGGGTAGGTGTACCTCCCTCTCCCCAATGTTGAGAATGCGAACGGGCACCCTCCCATGACGGACATCAACCACCCCCCGGGCTGTCAAAATGGTGTGCCTGCTGTCTGAGTACACGGGTTCTACCATGGCTTGGTAGTCTCTGCCTCTCAACCCGATTGCAGTCCGACACCAGATCATCATTTTACTTTTGGGAGCCATGGAAATGGAGAATGGGTCACTCATTCTTACGCTACCGATCTCACCACCAGACAGTTCTACCTGCTGCCGTCTCATCAGGGCTCTTATCGCTTTCTGGAGGACCCTCTTTTGGCTGGAGCTCGCATTCATCGCCACCTGCTGTAAAATCACAATTACTTCTGAAAGACAGTTTTCAATTATATTAGTACCCACAGTTATTTTAGGGTGACTTTCACGACGGTCAATGTCCACAATGATCACTCCCTGTGCCGGCAGTTCCACCTTACCAATCTTGATGGTCATCTCTCTGAACCCCACCTGTGGAAAGGTTTGGCCATTGCTGGCAATGATACTTAAGTCATCGTCTGGGTAGCGGGTTATGTCAGTGTCACTCCAGTACCGCTTGAAAAGTATGTAGGGGATGGTAGTCACTTGAGATCCGGTGTCCAGCAGTGCACTCATGGGGACACCGTCCAGCACTACGGGTAAGACCGGGCGTCCTCCCACGTACTTATCACGCCAATTAGACGGGCCTGATGACCTTATGCCTGGGGGTTGGCCCTGTGCCCCAGGTCGGACCCATTTAAAGTACAGTACCTTGCTATGTGTCCTGGCTGACTGCAACGGCTGCAAATCCGCTGTCGATCCTCAGCGTCGCGGTCGGCGGGCCTCCCTCTGAACTGCGGGATCCTCCTCTGTCGATGCCACGGGACATCCTCCGGACTGGAAGCCAGCTCGATTGGTCTTGACGGTTCCACCTGCAACGACTGTACGGTCCTGGTTAATGCAGCCACACTCTTTGTTAGCTCCTGGACCTGATGGTACAGGTCTGCAGGTTGGGATGGATTTAGGGCCTGTGCATCAGCCCCCACAAGGTCTGCGGGGTAGGGCGCTGCCCCCTGGTGGTAAGTGATGGCAGGGCGCCGGGAAGCTACAGCGCCACCTGCTGCGGGTTCTCTGAGCACCCGGATGGCCCGATCCTTGAACTGCGCAAAAGTCAAATCGGGGTTCTGTAGGGCCATGAGGCGCAGCTGGGTTCTGTGGGAGCTGGACAGCAGACCTTCTATGAACTGGTCAGTCAACAGTCTATCAGAGTCCTGCACGCTACCAGGGTCAGCTTGTTTGATAGCTCTCAGGGCTTCTTGCAGGTTCAAGGCATAGTCTCTGATACTATCCTGGGCCCGCTGCTTACAGCCATAGAACCGCATTTTGATTTCTGCTGAGGTACGGGTATGAAAGGTACTCCGCAGCCGGGTCAGAATGTCCTTTACTGTCCTTTTCTCCTCATCTGACCATGATTTCACTTCCCGCTGGGCTGCACCGGTGAGCTGCCCCGTCAGAATGCTCACTTTCTGTTCTTCTGTCAGGGGATAAACTTTGAATAAACTGTGCAGTCTTTCCCTAAAGTCAGCTAAGGTATGGGGGTCCCCTGAGTATTGGGGTAGCCAGGCTGCTCCGGGGATGTAGGGCATCGAGAACGGCATCACCGCTGCTGCAGCCCCGCTGGCTGTAGAAGGCCCCTCCGTGTCAGTCATCCTCCTCCCCCCTAGTTAAGCGTGGCCTACCTTCCGACGATCCTCTTCTGTAGGCCGCGGCTCCGCTGGTGCTGCTCCGGACAAGGACCTTGCGTTGCGTCCTGGTGACGTCAGCGTCACTCTCTCTCCCTTCCAGGACCTTGAGCAGCGTCGGTGCGTGGGTCGGAGCTTCGGGTCTCGCGCGGTTTGAACGTCCACGCCCCTCTTCTTCCCGCGCGGCGTCCTGAAGATGGCGTCCAATGGCGGGAAAATGGCTGAAGATGGCGGGAGACGGCTGAAAATGGCGGGAACGGCTCCGGATGGCGGGAAACTCCTTTTTAAGGTACGTGTACAGTCTTTTTCAGGCACGCAATACCCATTTGTGGCGGGTTGGTCACAATCCTGCCGACTATGCCAAAGCTGACTCGCCCCCTGAGCAGTGGGGCACTCGAGACCGGACTTCAGGGCAATGCTGGGAGTAGTAGTGGTGACCTGGTCCCGTGGCTAAGGGTGGTCAGACCAGTGGTAGTCAATGATGTGTTTTAGGTAATGTCCGACTACGCCACCCGTGGATTGCGGTCAGGGAGGACCGCCGCTGCGAGGCAGACCGCTGAGGCTGGTGTTGGGGATGCAGCAGGGAATAGTACAACTCCCCACGGGAGGAGTGTAGCCTCAGGGCAGTGTGATAGGATGCTGGGGGTGATGGTGCAGGCGTAGCAGTAACCACACAGAGTCCAATAATGCAGTCCAGGGTCTTTTACTGATCTTGTCATACACCCAACAGGAGTATAGGGTAGGAATGGACCTGGGTGTCTGAGGGCATTCGGGCGAGCTCCGCTGGTCAGGGTGAGTGGGTAGGCCTACCGTTCTCTCTCTGCCCTTGCTGACTATCTCCCCCTTTAGCGGTATGATAGCCCACGTCCCTGAGCTTGCCGTGTACTACGCCTGTATGGCTTGCGACTCGGGCCTTAGGTACCTGTAGCTTCTCCGTGCTGTACCGGTCCCTCTGTGTGGCGGAACCTCCAGGCTTCTTGGCCAAGGGACCTGAAATCCCTTGCGGGTTGGTTTTCTGCTGCAGGGCTTGCAACCCTGACAGCCTTGGACCCCAGTGTCCGGTACGTAGTTTCTCTCTGCCAGGACCGGCTCTCGTCGCCTCTGTCCCTGGCTTTGTGTTCCTCCTATGCCTCCTGGACTCCTCAGCTGCGGCTGACCTGTCCCTCTGCTTCTGGGAACCCTTCTGGATACTTCAGAAGCGGGTCCTGGTCTCTCTAACCCTGCCCTCAGTACCAGTTTTTATAGGGGCAGCCTGCTCCCCCTACTGGCCTGGGACAGGAGGTGCTGCATGCTAATGGTCCATGACCAGAGAACCTCCCTCCTGCTCTCAGACACAGCCTTATAAGTTTGTGGCATCCAGGCCTGGGGTGACACATTGGCACATCAATGCGAGCTGTGGCAAGAAGGTTTGCTGTGTCTGTCAGCGTAGTGTCCAGAGGCTGGAGGCGCTACCAGGAGACAGGACAGTACACCAGGAGACGTGGAGGGGGCCGTAGGAGGGCAACAACCCAGCAGCAGGACCGCTACCTCCGCCTTTGTGCAATGAAGAACAGGAGGAGCACTGCCAGAGCCCTGCAAAATGACCCCCAGCAGGCCACAAATGTGCATGCGTCTGCACAAACGGTTAGAAACCGACTCCATGAGGGTGGTATGAGGGCCTGACGTCCACAGATGGGGGTTGTGCTCATAGCCCAACACCGTGCAGGAGGCTTGGCATTTGCCACAGAACACCAGGATTGTCAAAGTCGCCACTGGCGCCCTGTGCTCTTCACAGATGAAAGCAGGTTCACACTGAGCACATGTGACAGACATGACAGTGTCCCTAAACTTCAGCCAAGTCAGTCTAAGGCTATGTTCCCACACGTTGTGTTTGGCAGGGTATTTGGGGCCTTGGTTGGGTTTTTGAAAAACAGAGCATGTCACTTCTTTCAGCGTTTTTTCACCCATAGGAAGTAATGGGTGGAGAAAAAAACACTGAAAAAACGTAGGTGAATTTTTTCAGCGTTCTTTCAGTGTTTTTGATGGCAAAATAGAATGGGGTTCTTTTTTTCCACAGATCTTTATGTACATGCATAAATAGAGACAGAAGGACAGTGAAAAAAACTCTGAAAAAACGCAGCAAAACCTGCATATTTGACGCATCCGATTTCCTGCCAGAGATCAGTTTTTCTCCAGATTTCTGACTGAAAAAACACAAGTGGGAACATAGCCTCAGTGTACCAACCAGATAAGACTTGACCTGAGTGTTCCTGCACATGGGAAAGTCAGGAGAGCTGGTTGTAGGCCAGACGATGGCAGATAGATGACTTATTTTACTTATGATATTGAAAAATTATGAATAAAAATTGATTCCTGCACTGAGATAATTGTGCCGTGGAAATCTATACACTAGAGAACTAAAACTGGCTATAAACTTGGAGGGTATGTTTGAATTGTTCTTTTCTGCACCATAAACTATAGTGGTAGCTGGAAAAATACTGCGCTGCATATAATACACATGTTTTTGTTGCATTTGTAAGTGCATTTTTTATCCATTAATTTTGAAAAACGCTGGAAAAACACTGAAAGAATTGACAAAAAAATGCAAAATGCAAAAAAATGCAGCAATGCTCAAAAAAATCGCTGAAAAAAATGCAGCAAGTGCATAGGATTTCAGAAATCTAAATCATTATGCTGGTACTGTAAATGCTGCGTGTATTATGCATCAAATACGCCTCAAAAACGCCATGTGTGAACATACTCTTACAGTGATCTCCCTGAGCCATGCACCCCTAGTGTGACTGAGTTCCTTCTGACAGGACATAAGGACATCTACAAAATCAGAATGATCAGCCAATGTTTAGATCCGCCTGCAAAAGATGTCACGTGCACATACCCAGTTTCTTCTCCAGAAAACCTCCTCAGAAAACTCCTTGTACAAACACCTACATGTACACGACATCTTTCACAGGTGGATTCTGACTGGAATTCACCTAGGAAATTGCTCAATACACAGTAAAAGGAATGAACATATGCAGGGCAATATCAAATGGACTTACAAAAACTGATTTCAATAGGATCTGTTTTTTTAACATTGAAGTCTAAGGAAAACAGATCCATTAAATCACCATCCGTTTTCTTACATTTGAAACTGATCCAGTAAGTAAAAAATGGATCCTTTTAAAATGAAAGAAAAACAGATGGTTAATTAACAGATCCATTTTCCATAGGTTTCAATGTTAAAGAAATGGATCCAGTTGAAATCCGTTTTTTTAACTGGACAAAAAACTTGTGTCTGCACAACTTTTTTGTCAACAGATTACAGCGAGATTTGTTCTAATTGATAATTACTGGACGTGTGAGCAAAGGCTTAGGACTTGTGCACGTGACCATATTTTCAGTCCGACTGCTAGGGTCACACCAGCCTATTTTCTCTCATCTGGGAGAACTGTGACGATTATGCTAATCATACTATGATCAAACTCTGATCAGAGTGTAAACATAGTGCAGTCCTATTTTCTAAGATGTGAAGATGGGGAAAAAATGTCTGACACCACTGTCAGTCCATAAAAAATCAGACTGCGCTCAGATGTCATCCGAGTGCAGTCTGATGTTTTCCACAGGGTGATTTGCATGGCTGAGTGTGATCTGATTTGGTATGGAGCACTATGTGGGGCCATTATACTGTATGGAGCACTATGTGGGGCCCAGTATACTGTATGGAGGACTATGTGGGGCCCATTATACTGTATGGAAGACTATGTGGGGCCATTATACTGTATGGAGGGCTATGTGGGGCCATTATACTGTATGGAAGACTATGTGGGGCCATTATACAGTATGGAACACTATGTAAGGTCATTATACTGCATAGAGCACTATGTGAGACCATTATACTGTATGGAGGACTATGTGGGGCCCATTATACTGTATGGAGCACTATGTGGAGCCATTATACTGTATGGAGGACTATGTGGGGCCATTATACTGTATGGAGGACTATGTAAGGCCATTATACTGCATAGAGCACCACGTGGAGCTATTATACTGTATGGAGGACTATGTGGGGCCATTATACTGTATGGAGGACTATGTAGGGCCATTATACAGTATGGAACACTATGTGGGGCCCATTATACTGTATGGAGCGCTATGTGGGGCCCTTTATACTGTATGGAGGACTATGTGGGGTCCATTATACTGTATGGAGCACTATGTAGGGCCCATTATTCTGTATGTAGGATTATGTGGGGACATTATTCTTTATGGAGCACTATGTGGGGTCCTTTATATTGTATGGAGCACTATGTGAATCCATTATACTGTATGGAGCACTGTGTGGGGCCCATAATACTGTATGGAGGACTATGTGGGGCCATTATACTGCATGGAGGAATATGTGGGGCCATTATATTGTATGGAGCACTACGTGGGGCCATTATATTGTATGGAGGACTATGTGGGGACATTATACTGTATGGAGCACTATGTGGGGCCATTATACTGTATGGAGGACTATGTGGGGCCATTATACAGTATGGAGCACTATGTGGGGCCCATTATACTGTATGGAGGACTATGTGGGGCCCATTATATTGTATGGAGCACTATGTGGGGCCATTATACTGTATGGAGCACTATGTGGGGCCATTACACTGTATGGCGCACTATGTGAGGCCATTATACTGCATAGAGCACTATGTGGGGCCCATTATACTGTATGGAGGACTATGTGGGGCCCATTACACTGTATGGAGCACTATGTGGGGCCATTATACTGTATGGAGCACTACGTGGGGCCATTATACTGTATGGAGGACTATGTGGGGCCATTATACTGTATGGAGGACTATGTGGGGCCATTATACTGTATGGAGCACTATGTGGGGTCCTTTATATTGTATGTAGCACTATGTGAGACCATTATACTATATGGAGCACTATGTGGGGCCCATAATACTGTATGGAGGACTATGTGGGGCCATTATACTGTATGGGGAGCTAGGTGGGGCCCTTTATATTGTATGGAGGACTATGTGGAGTCCATTATGCTGTATGGAGCACTATGTGGGGCCCATTATTCTGTATGGAGGACTATATGGGGCCAGTATTCTGTATGGAGGACTATGTGGGGCCCATTATACTGTATGGATGGCTATGTGAAGCCATTTTATGTTACGCTCGCGCCCGGACTGACTGGCGTGAGCGTGATTAGTGATCCCACTGTACCATGAACCGAGGAGTGCCTGGAGGGGCGTAACTAAGTATCAACCCGATCCGACCAAGGTCGCACGGCGGCTCAGTCGACTCCGTGAACCAAGGAGGAACCGAGCAGAGGGACCAGGTGCTACTCCAGGTCAGACCCCGGTCACAGCTGTTGACCCACACCGGGAAATGCAGGAACAGCAGGTTAGACTGGCATACAGACAGGTGGGTATTGGCAGGCACGGCTGGTATGCAGACAGGTGGATACTGGTAAGCACGGCTGGTATGCAGACAGGTGGTTACTGGCAAGCACGGCTGGTATGCAGACAGGTGGGCACTGGTAAGAACGGCTGGTATGCAGACAGGTGGGCACTGGCAAGCACGGCTGGTATGCAGACAGGTGGGTACTGGCAAACATGGCTGGAGTGCAGACAGGGAGGTACTAGCAGGTTGGAGCGCAGGCTGGATAGGGTCCAGTACAGACTGGGAGACAGGAACAGAGCCGCAGATGCGGTAGACAAGCAGAGTAAAGCGAAACCGCCGGAGCGGAGGACAAGGCAGAGCAGAGAGGAACCGCCGGTGCGGTGAGCAAGCAGAGCGGAGCGAAAACCACAGGTGTGGTGGGCAAGGCAGAGCAGAGCGGAACCACCAGAGCGGTGGACAAGGCAGAGCAGAGAGGAACCGCCGGAGCGGTGGTCAAGGCAGAGCAGAGAGGAACCGCAGGTGCGGTGGACAAGGCAGAGCAGAGCGAAACCGCAGGTGCGGTGGACAAGGTAGAGCAGAGCGAAACTGCAGGTGCAGTGGACAAGGCAGAGCAGAGTGAAACCGCCGGAGCGGTGGGCAAGGCAGAGCAGAGAGAAGCCGCCGGAGCGGTGGGCAAGTCAGAGCAGAGGGAAACCGCTGGCGCGGTGAGCAAGCAGGGCCGAACAGGGCAGAAGGTGCAGGCAGAGAGGACAGGACTCTGTTCACATGGAACAGACTGGAAAATACAGGAAGATGGCTAGAACACAGGAGGTAGATACGGAGGAAGGGAAAAGGGACAAGCAGAACCAGATACACACAAGGTACTTACTATGAAGTAGCGTGTGGACACAAAACTCACAAACAGAAGTACAGAGACAACGAGTTGGAGTTAGGTGCAGGTTCAGACACTGAAAGAAAAGGGAAGGTATAGACATAGAGACAAACAGGTAACAGGCTAGGAGACAGTTCAGACAGGAACTGATACTGCATCGAGATACAAGAACGAGTCTGGGTATACAGCCCCCAGGGTGGTGGAAACAGACTAGAAGTCACAGGTAACAGGTCTGGGTATGCAGCCCCCAGAGTGACGGAAACAGACTAGAAGTCAGAGATAACAGGTCTGGGTATGCAGCCCCCAGAGTGGCAGAAACAGACTAGAAGTCAGAGATAACAGGTCTGGGTATGCAGCCCCCAGGGTGGCAGAAACAGACAAGATACAGGACAGGACCTGGCAATTCAGTTGCAAAGACAAACTGAGTGAAGGTGCTGCTCAGGCACCTCCTTCTGGGTGGAGGGGGTTTAAATATCCAGTGACTCACAGCAATAGGCTGGGGACGCATTAGGAGTGCGCCCACAGCAGCTATAAGAATCAGGAAGTAACCGGGCCGCCGCCCTAAGCAATCAGACAACAGACATGCACACAGCATGAACTGCAGCAAGGTTTGCAGGCTGGACTGACAGGTAAGATTGCGGTCTTGCATAGTGGGAGGTGGTACACTATGCAAGCACGCCTCCAGGGATGTTACATTTTATACTGTATGGAGGACTATGTGGGGCAATTATACTGTATGGAGCACTATGTGGGGCCCATTATACTGTATGGAGGATTATGTGGGGCCCATTATACTGTATGGAGCTCTATGTGGGGCCCATTATTCTGTATGGAGGACTATATGGGGCCATTATTCTGTATGGAGGACTATGTGGGGCCCATTATACTGTATGGATGGCTATGTGAAGCCATTTTATACTGTATGGAGGACTATATGGGGCCATTATACTGTATGGAGGACTATGTGGAGACATTATACTGTATGGAGCACTATGTGGGGCCATTATACTGTATGGAGGACTATATGGGGCCATCATACAGTATGGAGCTCTATGTGGGGCCATTATACTGTATGGAACACTATGTGGGGCCATTATACAGTATGGAGCACTATGTGGGCCATTATACTGTGTGAAGGACTATATGGGGCCGCAATGCAGTATGGAGTACTATGTGGGGCCATTATACTGTATGAAGCACTATGTGGGACCATTATACAGTATCGTGCACTAGTTGGGGCCATTATACTGTATGGAGCACTATGTGGAGCCATTATACTGTATGGAGCACTATGTGGGGCCATTATAAGTGTATAGAGGACTATGTGGGGCCATTATACTGTATGGAGCAGTACGTGGGGCCAATTATACTGTATGGAGCGCTATGTGGGGCCCTTTATACTGTATAGAGCACTATGTCAGGCCCATTATTCTGTATGGAGGACTATGTTGGGCCATTATACTGTATGGAGGACTATGTGAGATCATTATACTGTATGGAGCACTATGTGGGGCCCATAATACTGTATGGAGCACTATGTAGGGCCATTATAGTGTATGGAGGACTATGTGGGGCCATTATACTGTATGGAGCGCTAGGTGGGGCCTTTTATACTGCATGGAGGACTATGTGGGGCCATTATTCTGTATGGAGGACTATGTGGGGCCCATTATACTGTATGGATGGCTACGTGAAGCCATTTTATACTGTATGGAGCACTATGTGAGGCCATTATACTGTATGGAGCTCTATATGGGGCCATTATACTGTATGGAGCGCTATGTGGGACCCTTTATACTGTATAGAGCACTATGTGAGGCCCATTATTCTGTATGGAGGACTATGTGGGGCCATTATAC
Organism: Phyllobates terribilis; assembly: GCF_046119375.1. Lineage (NCBI taxonomy): Eukaryota > Metazoa > Chordata > Amphibia > Anura > Dendrobatidae > Phyllobates > Phyllobates terribilis. The sequence continues at coordinate 740,484,274 of NW_027362763.1, forward strand.
TGTATGGAGGACTATGTGAGACCATTATACTGTATGGAGCACTATGTGGGGCCCATAATCCTGTATGGAGCACTATGTAGGGCCATTATAGTGTATGGAGGACTATGTGGGGCCATTATACTGTATGGAGCGCTAGGTGGGGCTTTTTATACTGTATGGAGGACTATGTGGGGCCATTATTCTGTATGGAGGACTATGTGGGGCCCATTATACTGTATGGATGGCTACGTGAAGCCATTTTATACTGTATGGAGCACTATGTGAGGCCATTATACTATATGGAGTGTAACATACCTGGCGGCGTCCTTGCATGGTGGTCCATCTCCCACTGTGCAAGAGCGCGCACTTGGTCTCCAGTCCAGAGTGTCTCTCTGGCTTCCCTCCATGCTGTCTGTTTGTGTCTGTTTCTGCTGCTTAAGGGCGGCACCCGATCACTTCCTGCTTTTTGTACCTGCTGTGGGTCACACCCCTTGTGCGTCCTCAGCCTATTGCTGTCTGTCACCTGGTATATAGCTCAGCTGCTCCCATCTATCCCTGCCTGAGCACAGTGTTTCATTCAGTGTGTGCTTGCACTCTGAAGGTGCCAGGTCCCGTTCTGTGTTCTCTTGTCTGCCTATCCTGGAGGCTGTATTTCCAGGCCTGTCTGAACACGCTCCTAGCCTGTTCCTCCTGCCTTCTAGGGGCCGATTACCTAGACCCGCTCCTGTATCTTGTCTGTCCTGGCTGAACACGCTCCTAGCCTGTTCCTCCTGCCTTCTAGGGGCCGATTACCTAGACCCGCTCCTGTATCTTGTCTGTCCTGTCTGAACACGCTCCTAGCCTGTTCCTCCCGCCTTCTAGGGGCCGATTACCTAGACCCGCTCCTGTATCTTGTCTGTCCTGTCTGAACACGCTCCTTGCCTGTTCGTCCTGCCTCTCTGGGGGCCGTATTCCCAGACCCGCTCCTGCATCCCGCTGCAGTGTCGGTCTCCTCCGTACACTCAGTTCCAGTCTGAACTCTCTCCTATCCTTTACCTGTTTTGCCTCTATGTCCGTTCCCTTCCTTTTTCTGCAGAGTCTGAACTCGTACCTAACTCCTGCTTGTTGTCTCTGTACTCCCGTTTGTGAGTTTGTGGTCCACTCGCTACTTCACTGCAAGTACCCTGTGGGTATCTGGCTCTGCCTTTCTCTTCCTGTCTGTTCCGTGTGAACAGAGCCCTGTCCCCTCTGCTCTGCCTTGTTTGTCGCTCCGGCGGTTTCCGCTCTGCTCCTGCCTTGTTTGCCGCTCTGCGGTTTCCGCTCGGCTCCTGCCTTGTTGCCGCTCTGCGGTTTCCGCTCGGCTCCTGCCTTCTTAGCCGCTCTGCGGTTTCCGCTCTGCTCCTGCCTTGTTTACCGCTCTGTGGTTTCCGCTCCGCTCCTGCTTAGCTTGCCGCTCTTGCGGTTTCTGCTCTGCTCTTGCCTTGCTTGCCACTCCTGCGGTTTCTGCTCTGCTCCTGCCTTGTTTACCGCTCTGCGGCTTCCGCTCTGCTCCTGCCTTGTTTGCCGCTCTGCGGTTTCCGCTCTGCTCCTGCCTTGTTTACCGCACTGCGGTTTCCGCTCTGCTCCTGCCTTGTTTACCGCTCTGCGGTTTCCGCTCTGCTCCTGCCTTCTTAGCCGCTCTGCGGTTTCCGCTCTGCTCCTGCCTTCTTAGCCGCTCTGCGGTTTCCGCTCTGCTCCTGCCTTCTTAGCCGCTCTGCGGTTTCCGCTCTGCTCCTGCCTTCTTAGCCGCTCTGCGGTTTCCGCTCTGCTCCTGCCTCGTTTACCGCTCTGCGGTTTCCGCTCTGCTCCTGCCTCGTTTACCGCTCTGCGGTTTCCGTCCTGCTCCTGCCTTGTTTACCGCTCTGCGGTTTCCGCTCTGCTCCTGCTTAGCTTGCCGCTCTTGCGGTTTCCACTCTGCTCTTGCCTTGCTTGCCGCTCCTGCGGTTTCTGCTCTGCATCTGCTCGCTGCTCCGGCAGTCCTGTCCTGCTCTGCTTCTGCTCGCTGCTCCGGCAGTCCTGTCCTGCTCTGCTTCTGCTCGCTGCTCCGGCAGTCCTGTCCTGCTCTGCTTGTGCTCGCTGCTCCGGCAGTCCCGTCCTGCTCTGCTCTTGCCCACCGCTTCGGGCGTTCCCTCTCTGCTGTGTTTGGCTACCGCATCTGCAGTTCTGTTTCTGTGACCCAGTCTGTACTGGGTCTTGTCCTCTCTGTGCTCCAGCCCGTCCTTTCGGCCAGTACCTCCCCGCCTGCATACTCGCCTGTATCCACCCGTCTGCATACCTGCCGTGTTCGCTTATATCCACCAGTCGTGCCTGCCTATACCCACCAGTCTGTGCGCCAGCCTAACCAGCCTGTTCCTGTATTCCCCTGTGTGGGTCAACAGCCGTGTCCGGGGTCTGTCCTGGAGTAGCACCTGGTCCCTCTGCTCGGTTCCTCCTTGGTGCACTGGCGTCGTATGCCGTCGTGCGACCCTGGTCGGATCGGGTGAATACCTAGTTACGCCCCTCCAGGCATTCACTCTCCGGCACGGTCCAGTGGAATCACACGCACACGCCGCTCAGCCCGGGCGTGTGCATTACATGGAGCTCTATATGGGGCCATTATACTGTACGGAGCACTATATGAGGCCCATTATACTGTATAGAGCACTATGTGGGGCCAGTATACTGTATGGAGGACTCTATGGGGCCATTATAATGCCATTGGGCCGTATGCTTTTTACTGCTCTTACATAACATATAATACTATTCCAATATTTTATTCTAAGATCTATTAATTAAAATGTACTTTGTTTGTGGGACAACTCCTTTAAGTTTTTTTCCATATGAAAAAGTTCATTGTTATATCAATCGTAGACATTTTTTTTAATAAATATCAGTGTTGGCCTGCGATTTTGTCCAAGCTTTTGATATTGGCCCTCTGTGTATTTGAGTTTGACATCCCTGGCTTACACTGTTGTTTCCCCCACTGATAATCTGTAGTCATTTCGGCTGTTTTGTCCTCCAACATTGATTTTAAATTTAGATTATTACTCACAGGCGACACCCTACTCCCAGTCACTGGTATGAGACCGCTCTTCTAAATAAGTCTGGTCTGACACAGGCGGCATTCACATGTTTTGGTATTCTCCTCTAGGCTGTGACTTTAACAAAAACTGCATAAAAATCTGAATTTGGAAACATTTCCTTAAGGTGAATGGAATAAAACATTTACGGACAGAAAAAAGAACATCAGGCTCAGTTCCAAGACTTTTGTGGTTGCAAAATCCAGTGCTGCTAATATTGCTGATATATCCATATACTTCATACTGCCCACTGCAGTGACCCATCCAGAGTGGACATTGTGGACTCTCTCCAAGGTGTAAGACCAGAGACCATGAAGTAGAGACCGGAGGGTGCTGGGGAAGTGCCGTAATGGGAGCTGCAAGGGAATTGGTGAAGGTGTTTATTCTTTTCTTTTTTTAATACCAGTCATTTAAAAAAATATTTTTTATTCTCTGATCAACCACCTTAAGGCCACAGCCCCACTATGAGTATTTGATCAGTATTCGGTCACTATTTTTTCAGAGAAAAGGTATAATAGAAACAAGTCACCAATTCTGCATTTATCACCCATTCCTGGTTTTGGCTCCCACTCCTGAGAAAAAATACTGACCAAATACTGATAGTGGGGCCGTTGGCTAAGCAGTTTTATCACCTAATGTCCTAATATAATGTGTGATGGATCTCGTCAACGCTTTTTTTGCGCTCGTTAAATATCTGCACAGAGCAGATCCATAATACAGTCATGTACGTGAGAACAAAGGGGGAAAAGTTTCTCAACTAAACTCGTGGAAGTTACTTGATGTAACGTGGTGCTGCTCATGTTGTATGACTCAGGAACATGAGGAACAGATGTTTAGTCCTAAATTAAGACCAGGTTACTTAATTGTGGAAAAGAATCCGGGCCAAAGTACATGTTCATTGCTCTGTAGACACCTGTTCTACAAGATATTGGAACATAAGTCAAAATAATTAAATTGTCAGACTAGATGGGAAGTAAAGACAAATAATGACGGGATGATGAAGAACAAGGCAATTAGTCACCACAGGTGAGGTGGAAATACAAATGGGAAGTCTATCAAACTATCTTAGAGCCTTGACCAGTTCACGACCTGGCCATTCGTCCTTGTTCATAATCAGGCACATTTCTAGGATTTTTTTGCATGTTCGTTTTAAGGGCTCTAAAAAATGTTCATGTCGTTCAAATATTTTTTGCCCCTTTTGTTATCATATATAGAGCCTAATTTTAAGGCCATTTTAATGTTTTGGGGTTTTTTTGCTGACATATGGGGAAAATGCAAAAAATGGCAAATATCTGTCTTGAAGGACCATTAAAATATCTTGTCAATTATGCTCCACTTTCTGTAACAATTATTTTTATATATCTCAGTCTCATCGACAGAGATGGAAGCAGCAATTCAGGCTGGCAGTAGTTTTTTTTTCTTTTCTTTTTAACATAATTTTTTAAATTAATGTAACAATTAGACCTTTGGGCGGCATTACAGCATTTAAATAATTTTTCGTTTTATATGTGATTTACCCTGTAACTGCAGATGGTATATTATCCCCAGTTACTGAGCAAGTTCTGCACCCTCCCGACACCCAGAGATCACATGATCGCTGGGTCTGGGGAAGGAAAGGCAGTCAGTGCTGTGAATACAGTGATCAGGAAGGCAGTGATGGTAATAAACCATCTTTGCCTACTCTGCGGGGAGTCTGGCTGTGTCTGACAACCGGCTCCGCACTACTGCAGCTGCATAATCGTCTTAGAACGTCATTGAAGAGTAAAATACAGACTTCCCAGTTAAAGTCCATAGGTGAAAAAAGGAAAAAAAGGTCAGCTCACCCAGTCAGGGACCGCCTGCAAGGAACAGTGGTGCCACGTGGAAACAGAGCAAGTCTAAGAGTTATCCAGCGCAAGGGTTTCTGATAAAAAAAATCACTTTATTAATCCATATGAAATCCAAACGGCCAAATAAATGGACAAATCGCAAGCATAGGGAAATGGTTTCAGCAGCAAACGCGTTTCGGATGATAATCCTTAATCATTGCAATGTAAAATGCTGACCAAATACTGAACGTGGCTTTAGAGATTGTAGCAGGGAGCTCTGCAGTGGACGGGGAGAGAGAATCTTAAAGAGTAGAGAAAGCAGGCTATTGTTATGGCAGAAAGCATAGGACAGGAAAGTACAGTTTTGAAGCTGTAAAGCTGAACTGATACATGAAAACAAGTGAAGACTGCAGCAGCGTGAAAACATATATACCTCCATCCAGCATGTATTACAGGGAGAGACAATCCCATAAGACAAAAATCTGAAACTTAGATCTGGCTGAAATCTGTATATGGCCACGGCCCCACTATCAGTATTTGGTCAGTATTCGGCCAGTATTTTTTTTCAGGAGTGGGAGACAAAACCAGGAGTGGGTGATAAATACAGAATTGGTGATTTGTGTCTATTATACATTTTCTCTGAATGTTCCTCACCTGGTTTTGGCTCCCACTCCGGAGAAAAAATACTGACTGAATACTGATAGTGGGGCCGTGGCCTATCAGTGAGAATGAATGAAGATGGCAGACTGAACATTAGTGTAATTTTATTAACATATGTCAAATTTATTGTTTTCCTGGTCAAATGTGTCCATAGCCTTTTAGCTGACCATACACATTAGATAGCTATCGTTCAGCTGACAGCTGTCACTACAACTACACAAAGAAATCCTTGGCTAAACCTATTACAGTGTAATCAAAAATGACAAATTTGTTGCAGAATTTTTTTCTGGCTAAAGCATTGCAGCCACATGAATTTCTGCATGTCCTATTTAGGGAAATGGAAGAGTCACTGAAATTTCTGCGATAAATGTGTCACATGTGAATTACCATAAGGCCTTTTCAGACGGATGTAATTTCAGTAAGTGTGCTGTCCTTGTACAATGAGCCGCAAAACTGATCAATCGCAGCCTATATGCACGAACACACAAGCTATTTTTCTTTTCTTTTTTTTCTCCAAAAATAAGGCAATAATTAGAACTTTACATAGTTGTAAACTATTTCAAAAAGCAGATCTAAAATATCACTACAGTATTTCTAAATCAACCGAAGGGTAATGTGATATGTTAGATATGGCAAGAAATGTAACGTAATATGTAACAATTACTGGCCATCATCATGACAGTGTTATTGCTTCGGTCACATTGATATGTATAGTAATGACAGCGGTGTGTATCAGACATCAATATTACAAGGTAAGAGTGACAGTTATTGCTCCTAAAAGTTTTATTGTATTATACTCGGCTAGTACAAACACAAAAACTACTTTACGACGTAAAGAGCTGTAAAGTGCATTATAAAAGAGCAATATAGTATAGCTCCTAGGTTTTAAGGCGTTATTAGGTTTTGACAAGGATTTGGAGAGTTGCTGATTAGCTTTTGCTCCAAAACTTCTTAAAAAGCCTTGTGTGCACATAGTCTTAGATATACCCATCCACTTTGCTGGGGCTATAAGACGCTGCATGTTTGAAGCCGCGAAAATATGCAGTGTCAAAAACTCAAGAAAAAGCCAATGTGGGTACACAGCATTGGCTTTATTCACACATCAGTATTTGTATGCCAAAACCAGGAGTGTCTCCAAAACAATGAACAGGTGTCAATCTTTCAATTATAGTTTTGCTCTGCAAGTTCCACTCCTGGTTTTGATGTGCAAACACTGATGCAAAATACTGACGAAATACTGAACGTATGAATGAGACCTCCCATCTCCAAAATCCTATCCCAATACGTAGTAGGTGTAATCATATTATTATTAGCAAATACCTTCAGATTCGCTATGTCGCTTACCCCATGTGCAGGGCATTGCAGTAGCTAAAGGCATCCATGGTTAAGATCAGTAACAGCTAAGTAACTGTCACTATATGAGTGGTCATAACCTAAGCTACTGCAATGCCCTGCACATGAGGTAAGTGACATAGCGAATCAGAAGAACTATACTACATTTCTAATTGAAGGTATTTGCTATTATTATTATTATTATTACACCTACTACATATTGGGATAGGATCTTGGAGATGAGAATACCCCTTTTAAGTGTTTAAAATCACATCAAATACTGGATCAAAGTTCAGATTTATCACAAACTGCTGCAGTTTTCTATTGCAGATTCTTACTGTGTGATTATAATAGGTGAGACCAATATGGACCCGTTTGCGTTTATTTTTGCCACTCTTTTTTTGTCTTGTGGTAGGGCATGTGCCCACGGTCAGTAGCCACCTGTGGCCCCAACGCTGCAGAATAGCCACTCGGCTTCCACCTCATTATGCAAATGAGTGGCGTGATTTTTTTTTTTTGACATGCAGACTTTCCCCCTAGAGATGAGGTCTATGAGGAAAGTCCACATGCAAATCCGCAAGAGACATTAACATGCTGCGCTCTGGAAAGACGCGCTGCATGTCAGTTTCCGTGGGTGATCCGCAGATGCATAGTGGGCATCCACTATGCTGTAACATCTGGACGCTGCGGGTTTGACGCTGCATAAACACGCAGCTTCAAACCCGCAGCGGCTCGGGACAGTGGGCACATACCCTTATTCGTTGATGTTTTTTGTACCAAATAATTCAAAAATTACACAGGCGGTCCATGAATTTATGCATAGTCAAAAATGTTCTTTATATCTGACTATAATATTATAATTTTTGGGCTACGTTCCCGCAATGAGCTTTTGGTTCGTTTTTAATGTTGCAGAATTTCTGCACCTATTATTTAAATTAGGTTTTTATTGCGTTTTTGACACTGCAGTTTTGGTCTCTGTGTGGTACGTCATGCTTTCAGTAAAGCTGCTTTGTTTTTGATACTTCCTTCCATTTTATTGATATACTTAGGTGTAGATTACATGCGTTTTTGATCCATTTCCGCCGTGGAAACGCACTAAAAACGCATGATTAGTTTTTGCAGCCTACAACTTGCAGTAACCCTCGCTCCACCACACCGCTGCACCATCAGCTCTCCCCTCACCTACAAATGAAAATCACTCCAGGTCGTAAGAGGGGGGGGGGGGGGGGGGGGGACATTTGAGTCAAAGTTTTGTGACTTTTTAAAAAGTCGCATTTGATGAATCGGACCAAATCATCCGGAAAAGCCATGTTGCAGTAAGAATCAGAAAATTAACTAAACAACAAGAGACAACTTAAAAAAAAAAAGGCGCAAAGAGGTTGGATTTATTGTGAATTAAGTCACTCACTGAAAGTTATTCCTGCCAAAAAAATGCAATGTGTGTGTGCATGTGTATACATATATATTATATATAGGAATGACTGATGCTTTCTTGTCCTCTTCTGTGAGTACACCACTACTATGGTCACATGGTCAGGTCCACACTACCATCATAAAACGTAGATTGATACAGCAGCCAATCAGAACGCGGCTTTCATTCTTGTGTGAGTTCCTATTGGCTGCTGCGCACAATGGCTCTCCCTTTTCCTTTTGCCTGTGCAGCGTGTCAGTAAGCAGAGGGGCGTGGCTTAAGTGTTTTCTCAGAGAGACGTCACTCTGGGTAAGACACCGCCCATGTCGCCTTAGCTGACCAATAAGGATGGAGTAGAGCTCAGAGCTCCGCCCCCGGCTGTGAGTGACTCGCCGAGTCGCGCTGTGCGGTGCAATCTGTGGACGGCACTGGCTGCTGCGCTATCGGACAGGACGGTCGGGGCAGGAGCTGCGGACTGGACCTCGGGCTTCACCCTCTTTAGGTGACTGCGGGGAGATGAGGCAGCAGAGAGGATGATCAGACCCTGGCAGCACTCACTCCACAGGAACCGTCCCGCCCAAGGTATGTGTGCGCCTTGTGCTGAGACTGCTCCAGCTGCAACAGGGTGTCGGGTCCTCCCAGTGATGCAGCAGTCAGTGAGCGCTGCACTTTCTACAGGCGCCCTGCCTGCTGCTGCTATCACATGCAGTTGGAGCAGACTTTACTTCCCACCGCCCGGATGTTTGTGTTGGGCTCCTGTAGGGTCCCTGGATTCCTCCCCTCGGGTCTCAGGCTCTGCTGCTGACTAACCCTTTAATTGCTGAGGTGTGGACGCTGCAGTATTTGGCAGGAGGGCTGTGTACCTCTGCTGAGCGGTGTAGTGGGGGCTGAGCGGAGGAGACCGTGTATGTGTCCTGCAGAGATCACCAGGTATCAGAAGGGGCTGATCTCGGACCCCCCCCCCTCCTCCTGCACATCTAGCTGCTCCGATCATTGACGTTTCCCATTATTATTATTATTATATTTTTACTCCATTGGGCAAAAGATTAAATATTTACATATCGGAAATTCTCCTCCTGAGCTTTGACAATTGTGCTTGGTCCATGATGCAAATGTCCATCAGATGACGATCATATCAGGGGGGTAACTATAGTGGCTGCAGTCTGGTGCTGTGGGGGGATCCAAAAGGTCCCATATGAGAAAGATACTATTGAAGATCTGGTGTCCAAGAGCTTCAAGTTACGCCACGGCTCATGGGTGGGACAGTATGAGGTCTACTAAGGACGTCCATGGTTCATCTATGTGTTCTGTCTTTCAGACTGAATTTTTTTTTTCTAAGTAGCCCCCTAAAAGCTAGGTAATAAATAATTAGACATTTGTTTTGATTGTAGTCTCTGATCACCCATATAAGTTTGAAAAAACAGCGTTCTGCTGCGCTTTACACATTGGCTTGATAGAAGCTGTCCATTTATTGTTGTGCACAAGAAGAACTAATGGTAAAAACTGACACTTAATAGAAATCCGATCCAAAAAAATTGATGACCGACCGACTGTCCGTATTTATTTCTCTTTATTTCTTTATTTTTTTTGCATGCAAGAGAAATCGCCAACTTCAGAGTGTGGACTTGGGGTAAGGACCCACAACACACCTGCCCATGCACGGCTACAGGTTGGCCCCATTAACTTTTATATCTTATGTATTATAACATGTGAAAGCTGCTGTCTTTCATAAAGCAGTTGTGTTTTGGAGGGACTTTCACATTTTGAGCGACAAAAATTAACCCTTCTATAAGCACTATGCGCCCATACATAAGGTCATTGACCGAGTACTGGTGAGCTCAGGTTATGGAAGTAGGACCCTCAATTAAGGCCACCGCTCCTCCCTAATTTCCAAGCCTCATGAACTCCTCAATTGTCCCTCCTTTTGTGGGGTTTGATGTCTATGGAAGTTTTTCCTGCCTGTCTACCTGTCACACTGGCTCTTGGAATGGTCTAACTGGATCCACCCATTACGCCTTCATCCATGAAATACCAGCTGATCGAGAGGACCTTGCTGGACCTGCTTCATGAAAAGTGACCTCTTTGTCTTGCCCCTTATCTCCATGAATAATCTGATCCGTTTATGTGGCTGGTCATTTATTTTCTCAACACGTCTTGTCAGAATTCGGCTTATATTTTTGTACATGTTATTGCATTTTAAGCCACAACCCTTGTTTACTGAGCTGAAAATGTCTATAACGCGTTAGAAATGCATCTAAACCATGATTGCATGGCATGTGCCAAAATGCTGTAAGTTTTGATGCATTTTCTCCGGGGTCTGAGCATCAACACCTTCATAAATCTGCTCCATTGATCTTAGTCCTCTATCAGGAGAGTTATATCCGCACCATGGAAGAACTGTCCTGTGTACTGTGATGACGGATGAACCTGCCCCCTTATGAGTATGGATCGTCATTCTGCTCCATCTGTGCAGTGTATACCCCAGCATTACAGCTCCTGGGCCTGTGTCCTATATGGCCAGGTCTGGAGCTGGTGCACAGTGGTATATATTACACCCTGGTCTCAGTAGTACAGCTGACACTGTGTATAGTAAGGCAACAACCTAAAAATATATTCAGCCGTGACCAAGCCTGTTCTGATGTGTGCAATCAATCTTCTCAACTTTATAGTTGCTGGGTATATTAATAATAATTTTTTTTACAAGTCACTCCTCAGGCTGGATACAGATCCTGATACTGCCCCCCCCCCCATGATGAAGCGGTAAATACTTTGAGCGAAAGGCTCAGAGTCCTGCTCTGAGTCCCACTGTTTGATGTAATGGTTCACATGCATAGCATTGGTATGCACTAGGTCTAATGAATGGCTATAGATAGCTTACTGCTCTACTATGTAATTTAAGTACATTTTGCCTTGCATATGTCTGTGGGACACTATTCGTATTAATTATGAAAATTTTGGCTAAGCATATTCTATTGTATTGTCTCTTGTCTTTATGTGCACAGCATGTTTTTTTTTTTGCAATTTTTAACTTTTGTGATAAAATGTTTTTTTTTATTTTTTTTTTGAGTCTGTAATACTCCATGTATTCTTCAGATTTTCAATTGTTTTATATGGAGTGTGTAAGGATACTCATCTGATACTTTTGTTTGAGTACAGTGACATGTATATAATGCCATTTCTGGGGTTTTGTATATGGATACAGATACCACACCTGTAGCATTGGTATCTCTAAAAGTAGATAGCATAGTGCCTATGGGGCCCGGCTTGGCAGTGATGTTCAGCACATTTTGCTATAGAGCCCTGTTGTTGCTTGTGCTCCCAATCTGCAGTCCTATGTAAAACCATAATGGTGCAGTTACTGCATAATAGACTAGGTTCTGCTATCTCCGTGCTCCCAGGGTGCATTGCTTTACTTCCAATATGTGGTTACTGAGCATTTTCCCCTCTGTCTCAGGGCAGTGCTGTCAGGTGCGCACAGCTGGTGAGTCTATGAAATCTGTATGACTCCGGAGCAAGATCTGTTTGGCAAAGGGAAGGGGTAGAGGCGGCTGTGCACTGGCTGGTCCTGCTGGAGCTCTTATAGGTGTCTAATCATTAACTAGTGAGTGTTTTTCTATGGATAGGAATAAGGAAACATTGTTGTGACAACCACAAGTTTTTTTTTTTTTTTTTTTGTAAAAGGGAGGTTCTACATGTGGAGGTCTAGCAGAAGGGGTTAATTTAAAAGTTGCTTGCTTTTTTTCCTGTTGAATAGGTCCTTTTTTGGGTACTAGACTGTGGGCACAGACTGATGATCATCGGGCATTAGAGAAGAGTCGGTGTCCTTTACGTAAACTGTCTCAAACCTAAGCTCAGTGTAATAGCGGAATAGGAATGAGCATTGCCTCTAAAAAGCAATCAATGTCTTAAGGATTTTTATTTTTTTTTTTAGTCTGCAATTGTGATATGTTTCCAAAATCTTATGGATGGTTCAGATATTCTTGGAATAGCGGTGTGTTTGCTGATAATGGATGATGTCTCCTTGGAATTGGTCTGGAGGGGGGGGGCGTCTCGTGAATTAATGTTTACAGCAGGTTGCTATCGCAATAGGGTGGCATCTATTGAGCTAGTGTTCTGTCATTTACCTCGGTAATTTCATAGTGTTAAGTAATTGTGGGTGACGTATTATCGCTAATCATATAGGAGTGAAAGGCCCAGAGCAATTTTTGCTATTTTTTTTTTTCTCATCTCTTTTGTACGTCTTGGTTATACTTATAATGACTTGTCTGACGAGCAGGTGTGACCCAGGGGAAATTAATTCTTAGGCACGGCCTTTAGAAATAATTCTTATCTGTTGCACAAGGTGTGTGGGTTTTTTTTTTTTTTTTTTTTTTCCCCTCCATCTCCTCCCAAGGTGAAAATCTGAATATTTCGAGCCGCTGCTATCTACTGGACATTTTCCAGCATGTTTTATAGAGTGATCTACTTGTATTTACTAAGCAACAGTTGTCTGGGGCAGAACTATTGGCAAGTCGTCCTCCTGGGAAATAATGAAACGGCGTGTGATAACAATTGCTTTATAGGTAAAAGTCATAAGGCCTCATTCAGACATCTGTCTTTCACGCACGTGTTCTGTCCGTGCTTTTCACTGATAAAGCATAAACTATAATGGGTGCTTATTTACATGTTTTGTGTACTTTTGGCAGACTTCATATCCGCAGACTAAGTCCTGGGGCCCTGACCGTTTTTAATCAGATTGCAATTGCCCATATAAGTATATAGGACTGATTGTTAGTATTTCAATGTGTAGGAGAAGCTTTACACTTTTTTTTTTTTTTTTTTTTGCTGTTGGCACCCGTGAAAAAAACACTGAAAATTGTTTTTCTATATATGTGGGAAAAAAAAAAAAAAAAACTTACAGCTACATTTTAAAGTTCTATTCACATCCATCTTGGGGTTTATGTATGTATCAATTTTTTTTATTTTTTTTTTTTATGGGGAGGAGTTCAGTTTTAGTAACAATGGTGATGTACATCAATATTGTTTTAGTGATTAAGGAATAGATGGCTAATCTAACTTTTGCACTGTTATGAAGTTTGCTTGTCAAGTCAAAAGTATCCTGTAGACATGGTGGGGGTAGTCTGTAAGTATGTATATGGTGTGTGTGTGTGGGGGGGGGTGTACAACCCAGCATTCTGCAGACATTGAAATCCAGAACATGCTTCTTAATGCTGACTTCGAAAATTGCAATGCACGTGGTGTAATCTGCTGAAAAACCACAAAGCAATGTAGCAATCTGGTGAAAGAAATGTCTGCTGCAAAAGGATGTCCGGGAAAAATAAAACTTTTCCTAGGGAAAGGGAGATGTTAAATTTATTTTTAAATAAAATAACAAACCCAGATATACTCGCCTACCAGCATCTACATGGATCCACTGCCGGCTGCTTCGGGGTCTGAGAAGAGACTGGAAGCTGTGATGTCACCGTTCCACCAGCCGATGGACCGCTGCAGCTTGTGATTGACCAGAGGGTCAGGTGACTTTGAGCAGAACATCATACTAAAATATCCGTCCTTCTGAAGTTGACTTCTTCAGCACCTCGCCACTCACAGGCCACAGTGGTCCTGCAGCTGGTGACATGATACATCACTGCTTCTTGACTTTTTTTTTCTGTCTACATAACCATATCAAGGTTTGTTTTTTTTTTGTTTTTCTTTTTAGTTTATTTGTGGGACATGTAGTAGTTTTGAATGTCACAATTATTTTTTTCAAAATATTGTAATAATATGAAAACATTCCAAGTGTTCTGAAATCGCAAAACAACCCTCCACACCCACCACCTGTAATTCTGATATATTTTGTTCTATATTCAGAAGGCATGTAATTTACTAGCGTGATATCGCTTTCGCCCAGCTACTTCTCTGGCTCAAGCTTTATCTTATCTCCCATGGATGTAATGGCAGGCCCTGGTACTTTTCTGCCCTTTAAATAGAGAGGTAATTTATGTTCACGTTTGTCCCACAGTGTGAACAACCCTGGTTCCCAACCAGCACATCCACTGGAATGTCTGACTACTCTCCCCCCAGTCTGATTACTGGGCCATGTAGATCCTGGCGTGGAAGAGTTTTACAACGTGTTGTAGAGGTTCTCTTAGAAATAATAGATCGGACCCTACAGATGGTCAAAATTCCCAGTACAAAATGGGCACTGTCTTCAGAGTGTGGAAATCCTAGCAGCCAACCCACTATTCATCCCGATCACTGCAATGAGTATGAACAATCATTCTTCCTACAGTTTGCATACACAGAGGATTGGTGCATGGAACTGATGACTGTATTTACCGGAGCCGTCTTAGCAGCAATTTTTGAAATTGTGACAAAAATAACTCTTGGAAACCCAGCCTAAGAGACAATTTACCCTGCCGGATTAGTGTGTACGATCATTCCTAGGAATGATCGTTTCACAATAATTGTGGAGTCTAAACAGGCTGCCGATCACACGTCGAACGAACAAAACACTGGTTTGTTGTGTGAAATCACACATGTTGGGTTTTTCAGCGTTTTTTGCTGCAAATTTTCAGCTGCGTTTTGCAGTACCAGCAAAGTCCATGAGGAACCAGAATTTTCTGTTCACACATCATGGTTTTGGTTTTTTTTTTTTTGCATATTTTATGCCTTGGTTGGGTTTTTGGAAAATAGGGCATGTCACTTCTTTCAGCGTTTTTTTTCACCCATAGGAAGTAATGGGTGGTGAAAAACACGCACCAAAACTTGCATCAGCGGTTTTTTCAGCCATAGAATAGAATGAGGCTATTTTTTTCACAGAACTTTTTGTACATGCATAAATAGAGACTGAAGGACAGTGAAAAAAACGCACAAAACACAGCAAAACCTGCGTTTTGACACAGCTGATTTCCTGCCAGAGATTAGGTTTTGCTGCAGATGTGACGCTGAAAAACCCAACATGTGTGAACATAGCCTTAAACTGTCTGCACACAGCCTAATGGTATAGACGGTGTTTTGCTACTGTGTAGCTGCAACCTCCTTTTATCATTTTTTCTTCCATTGATGGCAGTTGCACAGTAAGAACACGCACTCCCGGTGTTACTATATTGCAGGCTGTTTCCACTTAACCTCAAGTTACTCGGTCAATAATTAACTTAATGTTTAGCTGCAATCATATGAGCTCAGAGTGAAGAATGTGAAGTGGCTTATTGAGAAGTCAGGTGGTGGGGTCTGTCACGAGACTCTGATTAATATTTCTATTCACAAACATGGAGAGTTTTGTGTCTAGTTCCACCTAACCCGATCCTTCTTTCTGTTTACAGCAGGGGTGGGGAACCTTAGGCCCTCTGGCCATTTACAGCCCGTGAAGACCTTTTCTCCGGCACCCGGTCAGATTCCCGGGGTCCGCGGTACTCAGACCAGCCGCTGAGGTTTGACCGCCACCGGCCCTTTGATTTCTTCTTGTTCTGTGATCATGCTCTTGCAGCATTCACTAGTGAATGTTGCAGTGCGTGCAATGAAAGATTGACTGCTGGCCAGCGTCAGAACGTACTACGTGTGCAGAGTTGGCGTGCATTGTGCTCCCATACCATAAAAAGACAGCGGCAGACCCCATGTCTCCTGTGATGAATATCGCGTGACTCCTCCTGTGTGATGCGTATATGCCACCGTGTCTTTTTTTTTTTTTCGTTTGTTTCTCTCCCTCTGTTTCTTCTGTATGAGTTGGGCCTGTTAATGTAAAATTCTACATACTTTTGAGACTCAAACATCTGGTAGCTATCATAGCTATGTATCGGTGCCCCTCAGTTGTATTGGGCTTACCATGTGGGATCAGAGATGTCTCTGATCCTAGTTACTGCAGCATGTCCGCTTCATGTTACAACTGCCCCCTGCTGGGGATGGGTGCGCACGCTCCTCACTCTGGGGTAATAGTTTGGGAGTGTACTGAGGCCTGTGGTTTACATTCATGGTATGGAGCAGAAATGGGGAGTTTACAATTTAGAAAAAAAAAAAACTGAATTTTTTTCTTGCAAGTGTCACTTTTTCAGTTGGTGTCTGGTATTAAAGCTTGGCACAGTTCACATGAATGGTGCATCCCAAACTAGAACAAAAGAGGATCTATTTTTGTTTTTCTTACATTTTTGTTTCCCAACAAAACTGTTACTCTATCTTTTCTTAAAACTGACTGGTACATACACTACAATAGTCCTGTATCTCTGAAATAGTAGAGGACCGCATGCTCAAGTCCTGTACTGGGACTAAATGAAGACAAATGAATAGTTTAATGGAGGAAAAAAAATGTATTTCCAGATTCCTAACAGAAAGTGAAAATGTTATTTGTACAGCACAGTATTTAAGGCTTATGGAATGTTGGGGGGGGAAGAATTGTCCTATAATGGGTCAATGTACAACATATTGTGGGACAGAACACTGTAAACCCCTGTCACTACGATGTCACAAGTTTCCATGGATTAGTATGGGGGTGGGGGGTGATGGCTTTGGAGCATGGAGGACTTGTAGTCTCCTGCACTTAGTAACTGATGTGTTCTGTCCTCAGTCACCGCTTTTCCTACGGCGACATAAAACGTAACAGAAACTGGAAGTCATTTAGAGGAAGTTTCTCTTATCTAGTAAAATGTGACTGACTGAGGAATCTGTGAGTCATTACATGTCTGTCAAAGTGCAGAGACAGCGGTGATTCTGAGACACGGATCCTGGGCCTAATGCTAAACCTATAACATCACCCAAATCATAGAACTATGTCCCATTCATAATACTGGTGTGGCAACTTTTGGGACCTTCTAAGGCCATACCTGCCAACTTATCCCTTGTATAGGAGTATGGCATGCTGGATCCTCTTGTGTTTTTTTTTTCTCACTATAACTATGCACTTCTTAGGCCATGCCACATTTCTATCCATAGTAATAATCTTGTAGTTATAAAACCTTTTTAATGGCAAAATAAATGATGTTACAAGTCAAGCTTTCAAGACTTCTTAAGTCTCTTCATCAGGCATGGTGTATAACAAAGTATCTGAGAAACACAAGTGGTGTGTGTGTGTGTATATGTATTTACAACATACATAGTTTTGTGTGTGTGATTATATATATATATATATATATATATATATATATATATATATATATATATATATATATATATATATATATATATATATATATATATATATATTACAGTACAGACCAAAAGTTTGGACACACCTTCTCATTTAAAGATTTTTCTGTATTTTCATGACTATGAAAATTGTACATTCACACTGAAGGCATCAATACTATGAATTAACACATGTGGAATTATATACTTAACCAAAAATTGTGAAACAACTGAAAATATGTCTTATATTCTAGGTTCTTCAAAGTAGCCACCTTTTGCTTTGATGACTGCTTTGCACACTCTTGGCATTCTCTTGATGAGCTTCAAGAGGTAGTCACCGGAACTGGTTTTCACTTCACAGGTGTGCCCTGTCAGGTTTAATAAGTGGGATTTCTTGCCTTATAAATGGGGTTGGGACCATCAGTTGTGTTGTGCAGAAGTCTGGTGGATACACAGCTGATAGTCCTACAGAATAGACTGTTAGCTGCTTTTTTCTTGCCATAATACAAATTCTAAGTGAAGAAAAACGAGTGGCCATCATTACTTTAAGAAATGAAGGTCAGTCGGTGTGAAAAATTGGGCAAACTTTGAAAGTGTCCCCAAGTGCAGTTGCAAAAACCATCAAGCGCTACAAAGAAACTGGCTCACATGAGGACCGCCCAAGGAAAGGAAGACCAAGAGTCACCTCTGCTTCTGAGGATAACTTTATCCGAGTCACCAGCCTCAGAAATCGCAGGTTAACAGCAGCTCAGATTAGAGACCAGGTCAATGCTACACAGAGTTCTAGCAGCAGACACATCTCTTCAACAACGGTTAAGAGGAGACTTTGTGCAGCAGGCCTTCATGGTAAAATAGCTGCTAGGAAACCACTGCTAAGGACAGGCAACAAGCAGAAGAGACTTGTTTGAGCTAAAGAACACAAGGAATGGACATTAGACGAGTGGAAATCTGTGCTTTGGTCTGATGAGCCCAAATTTGAGATCTTTGGTTCCAACCACCGTGTCTTTGTGCGACGCAGAAAAGGTGAATGGATGGACTCTACATGCCTGGTTCCCACCGTAAAGCATGGAGGAGGAGGTGTGATGGTGTGGAGGTGCTTTGCTGGTGACACTGTTGGGGATTTATTCAAAATTGAAGGCATACTGAACCAGCATGGCTACCACAGCATCTTGCAGAGGCATGCTATTCCATCCGGTTTGCGTTTAGTTGGACCATCATTTATTTTTCAACAGGTCAATGACCCCAAACACACCTCTGGGCTGTGTAAGGGCTAATTTGACCAAGAAGGAGAGTGATGGGGTGCTACGCCAGATGACCTGGCCTCCACAGTCACCAGACCTGAACCCAATCGAGATGGTTTGGGGTGAGCTGGACCACAGAGTGAAGGCAAAAGGGCCAACAAGTGCTAAGCATCTTTGGGAACTCCTTCAAGATTGTTGGAAGGCCATTTCCAGTGACTACCTCTTGAAGCTCATCAAGAGAAAGCCAAGAGTGTGCAAAGCAGTCATCAAAGCAAAAGGTGGCTACTTTGAATAACCTAGAATATAAGACATAATTCCAGTTGTTTCACACTTTTTTACTAAGTATATAACTCCACATGTGTTAATTCATAGTTTTGATGCCTTCAATTTGAAAGTACAATTTTCAAAGTCATGAAAATACAGAAAAATCTTTAAATGAGAAGGTGCGTCCAAACTTGTACTGTGTATATGTGTGTGTATGTATGTATGGGTATGTATATATATATATATATATATATATATATATATATATATATATATATATATATATATATATATATATATATATATATATATATATATATATATATATATATATATATATTAAAAAAAAAAAAAAAAAAAATTATATATTTTTTCTGATACTTTGTTATACCATGCCTGATCAAGAGACCCTAAGAAGTCTCGAAAGCTTGACTTGTAGCATCATCTTTTATTTTTGTTACGTTTTTAATGGCTGTCATAGCTGCAACATTATCTTGTTTTTCAACTGTTTAACACTATAACAACTTTTTTTTCCTTCTTTTTAACATTTCTAGCCCTGTATGTGCGCATAGACGCCGGGGCACCACCTCATGACTTGGCTTAGAGAAACCCTGCTTTCTGGCATGTTCCAGAGAAGGTCTTTTTTTTTCTAAAGAGAAACTAATTAAGGAACTGCGATTAGAAGTTACAGTAAAGGAAGGAGTTATTATACTTGTGTTCCACTGTACATGAGGATATATAGGTACATTTGTGCATCTCAGTAAAACTGAAGAGGTGAAATTTGTGAGGTTTTGTACTAACAGGGGTTTTAGCAAGAGGCTGTAAGCAGGGCATTCGCCCCTGATCCTGGATGTTGAGGGACACCGTCTGGTGTGGAATCAAAAATCCACCTCGGGACTCATTCAGATGTCTGAGTACAGACCGCAGTGCACGGTCTGGCCACAAGTCTCCCTACCAGAGCATGACTGCTTCATATATTTCTTCCAGGCTGTCACGCTCGGGTCGGGAGAGCCACAGCCAGTTTATGCATTGTGGTCTGTGCTCAGACTGATTTGCACAGACGTCTGAATAAGCCCTTACTGGGGGGTATTTGGCTACAGGATGAGGGGATGTACATTGAACCCTTTTGCCTCAGATCAATAAAAGCCTAGCTACAACTCTGAGACAAGCCATGTTATCAGTGGGATTTTTACTATCTTCTAGTATTATGCCTCCATTACACTTTCCTATTTGGGTTGTTCAGTGACAGCTGATCACTGGTCACTTAATGGCCTGGTCAGGCACACTGACGTACGTTCTGCGCACCCTTAGAAAATAATATTGACAGCACATTACAGGTTTACATTGGGCGATATTATTGGCTCATATAAATTGGCCATTAATCCGAGGTTTCTTACATGGAACTTTGTTAGATGTTTATTTCCAGGCATAAAACTACAGTACAATAGGTTTGTGAACATGGTTCTTACATAGTTCTGTACAAGTAGGTGATTTACACTTACACCCCAACAGGTTCACTAAGATGCAGGAGGTCAGAGAGTGACCATTACACATCACACTGGTAACTCCACCTTCATGTAAAATAATCTCTGGAGGCAGACTTATCTTCCTGACTGCGTCCTCCCCAGAGCCTGGAAGAGGTCATTTATATAAAGTGATAAAAGATGATTTCTCGACAACAAGGCATCTGATATGAAGCATACAGGGAGGACTTTCTATAACCTTTATGCCCATATTCATAGTTTTAGATAGGTCAAATATGGTGACAGATTCCCTTTAATGACAGAATTTGAAAAATATGGTATAAGACACACTTTTTTTCCCCCCACAAATTTTGGAGGAAAGTGTGGGTGTGTCTTATAATCCGAATTGAGCGGTGGAGCTTACTGGCTGCGGTGGAAGGGGGGTCCCAGGGTTGCTGCTGCCATAAACTTCTGGTGGAGGCAGGAGATGGCTGCGGACCCCATGCTGTTAGGATGAGGTGTTCGGTGGTGCCGACATTTTGTGAAAGCCGGAGCCCCGCACCTTCCATACTTTCTAATGCGGTAGACTCCAGGAAAATGGCCATTTGAGGCGGCACATGCTCAGATTGAGATCGAGAGCTCAGATCTCGGTGCCAAGATCTGTCTGAGCATGCACTGCCTCCGGTGGCCATTTTCCCAGAGTCCACCGCATTAGAAAGTATGGAAGGTGCTCCCTCACCACCGAACATCTCATCCTACCAGCCGCAGCCATCTCCTGACTCGTGCTTCCGAACACCCCGTCCTGCCTCCGCAGGGATCCTGCCACCTGGGACCCCACTCTACCAACGTTGCCACCCCCCAGGTAAGCTGATTATAATATATATATATATATATATATATATATATATATATATATATATATATATATATATATATATATATATATATATATATATATATATATATATATATATATATATATATATATATATATATATATATATAAATATAAATTTTTTTTTTTTTATAAACTGATATTATTTTCCTCCCCAAATTTTGGGGTGCGTCTTATAATTTGCAAAATATGGTATCTGGTTCTTCACATGAACCTACTCTTGTAGTGTATTGGCATAGGATGTGCACATCTATTTTCTGTAGTTTAATGATGGTGATTCTGCCAACAGTCAGTTCTAAGTGCTTCCCAAAGATTTTGGGGATGGCACGCAGTGTGTAGATGACCACAGCTGCTGGTTTGAGCCATAATCTATCCATTTTGATTTTCAGATCTTGATATTTGTCAACCCTTTTTCATTTTTTTTTTGTCCTCTCACCCCTCTATCAACTGGTATTGTGATCTCGACAATCCAAACTTTTTCTTGATGATGGTTACGTTGAGTGTCTTTTCTTTGTATGCGAAAGTCCCACAATTTTATACACTTTCCACTGTGCGCTTATTGCCTCCTCTTAGCCTTAGTGCCCACGATGCAGAAATGAAGCAGAAATTTTCCTGAGCATTTCTGCATCTCCTTGGCAGAAAAACGCATGCGTTTTTGATGCGTATTTGCCATGCGTTTTTTACATGCGTTTTTTACGCGTATTTGCCATGCGTTTTTCCAATGCATTGTATAGGCAAATGCGCATGCAGAAACAATCAAGAATTGGTCATGTCCGTATTTTTTCTGCAAGTAAAATCTGCGCAGAAAAAATACGGACCATGTGCACAGAACTTGCAGAATGTCATAAGAAGTCATGGGATAAGGTATGCAATGCGTTTCTGAAGCATTTACACGCTGCAAATATGCACCAAAAGCGCATCGTGGGCACACAGCCTTAGTGGGCAACTGGTAATTTTTGCAAATGTTCCAATGAACAATTTTTGACACAATATTGTGCCACTTTCAAAGTAATTTGTTTATTACTCTGTGCAGTGTGCACTTGACATATCAGAAGACTTTTCAATCCTGTCTTTTATGGCATCTTCTAATGGCCTGTTCTTGTGCAGCCCTTTTGTTTATTTCTTCTAAGTTCTATTAGCAAGCGTTAAGTCATGTCTTATTTTCTAGTCATTTTTTTTTCTTTTTTCAGCTGTCCACTCTTGTTTTTATTGCATGTCTGATACTCCTGCTTTGCCTATTGGACTTTCAACAAGTCTTGATTCTTCTTCAATCAGTTCACTTTATTGGCTGTCCATAAGTGGCATGTAAATGTTTGGGCACCCCTGGTCATAATTACTGTTATGAACAGTTAAGCAAGTTGAAGATGAAATGGTCTGTAAAAGGCCTAAAGTTGAAGATGACACATTTCCTTTGTATTTTATCCCCCCAAAAATTGTTATCTTTTAACATTTTATAAATTGCAAAAGTTTGGGCACCCTGCATGGTTAGTATCTAGTATCACTGCTTGAAATGCTTTTTGTGGCCAGACATGAGTCTTTCCATTCTTGTTTGAAGGATTTTCATCCATTCTTCCTTGGAAAAGTCTTCCAGTTCTGTGAGATTCCTGGGTCTTCTTGCATTCACTACTATTTAGAGGTCTAGCCACACATTTTCAATGATGTAGAGATCAGGGGACTATGAGGGTCATTGTAAAACCTTCAGCTTGTGCCTTTTGAGGTAGTCTATTGTGGATTTTGATGTGTGTTCAGGATCATTATCCATTTGTAGAAGACATCCTCTTTTCATCTTCAGCTTTTTTACAGATGGTGTTATTTGTATCAAGAATTTGTTGAAATTTTCATTGAATCCATTCTTCCCTTTACCCGTGAACTGTTCCCTGTTCCATTGGCTTCAACACAACCCCAAAGCATGATTGATCCACTCCCATGCTTAATTATTAGCGAGATGTTCTTTTCCTGAAATTCTGTGCCCTTTTTTTCTCCACACATACCTTTGATTATTGTGGCCAAAGAGTTCTATTTTAACCTCTTCGTTCCGCAGGACTTGTTTCCAAAATGCATCAGGCTTGTTTAGAATTTTTTTTTTTTTTGCATACTTCTGACACTGAGTTTTATGGTGAGGATGCAAGAGAGGTTTTTTTCTGACTCTTCCATGAAGGTCCTATTTGTTCAGGTGTCTAAACAGTAGAACAATGTACCACAACTCCAGTCTAAATCTTTCTAAAGGTCTTTTGCAGTCAAGCGGAGGTTCTGATTTGCTTCACTAGCAAACCTACAAGCAGCTCACTGAATTTTGGTTGGTCTTCCAAACCTTATATTGACCTCCACTGTTCCTGTTAACTGCCATTTCTTAATTACCTTTCGAACTGAGGAAAGGGCTACAACAGAGTTGAAGCTTTTATTGCCAAAGTAAAGGTGGCCTAATTTTGGTTTTGGGTAGCAAATTAACCATACAAAAACGTTATTGCAAAAGTGGTAAACTATACCAAACCAGGAACGATGTGTGATCTTGTATTTTTGGGTGGTTTCATGCTGTTCCTTGGCTCCTGCAGTACACATTTTTTTTCTGTCAATGCTGAGTCATCAGGTGCTTTCTAATGTGGAGTTGTAGCTGTGCAATGAACAGGACAATCAGTCTAACTAGCTGCACTCCATTTTGTTTCCCTATGCAGAGAATTTCCTGCAGAGGCTACAATCACATGACAGTGTCTGATTTTGTAGAGCAGAACTCTGCACTCCAAGGGTATGCAATGAAATGGTGAAAGTTTAATTTAGCAATCGAATTACAACATATATAAACGTTTCGGTCTTAAGTTCTGGACCTTCATCAGAATTTAAGGGATTGCTGTGAATGGAGAAGTTTAGGAAGAGTAGCGCAAAGGTAAATCGAACATAGTCTAGCATGCAGAGGCGCTCTATTTCATTGCATATTCCTGAGTGCCGATTTCTTCTATATACACTTTACGGACTAAACACCTGCTCAGGCACCATCTCTCATGGAGTGATGAATAGTACCATATATTATACATGTCTTCCTTTGGGCAGAAATTGCTTTTTTTTTTCTTTCTTTTTTCCCTTTGAACACAAGCTCCTCAGTGCCTGAATCCCGTTCCCTGCCACACTTCAAGCTCACTTGCTATCTTTGAGCCTGTTACAGAAGAAGTTACCCAGCTCCTCTTCTCAGCCTACAACCTGCACCAGTGACCCTATTCCCTCACATCTCCTGCAGCCACTCTCACCAGTTGTCACCACTCGCCTAACTAAAATATTTTAGTTATGTGCCCACGATGCAGAAATGAAGCAGAAAATTTCTGCAGAATTTCTGCATCTCCCTGGCAGAAAAAACGCATGCGGATTGTACATGCGTTTTTCCTGCGTAATACATGCGGGTTGTCAAGCGCTTTCAAAACTATTTTAGCATCACTTGGAAAGTGCTTGTCAACTAGGTCACACTATATAAATCCATGCAAATAGCATGGATTTATATAGTGTGACCTTAGAATGGTTACAAATAAAAAAAAAAAATACCTTCTGATGGCCCGGCTGATAGCCCGGCGTGTGTTGCTGCGCTCCTTCCTGGCTGCCAGCTGATCGCGGGACACTGAAAGACCTGCCGTCACATGACTGTGATGTCAGCGCAGGTCCTTCAGTCTGCTGGCAAGCTCAGGGAAGGAGACCGGGGGCCGTCGAAAGGTGAATATAATCTTTATTTTTTATTTTCTGCTTTTTTTTACAGTTTCTATGGTACCTGGGTGTGGAGGAGAGTCTCATCTTCTCCACACTCGGGTACCATCCGCACATTAGAACGCGCCAATTACGCAAGTACAGATGCAGTCTTGCGGAATTGGTGCGTTCTAATGCAAGTCAATGGCGGCCTAAACGCAGCGCTTCCGCAAAATTAATGGACATGCTGCGGATTTTTGAGCGCAGCATAAACGCTGCGGAAAAATCCGCAGCATGGGCATTGAAAGTGCGGAATTGCATAGGGGACCATGGCAGGAGGCTTACCATGCGTTTCCCAAGCGTTTACGCTGCGGAAAATTCCGCAGCAAAAACTCTTGAAAAACGCATCGTGGGCACACAGCCTAAAACTCTCTTTTTTCAGGTATCTTTCCTTCATTTAAACACACCATCATAACCCCTTTACTTAAAAAAAAAAAAAAAAAAAAAAATCCCTCGACCAGAACTGCTAACTACAGACCGGTCTCTGATCTTCCCTTCATCTCTAAACTCCTGGAACACTTGGTCTAATCTGCTATCTCTCAGATAAATCTCAAGTTGACCCTGTACAATCTGGTTTCCGCTCTACTGAAACTGCCCTCACTAAAGTCTCTAATGATCTAACAGCTAAATCCAATGGTCACTGCTCCCTGCTGATTCTCCTGGATCTCTCTGCATTTGAAAGTGTTGATTACCAGCTCCTACTCAGAGCGGAGCGTAGTATCAGGCTCAAGGACACCGTTCTTTCCTTTTTCTCTAACCGCTCCTTCACTGTATCTTTTGCCGGCTCCTCTTCCTCTCCTTGTCCCCTTGCTATCGGTTCCGCAGGGCTCAGTGCTAGGCCCCCTCCTCTTCTCTCTATACACTGCCCCTATTTATCCAATCAGTAGATTTTGATTCCATTACCATCTCTATGCTGATGACACCCAATTATACCCTTCTTCTTCCCCTGACACCACCCCCACACTAATACAAAATACTGAGGATTGTTTGTCTGCTGTCTCTAACATCATGTCCTCCCTCTATCTTAAGTTCAGTTTTGGAGAGATTCAGTTTTTCTCCCCTCTACTAACCTAACTCCTCTACCTGACATTGAAATTAACTTGGAGGGTTCAACCATAACTCCCAAGCAGTATATGCCTGCTGCCTTGGGGTTATATTTGATATAAAACTTTCCTTTTTATTCCCTATATCCGATCTGTAGCTCACTCTTGTCACCTGCATCTTAAAAACTTCTTCTCCAGAATGCAACCTTTTCTCACCTTTGAAACTGCTAAAACTTACTGTCGCTCTTATTCATCCTCGTCTGGGCTATTGTAACTTTCTTCTGTTCAGTCTCCCTCTTACCAAACATTCTCCTCTCCAATCCGTCCTGAATGCGGCAGCCAGGGTCATATTTCTGTCCAGCCACTTCACCGATGCCTCCATCTTGTGTCAGTCATTACACTGGTTACCCATTCACTACAGGGTCCAATATAAACTCATCTGTCTTTTGTCCTACACGTGCCCTCCATTTAACAAATGACCTAGCACTAACATCCCCCATTATCTGAACCTCGCACCTCCGTCTCCAAGACTTCTCTCGTGCTGCGCCAGTTCTCTGGCATGCACTACCCCAGACGATCCGACTGATACCTAGCCCACACTTTTTTGTTTTTAATTTTTTTTTTTTTAAGTGTGCTTTAAAAACCATTCTCTTAAAACAAGCCTACAACCTCAACTCACTAACCTAACTCCTCTCTCCTGTACCCTCCTTCTAAATATTATTCAGAATCTGCTCTCTCCTATTAATCTGTCTCCTTGCACTCCATGCACAAGATAACTGCACCTTATAATTGCACTTAAGCATACAGGCTGATGACCGGATCATGCAGCTTTATATGAAAATCCCTATTTATTAAAATTGTTAGACCTGAAATAACAAGCACTTTTCACTTAGTGTCCCCCCTATTCCCTTGTAGATTGTAAGCTTGTGAGCATGGACCTCACTCCTAATGTAACTGTTCAAACTGTCTTACATTGTATTGAATTTATTGTCTGTATATGTCCCCACTTAATTTTATTTATATAGCGCCAACATATTCCGCAGCACTTTGCAATTATTTATTATGGACTTGTGTGCGTAAAACATACTTACATACTTAATTGTAAAAATTGTATACTATTCTTTAATATACTTTTTTTTTTATTTTTCCCCTTTCTTCTTGGTTTAGGCAGACTGTTAGGCTGTGTGCCCACTGTGTGTTTTTCAAGCGTTTTTGCTGTGGAGTTTCCTTGCGGGAAAATCCGCAGCATGTCCATTATTTGTGCGTTTCTGCATGCGGATTTGAGGTCCCAATACATTCGAAAAATGCAAGTCAAATCCGCATGCAAAAGCGCGTGTAAAATCCGCAAGCGTTTTTACTGCCAAGAACATGCAGAAATGCTGCAGAAATATTCTGCATTGTGGGTACATACCCTTAGGCTGTGTGCCCACGATGCGTTTTTGGTGCGTATTTGCAGCGCGTAAACGCTCCAGAAACGCATTGCATACCTTATCCCATGACTTCCTATGACAATCTGCAAGTTCTGTGCACATGGTCAGGATTTTTTCTGCGCAGATTTTACTTGCAGAAAAAATACGGACATGACCAATTCTTGTGTGTTTCTGCATGCATATTTGCCTATACAATGCATTGGAAAAACGCATGGTAAGTACGCATGCAAATACGTATCAAAAGCGTATGTAAAAACCACATGCGTTTTTCTGCCAAGGAGATGCAGAAATGCTCAGGAAAATTTCTGCTTCATTTCTGCATCGTGGGCACTGAGCCTTAGTGAGGATGGGCCCCGCTGCATTGTATGTGTGTGTGTATTGAGTTGATATAGCTTGTACTCTTGGAAACAGACAGCAGTATGCCGCTGATAAGAGCACTGTGTGGACTGGGAACCACCTGCAAATTGTTTGTCCTAGAGGTTACTGATCCCTGTGACTGACCCCAGCTGTACATCACAAGACTGCTCCATATGGTTGTGGCACAACTCAAAGAACTGCATTTTTTTTGTTGTTGATTTCCATCAGGTTGTGCTCATTTTGGAAATGGTATGTAGGTAGTTTTAACACTATATTGTTGGGGATTTGTCCATTCTGATTGGTGCCTGAGTTGGAGTGCATATTGCCAAGTTGACACTCAGTCTTATCAAATATCCCCATTTAGGATCCTTTTCATCTAATCTACGGTGTGTATATATATTTTTATACCTTTTTTCTTGTATAATATTTTTTTCCTGTTTTCTTAGTTATGTTGCCTAGAATTAAAGACCCTCGTACACATTGGACGATCCTTCAGATTCAGACTATTTTAATCCAACAGTCTATGTATTGGGACCCCTTGACTCTCCACCCCTCCCCCAACGTCTCAGGGGACATTTGGGTTTGATTTTTAACATCTGACCCTTTATGTTCTGCAGAAGACGTGCCGCTGATGAAGCTGTCTGTTAGCGGCTTTAT
Source organism: Phyllobates terribilis (assembly GCF_046119375.1). Taxonomy (NCBI): domain Eukaryota; kingdom Metazoa; phylum Chordata; class Amphibia; order Anura; family Dendrobatidae; genus Phyllobates; species Phyllobates terribilis. The sequence goes on from NW_027362763.1 coordinate 740,512,710, forward strand.
CAGAGTTTCCCTTTGTACTTTAAGCCGAGCCGAAATTTCATGTGTATGGGAGAGATGGCTGTGGCAGTCAGCTGAATGATCATGGCCATTAATGTGGCCCTTTGAATTATCCTTTTAGATTCGACATTTGTATAGAGAAAAACCAAGGACCTTTTTTTTTTTTTAAAGGGAATCCGTCACCAGGTTTTTGCGACCTCCTCTGAGAGAGATGCATAATGTAGGAAAAGAGACCCTGATTCCAGCAATGTATCATCCAGGCTACGTTTCCACAATGATCTTTTATCACTTTTGACTCTGGGTGTTTTCCCTTCATCAAAATCGCAGCGTCTTACAGTTCCAGCAAAGTGGATGGGAATTATCGAGATCTCCTGCCCGCTGTGCTTCTTATTTGTGCTGCGTAAACTGACCTGCAATGCGTGTTTCTGATCCGTAACATGTCTATTTCTTTTCTGTGCAAATTTTCCTCAGACTTGCATTAGATGCAGAAAATCCTACAGGTAAAAAACACGTGTATTTTTGTGCTTTTCTGCTGCAGAAATGCATTTCATCCACACCTAAGTATATCAATACAGTTCAGTGAAATCAAAATACCAGGAAGTTTTCAAAAACCAGGCAGATTTATTTAAAGAAAGACCCACCAAACGGAGGAAAAAAAACCCGCACACAACACAATGAAAAATCGCAAGTAACCTAATATAAATAGGTGCAGAAATTCTGCAACCTCAAAAAGCTCATCAGGGGAACTTAGCCTTAGTTTACTGGGTTCAGCAGTTATGATGGTCGAGTTTTTTTTATGTAGGGCTCCTGTGAGCTGTAGTCCAGGCAGCGATAATCTACTGGTGATAAAAACATTCATTATATGGAAACGGCACACAGTAACACATCCCTGAAATCTGTCTGTCAACCCTTATGCTGTCCTCAGATTACATAGCAAGAACCCGCTGACAGATTCCCTTTAAATGGGGTGGTGTTTGGACAATACAACTATTGTGAATGATTGGTGGCCAAAAGATTTCCAACAATTGATGATAATTTACCATTTTTTTGGGAGGGGGGGGGTGGATTGCATCTTTGATGCTAACATAATATATATATATTTTTTTATTATTTTGAATCTCTCCAAACATTAGTTTATATCTGTTCTTACTGTACACTTTGTTAGGGGGTAACTGTGAATTTGAGCAAACCAAAAGAGCACTTTATTCACACATCAATGTTTCATCAGTATTTGTGTGCCAAAACCAGGAGTGTCTCCGAAAACAAAGAACAGATGTCAATCTTGCAAGCGTAGTTTCTCTGTAAGTTCCACTCCTAGTTTTGGCATATAAACACTGATGCAAAATGGTGACGTGTGAAATAAGCCTCAAGTCCTCATTCAGATGTCCTTGTTGCACATACGTGTTCTTTTTCCTTTATCACAGATGAAGAGCCAGTAAAAGTATATGGATAGATGCTTTGCAATTTATTGATCCATGAAAAATACTGATAGCAAAACACTGACACACGGTACCATTTTGTTTTTTTTTCATGGACTTGTTTAAACTTAGCCTTAGGTCTCAGTCACACGTCCATGTGCCCACGATGCAGAAATGAAGCAGAAAACTTCCGCTTCATTACTGCATGTCCTTGCCTGGAAAAACGCGTACGGAATTTGACACGCGTTTTTGAAGTGTTTTGCACATGTGGATTTGCCTTGCGTTTTTTAATGCACTGAGAAGGCAATTCCGCATGCGTAAACGCACAAATAATGAACATGCTGCGGATTTTTCCGCACATCAAAAACGCTGCGGAAAAATTCGCAGCATGGGCATTGAAATTGCGGATTGTCATTGGGGACCATGGGGGACGGATTACCAAGCGTTTTACGCTGCACTAATTCCGCAGCAAAAACGCTTGAAAAACGCATCGTGGGCACGCAGCCTTAGGCTGTGTTCATACTACTAGCTCCTTTTATTGACGTTATTACCCTTGGATCCAAATAAGTTCTGATTGCCATATATTTACTGTTCAGTTTGTTGGGGTTTCAGAAAAGGGCTACCGAATATTCTACTTTTGCTTAGGATACATTAAAATCTCATGGGAGAATTATTAACGAAGTCTTAGGAACGGGCTTATAATGTTCCTTGTGCGGAGATAAAAAACACGTGAACTGGTGAGCGTCTAGTGCATACATGACAGTCTGGCCCATGGGCCAAATCTAACCCGCAAGGTGGTTTTATTTGGCCCACTATCACCAGAACCACCACCCCTATGTGGGGCCCCATTATTCTGCGTGGGGCCCCATTATTCTGCGTGGGGCCCCATTATTCTGCATACTGGTTGGCCTTCAACTTTGGCCAAGTTTTTCATTTTGGCCCTCTGTGTTTTGAGTTTGACATCCCTGGTATAGTGGATTAGAGAGGAGTTTGCCTCTTGCCAGGTCATGTTAGTGTAAATTTGCCAACATAAGAAACTTTTGGATGTGCTCTGCTAATGGCATGCACAAAGGAAAGCAAATACCTTGTCAATTTTGGACCCCCCCCCCCCCCCCACAAATGGTGTAGCTGGGTAATGGGTTACAATGGGTGGCGGTATCGCAGCATGGATGAACCTGTTTTGCTGCTTATCAGTTTCGTATTTCTGCGTTCTGTTTTTTTGGACAGTATTTGTGTCATACATAGCATGGGAGGAGTGAAGCGATGGGAAGGCTTGTGTATAGATAGATATGACTTTGTCGTATGACACTTTTTATAATATGCGGCTCAGTTTATAATGAGAGGCTGAGCCATCTGGTTTGTGTAAATTTCGACACCACTTGTAGCCTAATTCTTTAATTACAAACCCTCCTACAATTCTCTTACGCCAACTTTTGGCTGCACATGAATACCAGTAATGCCGGGTAGTAACTATATTGTGCTCAATCCATGTGACTGGTTTAGCCACACTTCTTTGTTGTAGATTTTCAAACATATGGGCCTCTTCCCAGAACATGAAATATGGCTCATTTTTATATACACAGACTGTCAGTGATATAGAGGGTCATGAAACAAGCAGCAATCAATGTGAACACCGTATAGAGAGAAGCGATTGTTACTAGGATTGTTCTCCACCCCTGGATAGATTGCATTATTATCAGCAGCTTATACAAGGGAATGTGCTGCCGACAAAAGATGATTTTTAAGTTCTGCATAAAATCATCACTGGACAAAATTGCATTTGCCCATAGGCAATATTTTCACAGGTAGCGACCAAGAACGAACATTCCTCTCACCGTTAAGTCTGTTCGGCACACCTTTTTATAAATGTGGTGCAGCTCACTGGCCTTGGGCTATTTTCCCACAGTCAGTTTTTGTTGAGGTTTTTTTTTATTTTTTTTATGGTGCAGAACATCAAAAACTCACTATGGTAATGTAGCCTTAGTATTTTTTTTTATTAAGGTTCAGTATACCACCTAATGTCCCTCTGATTTCACATAGGATACCATGATCTCCAAAGACCTATTGATAGGGAAATTAGATTGTGAGCCCTGATGGGGACAGTGCCGATAAGGTCTGTAAAGCGCTGTGGAATTAATGGTGCTATATAAGTGAGTAAAATAAATAACATTTCCTGCAGTCCCATGTAATACTCCTTGATTGCACACTACTTTTTCACACTGAATTTATCATATAATGCTCCTCTGCTGAAACCGTTCAGTCTACAACTTTATATTGATGTAGTCAGGTATTGACTGTAATCAGAACCATGAGTCTTCTGAAAAAGGATAGTTTTTAAGTAAGTAAAGTTTAGAGGTGTTCCAAACTCGGGTTATTAATGCTATTTCATCCTTTATTAAAGGGAATTTTTACCCTGGGACTGGAAAGTGACTAAATATTTCTCATGTAGAGTCGCTGTCCCTTTGGCTTTCATGCTGTTTCTTCTTCTCAGATTGATATTATGTGTAGAGATGAACGAAACCAAACTGTAAAGTTCGGGGTTTGTACCGGATACCTGGAAGTCCGTTTTACGGTTGGAGAGGGAGGTTTTGTTTTTGTTTTTTCCCCCTGGCTTCAAAGTTCGGGTTCCTATTGAATTCTATGGGGTTCTGGTACCTGAAACAAACTTTGGACTAAAGTTCAGACAAACCTGAACTTCCATGGGTCTGCTCATCCCTCTAATTATGTCTATACCACTCCTCTGTGCAGTGGGATAGCAGAGGTAGGGGGGCGGCTTGGTTTAGACTCCTTACTGGACTCCCTATGTCGTTGTTTTGGCCATTTTGGAAGCAGGAGGAACAGAATATTGATATGAGCAGAGAAGACAACTGGAGGCAAATTGAGGGCATGAGAACTTCCCAGTCCCAGGGTGGAGGGTTACTTTATCTCAACCTATTAGGTTCTACTATTATGATCGTCTTGCCTATTGCATACTTTGTGAAGACTTTGGGTTGTTCAGGCTTGAGACTAGTCTGCAGTCACTCGGTGTGGGCACTCATCATTCTCTGGTATTTCACGTGTTAGTCGGCAGCCATGTAACTGCATATATGTGATTGGCATACTTGTGGGCTTGTTCTGAGTAGTCTCATCTGGCTTCTCTCAATATAAGAGAATTAAGAGAAGCACAGAAGTCCTGACGGCACGTGAATAGCATAGTATGTATGTATGTATGTTTTCAATCCATGTAGAATACTACCTAAAAACTAAGATGTTGGAAATAAAATCGAATAAGTTTAAGAAAAAAAAAATTGTGCGTCTTAGTTGTCATCTACCTGTAGGAATTTGTTCATAACACATTTGGAGCCAACATTTGTGAAAAGGTCTTGGCCTATGCAACAAACCAAATCTGATCTCTTCACCTTTCCTACAGAGGCAAAAAAAAGACATCGTTCTGTCAGGCAACATGATGGCTCGGCTCCTTATTTTAGGTGCTGTTTTCTTCCGCATTTCGATTGCAGATCTTTATTTTCAGAGCGTTATAAAATCTTTTTCTTTTAGCCAAGCCTGTTCTGTCACGTAGCTTGTAATTACAACTTTTTGGCGCACTCTCTCTGTGCCACGCCCATTGTGTGACTGTTTAGGGTAGATTTGTTTTTTGTTTTTTAAAAACATGTTTAACTTGAAAGACGAAAGCATTGTCATGTTTTGTTGTACCATTTATACGGGTCAAGATGGATTGTCACTCTATTATGACCGCTAACAACTAATTGTCACTGAGTGGTTGCAACCGTGGCTAGCTAAGCTACTGCAATGCCCTGCACATGGGGGTAAGCGACATGGCTAATCAGAAGAACTATACTTCATTTCTAATTGGAGTTATTTGCTAATATTATTATTACACCTAGCACATATTAAGAAGGGATCTTAGAGATGGGAATATCTTTTAATAAAGCCTTTCTTTCATACTAGAAAAATTCTTAGGTTGTGGCCACACATCTGTTTTGTTTTCAAGTTTGCCACTAGTTTGATGTGTATGTATACGAGGCGTGCTATGACCTAAGGCTGTTTTTAATTGGTGCTGATCCTTTCTGCCCTTTAAATTTGGAGCCATTCATCCCTTGAGAGGCATGTTTGATAAATATTAGGTTTAGGATCGCATCAAAGAAGGTATGCCTTGTTGCAGCTGGTGGGCTCTCATGAATTGGCCAATTGATGCGCTAAGTACCTTCACTTTACAAGTACATTCTCTAGCTGTAATGCAGTTTAAACTTTCATATAGTCAATGTTCGCTTACATCCTAGTGTTTACTGTGTTATTAATAATATATATTACATTACGTACTGGTGTCAGTGTTTTGGATCGGTTTCACTTTTTGTATTGAAGAACTGAAATTAACTTTTTGATATTCTAAATTAGTGAGATGTACCTGTATATATTATATTTGCACATCTTTTGTATTGGTCTGTCTCATATATATATATATTACATACATACACCTAGAATATATTAACACAATGACTAATTTGTGGTCAGTTCACAGTTATGGGGAAATACTAACCTTTTTTTTTCTGTAAATGGTTGCTGTTATGTAGGATTAAAAATCCTTAACCCAAGTATACATTTGATGCGCCCCCTGGAACATGGGGTACTCGAGGCCGGGTCGGTCGGTGCAGGGGATGTCACAGTGGCGGTAACCCGGTCCATGACCCAGGGCGGTCAATAAAAGGGGATTATAGTTTTTATATAAATGTTCGTGATGCCACCTGTGGTATGTGGCTATATGGGGCCGCCGCTGCGGTGAAGATCCTCTGGAGCTGATGGTGGCGCAGCAGAGTTGGTTCAGCTCTCCACAGGTAGAGCTTAGCTCCAGGGCAGTGTAGTGGTGATTAATGAGGTAGATGGTGCGGTGTAGTGCAGGGTGAGTGATGGCTCAGCAATTATTCAGACACAGTGGGGTGCAGTCTTCAAGCTTTACTCACGGTTTTCAGACTCCAAGTTACCCGCGCCAGGGTAACTGCCCACGTCGTCCTGTGCTCACCAAGGGAGGGGTTCAGCAAACCTCCAGGTATCTCAAGAGTACATAACGGGACCCCAGTCTGTGTGCCTTCCTCGGTCTTCTTGCTGCACTGGCTCTCACCCTCCTGCCCTGCATCTCGCAACCAGTGTCCCAAGCCGGTGACTTCGGATCTTGTCGGGCAACCTGCAGTCCCCTGGATCCTGTGCGGCTACCTTTTTGGCGATTAATTGCAGCTGAGGCAACTACACCCTGAAAATGTAGTAGCCTCCGGTTTCTAGCTGAATATTGTAATTCCGACTAGTTAGGGGCTGGTCCCCTTTGCAGCCAGATCCTTCCACGCCCTGGTAGATTCGGGCGAACGGGTGGCCTCCAGCACTTCCCGTACCCCTAGGATCCCCTCGTTCTTTCTGGAGCCTTCCTCCCTGTTCCTCTCGTCTCTTCAGTCTCACCTCCTGGGCCTCTCACTCAGGCCCGCTCCTGCAGAGGTGCTGCTCCCACTACTTCTCCTCTCAGACTGATCTGTCCTTTCAAGATGGTTCCTTCTTTTATATCCTCCTTCTCAAGTGCTCCCCTGATCTTCTTCCTCCAACCACACCCACTACATGGTTCCGCCCTCCAGCCAGGGACCAGGGGCTGTGCTCTCCCTTAGGAGCAATCTCGCCCTTCCCTCTGAAGTGGAGTGTAATGTATGCAAGTGGTTGGGTCCCGGGCAGTACTCCATCTTTACCTGAGAGTGGGATACCACACCTCTGGGTGAGATGCAGTACCTCTGTGGCGACTGAACCCTCAGGGGCGCCACACATTCACTAGCAATAAATTGAAGGTATATACATATAAGTGATGACTGCAGGCCTAACTGTGATCATCATGGGGGCTGCTTCTGAGTATTTGCATACCACCTGCTTTGAAAGGAGTCCAACGGACAACTGTGATATTTTCAAAAAAGCACACAAGCACACACGCCCATACGTACGTACATGTATGTATATGTAATTTTAAGCCTGATTTTCCTTTATTTTGCATTGCATGATTTAATGGATCGTTGACACTGTCGGATGCATAGGTACATGTAAGTGGATGCGGCGACTACTTGGATTGACCCCTTAGTGACCAGGGAGCTAATGGTTTATGATATGATTTTGAGTGAAATTTTATCATAATTTTTTTGCACCTATGGTTTCCCTTGCTTGATGGAGTGGGGTATAGAGGAAACTGACCCGACCTGCTACAATCTGATCAGGAGCCAGTGGCTCCTACACTGAAGTTGTACTGTATTATATACACAGCACCTTTTCAGCACTCTGTATATACAGATGGAAAAAGCCAAAGTAGTTAAAGGGACTCTGTCAGCACAGAATGACTGTTCCCTTGTCAATTGGGTCAGCTTGGTGCGTCATGGCAGCCAATCTTTTCTTTACACCTTCCCACCTGCTTGGTTTCCATCCATCTCCACCCACCCTTGGCTCTATGAAGCAATCAAGAGGGGGTGGAGATTGAGGGAAAACAAGCAGGTGGGAAACTATATAAATGATTGGCCCACCATGATGCACTGAGCGGCCGGACTTGGTTTGACCAGCCATTCTGTTTGGACAGTCCCTTTTTAACATGCAGCAGAGAGGCAAACACCCTTTTAAAGGGGTTCTCCGGGCACAATGATGGCTTGTCTATGGGAATGGATTTGTCAAAAATCTGTGGTCTGCAATAGTACAGGCAGTTGAGACATCGCCATTACAGCAGTAGCCTCACCACTCCCCAGCTAGTAATTGGCTACGGTGGTCAGGTGACTTTGAACCAGGGCTGCGGAGTCGGTAAGCCAAACCTCCGACTCCTCAATTCCCATGACACCGACTGACTCCCCCATACATGGCTCATGTTTAAGTGATAAATTAACTGTAGCACAGATTCATCTCAGCTAAAAGTCTAGACCCTTAGATCAGGAATAGGACAGACATTTATAGGACATTTCATAACTTTCCCAGATTCTTATGAAAAAGTATTCCCCACAAACTGCATTGAACTACTGTACCCAATTTATTATATATTTTAGGAGTTGGAGTCAGTCCATTTTATACCGACTGACTCCACAGCCCTGCTTTGACCAGCATGTCACCTGACCACTGCAGTTAATCACAGGCTGCAGTGGTCTGGTGTAACGCTGTGGTTATGTTTTTTTTAGTATATAAATTTAATGTTTTGGGGAAGCTTTTATTTTGCTGGCACAACCCCTTTAAGCGGTCATCGACCATTGATTAATAAAGACCAATGATACTGCAAATTAAAATTATCGTGCAGCTCATAATGTACTCCTATTTACATAGACGTAACATGGCCAGATTACGCCTTCATGTCCCAACCCGACACTGGGTCTGATGACCCAACGCCGCCTTCTTTGTCCTTTTTAATACGGATTGCGGGATTCAGGCGAGCGCTATAATAAATGGGCCCACGGTTATTGTAATTGTTGCCCATAGCAACTAGATTGTAGTTTTTATTTTTTTTTATGGCTGGTTTGAAATTGAAAGCTGTAATCTGATTGGTTGTCTTGTGCGACAGGTCATTAACATGAGCTGTTGTGGCTGAAGGTGACTTTCAGGTTGACTGAACACCATGATGAACTTTCTTTCTTTTTTTTTTTTTTTCCTCCTCTTTTTGCAGTCCGGTGGATTAGTACCAAACAGCCAGTGTACTGATGTAATAAATTCCTTGCATGTTTGATACTTCTTGGCCTAGTTCTCGCAGTATTGTGAGCTGATTAAGTCTTTTGGTATGAGCTGGGAAAAAAAAAATTGCATTATATTATACTTTCCTATGCTGCGGTATGACAATTGACATTACAGGCCCAAAGCCTTAAGATTTGCCACTAAGAGTGTGGTGACGACATTGCCTGACAGGTGCAGTGTTGTCATGGAGACCGTGTGGAGTTAATTCACCAAATACATTGATTGCCTCACATCCGCACTTGTATAGCACTTTTAAGGCCACCTAGGAGGTTGGTGTTGCATTTGGGTACTTAAATTGTCCAATGTTTCCATGGAAACTTAGTGTTGTAACTTGTGAGCCCCAATGCAAAACTTCCAACAGAGACCCAAACTATCACAGGATTTTAATGGTGTTGGTCCGCTCATATTGTCAGTCCCCCAGCCCCATAGACCCTAGGGCCCAGGTGCGGCTACATTCACTTTAGTGTCACTGCTTATGACCCAATTGACAAGGGAGTAGGCTGTAATCTGAATCTCAGCCATTTAGCTATAGGCTTTAGTCCATAGAAATATGTTGCCTTAGTGACACAAACCCTTTATTTTCCCTTTTTTAGAGGTATACTGCTTTAGTAGCACCCCTCAGCTTTAATTTAGAAATTCAGGTCAAGATCAGACCACCCACAATTTGTGGGGGTTTCAAATAATATAAAGGAGAACTCAACGATCTCCCTACTTTTGATGCTTCTTGATCCCCAATCTTCTGCAGAAATGGCATCCCCACACACAAATGCTGCATCCAGTCACTGGCTTGGTTGACAGTGATCGGCTGCAGCAATCAGAAGTACTTGTCAGGAGCTCACCACTGCTGAAAGAGGCAGACAACAGCTGGGGACTAGGGTCAAAATGGGAGATAGGTGAGGCGAGTGTTAAGCCTTTTTAATATTTTTAAATGTCATTTTTTAAAACTTATGTGTTACATGGACAGCAAAGTGTTTTTGATTATTGGGAATCTGGGTGCTGAAGCCCCCACCGATTGTTCGAATCACCGCTCTGAAGCGCAAAGCAGACAGAGCGGTATACGGCTCAATATGGGTGCGTCCAGTACATGCTGCATGGAGCAATATCTGGACCCATAGATTTACTATTGAGCCCTTACATTGATCTGCACACAACTAATCAAGAGCTTCAGATTAGTGTTTTGAGCCATCGGTGAGACCCGCCCTGGACCACCACCAAGCAGCAACACTTTGCAATCATTTTTATAAATGATAGGTTTAAAGGATGACTAAATGAGTCGTTTGTGAAAGAAAAAAAAAAATTTTTTAGTTATTTTAACAAATGGACAATTAATTTGACCCACAAGTAAGATGTAAGAAGCAAACATCATATTTCTAGTGGTCTATCCAAGTATAATAATGGAAAAGTTAGAATAGTCTTATACTTCGTAATGCACATTACCTGATTTCTCGGTTTCTCTTTCAGGTATGAGAAATGAGTGTTGGAAGGAGAAGATTAAAGCTGGTGGGGATCCTAATGATGATAAATTTCTTCATTTATGTCATTGTCGAAGTTTCAAAAAGCGACAGCCAAGACAAAAATGCAAAAGGACAGGTTCTAATACCCGCTGGCAAATTCTGGAGGAAACGCGCAGCAAGCGGAGCTTATTGGAATAGAGAGCAACAAAAACTGGACAGATTGTACAATCCAATTCTAAACTTGCTCAATAACGTTACCGTGGAAGAGATGGTGGCTTCCAATGCAAGTCTTCTGAATTCATGCAATGTGGATACAAATATTCAGTCTGAAATCAAAGACTTTCAGAACTTGCCAGACAGATTTAAAGACTTCCTTTATTATTTAAGATGTAAGAACTATTCTCTGGTGTTAGATCAACCAGATAAGTGTAAAGATAAGCCTTTCTTGCTGCTGGCCATCAAATCCCTTACACCCCAGTTTGATAGACGACAAGCCATACGGGAGTCTTGGGGCAAGGAAATTAAAATTAACAACATGACTGTTGTCAGGGTGTTTCTCCTTGGAGATACTCCTCAGGAGGATAATCATCCTGATCTCTCTGGCTTAATAAAATATGAAAGCGAGAAGTATAATGACATCCTTCTTTGGAATTACAAGGATACTTTCTTTAATTTAACTCTTAAAGAAGTGCTTTTTCTGAAGTGGGTAAGCCATTCCTGTACAGATGTTCAGTTCATCTTCAAAGGAGACGATGACGTTTTTGTGAATACACATCAGATCCTGGATTACTTGAAGACGTTGTCCGTAGAAAAAGCCAAAGATTTATTTGTTGGGGATGTGATCAAAGATGCTGGACCTCATAGGGACAAAAAGCTAAAGTACTACATTCCTGAGAGCCTGTATGAAGGGTCCTACCCACCCTACGCTGGGGGCGGAGGATTCCTTTATTCCGGCAATATTGCTTTAAGACTCTACAATGCAACAACTAGAGTTCTCCTTTATCCTATTGATGACGTGTATACTGGAATGTGCCTTGAGAAGCTTGGACTTTCCCCGGAGAAACACAAAGGGTTCAAGACTTTTGATATAGAGGAGAAACAAAAAAAGAACATATGTTCATATTCCAATTTAATTTTGGTCCATCCTAGAAAACCCCAAGAAATGATTAAGATTTGGTCTAAGTTGCAAGACTCTAGTTTGAACTGTTAAGATGGGAGCGCATGGTCTAGACTTCGCGGAAGAATTTCTGATTTGCACTGCTTTTATCGTGAGGACCTGTGCGAGGAGTACATGTCCACGTCACCCTGAATGTTTCCAAAGACTTTGCTAAACCAGAAGGGTGTAAATTTATATATCATTTTTTTTTTTTTTGTTTGTTTTTCATGCGTTTTTCAGTTTTGTTGTTGTGGCTGGTCTTTAAATTAGGTCTTTGAAAATGAATTGTTAAAGCAAATATTTTTGGAAATTTTACACCACGCACATTTTTAAAAAAAAAAAATATATACATATCACATTTCTTTTTAACGGGATTGCGTTTTCAACAGATCCATGCTTGGCTGATGGCCGTACAGGATCTGCCCATCAGGGTGTCCGATCCTTGCTTGGGCCGGTGGCTGTACAGTATTGGTCCATCATCAGGACGTCGGACCCATGCTTAGGCTGGTGGCTATGCAGGATGGGTCCATCATTAGTATGTCAGATCCATGCTTGGGCTGATGGCTGTTCAGGGTTGGGCCCATTACCAGGATGTCTGATCCATGCTTGTGCTGGTGGCTGTGCAAGGATGGGCCCCTCACCAGGATATCTGATCCATGCTGGGCTGGTGGCTGTGCAGGGATGGGCCCCTCACCAGGATGTCCGATCCATGCTTGTGCTGGTGGCTGTGCAGGGATGAGCCTCTCACCAGGATGTCAGATCCATGCTTGTGCTGGTGGCTGTGCAGGATGGGCCACTCACCAGGATGTCAGATCCATGCTTGTGCTGGTGGCTGTGCAGGGATGAGCCCCTCACCAGGATGTCAGATCCATGCTTGTGCTGGTGGCTGTGCAGGGATGAGCCCCTCACCAGGATGTCAGATCCATGCTTGTGCTAGTGGCTGTGCAGGGATGGGCCCCTCACCAGGATGTCAGATCCATGCTTGTGCTGGTGGCTGTGCAGGGATGGGCCCCTCACCAGGATGTCAGATCCATGCTTGTGCTGGTGGCTGTGCAGGGATGGGCCCCTCACCAGGATGTCAGATCCATGCTTGTGCTGGTGGCTGTGCAGGATGGGCCACTCACCAGGATGTCGGATCCATGCTTGTGCTGGTGGCTGTGCAGGGATGAGCCCCTCACCAGGATGTCAGATCCATGCTTGTGCTGGTGGCTGTGCAGGGATGAGCCCCTCACCAGGATGTCAGATCCATGCTTGTGCTGGTGGCTGTGCAGGGATGGGCCCCTCACCAGGATGTCAGATCCATGCTTGTGCTGGTGGCTGTGCAGGGATGGGCCCCTCACCAGGATGTCGGATCCATGCTTGTGCTGGTGGCTGTGCAGGGATGAGCCCCTCACCAGGATGTCAGATCCATGCTTGTGCTGGTGGCTGTGCAGGGATGGGCCCCTCACCAGGATGTCGGATCCATGCTTGTGCTGGTGGCTGTGCAGGGATGGGACCATCATTAGGATGTCGGATCCATGCTTGTGCTGGTGGCTGTGCAGTGATGGGACCATCATTAGGATGTCAGATCCATGCTTGTGCTGGTGGCTGTGCAGTGATGGGACCATCATTAGGATGTCGGATCCATGCTTGTGCTGATGGCTGTGCAGGGATGGGCCCCTCACCAGGTTGTCAGATCCATGCTTGGGCTGATGGCTGTGCGGGATCGCCCTTCCGGATCAGTATCGTTGTCGTTTCTATAGTAAAGGTGTTATTTATGTCTCTATTAAAAGTGGCCCTTACATTCTTGCATATACATTTTGGTCTTGTTAAGATGTGTGATAATACTTACTGTGTCAAAGCTGCTGACCGTTCATAAATCTGTCCGATCCCCCATTTGATGACACCTGTTAGTTTAAAAAACAAACACTTTTTTTTGTCCCACTTGTTACAATGCACCGTTATGTTTTTTGATTTTGTTGTTTTTTGTTGGGGTACATCAAACAAATCTGCCTACTTTCTTTCAGAAAAGTATGACTTGAGATCTATGCTGCTGTTTGCAAAGTCATCTCGGTCAAAGATTTTACAATCACTGTGTCGCCAGCACTGGGTTGTGGAGGCAACAGGGTGGACATTGGCAAATCTTTTTTCCTTGTGTTGGCATTTTTTCAAGATCGCCATTTAAATCTCCCATCATTGTGATCCATTATGATATCTCAAGGATCGAACCCAGTGTACAAGCCTAATAAAAAAACAAAATCACTGGGATCCATTAGAATCTGTTACCCAACAGCTTTATTACAACTGTGATAACAGGAGCAAAGCCGCCATTTGGACACATTCACTGGCTGTTATAATATTCCCTCCATGTTTGGTCCAAGCCCAGTGTCCTAGATCTTGGTTATAAATATGGGATTTCAGAAAACAAAGTAGCAGATTGTGCTTAAATGACCTAAAACCTGAATAAGCAAGTTCTGAGCGGAGTCTGCTTTATATGGTACAGGGGTGGGGGTTATGGGATTGTCCAAAGTATGCATGTTGTCTACAAAAGTGTAAAAGTTTTACCGCACTTGTAGCACTTGAATAATTATCGCTAGTGGCCTTTATAAGTATCCTTGTCATATTGTTTAGTGGGAAGTGTTACAATATATCCACATAATCTAGTGACTTGCACACCTGCCTGGGTATAAGCTAGTGGGCAGACGCACCTCGCCTATTGTAGCCAAACGACCGTGTAACATTGTGATCTTGTTAAGCCACCTACTTTACTATTCCTGAAAATATCTAATAGTATTTTACATGTACGGAATTCATGTAATACATATGAATAGGAAACCCTTTGTGTGTCATAATAATAATGGGTCTGCTTGGTGCTATTGCCTCTGATCATCTTCCTGTAGGGCGGCCCCTAAAATAATTTTATTCCTCATGCAATTTTTTTTTCGTTACTATGCTCTGCTAAATGTTTTTTTTTTTTTTTTTTTTTTTTACTCCACTGTGTCAAAAAAATGTTAAACAAATATCTGCGTGCTACTCTACTAAATCAGAATGGGTTACGAACACTTCACAATAAATGCAATGTCTGAGTTTCCCAACAGTCAAGGACACTTTTTAGATTTAGTTGAAATTCACAATTGTTATAAAAGAAAAAATATATAATATATTTCTAACCTACAAAGACCAGACTTTTTTTTTTTTTCTCCTCCACCTTCTAGGCTTTTTTTTTGATTTTTCAAAACTATCTTGCATATATTTTAGATGTGAAGGGGCAATAAAAATAAATTTGATTACAAAAGTGGACATAGTCTTGTAAGAGGTTGTTTAATTATTTGGGGTCCTTGATGAATCAAGTCACCTGCTTGCTTACAAATCAAAGTTCCCATATACATTAGCGTAAAGTCGGCCAAACCTGCCGATATCTACATCATTGGCTGACTGTCTAATCTGTATGGGGGCGACCTGACCGATGTAATGGGAGGGAAGGATCTGGTCTGATGAACTTCATTTAGCTGATGCTTTTGTTCTCCATGTAGATAAGTCTCTACCATAAGAGTCTGGCATTGTCTCTTTGATGGAGAACTCGGGAGTGCCTGGCCAAGCGTTGATGTACATGGGGGGGAGCTGAGAGAGATAGCTGTAGGCCAAACAATTTGTTCGACCAACAGCTTTCTAGTATGTATGCTATGGGGGACCTTAACACATCCATACAGGACTCTCTACAGTCCAGTTATCTACACGGAGGTCCATCCAGCCAACATTTGTGTCCAGACTGATAGTGCAGTGGATTTTTGGTACTCTTTCTAAAATTGGAAAGGTCCTCTTGCATACCAGTGTTTTTCATGATCCATAAAATGTTCATATCTAACAAAATAGGGATCTCTGAACATAGTTTTGAATTACAAAACCTACCGGTTAGGGTTCACATCTCCTATGCTGACCTATGTACCCCCCTTGTTACAGAACTATAAACTGTAATCTAATCGTACAGTAGTAACCTTTTTAGTTAAATATGGCCTGCTGTCTCCGTATGAAATTTGCTGTGTACAAATTTATAGTGGGGGTCCGCAGCTCATGACCTAACAGGGAATGATTAATATGTGCAATAATCCTCATCCCTTATCTTTAATAATTTACCACCAGTACATTCCAATAAAGTAAAAATGCAAAATAAGGTTTGTTTTGGGTTTTTCTGTTTTTTATTAAATCCTAAATAAATTTAATTATTTTACAGAAATCTCCAAAACTGTTTCCACATATTTATAAGCTGTCAGATTTCAGTGTATAAGCTATACATATACCGTAGATTCAAAAAGTTTGCCCCAGTTTTTAATTGTAAATTAAAAAAAATTAATTTGCGCCCATCTTTCTTTGTTTTTTTTTTTTTTTTTTTTTTTTTATTATTACAACTACTGAGCTGAATATCTGTCTCCATGCCATCCTGTTTATATAGATTTACATTTTGTGATTGCTATTGTTTTTTGTGTTTTTTTTTAAGGATTTGCAGTTCGTCCTGCAATTTCGGTCTCCCTGTTCTCAATGCTCCTGTTGTCTTTCTAGCTCCCTTGTTTTAATTTATTGAAATCTTTGGAACCAGAACTGTTTTTTTTTTTTTTCCTTTTTTTAAAATGATTTGTCTATATTGCCTACAATTTGTACACAATATTTTAGTATTTAACAAAGCATGCATTTTTCTATGGGCTGTAAATTTTAGTTGGAATATAGCTAATAAAATTTGTTGTTTTTTTTTTCCCCTCTGAGACCAGTCTTAGTCCTTTTTTTATATTGGATAAAAGGAATGCATGAATTCGAGAGTCGAAATTTGTGTTCTGGAGGACTCTGAGCATAAGAATGGGAGTTGTCTTTTGATAGATTTACATATTTTCCACACACTATGTGGCTGCTGCCGTCAGTCGATGTGCTCGGCGATAATGCCAAGGTAACTGGCAGAAGATTGAGCCCAGTGGTTGGCTGCAGTGATATGCTATAGCCGTGATATCAATGCCATTACCGTTCTAAATGTATTCGAGCTTGGCTGTACTCAAAACTCACAAACCAATTGGACATGTGCGCCTCGACCTCTTCACTTGATGGTCAGAATGGGGAATTGGGGGCAGTCGTTCTGGAGATGTGGGTTCTAAAGGTGGGACTCGCATCTATGGCATATGCCATAAGTGCGTCTTCCTCTTAAAACCACTCCTTTAAAGGGAATCTGTCAGTAGGAACAACCCTTCTAAGGCATCTATATGGGCATGTATGTCATAGGAAGCTGCAGAAAATGATACCTTTATCTGCGATCCGATGTTTTATTCCAGAGAAATCCACTTTTTTCTCTTTTGGTATACAGTACAGACCAAAAGTTTGGACACCTCATTTAAAGATTTTTCATGACTATGAAAATGGTACATTCACACTGAAGGCATCAAAACTATGAATTAACACATGTGGAATTATATACTTAACAAAAAAGTGTGAAACAACTGAAAATGTCTTATATTCTAGGTTCTTCAAAGTAGCCACCTTTTGCTTTGATGACTGCTTTGCACACTCTTGGCATTCTCTTGATGAGCTTCAAGAGGTAGTCACCGGAAATGTTTTTTACTTCACAGGTGTGCCCTGTCAGGTTTAGGAAGTGGGATTTTGTGCCTTATAAATGGGGTTGGGACCATCAGTTGTGTTGTGCAGAAGTCTGGTGGATACACAGCTGATAGTCCTACTGAATAGACTGTTAGCTGCTTTTTTCTTGCCATAATACAAATTCTAAGTAAAGAAAAACGAGTGGCCATCATTACTTTAAGAAATGAAGGTCAGTCAGTGTGAAAAATTGGGCAAACTTTGAAAGTGTCCCCAAGTGCAGTTGCAAAAACCATCAAGCGCTACAAAGAAACTGGCTCGCATGAGGACCGCCCCAGGAAAGGAAGACCAAGAGTCACCTCTGCTTCTGAGGATAACTTTATCCGAGTCACCAGCCTCAGAAATCGCAGGTTAACAGCAGCTCAGATTAGAGACCAGGTCAATGCCACACAGAGTTCTAGCAGCAGACACATCTCTTCAACAACTGTTAAGAGGAGACTGTGCAGCTGGCCTTCATGGTAAAATAGCTGCTAGGAAACCACTGCTAAGGACAGGCAACAAGCAGAAGAGACTGGTTTGAAATCTGTGCTTTGGTCTGATGAGTCCAAATTTGAGATCTTTGGTTCCAATCAGTGTGTCTTTGTGCTACGCAGAAAAGGTGAACGGATGGACTCTACATGCCTGGTTCCCACCATGACGCATAGAGGAGGAGATGTGATGGTGTGGGGGTGCTTTGCTGGTGGCACTGTTGGGGATTTATTCAAAATTGAAGGCATACTGAACCAGCATGGCTACCACAGCATCTTGCAGCGGCATGCTATTCCATCCGGTTTGCGTTTAGTTGGACCATCATTTATTTTTCAACAGGACAATGACCCCAAACACACCTCCAGGCTGTGTAAGGGCTATTTGACCAAGAAGGAGAGTGATGGGGTGCTACGCCAGATGACTTGGCCTCCACAGTCACCAGACCTGAACCCAATCGAGATGGTTTGGGGTGAGCTGGACCGCAGAGTGAAGGCAAAAGGGCCAACAAGTGCTAAGCATCTCTGGGAACTCCTTCAAGATTGTTGGAAGACCATTTCCGGTGACTACCTCCTTGAAGCTCATCAAGAGAATGCCAAGAGTGTGCACAGCAGTCATCAAAGCAAAAGGTGGCTACTTTGAAGAACCTAGAATATAAGACATATTTTCAGTTGTTTCACACTTTCTTGTTAAGTATATAATTCCACATGTGTTAATTCATAGTTTTAATGCCTTCAGTGTGAATGTACAATTTTCATAGTCATGAAAATACAGAAATTTCTTTAAATGAGAAGGTGTGTCCAAACTTTTGGTCTGTACTGTATGTATATGGAGACGGCCAGCTCCGCAAGTAAGTACTTCTGGCCGGCGGCCATCACCGATAACAGCTGCTCGGCATGGGGGTGCCGGGTGTCAGACCCCAGCCGATCTGACATTGATGATCTCTCCTTAGGATAGGTAATCAATGTAAAAGTAGTGGACAACCGCTTTAAATTAATGCAAGCTACAATAGTTTTACTTCCCATATTCGGTACAGACTTTGCGCCCATAACCATGTCAACTGTTCATAGCCATTTTTCTTTGGACCACATTTGGTCGGTACTATAACCGCCTTATATCTGGAACACCCTACTAGATCTGCCTTTTTTTTGGAGATTCTCTGACCCATTTGTCTAGACATTATTTAGCCCTTGTCAGCGTTGCTTGTCAGTTCTTTCTTTGCCTAATATATTGTTCCAATGCCTTTTACCTCACCTGTCAGTTATTTTAATAGTATAACTCAGGGGTCTCAAACACGCGGCCCGCGGGCCGCATGCGGCCCCTGAGGCTGCTTTATGCGGCCCGCAGGCACAGACCCCTTGACGATCCCGACCTGGTCCAGGAGGAGCCGCCGACAGCAGCGCTGAATTGCCACACAGACCGTCTCCCAGCACTGCATTTCCAATGCCAGCCGCTGGCCAATCAGAGGCCAGCAGCTGATATCTGCGTGTCGGCGCAGCGAGTATGACGTCATTGCCATATGCAGATGTCAGCTGCTGGCCTCTGATTGGCCGGCGGCTGACATTGAAAATGCTGTGCTGGGAGACAGTCTCTGTGCGGCAATGCAGCGCTGCTGTCGGCGGCTCCTCCTGGACCAGGTCGGGATCGTCAAGGGGTCGGACTCTGTGGTGCCTGCGGGCCACATCTGCAGGAAGGCCGCCGAGGGAACGGAGGACAGGTGAGAATCATCTTTTTTTTTTTTCTATTTTATGTGTGTGAAGAACAGCACATGGGGCACAGAGCCACAAGAGGGGACCTGGATGGGGCACATAGCCTCAAGATGGGGACCTGGATGGGGCACATAGCCACAAGATGGGGACCTGGATGGGGAACATTGCCACAGGATGGGGACCTGGATGGGGCACATAGCCCCAAGATGGGGACCTGGATGGGGCACATTAGTACAAGATGGGCGCCAGGATGGGGCACGTTGCCACAGGATGGGGACCTGGATGGGGCACAGAGCCACAAGATGGGGACCTGGATGGGGCACAGAGCCACAAGATGGGGACCTGGATGGGGCACATTAGTACAAGATGGGCGCCAGGATGGGGCACGTTGCCACAGGATGGGGACCTGGATGGGGCACGTTGCCACAAGATGGGGACCTGGATGGGGCACGTTGCCACAAGATGGGGACCTGGATGGGGCACGTTGCCACAAGATGGGGACCTGGATGGGGCACGTTGCCACAAGATGGGGACCTGGATGGGGCACGTTGCCACAAGATGGGGACCTGGAAGGGGCACAGAGCCACAAGATGGGGACCTGGATGGGGCACAGAGCCACAAGATGGGGACCTGGATGGGGCACAGAGCCACAAGATGGGGACCTGGATGGGGCACATTAGTACAAGATGGGCGCCAGGATGGGGAACGTTGCCACAGGATGGGGACCTGGATGGGGCACATTAGTACAAGATGTTTTCCATTATTACTATATGATGCTAATTGTAAGACAATATTACTGTATGTGGCCAATTGGGGGAAATAAAATTGTAAAAAAAATAAAATAAAGCATGAAAAAATATTGGGCACTAAAAATGCTGTTTTATATGTAAACTAAAGTAAACACAAAAAAGTGCACGTTTATTATCACCACATCCATAACGACCCAAGCCATAAAAAAATAAACACGGCAAAAATGTTCAAAAGGTGTATACAAAAAAAATGGTATCACTAAAAATGTCACATTGAACAAAGAATGCGGCCCCCCAAATTCAAATTTTTTCCATGTGCGGCCCATATACCCAGCCGAGTTTGAGACCCCTGGTATAACTGATCATTAGACGTAGAACATTACTGTGTAATGTTTTGTACCATCAATCTACATCTTTCTGAAGTTGCATAAGAATGGGTAATTGTCTCCCTGGAGAGTATGGCAGAAGTAGCACACCAATTTAGAGACTAAGTTACCCTCTCTGGAATAACGATGTTCCTTAGGGAAAGTTGACTGAAACTGCGTAGAATTTCAGGGAATCCTCAGTGGGAATATATGAAAATTGTTCTCCTCTACAAATAAGTAAATTGCTGCTGAAGTCCAAAATCTGTGGTTACCATTACTCAAGAAGTCCTAGAACATGACTTTGTTATTAGCTAGTGAGTCATCTATCTCTGATTACTTTTATTTTGGTGTTATGGACCTTATCAAGTAGGAATCCTTGAATGATTTCACATTGATCGTATATTACACTGTTCTTCGCTGTGTACAAGTCTGTGTATAAACCATATAATGTCAATATTTATTTATGGCCAGAACTGTATTTTTCAGGGCAACATTGCCTTTTTAACCCCTTAACTTAGAAGTCTTCTTACACTTTCTCTGTTGTAACTTAAATTGAGCACCAGTTCTTAAATAATTGTGTATTTATAGGTCAGTCGCCACATTCCACTTTTGAAAAGTTATTCTATATGCTTCTTGGGAGGCATAAAAAACAAAACAAGAGTTGGGGTGAGGGGAAATTCATCCAAGTTTTTACACAAGAAAACTGTAAAATATTAAGTTGTGCACAATTTTTGCGACTTGCTGTTTTCACTCCAGTTAGAAGTGGCTCTCAGAAAATCTATAGATAATGTATAGTCAGAGCCTGGTGTGGACGGGGCAGCTTTCTCCGCTCTGCTGCATTGCTAAATCTGTAAACTTTGTGGTAAATCTGTTGCACCCAGTAAACTAATTGATGCATCTTTGGATTCAGCTTTTTTGTCTAAATCATGCTGCTCTCAGATTAGGAAGTAAAAACCTGCTGATAGATTCCCTTTAATTCTGCGCCTGGATGCAGAGGTGCTCAGCAGAATACGAACTACAGGAATGCATATGGCCTACTGTAAAATTTGGTAGGGGAGAGGTAATGGTACTTTGCTGTTTCATAAAACATTGCTGCACGTTGTATCCATTTTTTATGCAGTCAGTATTAGGCTGTGTGCCCATGATGCAGAAATGAAGCAGAAAATTTCTGCATCTCCCTGGCAGAAAAAACGCATGCAGATTGTGCATGTGCTTTTCCTGCCAAATACATGCGGATTTGAAGCTTATTCACATGCTTTTCTGCATGCGGATTGACAAGCACTTTCCAGGCGATTTTAGCATCACTCGGAAAGTGCTTGACAACTAGGTCATACTATATAAATCCATGCAAACAGCATGGATTTATATAGTGTGACCGTAAGAATGTTTAAAAAAAAAACCTATACTTACCTTCTGATGGCCCAGCGTGTGTTGCTGCGCTCCTTCCTGGCTGCCAGCTGATCGCGGGACACTGCACTGAAGGGCCTGCGGTCACATGACTGTGACGTCACCGCAGGTCCTTCAGTCCTGCCCGCAAGCACAGGGAAGGAGACCGGGAGCCGTCGGAAGGTGAATATAATCTTTTTTTTTTTTTTATTAATTTTATTATTTTTTTTTTTACAGGTACATTGGTAGCCAGGTCTGGATGAGAGTCTCCTCTTCTCCAAACCCGGGTACCATCTGCACATTGAAACGCATATAATCCGTGAGTACAAATGTACTGACACGGATTATGTGTCTCAATGCACGTCAATGGCGGCGATTACGCCACGCTTCCGCAAAATTAATGAACATGCTGCGGATTTTTGAGCGCAGCATAAACGCTGCGGAAAAATCCGCAGCATGGGCATTGACAGTGCAGCTTGTCATTGGGGACCATGGGGGGCGGATTACTATGCGTTTTTGAAGCGTTCATGCTGTGGAAATTCCGCAACATAAACGCTTGCAAAACGCATCGTGGGCACTCAGCCTTAACGCTACTCTGTTTTCCATTACATACACAATAGAATGTTTACTAAGATAGACCTATTATTTACTTGTATTAAAGCACCACTCCAGGGTTTGTTTTTTTAAGTTCTCTGACCCTAGTATTATATTTACCAACTGTCATCTTCAGCTGTTCCTTGTGCCGCCATCTTGTGACTGCAATATCTGCCTGACCGGAAGTGAGAGGTAACGGTCAAACTCTGTCAATATAAATCTTCATAGATCTCTCATGAGTCTCGTTCTGGCTGTCAGACTAACATTGAGAAGTGACTTCCGGCTTGCGCAGCAAACGCCAGTGTGATCTGGCAGGTCACAAACAGCAGAAGATGACCGGAGCGGCGCCTGGAACAGATGAAGACTGTGGCTGACGCGTATGATACTAGGGGCAGGGACCTTAAATTAGCAGCCCCACTCCAATGGTAGATTTAAAAAAAACAAAACAAAACAAAAAAAAACGCTGGAATGGTGCTTTAAAGTAGATTTCTAATTGAAAACAAGAAGAAACTCAATGTGTCTTTTCTTTATTCCACCACCTCTTAAACTTTATTGCTTATCCACCACCTTCACAGTAACTGGGGCGAGATCTACCTGTTACCACACTGGCGCGCACAGACAGAAAGGGGCCCCTGTGCGAGACAAAGATACTGTATGGGTCCTTTGCTGTCCAATAGATCATCTAATTGCACAATGCCACCAGCTTTGGAGGTAGAAATGGGCCCCCTTACCTCATGGGCCCCTGTGCAGCTGCACATGTTGCACCAATGATATGTTTGCCCCTGGGTTAACATCCATTTCTATTTGTTCTGTGGTTATATGTGAGCAAACTGTTTTATATTGAGGCTTTCTTATTTGTAGTTCTCCTATGCATATATTCACCTCCAAATTCTCCCACTATTTGTATTTTTATGCTAGCCTATCTTCAGCCCAATTGCTACCCAGATTACATCATTACTCTTATTTTGTCTATTTATTTTACTCGCTTATATAGCGCCATTCATACCACAGCGCTTTACGGTAGTCATCCCTGTCCCATTGGGGCATACAAGCTAAATTCCCTATTACACTTATCTTTAGAGTGTGGGATGAAAGTGGAGTACTCTGAAGAAATCCACGCAAACACGGGAAGCCATTTCTCACAAGTTTCGCTGCTTATCTTTACAGCTCTGAAGGAAAAAAGGAGGGGAGATCTCACCGTACTGTATCATTGCATGCCTGTGTCCATCTCGATGAGTGCCTTATCCGGAGCTGCTGATCCGCAGAGTACTGCCAACATGTGGATATTTTAACTTATTTGATATGAAATAAAGTCCTAATAATTTTTACCTGGAGGGGCCTTTTCTATCTTCTCAGCTCATAAGAGTAGAGACTACTGAAAATTACTAAATCTATCTATATGGGAATAAATCTAAATATTTATTTTCTATATATTATCTATTTTATAGTCCCATAAAATCATCCAGTTTCCTCACTGGCCATTAAAGCAGTCACAATATGCTTTAATAAGCTTAGCTGTATAGATTAGGACAGAATGAGCAGAATAATGTCGTCATTATTAGAGGGTGTATGTGGTAATGATCGCTGTGTTGTACTGCTGGGGGTCTAATTAAGACAGAAAAGCATGCACACCCTGCTGTGCTGTCTATAAAAACAATACAGGATGAAAATGTATCTCCAGTATGGCTGCCGCCAGGAAAGTCTACAAGAAAATACAAAGTGCACATTATTATCTGTTATATAGACTTACATTGAAATTATAATGCACAAAAAACATTCCTTTGCATTTGTGGTAAAATATGTTTGCAAAAAAAAAACTCCCTTCTACTTTTATTTCACTAGTATAAAACTGTCTTGAATCATAAGCAATAAGTCGGGAACTCTCCTGAAGGCCAAAGGTTGGATGGGTTCTTAATACTGAGAGTTTTTTCTGTTTGTTTAACTCATGTCCCATTCTTCCCTTTTCTTTTACAATTTTTGGTTATTGTTTAGTGATGAGCGAGCACTAAATTGCTCGGGTACTCGTTGCTCTGGTCGAGCAAATTGGAATACTCGGGTGCTCGACCCGAGCAACGAGCCCAATGTAAGTCTATGGGAAACTCGAGCATTTTTCAGGCTGTGCCCCCCGGCGGTCTCCAGAGGGCCTAAATATTGTCCAAATCGATGGGAACAGTGCTCAAATGACATGGGAACAACATGGGGAAGACCCCTGGAAGCATTTCTGACTCCCAGGTCACTGCTGTCAACAACGTTGTCAGAGTATTACGCCACTTTTACAGACTCACAATAAAACATACAAAAACAAAATGGATTTTCCTTGGAAATATATTAAGGAACATTCTTTCCAGTGTAATGACTTGAATATAAGGCCAAATAAATAACCAAAACCAAAAATTATTTTCCACACCTTGGGCTATGTTTACACGTAGTGTTTTTGATGCGTTATTTCACTTTTGCATTGCTTTCAACCTTGACAAATGCATTCACTGGGAAATGTAATTTTAACATCTTACAACCTTATCTGGCCATGTGGTGTGTGACACATCATCAGACACATGCATACAGTGCTGAAAAGACATGGGAACAGCATGGTGAAGACCTCTGGAAGCATTTCTGACTCCCAGGTCACTGCCTAAAAGTGTGCCCATCATAAGTGATCCTTGGCGCATGCGAAGATGCCTCCCGCCATGCACCTGTTGTCACAGACTTGCAACAATCACCATCCACGTCTTGTCCCAGTGCAGTGTTCAGTTGTCCCTACCCCATTCCTTGGAATGCAAGCGCAAGTATGCAGCCAGCCACCCACCCACCCACAGGCTGCAATACTATACTGACAATTTTTTGACAGCTGCTTGCACTTGAAATGTGGCCTTTTAGGCTCGTGGAGGTGGAAGCTTTTTATAACCTCATGCCAGCTGCGGCCGGGTGTCCATACTCAGTCCCCAGCCGCCACTGTTTCTCCCGGTGTCGTCTCCGCCTTCCACAAGCACAGGTCCCACAACATTACCCATGCCCTCCCCAGTGCACTTACTGGGAAGGACCGCCTAACCACAAACACGTGGACAGGTGAATGTGGCCAGGGACGGTACGGAGCCAGTCCACAGCTTTTTTTGCTGAGTTGTATTTCACCACAGCCATATTCTTTAGCTTGGTGAAAGGACTTGGGAAACCATATCTACCCAGCTGTCATTTCTCCCAGGAAGTCCTCTAAAGCTGGTTTCACTTGAAATGTGGCCTTTTAGGCTCGTGGAGGCGGAAGCTCTTCATAAACTCATGCCGGCGGCGGCCGGCTGTCCATACTTGGTCCCCAGCCGCCACTATTTCTCCCGGTATCGTCTCCGCCTTCCACAAGCACAGGTCCCACAACATTACCCGTGCCCTACCCAGTGCACTTACTGGGAAGGACCACCTAATCACAAACACGTGGACTGGTGAATGTGGCCAGGGACAGTACGGAGCCAGTCCACAGCTTTTTTTGCTGAGAGTTGTATTTAGCTCGGTGAAAGGACTGGCATAGAGGGAAACCGTATCTACCCTGTGTGTCATTTCTCCCAGGAAGTACTCTAATGCTGCTTGTTGCAGAAGCAATGGCAGCCTGTCCAACATCAACTCGCACTTGTCGGTGGTGCTTTGACACACAAACATTTTTCTTTGTGCATTTAATTTCATGAATACAGAGTTGGACAATGGCCTGATCGGCAATGCGGTTTAAAAAATAACATGCATAAGCATGTCATATCCACATTAAAATAGCAGCCATAGAGTGTCCGGAAACCTTCCCCCACACTTTTCTCAGCCAGGGCTGCTTCTCGGCGGGGTTGGACGGGCCCACCAGAGAACCGGAGACTCCTATGGTGGGCATTGGCTTCTCCTTCAGGAGAGTTCATAATGCCGAGGTTAGGCCATGATGATGATAGAGGCCACCATCTGCTTAGTTTTCTGTTACTTGGAATGCAAGCGCAAGTATGCAGCCAGCCACCCACCCACAGGTCGCAACACTAAACTGCCAGATTTCTGGGCAGCTGCTTGCACTTGAAATATGGCCTTTTAGGCTCGTGGAGGTGGAAGCTTTTTACAACCTCATGCCAGCGGCGGCCGGGTGTCCATACTCAGTCCCCAGCCGCCACTGTTTCTCCCAGAGTCGTCTCTGCCTTCCACAAGCACGGGTCCCACAACATTACCCGTGCACTTACTGGGAAGGACCGCCTAAGCACAAACACGTGGACAGGTGAATATGGCCAGGGACGGTACGGAGCCAGTCCACAGCTTTTTTTTGCTGAGTTGTATTTCACCACAGCCATATTCTTTAGCTTGGTGAAAGGACTTGGGAAACCATATCTACCCAGCTGTCATTTCTCCCAGGAAGTTTTCTAAAGCTGGTTTCACTTGAAATGTGGCCTTTTAGGCTCGTGGAGGCAGAAGCTTTTCACAACCTCATGCTGGCGGCTGGGTCCATACTGGGTCCATACTCTGTCCCCAGCCGCCATTATTTTTCCCGGTATCGTCTCCGCCTTCCACAAGCACGGGTCCCACAACATTACCCGTGCCCTCCACAGTGCACTTACTGGGAAGGACCGCCTACCCACAAACACGTGGACAGGTGAACGGTACAGAGCCAGTCCTCAGCTTTTTTTGCTGAGAGTTGTATTTAGCTCGGTGAAAGGACTGGCATAGAGGGAAACCGTATCTACTCTGGGTGTCATTTCTCCATCACCAGGTTCTGCCCATTGTCACATACTACCATGCCTGGCTGTATGTTCAGCGGTGAGAGCCACATATCAGGCTGCTGTGTTACAGCTTTCAACAACTCTGCAGCGCTGGGCGGTTTGTCATTTAAGAATTAAGCATGTTATCTGCAGCACAGTCTGTTGCCGCTTGGCCAAGGCAGTGCTGCAGTGCTGTCAGCTTGTTACTGATGTGGTCATTTCGGAGATGGAGGAGGAGGTGCAGGAGCTGACCAATGTGATTACATTGAGGTTAAATTGGTAACGCTGTTTTTTTATACTAAAGAAAGATCCTATTGTTTTGGTTTTCTACGTTATTTTTTAAGACAAATGCATTCACTGGGAAATGTCATTTTAACATTTTACAACCTTATCTGGCAATGTGGTGTGTGACATATCATCAGACACATCCTGTTTTATTTATGATGGAGGGACTCTGAAAGTCATAAAGCCTATTTTTATAGGGCCATCAGACGGCCTTTACTATTCTTAAAAGGCCAGCAGTCGGCCCTCGCTATTGTTAGAGAGCCATCAGCCGGCTATGCTTTGTTGTTCTTATTATTAACAAGTGGGTCTCCTATACTGTTATTGCGTATCCAGTGACTGCAAGGGCTGCCAAAAATTTGGACGCAACCCAATACCCCTTTGAAGAGACATAGAGGAGGGTCTCAGAAAAAAAAATGTTCCCATTATAAAGGAGCGGGTTTCCTATAGTGGTAATGCCCATGCTGTGACTGCAAGGGCTGCCAAAATTTGGGAAAAAACCCACTAAGAATTTAAAGACACATAGAGCAGAAGAAAGGAGAGAGTCTGCTGCTATACAGTTATAGGGTATGCAGTGAGTCCAACGGCTGAACAATTTTAGGTAAAACCCCACTAAAAATTTAAAGACACATAGATCAGGGCCACAGTAACAAGTACGACATGTTACGTTTAGAAAGGAGAGAGTCTGCTATACAGTTATAGGGTATGCAGTGAGTCCAAAGGCTGACCAATTTTAGGAAAAACCCCACTAAGAATTTAAAGACACATGGAGCAGGGCCACAGTAATGACAAATTCCCATTAGAAAGGAGAGAGTCTGCTATACAGTTATAGGGTATGCAGTGAGTCCAACGGCTGACCAATTTTGGGAAAAACCCCACTAAGAATTTAAAGACACATAGAGCAGGGCCACAGTAACGACAAATTCCCGTAAGAAAGGAGAAAGTCTGCTATACAGTTATAGGGTAGGCAGTGAGTCCGAAGGCTGACCAATTTTAGGAAAAACCCCACTAAGAATTTAAAGACACACAAAGCAGGGCCTCAGTAACAAGTACGACATGTTCCCATTAGAAAGGAGAGGGTCTGTTATACAGTTATAGGGTATGCAGTAAGTCCAACGGCTGAACTATTTTAGGAAAAGCCCCACTAAGAATTTAAAGACACATAGAGCAGAGCCACAGTAACGACAAATTAGCATTAGAAAGGAGAGAGTCTGCTATACAGTTATAGGGTAGGCAGTGAGTCCAAAGGCTGACCAATTTTAAGAAAAACCCCACTAAGAATTTAAAGACACATAGAGCAGGGCCACATTAATGACAAATTCCCATAAGAAAGGAGAGCGTCCGCTATACAGTTATAGGGTATGCAGTGAGCTCAAAGGCTGACCAAATTTAGGAAAAACCCCACTAAGAATTTAAAGACACACAGAGCAGGGCCATAGTAACAAGTACGACATGTTCCCATTAGAAAGGAGAGAGTCTGCTATAGAGTTATAGGGTATGCAGTGAGTCCAACGGCTGACCAATTTTAGGAAAAACCCCACTTAGAATTTAAAGACACATAAAGCAGGGCCACAGTAACGACAATTCCCATTAGAAAGGAGAGAGTCTCCCATAGTGTTGACCTATGCAGTGAATGCAAGGGCTGCCAAAAATTTGGAGGCACTTCAATGCCCTTTGGAAGAGACTTGGAGGAGGGCCTCATAATAAAATGTTTCCATTAGAAAGGAGCGGGCCTCCTATACTTGTAATGCCCATGCACTAAGTGTATGGGCTGACAAACATTTACCCCTGGGGGGTATACATGAACATACTGTATAAAAATTTTTTTTACAGGCATCATAAACACCCTTTAAAAAAATTATGTGGGTGTTGCATCATGGATCACTGTCACCCTGGTGATATGGTGGTGGAGGATGAGGAGGAGGACAAGAGCAAATAGCCAAAATCAGGAAGCGTATACCCATGTGTGGGTGTGAAGAGGTGCATAGGAAAAAAGACACTGGATTTGAGTTTATGTTACTCTCCTATCATTCGATGGTGTTGAGAAGTCTGGCCCAATCCAGCCCTTGTTCATTTTTATAAGAGTCAGCCTGTCAGAATTTTCAGTTGACAGGCGGATGCGCTTATCAGTTATAATTCCACCAGCGGCACTAAAAACCCGCTCTGATAAAACGCTGGTGGCAGGGCAGGCCAGGACCTCCAAGGCATAGAGAGCCAGTTTATGCCACGTATCCAGCTTGGATACCCAATAATTATAAGGCACAGAGGAATCAGGGAGGACGTTGGTACGGTGGGCAAGGTACTCCCTCAGCATCTTCCAAAACTTTGCACTCCTTGTGAGAGTACCCCGTGCCTCAGGCCCTGTGCGATGGGAGGGTCTGAGAAAACTCTCCCAGAACTTTGACAGTGTTCCCCTGCCTCTGCTGGATTGGAGTTGTGTCTCTCTCGCCTGTACTCCTTGGTTGTCCAACGAAGTGTGCCCTCTGCCGCCAGCGTTTTCAGATGGGAATTTTTTTAATAGTTCCGCAACAAGGGCCTTCTGGTACAGCCCCATTTTTGTAGACCTGTGCACCTCAGGAATAAGAGATATAAAGTTCTCCTTGTAGCGTGGGTCTAGAACTGTCACCAACCAGTAATGACTGTCACCCAAAATTTTGAGAACGCGAGTGTCATGGGAAAGGCAGCGTAACATGAACTCAGCCATGCGTACCAGACTACTAACAGGCAAGACTTCTGTGTACTCACCAAGAGGATGACTGACCATGCTCTCCTCCTCCTCCTCTCTGTCCTCTGGCCATCCATGCTGAACAGACGGTATGACAGTTGTGCAGGTAGTACCGTCTATAGTGCAGGAAACTAGCTCCTGTCCTTCTTCCTCCTCCTCCTCTTCCTCATTGTCACCCAATACACGTTGGGATGAGATGAGGCTTGGCTGTGTGTAATCACCCTGTATGGTTCCTTGCTCCATCTCATCGTGCTCCGCCTGCAATGCATCCTTTTTGATTGTGAGCAGAGAGCGTTTCAGAACACAGAGAAGCTTGATGGTGACACTAATTATGGTGTCATCACCGCTCACCATCTTGGTGGAGTCCTCAAAGTTTTGGAGGATGGTACATATGTCTGACATCCATGTCCACTCCTGAGGTCTTATGTGTGGAGTCTGAATTGAATACCCACGGCCTTGTTGATGCTGGTACTCAACAACTGCCCTCTTCTGCTCACAAATCCTTCCCAACATCTGCAGTGTAGCGTTCCAACGCATGGGGACATCACACACCAGTCTGTGATCCGGAAGCTGCAAACGCTGCTGAAACACAGCAAGGGCGGCGGAAACTGTAGCTGACTTTCTAAAATGGGCACACAGGCGGCGTACTTTAACAAGCAGACTGGGAGAAATAGTAGCGGCTGGGGACTGAGTACAGAGGGACGGCCGCCGCCATCAGGTTGTGGAATGCTTTCGTCTCCACGAGCCTAAAAGGCAACATTTCGAGCGCAAGCAGTTGTGAAATGTGAGAATTTAGTAGTGTGGCCTGTGGGGCTTTGGCTGCATATTTTCACTTGCGTTCCAAGGACTGGGGTATGGACAACTGAACGCTGCGCTGGGACAAGGACATGGACGTGCTTCCTGATGCTGCTACTTGAGAGTGTGCAACGACAGGTGCAGGGCAGGAGGCATTTTCGCATGCACCATGAACAGGGGATTGGCTTGCATGCACAACAGCGGAAGAAGCAATGGTGCCACCAGCAGACACTGTTCCTGGACCCTGGGGTTCGGCCCAAAAAGTCGGGTGCTTTGCTGCCATGTGCCTGATCATGCTGGTGGTGGTCAGGCTGTTCGTTTTGCCACCCCTGCTGATGCTGGCCTGGCAGGTGGTGCAAATGGCCTTTTTGAGGTTATTGGCAGAGTCTTTAAAAAACAACCAGACTCGGGAAGACCTAACAGTTGTACTGGAAACTTCCTTCGTGATCTTGGTACGGGGAACGGTTGCCTGCCTTCTGTCTGCGGCCACCACACTGCTTCTTCCTGCCTGTTGGGGTGCACTGCCTCCCTTCCCCTGTGTGCTGCTGTCCTCGCTCTGCATGTCCTCCTGCCAGGTTGGGTCAGTTACTATATCATCCACCACCTTGTCTTCCACTTCCGCACCCTGGTCCTCCTCCTGACTTTCTGGCAATTGTGTCTCATCATCGTACACCTCTTGTGACACTTTCCCACCGTCACCTTCATGTGACCGTGGCTGCTCAAATATTTGGGCATCGCTACACGCGATCTCTTCTTGCCCTGCTTCAAGTGGACCGGGCGAGAGGCCCAAATCTATAAATGGAAAAGTGAACAGCTCTTCAGAGTGTCCAAGTGTGGGATCAGGTGTCTCTGGGCACTCGGCATGGTGGGAGGAAGGAGGATCAGGTTGAGGAATATGCGGTCCAGACTCACGGCTACTGAGACTTGACTGTGTGGAAGACAGGGTGGTGGTGGTGGTGGTGGCTAAGTGACTGGAAAGATTATCCGCTATCCAACCAACAACCTTTTGATACTGCTCTGGGTTCAATAGTGGTGTGCTGCGGTCCCCTAGAAAATGGGACAGGAAGGTCAGGCGAGAAGATGTGAGTGTTTGTTGTGGCACAATTTCAGCTTTCCCACGGCCTTGTCCTCAGCCTCTGCATGCACCATTACCATCATGTCCAGTTCCCCGTCCCTTGCCACATGCCTTGCCCATTTTAAATAGAGGACAGTATCTTCCACGCTCACTACAAATGACTGAGTTTGGAGCGAACTTATATGTGATCCGCGTGACGGAGAAAACAGAGTTTTAAATACCTGGCCTGTAGGTAAGTAGTTTGAACAGCAAACTGCGGTGAATTGCTTCAATGACACACTAAAGGAAATTTTTAATGGAGGCCAGAAATGGCAGTATTTTCTGACAAATTATATGTGATCCGTGTGCCTTTGTATAGAAATATCTAACAGCAGCAGAAGGCAGAATTGGAATGGAGCCTCTTGTGCTATATGCACTGCAGTCTGCTATATACCCTGCCTGCCAGCCTATATACACTGCCTGCCTGATATCTCTGCAGATGAATTAGTTAGTCCTCAAAAGGACTGTTTGTTAAGATGTTTGTTAAGATGGATATGTGTAATGTACAGTTTTTCTCTCTAATGTACATAGTGGACAAAAAAATTTTTCCAAATGTTTATTCATTACACTATCATTTCCAGAGTAAACAGTAAAATGTATTTGCGTTACTATTAATAGATGTTCTGTAATTATGGAAATAAATTAATAATTAAGAGAAGATTGAAGAGATCTGTATTTCATGAGGATCCATATTGACAAATATCTTGCTAGATTGCCAAATTCTATTAGACCCAGAACATATCATCACTAAGCTGCAAACCAGCTTTCCCACCCAGCATCATCCGCAGTCTCACAACATATTATCACTGAACTGTAAACCTGCTTTCCCAGCATCAACAACAGTTTTATAACGTATCATCACTAAATTACAATCCACTTTTTCCAGTATTGGCAGTAGTCTATACAAATATCCTCACTCAACTGCTACCAAGCTTTCCTGGCATTATCAGAAGCTTCAGTACATAACATCACTGAGCTGTAACCCAGCTTTCTCATTGTCAGCAACAGTCTCAAAACGAATCATCACAGAGCTACAACGCAGCTTTCTCATTGTCAGCAGTAGTCTCAAAACGAATCATGGAGCTACAACGCAGCTTTCTCATTGTCAGCAGCAGTCTCAAAACATATCATCATGGAGCTACAATGCAGCTTTCTCATTGTCAGCAGCAGTTTCAAAACAAATCATCATGGAGCTACAATGCAGCTTTCTGATTGTCAGCAGCAGTCTCAAAGTGTATCATCACGAAGCTGCAACCCAGCTTTCCTAGCATCAGCTACAGTCTCCGTACATGTTACTGAGCTGTAAACCAGGTTTCATACTGTACCAGGTATCTCCTGATGATGTTCAGTAGTGTTAATATTTTTCAGGTGGGCACAAAAGGACCATCAACCACACTTTTATGGCAACCTTAAGAAGGCAGACGCTGTCAAAACGTAGACCGGACAGAGCTAAAAGTGACTCTGCCTCATTGTGCATGCTGAGGTCTGGATAGGACAGAAGCGAACAATAGGGCAATACCACAAGAGAAATAACAGAGTGTGAGTGTGATGGTAGTGCTCAGTAGTATAATAATAATAATAATAATTATTTTTATAGCGCCAACATATTCCGCAGCACTTTACAATTTTAGGGGGGACTTGTACAGACAATACAGATGTTACAGAATAAGCATAACTCGGATATCAAAAGGAGTGAGGTCTCTGCTCGCAAGCTTACAGTCTATGAAAAAATAGGGGGGACACAAAAGGTAAAATGTACAAATATTGTATAATACAGCCATAATATGCTATGATATGCTAGTAGTGCTGGGCTGCGCTTGATGGAATAAAATTAAGGTTCTTATTCAACCCATGTGTTTCGGCGCCGAACTGGCACCTTTTTCAAGGTAAAAAAGAACAAAAATTTCATTATTGTGAATAGCTCTGTTGTGAGTTCCTTTTGAATCCTGTTTATCAGGGCTTTAGACAGAAGCTCCGATGGAGTCATAATGTGTGGAAAGAACATAATATGAACTTAGTTTTATACAAAGACATTTGCTTCAGCTGAGTGTGTGACTCGTGGAAGCCCTACCCTGGGAGATGGGGGACTCGGAGCCGGATCCTGTGATGTAGATGGGGTGCAGCCGTGGCCCGGACCCGCTCCGTGCCCAGGGTCGTCGCACTTTAAAAAGGATGGTTTGGGCTTGTCCGGGTTGAGTGACTGATCTCGACTACGCCACCTGTGGCACCTGGTGAAGGCCGCCAGCGCTGCTGCAGTCCGCTGAGGCAGGGTGTTATGGCAGCCGTCGTTGTTACTACTCCCCACAGGCGGAGTAGGGCCTCAGGGCAGATGGACAGGATGGAGGGGGTAGTAGTCTAGGAGGTCTGGTGCTGTGTAGTGTGGTGTAATGCAGAATAAAGAGTCCGGAGGCCATAGGGGTTAACTTCCAGGGTTTTTTACTCACGTTGAAGAGTACAGCTGCAAGGCTTCTCCCTGCTCCTCACGGAGTTCTGCAGTCACCAGAGACGGGGGGGTCCGACAACCTCCAAGTAAGTCCAGTGTTCGATCAGGACCCCGCACCAGAGTGTTCCTAGACTTCAGACCGGGTCCTTTCCTGTCTGTGTGTGTGTAGATAGGCCGGGTCTCCCTCTGAACTTCCCTCAGAAAAAGGGTACGGGTGGCAGCTCCGCTCCTTCCGTTACCCGGTGGGATCCTCAATGCCTACCGGGCTTTCCTGACCTGGACTTGGAGTAGCAAGGTCAGGTGTCGGGGGCCGGTACCCCTCTTGCAGCCGGAATCCCTCTGAATAGATCAGCATAGCGAGGACAGGTGGCGTATACCGCTCCGTCTGCATCCTCCCTGGGATCCATTTGCGGTGGAGCTACACTCCCGAGCTCCAGGCCGTCTTGGTCATGGTCCTTGACCGGGTTGAGACATCCATTATCTGCAACCTGTCCCTCGACCCAAGGCCAAGGTACGAGGGCCATGTCTCTGTCCTCTGCAGGCCCACACAGGATCCACGTTCAGCGTGGGAGATCACAATACAAGAGACATCAAAAGGCCAAGACCCAAGATGGCTGTGTATTAAATCTGAATTATTAAGTTTCACTAAAATGTGAGTCCTCCACCCTCACCCACTAAATGGTTCCCCTAACTCTTGGTTCCTCAGTCTCCCGAGTACCAGGAGGGGCAGCACCTAGTGCATTCTAGCTCTCTCTGGTGGGAGAAGTGTGCTGTTGGATGTGGAGGTGGGGTCCTGACCATCACACTGTTCTTACCTCAGAGGAGGAACACTACACTCCATTAGAGAAGTGCAGCATCCCTGTGGCGGTCGAACCCTCAGGGGCGCCACATGAGAACCCCCAATCTATCTACAGGGAAAAAAATTGTTTATTATACTCATCCCTCCTTTCTTCTTTAACTAAATTAAATTGGTCAGATGTGTCATTAGGGTAAGGAAGTGGTGAAGGTTACAGAAAATAACAGAAGATAAAAGTCCTCTTTACTATCTGTTATTTGATATAAGGACTTATGAATGAATATAAATAGTGCTAGGAAAAGGAAGCGCACAACCTGCATAGATATAAAACCAGTGTAGAATGTATCTAGCTCCATGCACATTAAATTAAAGTTGGCAATTTCAATCCAGACTATAATTCATTAGGTAAAAACATAAAGCCTTCATGACAAAACATTTTTTTTCGTTTTTCATAATTTGAAAAGATATATTTTTTTGGTATTTTTCAGCGTTGTACCTGATAAAGAAGGAAAAACGCGGTAATTCTGGAAACATTTTTCACATTAGTATATGCAGTATTCACAGTGTGGCATAAGTAATGAGGTATCTGTACTATGGGCTGTTACAGGCACAGTGATTGTAAATAGGTGTCTTATTTTGGGTCATTTTTTTTCCAAGTTTAAACATTTTCATTGGGAAAACTAGCATTTATTTTTTTTTTAAATTGTTTTTAAATTAAAACATTGTGGTGCAATGCACTTAAAATGCGTAGCTGTCCTAGCTCTGCTATGCACTATGTTTTAGCCTTCCTAGTTATCTGACCTTTAACCACTGTCTTGGACTTTTTTATTTACCCACAAATAAAGAAACTTTGTTTGTTCATGAAGCCAGAGTATCCATTTTCTGCATTGGTTGTCTTCTGTAGCCGGCAACTGACTTCCGTGTGCCAGCACTGGCAGCGCATGACCATGACTACCGCTCGTGACAGGCATGCCAACGTCAGCTGCCGACCTCTGATTAGCCAGCAGTGTGTATTGCAGCACAGTGAGCTGTGGGGTCCTCAGGCACACATCCAGCTGAAGTTGGCACTGGTGTTGGCGGGCTCCCCCTCCCGTACGGGCTGTGCTGCAGTCGCACCCTCTGTGACCATGGTTGTTACGCCCTTGTGCAGAGAGACTGTGCATGAGAGAAGGAAATAAAGCCTCCCTACACACACACGAATGCATGCACGCACATACACACACTGCTACTCTAAGAACTGGTTAATTGAGTTCAGCCTTCTTTTCAGGGTGCAATATTATTGCTAATGCTAAAGATTTTGCACTCCGGTTTTCAGTTCTTATCTCTGCATGAAGGAGAAGAAGACTGATTGCAGTATTAAGATTGGGAGTACATGGGGCTCAGCAAGAACATTGATCAGTACATTCTGATGATGGTACTAAATCATGGCACATGGTGCAGTGCTCCAGTGACGGACACAGAAGAGGGCCCTTGTGCAAGAACAGTATTTGGGCCCGTTTGTGTCTTGACAGGACCTGCTGGTTGATTTGAAGGTGAAAATGGGTCTCTTACCTCTTGGCCCCCTGTGCGGCTGCACATTTGCACCAATGATATGTCCGTTCCTGCAGTGCCCCTGAGTTTGGATTAACATCATAGTAGATAGTGCCCATATGTTCTGGAGCTGAACTCCTGCAACTTAGCAAATTAGAATTGAAGTTTGCAAAGGTGGAAAACGTCTGAAAAATACATTTTAGTGATAACGAAGCGCTCAGGAATACTATAACACAAAAATTGTGGCTTCTTCTTTCTAACGTGCCTAGTATCATTGATGCAGTCCTTGAAAAAAAGCCGCGGAAAGAAAGTATGAACAACTTTTAGCTCCTCTCTAAGAGAAAAACAATTACGAACAATATCAAATTATGTATAGTTTTCTAAAACATATAGCTACCTCCCTAAAATGTAAAATTGTTAGACACTGAATTATTGAGATGCTGCTTCAGTCATTAGTAATTATAGACTTCAATATTTGTGTTACAGACAATAAAATATGTTACCCAAAGTAATGAAATGCACAAAATATAGAAGCTAAAGAATGACCTCGGAGCAGAAGTGTGATATCATTTTATAATATATAATTTATCTGTGACATTAGATTTCTTGGCCTCATTGGTTGTCAATAACTGTATTACATACAATGAGCACAAGCATTAGTGTGTAACAGTAACACTGGTGAACCACCAAATAGAATCGATCTGTACTTTCCAAGATTGCGCTTGTTATAAGTGGACACTGAACTACACTAGAAAAACAAATACAGTCATGGCGGAAAGTGTTGGCACCCTTGAAATTGTTCCATAAAATGAAGTATTTCTCCCAGAAAATTATTGCAATTACACATGTTTTGTTATACACAGGTTTATTTCCTTTGTGTGTATTGGAGCAATACAAAATAAACAGAAAAAAAGGCAAATTGGACATAGTTTCAAAACCTCAAAAATGGGCCGGACAAAATTGTTGGCACCCCCAACTTAATATTTGGATACACACACTTTGGAATAAATAACTGCAATCATTCGCTTCCTGTAACCATCAGCAAGCTCCTTACACCTCTCAACTGGAATTTTGGAGCACTCTTCTTTCGCAAACTGTTCCAGATCTCTCATATTTGAAGGGTGCCTTCTCCCAACAGCAATTTTAAGATCTCTACACAGATGTTCAATGGGATTTAGATCCAGACTCATTGCTGACCACTTCAGAACTCTCCAGCGCTTTGTTTCCATCTATTTTTGGAAGCTTCATGAAGTATGTTTGTGGTCATTGTCCTGCTGGAAGACCCATGACCTAGGACGCAAACCCAGCTTTCTGACACTGGGCACTACATTGTGACCCAAAATCCTTTGGTAATCTTCAGATTTCATGATTCATTGCACACAGTTAAGGCACCCAGTGCCAGAGACAACTAAACAACCTCAAAACATCTTTGAATCTCCACCATATTTGACTGTAGGTACTGTGTTTTTTTTCTTTGTAGGCCTCATTCCATTTTCAGTAAACATTAGAATGATGTTTTTTTACCAAGAGTCTCTATCTTGGTCTCACCAGTCCACAAGACGCTTTCCCAAAAAGGATCTTGGTTTGCTCACGTACATTTTGGTAAACTGCAGTCTAGCTTTTTTATGTCTCTCTGTCAGCAGTAGTGTCCTCCTGGGTCTCCTGCCATAGCGTTTCATTTCATTCAAATGTCAACAGATAGTTTGCGCTGACATTGATGCCTCCTGAGCCTGCAGGACAGCTTAAATTTCTTTGGAACTTTATTGGGGCTGCTTATCCACCATCCGGACTATCCTAGGTTGCAACCTTTCATCTATTTTTCTATGCAGTCCACATCCAGGGAGATTAACTACAGTGCCATGAACGAGCATCACATGCTTGAAACAAAGTTGTTTACCTACAATTTTGGAAAGGTGCCAACAATTTTGTCCGGCCTATTTTTGGGGTTTTCTGTGAAATTATGTCCAATTTGGCTGTTTTTCCTTTGTTTTTTTTTGTGTTGTTCCAATACACATAAAGGAAATAAACATGCGTATAACTAAACGTGTAATTGCAATAATTTTTTGGGAGAAATACTTAATTTAATTTTCTGGAACAATTTCAAGGGTGTCAACACTTTCGGCCATTACTACAGTATATGTGAGTTTCTGTTCACACTACCTTTATGGTGCATGTCTAAAGTATAGAATGGGAAAATGAGCAAAAGTATATGCTACACGTTTAGCCTTATATTTTTACAGCATTGAATATTTGTTACGCTCTATCACCACACACTGTCAGCAATCAAAAATCATAGTAATACAGAATTAATGAACAAAGTACAGTACACAATGATTGAAGTGAATGTGCACCTTCTAATAATGTAGTTTTTAGATCCTGAACTTTTTGCACATTGATTTCTATATATTTTATATAGAGGCTAACACTGTATAATTTGCTGCCAGATGAAAAGTGGTACAAATCTGTCTGCTAGAGGGAGCTCATACGTTTACTGTGTTCTATTTAGTTCAGTGTATAAAAGTTACGCGGTATGCTCTTAAGCTCCCCCTAGTGGTGGCTAGAATCAGACTATTTTATTATCTTTGCATGGATATTGGAGCTCTGTATCAGAAAGATATAAATATAAACATGTTAAAGTGGTTGTCCAGCACTTTAACATTAATTCTTAGGATAAGTCATCATTGTCTGATCGGTAGCAATGCGTCACCCGGTATCCCCACCAATCAGCTTTTCCCAGTTTCAGCAGCTGCCGGAACAGCACAGTTAGGGAGTAGCACAGCTCTGTCAACTGTATAGTGCCCGCGGCTGGGTGCTGCACATCCGCCCCCTATTTGAATCAATAGGGGACTGATATACAGAACCTGGCTGCGGCTACTATTCCATTGACAGAGTTGTGCTGCACAGCTCCATAACTAAGCAGTTTTGGCCTCCATCGACACCGGGACCAGCTGATTGGCATGGAAGCCGGGTGTTGCATCCCCAATAATCCGACACTGATGACCTATCCTAAGGATAGACCATCAAAGTTAAAGCCCTGCACAAGCACTTTAAGAATTTAACCCAGAATTTTGTACATTGGATTTAGATTGCAAAAAATAAAAATAGCTTTCTAGGGTGGAGATTTGCTTTAAAGGGAATCTGTCACATGGAAAAGTGCTATTCACCTGCAGTATGAGGTTAATCTGCAGATTAAACCCATATCTGCAGGTTAAGGGCTCATACTCATCTGCCAGAAAAGTGACGGCAAAAGTAAAGATGAGTGTCATGCGAGTGCAATGCAATTTTTTTCTCACCTAGCATCCGTATGACATCCGTATGCAATGCATTTTTTTTCTCTTCAACTATTATTCTGCAATCATTTACAGGACCATTTACAGTATTCTATGCTACAGAACGGTAGTGTTTCCGTAAAAATCGGACGCCATACGGATGATCTGTATGCCGTCCGTTTTTTTCTTGCACCAATTGACTTGCATTGGCGAGTCTCGTCCGATATATGCGGCCACTCGCAGCATGCTGCGATTTTTTTCTCATCCAGATTCCAGCTGAGAAAAAAATCGCAGATGAGCAGGGACTCATAGATTAACATTGGTCAGAGTGCGATCCGATTTTTTATCGGATTGCACTCTCCCATTTTTCACGCAGATGAGTATGAGCCCTACTAGCGTTTTTTCAAATGACAGGTTCACTTTAAGCTTTTGTGATGATACATGGTTCTTTTAACTGAGAAGGTTTTCATCTCCTTTTTCTGCTAAACTCTTCCTCGAATGCATCAAACATATTCTGGTCTCTACTAGTGTTGAGCAAATTTGTTCGGCGAATGTTTGAAAGTTTCAAATTCGGCACGAATATGGCACATTCGGGAACGCGAATACAGGGCAACCACGGCGTTTTGAACAGTTTTGTTAGCATAGTGCAAGTGTATGATGAGCGGTGACATGTGTCAGGTGAGTGTGGGGGCTGTGGAGAGCTTAGAACAGTTCAGATCAGCAGCGCACTGTTTTTTGTTTTTTTTCCTGTGGGCGGTAACTTTAACTGAGGAAAGCGCGGCCAGCCAGTCATAGCGCAGGAAGCATCTACACTGTCCAGACATAAGGGCTTCTGCAATTGGCTGCAGAAATCACATGTCCTCTCAATATAAAAAGCGGTCATGTTACCTCAGCGCCATTATATCCATGTCACTGCTGGAGACAGACGTAGCTCAGTGTTCTCCTGTGTAATGAGAGATATTAGCTAGATAGATGGGCACTTGTGTGGTAGTCAGATGTGTAGATAATTCCTGGCCTGTGTACCTCTGCAACCCCTGGTGCAGAACATTTTTGGTGTTCTTGTGCAAGTACTGAGATTCTGACAGAAACAGAGGGCCCATGCCATACAATAGTGCTGTGCACCGCTGGTATAGAGCTCCATGTCTCAGTATACCTTGAATCTTTTTTTGCACTTGCTAATGTAATTAAGCAAGCGCAGTGCACCTTTTCATTTAGTCGGGTTGAAATTGTGCTCTGCACAGTCTGCAGAGCTTCTTATTGCAGAGCACAAAATCAGGTTTTTTTCTGTTGCTATTGTGATATTGAAAGCTGTGTGCACTAAAGATTTTTTTAGTGTCAGATACTATTTTAGTGGAATTGAACTTCAGGTGGTTTCAGGGTAAAAAAAAATACATTTTTATTCATACTCCCATGACAGCACCACGAGAGAGAGAGGATCCGCCCATCATGGACAGGAAACCTACAGGTTTAAAAAGGGAGGCACCTCTCTCCCGCCTCAGTTTAGGTTTGTTGTCCATGATGGGAGACCTATCAGGTTCCTGCAGGATGAATATTGGAACAGTCTCTTGCCCAGAGGGATAGACAGGGTACCTGGAACGGTGAAGTTCCTGCCCTGGTCGGTCTTCTTCTTCCTGGAGACGCCACGGCAGGGCTCATTGGGGCACCTCCGTGTGCGTTGCGGTCAGCGTGACATCCCCTCGATAGAGCCGGATGGTCCGCTGTGTGTGTGGAACTGCATGCGGGTAAACCTCCCCCCCCCCCCCCCCCACGCTTCACTACAAGAGATCGGGGCCGCGCCGGCGGGGAATGTGCCCTATGCAGCAGCCCTCTCCCTGATGCATATATTAAAAAGTTGTGCCAGCCTTGTATTGACAAGGTGATGACGGAACAAACCACAGGGTTTTTTTTGGGTGTAAAAACTCTAATTAAAGAAGAAGTAGGCAAGGCTTTGCGAGGGAATTGTGAGGTCAGACATTCCCCTCAGGACCCTCGACCAGGCTCAAATTTCAACATCTCAGACATTTCTTCTTCTTCCCTATTCTGCTCTGATAGTGAATCTGAGAGACAATGTTTTCCTTTAAATGAGGTGGATGCCTTGGTGAAAGCTGTCCGTTCTACTATGGGCATTGTAGACACTAGACCAGAGAAGTCTCTGGAGGATGTTATGTTTGGAGGATTAGGTCAAAAAAAGAAAAGATCCTTCCCCATGAATACAAAGATTAAGGATCTCATTGGAAGAGAGTGGCAAAAGCCAGACAGAAAGGGCAGCATCCCTCCCTCTTTCAAAAGGAGGTATCCGTTTGATGATACCGCATGTTCCTCCTGGTCAAAGGCACCAAGGCTTGATGTGGCCATTGCTAAAGCATCAAAGAAGGCTTCCCTCCCCTTCGATGACATGGGAGCTTTAAGAGACCCCCTGGACAGACGAGCAGATACCTTTTTAACCCCTTAAGCCCCGCGGGTGGTTTGCACGTTAATGACCGGGCCAATTTTTACAATTCTGACCACTGTCACTTTATGAGGTAATTACTCTCGAACGCTTCAACGGATCCCCCTGATTCTGAGATTGTTTTTTCGTGACATATTGTACTTCATGATTGTGGAAAAATTTCTTCGATATCACTTGCGTTTATTTGTGAAAAAAACGGAAATTTGGCAAAAATTTTGAAAATTTTGCAATTTTCAAAATTTGAATTTTTAAGCCCTGAAATCAGAGCGATATGTCACACAAAAGAGTTAATAAATAACATTTCCCACATGTCTACTTTACATCAGCACAATTTTGGAACCAAAATTTTTTTTTGTTAGGGAGCTATAAGGGTTAAAAGTTGACCAGCGATTTCTCATTTTTCCAACAAAATTTACAAAACCATTTTTTTAGGGACCACATCACATTTGAAGTCACTTTGAGAGGTC
Source organism: Phyllobates terribilis (assembly GCF_046119375.1). NCBI lineage: Eukaryota > Metazoa > Chordata > Amphibia > Anura > Dendrobatidae > Phyllobates > Phyllobates terribilis. The sequence continues at coordinate 740,555,905 of NW_027362763.1, forward strand.
TTTATGACAGAAAATACCCAAAAGTGACACCATTCTAAAAACTGCACCCCTCAAGGTGCTCAAAACCACATTCAAGAACTTTATTAACCCTTCAGGTGCTTCACAGGAATTTTTTGAATGTGGAAGAAAAAAATGAACATTTAACTTTTTTCACAAAAATGTTAATTTAGACCCAATTTTTTTTATTTTCACAGGGGTAACAAGAAAAAATGGACCCCAAAATTTGTTGTGCAATTTCCCCTGGGCACGCAGATACCCAATATTTGGGGAAAAAATACTGTTTGGGCGCACGGCAGGGCTCGGAAGGGAAGGAGCGCTATTTGACTTTTTGATTGTAAAATTTGCTTGAATAATTAGCGGACGCCATGTTGTGTTTGGAGAGCCCATGTGTGCCCAAACTTTGGAGCTCCCCCACAAGTGACCCCATTTTGGAAACTAGACCCCCCAAGGCACCTTTCTAGATGCATAGTGAGCACTTGGAACCCCCAGGTGCTTCACAAATTGATTCGTAACAATGAAAAAGTGAAAAAAAAAAACACTTTTTCATTTTTATGAATCAATTTGTGAAGCACCTGAGTGTTCCAAGTGCTCACAATGCATCTAGATAAGTGCCTTGGGGGGTCTAGTTTCCAAAATGGGGTCACTTGTGGGGGAGCTCCAATGTTTGGGCACACAGCGGCTCTCCAAACGCAACATGGTGTCGCTAACAATTTGAGCCGATTTTCCGTTAAATTTGTTAGAGGACACCATGTTGCATTTAGAGAGTCCCTGTGTGCCCAAACATTGGAGCTCCCCCACAAGTGACCCCATTTTGGAAACTAGACCCCCCAAGGCACCTATCTAGATGCATAGTGAGCACTTGGAACCCCCAGGTGCTTCACAAATTGATTCGTAACAATGAAAAAGTGAAAAAAAAAACACTTTTTCATTTGTATGAATCAATTTGTGAAGCACCTGAGGGTTCCAAGTGCTCACTATGCATCTAGATAGGTGCCTTGGGTGGTCTAGTTTCCAAAATGGGGTCACTTGTGGGGGAGCTCCAATATTTGGGCACACAGCGGCTCTCTAAATGCAACATGGTGTCCGCTAACAAATTTAACGCAAAATTGGCTCAAATTGTTAGCGACACCATGTTGCGTTTGGAGAGCTGCTGTGTGCCCAAACATTGGAGCTCCCCCACAAGTGACCCCATTTTGGAAACTAGACCCCCCAAGGCACCTATCTAGATGCATAGTGAGCACTTGGAACCCCCAGGTGCTTCACAAATTGATTCGTAACAATGAAAAAGTGAAAAAAAAAACACTTTTTCATTTTTATGAATCAATTTGTGAAGCACCTGGGGGTTCCAACTGCTCACTATGCATCTAGATAGGTGCCTTGGGGGGTCTAGTTTCCAAAATGGGGTCACTTGTGGGAGAGCTCCAATGTTTGGGCACACAGGGACTCTCTAAATGCAACATGGTATCCGCTAACAAATTGAATGGAAAATCGGCTCAAATTGTTAGCGGACGCCACATTGCGTTTGGAGAGCCCCTCTGTGCCCAAACTTTGGAGCTCCCCCACAAGTGACCCCATTTTGGAAACTAGACCCCCCAAGGCACCTTTCTAGATGCATAGTGAGCACTTGGAACCCCCAGGTGCTTCACAAATTGATTCGTAATAATGAAAAAGTGAAAAAAAAAACACTTTTTCATTTTTACGAATTAATTTGTGAAGCACCTAGGGGTTCCAAGTGCTCACTATGCATCTAGATAGGTGCCTTGGGGGGTCTAGTTTCCAAAATGGGGTCACTTGTGGGGGAGCTCCAATGTTTGGGCACACAGGGACTCTCTAAATGCAACATGGTATCCGCTAACAAATTGAATGGAAAATCGGCTCAAATTGTTAGCGGACGCCACATTGCGTTTGGAGAGCCCCTCTGTGCCCAAACTTTGGAGCTCCCCCACAAGTGACCCCATTTTGGAAACTAGACCCCCCAAGGCACCTTTCTAGATGCATAGTGAGCACTTGGAACCCCCAGGTGCTTCACAAATTGATTCGTAATAATGAAAAAGTGAAAAAAAAAACACTTTTTCATTTTTACGAATTAATTTGTGAAGCACCTAGGGGTTCCAAGTGCTCACTATGCATCTAGATAGGTGCCTTGGGGGGTCTAGTTTCCAAAATGGGGTCACTTGTGGAGGAGCTCCAATGTTTGGGCACACAGGGACTCTCCAAATGCAACATGATATCCGCTAACAATTTGAGCCGACAATTTGTTAGCGGATATCATGTTGCATTTGGAGAGTCCCTGTGTGCCCAAACATTGGAGCTCCCCCACAAGTGACCCCATTTTGGAAACTAGACCCCCCAAGGCACCTATCTAGATTCATAGTGAGCACTTGGAACCCCAGGTGCTTCACAAATTGATTCATAAAAATGAAAAAGTGTTTTTTTTTTCACTTTTTCATTTTTACGAATCAATTTGTGAAGCACCTGGGGGTTCCAAGTGCTCACTATGCATCTAGAAAGGTGCCTTGGGGGGTCTAGTTTCCAAAATGGGGTCACTTGTGGGGGAGCTCCAAAGTTTGGGCACAGAGGGGCTCTCCAAACGCAATGTGGTGTCCGCTAACAATTTGAGCCGATTTTCCATTTAATTTGTTAGCGGATACCATGTTGCATTTAGAGAGTCCCTGTGTGCCCAAACATTGGAGCTCCCCCACAAGTGACCCCATTTTGGAAACTAGACCCCCCAAGGCACCTATCTAGATTCATAGTGAGCACTTGGAACCCCAGGTGCTTCACAAATTGATTCATAAAAATGAAAAAGTGTTTTTTTTTTCACTTTTTCATTTTTACGAATCAATTTGTGAAGCACCTGGGGGATCCAAGTGCTCACTATGCATCTAGAAAGGTGCCTTGGGGGGTCTAGTTTCCAAAATGGGGTCACTTGTGGGGGAGCTCCAAAGTTTGGGCACAGAGGGGCTCTCCAAACGCAATGTGGTGTCCGCTAACAATTTGAGCCGATTTTCCATTCAATTTGTTAGCGGATACCATGTTGCATTTAGAGAGTCCCTGTGTGCCCAAACATTGGAGCTCCCCCACAAGTGACCCCATTTTGGAAACTAGACCCCCCAAGGCACCTATCTAGATTCATAGTGAGCACTTGGAACCCCAGGTGCTTCACAAATTTATTCATAAAAATGAAAAAGTGTTTTATTTTCACTTTTTCATTTTTACGAATCAATTTGTAAAGCACCTGGGGGTTCTAAGTGCTCACTATGCATCTAGATAGGTGCCTTGGGGGGTCTAGTTTCCAAAATGGGGTCACTTGTGGGGGAGCTCCAATGTTTGGACACACAGGGGCTCTCCAAACGCAACATGGCGTCCGCTAACAATTTGAGCCGATTTTCCATTCAATTTGTTAGCGGACACCATGTCGCGTTTGGAGAGCCCGTGATGTGCCTAAACAGTGGAGCTCCCCCACAAGTGTCCCCATTTTGGAAACTATACCCCTCAAAGATTTTATTAAGGTGTATAGTGAACATTTTGAACCCAGAGGTACGGCACATTATTTGTTTACATTAGGTCATCATATTGAATAAGTTTTCATTATTCTTGAGCGCAAGTGCTCGCTACTTGAGTTTGCATCGGGTACTCAGGTATGCACCATGTACAGCGTGTGCTCGAGTGACATGCTCGAGTCCCTGCTCCGCATGTTTCACGGTTATTAGACACCCAAAAAAAAACATGCGGGGATCGCTCGTGCATGGCAGGCAATCCCCGTAAAGTTTTTTGGCCGCGAAGCATATGGGGCAGAGACTCGAGCATGTCACTCAAATACCCACGATACTAAATGCATACCAGAGCACCCGATGCAAACTCAAGTAGCGAGCACTTGCTCTCAACACTAGTCGCCATATCGTCATCTTTTTTTCTTACTTTTGAAAAAAATCCCAACCCCAGCCCTAACCCTAGCACAACCCTAGCCCCAGCACAACCCTAGCCCCAGCACAACCCTAGCCCCAGCACAACCCTAGCCCCAGCACAACCCTAGCCCCAGCACAACCCTAGCCCCAAACCCAGCCCTAACCCTAGCCCAATCCTAACTCAAGAGTTTATTTTTGACGCCGTTCCTTGTGCGGTATAAGTGATTAGACGACTTTATTCTTCGGGTCGGTGTGATTACAGCAATGCCAGAATCATATGGGGTTTTTATGACTGACAGCTGTCACACACTAAAAGACGCATTTTTTGTAAAATCTAGTTTTTGCATCGCCATATTTTGAGAGCTATAATTTTTCCAAATTTTGGCAGACAGTCATGTGACGGCTCGTTTTTTGCGGGATGACTTGACGTTGTTATTGGTGCCATTTTCAGGCACGTGACATTTTTTGATCGCTTTCTATTCCGATTTTTGGGAGGCAGAATAAACAAAAACCAACAATTCAGGAATTGTTTTTTTTTTTTTTTTTTTATTCTGTTCCGCGTGTGGTAAAATTGATGAGGCAGCTTTACTCTTCGGGTCAGTACGTTTACAGCGGTACCACATTTGTATAATTTTTCTATGTTTTGGCGCTTATACACAATAAAAGCTATTTTATAGAAAAAAACATTTTTTAGTATCGCTTTATTCTGAGAGCTATAACTTTTTTATTTTTCCGGCTGATGGAGCTATATGGCGGCTTGTTTTTTGCGGGACGAGATGACGTTTTCAGCGGTATCATTTTTATTTATATGCGTCTTTTTGATCGCGTGTTATTCCACTTTTTGTTTGGCGGTATGGTGATAAAGCATTGTTTTTTGCTTGGTTTTTTTTTTTTTTTTTTTACTGTGTTCACTGAAGGGGTTAACTAGTGGGACAGTTTTATAGGTCAGGTTGTTCCGGACGCGGCGATACCAAATATGTGTACTTTTATTGTTTTTTTTTTATTTTTTTTATAATAATATTTATTGATGGGTACATTATATTTTTATTTTTGGTGTATTATTTTTTTTATTTTTTTATAATATTTTTGCACATTTTTTTTTTTTTTTTTTTTTCCACTTTCACACAGTTTATACACTTTATTACTTTGTCCCACTCTGGGACTTTCACTTTTTTTTTTCTGATCGCCTGCATGGCACAGGAATGGAGCACCATCCCTATGCCATGAAGGCTGTCAGAAGTGCACAGTGTGAAGATTGCTTGGAGATGCACTGCGCATGTCCAAGCAATCTTCCTGCTCTCTGGTGACCCGGATGTTGTCATGACGACATCGGGTCGTCATGGCAACACCCGGGAAGCCTTTGCAGACTGCGCTGGAAGCCGGAAGAGGAGGTGAGTATCTGCGATCACCTCCCCTTGCCCCCGCAATGCCGCGATCGACTTCGATCGACTTCGATCGCAGCATCGCGGGGGTTAATGTGCTGGGAGCGGTGCGTGACCGCTCCCTGCACATAGTACCGGGTGTCAGCTGTGACAATCAGCTGACACCCGGCGGCGATCGCGCCCGCACAGCCTGTGTGCGCGCGCGATCGCCATGACGTACTAATACGGGTCTGGCTCTTAAGTCCCAGGGCACAGACGCGTATTAGTACGTCAGATGTTATTAAGGGGTTAAAAGGTACTTGGGAAACCACTACAGGAGCCCTGAAACCAGCAGTGGCTGCCACCTGCACATCCAGAGCCCTGATCTTCTGGCTGGAACAGCTAGACAACCAATTGAAAGAGGGTGTCTCCAGGAAGGAGATTATTTCTTCTCTCCCCCTAGTCCAGGGTGCAGCGGCCTTTCTTGCTGATGCATCTGCAGACTCAGACTAGCAGCGAAATCGTCAGCTCTTTCAAATGCTGCTCGGCGAGCCCTTTGGCTAAAATGCTGGCCTGGAGATGTACAAACAAAAGCTAGACTCTGTACAATTCCTTGTGAGGGTGAATATCTTTTCGGCCAGACCATGGATGATCTGTTGGAAAAATCAGGAGATCCTAAGAGGGGCTTTCCGTCTGTACCTCTACCCTCTTTTAAAAAATCCTTTCGGAAAAAGAAGTTTGTCCGAAGACGATTCTTTAGAGAACAGGAGAAATTCGAGGAAACATGTCGCAAAGGTAGAGGCCTACTCTTTGGTTCTTCTTCCAGAGATGAGCAGAAGCCAGGGGAATCACAATCTACCCAGGTGGGAGGGAGATTGTTGTTTTTTTCCGGCTTGGGAACGTATTTCACATAGCAGTTGGATTTTAGGCCTGATTAGTTTTGGTCTTAAATTTCAATTTCAAGCCCTTCCTTACAGGAGATTCGTAATTATTCCCTCTAGTTCCTCCCCAGAGCGGCAGACTGCCCTCATATCGGAAATACAAGACCTAACAAAGAAAAACGTCCTGATTGAGGTTCCGAAAACAGAAGAGGGAGACGGATTCTACTCCATGCTCTTCTTGGTTCCCAAGCCAGATGGCTGTTTCAGGACTATCATAAATTTAAAATCCTTAAATAGGTTTCTTAAAATAGACACCTTCAAAATGGAATCATTAAAAACAATAATAAAATTGCTTTTTCCCCACTGTTATATGGTAGTCCTGGATCTTAAAGACGCCTGTTACCATGTTCCCATTCATAGGGATTATCAAAAGTATTTAAGATTAGCCATCGAAATTAAAGGGATGGTAAAACACTATCAGTATACCGCTCTTCCCTTTGGGTTGGCTATAGCCCTGAGAGTTTTTACTAAACTGGTGTCAGAAGTTATGGCCCACATAAGAGAAAAAGATATTTTAATAATCCCTTACCTCGATGATTTCCTGATAGTGGGGAATTCCTTTGCACAATGCAAGGCCCACCTTCAGGTAACAATTTCTGTCCTACAAGACCTAGGTTGGTTTCTAAATGTGGAAAAATCTAGGTTGACTCCACAAAAAGCCCAACAGTTCCTGGGGGTCATTTAAGATTCAGATAGACAGTTATGTCATTTATCAGATGAAAAAATTGCAAAAATCCAGGGACTAGTGAAACATTGTATGTATAGACCCTCCATGACACTGCACAATGCCATGTCATTATTAGGAACCCTGACCTCAAGTTTTTCTGCAGTACGCTGGTCCCAATTTCACTCAAGGGCTCTTCAATGGGATGTGTTATATAATGACTCAATCCTAGATGGACATCTAGACCGGGAGTTTACCTTGGCCCCTCGCTCCTTACAATCCCTTCGCTGGTGGTTAGTATACACTAATCTTTCTAGGGGAGTCCCTTGGGAAAGTAAACCTACGGCAATCTTATCTACCGATGCAGGTTGGGGAGCTCATTTTGAAAACAGCTTAATTCAGGGAACCTGGTCAGAAAATGAGGTACAATTTTCCTCCAATGTTAAGGAGCTTTTGGCGGTTGATTATGCGCTCAATGGGTTCCTTGTATATTTACAGGGCCAGGATGTCCGTATACTCTCGGACAATCAAGTCTCAGTAGCATATATAAATCATCAAGGGGGAACCTGTTCAAGAGACTTAATGAGAGTAGCAGACAGACTTCTTCAGAAAGCAGAAGATCATTTTCTCTCCCTTTCCGCGGTTCATCTAAGCGGAAAAGAAAACATCAGGGCAGATTTTCTCAGCCGCAAATCCCTAAAAGAAGGAGAATGGTCCTTGAACCCTCAAATATTCTCCAAGGTTGTGGCAATGGGGGGTCTTCCAGCTGTGGACTTGTTCGCGACGAAGTCCAATCGGAAGGTGACAACATTTTGTTCTCAAAACCCCAGAGAAAAGCCCCTGACTGTGGACGCCTTCATGATTCCCTGGGAGTTTCCTTTGGCGTACGCTTTCCCTCCTATGGTCCTGCTTCCGTCAGTCCTAAGAAAGATCAGGACAGACGAAGCCAGAATGATCCTCATATGCCCCTTTTGGCCCAAGAGGCTATGGTTCTCTTGTCTCCGCATGATGTCAATATCAGACCCCTGGATCCTTCCGGAAATCCCGGACCTTCTTACTCAGGGTCCGGTTTCCCATCCTCCAGCCCCAAATCTCAATTTAACGGCATGGAATTTGAAAGGGCACTGTTAACCAGCAAAGGGTTTTCCTCAAATTTAGTAAACACTCTACTATGTAGCAGAAAGCCCGTTACCACCCGCATCTATGCTAGAACTTGGAGAAAATTCCTGTCCTTTGCAGAATTCAAACTAGAGGATGGGATCCCTATTGGGAAGATACTAGAGTTTTAGAGTTTCTACAGCGGGGTTTAGAACGGGGCCTAACCACTAGTACTTTGACGGTACAAGTTTCGGCTTTAGGAGCCTTATTTGCGTTTGATATAGCAGTTAATTATTGGGTAGCACAGTTTATAAAGGCCTCTTTCAGATATAGACCTATCATTAAATCCAAACCCTCTCCCTGGGATTTGAACCTGGTCTTAAATGCCTTGACTAACCCCCCCTTCGAACCTCTAGATTCAGCCTTCCATAAAATTATTCTTATTAAAACAGCCCTATTAGTGGCCCTAACTTCGGCCAGAAGAGTAAGTGACATACAGGCCTTTTCTATATCTCCTCCATTTACCCAAATTCTGGATGATAGAATTGTGTTAAAGGCTGATCTGCCTTTTCTTCCAAAAGTAGTCTCACGGTTTCATAGAACTCAAGAGGTAAATCTTCCAACCTTTTGTTTCCCCCCTAAAAATCAGAAAGAGGAGAAACTACATACATTAGATGTTCATGCTTAAATATCTGGAGGTTTCACACAGTTTTAGTAAAGATAGTTCCCTATTTATATGCCACCAGGGTGCTAGAAGGGGTTGTAAAGCTTCAAAATCTACAATTGCGAGGTGGATTAGAGAGGCTATCTTCCTCACCTACTCCTCGGGGGATAGGGAAGTACCGGAAGGGTTGAAAGCACACTCCACCAGAGCAGTAGCAACTTCCTGGGCCAAGAAGACGGGGGTTTCCATCGAAGACATATGTAAGGCTGCCACCTGGTCTTCTCCCTCCACCTTCTTTAGGCATTATAGATTGGATTTGGGTGACTCTTCTGATCTCACCTTTGGGAGAAGGGTGCTCCAAGCTGTGGTCCCTCCCTAATCTCCTTCGTCTCTGTAATTCTCTCGTGGTGCTGTCATGGGAGTACGAATAAAGCCTTACTTACTTACCGGTAACGGGATTTTTCGGAGCCCATGACAGCACCCTTATATTCCCTCCCTACACTGGTGTTTTTTTGCACTCTCGTAGAGTTATTTTTCTTTTTGCACCTTCGGGGGAAGTTACTTAGAGTAATTGGCTTAAAATGAATTTGTTTTGTTGTTCTTAACCTTGGCGGTCCTCTCATGCTCTGTTAACTAAACTGAGGCGGGAGAGAGGTGCCGCCCTTTTTAACCTGTAGGTTTCCTGTCCATGATGGGCGGATCCTCTCTCTCTTGTGGTGCTGTCATGGGCTCCTAAAAATCCTGTTACCGGTAAGTAACTAAGGCTTTTCTCTTGCTACGCCCAGTCCATAAAATATTTTTTCCTGTGCCAAAAGTCATACAGTGCTATAAGCCAGCTACTACGTCCGTGGCGGTCAAATTCAGTTTGTACGCACAGTCAAACCTATATATATTTTTGGTTGGCAGGCAGAGTCCACCAAAGGGTTTTTAACTGTGGCAAAGTTCATCCAGTCTGCTAAAAGGCAGATCCTATTTTAGTGGGGTTGAACTTGTCCTGGTTTCACAGTAAAAAAAAAAAACTTCTCTTACTAGGCCCAGTCCAAAAAATATTTTTGCCTGTGCCAAAAGTCATACAGTGCTATAAGCCAGCTATTACGTCAGTGGCAGTCAAAGTCAGCTGAATGCAGAGCTTATGCAGAGTAACCCAAAAATATTTTTTGCTCTGAGTAAAGTGATACGGCTGGTTAGATCTGAGTTTGAAATATTTTGGAGTATATTCTCTGTCATACTGGCCTCATCCACATAAAAAAAAATAATTTCTTCTGTTCCTAAATTAATACAGCAGGGGACATCTCAGTTTGAATTTGTTTGGAGAATAACTCATAGGTTTTATCGGCCTCACGCACACTAACAAATTTCTTTTATCTGTTAGTAACGTTATACGGCAGACCATATCTTACCTTGTTATTTAGTGACGCTGAAATTCAGGTGTGTGCTGAGCTATTGCACAGAAAAAAAACGTAATTTTCTTTAGTTAATTGCGTGCTCCTACCACTGTATCTGACCAACATGAGTGGGAAAAAGAGAGAGCGTGGTGAAAGGGGGAATAGGCTTGGTGTTCAAGGTGTACGTGGTAATGTTAGTGAAAGCACTAGTGAACCAACACAAACGGGTCCTATCCAAAGACAACTGACAACTTATGTTAGTGGACGGCCTACTGCACTCCCTTCCTTTGGCAGCCGCACAGCAATACACCTTGTTGATAAGGCCCAAAAATAGCAGGTGCTTCCAGAGGCCTCTCCTCTTCTTCCTCCGCCTCAATATCACACGCAGTACCGTCCACAGAGATGGCACCCCAATTGCCCATGCTTCACCCATTCTACACCATGGGCATCAGAAGTGTACTCTAAACAGTCACAGAGTCAAGGGGAGGAAAGCATCTGCACTGATGCCCAAAATTTTTTTAGCTTGGATTCGGGCAGGATGAACTAGGGTCTGAGCAGGTTCCTAACCCTCATCACCAGACGTTAACCGCAGGGGAGGGAGGTGATCCCGATGAGACTCAGATACCTGAGGCTCATGCGGACTGTACAGTGCTATCAGGGCAACAAGAGGAGAGGGGTCACTCTGAGGGCGAGGAATGGGATAACACATTGGATGATGACGAGGTTGAAAATCCTACTTGGTATGAACCCAGAGTCACATAGCTTAGTAGCTCATCTGAGGAGGTGGAGGAGGAAGACGAGGAGGTTACATTGTACCCTACAGCGCAGACACGGAGTGATGCCAGCACGAGGAGCACTGCATCCTTAGCCACAACCGTGGCTGTAGCCAGCAGCGGTCACGGGTCTGCAGCTTGCAGTGGCAGCAAGGGTTGCCTAGCATGGGCTTTTTTTGTCACTGCAAAGGATGAGCCAATTCACGTTATCTGCAAACTTTGCGATAAAAAACTCAGTAGAGGGATAAACTGCAATAATTTGACTACTACATGCATGAACGTTCACATGCTCAAACAACATTCTTTACCCTGGGAATCTTACTGTGGCACCCCTGAGGGTTCAGTCGCCACAGAGGTACTGCACCTCACCCAGAGGTGTGGTGCCTCCTTCTCTCAGGTAAGGAGGGAGTGCTGCCCGGAACCCCAACACCCACATTCAACATTATACTACTCCAGGCCGGCTGGAAGGGCAAGATGCATTGTGTTCCTGCTGAGCCCTGTCCCTGGCTGGAGTGGGGGGAACCAAAGAGAGGGGGAACCAGTAGTGGGTGTGGGTGGAGGATGTAGGGTAGGGGAGCACCATAATAGGAGGTATAAAAGGGGAAGCCATCTTAGGGTGGCAGAACAGAGAGTGAGAGTGATTCAGTGAAAGGAGAGGAGGGGAACAGAGTCTCTTCAGGAGCTCTGCTCCATAAGTGGGGCCTAGTAATAGAGGCCCAGGAGGGGAGCAGAGGAGAAAGGCTCCATTTTACAGAAGGGATCCCAGGGGGTACGGTGAGTGCAGGGCGGCACCCATACGCCCCGAATCTGCCAGGTGTCAGAGGGATCAGGCCGCAGGAAGGGAACCGGTCCCTGGCCCAGCCGTGTTACTCCAGGTCTCGGCTGGAAAACCGGAGGCTTCTGCACTTCCATGGTGCAGTTGCCACAGTCTCACCCTAGTCACCGTGAAGGGCATCAAGTAGGTCCGGGAACTCCAGGTTGCCCAGAGGGACTTCAGAGCACCCGATCGGGAATGTGTGTGGGAAGCGCAGGGCTGGAGGGAAAAGACCCAGCGTGAGAAGTCGGTCTAGTAAGGAACATAAAGAAAGCAGGGGTTCCCTCAAGCGCTCCTGATATATTTGAGAAAGTGCTGAACCCCTGGTCTGGTGGACGCAGTGCGACGCGGGAGGCTGACACCCGTACAGTGTACCTGAGAACCTTGAACAAGAACTGTGAGTAAAACTCGGATGACTGTACTGCACTGCCTCTGTCAGTTATTCCCGCTTCGCCATCTCGCCTGCACTACAAGCACCAGCATCACCACCATCTGCCCCGGGGGCCCGCTCCACCTGTGGGGACCAAGAACATCCCAGCTGCCATCCCATCACCCCCGGAGGTCTGCAGCAGCGCCGGTAACCATTACCGGAAACCACAGGTGGCGTCACGAGACAAACTGTATACTAAAACCCCTTTTTAAAGAGAGACCTAGAGTACAGGCCCGGGAGCCGACTACCGTGACATCCTAAACAAGGTAAAAGGCCCAGGTACCGAGTCCCCTATATTCCCCCTGGGTGACACATTACCACACTGAAATGCGAACCAGCTCACCTCAACAACTATCAGCTGCCCCATCAAACGCATCCTCTTCTTATTCCTCCTCCTCTATTACCGTGCCAAGTATTATCACGCAGGTCTCCCATCGCAGAAACTCCGGTTCTTTACCTGCTCCAGTCAGGCTGAGTGACAGCCCGTCAGCTGTAACGGAAGCGGACACGCCTGCTGTGTTTGTTTCACCGCATGTTTCTCAATCCACCGTAACATCTGAACCTCACTCACGCTCCACCAGTTTTTCCGGTTCACCATACTCCCCCCTCTCTCAGCACCTTAGATAGCCCTCGGTCCCGCAGTTGTGGTCACGTAAAAGATAGTTTCATCCTACGCATGACAAAGCAAAGAGGTTGAACTCCACCATCTCCAATCTGTTGGCCACGGAAATGCTGCCTTTCTGCCTGGTAGATATAGCCGGTTTCCAAAAACTGATGGCCGTCGCAGTCCCCCAGTATCAGTTGCCCAGTCGCCATTACTTCTCTAAGAAAGCTATGCCTGCGCTACATCAGCATGTCGCAGACAACATCACCCGTTCCTTGTCTAAATCTACGTGTGCCAGGGTGCATTTCATCACAGACACCTGGACGAGTAAGCATGGCCAAGGGCATTACATCTCGCTGACTGGGCACTGGGTGACTCTGGTGGCTGTGGGGGCAGGCGGGGAAGGGCCGGCTCCACAAATCTTGGAATCCCCAAGGTTTGCAGAAGAAACCTCTGTATTTCCAACTTCCTCGCCTGCTTCTGCGTCCTCCACCTCCTCTAGGGCCTCCACCTGCGCACTCAACCTCTGCCTTAACGAGACACGCGTTCCAAGGGTGCGGAGTGAATACACACCACCTCCGTACTGCGCAGTCAGGGCTCACCGTAATCAGGCAGTCTTCAAATTAATATGCCTTGGAGATTGCAGTCATACAGGTGAAGAGCTGTGGGCAGCTCTCCAGGCTCAGTTTGAGCAATGGCTGCCTCCGCTGAACAAAGAGCCCGGGAAGGCCGTGTGCAATAACGGTGCTAACCTGTTAGCGGCCCTAGGCCGAGGCAAGCTCATGTCCTCAACCTGGTGGTACAGTGATTTCTCTGCCACTATCCTGGCCTGGATGAACTGCTTCACAAAGTACAGAAGCTGTGTGCTCACTTCCGCCATTCGCACCCCTCATGTCATTGACTTGCATCGATACAGAGGTCTTTGTTCGTGCCAGTTAACAGGTTGATCTGCGATGTGCCAACGCTGTGGAATTCCAATCTGCACATGTTGCAGCGACAGTGCCAGCAGCAATGTGCTCTGACGCAGTATTTCATGATGTATAGGTTGGGGCAACGCAGTACGGACTTAGGGCATATCACGTTTGCGGAGTGGGAACAGATTAAGGACCTCTGCACCCTTCTGCATGGTTTTCAAATGGCTGCTAAGCTGGTTAGCGCTGACTATGCCGTCATCAGCATCACTATTGCGGTCATATACAGTACAGACCAAAAGTTTGGACACATCTTCTCATTTAAAGATTTTTCTGTATTTTCTTGACTATGAAAATTGTACATTCACACTGAAGGCATTAAAACTATGAATTAACACATGTGGATTTATATACTTAACAAAAAAGTGTGCAACAACTGAAAATATGTCTTATATTCTAGGTTCTTCAAAGTAGCCACCTTTTGCTTTGATGACTGCTTTGCACACTCTTGGCATTCTCTTGATGAGCTTCAAGAGGTAGTCACCGGAAATGGTCTTCCAACAATCTTGAAGGAGTTCCCAGAGATGCTTAGCACTTGTTGGCCCTTTTGCCTTCACTCTGCGGTCCAGCTCACCCCAAACCATCTCGATTGGGTTCAGGTCTGGTGACTGTGGAGGCCAGGTCATCTGGCGTAGCACCCCATCACTCTCCTTCTTGGTCAAATAGCCCTTACACAGCCTGGAGGTGTGTTTGGGGTCATTGTCCTGTTGAAAAATAAATGATGGTCCAACTAAATGCAAACTGGATGGAATAGCATGCCGCTGCAAGATGCTGTGGTAGCCATGCTGGTTCGGTATGCCTTCAGTTTTGAATAAATCCCCAACAGTGTCACCAGCAAAGCACCCCACACCATCACACCTCCTCCTCCACGCTTCACGGTGGGAACCAGGCATGTAGAGTCCATCCGTTCACCTTTTCTGTGTCGCACAAAGACACGGTGGTTGGAACCAAAGATCTCAAATTTGGACTCATCAGACCAAAGCACAGATTTCCACTGGTCTAATGTCCATTCCTTGTGCTCTTTAGCCCAAACAAGTCTCTTCTGCTTGTTGCCTGTCCTTAGCAGTAGTTTCCTAGCAGCTATTTTACCATGAAGGCCTGCTGCACAAAGTCTCCTCTTAACAGTTGTTGAATAGATGTGTCTGCTGCTAGAACTCTGTTTGGCATTGACCTGATCTCTAATCTGAGCTGCTGTTAACCTGCGATTTCTGAGGCTGATGACTCGGATAAACTTATCCTCAGAAGCAGAGGTGACTCTTGGTCTTCCTTTCCTGGGGCGGTCCTCATGTGAGCCAGTTTCTTTGTAGCGCTTGATGGGTTTTGCAACTGCACTTGGGGACACTTACAAAGTTTTCCCAATTTTTTGGACTGACTGACCTTCATTTCTTAAAGTAATGATGGCCACTCGTTTTTCTTTACTTAGCTGCTTTTTTCTTGCCATAATACAAATTCTAACAGTCTATTCAATAGGACTATCAGCTGTGTATCCACCAGACTTCTGCACAACAGAACTGATGGTCCCAACCCCATTTATAAGGCACGAAATCCCACTTCCTAAACCTGACAGGGCACACCTGTGAAGTGAAAACCATTTCCGGTGACTACCTCTTGAAGCTCATCAAGAGACTGCCAAGAGTGTGCAAAGCAGTCATCAAAGCAAAAGGTGGCTACTTTGAAGAACCTAGAATATATGACATATTTTCAGTTGTTTCACACTTTTTTGTTAAGTATATAATTCCACATGTGTTAATTCATAGTTTTGATGCCTTCAGTGTGAATGTACAATTTTCATAGTCATGAAAATACAGAAAAATCTTTAAATGAGGTGTGTCCAAACTTTTGGTCTGTACTGTACATGCTGGAGCAAACTTTGAATAACCTGCGACAGGAGGTGGTGGCCTCAGAAGAAGAGGAGGATGCGGAAAGTATACCAATGTCTCAAATTTCCAGGCTGTCGTCACACAGGCAGATGCCAAGTGACGGTGGATTACAGCAATTGAGGGGGTTTGGTGATACTAGGCAAACGGTTAGTGAAGGTGCGTGCAAGAGCCGAGGAACTAATGGAAGAGGAAAAGGTGATGGGCGAGCAGCTGTCAGAGGATTAAGAAGATAATCATCCCCTCTCATTTGAATGTGGTTGGCAGGAGGGGACGGAGGAAACAAGCATCAGTGTTACGCAGCCCACAATACAACCTGGCTTTGGACCTCCTGGAAAAGCCCGACATATGAGTGCTTTCTTGATGCACTACCTGCAACATGATCCCCGTATAGTTAGGATTCGAAATAATGCTGACTACTGTGTTGCCACTTTGTTAGATCCACGTTATAAGAGTCAATTTTGCCAGATGCTTCCGCCCTGGAAAGGGACCAGCTTATGTTGGAGTATCGAAACAAGCTTTTAAGCAAAATTAATAGAGGTTTTCCCCAAGATAACAGTGAGGCACACAATGTGTATCGCAGCTGTAGTCTTTCAATCTCTGGCACGTCAGTTCGTCAACGCCAAAACATTAGCAGCAGAGTAAGTGGCAGAAGCAATTTCTGGGAGTCCTTTCACACATTTTTTGCACCAGCTCGTGCACCAGCACAACAGAGTACAAGTCTGACATGTGGTGAACGACTGGAAAGGATGGTGCAGGAGTATCTAGAGTTCAATATCAATACCATCAGGGAGGGTTTGGACCCTTTTACATTTTGGTCTTCAAAAATGCATGAATAGCCTTAGCTCGCCTCTCACACCTTGGAGGTTTTATTATGCCCGGCAGCCAGTATTCTCTCTGAATGTGTCTTCAGCGCTGCTGGTAGTGTCTTGACGGATAAGCGCACCCGGCTGTCTCCTGAAAGTGTAGACCGCCTAACTTTCATCAAGATGAACAAGTCATGGATCTCCAAGGACTTTTGCACCCCAATTGCAGACTGTATTGAGTAGGCGATGTTGTCGTTTTGAGTGTTCTGCATTGATCTCTTGAAATTGTAGTCTGTGATATTGCTTCTGTGCCTGCTCTTGCTGCTGCTACTGCTGCCGCTGCTGCAGATTTTAGGCCCTACTTTGGGGAAATGTGGAGAATTCTGATTGTGTCTCCATCCATTGGGTTGGCTGTAGTGGGACAGGTTTGGGTCTTCATTAAACTGCTTGTAGTCTGATGAGATTGATGACACTTCGGTGGTGTTAGGCCCTCATTTAGGGCAATGTGAACACTCCTGGTTAGGTCTCCATCTCCTCGGTTGGCTTATTTACACTATTTGTACAGTAGTGAAATTGATGCCACTTTGCTGGCGTCTGCCACTAATTTTTTTAAATGTGGGAAATCCTGTTTGGGTCTCCATCTATTGGGTTGGCTGTAGTGGAACTGGTTTAGGCCTCCTTTGCATTACTTATACTCTAGTGAAATTGATGCCACTTCAGAGGTGTTAGGCCCTCATTTAGGGCAATGTGAACACTCCTGGTTAGGTCTCCATCTCCTGTGTTGGCTGTACTGGAACAGGTGTGGGTCTTATTTACACTATTTCTACCATAGTGAAATTGATTAGACATTGCTAGTGTCTGCCACTAATCTTTTGAAATATGGAGAATCATGATTGGGTCTCCATCTATTGGGTTGGCTGTAGAGGAACTGGTTTTGGCCTCCTTTGCAATACTTATACTCTAGTGAAATTGATGCCACTTCGGTGGTGTTTGTTAGGCCCTCATTTAGGGCAATGTGAACACTCCTGGTTAAGTCTCCATCTCTTGGGTTGTCTGTACTGGAAGTGATGTGGGTCTCATTTACACTATTTCTACTGTAGTGAAATTGATTACACTTTGCTGGCGTCTGCTGCTAATTTTTGGAAATGTGGGGAATCCTGAACGGGTCTCCATCCATTGGGTTGACTGTAGTGGAAGAGGTTTTGGTCTCCATGCATTTCTATAGTTATACTGTAGTGAAATTGAGCATTTGGTGCAGATATTGTTCTCCCCAAACGGGTACAGAAACATGATAAACTCTAAATTGATTTTCAATAAACAACCATCAGCTGTCCCATCAAACACCTTTGATGCTTCTTCCTCCTCCTCTGTTACTGTGCCAAGTTGTGTCATGCAGGTGTCTGACAGAACCAGCTGTATACCCGCTGCAGTTAGGCTGAGTGACAGCCCGTCAGCTGTAAGTGAAGCTGTAAGTGACATGCCTGTTGTGTTTGTTTCTCTGAGCACACCACACGTTTCTCAATCCACCGTAACATCTCTGCTTGCTCCTCACTCACTATAGGTTTGTCTGTTTCACCGTACTCTGCCCTCTCTCAGCACTGCAGCCAGCCCTCAATCCCGCTGTTGTGGTCACGTAAAAGATTGTTTCATCCTACACATGACAAAGCTAAGAGGTTGAACTCCACCATCTCCAATCTGTTGGCCACGGAAATAGTGGTCTTAGGCCCTATTTTTTTTAAATGTAAACACTTCCGATTGAGTCTGCATCTCCTGGCTTGGCTGTAGTGGGACAAGTTTGGGTCTGCATTACACTACTTGTAGTCTGATGACATTGATGCCACTTCAGTGGTGTTAGGTCCTCATTTAGGGCAATGTGAACACTCCTGGTTAGGTTTTCATCTCCTGGGTTGGCTGTACTGGAAGAGGTGTGGGTCTTATTTACACTATTTGTACAGTAGTGAAATTGATGCCACTTTGCTGGCGTCTGCCACTAATTTTTTTAAATGTGGGGAATCCTGATTGGGTCTCCATCTATTGGGTTGGCTGTAGTGGAACCTTCCTGTTCTGCAGTCTAAGTTGTGTAAGTTTATGTACCAGTCCTTGCTGCACTCCTGATATAGACTCTGCCTGCTGCACTCCTGATACAGACTCTGCCTGCTGCACTCCTGATACAAACTCTGCCTTCTGCACTACTGATACAGACCCTGCCTGCTGCACTCCTGATACAGACTCTGCCCTGCTGCACTCCTGATACAGACTCTGCCCACTGCACTCTGATACAGACTCTGCCTGCTGCACTCCTGATACAGACTCTGCCTGCTGCACTCCTGATACAGACTCTGCTTGCTGCACTCCTGATACAGACTCTGCCTGCTGCACTCCTGATACAGACTCTGCCTGCTGCACTCCTGATACAGACTCTGCTTGCAGCACTCCTGATACAGACTCTGCCTGCTGCACTCTGATACAGACTCTGCCTGCTGCACTCCGATACAGACTCTGCCTGCTGCACTCCGATACAGACTCTGCCTGCTGCACTCTGATACAGACTCTGCCTCCTGCACTCTGATACAGACTCTGCCTCCTGCACTCTGATACAGACTCTGCCTGCTGCACTCTTATACAGACTCTGCCTGCTGCACTCTTATACAGACTCTGCCTGCTGCACTCTTATACAGACTCTGCCTGCTGTACTCCTGATACAGACCCTGCCTATTGCATTCCTGATACAGACTCTGCCTGCTGCACTCCGATACAGACTCTGCCTGCTGCACTCCGATACAGACTCTGCCTGCTGCACTCCTGATACACCCTGCCTGCTGCACTCTGATACAGACTCTGCCTCCTGCACTCTGATACAGACTCTGCCTCCTGCACTCTGATACAGACTCTGCCTGCTGCACTCTTATACAGACTCTGCCTGCTGCACTCTTATACAGACTCTGCCTGCTGTACTCCTGATACAGACCCTGCCTATTGCATTCCTGATACAGACTCTGCCTGCTGCACTCTGATACAGACTCTGCATGCTGCACTCTGATAAAGACTCTGCATGCTGCACTCTGATAAAGACTCTGCCTGCTGCACTCTGATAAAGACTCAGCCTGCTGCACTCCTGATACAGACTCTGCCTGCTGCACTCCTGATACAGACCCTGCCTATTGCATTCCTGATACAGACTCTGCCTGCTGCACTCTGATACAGACTCTGCATGCTGCACTCTGATAAAGACTCTGCCTGCTGCACTCTGAAACAGACTCTGCCTGCTGCACTCTGATACAGACTCTGCCTGCTGCACATCTGATACAGACTCTGCCTGCTGCACACCTGATACAGACTCTGCCTGTTGCATTCCTGATACAGACGCTCGCTGCTGCACTCTGATACAGACTCTGCCTGCTGCACTCTGATACAGACTCTGCCTGCTGCACTCTGATACAGACTCTGCCTGCTGCACTCTGATACAGACTCTGCCTGCTGCACTCTGATAAAGACTCTGCCTGCTGCACTCTGATAAAGACTCTGCCTGTGTGACGCTCACAGCCCTCCTTGGGAAATGGGGTACTCGGAGCCGGGTCAGATGTTGGGGAAGCAGTCGTGGCCTGGACCCGTTCCGTGCCCTGGGCCGTCACATGAAAGTAATGGGCTATCAGGGTTGAGTGGTATTATCGACTACGCCACCTGTGGTGTCTGGTGATGCGCCACCAGCGCTGCTAGTAGTCCTCTGAGGCTGGATGTAGTGGCAGCAGGCGATGTTATAACTCCCCACAGGCGGAGCTGGGCCTCAGGGCAGATGTGACAGGAGGATGGGGAGAGTAGTCCTGGGTCACTCAGGTGCTGTGTGGTGCAGTGCAGAAATGAAGGAACCAGAGGCCATAGGGATAGTTTTTCAGGTCTTTTACTCACAGTTCTTTTAAGCAGCGGCAAGGCTTCTCCCTGCTCCTCACGGATCACTACGGCCACCAGGGATGAGGGCTCAGCGCACCCAAGGAATTCAGGTACCTCGATCAGGACCCTCCGAGTGTTCCTAACAGTCCCCTTTGAACCTCTCCTGTGTGTGTGCGTGCAAAGGCTGAGTCCCACTGGATAAAACGCAGGTAGAGGGGTACAGGTGGCGTAGGCCGCTCCGTCTGTATCCCTCCCGGGATCCACTAAGCCTCCGGGCTTTTCTGACTGAGACATGAAGTAACAAAGTCAGATATCAGGGGCCGGTCACCCCTCTTGCAGCAGGAGTCCCTCTGGCAAGCCAGAATGGAGAGTACAGGTGGCGAACGCCACTCCGTCCGTGCTCCCTGGGATCCTTTTGCTTGTGGAGCTGTCACTAAAGCTCCCAACCTTCTCAAGCAAGGGAACTTGACCGGGGTAGAGACTCTGTTAACTCCTTCCCGCTCCTCGTGTCAAGGTCAGGGCACGAGGACCGTGTATCTTCAGCACACTGCAGGCTCCTACACAAGGCCACTGACAGCTGCAAAGACCACAATCAAAGAACCTTGTGCTTAAGATGGCTGGGTATTATATATGAAATTATGTGTGCAAACTAAAACTGTGTTCTACCCTTCACCCACTACATGGTTCCCCTAACTTTTGGTTCCCCTCACTTGTGATCCTGCTGAGGCAGCACTATGGTGCATACTTGCCTCCCATAGGTCAGGAGTGTGTAGTGTTGAATGTAGATTCAGGGTCCTGACCAGTGCACCTTCCTTACCTGGGTGAGGAGACACTACACCTGCTGACAGGCTGCAGTATCCCCCCTTGTGGCGACCGAACCTTCAGGGGCGCCACATTCCCCCCTGGTAAAACACAGCACGTCCGCGGGCTACAAAGAGAGCAAAGCATGGTGCAGACTTTTTATGCATTTATATAACCACATTAAAACATTCTTCCCATTATGGGAGGCTCATTTTCTTGTAACGTTGCCAACTTTTAAATAGTACAATATATAAAACATTATATAACTAGAAAACTTTGCCAAAGGGGCGAGTCCAGCAGCATGAGGGACCCGTCCCAACCCTCAACGTAGGCCCTGGGGTGGCTGCAGGGCATGAAGATCCCGAGCTGGACCTCCAGGAGAGCCACTCCAGACAGGTTTTTACCTCTGAGGTCAGACGTTGGGCTATAAAACGGATTCCCCCCCCCTGGTTGTCCCAGGCCATCTCTTCCGCCGCCGGGCAGGCGACCGGAGGCGCAGGTAGCGGCGACAGCAGGGGTTGCTGCAAGTCCTCGTCCTTGTGCGAACTAGTCCGGGTTGGGGCAGATGGTCAGCCCAAGAAACGTGGGATCCTCTGAACTGGGAGTCGGAAGGCATAGCAGGCTTCCGGAGGCTGCGGCGGCTTGGGCCTCAGGAGCCGGGGCGAACAACTGCTCCCAGGGTAGCGCCCGAGGATGGGGGTGCCGGCATGAGATCCAGGAGGGCCACGTTGCGTCCCACACCCGGGATAGGGTTTTCTCCTTACCCGTTCCGGGGCTGCACGGTGCCTCCTGGGCTTCCTCCGCCTGGGCTGCGGCCTCTTCGACCCTCCGTATCAGGTCCTTCGTTTCACCGCAGAGGAACTCGGCCTCCTCCGGGGTCAGGTGAATTCCCTCCATACCGAGGGAGGTAGCAGCTCGTGGGCCAAAGTTGGAGGACTCGGAAGAACTCTCCTCGGCGGCGTCCATTACTGCTGCTGGGTGCGGTAAGTCTCGGACTGTTATGGCCGCACCTTGTTGTTTCAATCGTCTCCTCCTCTTTTTGGGGCGGCTCCAGGGCGGCAGGCTGACAGACCCTCCCAGGGACATCCCATCTGTTTTGACGGACATCCCTGCGCGGACTGTCTCTGCTGGAGGGGGCGGTCTGCTCTTTTGGCGCCATTGGGGAGCCAAGCCCACGATGGGAGGTGCCAAGACGCTGTCCTTCCTGCACATTATGGCGTCCGTCTTCTTGGGCGGGCGCCATTTTAAGTGAAAAATGACAGTCTATTGAAAAAGGCGCGCAGTACCCGGTAGCAATGGGCAATCTCCTTCCTTTGCTGCGGGCACGCAATCCTGCCGACTACGCCAAGTTTGTGATGCTCACAGCCCTCCCTGGGAAATGGGGTACTCGGAGCCGGGTCAGATGTTGGGGAAGCAGTCGTGGCCTGGACCCGTTCCGTGCCCAGGGCCGTCACATGAAAGTAATGGGCTATCAGGGATGAGTGGTATTATCGACTACGCCACCTGTGGTGTCTAGTGATGCGCCACCAGCGCTGCTAGCAGTCCTCTGAGGCTGGATGTAGTGGCAGCAGGCGATGTTATAACTCCCCACAGGCGGAGCTGGGCCTCAGGGCAGATGTGACAGGAGGATGGGGAGAGTAGTCCTGGGTCACTCAGGTGCTGTGTGGTGCAGTGCAGAAATGAAGGAACCAGAGGTCATAGGGATAGTCTTTCAGGTCTTTTACTCACAGATCTTTTAAGCAGCGGCAAGGCTTCTCCCTGCTCCTCACGGATCACTACGGCCACCAGGGATGAGGGCTCAGCGCACCCAAGGAATTCAGGCACCTCGATCAGGACCCTCCGAGTGTTCCTAACAGTCCCCTTTGAACCTCTCCTGTGTGTGTGCGTGCAAAGGCTGGGTCCCACTGGATAAACGCAGGTAGAGGGGTACAAGTGGCGTAGGCCGCTCCGTCTGTATCCCTCCCGGGATCCACTAAGCCTCCGGGCTTTTCTGACTGAGACATAAAGTAACAAAGTCAGATATCGGGGGCCGGTCATCCCTCTTGCAGCAGGAGTCCCTCTGGCAAGTCAGAATGGAGAGTACAGGTGGCGTACGCCGCTCCGTCCGTGCTCCCTGGGATCCTTTTGCTTGTGGAGCTGTCACTAAAGCTCCCAACCTTCTCAAGCAAGGGAACTTGACCGGGGTAGAGACTCTGTTAACTCCTTCCTGCTCCTCGTGTCAAGGTCAGGGCACGAGGACCGTGTATCTTCAGAACACTGCAGGCTCCTACACAAGGCCACTGACAGCTGCAAAGACCACAATCAAAGAACCTTGTGCTTAAGATGGCAGGGTATTATATATGAAATTATGTGTGCAAACTAAAACTGTGTTCCACCCTTCACCCACTACATGGTTCCCCTAACTTTTGGTTCCCCTCACTTGTGATCCTGCTGAGACAGCACTATGGTGCATACTTGCCTCCCATAGGTCAGGAGTGTGAAGTGTTGAATGTAGATTCAGGGTCCTGACCAGTGCACCTTCCTTACCTGGGTGAGGAGACACTACACCTGCTGACAGGCTGCAGTATCCCCCCTTGTTGCGACGGAACCCTCAGGGGCGCCACACCTGCTTCACTCCTGATACAGACTCTGCCTGCTGCACTCTGATACAGACTCCTGCTCCATCTAGTCTGTCCTACTGAGTCCAGCTGCTGCGAGTCCGTTGGTCTGTCCTAGAGTGGCACCTAGCGTTCATCGGGAGCCAAGTCTAACCTCACCATCAGAGGCTCTAGTGAACAGTCCGCTGCTCGCTTAGTCACGCCCCTCCAGGCTCTCCGGGGTCCGAGGCACAGTGGTTCCACAAACCATGTCCGTGACAGTGCTCCCTCGCAGGCAGTGTCCTCTCTCCTGTTGTACCAGTCGGTGACCCCTTTTGACATGTAAAGCGCAACTGAATAAATGTCTCTGTCACAGTAATAATAATTATAGTCTGGGTCAATTGATGGCACTTCCCTTTTGTCTACACCTAATTTGATGTGTTTTGGCAGCTTTTGGTCCCATTTCTAGGTGTTGTATATGCATTTTTTTGGTCCCCCCATTGACTCCTATGGGATTCGGAAATGTTCGACGAACATTCAGCGAATATCCATTTGTTTGGCAAACGTTTCCGAACCGAACATTGAAATGTTCGCTCATGCCTTGTCTCTACTACAAAGTTATAGGGCTCAGAGAAGATTTTACAGATGACTCAGATATTACATAGTTACATAGTTTATAAGGCCGAAAAAAGACAAGCGTCCATCCAGTTCAGCCTATTTCTTGTGCACTGCAGCTATTCTGCAGCGTTGATCCAGGGGAAGGCAAAAAAAAAACATGCGGTATAGGCCAATTTACATCATTGAGGAAAAATTCACTTCTCGACTCCAATCTGGCAGTCAGATTAAATCCCTGGATTAATTAACTATCACTAAGCATAAGATGTAATTTTATTGTTCTCAAGAAAGGCGTCCAGGCCTCTCTTGAACTCATTAAGTGAGTTGGACATCACCACTTCCTCTCCCAGAGAGTTCCAGAGTCTCACGGCTCTGAACGTAAAGAATCCCCTTCTTTGCTGGTGCAGGAACCTCCTTTCCTCCAGACGCATAGTGTGCCCCCTCGTCTTTGTCAACATCCTTGGTATAAACAGGTCATGGGAGAGATCTCTGTACTACCCCCTGATGTATTTATACATGTTTATGAGGTCTCCCCTAAGCCTTCTCTTTTCCAACGTAAATAGGCCTAATTTTGACAACCTCTCTGGGTATTCTAGTCCCTCCATTCCCTTTATTACCTTAGTCGCCCTCCTTTGTACCCTCTCTAGCTCCAATATGTCTTTCCTGAGCACCGGAGCCCAGAACTGTGCACAATATTCTAAGTGCGGCCTTACCAGCGCTTTATACAGAGGAAGAACAATGTTCTCATCATATGCCCCTATTCCTCTTCTGATGCATGCCATGACTCTATTTGCCTTCGCAGCTGCTGCCTGACACTGGGCGCTCCAATTTAATTTGCTGTTAACCAAGACGCCCAGGTCCTTCTCCATGTCAGATTTCCCCAACGGTTTCCCATTTAATATGTATGGGTGACTGCTGTTTTTCTTTCCCATGTGCATGACCTTACATTTATCGGCATTGAACCCCATTTGCCATTTTTTGGCCCAACTCCCCAATTTATCTAAATCCTCCTGTAGCTGTGCCCTATCCTCATCTGTATTAACTACTTTACAAAGTTTAGTATCATCTGCAAATATTGCTATTTTACTAAGCAACCCTTCCACTAGATCATTAATAAATATATTAAATAATATAGGGCCCAAGACAGACCCTTGAGGCACCCCGCTAGTAACCCTGACACACCCTGAGCTTACTCCATTGATAACCACCCTCTGCTTTCTATCACTCAGCCAGCTATTTACCCACTTGCACACATTATCCCCCAGACCAAGCATTCTCATTTTATATACCAACCTTTTGTGTGGCACGGTATCAAACGCTTTGGAGAAGTCAAGGTATACAACATCCACTGACTCTCCCCGGTCCAGCTGTGAGCTCACCTCCTCGTAGAAGGCGATCAGGTTTGTTTGGCAGGAGCGATCCCTCATGAATCCATGTTGATATGGAGTTAGACCGTTATTATCATTAAGATATTCTACAATAGCATCTCTAAGAAATCCTTCAAACAATTTACCCACAACAGACGTTAAGCTGACTGGTCTATAGTTCCCAGGGTCACTTTTAGACCCCTTTTTGAATATTGGTACCACATTTGCTTGGCGCCAGTCTAGTGGGACAGTCCCTGTCCATAAAGAGTGCTTGAATATAAGATACAGCGGTCTGTCTATCACATTACTTAATTCTTTTAGTACCCGGGGGTGTATGCCATCTGGGCCTGGTGACTTGTCTATTTTGATATTATTTAGGCGTTTCTGAACTTCTTCCTGGGTTAGGTGGGTGATATTTAGCGGAGGGTTTACTTTATCACTCTGCATTTCCTCCGATAAATTGTTTTCTTTTGTGAAAACAGTGGAGAAGAAGCTATTGAGTAGGTTTGCTTTACCCTCATCGCCCTCTATGATTTTACCCAGGTTATTTTTCAATGGGCCAACTCCATCAGTTTTAATCCTTTTACTGTTTATATAGTTATAGAACAGTTTGGGATTCGTTTTACTTTCCTTGGCAATTAGTCTCTCTGTCTCCTCTTTTGTTATTCTTATTTGTTTCTTACAGATTTTGTTTTTTTCCGTATAAGATATTAGCGCTTCCTCGCTGCCTTCTTGTTTAAGTTTACCGAAAGCCCTTTTTTTGTTTTTCATTGCCCTCTTGACTTCCTTATTTAGCCACATTGGCTTCCTCCTATTCCTAGCCCTTTTATTCCCATAAGGTATGTACCTTCTACAGTGACTATGTAGGACTGTTTTGAAAATTTCCAATTTTCTATCCGTGCTCCTATTACTGAAGATACTATCCCAGTCTATAAGGTGAAGGGCATCTCTTAGCTGATCAAACTTTGCCCTCCTGAAGTTCAGTGTTTTTGTGACTCCCTTGCTGGGCACCCTACTGAAGCACATGTGGAATTGTATAATGTTGTGGTCACTATTTCCCAGGTGCCCCCCGACCTGCACTTCAGTTATTCTGTCTGGCCTGTTAGTTAATATTAAGTCTAAAAGGGCCGTCCCTCTAGTTG
This sequence comes from Phyllobates terribilis, assembly GCF_046119375.1. NCBI lineage: Eukaryota > Metazoa > Chordata > Amphibia > Anura > Dendrobatidae > Phyllobates > Phyllobates terribilis. Next base: position 740,582,590 of record NW_027362763.1, read on the forward strand.
GTTCCTGCACAAGTTGTGACAAATAATTGTCTTTGATAATTGACAGAAACCTGTTTCCTTTCTGAGATCTACAGCTTTCGGTTTCCCAGTCTATATCGGGGTAGTTGAAGTCCCCCATAATAATCACCTCGTTATTTTTTGCTACTTCGTCTATTTGTCTCATTAATAGACTTTCCGTGGCTTCTGCTATATTTGGTGGTTTATAACAGACTCCTATGATAATTTTATTATTGTTTTTTGCCCCATGTATCTCCACCCATAAGGACTCGACCTCCTCATTTCCCTCCCATACATCCTCCCGTATTGTAGGCTTTAGACACGTCTTTACATATAGACAGACTCCACCCCCTTTCCGACTTCTTCGATCCCTTCTAAACAGACTGTAACCCTGTAAGTTAACTGCCCAGTCATAGCTTTCATCTAACCATGTCTCGGTTATTCCCACTATGTCATAGTTACCTGTAGATATTTCTGCTTCCAGTTCATCCATCTTGTTTGTCAGACTTCTGGCATTTGCTAGCACTGACCGATACCTTTTAAACATAATATCCATTGTTAGTTACTATGAGGTTTATCAGATACAATAATTAGTTGTGCCTCAGCCCAGCTATTTTTTGCCTTATAAATTTGCCCTGCGCTGTGCTGTTAACCATCAGAGAGCTTCCAGGTATTGTGTTTCTCTGTTAAACTAAACCACATGTCTCTTATACTGTGTTCTGCAGAGATGACTTTATTTAAAACGCCCTCCGGCCCTTTATCTTCAAATGAATAGAGCTGTGAGTAAGCACAATGCTTGTTGGGATAAATAATGCATAAAGTGCACATGACACAGAAATTCCTCTGAAATCTAATAATAATAAATGTGTGACATTGGGTGTATGTTACATGTCTGCACAAAGACATTCTACCTATTCATGTCAGTTATGCGCATGAGAAAAAATGTAGCACAAAGGGATTATGATTATAAAATCTGATTATATATATTCTGAGCAAAAGCATTATTATTCTATACTTCACTATAATTTTGTATGCAGGGAGAAGGTGAGGGGGGGGGAGGGAGTGTCAGCTCACCGGAGATGTGAAGACTGGACACAGGTGATGATTCCGCACGGAGTGGTCGGGGATCCAACCAGGCATCACATAGCAAAAGAGAGAAGATTCCAGCGGAAAAAAATAGTAAATAAAATCTATACTATAGATTTTATTTACTATTATTTTTTTCCACTGGAATTTTCTCTCTATTGCTATAGAATTTTGTATTGTACATATAATTGTTTTTCACCCATATAATTCAAATTTCCAAATGCGCTTAATAATTCTCCAATGTTTTCTTATGGGTAACCCATTTTTTTCTGATAAAGGACTCTATATTACACAGCCTCATAGTCCAAGGGTTATATTCACAGAATGTGCCATAAATGGCTGATACTCTCTCAGCTGTTTCTGTAGTTTCCATTTATTTTCCACCCACGTAGAGTGACAGGAAGTTGTCTCACAATAAAGGATTGGGGGCAGGTTGGGGACGTCCATTTTGGAAATACGGTACATCCTTATTTGAGACCAGGACCTAGTGCAAGACAGAAATAAACATAGTTCTAACATTAAGCAGCAGCCACTAGGGTAAGATAACCAGAGACAAATTTACACTGTGCCAAAGGTGTATCTAGGTTTTCCGGCACCCGGGGCAAGAATTCTGTTTAGTGGCCTCCCTCCCCACAAGTGGTTTGAGTAGTCATCATGTGATCGATCATTCATATGCGATATGCACACTTACATTCATGTGCCGACGAGCTGCTCTTCCTAACTCTTTCATTGTTCAGTGGAAAATTGCAGCTCCTGTTTCACTGAGTGAAGTGGCCATGTGATGACTGGTCAGTAAGCAGAGCTGAATCATGACAGTGAGTATATTACACACTGTTAGGATTGGACATGCTACAGTGCTTAATTTATATATAAAAGGGGTGTACAGGTTTATGATGAAAGTCTGCAGTTACTCAGGGTGACTGCATGCTTCTGAATTCTCACAGAGTGCACACTGCACACTCTTAGGATTCTCCGGGGCCTCGACAAGAGGGGATGGTCATGTAAGTGCAAGTATGCAACTTGTATAGTGCATTGTGAAAGTATTTGGCCCCCTTGAACTTTTCTACCTTTTGCCACATTTCTGGCTTCAAACATAAAGATATAAAATTCTAATTTTTTGGGGAAGAATCAACAACAAGTGGGACACAATCGTGAAGTGGAACGAAATTTATTGGATATTTTAAACTTTTTTAACAAATTAAAAACTGAAAAGTGGGGCGTGCAATATTATTCGGCCCCTTAAGTTAATACTTTGTAGCGCCACCTTTTGCTGCGATTACAGCTGCAATTCGCTTGGGGTATGTCTCTATCAGTTTTGCACATCGAGAGGCTGAAATTCTTGCCCATTCTTCCTTGCAAAACAGCTCGAGCTCATTGAAGTTGGATGGAGGGCGTTTGTGAACAGCAGTTTTCAGCTCTTTCCACAGATTCTCGATTGGATTCAGGTCTGGACTTTGACTTGGCCATTCTAACACCTGGATACGTTTATTTTTGAACCTTTCCATTGTAGATTTCGCTTTATGTTTGGGATCATTGTGTTGTTGGAAGATAAATCTCCGTCCCAGTCTCAGGTCTTTTGCAGACTCCAACAGGTTTTCTTCCAGAATGGTCCTGTATTTGGCTCCGTCCATCTTCCCATCAATTTTAACCATCTTCCCTGTCCCTGCTGAAGAAAAGCAGGCCCAAACCATGATGCTGCCACCACCATGTTTGACAGTGGGGATGGTGTTTTGAGGGTGATGAGCTGTGTTGCTTTTACGCCAAACATATCGTTTTGCATTGTGGCCAAAAAGTTCGATTTTGGTTTCATCTGACCAGAGCACCTTATTCGACATGTTTGGTGTGTCTCCCAGGTGGCTTGTGGAAAAACTTCAAACAAGACTTTTTATGGATATCTTTGAGAAATGGCTTTCTTCTTGCCACTCTTCCATAAAGGCCAGATTTGAGCAGTGTACGACTGATTGTTGTTCTATGGACAGACTCTCCCACCTCAGCTGTAGATCTCTGCAGTTCATCCAGAGTGATCATGGGCCTTTTGGCTGCATCTCTGATCAGTCTTCTCCTTGTTCGAGATGAAAGCTTAGAGGGACGGCCGGGTCTTGGTAGATTTGCAGTGGTCTGATACTCCCTCCACTTCAATATTATCGCTTGCACAGTGCTCCTTGAGATGTTTAAAACTTGGGAAATCTTTTTGTATCAAAATCCGGCTTTAAACTTCGCCACAACAGTATCTCGGACCTGCCTGGTGTGTTCCTTGGTCTTCATGATGCTCTCTGCACTTGAAACAGAACCCTGAGACTATCACAGAGCAGGTGCATTTATACGGAGACTTGATTGCACACAGGTGGATTCTAGTTATCATAAACAGTAGTGTTGAGCGAACATGCTCGACACTGCTCGGTACTCGCCCGAGCATCACGCTACTCGGGATGTTCGGCGAGCACCGAGTATTTCCGGGTTACTCGGTCGGGAGCTCGGGTCTCCGCCCTGCATGATTGGCACTCTTTACAGAGCCAATGAACATGCAGGGATTGCCAGCCAGTCACTGTAATGCTGCAGCCATGTTGGTTGTGGGCATTACAGTGATTGCTGACCGCACAGCGTCACCTCGAGTATTTAAAACGGGGCGCCGCCATCTTGGACACAGTTGCTCCGGATTAGACAGTGTAGGGACAGCGCTGCTGATTTAGGGAGAGATATAAACTGCGAAATAGTTAGTGTAGGGTCTGTAAAGGCTGCCAGAACAAACAAACAGTCCTTTTCAGGACTAATATCCATCCCAGATACCAGGCAGGCAGGCTGTATAGGAGACACAGCAAACGCTGCATTACAGTCCTGTGTGCTCCTGTTGCTGAAATTGCTGGACTTAGCACCAGGTGTCGGGGGCCAGGAAAAATCCTTTTTTTTTCATCTAAATCCTCCTTTTTTTTCCTCCTTCACACTGTACAAATACCCGTCTTATTAACCTTTTGGTGTGTCCCCCTCCCCCCAAAAAAAAAGCGTGTCTCTGATTTTTCAGACACAAATATAACTGTTGAAAATAGTCTGGTGTAGGCTAGAGAAACAGAAGTGTTGTTTTGCACTTCCACGGTTCAAACCTCTGTATTATCCATTTTGGGCCATTTGTATGTAAAAAAAAAAAAACAGTTTGAGTGTGTCGCTCACTGTTCAGCCGCAAATATCTCTATTTAAAAAAGTGTGGTATTCCCCAGTAAACAATAACTGTGGTTTTGCCATCCCACGGTAAAAAATCTCTATTATTCAGGTTTTGGTAGTTTTTTCCATAGAGAAAAACAGTAGTGTCTCCTGACTGTTGTGACACAAAAATATATCTGTTGAAAATAGTCTTGTGTAGGCCCGACATCCCAGTGTGGTTTCGCAGTTCCACGGGTCAAATCGCTGTACTATCCAGTTTTGGGCCTTTGGTATCTAAAAAAAAAGCAGTTTGAGTGTGTCGCTCACTGTTCAGCCGCAAATATCTCTATTTAAAAAAGTGTGGTATACCCCAGTAAACAATAACTGTGGTTTTGCCATCCCACGGTAAAAAATCTCTATTATTCAGGTTTTGGTAGTTTTTTCTGTAAAGAAAAACAGTAGTGTCTACTGACTGTTGTGACACAAAAATAGATCTGTTGAAAATAGTCTTGTGTAGGCCTGACATCCCAGTGTGGTTTCGCAGTTCCACGGGTCAAATCGCTGTACTATCCAGTTTTGGGCCTTTGGTATCTAAAACAAAAAGCAGTTTGAGTGTGTCGCTCACTGTTCAGCCGCAAATATCTCTATTTAAAAAAGTGTGGTATACCCCAGTAAACAATAACTGTGGTTTTGCCATCCCACGGTAAAAAAATCTCTATTATTCAGCTTTTGGTAGTTTTTTCCGTAAAGAAAAACAGTAGTGTCTCCTGACTGTTGTGACACAAAAATATATCTGTTGAAAATAGTCTTGTGTAGGCCCGACATCCCAGTGTGGTTTCGCAGTTCCACGGGTCAAATCGCTGTACTATCCAGTTTTGGGCCTTTGGTATCTAAAAAAAAAGCAGTTTGAGTGTGTCGCTCACTGTTCACCCGCAAATATCTCTATTTAAAAAAGTGTGGTATACCCCAGTAAACAATAACTGTGGTTTTGCCATCCCACGGTAAAAAATCTCTATTATTCAGCTTTTGGTAGTTTTTTCCTTAAAGAAAAACAGTAGTGTCTCCTGACTGTTGTGACACAAAAATATATCTGTTGAAAATAGTCTTGTGTAGGCCCGACATCCCAGTGTGGTTTCGCAGTTCCACGGGTCAAATCGCTGTACTATCCAGTTTTGGGCCTTTGGTATCTAAAAAAAAAGCAGTTTGAGTGTGTCGCTCACTGTTCAGCCGCAAATATCTCTATTTAAAAAAGTGTGGTATACCCCAGTAAACAATAACTGTGGTTTTGCCATCCCACGGTAAAAAATCTCTATTATTCAGGTTTTGGTAGTTTTTTCCGTAAAGAAAAACAGTAGTGTCTCCTGACTGTTGTGACACAAAAATATATCTGTTGAAAATAGTCTTGTGTAGGCCCGACATCCCAGTGTGGTTTCGCAGTTCCACGGGTCAAATCGCTGTACTATCCAGTTTTGGGCCTTTGGTATCTTAAAAAAAAAGCAGTTTGAGTGTGTTACTCACTGTTCAGCCGCAAATATCTCTATTTAAAAAAGTGTGGTATACCCCAGTAAACAATAACTGTGGTTTTGCCATCCCACGGTAAAAAATCTCTATTATTCAGCTTTTGGTAGTTTTTTCCTTAAAGAAAAACAGTAGTGTCTCCTGACTGTTGTGACACAAAAATATATCTGTTGAAAATAGTCTTGTGTAGGCCCGACATCCCAGTGTGGTTTCGCAGCTCCACGGGTCAAATCGCTGTTCTATCCAGTTTTGGGCCTTTGGTATCTAAAAAAAAAGCAGTTTGAGTGTGTCGCTCACTGTTCAGCCGCAAATATCTCTATTTAAAAAAGTGTGGTATACCCCAGTAAACAATAACTGTGGTTTTGCCATCCCACGGTAAAAAAATCTCTATTATTCAGCTTTTGGTAGTTTTTTCCGTAAAGAAAAACAGTAGTGTCTCCTGACTGTTGTGACACAAAAATATATCTGTTGAAAATAGTCTTGTGTAGGCCCGACATCCCAGTGTGGTTTTGCAGTTCCACGGGTCAAATCGCTGTACTATCCAGTTTTGGGCCTTTGGTATCTAAAAATAAAGCAGTTTGAGTGTGTCGCTCACTGTTCAGCCGCAAATATCTCTATTTAAAAAAGTGTGGTATACCCCAGTAAACAATAACTGTGGTTTTGCCATCCCACGGTAAAAAATCTCTATCATTCAGGTTTTGGTAGTTTTTTCCGTAAAGAAAAACAGCAGTGTCTCCTGACTGTTGTGACACAAAAATATATCTGTTGAAAATAGTCTTGTGTAGGCCCGACATCCCAGTGTGGTTTCGCAGTTCCACGGGTCAAATCGCTGTTCTATCCAGTTTTGGGCCTTTGGTATCTTAAAAAAAGCAGTTTGAGTGTGTCGCTCACTGTTCAGCCGCAAATATCTCTATTTAAAAAAGTGTGGTATACCCCAGTAAACAATAACTGTGGTTTTGCCATCCCACGGTAAAAAAATCTCTATTATTCAGCTTTTGGTAGTTTTTTCCGTAAAGAAAAACAGTAGTGTCTCCTGACTGTTGTGACACAAAAATATATCTGTTGAAAATAGTCTTATGTAGGCCCGACATCCCAGTGTGGTTTCGCAGTTCCACGGGTCAAATCGCTGTACTATCCAGTTTTGGGCCTTTGGTATCTAAAAGAAAAGCAGTTTGAGTGTGTCGCTCACTGTTCAGCCGCAAATATCTCTATTTAAAAAAGTGTGGTATACCCCAGTAAACAATAACTGTGGTTTTGCCATCCCACGGTAAAAAATCTCTATTATTCAGGTTTTGGTAGTTTTTTCCGTAAAGAAAAACAGTAGTGTCTCCTGACTGTTGTGACACAAAAATATATCTGTTGAAAATAGTCTTGTGTAGGCCCGACATCCCAGTGTGGTTTCGCAGTTCCACGGGTCAAATCGCTGTACTATCCAGTTTTGGGCCTTTGGTATCTTAAAAAAAGCAGTTTGAGTGTGTCGCTCACTGTTCAGCCGCAAATATCTCTATTTAAAAAAGTGTGGTATACCCCAGTAAACAATAACTGTGGTTTTCCTCTTCCACGGTTCTAATCTACTCTTTGTTACCCTTTTTCCATTGATAGTGCAAGTGTAAGTTATTTTACTTCATTTACAATGGGCAAGGCGCGTGGCAAGGGACGTGGAAGTGGACGTTCTGGTGATGGTTCATGCAGAGGAGGGGCCGTGGCCAAGGTGAAAATGTGCCACAACCAAAAGCCACATCTTCTCGCTCCCACTTCTTGACCGAATTACTAGGGAAGCACAGAACAACACCAGTATTGAGAACTGATCAGTGTGAACAGGTTATTAATTGGATAGCAGATAATACTTCCAGTTACCTGGGCACCACCACCTCCAGTCTGTCTTCCACACGGTCAACTCTTAGTAGCCGTGAGTCTCGACCGCATACTCCTCCTCACCCTGATGCTCCTTCCTCCCACCATGCCGAGTGTCGTCAGACTGCAAGTGATCCCACACTTGGACACTCTGAAGAGCTGTTCACTGGTCCATTTCCATATTTGGGCCCCTCGCCTGATACGCTTGAAGTGGTGGAAGAGGAGATCCCATGTTGCGATGCCCAAATATTTGAACAGCCACAGCCACAGGAAGTCGACGTTGGCAATCTGTCACAAGAGGTGGACGATGATGAGACACAATTGCCAGGAAGTGAGGAGTAGGATCGTGGTGCGCAAGTGGAAGAGGAGGAGGTGATGGATGATCTAGTAACTGACCCAACGTGGAAGGAGGACATGCAGAGTGAGGCCAGCAGCACACAGGGGGAGGGAGGCAGAGTACCCCAACAGGCAGGAAGAAGCAGTGTGGTGGCCGCAGACAGAAGGCAGGCAACCGTTGCCCGTAACACCAACACGAGGGACGTTGCCAGTACAAGCGGTAGGTCTTCCAGAGTCTGGAATTTTTTTAAAGACTCTGCTGATAACCCCAAAAAGGCCATATGTTCCACCTGCCATGCCAGCATCAGCAGGGGTGACAAAACTACCAGCCTGACCACCACCAGCATGATCAGGCACATGGCAGCAAAGCACCCGACTTTGTGGGGCGAAACCCAGGGTCCACGACCAGTGTCAGCGGGTGTCACCACTGCTTCTTCTACTGTTGTGCGTGCAATAGAACCCCCTGTTGTGTGTGCAAGGCAATCTCCTGTCCATACTGCATGTAAAGATGCCCCCTCCTCTCAGTCTTCACTTGTTATGTCAGTTTCTCAAGAAACAGCATCAACGTCCACGTCCACGTCCCACCGCAGCGTTCAATTGTCCATATCCCAGACCTTTGAACGAAAGCGGAAATTCGCAGCTAACGCCCCACAGGCCACAGTCCTAAATTCGCACATTTCACGACTGCTTGCATTGGAAATGCTGCCTTTTAGGCTGGTGGAGACGGAATCCTTCCGCAATCTTATGGCGGTGGCCATCCCTCGGTACTCGGTCCCCAGCCGACACTATTTTGCCTGGTGTGCCATCCCCGCACTACACAAGCACGTGTCCCAAAGCATCTTCCGTGCCCTCAACAACGCAGTTACTGGGAGAGTCCACCTGACAACGGACACGTGGACAAGTGCTTGTGGCCAGGGACGGTACATCTCTCTGACGGCACACTGGGTAAACATAGTGGAAGCCGGGACCCAGTCGGACCTTGGGACGGAACACATCCTCCCCACACCGAGGATTGCGGGCCCTATGTCAGTCAGAGTTGCCCCCACAGTGTACAGCTCCTGCGCATCCTCCTCCTCCTCCTCATGTTCAGCCTCCATCTCAGATATCACCACATCAGTTACAAGCTGGAAGCATTGCAGTACTGCCTCCGCCAAGCGGCAACAGGCTGTGCTGAAACTCATAAGCTTAGGTGATAAACCTCACACTGCTTGTGAGTTGTGGACAGCTGTGAAAGAGCAGGCAGATCTGTGGCTGAGACCGCTGAACCTACATCCCGGCATGGTCGTGTGTGACAATGGCCGTAACCTGGTGGCGGCTCTGAGGCGAGGTGAGATCACACACGTACCATGCCTGGCTCATGTGCTTAACCTCGTGGTTTAGTGGTTTCTTAAATCGTACCACGAGTTGCCAGATCAGCTCGTGAAAGTACGCCGCCTGTCAGCTCATTTTCGCAAGTCGGCTACAGCTTCCGCCGCCCTTGCTGTGTTGCAGCAGCGTTTGCAGCTTCCGGCACACCGACTGGTGTGTGATGTCCCCACACGTTGGAACCCTACCTTCCACATGTTGCAAAGGATTTGTGAGCAGAAGAGAGCAGTTGTGGAGTACCAGCTGCAACAAGGCCGTCGATATTCAGGTCAGACTCCACACATAAGACCTCAGGAGTGGACCTGGATGTCTGACATATGTACCATCCTGACAAACTTTGAGGAGGCCATCAAGATGGCGAGTGGCGATGACGCCATCATTTGTGTCAGCATCCCACTTGTCTGCCTTTTGCAACGCTCTCTGCAGAGAATTAAAGAGGAGGCATTGCAGCCAGAGTATGATGAGATGGATCAAGAAGCCGTAGCGGGCGATTACACATCGCCCAGCCTCATCTCATCCCAACGTGCATTGGGGGACAATGAGGGAGAGGAGGAGGAGGAGGAGGAAGAACAGGAGCTGCTATCATGCGTTGTAGACGATAGTACCTGTACAAGTGTCATACCGTCGGTTCAGCGTGGGTGGCCTGAGGACAGGGGGGAGGAGGAAGAGGAGGAGGAGGAGAGCATGGTCAGTCATCATCTTGGTGAGGACACGGAAATCTTGCCCGTTACCAGTGTGTGGCTGACTTTATGCTACGCTGCCTTAACCGTGACCCTCGCGTTGTCAAAATGTTGGGTGACAGTCATTACTGGTTGGTGACACTTGTAGACCCCCGCTACAAGGAGAACTTTCACTCTCTTATTCCTGAGGTGGAGAGGTCTACAAAAATGGGGCAATACCAGAAGGCCCTTGCTGCAGAACTCTTAAAAAAATTCCCATCTGAACACGCTAGCGGCAGAGGTCACAGTTCGTTGCCCAACCAAGGCGTACAGGCGAGAGAGATGCAACTCCAATCCAGCAGAGGCAGGGGAACACTGTCAACGTTCTGGGACAGTTTTCTGACACCCGCCCAGCTTACAGGCCCTGAGGCGCGGGGTACTCTCACAAGGAGTGGAAAGTTTCAAAAGATGGTGAGGGAGTACCTTGCCGATCGTACCAGCGTCCTCCGTGATTCCTCTGTGCCTTTTAATTATTGGGTATCCAAGCTGGACACTTGGAATGAACTCGCTCTGTGCGCCTTGGAGGTCCTGGCTTGCCCTGCCGCTAGCGTGTTATCAGAGCGTGTTTTTAGTGCCGCTGGGGGAATTATAACTGATAAGCGCACTCGCCTGTCAACTGACAATGCTGACAAGCTGACCCTTATCAAAATGAACAAGGGCTGGATTGGGCCAGACTTCTCATTACCACCAAACGACAGCAGAGTAACATAAAGTCAAATCCACTGTGTTATTTCGGGAGGTGTATTCACATGCACCGCTTCACACCCACACATGGGTATACGCTTCCTCGTTTCGGCTGTTTAATCTTCTTCTCCTTATCCTCAGCCTCCACCACCACTATACCACCAGGGTGCCAGCATTGCAAGTTCCTCCGTCCTTATTTTTGGCAGCTTTTGCTGGGAAAGCATAAGCAAATACTATGGGACACCCACTCCCCAATAATGGGACTTATGTTTGTAATATGCTGTACTGCATGGCTCTTGTAAGGGGCATTGCAAGTTGCTCCGTCCTAATTTTTGGCAGCTTTTGCTTGGAAAGCATAAGCAAATACTATGGGACACCCACTCCCCAATAATGGGACTTATGTTTGTAATATGCTGTACTGCATGGCTCTTGTAAGGGGCATTGCAAGTTGCTCCGTCCTAATTTTTGGCAGCTTTTGCTGGGAAAGCATAAGCAAATACTATGGGACACCCACTCCCCAATAATGGGACTTATGTTTGTAATATGCTGTCCTGCATGGCTCTTGTAAGGGGCATTGCAAGTTGCTCCGTCCTAATTTTTGGCAGCTTTTGCTTGGAAAGCATAAGCAAATACTATGGGACACCCACTCCCCAATAATGGGACTTATGTTTGTAATATGCTGTACTGCATGGCTCTTGTAAGGGGCATTGCAAGTTGCTCCGTCCTAATTTTTGGCAGCTTTTGCTGGGAAAGCATAAGCAAATACTATGGGACACCCACTCCCCAATAATGGGACTTATGTTTGTAATATGCTGTACTGCATGGCTCTTGTAAGGGGCATTGCAAGTTGCTCCGTCCTAATTTTTGGCAGCTTTTGCTGGGAAAGCATAAGCAAATACTATGGGACACCCACTCCCCAATAATGGGACTTATGTTTGTAATATGCTGTACTGCATGGCTCTTGTAAGGGGCATTGCAAGTTGCTCCGTCCTAATTTTTGGCAGCTTTTGCTGGGAAAGCATAAGCAAATACTATGGGTCACCCACTCCCCAATAATGGGACTTATGTTTGTAATATGCTGTACTGCATGGCTCTTGTAAGGGGCATTGCAAGTTGCTCCGTCCTAATTTTTGGCAGCTTTTGCTGGGAAAGCATAAGCAAATACTATGGGTCACCCACTCCTCAATAATGGGACTTATGTTTGTAATATGCTGTACTGCATGGCTCTTGTAAGGGGCATTGCAAGTTGCTCTGTCCTAATTTTTGGCAGCTTTTGCTGGGAAAGCATAAGCAAATACTATGGGACACCCACTCCCCAATAATGGGACTTATGTTTGTAATATGCTGTACTGCATGGCTCTTGTAAGGGGCATTGCAAGTTGCTCCGTCCTAATTTTTGGCAGCTTTTGCTGGGAAAGCATAAGCAAATACTATGGGACACACACTCCCCAATAATGGGACTTATGTTTGTAATATGCTGTACTGCATGGCTCTTGTAAGGGGCATTGCAAGTTGCTCCGTCCTAATTTTTGGCAGCTTTTGCTGGGAAAGCATAAGCAAATACTATGGGACACCCACTCCCCAATAATGGGACTTATGTTTGTAATATGCTGTACTGCATGGCTCTTGTAAGGGGCATTGCAAGTTGCTCCGTCCTAATTTTTGGCAGCTTTTGCTGGGAAAGCATAAGCAAATACTTTGGGACACCCACTCCCCAATAATGGGATTTATGTTTGTAATATGCTGTACTGCATGGTTCTTGTAAGGGGCATTGCAAGTTGCTCCGTCCTAATTTTTGGCAGCTTTTGCTGGGAAAACATAAGCAAATACTATGGGACACCCACTCCCCAATAATGGGACTTATGTTTGTAATATGCTGTACTGCATGGCTCTTGTAAGGGGCATTGCAAGTTGCTCCGTCCTAATTTTTGGCAGCTTTTGCTGGGAAAGCATAAGCAAATGCTATGGGACACCCACTCCCCAATAATGGGACTTATGTTTGTAATATGCTGTACTGCATGGCTCTTGTAAGGGGCATTGCAAGTTGCTCCGTCCTAATTTTGGCAGCTTTTGCTGGGAAAGCATAAGCAAATACTATGGGACACCCACTCCCCAATAATGGGACTTATGTTTGTAATATGCTGTACTGCATGGCTCTTGTAAGGGGCATTGCAAGTTGCTCCGTCCTAATTTTTGGCAGCTTTTGCTTGGAAAGCATAAGCAAATACTATGGGACACCCACTCCCCAATAATGGGACTTATGTTTGTAATATGCTGTACTGCATGGCTCTTGTAAGGGGCATTGCAAGTTGCTCAGTCCTAATTTTTGGCAGCTTTTGCTGGGAAAGCATAAGCAAATACTATGGGACACCCACTCCCCAATAATGGGACTTATGTTTGTAATATGCTGTACTGCATGGCTCTTGTAAGGGGCATTGCAAGTTGCTCCGTCCTAATTTTTGGCAGCTTTTGCTGGGAAAGCATAAGCATATACCATGGGACACCCACTCCCCAATAATGGGACTTATGTTTGTAATATGCTGTACTGCATGTGACGCGCCCCCTGGGCTGTGTGTACACGTGTGTGGGATACCCGGTGCCGGGTCTCTGGGGTCTGTAGTCTCCGTGGCGGTGACCCGGTCCCGTGGCTCAGGCTGGTCAAACCAGTGGCAGTCTTTCTTAGGTTTTGAGGTTAATTGTCCGACTGCGCCACCCGTGGATTGCGGTCAGGGAGTACCACCGCTGCGAGGCAGACCGCTGAGGCTGGTGTTGTGTGCGCAGCATAGAATGGGATAACTCCCCTCGGGAGGAGTATAGCCTCAGGGCAGTGAGTGTGGATGATGGGGGTGATGGTGCACGAGCGCAGCAGGAATGACTCAGAGTCTTTGCAGTGCAGTTCAGGGTCTTTACTGAAGGTAGACCCTCCCGGGAGTACTGGCTAGCATAAGAGGCCTGGCCAGTCTGTGAGCAAGCAGGAGTTCCCCTGGCCAGGTGGAGTTGTAGGCCTCCCCGTCTGTCTGCACTCTTCCTGGCTACCTTGCTGTAAGCGGGTAGAAGTAGCCCACATCCCTGAGTGTACCGTGTAGTGCTCACCCGTATGGCTGGTGACTTGGGGCCTTCTGTTAGCCTCCGCTCCACGACGGCGGTGCTGGTCCCTTGCTTGTGACTGAGCCTCCGGGCTTCTATGGCCAGAGGACCTGAAATCCCCTGCCGGCTGGTTTCTGCTGCTGGATATATAAGTGTTAGAACTCTCCTGTTAGGTTTTTTTTAGTTTGCTGGTCACATGACCATTTTTGCCTATTTAATCCGGCTCCGCCTCCTGGCCTTGCTGGACTTCATTGTATTTACTACCCTTGAGCTAGCTTGGTGCTCTGTTGCCGTTCTCTGTTAGTTTTGCTAGGTCTTCTGACCTCTATGCTTTTTGTTGTGTGTTTGTCTTTGACTGCTACTATTTCTGCTAGGAGGTGTCCAAGTTATCCCAGTCCCTAGTTCTTGTAGGGATCCCTCCCTCACATCTATAGGTCTTCGTACAGACTAGCCGAGGACTTTAGCGGGTCTGATCGCAGGATCAGGTTCCCCGTTACATCGTAGGGATCTAGTTTAGTTCTATTGTAGGGACAGATCTCCTGTCTTTCCTTAGTCCCTGTAGCAGATCATAACAATAAGTCCTCACAGCTTTGGACTCCTGTGTCCGGTTCCTATTGTCTTCTGCCAGGGCGAGCTCTGCTCAGCTTCCAGCCCCTGATCTTTAGCTACTAGCTCCTACAGAGCTCCTTGTTGTTACTTTCCCTTGCTCTCACTCTGACTCTGACTGTTCTCTGACTCACTCAACCCCGCCCCAGATCCAGTTTATAAGGGCAGAATTCTCCCCTCCCAGTATTGGGGCAGGAGGATGTTGCATGTTTAAGGGATCCTGACCAGGAAACCTCCCACTTGCTCTCCGACGTAATATCTCTATTACTGTGGTGACCAGACCGCTGGGGTGCCACACATGGCTCTTGTAAGGGGCATTGCAGTTCCTCATAATTTTTGGAAAGCCTTCCATTCACTGCTTAGGCCAACAGTGCACGGGAGACCCAGTTGCTATAAATGGAAAAAAAGGTTTAGTTAACGCCCTCTGACCTCCTTGTCATTTCCAAGGGGCATTGGAGTGGCTCGAAATTTTTGATAGGCATTGCACTCACTGTATGCCCTATAACTGTGTAGCCGAACCGCTCCTTTTGTTACAGAAACATATCCAAAAGACATATCTGGTTGACTGGCCTGATATTGATGTGAATGGTCCCTGTTCCTCCTGCTCTTTCTCCTTTGCCACTACCTCATCCATCATTTATCACCTGAAGCTTTGTTTTAACGGGAGTCATAGAACTTGGATAGTAGCAGGAAAACATCCAGCAATCCTCGGAGGAGGTAGGATATGCGCCAAAACGCTGACCACCTCAGGCCTAGCCGCTACTACATACATGCGCAGCATTACAACAAATTAAAGCAGATGCTAACTTCTATCATCCTCATCATGCTCCTCACCTTGGCACTCTCAACTCCCCTGTTGGAGAAGCCAGGGCCCACCGGAGGAGTCTGATAGTCCGGTGGGCTCGGCCAATGCTGCCCTAAAGCAGGCCAGGCTAAGAAAAGTGTGGGAAAGGTTACCGGGACAAATAGGGGTGGCTGGGGACCGAGTATGGACACCCGGCCACCCCCTGGAGGCTGGGGAGCAAGCGGGGACACCCGGCCACCAAGCGGCTGGGGACTGAGTATGGATACCAGGCCGCCGACACAGCCATGGCGTGGTGGCCAGATTCCGCCTCCACATGCCTAAAAGGCCCAATTTAAAGTGCAAGCAAGTAAGCAGTATGGTATTGCAGCCTGGGGGTGGGTGGGTGGCAGGCTGCATATTTGCGCTTGCATTGCAAGGAATGGGAGAGGTACAATTGAACACTGCCCTGGGACAAGGACTTGAATGGGGATAGTTGCAAGTCTGCAACGACAGGTGCAAGGTGGGAGGCATCTTCGCATGTACCATGAACAGGGGTTTGGCATGCACGCACTACAGCGGAATAGGCTCTCCTTCCCACTAAATGCACTGGGGATGGCACAGGTAATGTTTTGGTATACGCGCTTAATCTTATGTATAAGGCACACCAGGACAAATATGGGCGGCTGGGGACTGAGTATGGATACCTCGCTGCCGAAGCAGCCATGAGGTAGTGGCCAGCTTCGGCCTCCTCAAAACTAAAAGGCCCCATTTCAAGTGCAAGCTAGCAGTATGGAATTGCAGTCTGGGGGTGGGTGGGTGGCAGGCTGCACACTTACACTTGCATTAAAAGAAAACATAGCAGATGCTAACTTCTGTCATCATCATCATGCTCCTCACCTTGGCACTCTCAACTCCACCGATGGAGAAGTCAGGGCCCACCGGAGGAGTCTGGTTCTCTGGTGGGCTCGTCCAATGCTGCCTAAAGCAGGCCGTGCTAAGAAAAGTGTGTGGGGGGATGTTCCAAGGAGAAATAGGGGCGGCTGGGGACCGTTTATGGACACCCGGCTGCCCCCAGGCGGCTGGGGACCGTGTGTGGACACCCGGCCGCGGGGCGGCTGGGGACCGAGTATGGACACCCGGCCGCCGGGCGGCTGGGGACTGAGTATGGATTCCAGGCCGCCAACACAGCCATGACGTGGTGGCCAGATTCCGCCTCCACATGCCTAAAAGGCCCAATTTCAAGTTCAAGCAAGCAAGCAGTATGGTATTGCAGCCTGGGGGTGGGTGGATGGCAGGCTGCATACTTGAGCTTGTATTGCAAGGAATGGGGGAGGTACAATTGAACACTGCCCTAGGACTAGAACTTGCATGGGGATAGTTGCAAGTCTGCATCTTCTGATGCGGTAAGGATCACTTATGATGGGCACACTTTTAGACAGTGACCTGGGAGTCAGAGATGCTTCCAGGGGTCTTCCCCATGCTGTTCGCTTGTCTTTTCAGCACTTTATGCATGTGTCACACAGCACATGGCCAGATAAGGTTGTAAAATGTTAAAATGACATTTCACGGTGAATGCATTTGTCATAGTTGAAAGCAATACAAAAGTGCAAAAACGCATAAAAAATGCTACTTGTGAACTTAGCCGAAGGTGTGGAGGAGTATTTTTGTTTTTGGTCATTTATTTTAACTTATACACAAGTCTTTACCCTGGAAAGGATGTTCCTTAACATATTTCACAGGAAAAAAGTTTCACTTTCGTTTTTGAACGTTTTATTGTGAGCCTGTAAAAGTGGCTTAATACCTCTGACCACGTTGTTGACAGCAGTGACCTGGGGGTCAGAAATGCTTCCTGGGGTGATCCCCATGCTGTCCCCATGTCATTTGAGCACTGTCACTATAGTTTTGGGCACTTGTTAGGCTTTTAAAAGACTGCCGGGGGTGCCACCGCAAAAATGCTCGAGTCTCCCATAGACTAACATTGGGCTCGTTGCTCGGGTCGAGCACCCGAGTATCACGGCGAGCTCGGCCCGAGCTTCGAGCACCCGAGCATTTTAGTGCTCGCTCAACACTAATAAACAGTCATTTAGGACAACATTGGATCATTCAGAGATCCGCACTGAACTTCTGGAGTGAGTTTGCTGCACTGAAAGTAAAGGGGCCGAATAATATTTCACGCCCCACTTTTCAGTTTTTAATTTGTTAAAAAAGTTTAAAATATCCAATAAATTTCGTTCCACTTCACGATTGTGTCCCACTTGTTGTTGATTCTTCCCCCCAAAATTAGAATTTTATATCTTTATGTTTGAAGCCAGAAATGTGGCAAAAGGTAGAAAAGTTCAAGGGACCAAATACTTTCACAATGCACTGTATATTTCCAGCCATATTCTGACTAGATGTCTTCGGCCTCACTCCATTCACTTCTGTGCATGTTGTAAGAATTCAGAAGTCTGAAGTTACATAGAGTGACTGCAGACTTTCATAACAAACTTAGACAAACTCTTGAAGTCTCTTAACATAAATAAAAATAAAGTGACCCTTAACTTGCCAGACAGCACAACACTTATTAACATAGCCATGTATTATGTAATCTTATAAATTATGGATTGTTACATGTGTACAGGATCAGAACCAATAACAGCACAACAATATATCACCAGAACCACCAGCAGTACAGAAAAACATCACTAGAACTCCCATCAATACAGAAACTGTAACACTAATGTCGGTGTCCCTGCATGGTCCCTCTTCCCCCTCCATGCATACATACTCACCCCCCAGGCGCGAGGTGACCTCGCCATCTCCTGGCATGTCTCCTGCTCCTTGCTTCCTGTGCACATTGCACAGGCTTCCCGGAGGCATGCGGAGGCATGCGTAGTGCGTGTGCGTGCTCCCCTGCTCTTAAAGGGGCAACGCATGTACTTTGAAAATGCCCCCCAGCCAATATCTGGTAGACATCTAGTATAAAAGACCCCCTCCCCAGTTGGGAGGTACCTGAGCAACCCCTGTAGTTTCCCTACATCTCTTGCATGTGCAATTGTATTAATCTAGTCCTAATCTAGTGAAGTTAGTTTGTTATCCTGAACCTGTTCCTGTATTCATGTATAGTATGTGCGTTAACCTGAAGCCACTCCGGTGGTACCTGAACCCTGAAGCTGCTCTAGCGGTACCTGAACCATGAAGCTGCACCGACAATACCTGAACTCTGAAGCCTCAATTGTACTGTCTGAACAGGTTCCAAACCAAGTCCTGCATGTGATTCCGAGTCCAGTCTGTGTCAGCAAACCAGACCCTTGGGGTCAGCAGCTGCGGTACTGGGGACTGCCTAGGAGTGGTACCTGGCGGCTACCTGCAGCTTAAGCCTGACTCCACCATCAGGAGCTCCAGTGAAAACCAGGTAGCTGCTTAACTATGCCTCTTCTAGGTAAGCCCGGCCCTGTCACACAGTGGTTCCCCAATCCACGTGTGCCACCTGCAAACATGACCGAAACACAGTATCACAACCCTTATCAGTACAGAAATATATCATCAGAACCACAAGCATTACAGAAATTCATCATCAAAACGACCAGCAGCACAGAAATATATCCGTATAACCCACATCAGTACAGAAACACGGCATCAGAACCCTCATCAGTAAAGGAACACATGACAAGAACCACCAGCAGTACAGAAATATTTCACTAGAACCCTCATCAGTACAGAAACATCACCAGAACTATCACCAGTACAGAAAAAACATTACCATAAGAACAGAAATACATCACCAGAACTACCAGCAGTACAGGAATATATCACCAGGAGCACCATCAGTACATGGTACATTAATTGTAATGTCAGGTCAGACCCATATACATTTGTATCACATGAACCTACAACTCCCAGTATGTTCTTACCAATGGTAAAGAAATCCTGGAAGTTATCAGTCATCATGATCAGATGCCTTGATGACTTTTCACATCTACAGCTCGTCTCGGCAGACTGCCATCTTCTCTGGTCTTCTGCAGCAAATCCCGACTCAATTCCCTTAAAAATAGCAAAGTCATTATAATGCTCCTGAATAAAAATATCTGCCCTCATCTGAGCACTGTCCTCTCACACTGTGTCCCTCTTATAGGGCCAGTCTCTATACTGTGCACCCTTTACCACACTCCCCCTCCTTGGAATACTGTCCCCTCCTGGCTGTAAACTTACACTCTCCCCCCATGTTACCTCCTACCACACTACTCAGTCTCTATTCTGTGCCGTTTCACACTTTTCTTCCCCCATTTGGTCTCCTCATATTATTCCCCTCAATAGCCTCTTCACACATTTCCCCCTTCCCTCCTCATACTGTCTCCTCTCACAGACCCCTGCTAACCATACTGTCTCCTCCCATATTTACCCCCTCACTCTCAATACTGCCTCCTCACACCTCCCCCCGACTTCCCATACTGTGTTCGCACCCATCCCATCACCCTCGCTCCCCATACTGTGTCCGCATACATTCCCCCCTCATTCCTTATATTGTGTCCGCATACATTCCCCCCCTTGCACCTTATACTGTGTCTGCATACATTCCCCCTTGCTCCTCCCACTTTGTCCTCACCTATCTCCCCACTCATCATACTGTGTCTGCACCCATCCCTTCCCTCTCTTGACAGCCAACTCAGAGAAAGGCCAACTCCCAGTCCCAGTGTTTAGTAAACTAGAATTTTATAATTTAAATTCAACTTATGGACACCATGGTGAGCAGATTGATATATAATTTTCAAGAAATTATTCAGTAGAACTCAAAATTCATTAATTTTAATTCCTGCTTATTCTAGCCTTAGAAGTCCAGTGGGCGGTCTTATTAGTGATTGATAGCAGTGCTTATATATGTGTGCACACAGAATAGCTGTGAATCACTGAATAGGATTACCCACAAGCAGGAAGTAAAATTAAAAAATTGTAAAAGTTTTTCTAAATATAAAATTTTAAGGAGTAAATTAAGCCTAACCAGAAACTTCAAAAGCTTACAGACCCTCACATTTATTGACCACATTTAGCATAAAACTCTTTTCACCTTTGGATCAAGGTCTGTAGTTATTTAAAGTCAAATATCAGAACTGCACCACATATGACCCATGGGCCACTTTCGACCCTCCAAAAGATTTCTGGTGGGTTGCTCAGAGAACCTTTAGAAGGCCGTTGTCTTCTTTCTGCATTCAATGTATTTATGTCTTTCAGGTGCTCTGACGTGCAGTGGTACAATGAGGTCATTACTTTGCTGATCTCATCACGCTGTTTCCATCACTGCTTTGCCGAAGAGGCGACGGAGGCTGTGGGTAAGGTAAGTGCTCTATGGAGCTCTATGGAGCTGGAGATTGTATGGACTTTTATTGTAAATGAGGAAGATTGTATGGACTTTTATTGTAGATGAGGAGCGTTAGTTTGAAGGAATAGTATGGTGGGGGTTTAGTACAAAGGAGGGAAAAGTGTGATAGAGGGCTCAATATAGCGAGGAAGCAGCGTGGGGGACAGTGTGGAGAAGGTCAGTGTGAAGCGACAGTATGGAGAGGTATGGAGAGGTGTAAGTGTGGAAAGGACAGTATGAAGAGGAAGGAGCATGAGGGGGGCAGTATGGAGAGATTGGCAGTGTGGAGGGACAGAATGGAGAGGTGGAAGCATGGGGGTACACTGAGGATAAGGACAGCCTGAGGGAGAACAGTATGGAGGCCATGGTTCATAAGAGAGGATAGAGTGGCAGTGAAAGTTCATAAGGGAGAACAATGTGTTGGTTATCATTTATAAGGGGGGACAGCATGGAGGCAAAATATTATTAGCGGGACAGTGTGGGAATCATATTTTGTGCACTAAACATAATGAGGGAAATTATTTATTCAGGGGCACAGCATAGGACATATTTTTATTTAAGGGGCATTGTAACACTTATTTTTCAGGGCACTGTGTCAGGATGTAATGCAGAAGGACAAAGAAGAGGGAATTTTGCAGAGATGAACTAATGAAATTTTATCATGGCGTCATGAACCATTCCAATCATAAGGTACCTGGATGTAAATGTTTAGTTGTGATACTGACTGAATCTAATAAGAACTGTGGTTTCTGTCCGATTTAAATTCTGATGAAGGCAGGTGACAACTACTAGTATGTCCTTATATTTTGAGCTGCTGTTTAATGCAATACAAATGTTTATGCTTGGGACTGACCTGACATTGCAATTGATCACTGTACTAAGCTTGGCAATGTATTCATGTACTGATGGTGGATTTGGTGCTGCATTCATATACTGATGATGTTTCTGGTGATTTACATATGTACTGATGGTGGTTCTGGTGATGTATTACTGTACTGATGGTGGTTCTGGTGTTAGATTCATATGTTGATGGTGGTTTTAAAGCTGTATTCATATACTGATGGTAGTTCTAGTGATGTATTCATGTACTATGGTGGCCCTGGTGCTGTATTCATGTACTGATTGTGATTCTGATGATGTATTCATGTACTGAAGGCATTTTTGAAGATGTATTCATATACTGATGGTGATTCTAGTGATGTATTCATGTACTGGTGGTTATTCTGGTGCTGTATTCATGTATTAATGGTGGTTCTGATGATGTATTCATGTACTTATTGTTATGGTTAATTTTTTATATCTAGATTCATTATTAATTTAGAAAAACAATCTATTCTATGAGGCCTCTCCTTAAGACTTACATTGTGGAATGTCTGACTAAGATACTGGTTTCCTGTGAATTCCCTGATAAGAAGGTTTTACGTTGGGCCAAGGGAAGTGTGTTATTATTGATTGTCTATTTCGGTTTACTGTTCAGTTGTATGTAAGAAATGTAGTTCCGCTTTTGTCTAGCTAATAAATGTGGTGAGTCTTTGTTGCCATACCAGAAGACTCCACCTGCTAACAATGCATGTCGCATGTATTTTGTCTCTCTCCCTTCATCGATGAAGTATTTTAATTTGAATCTCACTGGCAATGTGAAGACCCTTTGCTGTATATTCCAAAGTTCTCCTTAATAACAAAGAGGGTCTCCATAACATTATGGTGGTTCTGAAGCTGTATTCATATACTGATGGTGATTCTAGTGATGTATTCATGTACTGGTGGTTATTCTGGCGCTGTATTCATGTACTAATGGTGGTTCCGATGTTGTATTCATGTACTGATGGTGGTTATTGTGCTCGATTCATGTACTAATTGTGGTTCTGGTGTTCTATTCATGTACTATGTTGACTTTGGTGATGTATTCATGTGCTGTGGTGGATCTGGTATTATATTCCTGTACTGATAGTAGTTCAAGGGATGTATTAATTTACTGATGGTGGTTCTGAAGCTTTATTCATATACTAATGGTGGTCCAGTGATGTATTCAGGTACAGACATTGGTTCTAGTGATGTATTCATGTACTGATAGTGGTGATGTATTCATGTACTGATTGTGGTTCTGGTGATATATTTATACCAATGGTGAATCTGTGCTATATTCATGTAAGCACCCTTTTAATTTTTTAAGCCCTTAGTATTGGTTATGTATGACAGTGTGGCTCTTGGTTGTGCGCCATTATCCTAGATCATGAATTATCTCAATTCTAGAGTTACAGATAAATGACATTCAAAAAGACATCATTATATCTAAAAAGTTCAACAGGGAAAATGTATTTTCATAACATAGCAATAAATGTTGTTTTTTTTTACCAAAAAGCTTAGTAGTCCCTGAGGCAACCAATTAAAAAAAAGCTATAGAAGTTATAAATGGCATTCAGCAGATGGCCCTCATCCCCATTTCTGGTATGCATGGCCCTCTCAGACCCAATCCTGGTATGCATAGCCCCCTCAGACCCAATCCTGATATGAATTGCCCCCTCAGACCCAATCCTGGTATTCATAGCCCCCTCATCCCCACTCCTGGTATGCATGGCCCCCTCATCCCCAATCTTAGTATGCATGGCCCCCTCATCCCCATTCCTGGTATGCATGGTCCCTTCATCCCCAATCCTGGTATGCATAGCCCCCTCATCCCTACTCCTGGTATGCATGGCCCCCTCAGACCCAATCCTGGTATGCATGGCCCCCTCATCCCCAGTCCCGGTATGCATGGCCCCCTCATCCCCAATCCCGGTATGCATGGCCCCCTCATCCCCAATCCCGGTATGCATGGCCCCCTCATCCCCAGTCCCGGTATGCATGGCCCCCTCATCCCCAATCCTGGTATGCATGGCCCCCTCATCCCCAATCCTGGTATGCATGACCCCCTCATCCCCAATCTTGGTATGCATGCCCCCCTCATCCCCAATCCTGGTATGCATGGCCTCCTCATCCCAAATCCTGGTATGCATGGCCCTCTCAGACCCAATCCTGGTATGCATAGCCCCCTCAGACCCAATCCTGATATGCATGGCCCCCTCAGACCCAATCCTGGTATGCATGGCCCCCTCATCCCCAATCCTGGTAAGCATGGCCCCCTCATCCACAATCCTGGTAAGCATGGCCCCCTCACGCACAATCCTGGTATGCATGGCCCCCTCATCCCCAATCATAGTATGCATGCCCCCCTCATCCCCAATCCTGATATGCATGGCCCCCTCATCCACAATCCTGATATGCATGGTGCACTGTCAGCACGGTCGCAACTCCTGCTGTGGCTCAGCGAGCCTCTGTGCCTGCTACTAAAGAGAATGATTATTCACTCTTATTATTTATTATTATAGCACCATTTATTCCATGGCGCTTTACATGTGAAAAAGGGGGTCTACATAGCAAAAACACTTACAATAATCTTAACTAAACAAGTCAGCAACTGGTACAGGAGGAGAGAGGACCCTGCCCGCGAGGGCTCACAATCTACGAGGAATGGGTGAGGATACAGTAGGTGAGTGTAGAGCTGGTCGTGCAGCAATGTTGTGGAGCGGTGGTTACTGCAGGTTGTAGGCTTGCCGGAAGAGGTGGGTCTTCAGTTTTCGTTTGAAGGTTTCCACAGTAGGTGAGAGTCTGATATGTTGGGGTAGAGAGTTCCAGAGTAGGGGGGATACATGGGAGAAATCTTGTATGCGATTGTGGGAAGAGGCGATAAGAGGGGAGTAGAGCAGGAGATCTTGTGAAGTTTGAAGGTTGCGTGCAGGTAAATACCGGGAGACTAGGTGACAGATATATGGAGGAGACAGGTTGTGGATGGATTTGTATGCCAGGGTTAGGGTTATGGTTAGGATGGTGGTTATTGTGCTCGATTCATGTACTAATTGTGGTTCTGGTGTTCTATTCATGTACTATGTTGACTTTGGTGATGTATTCATGTGCTGTGGTGGATCTGGTATTATATTCCTGTACTGATAGTAGTTCAAGGGATGTATTAATTTACTGATGGTGGTTCTGAAGCTTTATTCATATACTAATGGTGGTCCAGTGATGTATTCAGGTACAGACATTGGTTCTAGTGATGTATTCATGTACTGATAGTGGTGATGTATTCATGTACTGATTGTGGTTCTGGTGATATATTTATACCAATGGTGAATCTGTGCTATATTCATGTAAGCACCCTTTTAATTTTTTAAGCCCTTAGTATTGGTTATGTATGACAGTGTGGCTCTTGGTTGTGCGCCATTATCCTAGATCATGAATTATCTCAATTCTAGAGTTACAGATAAATGACATTCAAAAAGACATCATTATATCTAAAAAGTTCAACAGGGAAAATGTATTTTCATAACATAGCAATAAATGTTGTTTTTTTTTTACCAAAAAGCTTAGTAGTCCCTGAGGCAACCAATTAAAAAAAAGCTATAGAAGTTATAAATGGAGGTCTACCCTCTTCCAAAGGAATACTCCCATCTTAGCTATTCCTGGGTGGTATGGGAACAACTTCGCTTATTTCTGAGCCCGTTCCATACACCGGCTACAGACTTCCACGGCGCTGTAGGTGTATGTACAAAGGATTAGAAAAAAATAAGAAATCTTGCAATTTTCACAACGCCAACTAAGCCTAATATTAGATTCTTACTTCCTGCTGGACACATGGATATTAGCAGCAATTGACTGACTTAGACCCCACTGAATTGTATTAAATATTTAATGAGCATGCTCTAACCAAGGCAAAAGTCATTGTGATGAAAAAAAGAGCTATAACATAACCAATTGTGAAAGGTGGACCCTGTGTTTTCTACCATTTATAGAGGTGCTACCACTCCTTACAATTCTGCCTGTGATGATAATATAAGTAATATATAATAATATAATAAGTAATATGATAATATATAGTAATATAATAAGATGATAGTATAAGTATAGTATAAGGCCTACCGTACATTGTGAAAAATTCAAGATTTCAGTTTTTATATATATATATAAATATATGCGTGTATATATATATATATATATATATATATATATATATATATATATATAAGAAATCTAGATAGTGATATGGAAAATTGAAAAATCAAATCTCAAAAAAAGCTAAAAAATACATTTAACATGAAAAAAAACTTTTTTTTTATGTTTAAACATTGGCTCTTTTTCTGATGACATATTATAATTCAGTGTATGTACAAACGGCGTCGTTTTCGGGTGTATTCCTCCTGGAATATGCCTGAAAGAGCTTTTTAAAAATGCAAAAAAGAACGAACATACTGTATGCACTGCAATATAAAAACAACTTGTTCCATCTTTCTGAGCTTGTTTTGACTGCTTCGGTGTCTCCAAAGATGTGAAACGATTAAAAGAAGTCACCAGTACATTGGAGTCTTCCACTTGCAATACACTCACAATTGATACATAGAATCTGAAAAATAAAAAAGCACCAGTGTCAAAGACGTTGCAAAAGGCGTTCAAGAAAACATCTAAAAGACACATCAGGAGATTCAGGAAAAACACCACCAGAGTTTTCATAAAGTGTACATATCATCATTCAGAACTACAACTAATATATTATGTGCAAAAATCACAAGAAGTAATAATCTCTAGAAGGAAATGTTCTACCATACCTGAGCATGAAAAGCATAGCAGACTTACTGATGGAGGCTCCAATTGTCTTTCAGTACACCTAGCATTGTCATTAATATTGATATTCACTGCCAACCTCAATAACCTGCAAATAGTTATTACTAACCCATTCATGTATTTAAAAGCTGACTATAAATATTTTATGACATGCATGAGTCACATACATTGAGTTTACAAGCCGACATATGTTGATTATACTTAATTACCTACTGAAATATAATGTCAACTTATAGACACATAAGCAATTAATGTGACAATTTTAAAAAAATTGCATGCAGAAAAAATACTGGGTTGTTTAATGCGTTATGTCCATTTTGAATACCCTCTTAGGGCTGGCCGAGGTAAAGGAAGGAGGGTATCGACCTCCATCTAACAACAGGAATGAAAGTTGGCATCAAAGGCTGTCTCTCTGGAGGACCCAGCATTTTGTTGTATTGCTTTGATGGACCATTGTTTTTAATGAGTACCATATAATGTATTCTTTCTCCTTCGGCAGAGCTGTTTCTGAGTCGGGACCGGAGGGTAGGTATTACTTATACATACCCCCGGCCAGAACCCAACTAGTGGGCGCGTCCTTGCTCCATACACTAGTGATACGGCCATCCAGTGGGAGTGGCCTCGCTCCATACAAGTGTATGGAGTGAGGCCGTGCCCACTAGTTGAGCTCTGGCCGGGAGTATGTATAACTCATACATACCCTACGGTCCCGGCTCATAAACCGGCCAATCCCCACAGCGCACAGTGCGTGCTCTGGGGGGATTCATAAGGCTGCGGTCACACAGAGTGACTGCAGACTTATCGGTTTTGACCGGACAACCCCTTTAAGTAACAGAACCGTATAGTACGTACGTTCTTACATCAGATAATAGAGCAGAAAGGATTGATTTGCTAAGGAGGTAAGACATTCACGTCTTATGTCAGGGATGTCAAACTCAAACACACAGAGGGCCAAAATGAAAAACTTGGACAAAGTTGCGGGCCAACCAGTATATAGTATAATGGGCCCCACAAGGTCCTCCATACAGAATAATGGGCTCCACAAAGTCCTCCATACAGAATAATAGACCCCACAAAGTTCTCCGTACAGAATAATGGGCCCCACAAAGTTCTCCATACAGAATAATGGGCCCCACATAGTCCTCTATACAGGATTATGGGCCCCACATAGTCCTCCATACAGAATAATGGGCCCTACATAGTCCTCCATACAGAATAATGGGCCCCCACATAGTCCTCCATACAGAATAATTGGCCCCACATAGTCCTCCATACAGAATAATGGGCCCCACATAGTCCTCAATACAAAATAATGGGCCCCACAAAGTCCTCCATACAAAATAATGGGCCCCACATAGTCCTCCATACAGAATAATGGGCCCCACATAGTCCTCCATACAGAATAATGGGCCCCACATAGTCCTCCATACAGAATAATTGGTCCCACATAGTCCTCCATACAGAATAATGGGCCCCACATAGTCCTCCATACAGAATAATGGGCCCCCACATAGTCCTCCATACAGAATAATTGGCCCCACATAGTCCTCCATACAGAATAATGGGCCCCACATAGTCCTCAATACAAAATAATGGGCCCCACAAAGTCCTCCATACAAAATAATGGGCCCCACATAGTCCTCCATACAGAATAATGGGCCCCACATAGTCCTCCATACAGAATAATGGGCCCCACATAGTCCTCCATACAGAATAATTGGCCCCACATAGTCCTCCATACAGAATAATGGGCCCCACATAGTCCTCCATACAGAATAATGGGCCCCCACATAGTCCTCCATACAGAATAATGGGCCCCACATAGTCCTCAATACAAAATAATGGGCCCCACAAAGTCCTCCATACAAAATAATGGGCCCCACATAGTCCTCCATACAGAATAATGGGCCCCACATAGTCCTCCATACAGAATAATGGGCCCCACAAAGTCCTCCATACAGTATTATGGGTAACACATAAGGTTGGTAGTTCTGGTGTCGAGGGCCAAATAAAAGCACCCTGAGTGCCAGATTTGGCCTACGGGCCAGAGTTTGACATGTATGTCCTATGTTCATGAGACTCAGTATTGGAGGCAATAAAATTGATTCAGTCAATTTTCCCAATATTTTGTGCCTATAGCCTCACGGTGATGGTGCCATGTTATTTTTGACAAGTGTCCTCATAATTAGAGATGTGTACCGGACACCTAGTTTTACAGTTCGGGAATCCGGGGAGGTTGGGAGAGAAAGAGGGAGAGAGTCTGACAGTCCGCAGCATCCACTACTTTCCTCCGCGCCTCGGATGAGACTAACCCTTTCAAGTCTTTAGGTGCATAAAAAAAAGACCATATCCCACACGGAACATCTAAATGTCATCTGACTTTACGGATACATTTCTATTATAAACAGGGGAAGCATTTTTTAATGTAGTTGTATAATAATAGATTGCACACAAATGTCACGAGAATGTAAAAACAGAACTCACGGATGAAAATTGAATGTAAATTAGAAAAAAAATCATCCGAGTTTTCTGGATAAAACTCGGTCAATTTTTCATACACTCGTCTGCAGCTGCCCTAAAGTTCAGGCAAAAGCTTCAGTGTCCTGCCCTCACCCTGTATCTAACTAGTGGCTTGTGACATTCCTCCTGAGACGCAGCACCCTGAGAAAATGTCTAGTTACCCTCCAGTTGTTTTGCTATGCTTCACATTTTCTGCAGATCATAACAGCTGTACTAATGCTAAGTACTACTGAAGTTTGTCATGAAGGGGCTGAATAATTCTCAGGCTACAGTAGTCAGTAAACGTGTCATATTATGGCTATGTTCACACGTTGCATTTTTGCTGCGTTTTTTTTTCTACAGGCAAAACCTGCTCTCTTAGCAGTAAAGAAGCTGCTTACAAAAAGCAGGTTTTGCTGCTTTTTGCTGCATTTTTTTGCTGCGTTTTTATCAGGTACATTTGTTACTTGTGCCTGCTGATAAAGTTTAGTGCATAAAAAAAACACGATTCAACTTCCTTAAAATTTGCATAAAAAGCTTAAAATTTGCATAAAAAAGCAGGAAAAAAATACAGCAAAAACGCAACGTGTGAACATAGCCTATGGTGAATTTGGAGACAACAATTGTTACATTACTTGTGAGCTATGAGAGTTGTTCTTGTATCAATGGTTCATTGCAAACAAGAAATAAAGTTTCCAAATTTTGCTAATAAACCTAATTTGCAGTGGTGAATGAATCATTTTCATTGCAACTGCATCTGCGTGTGCTCCTGAGTATCTGATTCATCTTGTGTAATTTACTTTATTTTCTGGATCATGAATTCCTTTAAGACGTTATTTCCTGGCCAGACGTAATGATCATTTGATTTGTAACGTCGTAGTTGGGTACGTTGGTCTGAGATCTAAATCTAAATGCAATTTGTCTGCAATATTTCTATGCACACTATTATTTTGTTTTTGCTCTTATGAAACCATAAACTGACTCCTCGCTGATTCGCTTCCATCTAGATGGACTCAGCTTGGAGTTTCACATTGTGTACACCAGTAACATTTCTGTTTAATCACAGCCTCTTTCTAGCAGTAATTAATGGGTGTGTTAAAATGGTAATATATCATTTAAAGAGAATCCGTCACCAGGTTTTTGCCAGCTAATTTCAGAGCAGCATGTCAGCAGGTCAGTGACCCTAATTCCAGTGTTATGTCACTTACTGGGTTGCTTGCTGTAATTTTGATAAAATCACTGTTTTATCAGCAGGAGATTATTGCTAGAGGCATACCTCCCAACTTTTGAAGAAGAGAAAGAGGGACAGATCATGTGGTGCGCATAGCGTGGCGTGGCAAATTTTGGCCACACCCCAATCCACGCCCATGTACCATTTCTTTCTCCCTTGACAGGAGGAGTTGTCAGAGGGGCGCTGGTAATGAGGGGCATTCAGCAGATGACCCTCATCCCCATTTCTGGTATGCATGGCCCCCTCAGATCCAATCCTGGTATGCATGGCCCTCTCAGACCCAATCCTGGTATGCATAGCCCCCTCAGACCCAATCCTGATATGCATTGCCCCCTCAGACCCAATCCTGGTATTCATAGCCCCCTCATCCCCACTCCTGGTATGCATGGCCCCCTCATCCCCAATCTTAGTATGCATGGCCCCCTCATCCCCATTCCTGGTATGCATGGTCCCTTCATTCCCAATCCTGGTATGCATAGCCCCCTCATCCCTACTCCTAGTATGCATGGCCCCCTCAGACCCAATCCTGGTATGCATGGCCCCCTCAGACCCAATCCTGGTATGCATGGCCCCCTCATCCCCAGTCCCGGTATGCATGGCCCCCTCATCCCCAATCCCGGTATGCATGGCCCCCTCATCCACAATCCCGGTATGCATGGCCCCCTCATCCCCAGTCCCGGTATGCATGGCCCCCTCATCCCCAATCCTGGTATGCATGGCCCCCTCATCCCCAATCCTGGTATGCATGACCCCCTCATCCCCAATCTTGGTATGCATGCCCCCCTCATCCCCAATCCTGGTATGCATGGCCTCCTCATCCCAAATCCTGGTATGCATGGCCCTCTCAGACCCAATCCTGGTATGCATAGCCCCCTCAGACCCAATCCTGATATGCATGGCCCCCTCAGACCCAATCCTGGTATGCATGGTCCCCTCATCCCCAATCCTGGTAAGCATGGCCCCCTCATCCACAATCCTGGTAAGCATGGCCCCCTCACCCACAATCCTGGTATGCATGGCCCCCTCATCCCCAATCATAGTATGCATGCCCCCCTCATCCCCAATCCTGATATGCATGGCCCCCTCATCCACAATCCTGATATTCATGGTGCACTGTCAGCACGGTCGCAACTCCTGCTGTGGCTCAGCGAGCCTCTGTACCTGCTACTAAAGAGAATGATTATTCACTCTTATTATTTATTATTATAGCACCATTTATTCCATGGCGCTTTACATGTGAAAAAGAGGGTCTACATAGCAAAAACACTTACAATAATCTTAACTAAACAAGTCAGCAACTGGTACAGGAAGAGAGAGGACCCTGCCCGCGAGGGCTCACAATCTACGAGGAATGGGTGAGGATACAGTAGGTGAGTGTAGAGCTGGTCGTGCAGCAATGTTGTGGAGCGGTGGTTACTGCAGGTTGTAGGCTTGCCGGAAGAGGTGGGTCTTCAGTTTTCGTTTGAAGGTTTCCACGGTAGGTGAGAGTCTGATATGTTGGGGTAGAGAGTTCCAGAGTAGGGGGGATACATGGGAGAAATCTTGTATGCGATTGTGGGAAGAGGCGATAAGAGGGGAGTAGAGCAGGAGATCTTGTGAAGTTTGAAGGTTGCGTGCAGGTAAATACCGGGAGACTAGGTGACAGATATATGGAGGAGACAGGTTGTGGATGGATTTGTATGCCAGGGTTAGGGTTTTGAACTGGATTCTCTGGGCAAAGGGGAGCCAGTGAAGGGATTGACATAGGGGAGAGGCCGGGGAATAGCGGGGGGACAGGTGAATTAGTCGGGCAGCAGAGTTTAGAATAGATTGGAGGAGGGCGTGAGTGTTGGAAGGGAGGCCACAGAGCAGGAGGTTGCAGTAGTCGAGGCGGGAGATGATGAGGGCATGCACTAGTGTTTTTGCAGAGTCTATGCTGAGGAATTCGCGGATGCGGGAGATGTTTTTGAGTTGGAGTTGGAAGGAAGTGGAAAGGGCTTGGATATGTGGTTTGAAGGAGAGGTCAGAGTCCAGGGTTCCTCCGAGGCAGCGAGCTTGTGGGACTGGGGAAAGTGGGCAGCCATTGACGTTGATGGATAGGTCAGATGGGGGGGGGGGTGAATGAGAAGGTGGAAAGATGATGAATTCTGTTTTATCTATGTTAAGTTTTAGAAATCTGGCAGAGAAGAAGGATGAGATAGCGGACAGACATTGTGGGATTCTGGTTAGTAGGGAGGAGATATCGGATCCAGAGAGGTAGAGCTGTGTGTCATCGGCGTAGAGGTAATACTGAAAGCCGTGAGACTCTATGAACTGTCCCAGGCCAAAGGTGTAGATGGAGAAGAGCAGAGGTCCTAGAACTTGTACCTTGGGGGACACCGACAGATAGGGGTCGAGATGAGGAGGTGGTGTGCGAGTGGGAGACGCTGAAAGTCCTGTCTGTTAGGTCTGAGGAGATCCAAGATAGGGCCAAGTCCATGATACTAAGAGATGAGAGGGTCTGTAGTAAGAGGGAATGGCCGACTGTGTCAAAGGCAGATGACAGGTCCAGGAGGAGGAGGACGGAGTAGTGTCGCTTGCATTTGGTGGTTAGTAGGTCATTGGTGACTTTGGTCAGGGCAATTTCAGTTGAGTGATGTGGTCGGAAGCCAGATTGTAAGCGGTTGAAGAGGGAACATGAGGAGAGGTGGGAGGACAGTTCAAGGTGGACATGTTGCTCCAGTAGTTTTGAGGCATAGGGGAAAAGTGATATGGGGCAGTAGCTGGTCAGAGAGGATGGGTCAAAGGAGGGCTTTTTGAGGATGGGTGTGATTGAGGCATGTTTGAAACATGAGGGGAAGACCCCAGTTGTTAGTGACAGTTTGAAGAGGTGGGTTAGGGTTGGGATGAAGACTGTGGTAAGGTTAGGAATGAGGTGGGACGGGATTGGATCAAGTTCGCAGGTGGTGAGGTGTGACTTGGAGAGTAAAGAAGAGACTTGGTCTTCTGTAATGGTGAAGGAGTGGGGTTTGAAGGAGGAAGGTTGAGTAGATACGGGGAGGGGCTGTGGGGACTTTAGGGAAAAGCTTTGTCTGATGGTGTCAATCTTCTGCTTGAAAATGAGGCAAAGTCTTCGGCTGAGATGAGAGGAGAGGGTGGAGGCGCTGGGGGACGGAGGAGAGAATTGAAAGTGTTGAATAGCTGTTTAGGGTTGGATATGAGAGATGAGAAGTAGGTTTGTTTTGCTGCAGTGAGTGTGGACTTTAAAATAGTGAGGGATTGCTTGAATGCGATGAAGTGCTCGATGGAGTGGGACCTTTTCCATCTCCGCTCAGCAAACCTGGAGGCCCATCGCAGTTCTTTAGTAAGGTTGGTGTGCCAGAGTTGCCTGTTGATTGTGCGAGCTTTGGTATGTGTGAGAAGGGCGACTGTGTCGAGAGCTGCGGCTGTTGTGGTATTATATAAAGCAGCAGCAACATCTGCATCATGTAAGGAATTCATGTCTGTAAGAGGGAGGAGGGATTCAGAGAGTGAGTGTAGGTCAAGGTGTTTGAGGTTTCTGCGAGGGTGTGCAAGTTTTTGGAGTGGGGATTGTGGACCTGGAGAGGAGAGGGCAGAGAATGTAAGTAGGTTGTGGTCTGAGAGAGGGAGAGGAGAGTTAAAGATGTTAGATAGGGAACAGAGGCGGGTGAAGATTAGGTCCAGTGTGTGGCCATCTTTATGAGTGGCTGCGGAAGACCATTGGGTAAGGCCGAAGGAGGAAGTGAGGGATAGGAGCTTAGAGACAGATGAGTGGGAAGTGTCGATGGGGATGTTGAAGTCACCCATTATGATAGTGGGGATGTCAG
The DNA here is from genome assembly GCF_046119375.1 of Phyllobates terribilis. Classification (NCBI taxonomy): domain Eukaryota; kingdom Metazoa; phylum Chordata; class Amphibia; order Anura; family Dendrobatidae; genus Phyllobates; species Phyllobates terribilis. The sequence goes on from NW_027362763.1 coordinate 740,616,287, forward strand.
TGGAAAGGAAGTGAAGCAGCCAGGTGGTGAAGTCGTCTAAGAAGGTGGTGGCTTGCCCTGGGGGTCGGTAAATGACGGCCAGTTGGAGGGGGAGTAGATGCGTACACAGTGCACCTCAAAAGATGGGAGTGTAATGGAGGTCGGCAGTGGGATTTCGGTGAAGGCGTGTAACATCCCTGGCGGCGTGCTTGCGTGGTGCACGGCCTCCCGCTGTGCTGGGCCGCGGTCTTGCCTGTCGGTCCAGCCTGTAGGCCTTGCTCCGGTTCGTGCTGTGTGCGTGTCTCTTGGCTGGCTGCTTGGGGCGGCGGCCCGGTTGCTTCCTGGTTCTTGTGGCTGCTGTGGGCTCGCCCCTGGTGTGTCTCCGGCCTGTTGCTGTGAGTCACTGGATGTTTGAACCCCCTCCACCCAGAGGGAGGTGCCTGAGCAACACCTTCACTCAGTTAGTCTCTGCTGCTGAATTGCCAGGTCCTGTCCTGTTTCTAGTCTGTTTCCGCCACTCTGGGGGCTGCATACCCAGACCTGTTACCTGTGACTTCTAGTCTGTTTCCGCCTCTCTGGGGGCTGTATACCCAGGCTCGTTCTTGTATCTCATTGCAGTAGCAGTTCCTGTCTGAACTGTATCCTAGCCTGTTACCTGTTTGTCTCTATGTCCGTACCTTTCCTTTTCCTGCAGTATCTCAACCTGCACCTAACTCCAACTCGTTGTCTCTGTACTTCTGTTTGTGAGTTTTGTGTCCACTCACTACTTCATTGGAAGTACCTTGTGTGTATCTGGTTCTGCTTGTCCCTTTTCCCTTCCTCCGTATCTTCCTCCTGTGTTCTAGCCATCCTCCTGTATTTTCCAGTCTGTTTCATGTGAACTGAGCCCTTTCTTCTATGCCTGCACCTTCAGCCCTGTTCGGCTCTGCTTGCCCACCGCTCCGGCGGTTCTTCTCTGCTCTCACTTGCCCACCACTCTGGCGGCTTCCCTCTGCTCTGCTTTACCCACCGCTCTAGCGGTTTCTCTCTGCTCTGACTTGCCCACCGCTCCGGCGGCTTCTCTCTACTCTGCCTTGCTCACCGCACCAGCGGTTTCTCTCTGCTCTGACTTACTCACCGCACCTGCGGTTTCTCTCTGCTCTTCCTTGCCAACCGCTCCGGCGGCTTCTCTCTGCTCTGCCTTGTCCACCGCTCCGGCGGTTCCGCGCTGCTCTGCCTTGTCCACCACACCTGCGGTTTCTCTCTGCTCTGCCTTGTCCTCCGCTCCGGCGGTTTCGCTTTACTCTGCTTGTCTACCGCATCTGCGGCTCTGTACCTGTCTGTACTGGACCCTATCCAGCCTGCGCTCCAACCTGCTAGTAACTACCTGTCTGCACTCCAGCCGTGCTTGCCAGTATCTCCCTGTCTGCATACCAGCTGTGCTTGCCAGTATCTCCCTGTCTGCATACCAGCCGTGCTTGCCAGTATCTCCCTGTCTGCATACCAGCCGTGCTTGCCAGTATCTCCCTGTCTGCATACCAGCCGTGCTTGCCAGTGCCCAATTGTCTGCATACCAGCCGTGCTTGCCAGTGCACACCTGTCTGCATACCAGCCGTACTTGCCAGTACCCACCTATCTGCATACCAGCCATACTTGCCAATACCCACCTGCCTGTATGCCAGTCTAACCTGCCTGTTCCCGCATTCCCCGGTGTGGGTCAACAACTGTGACCGGGGTCTGACCTGGAGTCTCACCTGGTTCCTCTGCTCGGTTCCTCCTTGGTCCACGGAGTCGACTAAGCCGCTGTGCGACCTTGGTCGGATCGGGTTGATACTTAGTTACGCCCCTCCAGGCACTCCTCGGTTCATGGTACAGTGGGATCACTAATCACGCTTGCGCCCGGACTGACAAGGCGCAGGTATCTGACAGGAGAAAACCTACGCCTTCACCATGTTTGCCGCTGGGACTTGGGGTGTGGGAAAGGTGGAATCCGTCATACGAAAGTGCGGCTGGGGAGGCTGTGTCAGAGGGGGTGAGCCAGGTTTCGGTAATGGTGAGGAAGGAAAGTTTGTTAGTAATGAAAAGGTCGTGGATGTAGGAAAGTTTGTTGCAGATGTACCGCGCGTTCCATAGAGCTCCTGTTAGTGCAACTGGGGATGAGGGGATTAGTTGGATGGGTATGAGGTTAGAAAGGCTGCAAGAGTTTGTGGTAGGTCGTGGATAGGAGGTAGAAGTGACTGTGGGGATGTGGTGAGGAGGGCCAGGATTTGGAGAGATGTCGCCGGCAATGAGGAGGAGCAGAGAAAGTGTTAGCAGGTGGGAGTAGGAAAGGGCATGGAGTGGCTGTCTGTGTTTGGAGATACAGGATTGAATGTTGATGAATAGTTCTGAGGAGGAAGTGAGGTGAATGGGGAGGATGGAGGGAGAGCTTAAGAGTTCCTTACTAGGTGCAGTGATTAAGGGGGGTTAGTAGAAAGTGGGGGACTATAGGGATAAAGGTGAAAGCAAACAAAAACATAGTTGAAAGAGAGTAAGTGGTCAAAGTGTGGGTTACATGACTCCTGCCCTGCCTAACTGCCTTTGAAATAACTGCTACTTAGCGCCAAAGCCACTTAGCACAAGAATACGCGTGCACAACCCCTCACGCGTGCACCCTTTAGGCAGCTTCTGATTTTATAGGGCACACTATAGCATTAGGTGAGGGGCATTGTGGGAGCTGCTGGTGGCTAAATTGCCAGCTGCTCTGATCACCAGGAGATGGCTGGGTGATCAAAGACAAAGCTAGGACTCTTGGCTCTGCAGTTTAGCACCTCTAAATATCAGATAAAGTCTAAAGTGGGGAAAGGACAGTATTGAATGGAATGTGACAGATAAAGCAGAAATATGAAGCAGAGCGTGTACCAGTAAGTTGATTCAGGGAAGCAGAGCAATAGATGACCACATATACAGCGAGCAGATGAATTATGCAGGAGCAGAGCTTGTACCAGTGAGATGATTCAAGGAAGCAGAGCAATAGATGACCACATATACAGTGAGTAGAGGAATTAGCCACACCCATGGGAGTGGAGAAGAGTGAATATTTATTCTCTCAAATAGCAGACACACAGGATTGCGGAGCCGCATGAGGTAGCTGACGGCTGCTATTGACAGTGTGCGCTATTAAGGAGAATGAGTATTCACTCCTCTCCACTTCCTTAGGTGTGGGGAAGAGGGAATATTAATTTCCTTTAGCAGCGGGCACACGTGGTAGCTGCAGCTGCCGGCTACTACCTGTGCCTGCAGCTCCACAGCCGCAACCCCCCACCACCCTCCACAGTTGGGAGAGCAGCTGAGCCGTGGCAGGACGTGGGACTGAGCCCTCAAAGCGGGACAGTCCCGCCAAAAACGGGACGGTTAGAAGCTATGCTAGAGGACTATTAAACCTGCTGCCATTTAGTCCAACCACACCCCTCATCACTGATTGGCATCTTTCTACCTATGCACAGTGTACACAGAAAGCTGCCAATCAGTGGTGTGGGCAGGGTTATACAGAGATCAGTATTCAGAGAACTGGTAGATCTGCAGCAGAGAAAACTGTGATTTTACTAAAACTATAGCAAGAAGCCCAGTAAGTGATACATCGCAGGAATCAGAGTCTCTGCTGTCAGATATGGTAGCAAAAATCTGGCGACAGATTCCCCTGAAATACATTTGTTTTACTATGTATGTGTGGCGCCCCTGCTGCGCATTGGTGCCACAGAACCCAGCAGGGTGCATGGACGGACTTCTCCACAAGAGGCCCTCACTACATTCATACACCGCCACCTTCCACCTCAGACCAGCAGAGGGAGCCCGTTAGGGATATATAAAGGGAAGGTGGAGCCAGGCAGCTCAGTCTTGGTCTTAGTTTCAGGTCAGTCTGTGAGTGTCCAGACAGGAACACAGCTCTGAGTGAGCTGAGAGCGTGCCGACGCTCAGAGAGCGGTGAAGACGCAGCACGCCAGCTGCCAAGTGGTGAGGGCCCCGAGTGTGGTCGATGGCGAGAAGAAAAGGAGAGTGGAACTCAGGGGTAGAGGAGCATAGTAGCTCACCCGATTTATATACCGGACACCGGGTCCGCGCCTACAGGGACTCCTTATACCCAGTAGGAACCACCGGAACCCCTGGAGAACTACAGGTCTCAGGCCCACCTAATGCTGATTGTAGTACCAGGGCTAGGAGTCACAGAGGTCCCAGCGTCCAGGGAGAGTGATCTCCAAAGATAAGGCCCTACCACCAGGTCAGCAGGTGCAGAGAGAGACAGTAACCAAGCTAGGCCCAGCTCCAGGCAGGCCAGAAGCCTAGAGAGTAAAGCAATGGATCAGGAGGCCCTATACCCGCTCACTGGGGAGAGTCCAGAAGTGCGCCCTTCACCTGGAGTACCCTGGACCGTGCCTGCAGCATCACCAGTAAAGGTACTGAAGCTTACCCCTGTGTGAGTGTCCATCCTTTCTCCGGGACCAACCTGCCGTCTCTCCCCTGCACCACCATCCAGTACATCCCCTACACTGCCCTGAGGCCTGCTCCACCTGTGGGTAGACGTTCCATCACAAGCTGCCCTACAATCTGCCTCAGAGGACTGTTGCAGCGCTGGTGATCCTCACCAGACACCACAGGTGGCGTCACGAATAATTCCAAAAGCCTCAAATAACAGAAGCTTTCCCAATTCACTGACCGCCCTGGGTCACGGACCGGGCCAGCCACCGTGATATCCCCCGGCAACCAGAGGCCCGGCTGCCTAGTACCCCACGGCCCTGGGGGCGTGTCATGTTTATATATTCTTAACCCTTTAAGGATGTGTGCAAAACAGTGAATTTTTTTTTTACATTCCCACATTTCAAGAGCCCAAATTTTTTTTTTTTATCTACTTAATTAAGGACTTATTTTTTTGTCGGCGAGGTATATACAGCTCAATTATTAAGCTATAATTCACTTATTAGTATCTATTCATTTTTTGGGAGAAAGAGAAAATTAGCTAATGTTTTTGTTAAGCCATTCATTCCACTGGAAAAATAACTTACTTCCTGTCGTTAAGTTTTCATCGGTAGAAAATATCTATATTTTTTTTTTTTGCAAATAAAAACTATTTTCATTTAAAAAATTGTATACATTGTCATATTTTTGTGGGAAAGAATTAAAAAAATCATCAATTTTGCATTTTTTTTGTTATATTTTTATGCTGTTCATTGTATATTACAGCTGATACTTACTGTTGATTAAGCCGGTAGCTAAGAAAGGGATAAAGGGAAATTGCCACTTGATTCATGCTGCCCAAACCACAGGCAACATGACTCAAAGCCTGGATACATGACTGCAGCCAGATATACAGTATCTTTTTCCAAAAAATGCTCTGGCGTTTCAGAGAGACTATACTTTAAAGACCCGGTGGAGATTGGATAAGTCTTCCGACCCGGTGGAGATTGGATAAGTCTTCCCAGCGCTGCTATAAGTGAGTTATGGGTCACTATTCAAGAGACCTGTCAATCACCTCTAGCTGCGCTAGGAAGAGCTAGCCACCGTCAGCACTGGACTAGTCTCATCTAAATCGCACACCATGGCTGATGCTGTAATGCCAGTCAATGTAATGCTTATACAGTTGTAAAAATATCGATATTAGTACCATTAGACCCCTATTAACATTACATTAATACTGTCACTAACCATTTATACTACCTATGCTACTGCACTGCCCTGCACATGGGGTAGTGGACATAGCGAATCAGAAGAACTATACTACATTTCTAATTGGAGCTATTTGCTAATATTATTATCATTACATCTACTACATATTGGGATAGGATCTTGGAGATGGGACTACCCCTTTAATGCCTTTACCAGCAGCCAAGCAGTGGAGACTTTGATGCTGCGATGGAGCATTTTCCTGCAGAAAAATCATGATTTTCTTGAAAAATGCAGACTTTTTCTTATACCTGTGCTTGAAGAAAGGGTCTTCTAAAACCTGGCAGTAGTTGATTTTGAATCCATCTTCAACCTGAGAAGGTCCAACTAGCTCCTCTAGTGCAGGATTGTGGTGCCCCTGCGGGTTCAGTCGCCACAGAGGTACTGCACCTCACCCAGAGGTGTGGTGTCTCCTACTCTCAGGTAAGGAGGGAGTGCTACCCGGAACCCCAACACCTGCATCCAACACTGCACTGCTCCAGGTCGGCCGGAAGGACAAGATGCAATGTGTTTTCCTGCTGAGCCCTGTCCCTGGCTGGAGTGGGGGGAACCCAAAGGTAGGGGGAACCAGAAGTGGGTGTGGGTGGAGGAAGTAGAGTAGGGGAACACCAGAGTGGGAGGTATATAAAGGGAAGCCATCTTAGGGTGGCAGAACAGAATGAGCAGGGGGTACGGTGAGTGCAGGACGGCACCCGTGCGCCCCGAATCTGTCAGAAGACAGAGGGATCAGGCCACAAGAAGGGGACCGGCCCCTGGACCAGCCGTGTTACTTCAGGTCTCGGCTGGAAAAACTGGAGGCTTCTGGCTTTTATAGTGCAGTTGCCAAAGCCTCATCCTAGTCACCGTGAGGGTCAAGCAGGTCCGGGAACTCCAGTTAGACAGGAGGGACTTCAGAGCACCCGAGCGGGACTGTGAGTGGGGAAGCGCAGGACAGGAGGGAGAAGACCCAGCGTGAAGTCGGTCTAGAGAGGAACATAAGAAAGCGGGGTTCCGTCAGGTGCTCCTAACCTACCTGAGGAAGAGCTGAACCCCCGGTCTGGTGAACACAGCGCGACGTGGGAGGCTGGCACCCGCGCAGTGCATCAGTGGAATGTACATGAGAACTGTGAGTAAAGACTCGGATGACTGCACCGCACTGCCTCCGTCCATTATTTCAGCTGCGCCAACACTACCACCTGCACTACAAGCCCCAGCATCACCACCTACCAAACTCCACACTGCCCCGGGGGCCCGCTCCACCTGTGGAGAGCAGAAACACCTCAGCTGCCATCGCATCACCCCCCCCCCCCCCTCTGCAGCAGCGCTGGTAAACCTTACCAGGTACCACAGGTAGCGTCACAAACTATTTATTTTATTTTTATCTCTATCCAAGTTCCAATCCCCCTTTTTGGTTGACCGCCCAGGGCCACGGACCGGGCCAGCCACCGTGATATCCCCCACCAGCATCCATAGGCCAGGCTGCCGAGTACCCCATTGCCCCGGGGGCGCGTCAGGATAATGGTAAAAGCTGGCCGTCAGCACTGCCTACATGAAGATGAACTTGACGGACATGTATTTTTTCAACTGTGCTATGTAAACATTTCCTCCTGATTTTTAGAGATGAATAATGCAATTATTATTATTATTATTTTTATTATTTATTATTAAGGTAAAGTGCATGTATTGTATGCTACTATATTGTAGTATTGGTGTTATATTGGGGGATTACTTTCCTAGGTCTGCAGGGCTACAGGGAAGCCATCTTCTGGAAATCTTCCTTCCTTCTTTCCATCCTTGGTCTGACCCTTTAATGAGCCAAGGTAATGATTTATAGATCATGGGAACATCAGGTCATAGATCTACAGTAAGTTAACCCTGCCACTCCTCCATTGAATTAACACATTCCTGTTGACTACTCATTTTTTTTGTAGTTATTTAAACCTTAATTGCATAATGTGTAGTATTTAGTGTATAGTTTGCACTATAAACTGTGGCTGATTTTATGGGTAATGATATTAAATATTAATCTGTATGTTATTTATGATTATGGGGATAGCGATCCTGTATAGAGCTTTGTTGTCATATAGACCAGGTATGTTTATTATATTTTTATTTAAAATATTTAACTTATTTATTTGCTTTTTAAATCTTTAATTTACTTTTGTAAATTATTAAAGTATTTACAAATATTCATAAATAAATATTTATTTTGTTATTTTTATTACTATTCTTGCTCCATTTTTTTTCTTTTAGCAGAAAATGTGTCGCCCGTGCATTGACTTAAATATATATATGACTATTAATATTTTTAAGTTTGAAGGCTAATTAAAGATTATGTCCACACACTTGCCGAAATGTACAATGCAAAAATTGGGACATATAATCTCCTCCAGCATAAATGCTTGGAAAAGCCCCCTAAACAGAAACTTTTGGGAATTGTATGGCTGCCTGGTTCACAGGACAGATTTCCAGTAAAGCAACCTGCTTGCTCATCTATTGTCTGCCAATCCTCATGACACTAGCAGAGAGAGCAATCTTCTTTTGTTTTCCAAGTCTATTTCTACATTAATATCAATGGCGGTGTACTGGGGTGGACATACCAAATGGGCAATCTGTGCAGCTGCATAAGGTCTCAGAAGGTTGGGAGGCCACTGTCAGCATAAAGCTGTTTTTTGCTGCCTATTAGACTTTATTGTGATGGACAGATCTAATACATTTCTTTCTCAGATTTTGGTGGGTTGTTAGAGACATTACATGGCACTCAATAATGAGCTGTTGAGAGCAAGGGGGTCTATACCTTAGTCTTATACAGGGGGCCTTCTGCTGTCTGCGCCTGCCTCTGCAGTGTACAATGGGTTGAGCAGCAAAAATCAGGTGACAACAGGGATACACATGTAAGTGACCACAGATATTCACATTATATTGAAAGCTTTTAATGTGTACTGCTCATTTGTTCCTGTTATTGACAGACACACCGGCAATCCTTTTATATGAATCTTGGAGATTGTGAGATAAGAGGGAGAATAATGTGTATTCAGCTGTGCAGGAAATGTACTACACCCTCTAAGATCTCAAGGAAATGTGAACATCCAGATATTCAGCATTTGGTGAAGTTATTGAAAGGGTTTTAACTCCATAATGATCTACCTTTTTATGGAAGTCATTACCAGCCTTATTCCAGATATTGCGCTTTTACAGCATTATAGTGACGCGCCCCTGGGCCTGTGCTGAGTAGCGTTGCGCACGAGGGGGCCTACCCGGAGCCGGATCTGAGAGGGGTAGTAGTTTCGTGGCGGTGACCCGGTCCGTGCCCAGGGAGTCAAACTGAGCGGCAGTATTTAGCAGTAGATGTTAGAATGTTCGACTACGCCACCCGTTGAATGCGGTCATGAGACCGCCGCTGCAGGACAGACCGCTGAGGCCGGTGATACGGTTGTGCAGCGGGGATGGTATAACCCCCAACGGGAGGGGTATGGCCTCAGGGCAGCGGACGTGGATGATGAAACACTCAGAGACGGTGCGGTGTAGTTCAGGGTCTTTACTGGTGGCAAAGGTAGACCCTCCCGGAGTACTGGCTAGCGATCGGGGCCTGGTCAGTCCATGAGCAGATGGAATCTCCCCTGGCCAGGTGGAGTTGTAGGCCTCCCCAACTAATCGTACTCTTCTGGCTACCCTGCTAGAGGCTGATAAAAGTAGCCCACGTCCCTGAGTGTACCGTGTGGTGCTCACCCGTATGGCCGGTGACTCGGGGCCTTCTGGTAGCTTCCGCTCCACGACGGCGGTGCTGGTCCCTTGCGTGTGACCGTGCCTTCGGGTTTCTTGGCCAGAGGACCTGAAATCCCCTGCCGGGTGGTTTCTGCTGCTGGGTAAGGATTAGTCCCCACAGCCTCGGACTCCGGGTCCGGTAAGAACTCTTCAATCAGGGCGAGCTCTACAGCTTCCAGCCCCTGACTCCTTTTAGCACTGCTCCCACTGAGCTCCTGATCTTTCTTTCCTATAGCTGCTCCTCTCCAGACCAGACTGTGTCTCTGTCTGGGACTCCTCTTCTTCTCTCCGCACTAACCCTGCCTCAGCCCCAGCTTTATATAGGGGAAGTTCTTCCCCTCCCAGGACTGGGCAGGAGGTGTGGCATGCATAGGATTCCTGACCAGGAGACCTCCCACCTGCTCTCAGACGTAATATTGCTATTACTGTGGAAACCAGACCCCTGGGGTGCCACATTCCCCCCTAGTGAAATTTAGTACTCCGGGACTAAACATATTTTTGTAAACAAAACAAGTTATAAACAAAAACAGTACAATAAAGAAAAACACATTATGATGGTCACGGCGTGTCCGCAACCGGGTGCAGTTTTTGAAGAAAACAAGGGTGTCCATTTCACCAAGGAACAGGGAGCCGTAACCAGGTAGGGGTCTGTCCTACCCCGAGTCTTTAACAGTCTTTAGTCCATTCCTGGGTTACGCTCCAAACATATGTACAAAGGATTCCGGATAATCCCTAAACGACACCTATAAAATAACTAAAAATACACAATTATTTACAGGCAACAATAAACAGGTAAATACAAATAAAGCAGTCTAAACACTTAGATCCTCCAACGTACGGGCAACTGGCCTCTAGTGGCTCTAGTGGACCTACGGAGCTGACTGACTGGTCCTGAGCTACGGGGTGTAGGAGCTGTCAAAGATAAACTGGGCAGCTGTCTACGGGCTCTTTGGCTCACTAGGGGTACGGCAGGCTCACTATAAGCAGAGGGTTGATCCTCCTGGTCTGCTTGTGTGGGGTCTTCTGCCTCCTGGACCGGCTGCTCTTCCAGCTCTACCTGTTTCTCCGTAGGCACTTGGGATGCTGGTTGGAGGAAGGTGAGGACGGGTACCACAACAGCGCCATTTACTTGAGTCCAAGACCGAGGGAAGTCTCCGAGTACAGTACTAACCATCTCCTCCCTTTCCTCTGCGGGTCGAGGGTCTTCTTGTTCTTCTTCAGGGTCCCGTAGCTGTTCGGGACACTTCTTCAGGTGATCTCGGGATACAATGGCTGTGGTTTCTCCTCCGTCCTTACTGATTGTGCAGACTTTCGGGTTCTCATGGCTTGAGGGTAGTACGGTGTACGGGTCCTTCTCCCACTGGTCGTCCAACTTGTGGAGCCGTCTCTTCCTCTTCAAGACCTGCTCTCCAGGTACCAGGGGAACAGCGGGAGCATATTGGTTGTAAGTCTTCTCCTGTCTCTCTCTAGCTTGACAGAGACTTCGCTCCACGTTCTCCTGTACTTTCCGGTACTGCTGCTGCCTTTCTGTGTCCCAGTCTGCTTCTGGTGAAGTGTCCTCGGGTGTCAGGACTCCCATCTCCAGATCAACAGGGAGCTTACCAGGTCTTGCTCTCATTAGGTAAGCCGGGGTACAGTTGGTAGAACCTACCGGGATGTGGTTGTATAGGTCCACCAGATCAGGCAGTTTCTCAGGCCACAGATTGCGTTCTTCCAGGGGCAATGTTTTCAGAAGGTCTATCACCACCTGGTTCATTTTCTCACAGAGTCCATTGGTTTGCGGATGATAGGGTGTTGTTCTTATCTTCCGGCAGCCATACAGAGTGCAGAACTCCTGGAAGACTTCCGCTTCAAAGGCAGGTCCTTGGTCCGTCAGCACCTGCTCTGGGTATCCGTGTGGACGGCAGAAGTGCTGCTGGAAGGCTCTAGCTGCTGTTTGAGCCGTTAAGTCCTTGACCGGGACCACCACCAGGAACCGGGAGTAATGATCTACGATTGTGAGGGCGTAGACATACCCAGATCTGCTTGGAGCCAGTTTCACATGGTCCAGGGCTACCAGTTCCAGTGGCTGTCGGGTGATGATGGGCTGCAAGGGAGTCTTCTGGCTGGCACGGTCCTTCCTTCTTAGGTGGCACGGTCCACAGTCTCTGCACCACCTCTCGATGGTTCCCCTCATGCCTACCCAGTGGAACCGCCCGTGCAGCAGGAACTCCAGCTTCTTCCACCCGAAGTGCCCAGCTCCGTCGTGGTATGCCTCCAGTACCATAGCCGCGTCTCTTCTTGGCACCACTACTTGCCAGATCAGTTCATGCGTCCGGGAGTTAACCATTCTGCGGCACAACTTCCCCTTGTAAAGGAACAGTCGACTCTTCTCAATCCACAGTTGCTTGGCCTCCTCCGGAGCGTCTGGGTCAAGGCGGGCATCTGGCTGAGTCAGCATCTCCTTCACCAGTCGGAAGGCGGGGTCACTGTCTTGCGTTTCCGCCCAGTTGTAATGAGGTAAGGGATTGAACGTAGCGGATTGCTTACTCCTTACACGGTGGGAATACTGGATAGTCCCATGACGGTGGAACGCGGGGAGTTCAACTTCTTCCAATTCCTCTGGATCTTCCCCTACGTCCGGTAGGTTTGGCATTCTGGACAGGGCATCCGCGTTGGTATTGGAGCGTCCTGCCCGGTATTTGATCGTGAACTCATAGTTGGACAGGCGGGCCATCCATCTCTGCTCCAGGGCACCGAGTCTTGCCGTATCCAGGTGTGTCAACGGGTTGTCATCCGTGTACACGGTGAACCGGGAAGAGGCGAGGTAGTGCTTAAAGCGTTCGGTGACTGCCCACACCACTGCCAGGAATTCTAACTTGAATGAGCTGTAATTCTCAGAGTTTCTTTCGGTGGGTCGCAGTTTTCAGCTGGCGTAAGCAATTACCCGTTCCTTTCCCTGCTGGATCTGGGACAGTACGGCTCCTAGCCCGATGTTACTTGCGTCGGTGTAGAGGATAAAGGGCTGGCTGTAATCCGGGTACGCCAGGATTTCATCCCCCGTGAGGGCCATCTTCAGCTGGCGGAAGGACTCCTCTTCCAGCTTCTCCCATCCGAAGGGCGGCCTCTGGTTCCCGGCCTTCCTGGACTGGCCCATCAGGAGGTCCTGCATAGGAGCCGCCTTTTTGGTGAAACCGGGAATGAATCTTCGGTAGTAGCCTACCAACCCGAGGAACTGCCGCACTTCCTTTACGCTGGAGGGGCTTGGCCATTCCTTAATTGTGGTGATCTTATCAGGGTCGGGAGCCACTCCGTCAGCACTCACCACGTGTCCCAGGTACTGCACCCTTGGTTTCAGGAGGTGACACTTGGAGGGTTTCACCTTTAGGCCGTAGTTTGCCAGGGCTTCGAACACTTCTGCCAGGTGTTTCAGGTGGTCCTCGTAGGTCTTGGAGTAGACGATGACATCGTCCAGGTATAACAGGACCGTCTCGAAGTTTCGGTGTCCCAGACAGCATTCCATCAACCGTTGGAAGGTTCCTGGTGCGTTGCAGAGTCCGAACGGCATGCAGGTAAACTCGCTAAGTCCCATCGGGGTGGTGAATGCGGTCTTCTCCCGGTCCGCCTCTGCTACAGGAACCTGCCAGTACCCGCTAGTGAGATCCAAAGTAGAGAAGAAGTTAGCAGATTTTAAAGCAGCCAAAGACTCCTCTATCCTTGGTAAGGGGTACACATCTTTGTGTGTGATACGGTTGATTTTCCGGTAATCTACACACATTCTCATGGTGTTGTCTTTCTTTTTAACCAAGACTAGTGGAGCTGCCCAGGGGCTACAGCTATCCCTGATTACCCCAGCCTCCTTCATGTCTCTAAGCATCCCCTTGGCGTGTTGGTAGTGTGCAGGGGGTACGGGTCGGTATCTCTCCTTTATGGGAGGATGGTCTCCCATGGGGATGTGGTGTTCTACCCCCTTTACTCGCCCGAAGTCTAACGGGTGTTTACTAAACACTCTCTCGTACTCTTGAACCACCCGATAGACTCCCTGTTTCTGGTGTGAGGGAGTGGAGTCAGTACCCAAATGTAGTTGCTGACACCAGTCCTCTATTGTTTTCTTAGAGCCGTTACCTTCCTCTGGTTGAGATGGAGGCAAGGGTTCCACGGCCTGTACAGAATTCTGGTTTATGGTGAACAATTTAGCTAGCGTGGCATACCGGGGCAGGTGTACTTCTCTCTTCCCGATGTTTATTATGCGAACGGGCACCCTCCCATGGCGTACATCAACCACCCCCCGTGCTGTCAAAATGGTGGGCCTACTGTCTGAGTAGACGGGTTCTACCATTGCTTGGTAGTCTCTACCTCTTAGACCAATAGCTGCCCGGCACCAAATCATCATTTCACTTTTTGGGGGCATGGCAATTGGGAAAGGGTCACACATTCTCACGCTTCCAATCTCACCACCGGAGAGTTCCACCTGTTGCCGCCGCATCAGTGCCCGGATCTCTTTTTGGAGCACTCGCTGCTGGCCGGAGCTGGCGTTCTTGGCAACCTGCTGTAAAATGAAAATCACCTCTGCAAGACAATTTTCAATCACATTAGTTCCTAGCGTTATCTTTGGGTGACTCTCGCGCTTGTCAATGTCTACAATGATCAGTCCCTGTGCTGCCAGTTCGACTCTACCGACTTTAATGGTCATCTCTTTGAATCCGATCTGTGGCACGGGTTGACCATTGCTGGCGATGATACTCAAGTCGTCGTCAGGGTAGCGGGTTATATCCGAGTCATTCCAGTACTGCTTAAAGAGCACGTACGGGATGGTGGTGACCTGTGACCCGGTGTCAAGTAGGGCACTCATAGGAATGCCATCCAGTACCACAGGCAAGACTGGACGTCCTCCCACATATTTGTCACGCCAGTTCGATGGGCCTGGTGATCTTATTCCTAGGGGTTGGCCCTCTACCCCAGGTTGTGCCAGTTTAAAGGACAGTACCTTGCCATATGTCCGGGTTGATTACAGCGGCGGCAGATGGGTTGTCCGTCCTCGTTGTATCGGTCGCTGGGTCTTCCTCTGGCCGGTGGGGTCCTCCTTGGTCGATGCCACGGGATGTCCTCCGGACCGGATGCCAGCTGGATCTTCCCTGGAGCAGAAACCTGTAACGACTGCACAGTTCGGGTTAGCGCAGCTACGCTTTTAGCTAGCTCTTGGACCTGATGGTGCAGGTCTGGAGCCGAGTCATTGTTCAAAGCCTGCGCATCAGCTCCCACAGGCCCTGCCGACAAGGGCGCCGCCTCCTGGTGGTAAGCGGTAGTAGGGCGCCTGTGGGCCACAACGCCACCCGGTGCCGGTTCTCGGAACACTCGAATGGCTCTGTCCTTGAACTGTGCAAAGTCCAGATGAGGATCCTGTAAGGCCATTGCCCGCAACTGGGTTCGGTGGGCATTGCAATATAGTCCCTCTATAAATTGTTCGGTCAACAGCCTGTCCTCGTTTCCCACGCCGTCAGGGTCGGTCTGCTTAATGGCTCTCAGGGCCTCTTGTAGGTTTAGTGCATAGTCCCTTATATTCTCATGTGCTCGCTGTTTGCACCCGTAGAATCTAAGCTTAATCTCAGCTGAGGTGCGGGTATCAAAGGTGTCCTTCAGCCGGGTTAATATCCCTGCTACAGTCCTCCTCCCAGGTGGCCAGGACTTTACCTCCCTTTGGGCTGCCCCGGTTAGTTGGGCCACCAGGATGCTCACTTTTTGCTCTTCTGTGAGGGGGTACACCTGGAAGAGGCTATCCAGCTTTTCTCTAAAGTCATTCAGGGTATGTGACTCCCCTGAGTACTGGGGTAGCCAGGCTGCCCCCGGGATATAGGGCATAGTGAAAGGCATGACTGCAGCAGCGGTGGCGCTGGCGGTGGCTGCGGCAGTGAAGCTGTCCTCCGTATCCGACATCTTCCTCCCCCCTAGTGGACCGTGGCCTACCTTGCGATGATCCTCTTCCGTAGGCCGCGGCTCCGCAGTGGATCGTCAGGGTCGAGGACCTTCCGTCGCGCTCCTATGACGTCGGCGTCTGCTGGGCTCCTTCCAGGACCTTACGCAATGTCCGGACGTGAGGCGGGGCTTCAGTTCTCGCGGGCTTTTCGGAGTCCACACCCCTCTTCTTCCCGCGCGGCGTCTTCAAGATGGCGTCCAACGGCGGGAAAACTCCACGGATGGCGGGAAGAAGGCAGAAGATGGCGTCCAACGGCGGGAAAACTCCACGGATGGCGGGAAGAAGGTAGAAGATGGCGTCGGATGGCGGGAATCTTCACCACAGGTAAGTTGAAAAGTCTCTTTTTCAGGCACGCAGTACCCGGTGGTTGCGGGCACGAAATCCTGCCGACTACGCCAAAGTTGACGCGCCCCTGGGCCTGTGCTGAGTAGCATTGCGCACGCGGGGGCCTACCCGGAGCCGGATCTGAGAGGGGTAGTAGTTTCGTGGCGGTGACCCGGTCCGTGCCCAGGGAGTCAAACTGAGCGGCAGTATTTAGCAGTAGATGTTAGAATGTTCGACTACGCCACCCGTTGAATGCGGTCATGAGACCGCCGCTGCAGGACAGACCGCTGAGGCCGGTGATACGGTTGTGCAGCGGGGATGGTATAACCCCCAACGGGAGGGGTATGGCCTCAGGGCAGCGGACGTGGATGATGAAACACTCAGAGATGGTGCGGTGTAGTTCAGGGTCTTTACTGGTGGCAAAGGTAGACCCTCCCGGAGTACTGGCTAGCGATCGGGGCCTGGTCAGTCCGTGAGCAGATGGAATCTCCCCTGGCCAGGTGGAGTTGTAGGCCTCCCCAACTAATCGTACTCTTCTGGCTACCCTGCTAGAGGCTGATAAAAGTAGCCCACGTCCCTGAGTGTACCGTGTGGTGCTCACCCGTATGGCCGGTGACTCGGGGCCTTCTGGTAGCTTCCGCTCCACGACGGCGGTGCTGGTCCCTTGCGTGTGACCGTGCCTTCGGGTTTCTTGGCCAGAGGACCTGAAATCCCCTGCCGGGCGGTTTCTGCTGCTGGGTAAGGATTAGTCCCCACAGCCTCGGACTCCGGGTCCGGTAAGAACTCTTCAATCAGGGCGAGCTCTACAGCTTCCAGCCCCTGACTCCTTTTAGCACTGCTCCCACTGAGCTCCTGATCTTTCTTTCCTATAGCTGCTCCTCTCCAGACCAGACTGTGTCTCTGTCTGGGACTCCTCTTCTTCTCTCCGCACTAACCCTGCCTCAGCCCCAGCTTTATATAGGGGAAGTTCTTCCCCTCCCAGGACTGGGCAGGAGGTGTGGCATGCATAGGATTCCTGACCAGGAGACCTCCCACCTGCTCTCAGACGTAATATTGCTATTACTGTGGAAACCAGACCCCTGGGGTGCCACAATAGCATAACAGCTGCATGAGCACAGAAGGCAAATGTAATGCTGGTGTGGACCCACTGCGCCACGGGCCGGGCTTACCCTGGAGGGGCATGACTAAGTGTCTACCGGTTCTTCACTAGAGCCTGTGGTGGTGAGGATAGGCTTTGCTGATGGTAGTCACCAGATACCACTCAAGGGCAGTCCCCCGGTCTGCAGCAGCTGACCGAAGGGTCAGAGGCGCAGCTACGCAGTACAGGAGGGCAAAGCCAAAGACGTGGTCAGAAAATCCAAGGTCAGGGCGCGCAGCACAGGTTCAAAACACGTAGCTGAGGTCTGGATCAGAGAGGTCAGACAGGACAAGTAAACAAGTCGCGTCGATAATGGGAGACAGAATATGGAGGAATATCTAAACAAGGTGCTGGGAACCAACGTTCGGGTGAGAAATGGAGGATGGAGTCGCCTGGTATGTCACCTGCTAGCAGATGATAGGCTGGGGAAGGAAATATCTGCAGGACAGGATGGAAAAAAAAATCCTGCAGAGTTCGGCCGTGCCCCCCTATGACTCACAACCAGCACAAGGCAACTAAGAGCGATGGTTAGGTACTGGATGGAGCAGAGCGAAACACACAGTGAGTAGGGCGGCGCTTAGAAGGTGTGCGAGTGGCCAGCGTAACAGCAGAAACTGTATTTAATCCCTGTCTTCTCAATCCTCCTATACACAGTGCTTGCTCATGTGAATTTACTTCCTAAAAAAAAATTATTTCAAGATGAAAAGGACAATATTGCTACAAAAAGCAACTGCTATGTGGTTAGAAATGCTAAAATAATAATGTCCCATTTGTGATGAAAGAATAAATATGCAAAAAAATCACTTCAATTAGCTAAAAAATAATTATTCTTATTTGACCAGTACATGCAAAAAAAATCTGAAAAATTCCATTGGTCACTAACACACAGAATACTTCTGTGGGGAAAGTGGTTAATTGCAAAAAACACCTTTTATTTCATGAATAGGTGAGACATCGTTATTATATGGGTATTTAAAAACATCATTGTTACTTATGTCTTATGGAGAAAGTGTAAATCCAATATTTTGTAGTCGTTTTTATTTTGGTTCCCAATGAAACGAACCTGTCAGGGCTCCTAGCTGATGGAAACCACCATTATAGTGATATATAGTGGGTACGGAAAGTATTCAGACCCCTTTAAAATTTTCATTTCATTGCAGCCATTTGGTAAAATTTAAAAAGTACATTTTTTTTCTCTTTAAAGTACACTCTGCACCCCATCTTGACGGAAAAAAAACAGAAAAGTAGAAAATTTTTGCAAATTTATTAAAAAAGAAAAACTGAAATATCACATGGTCATAAGTATTCAGACCCTTTGCTCAGTATTGAGTAGAAGCACCCTTTTGAGCTAGTACAGCCATGAGTCTTCTTGGGAATGATGCAATATGTTTTTCACACCTGGATTTGGGGATCTTCTGCCATTCTTCTTTGCAGATCCTCTCCAGTTCCGTCAGGTTGGATGGTGAACGTTGGTGGACAGCTATTTTCAGGTCTCTCCAGAGATGCACAATTGGGTTTAGGTCAGGGCTCTGGCTGGGCCAGTCAAGAATGGTCAGAGTTGTTCTGAAGCCACTCCTTTGTTATTTTAGCTGTCTGCTTAGGGTCATTGTCTTGTTGAAAGGTGAACCTTTGGCCAAGTCTGAGGTCCAGAGCACTCTGGAAGAGGTTTTCATCCAGGACATCGCTGTACTTGGCCGCATTCATGTTTCCTTCAATTGCAACCAGTCATCCTGTCCCTGCAGCTGAAAAACACCCCCATAGCATGGTGCTTTAACCAGTATGTTTCACTGTTGGGATTGTATTGGGCAGGTGAGGAGCAGTGCCTGGTTTTCTCCACACATACCGCTTAGAATTATCACCAAAAAGTTCTATCTTCGTCTCATCAGACCAGAGAATCTTATTTCTCATAGTCTGGGAGTCCTTCATATGTTTTTGAGCAAACTCTATGCGGGCTTTTATATGTCTTGCACTGAGGAGAGTCTTCCGTCGGGCCACACTGCCATAAAGGCCCAATTGGTGGAGGGCTGCAGTGATAGTTGACTTTGTGGAACTTTCTCCCATCTCCCTACTGCATCGCTGGAGCTCAGCCACAGTGATCTTGGGGTTCTTCTTTACCTCTCTCACCAAGGCTCTTCTCCCACGATTGCTCAGTTTGGCTGGACGGCTAGGTCTAGGAAGACTTCTGGTGGTCCCAAACTTCTTCCATTTAAGGATTATGGAGGCGACTGTGCTCTTAGGAACCTTGAGTAATGCAGAAATTCTTTTGTAACCATGGCCAGATCTGTGCCTTGCCACAATTCTGTCTCTGAGCTCCTTGGACAGTTCCTTTGAGCTCATGATTCTCATTTGGTCTGACATGCGCTGTGAGCTGTGAGGTCTCATATAGACAGGTGTGTGCCTTTCCAAATCAAGTCCTATCAGTTTAATTAAACACAGCTGGACTCGAATGAAGGAGTAGAACCATCTCAAGGAGGATCACAAGGAAATGGACAGCATGTGACTTAAATATGAGTGTCTGAGCAAAGGGTCTGAATACTTATGACCATGTGATATTTCAGTTTTTCTTTTTTAATAAATTTTGCGAAAATTTCTACATTTCTGTTTTTTTCAGTCAAGATGGGGTGCAGAGAGTACTTTAATGAGAAAAAAATGAACTTTTTAGAATTTACCAATGGCTGCAATGAAACAAAGAATGAACAGTTTAAAGGGGTCTGCATACTTTCCGTACCTACTGTATTTACTGGTAGCAGCATTATAATAAAGCCTTTGAAGTTACATTCTAAAATTTGGGTTTTAAAAAAAAGCTCTTTTATTTTGCAGCTTGATCAAGTCTGTATTTGGCCTCATGCACACAATCGATTTATTCAAACACTATCCATGATTTTCACAGATAGCACTTGTACCTATGATATTCTATAGGACTGTGCACGTGTTTGATTTTTTTCCTGAGACAGATCAGCCTGCGAAAAAGTCGGAGACATATCCGATTTTGATCCGAGCGTCAGATCAAAATCAGCAATGCAATTCTATGGGTTTGTGAAAAAAAATGGACCACACTCAGATATCATCTGAGTGCGGTCCAATTTTTTTCACAGACTGACAGAATGGAGCAGGTGGAGAAACTTCTTTTTTTT
This sequence comes from Phyllobates terribilis, assembly GCF_046119375.1. Taxonomy (NCBI): domain Eukaryota; kingdom Metazoa; phylum Chordata; class Amphibia; order Anura; family Dendrobatidae; genus Phyllobates; species Phyllobates terribilis. Next base: position 740,636,235 of record NW_027362763.1, read on the forward strand.
TCTCTCCACGCCTGAGAAAAACTGATGCCACTCTGATCAAACTCTGATCAGAATAATTGGACCGTTTTTCTCAGGTGTGGAGAAATCAGTTGTGTGAACCAAATAAATGGTCACAATCTAAATAGCGGTTTCCAATTATCAATTTTACATACACGTAAGGATAAGGTCTCCAAAGAGAAACAGCTATGTTGCAATTGTTGTCCTCTGGTACTTGTAGGCCTTCAGTGCAGCTTAACATTTGTCTTTAAATGAGACCATTTGTTTGTGTAACGTGAGCCATGGGAGTATGAACTTGCAATAATTGCATGTATAATGGATTGTGGACTTTCTGTTATTTCTTCCGTTGGTGCTCGTCATATGTAAATGAGTCAGGAATAGTCCAGTGGGGCGTCGCTTCCATCTGACTAGTCCTGCTATTTTTCTCCTTTCTGGCCGTGATTAACATCTTCATACAATCAACTTCAAGGTACGACCATCTGCGCGTCGTGTGTATGTGCAAGATTTCTAGCAGTCTTGTGTTGCAGTGTGTACGGAAGATGTTAATCAAGCCCAGGAACGTGTGATTAGAAAATTCAAGGCAGGACTAGCCTGGGGAAAACGATTCCTTGCCAAACTAGTCCTGGCTCATTTACATATGGCAAGCTGCAAAATAAAAGAACTTTTATAAAACACAGAAACTTTGAATTTGAACTTTAAAGGCTTTATGCTGCTAATGGCATTTGTATCACTATAATGGCAGTTTTCAATGGCGATGGGACCTGACAGTTTAGCTTTAATGGTATGTGCACCCAGAGGCGTAAATCACTTGGATAATTTGCAGAACTATTGGCCTTTTCATGCCTGCTTCCTGCTGAGCTGGAATGGGGGTGGAATGCGGTGTGACATCACAGCTTCCCTAATTTATGACAAGCTGTGGCGTAACTTATGCCAGAAGCCTTACTCCAGTCTTTGACTGGAGTAAGATTTGTGATGAAACGCATGCCACTAATCAGACACCCCTGATTTATTAAAAGGCGTGCTTCTGAATCAGGCACCTCTGACTCCAGCATACCTCCCCATTAATACTGGCATGAACAACGCTTTTGGTGATGAAACGGGATGCAGGGCCCCCTCCAGTAGGAACCGCCCTAGTCCGGCGTCTCCTGCTCCCTCCTCCTGCTCCCACGCCATGTCTGCCCGGGGTGCGCACACCGTGCGCAGATCTCCTGGCACTGCTCTTGGGGCACGCGCAAACGCTCCCTGTTTCTTAAAGGGGCCACACGCGCCGTCCTAAAATGTCCCCGGCCAATGGCTGGAGGACATCTACTATATAAAGCACCTCCTCCAAAATGGAGGTGCCTGCACAATGTTGTAGTTTGTTTTCTAACACTCTCTGCAGCCCTCAGGTCCCAGTGCTTGCCCGCTAGCCTGTCTATCAGCCATGCCCGCCAGCCGGTCTATCAGCCTTGCCCGTCAGCCTGTCTATCAGCCGTGCCCGCCAGCCTGTCTATCAGCCGTGTCCGCCTGCCTGTCTATCAGCCGAGCCTGTCCATCTTCCTGCACTACCTGCCTGCCTACCAGCCATGCTCATCTGCCAGACCATATGCTGTGACTGTCCGCTTCAGCTGTCAGTCCTGTGGGGGTCACCTGCTCTCTCAAGGTCGGTCCCAGAGTGGCATCTGGACCACCTTCCCGGTTCCCTCCTTTGCTCACGGAATCGACAGAGCCGCCGTGTAGCCAAGGTCGGTCCGATAGGCTCTTAGTCATGCCCCTCTGGTCCCTCCTTGCACCACGGCACAGTGGTTCCACCATCCGGATCCGTAACAGTTTGCGCAGGCCATGGAACCTGGTGACTCCCAGGCTCCCTCGCTCTCTGACCTGTATCAAGAGGTCTCCCGCCAGAGATCTCAACAGGATACAATCCTGTCTTATCTGCAGACTGTAAACTCCCGCTTGGATGCACTGTCCACCACGGCTGTGCCCGCCTCTAACCAAGCTCCTGGCTCATCAGTTCACCTCCGACTGGGCTAAAGTGGCATTCGTCATGTCTCACCTCACCGGGGAGGCGTTGGCATGGCTCAATCCCCTATGGGAGAGAGGGGATCCTCTGGTGTCCAACCTCCAGGCTTTCCTTGTGGCCTTCCGGAGGGTTTTTGATGAGCCCGGCTGCACGTCCTCGACTGCCTCCTCTCTTCTTCGTCTACGCCAAGGAAACCTCACGGTGGGCCAGTACGCTGTGCGCTTCCGCACCCTCGCATCTGAAGTTGCCTGGAACAGCGAGGCTCTGGTGTGTACCTTTTGGGAAGTTCTTTCTGGGCGAATCAAGGATGAACTATCCGGTTGTGACATACCTACCTCTCTGGACAACCTGGTGTCTTTGGCAACACGGATCGACATCAGGTTCCAGGAACGTTCTAAGGAGATCATCCGTGAGAGGAAGTCGCCTTGCACCAACCTTTCAAAGGCCGGTCTCTCCACAAACCCCTGCCTCGGCATCCATCCCTGAATCTATGCAGGCAGACCCGGTAAAGATGATCAAGTCTCGCCAGGAGGCCCGCCGAGCTGAGTGAAGATGCTTCTACTGTGGCAGTTCAGAGCATCTAATCCGTTCTTGTCCAGAAAGACCAGGAAACTCCAGTACCTAGGATCGCTTGGAGAGGTCGTCCTGGGCAAAAATCCTTCCTCTCCCTGACTGTGTCTGTATCGATAACCTGTGGTAAGATAAATTTTTTCGAGACTGCCTATCTGGACTCTGTCGCCGTTGGGAATCTTATTCAACAAGCCTTTGTGGAGCAGTATCAGATTCCCATTCAACGTCTTTCGGATCCGTTGGCGGTTTCTTCTGTGGATGGGAGACCCCTTTCCAAGTCCATCATGTTTGTCACCGAGCCCGTAGTTCTCCAGATTGGTATGCTACACACGGAAAAGATCTCCATCTACATGCTGTCCAGCCTCTCTCATCCTTTGCTGCTGGGACTGCCTTGGCTTCAGAGACATGAGCCAGTTTTGAATTGGTGGTCGGGAGAAGTGCTCCGCGGGGGTCAGGAGTGCCACCAGACCTGCTTGGTTCATGTCCGTCCTGCCCGACCTCCGTTCACTCCAGCTAATTTGCCTGGCTTGCCAGCACCCTACTGGTCATACGCTGACGTCTTCCACAAGAAGGAAGCTGAGACACTTCTTCCTCATAGGCCGTATGACTGTCCTATCGATCTCATTCCTGGTGCCTCGCCACCCTGATGTCGAATTTACCCCGTGTCGTTGGCCGAGACCCGTGCCATGTCCGAATACATCGAGGAGAATCTTGCTAGGGGATTTATTCAGAAATCCACCTCTCTGGCTGGAGCAGGATTCTTTTTCGTCAAGAAGAAGGATGGCTCTCTTCGCCCTTTTATCGACTAAGAGGCCTTTCGGACTCTGCAACGCACCAGCAGTCTTCCAGGAACTGGTGAATGACATCTTCAGAGATCTTCTATATTTGTGCGTGGTAGTGTACCTGGACGATATCATGGTGTTCTCTTTGGATCTGTCCTCACATCGAAGAGACGTTCGACTGGTATTGCGGAAGCTCAGGAGGAATCGTCAGTATGCCAAATTCGAGAAATGTGTTTTCGAACAGACATCCCTTCCCTTCCTGGCATACATAATCTCGGAGACCAGGCTTATAATGGATCCCGAGAAGGTGTCTGCTGTCCTAAAGTGGCCCCGACCTGAGGGGTTGAAGGCTAGACAGCGGTTTCTGAGATTCGCTAATTATTATCGCCTGTTCATTCCTCATTTTTCCTCCCGGACTTCTCCCATCTCCGCCCTGACCGGCAAAGAGGTCAATCCCAAGGAATGACTCCAGAGGCGGAAGAAGCCTTTGTGTCCTTGAAACAAGCCTTCTCTGCTGCTACGGTGCTTCATCGTCCTGACTGTAACAAGCAGTTCTTCCTGGAGGTTGATGCCTCTTCCTCTGGGGCCGGGGCGGTTCTCACCCAGAAATCCTCGTCTGGATGAATGGTGACCTGAGGCTTCTTTTCCAAGCTCTTCTTGCCCTCAGAATGCAACTATTCCATTGGAGATCGGGAACTGCTGGCCATCAAACTGGCGCTGGTAGAGTGGCGGTTCCTACTGGAGGGGGCCCTGCATCCAGTGGTCATCTACACGGACCACAAGAATCTCTCCTGCTTGCAGTACACTCAATGACTCAATCCTTGTCAGGCAAGATGGTCCCTGTTTTTTGCCGGCTTCAATTTCATTCTCCACTTCCGGCCGGGAGATAAGAATATCAAGGCAGACGCGCTGTCCAGATTGTTTCTGTCGACTGACCAAGAGGAGGCGCCTCAACACATCATTGAGTCCTCCAAAATAATTACTGTTGCTCCATTTGATCTGTCTCATCTTCCTCATGGTAAAACTTTCATGGCGGCTCCGGATAGGAAGAGGGTACTGCTCTGGGGTCATTCGTCTAAACTGGAAGGCCACACCGGACAGAGGAAAACGTCCCTGCTTATTTCCCGACATTATTGGTGGCCGGCCCTACGTAAGGATGTTGCAGATTTCGTCTCCGCCTGCTCTTCCTGTGCCCAAAACAAGACGCCTAGGCAACTTTCGACTGGTCGACTGCTTCCTTTACCCGTGCCTGCCGCCCCGTGGCAGCATATCGCAATGGATTTCATCAATGATCTTCCTGTATCGGCCGGATGTACTGTCATTTGGGTGGTTGCTGACCGCTTCTCCAAGATGGCTCACTTTATTCCTCTACCCAGTCTACCCTCTGCGCCAGAGCTTGCTAAAGTGTTCTTTCTGCACATTCTCCGTCTCCACGGCCTACCTCTTCATATTGTCTCGGATAGAGGGGTCCAGTTTACTTCATGCTTCTGGAGAGCTATGTGCAAGCTGCTAAAAGTTGCATTAGACTTCTCTTCGACTTATCATCCACAGTCTAATGGCCAGGTTGAGCGTATCAATCAGATTCTTGCTAGCTTCCTTCGGCACTTTGTCAGCGCCCACCATAGCAACTGGGTGGAACTCCTGCCTTAGGCCGAATCTTCCTACAATAATCATGTGAGTGAGTCCTCTGCCAAGTTTTTTGTGGTATACGGTCAGCATCCCAATATTCTGTTTCCTGTTTCCACTTCGGTTGATAATTCCGCCGCGGAGTCTCTTGCTAAAGACTTTTTTGTGATCTGGGAGGACACTAAGTCTTCATTGCTACAGTCCTCTGAGCGGATGAAGAGACATGCAGACAAGAGACATCTGGATCCGCCGGTACTTCATCCAGGGGACAAGGTTTGGTTATCATTCAAGTATGTTCGTATCAAGATACCCTCATACAAGTTGGGTCCGCGGTTCATTGGTCCTTTCGAAATTTTGAGTCAAATCAATCCGGTGGCGTACAAGTTGAAACTCCCTGCCTCTTTACGGATCCCCAACTCCTTTCATGTGTCTCTCCTCAAGCCTGTCGTCCTCAATTCCTTCTCTGACGATTCGGGTACCACTCCTGCTCCAGTCTCCGCTGAGGATGTTTTTGAGGTAGAGAACATTCTGGCTACCAAGAGGGTAAGAGGAAAGACTTTCTTTCTTGTGGATTGGAGGGGGTTTGGTCCTGAGGAGAGATCTTGGGAGCCCAGGGAGAACATTCATGATCCCCTTCTTCTGAAAAAATTTCTTGCGGGCTTGAAGAAGAGGGGGCTTAAAGGGGGAGGTACTGTAGTGTCAGTGTCTCTGCCTCCTGTCTGGCAGAGACGCCGCTCCCCTTACCGCTGCGGCCCTAATCTGGCGTCTCCTGCTCCCACACCATGTCTGCCCGGGGTGCGCACACCGCGTCCAGATCCCCAGCCACTGCTCTTAGGGCACGCACGCACTCCCTGTTTCTTAAAGGGGCCGCGCACGCCATCCTAAAATGTCCCCGGCCAATGGCTGGAGGACATCTGCTATATAAGGCACCTTCTCCAAAATGGAGGTGCCTGCACAATGTTGTAGTTTGTTTTCTAACACTCTCTTCAGCCCTCAGGTACCAGTGCTTGCCCGCTAGCCTGTCTATCAGCCTTGTTCACCAGCCTGTCTATCAGCCTTGCCCGCCAGCCTGTCTATCAGCCTTGCCCGCCAGCCTGTCTATTAACCGTGCCCGCCAGCCTGTCTATCAGCCTTTCCCGTCAGCCTGTCTATCAGCCGTGTCCGCCTGCTTGTCTATCAGCCGAGTCTGTCCATCTTCCTGCACTACCTGCCTGCCTACCAGCCGTGCTCATCTGCCAGACCATCTGCCGTGCCTGTATGTTTCGGCTGCCAGTCCCGTGGGGGTCGCCTGTTCTCTCAAGGTCAGTCCCAGAGTGGCACCTGGACCACCTTCCCGGTCCCTCCTTGGCTCACGGAGTCGACTGATCCGTCGTGTAGCCAGGGTCGGTCCGGGTAGGCTCTTAGTCATGCCCCTCTAGTCCCTCCTTGCGCCACACCACAGTGGTTCCACCATCGGGATCCTTAATCTCCGCTCAGTTTCTAAAAAAATCAATGTGAATATACACTTTGGGACCATTCAGATGACAGTTTTTCACATACAGTGTTGTGAAAAAGTGTTTGCCCCCTTCCTGATTTCTTATTCTTTTGCATGTTTGTCACACGTAAATGTTTCAGATCACAAAAGAAACTTAAATATTAGACAAATATAACACAAGTAAACACAAAATGAAGATTGTGAAAAGGTGATCACCCCCACCTTAAAATATAAATTAACTGTGGTTTATCACATTTTTGGGAAGCGGAGTTCAATTTCCCTAGCCACACACAGGCTTCATTACTGCCACACCTGTTCTCAACCAAGAAATCACTTAAATAGGAACTGCCTGACAAAGTGAGGAATACCAAAACATCCTCAAAAGCTAGACATCATGCTACGATCCAAAGAAATTCAGGAACAAATGAGAAACAAAGTAATTGAGATCTATCAGTTTGGAAAAGGTTATAAAGCAATTTCTAATGCTTTTGGACTCCAGCAAACCATAGTGAGAGCCATTATCCACAAATAGCAAACACTTGGAACAGTGGTGAACCTTCCCAGGAGTGGCTGGCCGACCAAAATTAACCCAAGAGCGCAGCGACGACTCATCCAAGAGGTCACAAAAGACTCCACAATATAATCCAAACAACTGCAGGCCTCACTTGCCTTAGTTGCCTCAATTAAGGTCAGTCTTTATGACCACACCATAAGAAAGAGACTGGGCAAAAATGGCATGCATGGCAGAGTTCCAAAACGAAAACCACTGCTGAGCAAAAAGAACTTAAAGGCTCATCTCAGTTTTGCCAGAAAACATCTTGATGATCGCTAGTACTTTTGGGAGAATACTCTGTGGAATGACAAGACAAAAGTTGAACTTTTTGGAAGGCGTATGTCTCATTACATCTGTGTAGAAGTAACACAGTATTTCAGAAAAGGAATGTCATACCAACAGTAAAATATGGTGGTAGTAGTGTGATGGACTGGGGCTGTTTTGCTACTTCAGGACCTGGAAGACTTGCTGTGGTAAATGAACTCTGCTGTCTACCAAAAAATCCTGAAGGAGAATGTCTGGCCATCTGTTCGTGACCTCAAGCTGAAACACACTTGGGTTATGCAGCAGGCCAATGATCCAAAACACACCAGCAAGTCCGCCCCTGAATTGCTTAAGAAAAACAAAATTAAGATTTTGGAGTTGCCTATTCAAAGTCCTGACCTTAATCCGATTGAGATGCTGTGGCATGACCTTAAAAAGGCGGTTCATACTCGGAAACCCTCCAATGTGGCTGAATTACAGCAATTTTGCAAAGATAAGTGCGCCAAAATTCCTCCAGAGCGTTGTTAAAGACTTATTGTCAGTTATCGCAAAACCTTGATTGCAGTTGTTGCTGCTAAGGGTGGCCCAACCAGTTATTAGGTTTAGGGGGCAATCACTTTTTCACACAGGGCCCTGTAGGTTTGGATTTTCTTTTTCCCTTAATAATAAAGACCTTCATTTAAAAACTCATTTTGTGTTTACTTGTGTTTTCTTTGTCTAATATTTTTAAATTTGTTTTGTGATCTGAAACATTTAAGTGTGACACTAACAAACATGCAAAAGAATAAGAAATCAGGAAGGGGGCAAAATCTTTTTCACACCACTGTACGAGTACTATCCATGTTTTTCATAGACATAACTCATACCTATTATAGTCTATGGAGCTGTCCACATTTCCGTGTATTCTTGCCAACTGAGTTGTCCACACAAAATCTCGGGACATGTTCAATTTTGATCCGAGTCTCTTTGATAGAAGAAGTTTGAGAAACCTACATCATTTCTTCTTTTCATCTGAGAAAAACTGATGAAATTCTGATCAAACTCTGATGGTAGAAACTGACATACTGACCAAGCTGATAAAACTCTGATCAAAAATACTGATCAAGCTAGAACCAATTTTGCATAAGAGAAAAATCACTGCTAATTGGTACGAGATGAGACCGAAATTCACGAACAGGCCATGGGTCTCCCAAGTCAAGCTTGACAGCTTCATAGAAATATATAACTCTGTCACGCTCGGGTTGGGTCCGTACTTGGACTGAATGGCAACAACGTCTGAATAAGCCTTTAGAGAAACATTCATTGTGGACCCTCATCTATTAGCCAGAGTGGAAAATCTATACAAAAAGCTATGGACTCATCACATCCATGCAATACACAGACCACCATTTCATTTCAGTGAGCAGTGTTTAATTTCGTAGGCCAGACCTCCTTAGACTTCTAAGGGACCACAATCCCCAAACCTCCTTATCCAGTCTCTGTGCATTAGTTGATCATAAGTTAAGAAAACAAATATGTAATAAATACATTTTGAAAACTCAAGAACCCTGTGGGAGTGGAACAAAAACACAGATGTGAGTGGAGCCTTGAGTTTGTTGTTCCTTGGATGTCTCACTGTGATCTCACAGTCACCAGCTGGATAGATCTGTTTCCAAATGTTTTCTGATTTTAGGTTGTTGTTGTCCAAACGCCTCTTGAAAAGCTGCAGCATCGATGACTGCATACATAGTGACTAAACCCATCAGCATGACCAAGGTAAATGATTTCTATTCTGGGGCTCATCACAATGGGAAGGGATTGTATTTTTTGTTTATTCCTGTCAGTTGCTGAAAAGAGACCGACCCAAAGAAATTCATGAAAGCCGTTGTATGATGATGACAACATGACAGGTGACGATGACAATATTCCAATCTACTGCTGCACGCCCACGAGAAGGTGACAATATGCCGATCTGATGCTGCATGCCCAGGAGAGGATGACAACATGCCGATCTGATGCTGAATGCCCAGGAGAGGATGACAACATGCCGATCTACTAATGCACACCCAGGAGAGGATGACAACATGCCAATCTACTGCTGCACGCCAGGAGAAGGTGACAACATGCTGATCTACTGCTGCATGCCCAGGAGAGGATAACAACATGCCGACCTACTGCAGCACGCCCAGGAAAAGGTGAAAACATGCCGATCTGATGCTGCACGCCCAGGAGAGGATGACAACATGCCAATCTACTGATGCATGCCCAGGAGAGGATGACAACATGCCAATCCATTGATGCATGCCCAGGAGAGGATGACAACATGCCGATCAGATGCTGCATGCCCAGGAGAGGATGACAACATGCCAATCTACTAATGCACACCCAGGAGAGGATGACAACATGCCGATCTACTTCTGCATGCCCAGGAGATGGTGACAACATGCTGATCTGATGCTGTATGCCCAGGAGAGGGTGATAACATGCCGGTATGATGCTGCACACCCAGGAGAGGATGACAACATGCCGATCAACTTCTGCATGCCCAGGAGAGGGTAACAACATGCCAATATGATGCTGCACACCCAGGAGAAGGTGACAACATGCTGAACTGATGCTGCACGCCCAGGAAAGGGTGACAATATGCCGATCTGATGTTGCATGCCCAGGAGAGGGTGACAACAAGCTGGTCTACTGAGGCACACCCAGGAGAGGATGACAACATGCCGATCTACTGCTGCACACCCAGTAGAGGATGAAAATATGCCGATCTGATGCTTTACACCTAGTAGAGGATGACAATATGCCGATCTGATGCTGCAAGGCCCAGGGGAGAATGACAACAGGCCGATTTACAGCTGCACACCCAGGAGAGGATGACAACATGCCGTTCTACTGCTGCACGCCCAGGAGAGGATGAATACATGCCGATCTACTTCTGCACACCAAGGAGAGGGTGACAACATGCCGATCTGATTCAGTATACCCAATAGAGGATGACAACATGACAATCTGATGCTGAATGTCCAGGAGAGGATAACAACATGCCGATTTGATGCTGTATACCCAAGAGAGAATGACAACATGCAGATCTACTGATTCACACCAAGGAGAGGATGACAACATGCCAATCTGATGCTGCACACCCAGGAGACAATAACAACATGCCGATTTACTGCTGCATGTCAAGGAGAGTATGACAACATGCCGATCTGATGCTGCACGCCCAGGAGACAATGACAACATGCCGATTTACAGCTGCACGTCCAGGAGAGGATGACAACATGCCGATCTGATGCTGCATGCCCAGGAGAGGACGACAACATGACACTCTGATACTGAATGCCCAGGAGAGGGTAACAACATGCCGTTCACCCAGGAGAGGGTGACAACATGCCGATCTGATGCTGCACGTCCAGGAGAGGATGACAACATGCCGATCTGATGCTGCACACCCAGGAGAGTATGACAACATGCAGATTTGATTCTGCATGCCCAGGACAGAATGACAACATGCTGATCTATTGATGCTCACCCAGGAGACGATGACAACATGCCAATCTGATGCTGCGTGCCAAGGAGAGAATGACAACATGCCGATCTGATGTTACATGCCCAGGAGAGGGTTACAACATGCTGATCTACTGATGCACGCCCAGGAGAGGATGATAACATGCCAATCTACTGATGAACGCCCAGGAGACGGTGACAACATGCCGATCTACTGCTGTACGCCCAGGAGAGGGTGACAACATGCCGATCTGATGCTGCACGCCCAGGAGAGGATGACAACATGGCAATCTACTAATGAACGCCCAGGAGAGGATGACAACATGCCGATCTACTGCTGCACGCCCAGGAGAGGGTGACAACATGCCGATCTGATGCTGCACGCCCAGGAAAGGATGACAACATGGCAATCTACTAGTGAACGCCCAGGAGAGGGTGACAACATGCCGATCTGATGCAGCACGCCCAGGAGAGGATGACAACATGCCAATCTACTGCTGCACACCCTTGAGAGGGTGACAACATGCCGATCTACTGCTGCACACCCAGGAGAGGGCGACAACATGCCGATCTACTGATGCATCCCCAGGAGAGGGTGACAATATGCCTTTCTACTGATGTACGCCGAGGAGATGATGACAACATGCCAATCTACTGCTGAATGCCCAGGAGAGGATGACAACATGTCGATCTACTGCTGCATGCCCAGGAGAGGATGACAACATGCTGATCTGATGTTGCATGCCCAGGTGAGGATGACAATATGCCGATCTACTGATGCATGCCCAGGAGAGGATGACAATATGCCAATCTACTGCTGCACACCCAGAAGAGGGTGACAACATGCCGATCTGTTGCTGAACTCCCAGGAGAGGATCACAAAATGCCAGTCCACTGCTGCACGCCCAGGAGAAGAGCACAACATTCCAATCTGATGCTGCACGCTGAGGAGAGGATGACAACATGCCGATCTACTTCTGCATACCTAGGAGAGGGTGGCACCATCCCGATCTGCTGCTCCACGCCCAGGAAAGGATGACAACATGCCGATCTATTGCTGCACACCCAGGAGAGGATGACAACATGCCGATCTACTACTAAATGCCCAGGAGATGGTGACAACATGCCGATCTACTTCTAAATGCCCAGGAGATGGTGACAACATGCCGATCTGATGCTGTATGCCCAGGAGAGGGTGACAACAAGCTGGTCTACTGATGCACACCCAGGAGAGGATGACAACATTCCAGTCTACTGCTGCATGCTCAGGAGAGGGTGACAACATGCTGATCTGACGCTGTATGCCCAGGAGAGGGTCATAACATGCCGATATGATGCTGCACACCCAGGAGAGGATAACAACATGCCGATCTACTTCTGCATGCCCAAGAGATGGTAACAACATGCTGATCTGATGCTGTATGCCCAGGAGAGGGTAACAACATGCCGATATGATGCTGCACACCGAGGAGAGGGTGACAACATGCTGAACTGATGCTGCACACCCAGGAAAGGGTGACAACATGCCGATCTGATGCAGCACGCCCAGGAGAGGATGACAACATGCCAATCTACTGCTGCACACCCATGAGAGGGTGACAACATGCCGATCTACTGCTTCATGCCCAGGAGAGGGTGACAATATGCCTTTCAACTGATGTATGCCGAGGAGATGATGACAACATGCCAATCTACTGCTGAATGCCCAGGAGAGGATGACAACATGTCGATCTACTGCTGCATGCCCAGGAGAGGATGACCACATGCTGATCTGATGTTGCATGCCCAGGAGAGGATGACAATATGCCGATTTACTGATGCATGCCCAGGAGAGGATGACAATATGCCAATCTACTGCTGCACACCCAGAAGAGGGTGACAACATGCCGATCTGATGCTGAACTCCCAGGAGAGGATCACAACATGCCAGTCTACTGCTACACGCCCAGGAGAAGAGCACAACATTCCAATCTGATGCTGCACGCTGAGGAGAGGATGACAACATGCCGATCTACTTCTACACGCCCAGGAGAGGGTGACAAGATGCCGATCTGATGCTGCATGCCCAGGAGAGGGTGACAACATGCCGATATGATGCTGCACGCCCAGGAGAGGATGACAACATGCCGATCTACTTCTGCATACCTAGGAGAGGGTGACACCATCCAGATCTGCTGCTCCACGCCCAGGAGAGGATGACAACATGCCGATCTATTGATGCACGCCCAGGAGAGGATCACAACATTCCAATCTGATGCTGCACACCCAGGAGAGGATGACAACATGCCGATCTACTTCTAAATGCCCAGGAGATGGTGACAACATGCCGATCTACTTCTAAATGCCCAGGAGATGGTGACATCATGCCGATCTGATGCTGTATGCCCAGGAGAGGGTGACAACAAGCTGGTCTACTGATGCACACCCAGGAGAGGATGACAACATTCCAGTCTACTGCTGCATGCTCAAGAGAGGGTGACAACATGCCGATCTGACGCTGTATGCCCAGGAGAGGGTGATAACATGCCGATATGATGCTGCACACCCAGGAGAGGATGACAACATGCCGATCTACTTCTGCATGCCCAGGAGATGGTGACAACATGCTGATCTGATGCTGTATGCCCAGGAGAGGATCACAACATGCCGATCTGATGCTGCATGCCCAGGAAAGAATGACAACATGCTGATCTGATGCAGCATGCCCAGGAGAGGATGACAACATGCCGATCTACTGCTGCACGCCCAGTAGAGGATGAAAATATGCCGATCTGATGCTTTACGCCTAGCAGAGGATGACAATATGCCGATCTGATGCTGCACGCCCAGGGGAGAATGACAACAGGCCGATATACAGCTGCACACCCAGGAGAGGATGACAACATGCCGTTCTACTGCTGCACGCCCAGGAGAGGATGACAACATGCCGATCTGATGCTGCATGCCCAAGAGAGGATTAATAAATGCCGATCTACTTCTGCACGCCAAGGAGAGGGTGACAACATGCCGATCTGATGCTTCATGCCCAGGAGAGGATGACAACATGCCGATCTGATTCAGTATGCCCAAGAGAGGATGACAACATGACAACATGACAATCTGATGCTGAACGCCCAGGAGAGGGTGACAACATGCCGATCGCCCAGGAGAAGATGACAACATGCTGATCTGATGCTGCACACCCAGGAGAGGATGACAACATGCCGATTTGATGCTGCACGTCAAGGAGAGAATGACAACATGACGATCTACTGCTGCACGCCCAGGAGAGGATGACAACATGCCGATTTGATGCTGCATGCCCAAGAGAGAATGACAACATGCCGATCTACTGATTCACACCCACTAGACTAGAGGATGACAACATGCCAATCTACTGCTGCATGCCCAGGAGAGGGTGACAACATGCTGATCTGATGCTGCATGCCCAGGAGAGGATGACAACATGCCGATCTACTTCTGCATGCCAAGGAGAGGGTGACAACATGCCGATCTGATGTTTCATGCCCAGGAGAGGATGACAACATGCCGATCTGATGCAGCATGCCCAGGAGAGGATGACAACATGGCGATCTGATACTGCACGTCCAGGAGAGGATAACAACATGCCAATCTGATGCTGAATGCCCAGGAGAGGGTGACAACATGCCGATTTGATGCTGCATGCCCAAGAGAGAATGACAACATGCTGATCTACTGATGCACACCCAGGAGAGGATGACAACATTCAGATCTGATGCTGAATGCCTAGGAGAGGATGACAACATGCCGATCTACTTTTGCATGCTCAGGAGAGGGTGACAACATGCCGAGCTGATGCTGCATGTCCAGGAGAGGATGACAACATTGTGTGTTTTATATAAAATTTTTTATTAGGTATATAAAAGAGGAGGCTTTGGTGCACTCTTGGTGTAGCCAAGTGCTCAATGCAATGTTCCGCTACTTCAATTACAATACTCCGCACCTCATGGTGATTGGCAGTGCTCGCTTTGGAGTGGTGTCTGATCTCATTCCCCAGTCCTGCACACACTGACACTTTAGGGGCTGAGCACCGGCACACTCAGTGTCAGTTTGTGCAGATGATACGTTTCCATCTCCCTTTCCTGCATAAAGCTGCATTTGCTGCATTGTTTTCAAGTTCTCTTCCTCTCTGAAGAGGCAATTTGCATACTTATGGAATAAAATTTGAAGCTTTTATCTTTTTTTTTATGTGCCGATCAACTTTATTTTTCTTGGATTAATTTCCTGACAGTCAGCAGTGAAATGGCACCCAATGCATACAAAGGACAGATTTGGTGATTCAGTGCTCGGTGAGCAATTTAGTCACTCCTTTTTTAAGTATTTAGCTTTTTTCTGTTGTGGTGTTGTTTCCTCATGGAATACAAAATGGGATAAAAATGACCCATGGGGTTAAAGTGAGGTGGGCTGATTTGCAGTACCAGACATAGAAACGTTTCTGAATGCACCTGGATAAATTATAAATGAGCCGTGCTGCTCTAGTTATCATTGAAGCGACCCTTACCGATCATACACTGAAGATCTGACAAAAGGACTGAACGAAGGTGTACAACCCCTGGCAAAAATTATGGAATCACAGGGCTCGGAGAATGTTCATTCAGTTGTTTAATGTTGTTTAAAAAAAGCAGATCACAGACATGGCACAAAACTAAAGTCATTTCAAATGGCAACTTTATGGCTTTAAGAAACACTAAAAGAAATCAAGATAAAAAATGTGGTACTCAGTAAGGGTAATTTTTTCAGACCAAGCAGAGGGAAAAAATTATGGAATCATGAAAAACAAACACACAAAAGAACACTCCAATATATCACCGGTATTTTGTTGCACCACCTCTGGCTTGCAGTCTCTGAGGCATGGACTTAATGAGTGACAAACAGTACTCTTCATCAATCTGGCTCCAACTTTCTCTGATTCCTGTTGCCAGATCAGCTTTGCAGGTTGGAGCCTTGTCATGGACCATTTTTTTCAACTTCCACCAAAGATTTTCAATTGGATTGATCCGGACTATTTGCAGGCCATGACATTGACCTTATGTGTCTTCTTTCAAGGAATATTTTCACAGTTTTTGCTCTATGGCAGGATGCATTATCATCTTGAAAAATTATGTCATCATCCCCAAACATCCTTTCAATTGATGGGATAAGAAAACTGCTCAAAATATCAATGTAAACTTGGGCATTTATTGAAGATGTAATGACAGCCATCTCCCCAGTGCCTTTACCTGACATGCAGCCCCATATGATCAACGACTGTGGAAATTTGCATGTTCCCTTTATGCAGTCATCTTTATAAATCTCATTGGAACGGCACCAAACAAAAGTTCCAGCATCACCACCTTGCCCAATGCAGATTCGCGATTCATCACTGAATATGATTTTCATCCAGTCATCCACAGTCCACGACTGCTTTTCCTTAGCCCATTGTAACCTTGTTTTTTCTGTTTAGATGTTAATGATGGCTTATGTTTAGCTTTTCTGTATGTAAATCCTATTTCCCTTTAGGCGGTTTCTTACAGTTCGGTCACAGACATTGACTCCAGTTTCCTCCCATTCGTTCCTCTTTTGTTTTGTTGTGCATTTCCTGTTTTGGAGACATATTGCTTTAAGTTTCCTGTCTTGACGCTTTGATGTCTTCCTTGGTCTACCAGTATGTTTGCCTTTAACAACCTTCCCATTTTGTTTGTATTTGGTCCAGATTTTAGACACAGCTGACTGTGAACAACCAACATCTTTTGCAACATTGCGTGATGATTTACCTTCTTTTAAGAGTTTCATAATCCTCTCCTTTGTGTCAATTGACATCTCTCGTGTTGGAGCCATAATTCATGTCAGTCCACTTGGTGCAACAGCTCTCCAAGGTGTGATCACTCCTTTTTAGATGCAGACTAACAAGCAGATCTAATTTGATGCAGGTGTTAGTTTTGGAAATGAAAATTTACAGGGTGATTCCATAATTTTTTCCTCAGAATTGAGTGATTCCATAATTTTTTCCTTCTGCTTGGTCTGAAAAAAATTACCCTTACTGAGTACCACATTTTTAATCTTGATTTCTTTTAGTGTTTCTTAAAGCCCTAAAGTTGCCATTTGAAATGACTTTAGTTTTGTGCCATGTCTGTGATCTGCTTTTTTTCAACAACATTAAACAACTGAATGAACATCCTCTGAGCCCGGTGATTCCATAATTTTTTCCAGGGGTTGTAAATTGGAAAGTCTGCGAAACACATTTAAAGAGGACCGGCCGCCAAGTCAAAAGTGGCAGCTTCTGCTCTTACTTTATTCCTGAAATCATTTTTTTTTTAAATCTGCTATTTGGTTCTAGAGATATTAACCCATTTATTTATTATTTATTTAGTTTTATAGAATTTACCAAAGGGACTTTTGGAGTCTAAAGGAGAATCTGTTCCAAAAATTAGCTAAAAAAAACCTCTATGTGAACATACCAGGACATGCCCTTATAATGGTCATTGTTACTATTGTGCAGAATAAAGGAAGTCAGCCTGAAATTAAACTTCTTCTGGAATTTTCATACATGCCTCTCCAGTTGAGTTGAAGCTATCTGATGAAGTTTTTTGGTGTGAATACTGGTTCAATACAGACATCCATTGAAATGCTGTCTCATGAGCCCCACACTTGCAGCCTAGTTATGGCCCAGAATAGTCTGGTTATCTAAGATTTAGTGCACTTCATAGGCCAGTCTGAACAATACTTTTATGTCCATGTAATCTCACCTTAGTTTCAGTTGCAAAAAGTCTTCGGAAAAGTTTGACTTTAATAAATTGATGTGTACGCAAAAGGGCTGTAAGGAAATTGACAAATACCAGATCTCATTTCATAAAGACAAAAGGATTTTTATTTTGGCATTTGTACAGAGCTCTGTTTAACTCAGTTAATTTGACGAATGTTTTGCTTCACTTCACGTCAGGGACCAGAACAAGTTTTCATTAATATGAGGAACATCTTGCTACAATTGCATTATGTTGTTTGATGAAATGTGTGTTATTTCTTACTTCTTGGTTACTATTTCGGCCATACGAAGAATAAACATCTGCTTTCTTTCTGGTTACTATGGATTTTTTTCGAAGACGTACTAATGTTTGATGTATAGTACTAATATTTCATTATAATCAAGATGGTACCCAGTGCTCAACACAGTTCTGGCCACCAAAAGTGCCATGCTTTCAGTGGCCTGTTCAGTAAAACTAGTAGTGCCCACTTCAGTAGTGACTTTTAAATATGCCCCTAGTCGACCACAGATTTTATAAATGCTTCAAGGAATTGTTCCCTTTCAGATAATGTTCGGCCTCAGCTGCAGTTTGTTAAAAAATAATAAACTGTGTTGCACTCACCTTCCCTAGGTCCACCGGCGGGACTTCACTGCTGCTCCCTGAGTCTGGCATTGGCTGCGGTGCTGATCACAGCATTGTACAGGTGACAAAGCATTCTGGTCCGCGCTTAGTTTTGGCTTACAAATACTAATGTAAAATACTGAACGTGTGAACGTGGCCTAACAGTTGACAGGTGAGGTTTCGGTTTTCGTACCTCTACCGATCTGATAAAGATGACCTATCCTGAGGCTGAGTCATCAATATCTTGTAACTGGTCAACCCCTTCGAGGTGTTAAAGCACCACTCCAGCTTTTTTTTTTTCAGAGCTAGAGTGGTGCTTTAATCCTAAGTCCTCTACCCCCGGTCATATACTCACCCACTGGCGTCTTCAACATTTTTTGGCACCGGGGACACCATCTGGTGAGCGCAGCTTCTGAGTGTCTGTAACTCAAAAGCTATGTCACAAGCTCTCAATGTTCAGAACGAGGCCAGAACGAGGCCAGAACGAGACTCTCATAGATTACAGTGATTAGTGGCCTCCAGCTCGCTCCATGAAACACTGGGGCAGCCGGCAGGTCATAAACTGCAGGAGACGGACCGGAGTGGCGGCGAAAACAGATGAAAACGCCGGAAGGTGAGTATCAGACAGGAGGAGAGGATTTTGATTTTAAGCACCACTCCAGAGGTGAAATAAAAAAAAATGGTGGAGTGGTGCTTTAAAGACAAAACCACATCCAACCATGTTGTGAGAATAGGTACGATAATAATGTGCAGATGGCTTTGTGAAAATAATGCATAATAGATATCAATTCATGTGATTATTTCAGTCTTATTACTTTACTAGAGATGGCTTATTACGCAAGGCCTGAGTAATAATGTGAGTAGTGTCCAGGACAAAAAGAAGTGACTCAAAGAAATATAAGTTAAAAGTTAATTTTTATTAGGTAAAAATAAAATCCATAAAAAAATAAAGGTGCCTCACTGACTGGGGACACAGGACAGCCTAAGAAAGGTACCAAATAATGCACTGCAATCAACTATACCAGGGGGTGAAGGGACGCAGTGCCTACCAATTCTATCTGATCATTGCTTTCAGTGTTATTAGGTAATATCTTATACCTTTACTGTTATTTATGTTGACCATTTTGCTATTAGATGTATCACATTGTATATGACTGACTAAGCTTCGGAACAGGCATTTCACGCACCCGTCCATAGACTCCTGTCCATATTACACTTAGTATAGTCAATTGTAATGTATTATTTGGTAAATGTCCTGCGTCCCCTATCAGTGAGGCACCTATATTTTTTATGGATTTTATGATTTTCTAATAATAATTACCTTTTACCGTGTATTTGTTTGAGTGTCTTATTTTTGTCCTGGGTGCTACTTACACTCAAACCTTGTGTAATAATTTGTATTCTGGAGTGCTACGCTTGCAGGGTTTTTGTCACCAGGTGTTTGCTACACCATCAGAGAGCACCATGATGTAGGGAAAGAGAACCTGATTCCAGTGATGTGTCACTTACTGGGCTGCTTGCTGTAACTTTATGTTATCTACTTCAGAATTCTGAATGCTGAGCTCTGTATAGACTCACCTACACCACTGTTTTTGTGTACACAGTGCATAGGCAGCAAGCTTATAATCAGTAGTGGAGGCAGGGTTATACAGGGCTCATGAATATGGAGAACTACCTGGCAGCAGGTTTACTAGTCCTCTAGTAATAATCTCCTGCTGATAAAAGTTATTTTAGAAAAACTACAGCAAGTAGCCCAGTAAGTGACACATCGCTGGAATCAGGGTCTCTGCCCCTCCCAGTGATATGGGTTTTACTCTAGCGTTAACTGCCAGTAAGTGTAACCATTGCCGTACACCTACTATGGGACCCAAAGGTGGAGGAGTCCGACTTGGGTGCAAGAATATTGTTCCCGTATGTAGAGAATAACACATTGGTAGCTTTTGTTATGCAGCACTACTAAGAGGGTTCCCCTATAAATCACTCTATTATCCATACTTGTAATTAATACCTGACATTTGTTTTTATTTTGGGCCACTAAGTGTTGGGGACTCATGCCATTTTGCTTTGGGGCCCTATGAATTCTAGTTACACCTCTGAGTAATACGGTTCTAGTAGTGTCTGATATCCCTGGTGCCACCAATGCAATGAGCCCATGTACCAAATGGTTTTCAAGCCATGGTAGGTAGATGAATAGATAGATAGATATGGATAGATAGATGGATAGAATTATCTAGCTTGGGCTACACTCACACATCCGAGTGTCTTGGACTATGATGCACAGACAAACATAAGCAGGCGTAAATTAGGCTGTCGACTTTGGGTCAATAGACCCGCGGTTAGTCTGTGCATCGCGATTCAAGACACAAGGATGTGTGAATGTAGCCCAAGGTAGATAAGTCCATCTATCTATTTATCTGTCTATCTATCTATCATCTACCTATCCATCTATCTACCTATCTATCATCTACCTATCCATCTATCTATCTATGTGTGAGTGTAGACTTATAACTAAAATTGAAACAAGGCTTCATGTTATTTGCTATCTTCTGTTAAAACAAGCTAGATACAAATACCTCTGCCTAAATGACTAATATTAGCTTATTACTATCTATGAAAACCCACATCCTGGAATTACTGGTTTAGTTGCTTTCGTGTCCATAACAATCCAGAACCACCTATTTAACCCTGTAAATCAGAAAGACACTGACTGAGGTCTGCATGGATCACTTGTGTTATTGGATTTAATAGGCATCGCAAATGCGTCTCAAGTTACATACTGCTCGAGGGCATGATTTGCTTATTTCATTTTTGGCTTTTTATGTACTAAATTTGTCCTTCAATTGTACCTGTTATTTGTCATTATGTTTGATCTATAGTCAGCATGTTATAGATCATAAGATGCTGAACAAATTGATATATAATAGCTTTGTAGAAAAAGGATCAGTACAACTTAGGAGTCCAATGGGCGGTCTTATTAGTGATTAGTAGTGATGAACGAGCACTAAAATGCTCGGGTACTCGTTGCTCGGGTCGAGCAAATTGGAATACTCGAGTGCTCGACCCGAGCAACGAGCCCAATGTAAGTCTATGGGAAACTTGAGCATATTTCAGGCAGCTCCCCCGGGCGGTCTGCATAGGGCCTAAAAATTGCCCAAATCGATGGGAACAGTGCTCAAATGACATGGAAACAGCATGGGGATGACCCCTGGAATCATCTCTGATTCCCAGGTCACTGCTGTCAGTAACGTGATCAGAGTATTACATCACTTTTACGGACTCACAATAAAACATACAAAAACGAAACCAAAATGGATTTTCCTGAGAAATATGTTAAGGAACATCCTTTCCAGGGTAATGACTTGTATATAAGGCAAAATAAATAATCAAAAACAAAAATACTCCTCCACAACTTGGGCTATGTTCACACGTAGCGTTTTTGATGCGTTTTTGCACTTTTGAATTGCTTTCAACCAAGACAAATGCTTTCACCAGGAAATGTAATTTTAAAATTTTACAACCTTATCTGGCCATGTGGTGTGTGATACATCATCAGACAAATGCATACAGTGCTGAAAAGACATGGGAACAGCATGGGGAAGACCTCTGGAAGCATCTCTGACTTCCAGGTCACTGCCTAAAAGCGTGCCCATCATAAGTGATCCTTGGCGCATGCGAAGATGCCTCCCGCCATGCACCTGTCGCTGCAGACTTGCAACAATCACCATCCACATCCTTGTCCCACTGCAGCGTTCAGTTGTCCCTACCCCATACCTTGGAATGCAAGCACAAGTATGCAGGCAGCCACTCACCCACAGGCTGCAATACTATACTGCCAAATTTTTTACAGCTGCTTGCACTTGAAATGTGGCCTTTTAGGCTCGTGGAGGCGGAAGCTTTTCACAACCTCATGCTGGCGGCGGCCGGGTGTCCATACTCGATCCCCAGCCGCCACTATATTTCCCGGTATTGCCTCCGCCTTCCACATGCACGGGTCCCACAACATTACCCGTGCCCTCCCCAGTGCACTTACTGGGAAGGACCGCCTAACCACAAACACGTGGACAGGTGAATATGGCCAGGGATGGTACGGAGCCAGTCCAAAACTTTTTTTGCAAAGAGTTGTATTTAGCTCGGTGAAAGGACTGGCATAGAGGGAAACCGTATCTACCCTGCGTGTCATTTCTCCCAGGAAGTCCTGTAATTGAGCTTTTTGCAGAAGCAATGGCAGCCCGTCCAACATCACTTGTCGGTGGTGCTTTGACACACACACATCTTTCTTTGCGCATTTAATTTCTTGAATACAGAGTTGGACAATGGCCTGATCGGTAATGCGTTTTGAGAAATAACATGCATAAGCATGGCCGATCCACATTAAAAAATCCATAGAGTGTCCGGGAATCTTCCCCCACACTTTTCTTAGCCAGGGCTGCTTTTCAGCAGGGTTGGATGGGCCCACCAGAGAACCGGAGACTCGTCCGGCGGGCCCTGGCTTCTCTTTCAGGAGAGTTCATAGTGCCGAGGTGAGGCCATGATTATGATAGAGGCCACCATCTGCTTAGTTTTCTGTTACTTGGAATGCAAGTGCAAGTATGCAGCCAGCCACCCACCCACAGGCCGCAACACTGCCAGGTTTCTGGGCAGCTCTTTGCACTTGAAATATGGCCTTTTAAGCTCGTGGAGGCGGAAGCTTTTCACAACCTCATGCCGGCGGCGGCCGGGTGTCCATACTCGGTCCGCAGCCGCCACTATATTTCCCGGTATCGCCTCCGCCTTCCACAAGCACGGGTCCCACAACATTACCCATGCCCTCCCCAGTGCACTTGACGCGCCCCCTGGGCCGCGTGGGGTACCCGGAACCGGGCCCTTTTGTGGGATGCTGGAGGTTGTAGTCACCGTGGCAGTGACCCGGTCCCGTGGCTCAGGGTGGTCAAACCAGTGGCAGTCTTTTATGGGTTTTTATGATTGAATGTCCGACTACGCCACCCCTGGATTGCGGTCAGGATGAACCGCCGCTGCAGGGCCGACCGCTGAGGCTGGTGTTGTGGGTGCAGCAGAGTGTAGTACAACTCCCCATGGGAGGCGTATAGCCTCAGGGCAGTGTAGAGTGATGATGGTGGTTGTGGTGCGGGGCGTCCCAGTACTAGTAGTGCTGACGCGGTGAGAAAGCACAGAGACAAGGTGTTGCAGTTCAGGTTCTTTACTCACAGTTCTCATCCAGGTCACTTGTGCACAGATAGGACCGCCCGAGCCGTGCTGCGTCCACCAGGCAGGGGGTTCGATCAACCCCCAGGCAATTCCGGAGTGTGGCACAGGACTCCCTTCTATCCTTTTGTCAGCCGTGCCCCACCAGTGACACTACTTCTGTCCAGCTGCCTCGGGTCTTCTACTGGGAGGACTGGGTGTCCACTTCCCTGACCCTATGTGGTGTACCTTCCTAGTAGGTGTAGTGAGGGGTCGCACCAGTAAATAGTCACGACCGCCGGTCCTTGGTTAAGGATTAGTCGCCTCCACCAACTTGGGATCTGGTACCCTGTTCTGCCAACCCGTCACCTGCAATCTCCTGGGTCCTTAGGGTTCCTTCTGCTTTCGTGTCTCTACACTTTGGGTACTTCTCTTTCTTTGCTGTTCCTTTCTGTTCCTTTCTGTTTCTGTTCCTTTCTTCTGGCTCCAGCCTTCACCCTAGGCCTGCCTCGTGGAGCTGGGCCCAGACTGAGCCACAGCTCCCTGTCAGCCCTCTCTGGCTGAGCTCCTTCTCTCACTCCTCCTGACTGAACTGACCTTCTTCTCTCTTCTGAACTAAAATGGTGCCCACCTTATATACCTCCCTCTCTGTGTATGAGCCCAGGTGACTTGCAACCAATGGGCTCCTACCTATGCCCAGAGACCGTCCCCTCCTGCTCCTACATCACTGGGTTTTCCTCCCCCCTCCCCACTCCAGCCAGGGACATGTTCTGTCGTGCCTGCATTACTGTCTAATGGGAGCACCGTTGAGCTGTCCCCCGGAAATGGGGTGTGTGTGATGCATGCAGCCTACCGAGCCCTGGTCCACGCTCCATTCTTACCCGGGAGTGGAATATCACACCTCTGGCAGAGGTGCAATACCCCTGTAGCGGCCGAACCCTCGGGGCGCTACACACTTACTGGGAAGGACCGCCTAACCACAAACACGTGGACAGGTGAATGTGGCCAGGGACGGTATGGAGCCAGTCCACAACTTTTTTTGCTGAGAGTTGTATTTAGCTCGGTGAAAGGACTGGCATAGAGGGAAACCGGATCTACCCTGCGTGTCAGTTCCCCCAGGAAGTCCTCTAAAGCTGCTTGCACTTGAAATGTGGCCTGAACATTATGTGATGCGAGTCACTACAGAAATAACAGTCTCAGAAGAGGAGAGAAGAGACTAATATTGCTGAAAGAAATATTATGTAAGTGCTACTTACTGGATAAAATAGAGGGAGGTCAAACAATCCAAGTCAAGTCCAGGAAAATGGCTCAGTACAAAGGGAGCAGACGAAAGAGTAGTCAGATAACAGGCAAATGGTCAAAATCCAGGTAAGGGAAAATAGTCAGGCTGGGTCAGGCACAGAGCACAGAGAGATCAGTCCTACACAGGCAACAGCAAGTGTACAATTGACACTGGGTGAAGGAGCTAGCATGCTTAAGTAGAAAACTAATCAAGGGAAGTGAACACAGATGATTGCAGAAACGACAAAGCAAAACCAAAACAGACTGACAGCCTCCACACAATAGTAACATAGCAGACAAGGAAAGTGTGGAGACTGTGACAGTACCCCCTCTTCAAGGGGGGCCACTGGACCCCCAGGTCTCCCAGGAAACTGCTGATGAAAGGCCCGGACCAACCGATCAGCCCTCACAGAATGAGCCGGAACCCAGGACCGTTGTTCGGGTCCATACCCCTTCCAATGTACAAGATATTGAAGGGAATTCCGTACCATACAGGAATCAATGATCTTTTGTACCTCATATTCTAAGCTTCCCTCAATAGACACCAGAGGAGGCGGGGCGAGGGAGACAGAACAGGGGGAATAAATTCCTTCAACAAAGACATGTGGAACACATTAGGAATACGGAAAGACTGAGGGTGTCGTAATCGGAAGGAAACCGGATTGACCACCTCCAGAATCTCATATGGACCAATGAATCTAGGACCCAACTTCAGCGAGGGTATCTTCAATCTAATATTCTTAGAGGATAGCCATACCTTACCTCCCACCTGACGAGCGTCTCCTATCGGCCTTTTGTTTCTGCCGATGCTGAGCCACCCCAATATTCTTTTTAACCTCCCTCCAGACATCCCCCAACTCTTGAATGGTTACATCTACCCCATGACACCCAGAACTTATCCTGGAGAACTCACCAAAATGAGGATGAAACCCATAATTACAGAAAAATGGCGAGGTTCCTGTGGACTGATTAACCCGACTGTTAAAGGCAAACTCAGCCAGAGGAAGAAAGGATGACCAATTCTCCTGCTGATCGGCGACAAAACATCTTAAAATTTGTTCCAAAGACTGATTTGTCCTTTCAGTCTGACCGTTAGTTTCTGGATGATAAGCAGAGGAAAATGACAAATCAATCCCCAACCTTCTGCAGAAAGCCCTCCAAAATCTAGAGACGAATTGTACTCCCCTATCAGATACAATATTAAGAGGAATCCCATGCAGTCGTACCACATGAGTAATAAACAGTTTGGAGAGAGTCTCAGAATTGGGTAACCCAGATAATGGAATGAAGTGAGCCTGTTTGCTGATTTGATCGACTACCACCCAAATAGCCGTCATCCCCCCAGACCGAGGTAAATCGGAAATGAAATCCATGGACAAATGAGTCCATGGTCTTTCTGGAATGGGCAAAGGAGCCAATTCCCCAGCCGGCCGGCAATGTTGCACTTTTGCGTGTGCACAAGTTTCACAAGCAGGCACAAAATCTTTAATGTCCCTACGCATAGCAGACCACCAAAAGAGTCTAGCAACTGCCTTCTGGGGGGCAGTAACTCCAGGATGACCACTCAACACAGAATCATGGAATTCTTGCAAAAGGCATAATCTGAGATACACAGGGACAAACAACTTGCATTCAGGAATATTGGAAGGAGCCAAGGACTGAGCAGTACGGATTTCCGCTTCCAGCTCAGAGGAAACCATGGCCACAACTATACCCTGCGGAAGAATGGAGGAAGGAGGCTCCGGAGGAGACACAGAATCAAGGCTACGAGACAGGGCATACGCCCTCATGTTCTTAGACCCAGGTCTGAACGTAATAGAAAAATTAAATCTTTAAAAAAATAAAGACCATCTGGCCTGTCTAGGTGTCAACCGCTTAGCAGATTCGATATATGCTAGATTCTTGTGATCTGTCACCACGGTGACCAGATGAACGGCTCCTTCCAAAAAATGTCTCCATTCTTCCAAAGACAATTTGACAGCAAGTAACTCTCGATTACCCACATCATAGTTTCTTTCAGCAGGAAAAAATTTCTTAGAGAAAAAGGCACATGGTCGCAGATTAGTTAAATTCTTAGGACCTTGAGACAATACAGCCCCCACCCCAACCTCAGAAGCATCCACCTCCACAATGAACTGCCTCTGGAGGTCTGGTTGAACAAGTACAGGAGCAGACATAAAACATTTCTTCAAGTTTTCAAAAGCCCTGACTGCTTCTGACGACCAAACCTTTAGCTCCGCCCCTTTGCGAGTGAGGTCTGTAAGCGGCTTGACGATCTGAAAAAAATCTTTAATAAATTTTCTGTAATAATTTGCGAACCCTGAAAAGTGCTGCAAAGCCTCAAGGTCGCTGGGTTGAACCCAATAAATGATGGCCTGAACCTTCCCAGGATCCATCTTAAACCCGGAGTCTGACACAATGAAGCCCAAGAATGATATTTCTTGAACAGAAAAGGTACATTTTTCAATCTTGGCAAACAAACAATTATCTCTTAACCTTTGCAGAACCAAACGGACATGTTTATAATGAATATCCAGATCAGGTGAAAAAATTAGAATATCATCTAAATAAACCACAATAAATTTCCCAATATAATCAGAGAGAATATCATTCATAAAATTCTGAAAGACCGCGGGTGCATTTGTTAGCCCAAAAGGTATGACAAGGTTTTAAAAACGCTGTTTTCCACTCATCACCCTCACGAATACGAATCAGATTATATGCCCCTCTGAGATCCAGTTTGGAAAACCATTTGGCCCCCGAAAGCTGATTATATAGATCGGGGATAAGTGGAAGCGGATAAGTATTTTTAACCGTTATCTTGTTTAATTCTCGGAAATCGAGGCAGGGAAGGAGACCTCCATCTTTTTTTTCAACAAAAAAGAATCCGGCGACAACCGGCGATGAGGAAGGATGAATATGACCTTTCCGTAAACTTTCGTTAATATAAGCCTTCATGGATGCCCGCTCATGACGTTAGGAATGAGATTAATAGCACAGTCATAGGGACAGTGAGGAGGTAAGATCTCAAACTCTACTTCCAAAATAACATCTCTGAAGTCCTTCAGGTATTCCGGAAGACCCTCCAGACTAAAGGCCCCGTCACACATAACGAGATCGCTAACGAGATCATTGATGCGTCACGGATTTCGTGACGCAATAGCGATCTCGCTAGTGATCTCGTTATGTCTAACAGGTAGCAACGATCAGGCCCCTGCTGTGAGATCGCTGATCGTTACAAAGCTTCCTGGACCATTCCTGGGTCGTTGCGCTCCCGCTGGGCAGTGTGCATCGCTGTATTTGACACCTTATCAACGATCTCATTAGCGATTCAGAACTGAGACACGTAGGCGTGCATAAATTGGACTTTTCCGTGCCCCTCGTCCCCGATTGGTGGTCGCTACTGCGTCCTTGTTTTAGGATCCCACCAGCGTTCTCCGGCTGTGACTCCACTTTGAAGAAATCAGACATCTTTAGTGAGGTAGGTATTGTTTGGGGTCTCAAATGAGTTTCCATTTTTAATTCATTTATAGGACATCAGCCAATTATCTGCTATCATTGCTCTTCAGGGAGGGAGGGCTTGGCTTCTATCTGTATATATATGCTTTTGCATGGGCAGATATTTTAGGGGTCTTGTGCACACACCTACACAGCACGTTTTCTGACACGCTGTCCTTGCCAACCGCTTCAGAGTTTTTCACACGCCAATTAACATGAAGCTTAAATCCATAGACTCTGTTGTTTTGGCCTTTTGCACGCTTCACAACTGTCTTCGTCGACGTGATGCAATTACGTACTGTCCGCCTGGCTTCGTGGACTCTGTGGACCTAGCCAATGGGGAAGTGGAGCTCGGTGAATGGCGTGAAAACGATCCTGCAATTGCAAGCCTTCAACCAGTGGGACATGGCAGAAACACCCATGATGCGAAGACCTGCCGCGACAACTACTGCCAGTATTTTAACGGTCCTGGTGCTGTTCCTTGGCAGCATCAGAACCTATAGTGGGCAACTACTCATGTTTCTACACTACTGACATTTCTGTACTGATGTGTCTAATAAACTGTGTGTTCTACTATGCAAAAGCTTTGTTTCTCATTCATTCAGTAGTAGCAGTAGTCACCGCAGTAAGCAGTCCATATATATATATACATATGTATACACATGTGTATACAGATACATACATACATACATACACACATACATACACGCATATACATTTGTGTACTCGTATGTAAACAGATTCATCCATGTACTCATACATATTTTTAAGTACATAAATATATACACACACACTCATATACACATACGTATACAGATAACTATATATACACATACATACTCTCAAACATACAAATATGCATACACATAAATGGCCATTTACATCTCTATATATATATTCATATAAATATATGGACATCTATACATCTGTACAGGAACAATGCACACACCAGTGTTCCCGTCTGACCGGAGACGCAGTAGCGATCCCATCTGACCGGAGACACAGTAGCGATGTTAAACCAAGGCCGCCCAATCAGAACGCAGTAGTGTCCACCAATGGGAGATGAGGGGGTGCGGAAAAGTGATTTTATGCACGCCTTTGTGACACAGTACAGTCCCTATCAAGGTGTGGATCGTTGAAATAGTTGCTATGTGAAAGCGTCCCAACGACCGCCGAGATCGTTAGTTAGATCGCTGGGGCGGCCGAAATCGTTGGTAAGTTCTGCATGTTTGACAGCTCCCCAGCGATCACGAAACGACTCTCCAGCGATCCCAAAACCGTGACACACTAACGATCTCACTAGCGATCTCGTTATGTGTGACGGGGCCTTAACGGAGCAAGCATGCACAGATTTAAGACATTTTTCAATACAATGAGGGTCCCATTTGACAATATCTTTCTGATACCAGTCAATGATCGGATTATGCATGCGCAGCCAAGGAAGACTCAACACAATCCTAGCAGGTAAATTGTCCAAGACATAACAGGAGATTAATTCTGTATGAAGTGACCCCCACCTTGAGTGTGAACGCCACCGTAACTAACTGAACCAGATTTTTTAGCAACGGTGTTCTATCAATAGCCACAATTTGAATAGGGTCTTCTAGCTTAACTGTCCCTAATCCTAACTTCTGAACAAGTCCCGAATCAATGAAATTAGCTGCGACTCCACAGTCAATAAAGGCAAATGTTGATAGACACTGTTTTTGAAACAAAAGTTCAGCATTCAACAACACTTTATCGGAGGAGTAAAACGGTACCTGTAAGTCTGGGTGACCTCCTCGACAATCACCCAGACCTAGGCGTTTCCCGATGGCTTATTCGTTGCAGGTCGTGCCAGGCAATCCTTTAAGAGATGTCCAGTTTGGCCACAATACAAAGTCCAAGTTCCAGATGGCGTCTCCTCTCCTTAACCCTTGAGCTGGCAGCTCCAACCTCCATAGGTTCTACCTCTGGTAAACGACCCCGGTGGACAAAATGGAACCGCCTGTTGAACCTTACGTCTCTCCCGCATCCTCTGATCCATGCGGATAGCCTGATTCATGGCCTCCACCAAACAACCAGGTGGAGTATGCAGAGCCAGAGCGTCCTTTAGAGACTCCGATAGACCCCTGAGGAATTGGCACCTGAGAGCTGCGTCATTCCAGAGAACCTCAGTAGACCACTGACAAAACTCAGAACAGTAGTCTTCCGCTGTGTGGTTCCCCTGTGTCAGGTTCATGATCCTTGTCTCTGCCACATTGACCCTGTTAGGTTCGTCACAGATCTGTCCTAAAGCATCAAAGAAAGCGTCCACAGAAATACGTTCAGGAGTAAAAGGGGGTAGAGAAAATGCCCAAGTCTGGGGACCCCCCCGCAGAAGTGACATTATAATTTCCACCCACTGTGACTCACTCCCTGATGACCGAGGGTGCAAAGTAAACAATAATTTACAACTTTCTTTGAAAGTTCTGAACTGATCTTTCGCCCCCGAAAATTTGTCAGGGAGTGCTATAGCCGGTTCAGGGGTCGTGAAGATACGTCAGATGGTTCAGAAGTCATGACAGTGGTCGGAGAGGAAAGATTTTGAGGGACAGTAAACGTACCAGAAATCTGGTCTTGTAACTGAGCCAGTTTGTGTTGTTCCAAGGCCAGATCCTGAACTAACTGAGTCAGATTTGCCACCTGATCACACAAAGTATGTAACGGATCCATAGGTGGGAAAAAGAAAAAATTAACGGTCAATTGTAATGTGACGCGAGTCACTACAGAAATAACAGTCTCAGAAGAGGAGAGAAGAGACTAATATTGCTGAAAGAAATATTATGTAAGTGCTACTTACTGGATAAAATAGAGGGAGGTCAAACAATCCAAAGTCAAGTCCAGGAAAATGGCGCAGTACAAAGGGAGCAGACAAAAGAGTAGTCACATAACAGGCAAATGGTCAAAATCCAGGTAAGGGAAAATAGTCAGGCTGGGTCAGGCACAGAGCACAGATAGATCAGTCCTACACAGGCAACAGCAAGTGTACAATTGACACTAGGTGAAGGAGCTAGCATGCTTAAGTAGAAGACTAATCAAGTGAAGTGAACACAGATGATTGCAGAAACGACCCAGCAAAACCAAAACAGACTGCAGCCTCCACACAATAGTAACATAGCAGACAAGGAAAGTGTGGAGACCGTGACACATTACTGCTGGTACTTTTCTGTGGGAATTTGCTTGCCTCCTACCAGCCTCGAATATTTCCAGCAAACTATGGTACGACGCCATGGTATTAGCACTGCCCCCAGTACCAGTAGCGAAGCCATCCCCAATTTCCTTCTCAGGAATTTTATTTGGTAGACTGAGTGGCTGCCCAAATACATTTTCTCACAAAGGAGCTGAAGATAGAGTGGCAGTAGGTGCAAGTTTCTCCAGTCTGTTAGATATTAGAGGGTGAACGGCAGCACATTGGATCAGTGGTTAGCACTGAAGCCTTGCAGCGCTGGGATCCTGGGTTCAAATCCCAGCATGGACAACATCTGCAATGACTTTGTATGTTCTCTCCGTGTTTGCATGTGTTTCCTCCTCAGTAAAAAAGCAGCCATAGAGTGTCCAGGAACCTTCCCACACACTTTTCTTAGCCAGGACTGCTTCTCAGCAGGGTTGGATGGTCCCACCAGAGAATCCTCTGGTGTGCCTTGGCTTCTACCTCAGGAGAGTTCATGATAGCTCTAACTGCGCAGCTGCTATGGGGCTCTTGAGCGGGTGAGAAAGGTTAGCCCTCAGAATCAAATCCTCTTGTTTTTCAATCTGAAACAGCTTCTCAGTGGGAGTTGTATTTCACCACAGTCATATTCTTTAGCTTGGTGAAAGGACTGGCATAGAGGGAAACCGTATCTACCCCGGCTGTCATTTCTCCGTCACCAGGTTCCGCCCATTGTCACACACGACCATGCCTGGCTGTATATTCAGCGGTGAGAGCCAGATCAGGCTGCTGTGTTACAGCTTTCAACAACTCTGCAGCACTGGGCGGTTTGTCAACTAAGCATTAAGCATGTTATCTTCAGCACAGCCTGTTGTCGCTTGGCCGAGGCAGTGCTGCAGTGTTGTCAGCTTGTGACTGATGTGGTCATTTCGGAGATGGAGGAGGAGGTGCATGAGCTGAACAAAATGATTACATTGCGGTTAAATTGGTGACGCTGTTTTTTCTACTAAAGAAAGATCCTATTGTTTTGTTTTTTTACGTTATTTTTTAAGACAAATGCATTCACCGGGAAATGTCATTTTAACATTTTACAACCTTATCTGGCAATGTGGTGTGTGACACATCATCAGACACATCCTTTTTTATTTATGATGGAGGGACTCTGAAAGTCAGAAAGCCTATTTTTATAGGGACATCAGATGGCCCTTACTATTCTTAAAAGGCCAGCAGTCGGCCCTAACTATTGTTAGAGAGCCATCAGCCGGCTATGCTTTGTTGTTCCCATTATTAACAAGTGGGTCTCCTATACTGTTATTGCGCATCCAGTGACTGCAAGGGCTGCCAAAAATTTGGACGCAACCCAATACCCCTTTGAAGAGACATAGAAGAGGGTCTCAGTAAAAAAAAATTTCCCATTATGATGGAGCGTGTCTCCTATAGTGGTAATGCCCATGCTGTGACTGCAAGGGCTGCCAAAATTTGGGAAAAACCCCAATAAGAATTTAAAGACACATAGAGCAGGGCCACAATAACAAGGTACGACATGTTCCCATTAGAAAGGAGAGGGTCTGCTATACAGTTATAGGGTATGCAGTGAGTCCAATGGCTGACCAATTTTAGGAAAAACACCACTAAGAATTTAAAGACACATGGAGCAGGGCCACAGTAACAAGGAACGACATGTTCCCATTAGAAAGGAGAGGGTTTGCTATACAGTTATAGGGTATGCAGTGAGTCCAACGGCTGACCAATTTTAGGAAAAACCCCACTAAGAATTTAAAGACACACAGAGCAGGGACACAGTAATGACAAATTCCCATTAGAAAGGAGAGAGTCTCCCATAGTGTTGGCCTATGCAGTGAATGCAAGGGCTGCCAAAAATTTGGAGGCACTTCAATGCCCCTTGGAAGAGACGTGAAGGAGGACCTCACAAAAAAATGTTACCATTAGAAAGGAGCGGGCTTGTAATACTTGTAATGCCCATGCAATAAGTGTATGGGCTGACAAACATTTACCCCTGGGGGGGTATACATGAACATACTGTATACATTTTTTTTTTACGGGAATCATAAACACTAGTGTTGAGCGAGCACTAAAATGCTCGGGTGCTCGAAGCTCGGCCCGAGCTCACTGTGATACTCGGGTGCTCGATCCGAGCAACGAGCCCAATGTTAGTCTATGGCAGACCCGAACATTTTTGCGGCGGCTCCCCCGGCAGTCTGTAGAAAGCCTAAAAAGTGCCCAAAACGATAGTGACAGTGCTCAAATGACATAGGGACAGCATGGGGATCGCCCCTGGAAGCATTTCTGACCCCCAGGTCACTGCTGTCAACAACGTGGTCAGAGGTATTAAGCCACTTTTACAGGCTCACAATAAAACGTTCAAAAACGAAAGTTAAAGTGCTTTCCTGTGAAATATGTTAACCCCTTAACCCCTTAATAACATCTGACGTACTAATACGCCTCAGTGCCCTGGGACTTAAGAGCCAGACCCGTATTAGTACGTCATGGCGATCGCGCGCGCACACAGGCTGTGCGGGCGCGATCGCCGCCGGGTGTCAGCTGATTGTCACAGCTGACACCCGGTACTATGTGCAGGGAGCGGTCCTGCACCGCTCCCAGCACATTAACCCCCGCGATGCTGCGATCGAAGTCGATCGCGGCATTGCGGGGGCAAGGGGAGGTGATCGGCGATACTCACCTCCTCTTCCGGCTTCCAGCGCAGTCTGCAAAGGCTTCCCGGGTGTTGCCATGACGACCCGATGTCGTCATGACAACATCCGGGTCACCAGAGAGCAGGAAGATTGCTTGGGCATGCGCAGTGCATCTCCAAGCAATCTTCACACTGTGCACTTCTGACAGCCTTCATGGCATAGGGATGGTGCTTCATTCCTGTGCCATGCAGGCGATCAGAAAAAAAAAAGTGAAAGTCCCAGAGTGGGACAAAGTAATAAAGTGTATAAACTGTGTGAAAGTGGAAAAAAAAAAAAAAATGTGCAAAAATATTATAAAAATAAAAATATAATGTACCCATCAATAAATATTATTATAAAAAAAAAAATAAAAGTACACATGTTTGGTATCGCCGCGTCCGGAACAACCTGACCTATAAAACTGTCCCACTAGTTAACCCCTTCAGTGAACACGGTAAAAAAAAAAAAAAAAAAAAAACGAAGCAAAAAACAATGCTTTATCACCATACCGCCAAACAAAAAGTGGAATAACACACGATCAAAAAGACGCATATAAGTAAAAATGATACCGCTGAAAACGTCTTCTCGTCCCGCAAAAAACAAGCCAGCATACAGCTCCATCAGCCGAAAAATAAAAAAGTTACAGCTCTCAGAATAAAGCGATGCTAAAAAATATTTTTTTCTATAAAATAGCTTTTATTGTGTATAAGCGCCAAAACATAGAAAAATGATACAAATGTGGTACCGCTGTAAACGTACTGACCCGAAGAATAAAGCTACCTCATCAATTTTACCACACGCGGAACAGAATAAAAAAAAAAAAAACAATTCCTGAATTGTTGGTTTTTGTTTATTCTGCCTCCCAAAAATTGGAATAGAAAGCGATCAAAAAATGTCACGTGCCTTAAAATGGCACCAATAACAACGTCAAGTCATCCCGCAAAAAACGAGCCGTCACATGACTGTCTGCCAAAATCTGGAAAAATTATAGCTCTCAAAATATGGCGATGCAAAAACTAGATTTTACAAAAAATGCGTCTTTTAGTGTGTGACAGCTGTCAGTCATAAAAACCCCATATGATTCTGGCATTGCTGTAATCACACCGACCCGAAGAATAAAGTCGTCTAATCACTTATACCGCACAAGGAACGGTGTCAAAAATAAACTCTTGGGTTAGGATTGGGCTAGGGTTAGGACTGGGTTTGGGGCTAGGGTTGTGCTGGGGCTAGGGTTGTGCTGGGGCTAGGGTTGTGCTGGGGCTAGGGTTGTGCTAGGGCTAGGGTTGTGCTAGGGCTAGGGTTGTGCTAGGGCTAGGGTTGTGCTAGGGTTAGGGCTGGGGTTGGGATTTTTTTCAAAAGTAAGAAAAAAAGATGACGATATGGCGACTAGTGTTGAGAGCAAGTGCTCGCTACTTGAGTTTGCATCGGGTCCTCTGGTATACATTGAGTATCGTGGGTATTTGAGTGACATGCTCGAGTCTCTGCCCCATATGCTTCGCGGCCAAAAAACTTTACGGGGATTGCCTGCCATGCACGAGCGATCCCCGCATGTTTTTTTTTGGGTGTCTAATAACCGTAAAACATGCGGAGCAGGGACTCGAGCATGTCACTCGAGCACACGCTGTACATGGTGCATACCTGAGTACCTGATGCAAACTCAAGTAGCGAGCACTTGCGCTCAAGAATAATGACAACTTATTCAATATGATGACCTAATGTAAACAAATTCTGTGCCGTACCTCTGGGTTCAAAATGTTCACTATACACCTTAATAAAATCCTTGAGGGGTATAGTTTCCAAAATGGGGACACTTGTGGGGGAGCTCCACTGTTTAGGCACATCACGGGCTCTCCAAACGTGACATGGTGTCCGCTAACAAATTGAATGGAAAATCGGCTCAAATTGTTAGCGGACGCCATGTTGCGTTTGGAGAGTCCCTGTGTGACCAAACATTGGAGCTCCCCCACAAGTGACCCCATTTTGGAAACTAGACCCCCCAAGGCACCTATCTAGATGCATAGTGAGCACTTGGAACCCCAGGTGTTTCACAAATTGATTCATAAAAATGAAAAAGTGTTTTTTTTTTCACTTTTTCATTTTTACGAATCAATTTGTGAAGCACCTGGGGGTTCCAAGTGCTCACTATGCATCTAGAAAGGTGCCTTGGGGGGTCTAGTTTCCAAAATGGGGTCACTTGTGGGGGAGCTCCAAAGTTTGGGCACAGAGGGGCTCTCCAAACGCAATGTGGTGTCCGCTAACAATTTGAGCCGATTTTCCATTCAATTTGTTAGCGGATACCATGTTGCATTTAGAGAGTCCCTGTGTGCCCAAACATTGGAGCTCCCCCACAAGTGACCCCATTTTGGAAACTAGACCCCCCAAGGCACCTATCTAGATGCATAGTGAGCACTTGGAACCCCTAGGTGCTTCACAAATTGATTCGTAAAAATGAAAAAGTGTTTTTTTTTTCACTTTTTCATTTTTACGAATCAATTTGTGAAGCACCTGGGGGTTCCAAGTGCTCACTATGCATCTAGAAAGGTGTCTTGGGGGGTCTAGTTTCCAAAATGGGGTCACTTGTGGGGGAGCTCCAAAGTTTGGGCACAGAGGGGCTCTCCAAACGCAATGTGGTGTCCGCTAACAATTTGAGCCGATTTTCCATTCAATTTGTTAGCGGATACCATGTTGTATTTAGAGAGTCCCTGTGTGTCCAAACATTGGAGCTCCCCCACAAGTGACCCCATTTTGGAAACTAGACCCCCCAAGGCACCTATCTAGATGCATAGTGAGCACTTGGAACCCCTAGGTGCTTCACAAATTGATTCGTAAAAATGAAAAAGTGTTTTTTGTTTTAACTTTTTCATTTTTACGAATCAATTTGTGAAGCACCTGGGGGTTCCAAGTGCTCACTATGCATCTATAAAGGTGCCTTGGGGGGTCTAGTTTCCAAAATGGGGTCACTTGTGGGGGAGCTCCAACGTTTGGGCACACAGGGGCTCTCCAAACACAACATGGCGTCCGCTAATTATTCAAGCAAATTTTACAATCAAAAAGTCAAATGGCGCTTCTTCCCTTCCGAGCCCTGCCGTGCGCCCAAACAGTGTTTTTTCCCCAAATATTGGGTATCTGCGTGCCCAGGGGAAATTGCACAACAAATTTTGGGCTCCATTTTTTCTTGTTACCCCTGTGAAAATAAAAAAAATTGGGTCTAAAGTAACATTTTTGTGAAAAAAGTTAAATGTTCATTTTTTTCTTCCACATTCAAAAAATTCCTGTGAAGCACCTGAAGGGTTAATAAAGTTCTTGAATGTGGTTTTCAGCACCTTGAGGGGTGCAGTTTTTAGAATGGTGTCACTTTTGGGTATTTTCTGTCAAAAAGACCTCTCCAAGTGACTTCAAATGTGATGTGGTCCCTAAAAAAATGGTTTTGTAAATTTTGTTGGAAAAATGAGAAATCGCTGGTCAACTTTTAACCCTTTATAGCTCCCTAACAAAAAAAAATTTTGGTTCCAAAATTGTGCTGATGTAAAGTAGACATGTGGGAAATGTTATTTATTAACTCTTTTGTGTGACATATCGCTCTGATTTCAGGGCTTAAAAATTCAAATTTTGAAAATTGCTAAATTTTCTAAATTTTCGCCAAATTTCCGTTTTTTTCACAAATAAACGCAAGTGATATCGAAGAAATTTTTCCACAATCATGAAGTACAATATGTCACGAAAAAACATTCTCAGAATCAGGGGGATCCGTTGAAGCGTTCCAGAGTAATTACCTCATAAAGTGACAGTGGTCAGAATTGTAAAAATTGGCCCGGTCATTAACGTGCAAACCACCCGCGGGGCTTAAGGGGTTAACGACCATGGGTCTTTCTGTTTTTGTGTTTTCCTTTTTTGCTCCCCTTCTTCCCAGAGCCAGAACTTTTTAAATTTTCGTTCAATATGGCCATGTGAGGGCTTATTTTTTGCGAGACGAGTTGTACTTTTAAACACCATCACTGGTTTTACCATATCGTGTGCTGGAAAATGGGAAAAAAATTCCAAGTGCAGTGAAACTGCAAAAAAATGCAATTCCACAGTTGTTTTTTGGGTCCTTTTTTTACCACGTTCACAGATTGCTAAAACTGACCTGCCATCATTATTTTCCAGGTCGTTACGAGTTCATAGACACCAAACATGTATAGGTTCTTTTTTATTTAAGTGGTGAAAAAAAAATCCAAAGCTTGCTAAAAAAAACAAAAAAAATGACGCCATTTTCCGAGACCCTTAGCTTCTCCATTTTTCGGAATTTTGGGGCCAGGTGAGGGCTTATTTTTTGCGTGCCGGGCTTACGTTTTTATTGATACCATTTTGGGGTAGATCCGATGTTTTGATCGCCCGTTATTGCATTTTATTGCAAAGTTGTAGCGACCAAAAAAACTTAATTCTGGCGTTTAAAATTTTTTTCTCGTTACGCCGTTTACTGATTGTATTAATTCTTCTTTTATATTGATAGATCGGGCGATTCTGAACGCGGCGATACCAAATATGTGTATGTGTTTTTTTTTTTATATATATATATATTTTATTTTGAATGGGGCGAAAGGGGGGTGACTTAAACTTTTATATATTTTTTATTTTTTTTATTTTTTTAAAAACTTTTTTTTAACACTTTCTGCTTGCTTCTATAGTCTCCAGAGGAGACTAGAAGCAGCAGTTGTCTGATTGTTTCTACTGCATACAAGCGATGAGCAGATCGCTTGTATGCAGGAGAAATGCTCACTTGCTATGAGCGCTGACCACTAGGTGGCGCTCATAGCAATTGAGACATGACAACCACAGGAGTCTGCTGCAGATCCTGAGTTGTCATGCCCACCCATTGGTGACCCGCGATCACGTGACGGGGTCACTGATGGGAGGGGCTTAGGACTCCCGGAAGCGCGAGTTAAATGCCACTGTCAGAGATTTAACATGTTAACAGCCGCGGGTGGATTGCGATTCCAATAATCAGCTGACATGTGCTCGCTTCAGTGCGGGCTCACCGCCGGAGCCCCCGCTGAACCGGCCTTCCCGACCTGGTGCGTACTATTACTGACCAGGTTGGAAAGGGGTTAAGGAACATCCTTTCCAGGGTAAAGACTTGTGTATAAGGTAAAATAAATAACCAAAAACAAAAATACTCCTCCACACCTTGGGCTATGTTCACAAGTAGCATTTTTTATGCGTTTTTGCACGTTTGTATTGCTTTCAACCGTGGCAAATGCATTCACCGGGAAATGTCATTTTAACATTTTACAACCTTATCTGGCCATGTGCTGTGTGACACGTGCATACAGTGCTAAAAAGACATGGGAACAGCATGGGGAAGACCCCTGGAAGCATCTCTGACACCCAGGTCACTGCCTAAAAGTGTGCCCATCAGAAGTGATCCTTGCCGCATCAGAAGATGCAGACTTGCAACTATCCCCGTGCAAGTCCTTGTCCCAGGGCAGTGTTCAATTGTACCTCCCCTATAACTTGCAATACAAGCGCAAGTATGCAGCCTGCCACCCACCCACCCCCAGGCTGCAATACCATACTGCTAGCTTGCTTGCACTTGAAATTGGGCCTTTTAGGCATGTGGAGGTGGAATCTGGCCACCACGTCATGGCTGCGTCGGTAGCCTGGTATTCATACTCAGTCCCCAGCCGCCCGGCGGCCGGGTGTCCGCGCTTGGTCCCCAGCCGCCAGGGGGCGGCCGGGTGTCCATACTCAGTCCCCAGCCGCCCCACGGCCGGGTGCCCACACACAGTCGCCAGCCGCATGGGGGTGGCCGGGTGTCCATAAACGGTCCCCAGCCGCCCCTATTTGTCCCGGTGCGCCTTATACACAAGCGCCCATACCAAAACATTACCTGTGCCCTCCCCAGTGCATTTAGTGGGAAGGACAGCCTAACCACAAACACGTGGACAAGTGAATGTGGCCAGGAATGGTCCATCTCACTGACGCCTTCACACTGGGTTAATATTGTGGAAGCCGGGACACAGTTGGACACTGGGATGCAACACGTCCTCCAGACATAGAGGATTGCGGGTCCTGGGTCAATCAGGCTTCAACACAAAGTTCAGAAGGTAGACAGCAGCAGTGGTCGGCCTCCTACACACCGAGTAAATTATTCATGATCATGAGACCATCCACCTCCTTAGCTTTCTGTTCCTTGGAATGCAAGCGCATGTATGTAGTAGCAGCTAGGCCTGAGGTGGTCAGCGTTTTGTCGCATATCCTACCTCCTCCGAGGATTGCTGGATGTTTTCCTGCTACTATCCCAGTTCTATGACTCCCGTTAAAACAAAGCTTCAGGTGATGAATGATGGATGAGGTGGTGGCAAAGGAGAAAGAGTAGGAGGAACAGGGACCATTCACATCAATATCAGGCCAGCCAACCACACATGTCTTGTAGGATATGTTTCTGTACCAAAAGGAGCGGTTCAGCTACACAGTTATAAGACATACAGTGAATGCAATGCCTACCAAAAATTTCGAGGCATCCAATGCCCCTTGGAAGTGACATGGAGGTCAGAGGGCCTTAACTAAACCGTTTTTTCCATTTATAGCAACTGGGTCTCCTGTACACTGTTGGCCTAAGCAGGGAATGGAAGGCTTTCCAAAAATTATTAGGCACTGCAATGCCCCTTGAAACAGACGTGGATTACAGCGTATTAAAAACCTTCTACCCATTATTGGGGAGTGGGTCTCCTTTAGTGTTCGCCTATGCATTGAAAAGCAAAAGCTGACAAAAATTAGGAGGAAATGCAATGCCCGTTGCAAGAGTCGTGGAGGTTAGAGGTAATTAAAAACAACATGTCAATGCCCCTTGGAAGAGCTGTGGAGTTCAGAGTGGTTTAACAAGATGGTTTTAATGCCCCTTAGAAGAGACATGGAGTTCAGAGTGGTTTAACAAGACAGTTTTAATGCCCCTTGGAAGAGATGTGGAGGTCACAGTAGCTTAACAAGATGGTTTTAATGCCCCTTGGAAGAGACGTGGAGTTCAGAGTGGTTTAACAAGACAGTTTTAATGCCCCTTGGAAGAGTGGTGGAGGTTACAGTGGAATAAAAAGACAATATCAATGCCCCGTGGAAGAGACGTGGAGGTCACAGTAACTTAACAAGACGGTTTTAATGCCCCTTGGAAGAGTGGTGGAGGTCGCAGTGGAGTAAAAAGACAATATTAACGACCCTTGGAAGAGACGTGGAGGTCACAGTAGCTTAACAAGACGATTTTAATGCCCCTTGCAAGAGCCATGCAGTACAGCATATTAAAAACATTATTCCCATTATTGGGGAGTGGGTCTCCCATAGTCTTTGCCTATGCCTTCCAAGCAAAAGCTGCCAAAAATTAGGAAGGGGGAACTTGCAATGTCCCTTACAAGAGCCATGCAGTACAGCATATTAAAAACATTATTCCCATTATTGGGGAGTGGGTCTCCCATAGTCTTTGCCTATGCCTTCCAAGCAAAAGCTGCCAAAAATTCGGAAGGGGGAACTTGCAATGTCCCTTACAAGAGCCATGCAGTACAGCATATTAAAAACATTATTCCCATTATTGGGGAGTGGGTCTCCCATAGTCTTAGCCTATGCCTTCCAAGCAAAAGCTGCCAAAAATTAGGACAGAGGAACTTACAATGCTGGCAACATGGACCACGGTCACCCTGGTGGTATAGTGGTCGTGGATGCTGAGGATAAGGAGAAGAGCAAAAAACAGCCGAAATGAGGAAGCGTATACCCATGTGTGGGTGTGAAGCGATGCATGGGAATACACCTCCCGAAATAACACAGTGGATTTGACTTTATGTTACTCTGCTGTCATTTGGTGGTGATGAGAAGTCTGGCCCAATCCAGCCCTTGTTCATTTTGATAAGGGTCAGCTTGTCAGCATTGTCAGTTGACAGGCGAGTGCGCTTATCAGTTATAATTCCCCCAGCGGCACTAAAAACACGCTCCGATAACACGCTAGCGGCAGGGCAGGCCAGGACCTCCAAGGCATACAGAGTGAGTTCATTCCAAGTGTCCAGCTTGGATACCCAATAATTAAAAGGCACAGAGGAATCACGGAGGACGCTGGTACTCCCTCACCATCTTTTGAAACTTTCCACTCCTTGTGAGAGAACCCTGCGCCTCAGGGCCTGTAAGCTGGGCAGGTCTCAGAAAACTGTCCTAGAACATTGACAGTGTTCCCCTGCCTCTGCTGGATTGGAGTTGCGTCTCTCTCGCCTGTATGCCTTAGTTGGGCAGCGAACTGTGACCTCTGCCGCTACCGTGTTCAGATGGGAATTTTTTTAATAGTTCTGCAGCAAGGGCCTTCTGGTACTGCCCCATTTTTGTAGACCTCTCCAACTCAGGAATAAGAGAGTGAAAGTTCTTCTTGTAGAGGGGGTCTAAAAGTGTCATCAACCAGTAATGATTGTCACCCAACATTTTGACAATGCGAGGGTCACGGTTAAGGCAGCGTAACATAAAGTCAGCCATGGGTGCCAGACTGGTAACGGGCAAGACTTCAGTGTCCTCACCAAGATGACGACTGATAGTGTTGAGCGATCACTAAAATGCTCGGGTGCTCGAAGCTCGGGCCGAGCTTACCGTGATACTCGGGTGCTCGACCCGAGCAACGAGCCCAATGTTAGTCTATGAGAGACCCGAGCATTTTTGCGGCAGCACCCCCGGCAATCTGTAGAAAGCCTAAAAAGTGCCCAAAACGATAGTGACAGTGCTCAAAAGACATGGGGGCAGCATGGGGATCGCCCCTGGAAGCATTTCTGACCCCCAGGTCACTGCTGTCAACAACGTGGTCAGAGGTATTAAGCTACTTTTGCGGGCTCACAATAAAACGTTCAAAAACGAAACTGAAATGGTTTTCCTGTGAAATATGTTAAGGAATTTCCTTTCCAGGGTAAAAACTTGTGTTTAAGGCAAAATAAATAACCAAAAACAAAAATACTCCTCCACACCTTGGGCTATGTTCACAAGTAGCATTTTTCATGCGTTTTTGCACTTTTGTATTGCT
The DNA here is from genome assembly GCF_046119375.1 of Phyllobates terribilis. Classification (NCBI taxonomy): domain Eukaryota; kingdom Metazoa; phylum Chordata; class Amphibia; order Anura; family Dendrobatidae; genus Phyllobates; species Phyllobates terribilis. The sequence goes on from NW_027362763.1 coordinate 740,679,194, forward strand.
TTCAACCGTGACAAATGCGTTCACCGGGAAATGTCATTTTAACATTTTACAACCTTATCTGGCCATGTGCTGTGTGACACATGCATACAGTGCTGAAAATACATGGGATCAGCATGGGGAAGACCCCTGGAAGCATCTCTGACACCCAGGTCACTGTCTAAAAGTGTGCCCATCAGAAGTGATCCTTGCCGCATCAGAAGATGCAGACTTGCAACTATCCCCGTGCAAGTCCTTGTCCCAGGGCAGTGTTCAATTGTACCTCCCCCATTCCTTGCAATGCAAGCGAAAATATGCAGCCAACCACCCACCCACCCGCAGGCTGCAATACCATACTGCTAGCTTTCACTTGAAATGGGGCCTTTTAGTTTGGAGGAGGCTGAAGCTGGCCACTACCTCATGGCCGCTTCGGCAGCGAGGTATCCATACTCTGTCCCCAGCCGCTTGGCGGCCGGGTGTCCACGCTCGGTCCCCAGCCGCCAGGTGGCGGCCAGGTGTCCATACTCGGTCCCCAGCCGCCCTGATTTCTCCTGTCACCTTCCCCCACACTTTTCTTAGCCTGGCCTGCTTTAGGGCAGCATTGGACGAGCCCACCAGAGAACCAGACTCCTCCGGTGGGCCCTGGCTTCTCCATCAGGGGAGTTGAGAGTGCCTAGGTGAGGAGCATGATGATGATGATAGAAGTTAGCATCTGCTTTGTTTTCTTGGAATGCAAGCGCATGTATGTAGTAGCAGCTAGGCCTGAGGTGGTCCGCGTTTTGGCGCATATCCTACCTCCTCCGAGGATTGCTAGATGTTTTCCTGCTACTATCCCAGTTCTATGACTCCCGTTAAAACAAAGCTTCAGGTGATAAATGATGGATGAGGTGGTGGCAAAGGAGAAAGAGCAGGAGGAACAGGGACCATTCACATCAATATCAGGCCAGTCAACCAGATATGTCTTGTAGGATATGTTTCTGTAACAAAAGGAGCGGTTCGGCTACACAGTTATAGGGCATACAGTGAGTGCAATGCCTACAAAAAATTTCGAGCCACTCCAATGCCCCTTGGAAATGACATGGAGGTCAGAGGGCGTTAACTAAACCTTTTTTTCGATTTATAGCAACTGGGTCTCCCGTGCACTGTTGGCCTAAGCAGTGAATGGAAGGCTTTCCAAAAATTATGAGGAACTGCAATGCCCCTTACAAGAGCCATGTGTGGCACTCCAGGGGTCTGGTCACCACAGTAATAGAGATATTACGTCGGAGAGCAAGTGGGAGGTTTCCTGGTCAGGATCCCTTAAACATGCAACATCCTCCTTCCCCAGTCCTGGGAGGGGAGAATTCAGCCCTTATAAACTGGATCTGGGGCGGGGTTGAGTTAGTCAGAGAACAGTCAGAGTCAGAGTGAGAGCAAGGGAAAGTAACAGCAAGGAGCTCTGCAGGAGCTAGGAGCTAAAGAACAGGGGCTGGAAGCTGAGCAGAGCTCGCCCTGGCAGAAGACAAAAGGAACCGGACACAGGAGTCCGAAGCTGTGAGGACTTATATATCCAGCAGCAGAAATCAGCCAGCAGGGGATTTCATGTCCTCTGGCCATAGAAGCCCAGAGGCTCAGTCACAAGCAAGGGACCAGCACCGCCGTCGTGGAGCGGAGGCTAACAGAAGGCCCCAAGTCACCAGCCATACGGGTGAGCACTACACGGTACACTCAGGGACGTGGGCTACTTCTACCCGCTTACAGCAAGGTAGCCAGGAAGAATGCAGACAGACGGGGAGGCCTACAACTCCACCTGGCCAGGGGAACTCCTGCTTGCTCACAGACTGACCAGGCCTCTTATGCTAGCCAGTACTCCCGGGAGGGTCTACGTTATAATCATCAGTAAAGACCCTGAACTGCACTGCAAAGACTCTGAGTCGTTCCAGCTGCGCTCGTGCACCATCACCCCCATCATCCACACTCACTGCCCTGAGGCTATACTCCTCCCGAGGGGAGTTATCCCATTCTATGCTGCGCACACAACACCAGCCTCAGCGGTCTGCCTCGCAGCGGTGGTACTCCCTGACCGCAATCCACGGGTGGCGCAGTCGGACAATTAACCTCAAAACCTAAGAAAGACTGCCACTGGTTTGACCAGCCTGAGCCACGGGACCGGGTCACCGCCACGGAGACTACAGACACCAGAGACCCGGCACCGGGTATCCCACACACGTGTACACACGGTCCAGGGGGCGCGTCACATGCAGTACAGCATATTACAAACATAAGTCCCATTATTGGGGAGTGGGTGTCCCATAGTATTTGCTTATGCCTTGCAAGCAAAAGCTGCTAAAAATTAGGACGGAGCAACTTGCAATGCCCCTTACAAGAGCCATGCAGTACAGCATATTACAAACATAAGTCCCATTATTGGGGAGTGGGTCTCCCATAGTATTTTCTTATGCTTTCCCAGCAAAAGCTGCCAAAAATTAGGACGGAGGAACTTGCAATGCTGGCACCCTGGTGGTATAGTGGTGGTGGAGGCTGAGGATAAGGAGAAGAAGATTAAACAGCCGAAACGAGGAAGCGTATACCCATGTGTGGTTGTGAAGCGGTGCATGAGAATACACCTCCCGAAATAACACAGTGGATTTGACTTTATGTTACTCTGCTGTCATTTGGTGGTGATGAGAAGTCTGGCCCAATCCAGCCCTTGTTCATTTTGATAAGGGTCAGCTTGTCAGCATTGTCAGTTGACAGGCGAGTGCGCTTATCATAATTCCCCCAGTGGCACTAAAAACACGCTCCGATAACACGCTAGCGGCAGGGCAGGCCAGGACCTCCAAGGCGTACAGAGCGAGTTCATTCCAAGTGTCCAGCTTGGATACCCAATAATTAAAAGGCACAGAGGAATCACGGAGGATGCTGGTACGATCGGCAAGGTACTCCCTCACCATCTTTTGAAACTTTCCACTCCTTGTGAGAGTACCCCGCGCCTCAGGGCCTGTAAGCTGGGCGGGTGTCAGAAAACAGTCCCAGAACGTTGACAGTGTTCCCCTGCCTCTGCTGGATTGGAGTTGCATCTCTCTCGCCTGTACGCCTTGGTTGGGCAACGAACTGTGACCTCTGCCGCTAGCGTGTTCAGATGGGAATTTTTTTAAGAGTTCTGCAGCAAGGGCCTTCTGGTATTGCCCCATTTTTGTAGACCTCTCCACCTCAGGAATAAGAGAGTGAAAGTTCTCCTTGTAGCGGGGGTCTACAAGTGTCACCAACCAGTAATGACTGTCACCCAACATTTTGACAACGCGAGGGTCACGGTTAAGGCAGCGTAACATAAAGTCAGCCATGCGTGCCAGACTGGTAACGGGCAAGATTTCCGTGTCCTCACCAAGATGACGACTGACCATGCTCTCCTCCTCCTCCTCCTCTTCCTCCTCCCCCCTGTCCTCAGGCCACCCACGCTGAACCGACGGTATGACACTTGTACAGGTACTACCGTCTACAACGCATGATAGCAGCTCCTGTTCTTCCTCCTCCTCCTCCTCCTCCTCTCCCTCATTGTCCCCCAATGCACATTGGGATGAGATGAGGCTGGGCTGTGTGTAATCGCCCGCTACGTCTTCTTGATCCATCTCATCATACTCTGGCTGCAATGCCTCCTCCTTAATTCTCTGCAGAGAGCGTTGCAAAAGACAGACAAGTGGGATGCTGACACTAATGATGGCGTCATCGCCACTCACCATCTTGGTGGCCTCCTCAAAGTTTGTCAGGATGGTACATATGTCAGACATCCAGGTCCACTCCTGAGGTCTTATGTGTGGAGTCTGACCTGAATATCGACGGCCTTGTTGCAGCTGGTACTCCACAACTGCTCTCTTCTGCTCACAAATCCTTTGCAACATGTGGAGGGTAGAGTTCCAACGTGTGGGGACATCACACACCAGTCGGTGTGCCGGAAGCTGCAAACGCTGCTGCAACACAGCAAGGGCGGCGGAAGCTGTAGCCGACTTGCGAAAATGAGCTGCCAGGCGGCGTACTTTCACGAGCAGATCTGGCAACTCGGGGTACGATTTAAGAAACCGCTGAACCACGAGGTTAAGCACATGAGCCAGGCATGGTACGTGTGTGATCTCACCTCGCCTCAGAGCCGCCACCAGGTTACGGCCATTGTCACACACGACCATGCCGGGATGTAGGTTCAGCGGTCTCAGCCACAGATCTGCCTGCTCTTTCACAGCTGTCCACAACTCACAAGCAGTGTGAGGTTTATCACCTAAGCTTATGAGTTTCAGCACAGCCTGTTGCCGCTTGGCGGAGGCAGTACTGCAATGCTTCCAGCTTGTAACTGATGTGGTGATATCTGAGATGGAGGCTGAACATGAGGAGGAGGAGGAGGATGCGCAGGAGCTGTACACTGTGGGGGCAACTCTGACTGACATAGGGCCCGCAATCCTCGGTGTGGGGAGGATGTGTTCCGTCCCAAGGTTTGACTGGGTCCCGGCTTCCACTATGTTTACCCAGTGTGCCGTCAGAGAGATGTACCGTCCCTGGCCACAAGCACTTGTCCACGTGTCCGTTGTCAGGTGGACTCTCCCAGTAACTGCGTTGTTGAGGGCACGGCAGATGCTTTGGGACACGTGCTTGTGTAGTGCGGGAATGGCACACCGGGCAAAATAGTGTCGGCTGGGGACCGAGTACCGAGGGACGGCCACCGCCATAAGATTGCGGAAGGATTCCGTCTCCACCAGCCTAAAAGGCAGCATTTCCAATGCTAGCAGTCGTGAAATGTGCGAATTTAGGACTGTGGCCTGTGGGGCGTTAGCTGCGAATTTCCGCTTTCGTTCAAAGGTCTGGGATATGGACAATTGAACGCTGCGGTGGGACGTGGACATGGACGTTGATGCTGTTTCTTGAGAAACTGCCATAACAAGTGAAGACTGAGAGGAGGGGGCATCTTTACATGCAGTATGGACAGGGGATTGCCTTGCACACACAACAGGGGGTCCTATTGCACGCACAACAGTGGAAGAAGCAGTGGTGACACCCGCTGACACTGGTCGTGGACCCTGGGTTTCGCCCCACAAAGTCGGGTGCTTTGCTGCCATGTGCCTGATCATGCTGGTGGTGGTCAGGCTGGTAGTTTTGTCACCCCTGCTGATGCTGGCATGGCAGGTGGAACATATGGCCTTTTTGGGGTTATCAGCAGAGTCTTTAAAAAAATTCCAGACTCTGGTTTGTACTGGCAACGTCCCTCGTGTTGGTGTTACGGGGAACGGTTGCCTGCCTTCTGTCTGCGGCCACCACACTGGTTCTTCCTGCCTGTTGGGGTACTCTGCCTCCCTCCCCCTGTGTGCTGCTGGCCTCACTCTGCATGTCCTCCTTCCACGTTGGGTCAGTTACTAGATCATCCACCACCTCCTCCTCTTCCACTTGCGCACCACGATTCTCCTCCTCACTTCCTGGCAATTGTGTCTCGTCATCGTCCACCTCTTGTGACAGATTGCCAACGTCAATGTTATGTTCTGCTACCAAAGCTAAGGAAAGAGAGGAGATCTGTCCCTACTATGAGACTCAGCTGAATCCCTACGATGTAACAGGGAACCTGATCCTGCGATCAGACCTGCTAAAGTCCTAATCTAGTCTGTACGAAGACCTATAGATGTGGGGAGGGAATCCCTACAAGTACTAAGGACTGGGAGGAATATGGGACACCTCCTAACAGAAATAGTAGCAGACAGACGAACAAACAAAATAGATAGAACATAGAGGTCCGTAGACCAAGCAAACTAACAGAGTTAGATACAGAGCACAGGCTAGCTAGAAAGTAGATATACAATGAAGTCCAGCAAAGCCAGAAGGGCGGAGCAGGACTAAATAGGCCAACAAGGTCATGTGACCAGCAAAGGAAAAAAAACCTAACAGCAAGGTTCTAACAGTACCCCCCCTTCTAAGAGGATCCTCCGGATCCCCTAGGACCAGGCTTATCAGGAAATCTCCTGTGAAACGCTCTGATAAGTCTGGACGCGGAAACATCATCTGACCTCACCCAAGAGTTATCCTCGGGTCCGAAACCTTTCCAGGCCACAAGATACTGCAAACTACCTCTATACCGTCTAGAGTCAAGGATGCGAGAAATTTCATATTCCCCGTCCTCCACCACCGGAGGAACAGAGGCAGAGGCGTCACCATCCGACACAACAGCTTTTTTTAACAGAGAGACATGAAAGACCGGATTAATTCTCCAGGAGGTAGGAACCTCCAACCTAACAGCAGATTGGTTGACAACCTGAAGCACCTTAAAGGGCCCTACAAACTTGGGACCCAATTTCTTAGAAGGAATCCTCAACCGCAGATTCCTAGAGGACAACCAAACCATGTCACCAACAGCGAACAAAACCTCCTGTCGTTTCCTATCAAAGTAGTCTTTAGATTTTCTGTTGGCCTCCTGAAGATTACCACGCACATCCGTCCAAACTCTTTCCAAATCACCGGAAAAATTCTCCTCCTCAGGCACGGCAGATCCCAACTTGGAGAACGACCCAAACGACGGATGTCTCCCAGAACAACAAAAAAAAGGCGAACAACCAGCAGAAGAAGATGTATGATTGTTCAGAGCAAATTCGGCAAGTGGCAGAAACTCAGACCACCCCTCTTGATTGTCTGCCACAAAACAACGCAAGAACTGCTCAACATCCTGGTTTTTCCTTTCTGTCTGGCCATTAGATTCAGGATGATATCCGGACGAAAACGACAAATGAATTCCCAACCTGTCACAAAAGGCACGCCAAAAACGAGCCACGAACTGAGGACCCCTATCAGAAACAATGTCAGTAGGAACGCCATGAAGTCTGACAATTTCCTTGACAAAGGCCTTAGCGAGAGTTTTAGCGCAGGGCAGTTTGACGAAGGGAACCAAGTGACACATCTTGCTAAAGCGGTCCACGACCACCCAGATGACAGTAAAACCCTCAGAGGGGGGAAGGTCAGTTATAAAGTCCATAGCCAAATGTGTCCAAGGAGCACTGGGGACCTCCAAAGGACAAAGCAACCCCGCAGCAGGAGTATGTGAGGACTTAGATCTAGCACATATAGTACATTGGCGCACCCACTTAATGACTTCCTTCTGCCATCCAGGCCACCAAAAACTGCGACCCACCAGTCTCTTGGTCTCAGAGATTCCGGGATGACCTGCCAACCGAGATTCGTGACACTCAACAAACAAATCTCTCCTAAAGGTCTCAGGCACAAACAACCTCCCATGAGGAGTGTTAGATGGGGCATTCTCCTGAGCTTTAAGAATCTCATCTTCCAAAACGGAGTCTAAAGCAGCTATCACAACACCTTCTTGTAAAATGTTTTCCTCTTTCTCAGCACCGACTATGGGAGAAAAACTGCGAGACAAGGCATCCGCCTTAACATTCTTAGTACCAGGGATGTAAGTAACGGAGAAATTAAACCGCGAGAAAAACAGTGCCCACCTAGCCTGACGGGCATTCAGGCGCTTGGCAGCATCAAGATATATCAGATTTTTATGATCCGTAAGAACCTGAACGGGAAATTCCGCACCTTCCAAGAAGTGGCGCCAGTGTTCAAATGCGAGTTTAATAGCCAATAATTCCCGATTACCAATATCGTAATTCAATTCAGTCTCCGAAAATTTTTTTGAAAAAAAGGCACAGGGATGTAATCCATCCCCGTTATCCTGAGACAATACTGCGCCAACCCCCACAGAGGAAGCATCAACCTCAACCAAAAACGGCCTAGTAACATCAGGCTGCATAAGGATGGGAGCAGAGGTGAACCTCTCCTTGAGATACACAAAAGCTTCAATGGCCTCAGAAGACCACTGAACCGCATCAGCACCTTTCCTGGTGAGATCAGTCAGAGGTTTGACAATACTAGAAATTTTTTTTATGAACTTTCTATAGTAATTGGCGAAACCCAAAAACCTCTGTATCGATTTCAAACCAATAGGCCTAGGCCATTCCTGCACAGCCTGAACCTTAACCGGATCCATCTCAAAACCTTTGCTGGAGATAATGTAGCCCAAAAAACTAATTCTCTGTACAGCGAACTCACATTTCTCCAGCTTAGCAAAAAGCGAATTGTCCATTAATAACTGTAATACCTCACGCACGCTCCGCCAATGAGACTCCAGATCTGGCGAATAAATCAAAATGTCATCCAAATACACAACCACATTTTTACCGATCAAAGGTCTAAGGATGTCATTAATCAGATTCTGAAAAAATGCAGGAGCATTAGTGAGACCAAAAGGCATAACCAGATTCTCAAAATGACCCACAGGAGTGTTAAAAGCAGTCTTCCATTCATAACCCTCCTTCATGCGCAACAGATTGTATGCCCCCTTAAGGTCAATTTTAGAGAACCACTTGGCCCCCAATAACTGGTTAAACAGATCAGGAATCAATGGCAGTGGGTAAGGATTGCGTACCGTAATTTTGTTAATCTCACGAAAATCCAGACAAGGACGTAAACCGCCGTCCTTTTTTTTTACAAAAAAAAATCCAACCGCCACAGGAGACTTAGAGGGCCTAATGTGACCGGCGGCCAAGCTTGTCTGTATGTATTCCTCCAAAGCCTTCCTCTCAGGAATAGTAAGGTTAAATAAACGACTCTTAGGAAGAGTCGCTCCAGGGACAAATTCAATAGAACAATCATAGTCTCTATGGGGAGGCAAAACTTGCGATTCCTTCTCAGAAAAAACTCTCCAAAAATCCTGAATAGGAACAGGCAATTCTCCCCTATCCAAAGCTGCAATACGCCCGTTACAACACTTGTCATAACATTTATGGCTCCAGGATTTAATTTCACTGGTAGACCAATCCAGTACAGGATTGTGAAATTTTAACCAGGGCAAACCCAATATTACTGGAGAAGGCAAGTTATTCAACACTACCAAATCCAATTTCTCATGGTGAACACCATTAATAGTGAGAGGAAATTCACTGACCTTGAGAGTAATATTCTTCAAAGGGAAGCCATCCACAGAAACCACAGCAATGGGGGATGACAAAGGTTCAGGTTTTAAATTGAGTTTTTCCACGAATCCCCCATCAATTACATTCAGTGTAGACCCGCAATCAACAAACACCCGAAATTCCATTAATTTTTCCTGAGCAATCGTGGAAGCAGCTAAAAATATACCCTTGGAATTTAAACAGGCAATACGGGCGTGACTGACCATTTTTTTTCCTTTCTTCATACGAAGCTCACAGCCTTTAATCAAATGACCAGATTTTCCGCAGTAGAAACACAAGCCTTGCGAAAAACGACGGTCTTTTTCTTGAGAGCGAGGTGCCACCGATCCAATCTCCATCGGTTCACCACTGTTAGTACACACATTATCATAACCAGAAACTGACATAGCAGAGGATTTGCTCTCATTAACCCTAGCACGCAGTCTTCTATCCACCCGTATAGCTAATTGCATAGCCTGTTGCAAATCTTCAGGTGTAGGATAAGCAATTAGCAGGTCTTTAACCCTTTCACTGAGCCCAGCAAGAAATAGACTTTTCAGAGCAGAATCGTTCCACCCCGTTTGAGTGGACCAACGACGAAAATGTGTACAATATTTTTCCACATTACCCGATCCTTGTTTTAGACGTCTCAACTCAGTCTCAGCTGATGCGACACGGTCAGGATCATCATATAATAGTCCCAAAGCAGAAAAAAAACTATCCACTGATCTGAAGCATGAATCACTAGGTTGCAAAGAAAAGGCCCACTCCTGAGGCTCTTTGCGCAAAAGTGACATTATGAACCCTACGCGCTGGGATTCATCCCCAGAGGACTTAGGTCTCAAACGAAAATACAATAAGCAAGCATTTTTAAATGAAAAAAATTCTCGGTGTTCACCAAAAAACAAATCCGGCAAACATACCTTAGGCTCCAAGAAATGTGCTCCAGGACAGTTACTCACGTGCTGACGGAGCTCGGCCACCTCCAGAGAGAGTCCCTGCAGGCGATGAGCCAAATCCTGAACCGACACCATGATGGAACAGAAAAATCTTTCCTTAGAGAATTTGCTGGCTGGACTTACTGTTATGTTCTGCTACCAAAGCTAAGGAAAGAGAGGAGATCTGTCCCTACTATGAGACTCAGCTGAATCCCTACGATGTAACAGGGAACCTGATCCTGCGATCAGACCTGCTAAAGTCCTAATCTAGTCTGTACGAAGACCTATAGATGTGGGGAGGGAATCCCTACAAGTACTAAGGACTGGGAGGAATATGGGACACCTCCTAACAGAAATAGTAGCAGACAGACGAACAAACAAAATAGATAGAACATAGAGGTCCGTAGACCAAGCAAACTAACAGAGTTAGATACAGAGCACAGGCTAGCTAGAAAGTAGATATACAATGAAGTCCAGCAAAGCCAGAAGGGCAGAGCAGGACTAAATAGGCCAACAAGGTCATGTGACCAGCAAAGGAAAAAAAACCTAACAGCAAGGTTCTAACAGTCGACTTCCTGTGGCCGTGGCTGTTCAAATATTTGGGCATCGCAACATGGGATCTCCTCTTCCACCACTTCAAGCGTATCAGGCGAGGGGCCCAAATATGGAAATGGACCAGTGAACAGCTCTTCAGAGTGTCCAAGTGTGCGATCACTTGCTGTCTGGCGACACTCGGCATGGTGGGAGGAAGGAGCATCAGGGTGAGGAGGAGTATGCGGTCGAGACTCACGGCTGCTAAGAGTTGACCGTGTGGAAGACAGACCGGAGGTGGTGGTGCCCAGGTAACTGGAAGTATTGTCTGCTATCCAATTAATAACCTGTTCACACTGATCAGTTCCCAATACTGGTGTTGTTCTGTGCTTCCCTAGTAATTCGGTCAAGAAGTGGGAGCGAGAAGATGTGGCTGTTGGTTGTGACACATTTTCACCTTGGCCACAGCCCCGTCCTCTGCACGAACCATCACCAGAACGTCCACTTCCACGTCCCTTGCCACGCGCCTTGCCCATTGTAAATGAAGTAAAATAGCTTACACTTGCACTATCAATGGAAAAAGGGTAATAAAGGGTAGATTAGAACCATGGAAGAGGAAAACCACAGTTATTGTTTACTGGGGTATACCACACTTTTTTAAATAGAGATATTTGCGGCTGAACAGTGAGCGACACACTCAAACTGCTTTTTTTTTAGATACCAAAGGCCCAAAACTGGATAGTACAGCGATTTGACCCGTGGAACTGCGAAACCACACTGGGATGTCGGGCCTACACAAGACTATTTTCAACAGATATATTTATGTGTCACAACAGTCAGGAGACACTACTGTTTTTCTTTACGGAAAAAACTACCAAAACCTGGAACAGCAAAACCACAGTTATAATTTACTGGTGTATACCAGGCTTTTTAAAATATATATATATTTGCGGCTGAACAGTGAGCGACACACTCAAACTGTTTTTTTTAGATACAAATGGCCCATAGAACTGCAAAACGACACTTCTATTTCTCTGGCCTACACCAGACTATTTTCAACAGATATATTTGTGTCTGAAAAATCAGAGGCACACTTTTTATTTGGGGGGGGCACCAAAAGGTTAATAAGATGGGTATTTGTACATTGTGAAGGAGGAAAAAAAAAAGAGGATTTAGATAAAAAAAAAGGATTTTTCCTGGCCCCCGGGACCTGGAGCTAAGTCCAGCAATTTCAGCAACAGGAGCAGCACACAGGACTGTAATGCAGCGTTTGCTGGTATAACCACTGCGTCTCCTATAAGGCCTGCCTGCCTGCCTGATATACCTGGGATGGATATTAGTCCTGAGAAGGACTGTTTGTTTGATCTGGCAGCCTTTACAGACTACACTAACTATTTTGCAGGATATATCTCTCCCTAAATCAGCAGCGCTGTCCCTACACTGTCTGATCCGGAGCGACTGTGTCCAAGATGGCGGCACCCGGTTTTAAATACTCGAGGTGACGCTGTGCGGCCAGCCAATCACTGTAATGCCCACAAACAACATGGCTGCGGCATTACAGTGACTGGCTGGCAATCCCTGCATGTTCATTGGCTCTGTAAAGAGCGCCAAACATGCAGGGCGGAGACCCGAGCTCCCGCCCGAGTAACCCAGAAATGCTCGGTGCTCGCCGAACATCCCGAGTAGCGTGATGCTCGGGCGAGTATCGAGCAGTGTCGCGCATGTTCGCTCAACACTAATAAACACCCTTTAAAGAAATTATGTGGGTGTTGCATCACGGACCACGGTAACCCTGGTGATATGGTGGTGGAGGATGAGGAGAAGGACGAGGACAAGAGCAAATAGCCAAAATCAGGAAGCATATACCCATGTGTGGGTGTGAAAAGGTGCATGGGAATACACCTCCCAAGAAAAGACACTGGATTTGCGTTTATGTTACGCTGCTATCATTCAGTGGTGTTGAGAAGATGCGCTTTTCAGTTATAATTCCACCAGCGGCACTAAAAACCCGCTTTGATAAAACGCTGACTGCAGGGCAGGCCAGGACCTCCATGTCATAGAGAGCCAGTTCATTCCATGTATCCAGCTTGGATACCCAATAATTATAAGGCACAAAGGAATCACGGAGGACGTTGGCACAGTGGGCAAGGTACTCCCTCAGCATCTTCCCAAACTTTGCACTCCTTGTGAGAGTACCCCGCGCCTCAAGGCCTGTGTGATGGGAGGGTCTGAGAAAACTCTCCCAGAACTTTGACAGTGTTCCTCTGCCTCTGCTGTGTTGAAGTTGTGTCTCTCTCGCCTGTACTCCTTGGTTGTCCAATGAAGTGTGCCCTCTGCCGCCAGCGTTTTCAGATGGGAATTTTTTTAATAGTTCTGCAACAAGGGCCTTCTGATACTGCCCCATTTTTGTAGACCTGCCCGCCTCAGGAATAAGAGATATAAAGTTCTCCTTGTAACGTGGGTCTAGAAGTGTCACCAACCAGTAATGACTGTCACCCAAAATTTTGAGAACGCGAGGGTCATGTGAAAGGCAGCATAACATAAACTCAGCCATGCGTGCCAGACTACTAACAGGCAAGACTTCTGTGTCCTCACCAAGAGGATGACTGACCATGATCTCCTCCTTCTCCTCCTACTCTCTGTCCTCTGGCTATCCATTCTGAACAGACGGTATGACAGCTGTGCAGGTAGTACCGTCTATAGTGCATGAAACTATCTCCTGTCAGTCCTCCTCCTCCTCCTCCTCTTCCTCATTGTCACCCAATACACGTTGGGATGAGATGAGGCTTGGCTGTGTGTAATCACCCTGTATGGTTCCTTGCTCCATCTCATCGTGCTCCGTCTGCAATGCGTCCTCTTTGATTGTGAGCAGAGAGCATTTCAGAAGACAGAGAAGCTGGATGGTGACGCTAATTATGGCGTCATCGCCGCTCACCATCTTGGTGGAGTCCTCAAAGATTTGGAGGATGGTACATATGTCTGACATCCATGTCCACTTCTGAGGTTTTTTTGTGTGGAGTCTGAACTGAATACCAACGGCCTTGTTGATGCTAGTACTCAACAACTGCCCTCTTCTGCTCACAAATCCTTACCAACACCTGCAGTGTAGAGTTCCAATGCGTGGGGACATCACACACCAGTCTGTGAGCAAGAAGCTGCAAACGCTGCTGAAACACTGCAAGGGTGGCGGAAGCTGAAGCTGACTTTCTAAAATGGGCACACAGGCGGCGTACTTTAACAAACAGATCCGGCATCTCTGGGTAGGATTTAGAAACCGCTGAACCGTGAGGTTAAGCACATGGGCCAGGCATGGTATGTGTGTGAGCTCGCCTCGCCTCAGAGCCGCCACCAGGTTCCGGCCATTGTCACACACGACCATGCCTGGCTGTAGGTTCAGCGGTGTGAGCCACAGATCTGCCTGGTCTTTCAGAGCGGTCCACGCCTCTTCAGCATTGTGCGGTTTTTCACCTAAGCATATTAGCTTCAGCACAGCCTGTTGCCGCTTGGCCCAGGCAGTGCTGCAGTGCTTCCAGCTTGTGACTGATGTGGTCATTTCGGAGATGGAGGATGAAGAGGAGGAGGAGGCTAAGGAGGATGAGGTACAGGAGCTGTAGACCGTGGGGGCAACCCTGATTGATCTAGGGCCCGCAATCCTTGGCGTCGCGAGGACGTGTTCTGTCCCAAGGTCCGACTGGGTCCCGGTTTCCACTATGTTAACCCAGTGTGCCGTCAGCGAGATGTACCGTCCTTGCCCACAAGTACTTGTCCACGTGTCCGTGGTTAGGTGGACATTACCGGTAACTGTGTTGTTGAGAGCACGGCTAATGTTTTGGGACACATGCTTGTGTAATGCGGGGACGGCACATCGGGAGAAATAGTGGCGGCTGGGGACCGAGTACCGAGAGACAGCCGCCGCCATCAGGTTGCGGAATGCTTCCGTCTCCACGAGCCTAAAAGGCAACATTTCGAGCACAAGCAGTCGTGAAATGTGAGAATTTAGTAGTGTGGCCTGTGGGGCGTTGGCTGCATATTTGCGCTTGCATTCCAAGGACTGGGGTATGGACAACTGAACGCTGTGCTGGGACAAGGACATGGACGTGCTTCCTGATGCTGCTACTTGAGAGTGTGCAATGAGAGGTGCAGGGCAGGAGGCGTCTTCGCATGCACCATGGACAGGGGATTGGCTTGCATGCACAACAGCGGAAGACTCAATGGTGCCACCCGCAGACACTGTTCCTGGACCCTGGGATTCGGCCCACAAAGTCGGGTGCTTTGCTGCCATGTGCCTGATCATGCTGGTGGTGGTCAGGCTGGTCGTTTTGCCACCCCTGCTGATGCTGTCCTGGCAGGTGGTGCAAATTTCCTTTTTGGGGTTATCGGCAGAGTCTTTAAAAAAACAACAAGACTGGGGAAGACCTAACAGTTGTACTGGCAACTTGCCTGCCTTCTGTCTACGGCCACCACACTGCATTCTTCCTGCCTGTTGGGGTGCTTTGCCTCCCTCCACCTGTGTGCTGCTGTCCTCGCTCTGCATGTCCTCCTGCCAGGTTCGGTCAGTTACTATGTCATCCACCACCTCGTCTTCCACTTCCGTACCCTGGTCCTCTTCCTGACTTTCTGGCAATTGTGTCTCATCATCGTCCACCTCATGTGACACTTTCCCACCATCGCCTTCGTGTGACCGTGGCTGCTCAAATATTTGGGCATCGCTACACGCGATGTCCTCTCACCCCGCTTCCAGTGGACCAGGCGAGAGGCCCGAATCTATAAATGGAAAAGTGAACAGCTCTTCGGAGTGTCCAAGTGTGGGATCAGTTGTCTCTGGGTACTCGGCATAGTGGGAGGAAGGAGGATCAGGGTGAGGAATATGCGGTCCAGACTCACGGCTACTGAGACTTGACTTGACTGAGACAGGGTGGTGGTGGTAGCCAAGTGACTGGAAGCATTATCCGCTATCCAGCCAACAACCTTTTGACACTGCTCTGGGTTCAATAGTGGTGTGCTGCGGTCCCCTAGAAATTGGGACAGGAAGGTTAGGCGAGAAGATGTGGGTGTTTGTTGTGGCACAATTTCGGCTTGCCCATGGCCTAGTCCTCGGCCTCTGCATACACCATTACCATCACGTCCAGTTCCCCATCCCTTGCCACGTGCCTTGCCGATTTTAAATGGAGGACAGTATCTTCCATGCTCACTACAAATGAGTTTGGAGCCAACTTATATGTGATCCGTGTGATAGAGAAAACAGAGTTTTAAATACCTGGCCTGTAGGTAAGTAGTTTGAACAGCAAACTGTGGTGAATTGCTTCAATGACACATTAAAGGAAATTTTTAATAGAGGCCAGAAATGGCAGTATTTTCTGACAACGTATATGTGATCCGTGTGACAGAGAAAACACAGTTTTAAATAGCTGGATTTCTAGCGCTCTAATATGGAAAGGACCTGGCTATATTCTGCAGTGCCAACAAGCAAATGGCACAGAAAAAATGATGTTCTCTGGATTGCTTTTTAAGCAAATAATGAGGATTAAGATCCAAAGAAAAGTGTTCCTGGTCCATGAGACCTGGGCCTTTGTATAGAAATATCTATATCAGCCAAAATAAGGAGTGGATGATAAATGCAGAATTGATGACTTGTTTCTATTATACCTTTTCTCTGATTGTGTAGCGCCCCGAGGGCTCGGTTGCTACAGGGGTATTGCACCTCACCCAGAGGTGTGATATTCCACTCCCAGGTAAGGATGGAGTGTGGACCAGGGCTCAGTTAGCTGCATACACACACTCACCCCATTTCCGGGGGACAGCTCGACGGTGCTCCCATTTATGCAGGCATAACTGACCATGTCCCTGGCTGGAGTGGGGAGGGGGGAGAGAACCCAGTGATGTAGGAGCAGAAGGGGACGGTTTCTGGAGCACAGGAAGGAGCTCATTGGGTGCAGGTCACCTGAGCTCAGACACAGAGAAGTAGATAAAAGGTGGGGGCCATCTTAGGAGGGAGTTCAGTTCAGTCAGTCAGAGCAGAGTGAAGGAGTAGAGAGCTGACAGGGAGCCGAGGCTCAGCCTGAGCTCAGCTCCACGAGGCAGGCCTAGAGAAAAGGCCGGGGCCAGAGAGGAGAAGAGGAGAAGGAGAAGGAAGGAGAAGAGACAGAGGAGTAGAAAGGCTCCAGAAACAAGAAGGCAGAAGGGACCCTAAGAGAGCAGAACGGACTGCTATCCGTTGCAAACCCGCGTTATATCGGGTGAAGGGTCAGGCTGTGGAAGGGTACCGGATTCCCAAGTTGGTGGAGGTAAATTATCCCTCAGCCAAGAACCGGAGGTCGTGATCATTTATTGGTGCGACCCCTTGCCAAACCTGCTAGAAAGGCGCCATATAGGATAGTGGGAAGCGGAGGCCAACGCTTACCCGACACGGTCCGCGGTAGCTGGACAGAAGTTTTGTCACTGGTGGGGCACGAGAGGCCATAGAAAGGACAGAAGGGGGTCCTGTGCCATACTCCTGAATTGCCTGGGGGTTGACCGAGCCCCTCACCTGGTGGACGCAGCACGGCTTGGGCAGTCATTGCTGACAGAAGTGACTTGGATAACAACTGTGAGTAAAAAACCCTGGACTGCACCATTGGACTCTGTGTGATTTCTGCTGCGCCTGCACCATCACCCCCAGCATCCACTTACACTGCCCTGAGGCTACACTCTTTCCGTGGGGAGTTATCCTACCCCTGTGCTGCACACCAACACCAGCCTCAGCGGTCTGCCTTGCAGCGGCGGTTATCCCTGACCGCAATCCACGGGTGGCGTAGTCGGACATTCAAAACACTGATAAATAGACTGCCACAATTTGGTCTGACCACCCTGAGCCACGGGATCGGGTTGCCACTACTACATCCTTCAGCACCGTACACCAGAAGGCCAGGTTCCGGGTACCCCACGGCCCAGGGGGCGAGTCAGCTTTTTGGCATAGTCGGCAGGATTGTGACCAACCCACCACAAACGGGTATTGCGTGCCTGAAAAGAGACTGTTTCACTGTATTGAAAATGGCGCCCGCCCCGGCAGAACGGACGCCATAATGTGCACGCCAAAAGATAACAGGAAGCCACCTCCCATCATGGGCCAGGTCCCAGAATGGCGCCAAAGAAGGATCCCACCCCCAACAGCCATGAGTGCGGCTGTGGAGATGTCCATCAACGTGGGGGGGCTGCCCCTGGGAGTGATTGTCAGCAGATTGCCCCGGGACCACCCCCAACAGGGGCGGAAAGAGAAGAAAACCGAGGGGCAGGGTGTGGTTTGGATCAGTCTTACCAGACCACACCCGAAGATGGAGAGCAGCATCAGCTCCAGCACTCTGGCAAGCGGCCTGCTGCAGGCCGAGGCGTTCCCGTACAGCCTCACGGAGCTGATGGCTCAGTTCCCCGCAGAAGACCCTGAATTCCTGAGGACAGCGCTGTAGGAGTTGGACCGGAGGATGGTCCGGGCGCAGAGGGAAGTCATCGCCGGATGGAGGGAGGAGATGGCCCGGCGGGTCACGACCCGGCAGCAAGAGACGCTGCCAGCATCCGGCAGCGCGCCTGCCCCCGAGGACAGAGAGAGAAGTCCGGAGGCCGAGAACAGCGCTGCCGTGGAGGCAGGTAAGGCAGACACCCCTGCCCCAGGTCCTGACGCCGTAGGCTTACCCCTGGATCCCACCGCGGAGCCAGAAGTCCCGGGAGCCGCTGCAGCTTCCATGCTCTTGCCGCATTCACCTGGGCCTCTAGCCGTGAACACCGCCGCTGAACCACGCCCCCCTTCGTGCCCCCTGACCCTGGGTGCGGTAGGAAGCGGCCCGCTACAGGCCCGGTCGCAAGGCCTGACCTTCCCAGGCGCCTCCCAACCGCGTACGTCCCCGGTCCCGAAGCCACCACCCCTTGGGACTGACCTGTACAGCCAGCTCGCCGGACCCGATGGAGAGCCGGTCCCTGTACCAGAGGGGTGGGTCCACCCTTGTCTCCGGGTGGGCCTGTCCGCAGAGGATGGAGCCCTGCCTCGTCCGCTCCTGTCCGCTCCACAGCCCGTTGATGTCCCCCAGCTCCCGATTGAAGAGGTCCAGTACGAGTGGGACCAGGCCGGGGAGGACCTCTTGGGGTTCTCGAAGGAGACGCGGACGGCCGCAGTCCGCAGGCAGGAGATTTGTGAGCAACTTGCGAGGGAGGAGCGGGCACGGCGTCGGAAGAGGGAGCAGCTGCAGGCCCGGAGCGCGGAGGAGAAGACACGAATCCGCCGAAACCCCCCACGCAGCACGCGGTCTTAAAACAGCTGGGACCGTGGTGAAGTTCCACCAGGAGAAAGGGTGGGGGTTTATCCAGGACTCTGCCACAGCCACAGACCTCCATGTTGACCATGTTGACAGGAGGGATGTGGAAGGCCACCTGCCAGCGGGTCACCCGAAGCGGGAGTTGTTCCCGGGAGATCGGGTAATATATACCCGACATCGAGGCCTAAAAGGGTGGTATGCCCTCAATGTCTAGAGGGTGGAGGAGGAACAGTACCAGGAGCATTGCTACTCAGAGGACCCAGACGGGTCTGAAGAATATTATGAGGAGGAAGGTGCGCAAGGAGGACACCGCTACTAAGGAGCGGCAGCGTACAAATGTATATAGTTACCCGCCAGGGTAAAGTGACAGTTACATAGAGTTACCCGGTATCGGGTCAGTTAAAACCGGCTGAGGACTGGGAGCAGCCAACTTAGTGAACTATCCGTCCAAGGACTGGGAGCGGTCAACTTTGTATATATTTGCACTTCTTAAAGTGCCCCCTACTGGTTTTATAAGAAACTACAACAACTGACCTCAGAACAAAAACCCGTTAGAGGTGGCTGAAGACGAGGTCCAGCAGCTGGATCAGCTATGCCCTGCAGCCACCCTAGGGCCTACATTGAGGGTTTATGAACGGGTCCCTCCTGTTAAAAGTTTTGCCAAGTTTGCATTTTAGGGAAGAATGGACACCTGGTCGCAAGTTGCACAGTGGCCAGTGAAGAAGAAAATTTACTTAAAAATGTTTTATCTGAAAAAGTTTTATATATAGAATTGTTATATATGCTGCTAGGAGAGTTACATGATATTGAAAATGTTTTGCATGATGGCTGATAAAAGAGTTCCAGTGATATTAAAAATGTAGTATAATGTTTAGTAAAGAAGAATGGCTAACCAGGTTGAGAAAGAGAAAGTGTTTCCCATAAAGGGAATTGAATAATGTCGGCCGTTTTCTAACGTAAAAAAAATACAAAAAAAAAAAACTTTAATTCTGCATGTCTTGTAAATCAAATGTTTTTGCTCTGTTCCAGCCCGAGGACGTGCTGTGGTTTACTAGGGGGGAATGTAGCGCCCCGAGGGCTCGGTTGCTACAGGGGTATTGCACCTCACCCAGAGGTGTGATATTCCACTCCCAGGTAAGGATGGAGTGTGGACCAGGGCTCAGTTAGCTGCATACACACACTCACCCCATTTCCGGGGGACAGCTCGACGGTGCTCCCATTTATGCAGGCACAACTGACCATGTCCCTGGCTGGAGTGGGGAGGGGGGAGAGAACCCAGTGATGTAGGAGCAGAAGGGGACGGTTTCTTGAGCACAGGAATGAGCTCATTGGGTGCAGGTCACCAGAGCTCAGACACAGAGAAGCAGATAAAAGGTGGGGGCCATCTTAGGAGGGAGTTCAGTTCAGTCAGTCAGAGCAGAGTGAAGGAGTAGAGAGCTGACAGGGAGCCGAGGCTCAGCCTGAGCTCAGCTCCACGAGGCAGGCCTAGAGAAAAGGCCGGGGCCAGAGAGGAGAAGAGGAGAAGGAGAAGGAAGGAAGGAAGAAGAGACAGAGGAGTAGAAAGGCTCCAGAAACAAGAAGACAGAAGGGACCCTAAGAGAGCAGAACGGACAGCAACCGTTGCAAACCCGCGTTATATCGGGTGAAGGGTCAGGCTGTGGAAGGGTACCGGATTCCCAAGTTGGTGGAGGTAAATTATCCCTCAGCCAAGAACCGGAGGTCGTGATCATTTATTGGTGCGACCCCCTGCCAAACCTGCTAGAAAGGCGCCATATAGGATAGCGGGAAGCGGAGGCCAACGTTTACCCGACACGGTCCGCGGTAGCTGGACAGAAGTTTGGTCACTGGTGGGGCATGAGAGGCCAGAGAAATGACAGAAGGGGGTCCTGTGCCATACTCCTGAATTGCCTGGGGGTTGACCGAGCCCTTCACCTGGTGGACGCAGCACGGCTTGGGCAGTCATTGCTGACAGAAGTGACTTGGATAACAACTGTGAGTAAAAAACCCTGGACTGCACCATTGGACTCTGTGTGATTTCTGCTGCGCCTGCACCATCACCCCCAGCATCCACTTACACTGCCCTGAGGCTACACTCTTCCCATGGGGAGTTATCCTACCCCTGTGCTGCACACCAACACCAGCCTCAGCAGTCTGTCTTGCAGCGGCGGTTATCCCTGACCGCAATCCACGGGTGGCGTAGTCGGACATTCAAAACACTGATAAATAGACTGCCACAATTTGGTCTGACCACCCTGAGCCGTGGGATTGGGTTGCCACTACTACCCCCATCAGCACCGTACACCAGAAGGCCAGGTTTCGGGTACCCCACTGCCCAGGGGGCGAGTCAATTGTTCCTCACCTAGTTTTGGCTCCCACTCCTGAGAAAAAGTACTGACCGAATACTGACCAAACACTGATAGTGGGGCCGTGGCCTTAGGCCAGACAACCCATTTAAAGCTTTTTTTTCACGATTCTAATTATAAAGACTCTCCCCAGTTTTTCGTGTAGAAGTGCTATCAGTTTTTTTTCACCGATAGCACTCATTCCTATGATAGTCTATGGGTGTGTTAATTTGTCAGTGACTTTTTACGGACGGTGTAGTCAATGCTAAATTGCGGAGACATGTCAGATATTGATCCGTGTGTCAGATCAATCTCGGCGATGAAATTCTATGGGTCTGTACAAGCCCGGCTCCAGGTTTTTGTGGGTCCTGGGCTTAAGAGTCTCAGTGGGCCCCTTTAACACATACCACGATTCATGATGCGTAGATACGGCAGAGAAATATATATATAGTACAATGCCAAAGATTTCATTTCTTACATTACATGAGGGATATCTATTGTAAATTCTACAATAGCTCAGAAACCGGCGAATCCTCGCAGCGCACAGTGCAGACCGAACAGTGTAGTCCTCCATACAGCATTATGGGCCCCATATATTGCTCTATACAGAATAATGGACCCTATATAATGCTCCATACAGAATAATGGACCCCATATATTGCTCCATACAGAATATTGACCCCCATATAATGCTCCATGCCGAATACTGGCCCCCATATAATGCTCCATACAGAATATTGGCCCCCATATAATGCTCCATGCAGAATACTGGCCCACATATAATGCTCCATGCAGGATACTGACCCCCATATAATGCTCCATACAGAATACTGGCCCCCATATAATGCTCCATGCAGTCTGTGCCCCCACATAATGCCCCATGCAGGCTGTGCCCCCCCATAATGCCCCATGCAGGCTGTGCCCCCCCCCCCATAATGCCCCATGCAGGCTGTTCCCCCCACATAATGCCAGATGCAGGATGTCACCCCCCCATATAATGCCCCATGCAGGATGTCCCCCCCACACATAATGCCCAATGCAGGATATCCCCCCACATAATGCCCCATGCAGGATGTCCCCCCCCACATAATGACCCATGCAGGCTGTGCCCCCCACATAATGCCCCATGCAGGCTATGCCCCCCACATAATGTCCCATGCAGGCTGTTCTCCCCACATAATGTCCCATGCAGGATGTCCCCCCTCACATAATGCTCCATGCAGGATGTCTCCCCCCACATAATGCCCCAAGCAGGATGTCACATCCCCCCCATATAATGCCCCATGCGGGATGTCACCTCCCCCCATATAATGACCCATGCAGGATGTCACCCCCCCCATATAATGCCCCATGCAGGATGTCATCTCCACCCCAATATAATGCCCCATGCAGGATGTCACCTCCCCCCCATATAATGCCCCATGCGAGATGTCACCTCCCCCCATATAATGCCCCATGCAGCTTGTCACCCCCCCCCATATAATGCCCCATGCAGGATGTCACCTCCCCCCCATATAATGCCCCATGCGGGATGTCACCAGGGATGGATTAAGAGTAGCAAGGGCCCCGGGCAGTTTAGAAGGCGCGGCCCCCCCCCACACACACACCTGATGTATCATGTCACATGATCCCCTGTGATAAATCATGTGATAATTCACGTGAAATTAATTTGGCACAATATTAATTATAATATTTTTTTTAAGGCTGTGTGCCCACTATGCGTTTTTTAAGCGTTTCCGCAGCGGCAATTCCGCTGCAGAAATGCTTAAAAAACGCTTGGTAGAAGGTCTGCCATGTTCCCCAATGATAATCCGCATGTGCTGTGCACATGCTGCGGAAATTTCCACTGCGGATTATCATTGCGGAAAAATCAGCAGCACTACCAATTATTTTGCGGAAGCGCGGCGCTTTCGCCGCCATTGACTTGCATTGGAACACATGGAATCCACATCACTGCATCTGTACATGCAGAATCCATGCGTTTCAATGTGCGGATGGTACTCGGGTCTGGAGAAGAGGAGACTCTCCTCCGGACCCGGGTACCATAGAACCTGTAAAAAAAGAATAAAATAAAAAATAAATATTATACTTACCTTCTGATGGCCCCCGGTGTCTTTATCCGATGCATCCTGGCTTGCCGGAAGCTCGCGATGGTCTGAAAAGGACCTGCCGTGACGTCATTTAGTCATGTGACGGGTCACGCGACCAATGACGTCGGCAGGCCATCAGAAGGTAATTATATATTTATTTTTTACCATTCTTTTACGGTCACACTACAGTTAGGTCCATATATATTTGGACAGAGACAACATTTTTCTAATTTTGGTTCTAGACATTACCACAATGAATTTTAAACAAAACAATTCAGATGCAGTTGAAGTTCAGACTTTCAGCATTCATTTGAGGGTATCCACATTAAAATTGGATGAAGGGTTTAGGAGTTTCAGCTGCTTAACATGTGCCACCCTGTTTTTAAAGGGACCAAAAGTAATTGAACAGATTAAATAATTGTAAATAAAATGTTAATTTCTAGTACTTGGTTGGCAATGACTGTCTGAAGTCTTGAACTCATGGACATCACCAGACGCTGTGTTTCCTCCTTTTTGATGCTCTGTCAGGCCTTCACTGTGGTGGTTTTCAGTTGCTGTTTGTTTGTGGGCCTTTCTGTCTAAAGTTTAGTCTTTAACAAGTGAAATGCATGCTCAATTGGGTTGAGATCAGGTGACTGACTTGGCCATTCAAGAATATTCCACTTCTTTGCTTTAATAAACTCCTGGGCTGCTTTGGCTTTATGTTTTGGGTCATAAAGCAGGAGGCCGCACGTAGCCATCTATACACAGCAGGAGGCCACACGTAGCCATCTATACACAGCGGAAGGCCGCACGGCGCCATCTATACACAGCGGGAGGCCGCACATAGCCATCTATACACAGCGGGAGGCTGCACATAGCCATCTATACACAGCGGGAGGCCGCACATAGCCATCTATACACAGCGGGAGGCCGCACGTAGCCATCTATACACAGCGGGAGGCCGCACGTAGCCAACTATACACAACGGGAGGCCACACGGAGCCATCTATACACAGCGGGAGGCAGCACATAGCCATCTATACACAGCGGGAGGCCGCACGGTGCCATCTATACACAGCGGGAGGCCGCACGTAGCCATCTATACACAGCGGGAGGCCGCACGTAGCCATCTATACACAACGGGAGGCCACACGGAGCCATCTATACACAGCGGGAGGCCTCACGGAGCCATCTATACACAGCGGGAGGCCGCACGACACCATCTATACACAGCGGGAGGCCGCACGGCGCCATCTATACTCAGCGGGAGGCCGCACGGCGCCATCTATACACAGCAGGAGGCCGCACGGCGCCATCTATAGACAGCGGGAGGCCGCACGATGCCATCTATACAGAGTAGGGGGCCACACGATGCCAGCTATACACAGCGGGAGGCCGCAAGGCGCCATCTATACACCGCAGGGGGCCGCACGGCACCATCTATACACAGCGGGAGGCCGCACGGCGCCATCTATACACAGCGGGAGGCCGCACGGCGCCCCGCCAGAGACAGCAGGAGGCTGTACGGTGCTATCTATACTCAGCAGGAGGCCGCACGCAGTCGCGCACGCAGTTACGTACGCAGTCACGCGCACACACACAAACATATGCAGACATATACAGACATATACATACACGCATAAACACATTTGAAACACAAAAATACATATAAACAGACATCACACAATGATATCTGCCTGCACGCACACACACACATACATACACACACACACACACTCACCACCCCCGGCTCGGCTCCAGTCCTCCTGCTCTTTTCCGGTGCAGCACTGCAAGCCGGGTGCGCACTGTGTGATGTCACAGCCAGGAGACACGGCCAGCACAGGGAAGTTAACTGCTGCAGTGCTGGCCCGGCCGAAGAAGAAGCAGCGGCCGTGCGCTGGGGGAGCGGTCCGGGGGCCCCCCCCGGCACTGTCTGCCGGTATGTGCCGCGGCGCCGCACATATAATGAGGGCAATCTGGCCATAGACACCCCGGAGCCCCGGGCCCCCTGGAGGTTCGGGGCCCCGGGGCGGTAGCCCAGATTGCCCTCATTATAATCCGCCTATGGATGTCACCTCCCCCCATATAATGCCCCATGCAGGATGTCACCTCCCCCCCCATATAATGTCCCATGCCTCCATACATAAAAAAAAAATCAAATACGACACTTCTCCTCACCTGCTGCTGCTGCTCTGGACTCCTCAGCCATGTCGCCGTCTTCCCACTCTGCGCTTTTACTGCTCAGGAGAGGGTGCGGAGGAAAGATGTCATTGCAACCTCTGACCTGAGATGTCACAGTGCAGCAGCCGCAGAAGACACTGGACCTGCTGAGGAGGCACAGGGAGAGGTAAGTATTGTCCTGGCTGGGGCCCTGAGCAAGCTCTCATCCGCTCACGGGTCACTTAGCGCGCCGGGGTGCCCGACCACGAGTGGGCCCCCCCGCCTGCTCAGGGCCCTGACACTTGCCCGGGTGCGCCGGGTGCGGACGCCGGGCCTGGGTCTGTAAACAGATTGGACAGTACTCGGATGCCAACCGTGCACTGTCTGTTTTTCACTCACTGATAGATAGGAGAAGATGGGGAAACTGTTTTTTTCTCATCAGTGAAAAAACGATAAAACTCTGACCAAATTCTGATGAAAATCATATGTAACGCAGTCTATGTTTCTTGGACATAAAAAAACCCCTGACATCTGAATGAGACCTTAGGGTAGGTTATCAATATCAGAATGGTGGCGGTCCGATACCTGGCTCCTCCACCGATCAGCTGTTTTCAGCTCCGACAGTGACCGATGCAAACAGTTTACAGAGTGGAGCACCAGAGGTCCATATACGCTGATTAGTGGCCGCTCCCGGGTACTGCCGATCAGTACACTATACAGTGGATCCAATATTGCATCTATACATGGAAGCTTTGACCCAGATGTAAACCCAGGCACTTTCCACTTACTCTGCCCTTCTACTTCACAGCCGGTACTACAAGAGGGGAAGCCCCTATAAACACTGAACAATGTGTCCTAGTTAAGGCGGTCATCTCACTGCTTCGTCTATAGTGCCCTCGCCTCACTCCAGCATACAAAAAAAATTGTCTATGCAGCTTGAAGAGGTAGTCTATTGTATTGCATAGAAATCTTTTATGCGATTATTGAAGCAGGGATGTGTACTGGCAGCCCAGCAGAATACACAGTGGGTGACTGTGAGAGGATGCAACAGAGATACTGCAATATTAATTAGATTATGTAAATGCAGTTATTACCGGCATGTTTTATAGATATTTTTCAATAAAACAAATTTATAGTCACAGAATAGTGAATATATTTATGTGTCATACTCAATTATCACAAAATGGCATAGCGTTTGAAAACTAGAGGCAGCTATAATAGTTAATATGTGATAGTATTGTTCAGAGGCAGCCACCATGACAGAAGTCCCTGATTAACAGCAGGATGCCTCTGTATTGCACAAGGAGCCTAAAGCCATGTTAGTAGTAGGAATTGAGAAATATTATAGTTTCACTTGGGGAGGCAGGAAGAATAAGGTTCATTCACAATTAACACTGATTTTGCAATTTGTATTGTTAATTATAATTAGTGGCTTAATGGAACATGACTATGACATAATGGGCGTTGACTTGTAGGTGAGGGCACCAAGACAATTACTACCAGTCTGCATTATTCAGGGAAGAACAACACAGTTACAAAGTTTCCTAACCGGGCCTGGTTACATCAAACACACGATTGTTCCCCCAGGGCAAGATTGGCCTTGTGATGAGCAGTGCCACCATAGGTCACAGAAGGACAACCTTTGATCACTTAGGGAGTGTGGCGCCCCTGAGGGTTCAGTCGCCACAGAGGTACTGCACCTCACCCAGAGGTGTGGTGTCTCCTTCTCTCAGGTAAGGAGGGAGTGCTGCCCAGAACCCCAACATCTGCATCCAACACTACACTGCTCCAGGCCGGCTGGAGGGGCAACATGCATGTGCGCAGCTGCTGAGCCCTGTCCCTGGCTGGAGTGGGGGGAACCCAAAGGAAGGGGGAACCAGTAGTGGGTGTGGGTGGAGGAAGTAGAGTAGGGGAGCACCATCATAGGAGGCATATAAAGGAAAGCCATTTTAGGGTGGCAGTTCAGTTCAGAAGAACAGTTCAGGAAGACAGTCTGGGAGCAGAGGCTCTTTAGGAGCTCTGCTCCACAAGTAGGGCCCAGTCCTAGAGGCCCAGCTGGGGAGCAGAGGAGTAGGCTCCGATCTACAGAAGGGATCCTAGGGGGTACGGCGAGTGCAGGACGGCACCCGTATGCCCCGAATCTGTCATAAGACAGAGGGATCGTAGGCCGCAAGAAGGGGACCGGCCCCTGGACCAGCCGTGTTACTCCAGGTCTCAGCTGGGAAAACCGGAGGCTTCTGGCTTATATAATCAGTTGCTGAAGCCTCATTCTAATCCCCGTGAGGGTCAAGCAGGTCTGGGAACTCCAACGTGACAGGAGGGACTTCAGCGCACCCGAGCGGGATTCAGAGTGGGAAGCGCAGGGCAGGAGGGAGAAAGACCCAGCATGAAGGTGGTCTAGCTAGGAACACAAGAAAGTGGGGTTCTGTCAGGTACTCCAAATCTGCCTGAGGAAGTGCTGAACCCCTGCCTGGTGAACGCAGCGCGATGTGGGAGGCTGACACCTGTACAGTGCACCAGTGGAACTGTCATAAGAACTGTGAGTAAAGACTCGGATGACTGCACCGCACTGCCTCCGTCCATTGTTTCATCTGCGCCATCTTTCCCTCCCTGCACTACAACACCCAGCACAACTCTCTCACTTCCTACACTGTCCTGGAGCTGGCTCTTCCTGTGGAGAGCCACACCATTCCTGCTGCCGTAACACCAGCTCCAGAGGACTGCTCCGCAGCGGCGGCTCCCTTTAGCCGCATTCCACAGGTGGCGTCACGAACACTATTTCAAAACCCCTTATAAATAATAATATTCCCCTTTTTACTGACCGCCCTGGGTCACGGACCGGGCCAGCCACCGTGATATCCCCCTCCGGCATACACAGAGGCCCGGCTGCCGAGTACCCCATGGCTCAGGGGGCGCGTCAGCTCGTCTACATGAATGGAGATCCCAACAGACTGCACCATTCAGCACAATATCCAGAGTATATGTCATAGAAATTGACATCCCACTTTGGACCCCCATTTCCACTATGAGCCAAAAAAGGAAAAGTGTCCTCTTTGGCTGATCTCTGTAAAATGGTCACCAGGTGCTACTACATTTCTCCTGAAGAAGCTGCAGCATCAGAAAAGTAGGATATGGAGTGACTCTTTGGGTTATGATACTGGTGGAACAGTTGGAATCCAATGGCCGGAGGAGCATGAGCAGGGTACAATAAATAGTGGTAGAAATTCTTGGATGTAGCAATAGAAGCTGTAGACGCAATCCGGAGATGAGTGAGAACAGTCTGGGTAAGACAGTCCTAGGAGCTGGAGACTAGAACTAGACAGAAAGCTAGACACAATACTCAAACAATGAGTGAATGTTCCATGTGTTCCAAACAGGAAACAAAATGGCTTCCACAGGTTCAATATCAGCCATATTGGTAAAGGTCGATTGATTACAGAAACATAATAACTGTCTCCACTGGTAAAGAGTGGAATTGCAGTAAAATTAGCAAAGTGAATAACAGCAGACACTAGTGGTTAATTCACAGAAGGACAACAGAAACTTGACATTTTATCTCAGAATTATTTTTTTTCTGTAAGGCTCTGTAGCTCTTCTGTACATTGAAGGGGTTTTCTAGGCTAGGACTGAATCTTTGATGGTCCAATACCTGGCACCCCCAATGTTCAGAATCTAAGATAAAAACAAAATGAGCAAATACCCTGTTGTAAGCAAATAGTAATACTACATATGAATAACATAGGGTACTTAATTAACTGTGTTTGGATAAAAAAAAGTTCCCCCTACGACAAGGTGTACCCCAATTAGGATGGTACCTAACTCTTGTAGTTTACATCACTATGTGTCAGCAGACGTAAAAAATAGATAAGGGCAAAGTAAGATCCCCAAAGATCAGCCAAAAACATTGCTTAGTGACCGCGGCCAAGTATTGTCCTTTATCTCCCATTCATTTGAGTGATACGTCATGTGCAGCAGTTGGCAGCGGCCACTAAGCAATGTACTGGGCTGTACTGTTCCACCCCGTACATGGCTTAGTTTTTCCCAACGCAGAAGCAGTTTTCAGCTGATCAGTGGTGGTGCCGGGTATTGGACCTCCACCCATCTCATATTGATAAACTATTCTTAGGATTAGTCATCAGTTGTAAAGTCCCTGACGAGCCCTTTAATCTGACTGAGCAGGTTGTGCTACATAGCTGATCATAGTGGAATCTATACAGAAAGCTGCAGAAACAGCCGGCCATACTGCTGTTAGAAAGGGCAAAAAGGTTGTGCCATCTGGGACATTTCTGCTAAATAAAAGATTCTCACGATCCTCATGCTGAGTGTGCACCACTAATAATAAATTGCTTTGCTGTAAAAAACCGCATGCGTTTTTCTGCCAAGGAGATGCAGAAATGCTCAGGAAAATTTCTGCTTCATTTCTGCATCGTGGGCACTAAGCCTTAGCCGAAGCAAGGGTTGAATGTTAACCTTTCTTACATCTTAACAAAAGAAAGACATTCCAAAAATGATGTTGATGTAAAGTGGACGTATGGCAAATTTTATTTTTTTGTTGATTATTTTGTCTAGTATGACTATCTTTTTTAAGAGAATAAAAATGTAAAATTTGGAAATGTCATATGTTTCTACATTTTCTTCACATGTCTGATATTTTAATAAATAAATATAAATCATATTTATCTAAATTCACCATCAACGTAAAGTACAACGTGTAACAAAAAAACAAACTTAGAATTACTCCAGAAGCATTCCAGAGCTATAACCACCTAAAGTGATACATGTCAGTGTTTGAAAAATTTGGTATGATCAGGAAGGAGAAAATGAACATTGGGATTAAACAATTTTTTCCAATACCTAATCTTGTAGAAGCAGGTATCGCATCTACCTTGAGATCAGATAAACCTAAACGGTCATATGTTAGCTGGAAGCGCAAAACACAGCAAACCTACAAAGAAAACTTCCATACAAAAACTCATTTAAATAGTTAATCTTTATTTGTATACAAAAACATTATAAAAACAAGTAAAAAAGATATACTGCAGAATGAAAACAGCTGGTATACAAAACCTATGTGTGTCACATGCATAGAATAAATTCTGAATAAATACCATATAAATATGTTCACTTATATGCAGAGAGACATATATGCACACACATGCCCCCTTAATATATATAGGTAAATATAAATAAACCAATATAAATAGGACATCAGTAGAGAAAAAGCATGTATATTACTGGAGATTGTAACTCCGCTACGCAAAAGAAGATCACTTGAACATTTTGCCTAGGTATTTTAATTTAGTAAACAAAAATGCAAATGTAAGTATAAGTAAATTCTAAGGCAACTGCAAGTGCTTCTTGGTAAAGCAGATAAATATATATGCACACGTGAGAAGGTCCATAATATAGTTACCAGACATAGCCCTCTAACGTACGTTTCGCGTACGTATACGCCCTTTCTGAGGAAGCAAGACACGTGAAACGTACGTTAGAGGGCTATGTCTGGTAACTAGATTATCATATCATCTTCAGCGTAAGGCAACATGACCTCTTCAAGTATTTTAATATATGCAAACTGGTCCATGATCCCTGGTATGCGGTAAATAGGTCCGGCACCATAGTAAGAGAAACATGCCCATATCATGATGCTTGCTCCACCATGCTTCACTGTCTTCAGAGTGTACTGTGGCTTGAATGCAGAGTTTGGGGGTCGTCTGACGAACTGTCTGCGGCTCCTGGACCCAAAAAGAACAATTTTACTTTCATCAGTCCACAAAATGTTTCTCCATTTCTCTTTAGGCCAGTTGATGTGTTCTTTGGCAAATTGTATCCGCTTCAGTACATGTCTTTTTTTTTTAACAGTGGGACTTTGCGGGAACTTCTTGCTAACAGATTAGCTTCACACAGGCGTCTTCTAACTATCACAGTACTCACAGGTAACTTGAGACGGTCTTTGATCATCTTGGAGCTGATCATTGGCTGAGCCTTTGCCATTCTGGCTATTCTTCCATCCATTCGAATGGTAGTCTTCCATTTTCTTCCACGTCTCTCTGGTTTTGCTTTCCATTTTAAAGCATTGGAGATAATTTTAGCTGAACATCCTATCATTGACTGCACTTCTTTATAAGTTTTACCCTCTCCAATCAACTTTTTAACCAAAGTACGCTGTTCTTCTGAACAATGTGTGGCGCTCCTGTGGGTCCAGTCGCCACAGAGGTACTGCATCTCAGCCAGAGGTGTGGTACCCCATTCTCGGGTAATGAGGGAGCACTACCCGGGACCCACACACCCACATCCAACACCACATCACTCCAGTAGGGAAGGGCGAGATTGCTCCTGAGGGAGAGCACAGTCCCTGTCCTTGTCTGGAGGGGGGAACTAGGTAGAGGAGGTGGGTGGAGGAAGTAGTTTAGGGGAGCACTGAAGGAAGGAATGAAGGTAGAGGACACCACATAGAGTGACAGTTGGTGATGTGGGTCACATGACAGGTAGTATAAAAGGAAAGGTAGAAAGATCTAGAAAGTCAGTTAGTCAGTCAGAGGAGTTGGTGACAGGAGTCTGTCACAGGGAGTGAAGAGAGAAGACCAGAGCAGTGAGAGGCTCCAGAGACAGAGAAAAGATCTTAGGGGCACAGGAAGTGCGGAGTCCACCCATGCGCCCGAATTCACGCTGACTGTGAAGGGATCAGTTTGCAGTAGGGGACCGGCCCCAGACTAGTGGAGGACTGCAAGACTCAGCTAGCAAACCGGAGGCTGCGGTATCTCTAAGTGCCGTAGCCAAAACCACATACATTCGCTGAAAAGGTGGCCATATAGGACCAAGGGGACAGAGAGGACGTCGCCCGACAAGGCCCGGGGCCACTGACTAAAGACACTGTGTGTGAGGTGCAGAGCAGGAGGGCGAGAGCCAGTGTGGCGCCCCTGAGGGTTCGGTCACCACAGAGGTGCTGCATCTCAGCCAGAGATGTGGCATCTCAGTCTCAGGTAAGGAAGGAGTACAGCTCAGGACCCTAACACCTGCATCCAACACACCACTCCAGGCCAGCAGGTGGGGCAAGATGCCTCTGCTTCTTGCTGAGCCCCTTTCCTGGCTGGAGTGGGGGGGGGACCTAGCTGGTAAGGGGAACCATGTAGCGGGTGTGGGTGGAGGAAGTAGTTAAGGGTAGCACATAGAAGAAAGAGATAAGTAGAGAAGCCATCTTAGAAAGTTAGTTTAGTCAGAGGAGGAAAGTGACAGGAGCAGAGGCTCTGCAGGAGCTCTGCTCCAGAAGTGGACCTAATCAGGGAGGCCCGAAGTTGAAGAGAAGGACAGGAGAGGGAGCAGGAAGGCTCCAGGAACCAGAAGAAAGGACCCTAGGGGTACGGGCAGTGCGAGAAGCCACCCGTATGCCCGAATCTACCAGGAGGTGGTGGGGTCAGGCTGCATAAAGGGAACCGGTCCCTCAGCTAGCGGAAGACTGTACGTCTTAAAGATAGCTATATAGGACCCAGGGGACGGAACAGACGTCGCCCGCCAAGGCCCACAGGTACTGGACTGGGACACCTGGTATGAGGTTCAGGGAGACAGCCAGAGAGAAGACACAGAAGGGGGTCCTGATATGTACTCCGGAGTTACCTGGGGGTGGACTGAGCCCCTCACTGAGTAAACGCAGCACGGCACGGGAAGTTACTTTGACATCTGTAACTTGGACTGCAATAACCATGAGTAAAGACCCTGAGGACTGCACTTCCTTGCCTCTGTGTTTCTTACTGCGCCATCAACCCCTGCACTACAACGCCCAGCACAACCTACATCATCTACACTGCCCTGGAGCTAGCTCTTCCTGTGGAGAGCCACACCATCCCTGCTGCAGTAACATCAGCTTCAGAGGACTGCTACGCAGCGGCGGCTCCCTTAGCCGCATTCCACAGGTGGCGTCACGAACTCTATAAAAACACTAGAAATTCCGTATCCATAACCCCCTTTTATTGACCGCCCTGGGTCACGGACCGGGTCACCGCCACTGTGACATTCCCCCAGCATCTACCGGCCCGGCACCGGGTACCCCACGGCCCAGGGGGCGCATCACCAGCGCAGAGAGACGACGAGGGAAGGTATACAAGAAGGGGATCCCGATCAAGTGCACCCAAGTTATCTGAGAGTTGCTGGATCACTTCCCCGGAGGACACAGGACTCGGTGGACTGTTATAACATGGCTGGCAGTTGTAACTTGGAGCACCGTAAAAACTGTGAGTAAAAATTTGAAGACTGCACTGTGTCCTTTACTTAATTACTGCGTCACCTGCCTTGCACTACACCACCAACATCTAAAATCACCTATTTAACTGCCCTGGGCCCTAGCTCTACCCGTGGAGAGCTGAACCAACTCTGCTGCGTCACCAACGGCCCAGTGGATCTGAACAGCAGCGACGGCCACCTATAGCTGCATACCACGGGTGGCGTCATGAAACTTTATCCCCTAAACTTTATTCCCCTCTTTTCTTTATTTATTGACCGCCCTGGGCCACGGACCGGGTCACGCCACCGTGACTAGCCCAATAGAACCGACCGCCCAGAGTTCCGAGTACCCCATGGCCCCAGGGGGCACGTCAATTGTCTAGAGCGACCCATATTTCTCAGCCTTTCAAGGAGAAATGCATGTACAACATGTGCTGGCTTCATCCTTAAATAAGGGCAACCTGATTCACACCAGTTTTTTCACAGAATGATTGACCTCAGTAATTGAACTCCACACTGCTATTATTTTGAACACATCCCCTTTTAATTAATTATTCAATTACACAGACTCAAAAACATGCAGATCATGAATGCTGAGTATGTTGGTTTTCTTAGAATCTACTGCACCAACTGGTAAATTGTTTGACATGTGGTAATATAATTTATACCAAAAACAGTGATTAAACTGGTTAATCATATTGGACTGCTATTATTTTGAACACTACTGTATATGTGTCAATCATTCTGAGAACTGTTGCTATATGCTAATTTCAGGGTCCCCACTAATTTCAGGGTCATCACATTGCCCATTATGTACATATGGGGGCAAAGACATGCCTCCTTCTATGTCAAGCATGCGGCCGTATATAATGTTGCCACCTGAAATTCTATATGTGGAGATGCCTTATTTAATTACCAGATACACATCACCCACTGTCTGATCCCGTGAGCATTATACAATATGTGTTTTATCTTGTGTGTCACTGTCTTGTGGCAGGAAAAACTGAGCACTTACTATGTCATCCACTGAGCGCTCCAGTGTACCTGATCTCCAGGTGGGTATTATGGGGGAGATACTTGACTTACATAGGGAAGACACCAAGTGTCTCCTTGTGTGGACTTTTTTGCGTTATTATTCATATGTCCTGAGTGCGGAGTGCACCATCATTGAGCACTGGAAAAATGTTTCCCATGAGAGACTGGGAAAACAAGCGTCTCAATATCTGAATCAATAAGAGCAGTAGGGTCCCTGCTACCGTATTATATCCAACATGGTGTGCATTGAGGGGAGGTGCTTCTGTGTAGTTGCTCTTTTTGTGTGTGAATATATTACAAGACTTACAAGTCCTCAATTGAACTGTTGCCAATTCTAGATGCCAAGATGACATTCCAGTGCACATTTCGCCACATTGACCGGCTTCTTCTGACCAGACGAGCGTCATGCAAGTTAGTCAACATTCCAGTCCAGTCACCTGTCTGCTTTTACTAGAAAATAAGAAGCATTAAAATAATAAAAGTAAGGTAATAAAAAACTGCTCTTTCACTGCCAATACTGGTGCACACACAACGTTGAGTTACTTTTTCTTATCCAGTATTACTTTTCCATTTTTTCCCTCTTGTTGCGATGCCAGAGGACTTCAGCTAGGAACTTTATTGTGGTCCATCTATCGTACTTGACCGCCATCTGGATGTCAGGTCAAGATCTAATGTATATTTTGGACAGATAACTATGTAAAAAAATAATTAATAGAAGCATTTTATCATATAAGATGGTATTTAAAGCCTCTCACTCTATTCCTTTCCCATCTCATCTCTACCCTCTATGGCATGGATATAAATGTCCACTACAGGTCCTGGAGGGCATTTATTGATGTTAAGAACAGGAACTCGTCATGTGTCGCCAGTGATGAAGACTAGAGCAATTTTTAATAATTTTTGGATCTCCCATACATGTTATTGGAAAGAGCCATTCATGCGCTGAGTATAAAAGGACCTTGATTTTTTAGAAAAATAGTGGCTACCTGCAATGAGATCCAGAAATGTTCAAGAGAACAGGGCCCATCACATGGTGCTAGGAAGGGACAACGATTTCTGAAACTGTCATCCAATTGAATCAAGAACTGTTCACGCACAGCCATATTAACATTCACGGAGGCGCGAGAGTGGACCCTGATCTCAAGGTAGATGCGACACCTGCATTTACTAGGCATTTACGATATATCCCATAAATATGCCATGAATTTGCTAGATTTGAAAAAGTATTTAACCCCTTGTCGCCAAAGCATGTTTTTGCCTTCTTGACGAAGCTAAATTTTTCAAATCTGACACGTGTCACTTTATGTGGTTATAACTTTGGAGCGCTTCTACATATCTCAATGATTCTGAGAATGTTTTTTTGTGACACATTGTACTTTATGAATATAGGTCATTATGATTTGTGTTAAATTATGAAAGTATCAGAAACCTTGCAAAAATTTTGAAACATTTTTAAATTTAGAATTTTTATACCCTTAAAATAGTCATATTACACAAAATAGATAAGAAAATTTGCCATAAGTCTACCTAATTTTTTTAGTATCACTTAAGTTTTGAAGTGCAACCCTAAAAGCAGGGGCGGACATATTATTGGTGCAACCTGTGCGGCCGCACAGGGGCCCAAGAGGCAATGGGGCTCATTTCTACTTCCAAAGCAGGTGCAATTTTGCATTTTTAGGATCTCTTGGGCTGCAAAGGGCCCACATATTGTTCTAGTACAGGGGCCCTTTTCTGTCTGTGTCCGCCAGTGCCTAAAAGTATTCATAGAGGAAGAGGAATATTGAGCTCACCTGCACCAGGTTGGTCACATGGCTGCTTGTTTGGCAGTGGATAAGCAAAAGGAAGAAACTGGAGCCAGCGCACAAAAGTAATTATTATTTCTTCAAATTAAAAATGTGTAACCAGTAGGATTCCACATACAAGAGACGTAAATATCACTTAATCGTTTCAGGCACAACGTGCCCTTAATCATAGCATATCTTGAAACACGGAAGCAATATTTATGGAATCTCACTGGTCAAATGTTTTTAACTTAAATAAATAAATTCCAGGTTATAATTTATTTTGGACGCTGGCAGTTTCCTCCTTCTGCTAAAAGTATTCAAAACCGCATTCAGGACATTTATAAAGTGTTCAGGTGCTTCACAAGAATTAACTCAAAGTGGAAGGAAAAAATGAAAAATTTTTGTTTTCTAAAATCTTGTTTTAGCCAGTAGGGTTCAGGAAGGAAGGAGCACTATTTGACTTTTGGAGTGAAAATTTGGCATGGTATATGTTGTGGACATCATCTCACATTTGCATATGCAGAGTCCCTGAGGTACCAAAACAGCAGAAGCTCACAAGTGACCAAATTTTGTAAACTAAAATTCTCAAGGAAAGTGTGGTGAGCATCTTGAACCAATAGATGCTTCAAAGAATTTTGTAACATTAGGCATTGAAAATGTAAAATTTACATTTTCTACTAAAATGATGCTCTAGCATTTTTATTCACTTTTCTTTGTACGGGAAACAGGATAAATATAATTTGATTTGTGCAAGCAGTAATGTGAACCCCCCCCCCCCCTATATTTCCTCTGACTAGTGGGGGCTTGTTTTTTGTGGCTTGATATGAAAATTTTATTGGTACCATTTTGGGGTACATAGCATTTTGCATCAATTTAAAGTAATGTTCATTTTTATCTTGTGCGTTACTCTGAGTGCTTAAATCAGGGTTTCCGTCAAAATCTGTAAAATACAAGTTTCAGACAGAACCCCTGACTGAACCATTAACTGTAGTGAAACAGATGGAGACATTTATGGGAACACCTTCTCGAATAAGGCATACTTTTTCGTTTTATGTTGGGAATGGCTTAAATCACCTAGTCAACCACACCTGTATTCAAGCTACACTCCTGTTTCCTGTACTAAGTTACCTATGAAGACTAGTTTCCCACTAAAGGCCCAATACATCAAGACCAACGTTCACGCCGGTCTTGATGAGAAGATGGGCCGAAGTCAGACGCTTGCAACTCTTCATGAATTTGATGAGTAGCGGTTGCCACGCCCCAGTCTTGCCCCACCCCTACACACTTTAACCCCAATAGAGCCGCAGAGTATTATAGGGCAAACAGAGTCAAAAGTTTGCAACTTAGGACTACATTTGAGCTTTTTTACTTCTGATGTATGTTTTTTATTCTAGACACAATAGGATACAAGACTAAACTATTGCGCCTGACATAAACGTTGGACACCACCGGACTTGTAAAGTTGTAAACTTTGGACTCCATTTGTCTCATTATACTCATCTGGGTTCCTTCCAAATTCCATTTTTCTGCGCTTTAGACGGAAACTCCTGATGAAGACTGTAAAGGAATCTGAAACGTTGTATGAAACTAGGAGCACCCACAATGCAGCCCACAAATACGATTCTTTCAGCTGTAAGTTATGACAAAGACATCTACATAGAAAAGTAATTATCATGTTTTAAAATACTCACCACAAGACTTAAACAAATTAGAAATATGCTGGAAATAAAATTACAGTATAAATTCTGCCTCTTCTGATTGACATTCACGTAGCACTGACAATGATGAGGGTTTATGCTGTTACATTAGGATTAGACTGCATTCTATGATACTGTGGTTACAGTAGATAAGCAATGAACATAGAAAATATTTGTGCTGCAGAACAGATTAAAAGTTTCAGCTATTTGCTGATTGATTTTCCTGTGAAGGATTTTGCAACGACGCATCAATGGAAAATAAAAGGAATAAAGCCGCATATATTAAAATCCAAATTGATAATGGGCCAATGTGTAGAAAAGGTTTGTGTATTGTCAATAGACTGTACTTGCACAATAAACTTCTTTATGCACCTGTTATTGTATTTGTGCAGCTCAGCTGCTAGAACTTGTTGGATTCCTGTTCTAAATAGTGTTGTGATCTTGGCTGGTGCAAAATACCTAATAATTCTGCCAAATCATGCTTTTGTCTGTCACAACGTGTCCATATTTCGCAATATCCTGGTCTTTTGTGATTGTTATCAATACTTTTACTTAATATATGACATAAAACGACAATAAACAAGCATTGATCAGCCATAACAATAAGACCACAGATGACATGAATGACTGATTAAAGGGTATCTGTCTACATGTTTTTGCTATTTAACAACATGATGTAGGGGCAGAGAACCCGATTCCAGGAATGTGTCACTTACTCAGCAACTTGTTGTAGTTTCAATACAATCAGTGTTTTATCAATATCCAAAGAAAAGGGAACGGTCCTTATATATGATCTTCCATAAATAAATATAATCCAAAAGAAAAAGGAATCAGCAGCAAATCGAAAAAAAAAAAAATTCAAATTTTATTACAGTACTTAAAAATAAAACAAAGCATGATTCAAAAAAAAGTAAAACATAGATGACAAGGGAAAAGAAGTGACGTCAGAGTGCCACACAACCACAGGAATAAAAAATTAATATATATATATATATAGGGCAGGGACAGGTAAGTATACAAACTAGGACTACCAGAAGATATAAACAGTAATAGTTGTTACAACATGATTGATTTCTGGGAGGTAGACAAAAAAATAATTGAAAGTGCAGTCAGAAATAATTCATTACAATAGTATGTCAATAACATCCCATACATAAATACAGATAGTGCATAAAGTCAAGGGTAAAATATAAGGCAGCTGGCAACTAACGTTCCATACATATAAAGACAACCTACAGGTCGTATGAAACATATAAAGTGCGAGTGCAGACAACAAAATAGTTACTGTGTTATAACAAGTTGCCAGTATTCATGAAATTAATGAAACATAAGAGGTGCAAGTGCAGTAGAAAATTATTATTATTTAATTAATTAATTATTATGTTATAGCAAGTTACCAGTATTCAGTTTAGGGAGAGAGTTCACTCATACCCACAGGATGGGTAACATAGCATTACAGAGCAGTAACTAGCAGAACATAAAAAGGGAGTCCTGCAATTCCAGCTAAGTATAAAGCCCAATATACAACCTGTGGTTAGATGCGGGAGCAGCCCCGACGCGCGTTTCATGTCCAGCTTCTTCAGCAGCAAATTATCACTACAGGACTAAGTGTCATGTGCCAGGCAGTCCAGCCAGTCAGGTGTGTGGGTGGGGTTATACACAGCTCAGCATTCTTGCCACTGCAACATCTACAGCAGGGATTATATCAAAATTGAACCAAGCAGTCCAGTAAGTGACACATTGCTGGAATCAGACTCTATGCCCCTATATCACACTGCTCTCAGATTCCATAGCAAAAATCTGCTTACTGATTCCCTTTAACTTGTACAATAGTTCTTGCCAAGGGATGAGATATATAAGGCAGCAAGAGAACGTTTAGTTATTGGGTTTGATGCTCTAGAAACAAACATAATGGGCAAGAATTAGGAGCTGAGCAACTTTGATAGGGGCCAAATTGTGATGGCTCGATGACTGGTCAAAGCTTCTCAAAAATGTAAGATTTTGTAGGATATTCTTGGTATGCAAAGGTAAATAGCTACGAAAAGTGGTCTAAGGAAAGATAACTGATGAACCACCAATAGGGTTGAATGGTATCCAAGGCTTTCTGATGATGGTGAGAAGTAGATTAGAAAAGTGGTTACATTATTAAATTACATAGTTAGACATGTAGTATGAAATTCATGGTTAGAGTTAATCAGCAGTTGGAGTTAACAGAGAAGAAAAATAAGACAAGAAGTCAGCCATATGCTGAGTGTTTGTCCAAAGGAGAACATTTCAGAGGTAGCAAGCCTACAACAGGAACTGGATTAGTAGCAGAGCAGTCTGGATTT
Organism: Phyllobates terribilis; assembly: GCF_046119375.1. Taxonomy (NCBI): domain Eukaryota; kingdom Metazoa; phylum Chordata; class Amphibia; order Anura; family Dendrobatidae; genus Phyllobates; species Phyllobates terribilis. The sequence goes on from NW_027362763.1 coordinate 740,719,515, forward strand.
TGAAAAAAACAAAGACTCTAGAAAACCGACATCCAGAAGGAAAGCTCAGCTGCAGTGGTTACTGCCAGTAAAGCTGTATTTTTGTGGGGACCCTGGACAGTTATTGAAGTGGAGCTCAAGAGGCAATGTGTAGGCTGGACCTAGAGATGTTAGTGAAAAAAGACTAGACATGTTAGGCTGGGCTCGGATATCACACATAATTGGGCTGTGGCTAGTGAAGATCTGAAACAGAAAGGAGTATCCAAGTCATACATGCCGTATTGCTGAAATATTAACATTAACAAGTAAAATGTTACCATGTGAAACCAATATGTATGTGCTCTGTGTAAAAAGATGTAAGAGTCAAGTTTTATACCTGCTACCTTTTGTACACATGTTCCATCAGTAATGTTCACTTAATTGCTGTGTAATGCATTGGATCCTTCCTTGCAAATACTTCACATCTGGGGTTCTCTCAGAAGAGCTGTTTTTTAGAGTCACGACAGAACATCTCGGCCCGTGTGACACTTATGTAACACAGGTGCCGGAATGCAACACACAGAGAGACAAGGCGAGAGCAGTCAGGGATTGATATAATCACTTTATATGTATAACAACTATTATGTAAGGGAGTTAGTAACATGGGTAATATACAGCAACTTGGAATAACAATAAGAAATATTTTCAGTGAATAACGGTAAAGTTCTTTGCAAAAGTGTGATGCACCCAGTCCTGGGAGTCACCATGTAAGAGGGTGACCAGGACCTGGTCATGCACCTTGTCTGTATGTGTACATATAATGCCATATCCTGTTTGCAATATGAAAAGGTTTTATGATTAATTGCCCTACATGTTAGTAGAGGGTAGTGTAGGAAAGGGTTAAGGAATTTGGGAGCTGCTGAGTGTGGGAGGAGCAGATTCAGTGGATCAGAGAGCAGTTTCCTGGTTGCAGTTAGTTCCTGGGAGAGAGAGAAAGATGTAAGACAAGTACAGTTGGTGGTCCAGCGGGCGCCTTTGGCACAAGTTGTCCAGCAGAGAAGAACCTGTACTCAGACACTCTGAACAGACGTTTCCGTACGTTCGGGACCTACGGTCCATAGGATTCACAGTGAGTTGTGTCTCCACAAGCCTTCAGAGAAGGGGAAGCCGGACGGGAAACAGTCAGTACAGGGACTCTTACTACTGCAAGGGTCTTATAGACCAGGAGTGTTCGCTATGAAAGTGACAACTCGGGACAAATGGACACTGAACATCTATACGTGCGGTGTGTCGAACGGTGACCCTGGTGGAGTCGGTATGCAATGTTATGTGCTGTATGAAGATATTTACAAATGTTCTAGTAAAGTTCTTTTTTATAAAATGGAACAGAACTCCTTAAATGTGTGTGCGGCCGTTCCTGAGATGAGAAGACTGAAGACGGCAGAGATCTATGATCCAGATGTGAGTGTCCTGCACCACACACACAACAAGGGAAAATTGGGACTTTTATCTTTGTCAGGGGACCAGGGTATGGGAACACATCAGCCGTTGGCCACAACTACTACCCTGAGTCCCATACAAAATTGGCGTAGTCGGCAGGATTCGAGTACCTCGCATGAAGAGAGCGGGGTGGAGAAGACCCGCGGCGCAGATGAGGCGCCTGAAGATAGACAAATGCAGCAGAGGGAATCGAAAAGTGTACGAAATGAGATTGTGGATGAACATGGCGATGCCAAGATGGTGGCCGGTAACGTGAGTCCAAAGATGGCGGAGGATGGCGCGGAGATTGGCGAAGGTCCCGCCCATCATGGGCGTCCTGAGCACAAAATGGCGCGGAAGGCAGTATGGTATGGACGCCGGCCCAAATGGAGATTACGGCCCCCTGTGAGCAGTATCCGCCCACGGTGGGCGCGGTGAAGGAAGAAGTTCCGCCTACCACTGAAAATCCCAGAGACAGAGTGGGAAGATTTGCCGAAGGCAGCCCCGCCCATGGAGGGGCGGAGTCTTGAAAGAGGATCTCGTGTGATGAGCAGTGCGACGCCATTGCTGAAAGGAACGGAGAAGCGGCGACAGCATAACAAGATGGCTCATCGTGGCGGCTGCGGGAGGATGGAGTGGAGCCGGCGCAGGGAGCGCGAAGGAAAGGAGGAACGCCCAGGAGGCCTCTGGGGAGTCTTTGACCTCCATCACTATCCCCTTGAGAGTGGTCTGCCTTTTGTACCAGGCAGGTACCCTTTTCACGACCCGCGGGGAGATTCCGTCCCCCTTGCGGAGGCCCTGAAGGGGCTCGTGATGACAAGCACTGAGGAGAAGCGAGGGGCTGTCCGGAAGGAAGCGGCCGGAGGAGCAACGAACGAGGAGGTGCCAGCAGTCGAGGACAAGCTGGCTCCGGTGACCACGGCAGCGGTGAGTCACAACGTGGGCCCTGTCCCCAGCCCTCAACCCCCTACTTACCAGGAGGTAGTGAGGACCTTCGGGGGAGAGGAGGCCCGGTGGATCGCCGGGGTGATCTCAGAAAAGAAGAAGCGGGAGCGCCGTATCCGCGAAGAGCTGCGGAGGCCGGGGGGAGGAGCAATGTCCGGCCGGATGACTAGCGGCATCGTGCGGCATTTCGATTCGTCCCGCGGCTACGGGTTTATACAGGAAGTGGGGACCGGCGAGAAGGTCTACGTCAAGCAAGGTCTGTTGACACCCCCAGTCTCTTGTTTATCGGTAACCGGGTTGGGTTCATTAAAGAGCGTGGGCCCCGAGGCCCGTATGCGGTGGCCGTTACCGTGTTGTCCGACACTGAGGAGCGGATGATAAATCAGCCTGTGCGGCCGACAGTAATGGCCACGGTGCAGCTGGCTGTGGGCGCGAGTGAGAGGGTGAGCGCCAGAGCAGCATCCCCGCCTCCGGACTCACTGGGGGCGACTGCCGGCTCCCAGGGGAGTATACAGTCGGAGTCTCCCAGTCTATCTGCGTCACAGGCGAGGAGCTGGAGTAACAGCAGTGGATCGGCCTCCAGTGATTCGTCCTCTGGGAACACCGTTATTTATATTCAAGGTCAAGGAGTGGCCAATTACGGTGGACACAGGGGAATCCCTGAGTGAGCAGCTGCTTTAAAAAGAAAAAAAAACATCTGGTTGTGCTCGTTGCACGGAGGAAGACAAGGAACTGTTCTGCGTTCCTAGGGGCAGGGGCTCCTGTCTAGCCCGGTAGTAACCGGAGGTGGCCCAGGATGCGGTCACTAAAGAGAGACTGTTCCGCGTCTCTTAAAGCGCAACTAGCCCTTATAGCACCATGGAGAAATGGTGCTGGCCGGACGGCCAGAAGATAATTTTTTTATGTGTGTTTTTTTTTTTCTTTTCTTTTCTTCCCCCCTCCAAGTTCTGTTGCGCACGTTTGCGCATTCCCCTGCTGGATTATGGGACTGAACCCTAACAGGGTTAACAAGGGACTGTGCGCAACTGCTTCATGGACTGTGTCCTAGTAAAGAACTGTCGAGCGGTTCATGGTCTTCAACGGGACCGTACCAAGTAAAAGGAGGGAGGGGGAGAAACTGTCAGGATGACCTGAGGATCGAGCCGGGTCACTGCTCCAGGACTGTCGGAGCAGGATTTGTTGGCCAGCGGGCCTGTGGTGGACAAAAATATATATTTTTTGTGTTTATTTGTTTTTTGGTCCCAGGAGCAAGGGGACCGGAGTCCAAAGGACTCATATCCAAAAGAACTTGAACTCTGTGTTCCAGGGTCCCAATCGAGTGGGACCGAGATCAAGATTGACCACCAAGAAAACAAGAAAAAGTGAATTAATATATTGTGTGTTTTAATATAAATATATGTGTCGAATGTTTTAAATGTGCATTGTGTTTTTACAGGTGCTCTCATGGTCGGGACGACCATGTTTAAGGAGGGAGGAAATGTAAGAGGGTGACCAGGACCTGGTCATGCACCTTGTCTGTATGTGTACATATAATGCCATATCCTGTTTGCAATATGAAAAGGTTTTATTATTAATTGCCCTACATGTTAGTAGAGGGTAGTGTAGGAAAGGGTTAAGGAATTTGGGAGCTACTGAGTGTGGGAGGAGCATATTCAGTGGATCAGAGAGCAGTTTCCTGGTTGCAGTTAGTTCCTGGGAGAGAGAGAAAGATGTAAGACAAGTACAGTTGGTGGTCCAGGGGGCGCCTTTGGCACAAGTTGTCCAGCAGAGAAGAACCTGTACTCAGACACTCTGAACAGACGTTTCCGTACGTTCGGGACCTAGGGTCCAAAGGATTCACAGTGAGTTGTGTCTCCACAAGCCTTCAGAGAAGGGGAAGCCGGACGGGAAACAGTCAGTACAGGGACTCTTACTACTGCAAGGGTCTTATAGACCAGGAGTGTTCGCTATGAAAGGGACAACTCGGGACAAATGGACACTGAACATCTATACGTGCGGTGTGTCGAACGGTGACCCTGGTGGAGTCGGTATGCAATGTTATGTGCTGTATGAAGATATTTACAAATGTTCTAGTAAAGTTCTTTTTTATAAAATGGAACAGAACTCCTTAAATGTGTGTGCGGCCGTTCCTGAGATGAGAAGACTGAAGACGGCAGAGATCTATGATCCAGATGTGAGTGTCCTGCACCACACACACAACAAGGGAAAATTGGGACTTTTATCTTTGTCAGGGCACCAGGGTATGAGAACACATCAGCCGTTGGCCACAACTACTACCCTGAGTCCCTTACAACCATATGAGTTCTCTTTGTATGGCCCTAGCGCGGGTCACCGGTTCTTCCCTCTACGCCGTAAGTCTCTTCTGGATAAAGTCTATCAGATCCCGTTTAGCCTCCCACTCACCAACCAGCCCCCACCCAACCTGAGATTCTAATCCCAACTGTCCCCAGTACCGTGAGTGAGAATTGGAAGTGACGGCCCTGTTCATTGGCGCGAATCCTCCACGGTTGCTGGCGCGTATCTCCTTTCATAGTCCTCTCTCAGCTCTTCTCGGCTTGACCGTCCACGGTAGTCTCTCACGCTTGGAGTAAGGGGGTCCAGATCTCGGCTCTTGACAGGCGATGTCAAATCCCGGGAACTTACTCAGTGTGGGGTGCAGGTCCTGACTCTGATCAACATGCGCAGGTCTCAGGGCACTTCTGTGAGGAATCCGGAGCCTCTCAGGAGGTGTCCGACTCTGGTGCAGTGCAGGCCTCTGGCTGAGGCCTGTCGCGCTGGTCTGTGGTCCCTCTGGAGCACATCTGCTCCACTCTGCAGTCTGTCGCCAGATCTCTCTATGTCTTGGTGCGCTGGACTTTTATATCCAAGAAATCCTTCCTGGAGGTCACTTGATCAGGTCCAGCATCTGAATTTGCTCCCCCTTCAACTCTTCTAACACAACTTGGTTCCGCTTGGTTTCATCTGGCCAGCAGATGCCAATCTTTCCTCATCTCTGGCACATTCTGCAAGAATCCTCCTGCTGGTTCATTGCTTGGTTCATTGCTTTCTACTACACTTACACTTCCACACACATAATTTTAATTGATGTTATAGGTGTGATATATTGTCACTGGTGATAGCACAGGATTAACATAGGAGACCTTTTTGAGTGAAGAAAATCCATAATTAAACATATCCATTGTTTTGTACTCTCCATCAGAGAGAAAGTAGGAAGCACATGCATTTCCACACTTACCTCAATTACTGATGGTAGTATATGGATGCTTAGGCTATGCCCCCCAGTCCCATCAGGAAGGTACCCACCCACTTGGGCACAGGAACTCAGATTGCTGAGTCTCCCACCTATTGCCAAAATGGTGGACATCTGTTCCCCATTTGATTGGAACGGTGGTTGACAAAATACACTACTGTTCTATTAAGTCTCCATAAAACTTCTGTGGCACCCCAGGAGTCCTGTTGCCACAGTGGCATTGCCTCCCTCACAAGGGGGTGATGCCATGCCTGGAAGCAAGCAGGGGTCCCCTAGTCAGGTTTTGCTAGCATGCAACACTTCCTGGCTCCAGACCAGCAAGGGGAGCTCCTCCCCTTAGCAACTGGGATCTGGAGGCGGGGTTAGTTAGTGTGAGGAGAACAGACAGGAGTTGAAGTCAGGACGTTGACGAGGAAAGACCTAGGGAGTGGAGCTGCACGGCAGTTCACCCCAGAGGAAGAGCAGAAGAACCGGACACCGAAGTCCGAGGTTGTGGGGCACCGAAGGCCCAGAAGCAGAAACTGGAGGGCAGGAGACTGCAGGTCTCCTGGCCCCATCAGACGCCCGGAGGCTCAGCAGCACCATAGGGCCCAGCACCGCCACGTGGGAGCGACACCCCAGGAAGGCCCGAGCTGCCTGCCATATGGGTGAGCACAAAGACGTTTTACTCAGGGACAAGGGCCGCAGCATAGCTATACGCAGCAGGGCCAAAGAGGTAGCGCTGTCACGCTGTCTCAGCGTACAGGGGGGTCAGGGGCCTGAGCTGACCATAGACGGGGGCCCTGACTAATCCCTCAACCTGGAGGTACTGTTAATGGTACAGAGGTCCAGGCCGCCAGCGTAACCCTAAACTCCTGAATATCCCTGAACCTAAGTAATCTAGTCCTGAGAAGGACCCCGATCACAACAATGGGGATCAGGATAGAAAATGCCCAAAACACAGTACTAGACAAACGAGACAGTACAAGGGGAAAACCAAAAACCACCTTGCATACAAAAACTAACACCACAATTACAGAGGGAACAACAACAGGTTAGAAGATAAATGATAAAGGGAGGAAGGGAACAAACCACACCGCATACTCCTCGCTCCGAACTCCACCAAACAACGATCCACTCTGAAGGTCTGCAAGAAATGCTTTCACCGACAACTTCCCTATCAGACCAGCAGGTATTTGAAGGAATCCCAATACTGCAGCATTAACTGCAGCTGGGCGAGGCTGAGCCTCGTCAAGCACAGAGAGAGAGAATTAACTCCCTCACAACCAAAAAACACAAAGCATCAAAAACTCAGCTGCGAGAAGTCAGGCTGTGTAGTCGCGACGATCTTCGTGGCGACACACCCATGACAGTACCCCCCCTTCTACGAGGGGCCTCCGGACCCTCAGGGCCAGGTTTATCCGGGTGAGTCGTGTGGAAGGCCCGAATTAACCGGTCTGCGTTAATATCGGACGCAGGAACCCACATTCTCTTCTCAGGACCATACCCTTTCCAATGAACCAGGTACTGAAGGGACCGGCGACTAAAACGTGAATCGATGATTTTCGATACCTGAAACTCCAAATTTCCATTGACCACCACTGGAGGAGGAGGTAAAGGTGACGGTATCATTGGCGCCACATACCTCTTAAGCAAAGATCTGTGGAACACGTTATGAATTTTAAACGTAGGGGGAGGTCAAGACGGATTGCCACCGGATTAATTATAGAACTGATCCTGTACGGCCCGATGAACCTGGGACCCAGTTTCCAGGAGGGAACCTTGAGTTTAATATTCTTGGTAGACAACCATACCCGATCGTTCACACTTAGGATGAGAGTGTCTGGTCCGGACCTATCAGCCATACGTTTGTATCGGTTCCCCATAGTACTCAGATTATTCAGTACCCCTCTCCATACTGAAGCGAGTGATGACGAAAATCGTTCCTCCTCAGGAACCCCCGAAGAGCCCCCTCTACTGAAAGTACAAAACTGGGGGTGAAAACCATATGCCCCAAAAAACGGGGACTTACCAGTGGATTCGCTCCGCCTATTATTAAGAGCAAACTCCGCCAGAGGTAAGAAAGAAGCCCAGTCCTCCTGGTTCTCTGACACAAAACACCGGAGATATGTCTCCAAACTCTGGTTCAGACGTTCCGTCTGACCATTGGTCTGAGGATGAAAAGCCGATGGGAACGATAAATGCATCCCCCGCCGAGTACAAAAAGCCTTCCAGAATTTAGACACAAACTGAGACCCCCGATCCGACACCACATCGGAGGGTACCCCGTGAAGCCTCACAATCTCTCCAATGAACAACTGCGCAAGAGTTTTAGCATTAGGAAGAGCAGGAAGAGCGATAAAATGTGCCATCTTGCTGAACCTGTCTACTACAACGAGTATGACCGTTTTACCCGAGGATGGCGGGAGGTCCATAATAAAGTCCATAGACAGATGAGTCCAAGGACACTCCGGGATCTTCAAAGGTAAGAGGGCCCCAGACGGACGGGTATGTGGGGTCTTAGCGCGCGCACAAACCCCACAGGACGCAACAAAAGTTACCACCTCCTTATGTAAGTTAGGCCACCAAAACCGACGCGAGAGGAGATCCACAGTTGCTTTACTCCCTGGGTGTCCTGCCAAAGCTGAGTTATGGTGTGCCTCGATCACCTTTTGTCGTAGCTGATCTGGAACAAACAGTCTCCCTGGAGGTCCAACAGGGGCGTCCCCCTGAGCCTCCAATACCTCCTCCTCAAGCTCAGAGCATACTGCCGACACCATCACCCCCTCTTGAAGGATAGGAACCGGATCATCCGTATTCCCCAGGGAAACTACGAGATAAGGCATCCGCCTTCACATTTTTTGACCCAGGACGATATGTAACGACAAAATTAAACCTGGTAAAAAACAACGACCACCTGGCTTGTCTGGGATTCAGACGTTTTGCGGACTCCAGATAAAGCAGGTTCTTGTGATCAGTGATGACGGTGACCGGATGGACTGCCCCCTCCAAAAAATGGCGCCACTCCTCAAAAGCTAACTTAATAGCCAAGAGTTCCCTATTGCCGACATCGTAATTCCTCTCAGCGGACGACAATTTTTTTGAGAAAAAAGCGCACGGACGCCACTTACCAGGGGACGAACCTTGTGACAAAACTGCTCCCACCCCTACCTCAGAAGCGTCTACCTCTACAATGAACGGCTGTGACGCATCAGGTTGAATGAGTATGGGTGCTGAGGCAAAACATTTTTTCAAGGAGGAGAATGCTTGACAAGCCTTGTCAGACCACCTAGAAAAATCCGTCCCTTTTTTTGTCATGTCTGTGAGAGGTTTAACCATGGATGAGAAATTACGAATGAATTTCAGGTAATAATTAGCAAACCCCAGGAAACGTTGTAGTGCCTTAAGATTCTCTGGCAGATCCCACTCAAGAACTGCCCGCACTTTCCCTGGGTCCATACGAAAACTGGACGCTGACACCAGGAAACCTAAAAACTGGAGTTCCTGTACGGCGAACACACACTTCTCCCATTTGGCGTACAGTTTATTATCCCGCAAGATCTGTAACACCTGCCTAACATGCTCCTGATGAGACACAAGATCAGGCGAGTAAATTAAGATGTCATCCAGATATATGACCACAAACTGACCCACCAGGCGGCGAAAAATGTCATTAACAAAGTGTTGGAACACCGCCGGGGCATTAGTCAGACCGAATGGCATGACAAGGTTCTCATAATGCCCCTCCGGAGTGTTAAACGCCGTCTTCCACTCATCCCCCTCCTTTATCCTAATCAGATTGTACGCCCCCCTGAGATCCAACTTAGAGAACCATTTGGCGCCCACGATCTGATTAAAGAGATCGGGGATAAGTGGGAGTGGATACGGATCTCGGACCGTAATCCGATTAAGTTCACGGAAATCCAGGCAAGGGCGTAGGCCTCCATCTTTCTTCTTCACAAAGAAGAACCCCGCGGCCACCGGGGAAGATGAAGGTCTAATATGCCCCTTAGCCAGACTCTCAGAAATATAATCCTTCATGGCCTGCCTCTCCGGACCAGATAGGTTATACAACCTAGATTTAGGTAACTTGGCCCCAGGGAGCAATTTTACAGAACAGTCATACACGCGATGAGGAGGTAGTTCCTGACACCCTTTCTCCGAGAATACATCCTCAAACTCCGCCAGAAACGGAGGTAAGACCCTAGGAGTGACAGCACCGATGACCGTATTCATGCAGTTTTTATTACAGAATTCACTCCATTGGCTTATCTCCCTGGATTGCCAATTAATAACCGGATTATGCTTAGTTAACCAAGGAAGGCCCAACACAATAGGAGTGGGAAGACCCTCCAACACGTAACAAGACAACAGTTCTTTATGTATCGCCCCCACTTGAAGATTTACGTTATGCACCACTTGCAAAAAACTTCCCTGACCGAGAGGCCTGGCGTCGATCGAAAATATGGGGATGGGTTTAGCCAACATATTCAATAGCATACCTTGAACCCGGGCAAACCGAGCGTCCACCAGATTAGCCCCGGCCCCACTATCTAGAAGAACAGATATCCTCTCAGTTCTCGTACCCACCACCACCTCCGCCGGTACGAGAAACTGAGACGAACCTAGGGACGAAATACCTACTCCCAGATTGCCGCCCACCACCCAACCTGGGATCAATAGTTTTCCGACGACTCTTTATTCTGCAAAGGACGGGATGGACACCCCCCAATAAAATGTCCCTTTCTCCCGCAGAAGAAGCACCTTCCAGTCTTGTGGTGCACCGCCGGTCCCCTCCCCCGGAAAGATGTCCCTCCTAACTGCATAGGCTCCTCTGGACTTACCAGGGGAACCTCCATATGAGGAGACCTTGTAGGAGGTGGAGTCATCCCAGGGGGCGGAGTTATCCCGCACCTCTCCCAAAGCCGTCTGTCAGTGCGAATAGCAAGGGCCATAGCGGCTTCCAGTGAGGCGGGAGGGTCATACTGTGCCAACACATCCTTTAATTTGTCAGATAACCCTTGACAAAACTGGCTCCTAAGAGCCGGGTCATTCCACAGGGTGTCCGTGGCCCACCTACGGAACTCCGAACAGAATTCCTCCGCCGGACGATCTCCCTGGTGGATCCTACGTAAATTAGATTCAGCAAGGGAGATCCGATCTGGGTCATCATATACGAGTCCCAGAGCAGCGAAAAACCTATCCACTGACTGGAGAGCCGGGAAGCCCGGGGGAAGAGAGAACGCCCAAGATTGTGGGTCCCCTTGTAGGAGCGAGATGACAATTCCCACCCTTTGCTCCTCACTCCCCGATGACCGAGGCCGCAGCTGAAAGTACAACTTGCATGCCTCCCGGAAAACAAAAAACTTGTCCCGCCCCCCAGTGAACCTGTCAGGGAGAGCTACTTTAGGTTCTGGTCCGGCTTGCTCCAGAGGACACAAAACCTTGGACTTAACGTCCGCCAACTCCATGGACAAACTCTGCAACTGCCGAGCTAGACTGGCTACTGGATCCATGGTGGTTGGAAAAAAAAAAATTATTATTTTTTTTTTTTGTCGGTCGGTGAAAATGTCACGCTGTCTCAGCGTACAGGGGGTCAGGGGCCTGAGCTGACCCTAGACGGGGGCCCTGACTAATCCCTCAACCTGGAGGTACTGTTAATGGTACAGAGGTCCAGGCCGCCAGCGTAACCCTAAACTCCTGAATATCCCTGAACCTAAGTAATCTAGTCCTGAGAAGGACCCCGATCACAACAATGGGGAACAGGATAGAAAATGCCCAAAACACAGTACTAGACAAACGAGACAGTACAAAGGGAAAACCAAAAACCACCTTGCATACAAAAACTAACACCACAATTACAGAGGGAACAACAACAGGTTAGGAGATAAATGATAAAGGGAGGAAGGGAACAAACCACACCGCATACTCCTCGCTCCGAACTCCACCAAACAACGATCCACTCTGAAGGTCTGCAAGAAATGCTTTCACTGACAACTTCCCTATCAGACCAGCAGGTATTTGAAGGAATCCCAATACTGCAGCATTAACTGCAGCTGGGCGAGGCTGAGCCTCGTCAAGCACAGAGAGAGAGAATTAACTCCCTCACAACCAAAAAACACAAAGCACCAAAAACTCAGCTGCGAGAAGTCAGGCTGTGTAGTCGCGACGATCTTCGTGGCGACACACCCATGACAAGCGCAAAGGGAAGGCCTACAACTCCACCTGGCTAGGTGGATCCCCCAACTTGCTTCCAGGCCGCCCTTACCTCTACTACCAGCTAGTACCAGTGCCCCGGTCTGCCTAACCACCGCAAGTAAAGATAAGTGGAAACCGCCATTAAGTTGTGGACTGATTATTAACTGCACCATTACCCCCTGCACTACACAGCAACATCTTTAACATCTACACTGCCCTGGAGCTAAGCTCTACCTGTGGAGAGCTAAACCAACTCTGCTGCACTGACATCAGCTCCAGAGGAGCTGCTCCGCAGCCGCGGCTCTCTCTAGCCGCATACCACAGGTGGCATCACAAACTCTATACAAGAACTATAAATCCCCTGTAAATAACCCCTTTTATTGACTGCCCTGGGTCACGGACCGGGTCACCGCCACTGTGACATCTCCCCTAGCAAGACCGGCCCGGCACCGAGTACCCCACGGCCCAGGGGGCGCGTCACTTCCATCGATCTAAAAGTTGTGGGTGGTTGCAGGGCCATATTTGGCATTCATGCTGCCCTAGGCATTTCAAGTGGTCATGCCCCATACTGGTAAGTCAGATTCTGAATATGTGCACACAATGCCTTTTCTGGTAGATTTCAGCTGCTACTGTTTTGTTATATATGGAATTTAAAATAAAAGGCTGTGAAAGACTTCCTAAAAGATGACAGAAAACTCGCTTCAACGTTTTCTGTTTTAAAAACGATGCCCGTACGTCAGCGTGTACTGAAGCATATGGGCACACGAAAAGTGTTTCACACGTGGGCACACTCTATAACCCACATGACAAAATGCTAAATAAACGGTAAAAAGAAAGAGCATATGCACTGCATATGGACCTTTTTAAACACCTAGGAAGCCTTTTCAGGTGTTTTTTGTTAATTATTTAAATTTACTGAAATAATGACTTTTTTGTTTTCATTGGCTGTAAGCCATAATCATCAACAACTAATTTAGTGATAAATCCAAAACTGAAATTTACTTATGACTATGTGTCCTTCAATCTATATATAAACCTACAAGATGACACAAAATCCAATATAAAAACCATTTATTTAAGTAGAATAAAAATTACATACAGACAAAATTACATAGAGGACAAATGCCCAGAACATGGACGTTTGAGGGTAGGCAGGAAAATAATTAAATAAACAGGAGACACCATACATAATAATAGGCAGGAGTCAGAATATGCCAATCCTATATGGTTAGTAGTCAAATATAATTACTTAAAGTGCATAGTGCAATAAATATTCCCCCAAGTGGGTACATATATACAAAATATATACTCATAGAGTGAACCATATATATTAGTAGTAAATAGACCAATAGGATAGGAATAGCCACTGAATCACAGAGGTGTGTCACAATGTAATGAATAAACTAACTGTCAGTCCCTCAGGGTCCACACAGATCCGACGCGCGTTTCGCCGATGTTATTTCTTTTAACACTGGCTGTAATCTTAATCTGCCTTATGTGTTTCTGACATGTACTGGACACTGACAATTGTATAAATATTGTGCATGCTGTTACTATACAACTTTACCATAAAGATTTATATACTTACATTTGGTAATGGAAGCAATAGATCGCATCCATTTAATAGTACAGCTAAAATGGAGTTTCTGCAGGTTTTGTTGGATTATTCCAGATTCTGGTCTAATATCTGATATCTGGACTGCAGCTCTATCTTAGCGTCTGTGTGGATAGAGTATGATGACTATGAGATAGATGGTCCCCGTCTTGGGTGGTGTTCGGTAGGAGCTGTCTGCCTCTACATTTTAGGCAATATCCTCTCTCATCATCAATACTTGTGAAACATCCCAATCTATGGAAACAGAAAGAATAGACATTAGTGGACAGAAAAAGGCAGGAATATCAGTTATTAGAAGGAAGGACATGGATTAAGTGTGAATGTTAGATCTTAGTTTACAGTGATCTCTTGGTATTAGATTATAAATTGTATTATTGTATGTCACTTCTGATAATGGACTTTTATGGCCTGTAAGCCCATTAGATAGCTGTCATTAGGTAGCTGTCAGTTGATCATTGGTACGGCCAACAGTTATGTCTCCTTATTCCCAAGCACAGGAATGTTTGACTCTGTTGAGTCTTCACGTGAGTGAGAAGGTGCCTCAGGCCACGACTTATCTCCGCAATGAACTAAAGGATCGGCCAATGAAATTCCAGCAGCCATATTCTTTTTTCCCACAACATCATCCTTTAGTCTGAATGTCCCAAAAACATTAGACTCTCAGTCAATCTCATCAATATCTGCACATTTGGTCAAACTTAAACTAATGTGTATGGGGCCATTAGTTTACAGATATGTGGTAGAAGCGTATAAATGCAGGGTACAGGTGGGAAAAGGGAGTATTTTTTTTTTAAACAAAATGTTCTCAACATACTCTTCCTCCTACACTGCAGTAAGCCAATGGTTGGTATCTTTATTTGCTCTTCTGGCAGAGTTTACATTACACAACTCTATATTAGGCTATACATTCTGTTATAGGGTGGATCTTTCAAACTGTATGGAAGGTTGAACAGCACGGACAGTTGGCGATAGTGCAGTAGAGTGGATCTTTCTGAGTGGCATGTGAAAAACAGGGTAGCAGGGTATGGAAGACAACAGATAGACAAGCAGAGCAGGAAGCAGAAGATGAAGCAGAGATAGGTGTGTGGATACACACGGTAAAAGTAGATGTATAGGCAAATTGGTAACTTACTTGCAAAGATGTGGATACTTACATGGACAGCTGAGATGTATATGCAAATTAATATTTTCTAACAGGGATGCAGTAAGTCAGGGGAAAAATAGACATATACAGTACATGCAATCTCCTATCTTCCAGCAGGGAAACCCGTCGCAGACTAACACGGGAGAAGGAAGCAATGCTCGGTGCTGGAGCCACGGCAGGGGAGAGACATATTCACATGTGTTTAGACATATCCTCTGCCTGTAGAAGTCACAATTTCCCCCATATTTATAGCCTTTGAAAACACAAATAGGCCTGGATCAGGATCTTTACAAGAGGTGCATCCGTGATGATGTTCTGTGAATGTGGATAATTGAAATGGCTTGTTAGTACAGAAATAAACGTAATCCTATATGAAAGAGGTTATTATAACTTTATGGATATTATTACATTTTTGCACTTACATGTGAAATTCATTACAAAATAATGTAAGAAAACCAAATATTTCCTTTTGCTCACTTCTTATTTTGTTTAATACTGTAATCTTAATCTGCCATCCTTTCTAATGCTATGGGTATATTAAACATTGTTTCTGTAGAATATGTGTTTCCTGACATGCACTGGACACTGACTATTGGATAAATGTGTATATTGTTACTATACAATTTAAAGAACATATGTGATAACGGAAGCAATAAATCTCATCTTGGGTGGTGTTTTGAATGAGAAGTCTGCCCTTACATTTACAGCAAAATGCCCTCTCTTCACTTGATTTTTGTGAAACGCCCGACTCTATAGAAGCAGAAAAAACAGGGATTAGCGTACAAGAAAGGGTAGGAATTTCAGTTATTAGAGGAAGGGAATGGATTATTCATGGAAAATTAGATGTCAGTCTTCAATGATCTCCTGATATCATATTAGTTGTAGTTTCTTTGTGATAATAAAAAAAATAAAATATCTCCTTACCTGTACGTAGTTGTATGTGTAGTTGATGTCATACTCGTGATACATGATCACTGGTGGTAATTCAGGGTGAGCATAGATGACAATTTCAGTATAGAATTTAAAAAAAAAAAAAGTGGCACTCTCACCGCCGCGATGCCCAGGACAGTAGCGGGAGGGGCCTGGGATCAGGAGAGCCGAAGAGCAAAGCAGGAGCCGCACTGCAGTGTCACACTCAGCAGACAGGGCCGTACGTCTGCTAAAAGTGACGTCACATCGCACCCTGCACTGCAGTCTCCCGTTTTAGGAGCGCGTCTGTACTGTACAGGTAGTGTAATATTTGTGGGTGTTTGTATGAATTTGATGAATTTGTGTGTATATGCTGCCTGCGTGTGTGTGTGTGTGTTTGTGTGTGTATATATTATGCCTGTGTGTGTGTGTATATGCCTGTGTGTGTGTGTATATGCCTGTGTGTATATGCTGCCTGCATATGCGTGTGTATAAATGCCTGTGTGTATATGCTGCCTGCATAGGCGTGTGTGTGTGTATATATGCCTGTGTGTTTGTGTATATGCCTGTGTGTGTATATGCCTGTGTGTGTGTGTGTATATGCCTGTGTGTATTTATATATGCCTGTGTGTGTGTATATATATGCCTATGTGTGACTCGCCCCCTGGGCCGTGGGGTGCCCGGAACCGGGCTTCTGTACGATGCTGGGGGTACGATGCTGGGGGTAGTAGTGGCAACCCGATCCCGTGGCTCAGGGTGGTCAGACCAAATTGTGGCAGTCTATTTATCAGTGTTTGGAATGTCTGACTACGCCACCCGTGGATTGCGGTCAGGGATAACCGCCGCTGCAGGGCAGGCCACTGGGACTGGTGTTGGTGTGCAGCACAGAGGTAGAATGACTCCCCACGGGAGGAGTGTAGCCCCAGGGTAGTGTAGATGGATGTTGGGGGTGATAGTTCCGTCCGCGACGGTCAGAAGGCAGAGTCCGCTTAAACAGTTCAGGGTCTTTATTATAACAGATGGTAATGACCGAACAACAGTACCGGCTAGAAGGGGGCCTGGATGTCTGAGAACACTCGGGAAGCCCCTCTGGTCAGGGTGAGGGTGTAGGCCTACCGTGCTCTCTAAGCTCTTTCTATTTCCCCCTTTAGTGGTAAAATAGCCCACGTCCCTGAGCGTGCCGTGTATTCTCACCCATATGGCTTGCAACTTGGGCTCCTTTTACCTCTGGCCTCTCTTGGCTTTGCTGGTCCCTTCTGTTGTGGCGGAGCCTCCGGGCTTCTTAGGCCAAAGGACATGAAATCCCTTGCAGATTGGTTCTCTGCTGCTGGACTTAGAGTCTTTACAGCCTCGGACCCCATGTCCGGTAGATTATTCTCCCTTTCTGCCAGGACAGGCTCTCGGCGCCGTACGTCCCTGGCTCATGGCTTCTCCACTGCCTCACGACCTCCTCAGCTACAGCTGAACTGTCCCTCCTTCTCTGGGACTTGTCTCACTCCTGAGCTAGGTCGTCCAGTTCTCTCTAACCCTGCCCCAGTTCCAGCTTTTATAGGGGCAGCCAGCTCCCCCTACTGGCCTGGGACAGGAGGTGCTGTATGCTAATTGTCCCTAACCAGGGAACCTCCCTCCTGCTCTCAGACACAGCCTTTAATATTTGTGGCATCCAGGCCTGGGGTGACACATTCCCCCCTAGTAAAATTTAGTACTCCGGGACTAAGCCTTTTTGGCCAAAAACAACCGGGTAACATATGCCCGACCATAAACACAACATTAATACATGGCAACAAACAAAACACAATTGAGTTCTTTAGGTCACAGTGTGGTCTGTGACCGGATGTCCATATCAACAACAAAAGGAGAGGGTCACAGTATGATCTGTGACCGGGTGTCCATTTCACCAACACAAGGGGAGCCTTAACCAGGTGGGGGTCTGTCCTTGCCCCGAGTCCTTGACAGTCTTTATTCCTTCTTTTGCTTAAGCTCCGAACATATTTTACAAGAAAGTCTCGGTTACTCAAAGTTCATAACCTGTGAGTCCATATAGTTAGCTGAAAGAAACTGTAACACATAATTACTGGTCATGCAATTAACTGTTTAACCATTTGACAATTATTTACAAGGGTTATTTACAGCTCTTTACACACCCTATATTTTCCAGCGAGCGGGTATCTGCCCCCTAGTGCTCCGGGTTGACCTACGTAACCCACTGTCTGGTGGTGGTCTAACCTGACTTTCCCCACTAGCATTAAGGGTACAGCTACTAGCTGGGTTCACAGGCAGGGCAGGCAGCTGTCTGCGGGTCCTTTGGTTTACCGCAGGCATGGCAGGCTCACTGTCAGCAGAGGGTTGACACTCCTGGGCTGCTGGCATGGGTTCTTCGGCCTCTGGGGCTGCTTGTTCCTCTGATTCTTCCTGCTCTCCTGTAGGTTGCTGCTGGGTTGGTTGAAGGAAGTGTAGGACGGGTACCACTATTGCGTCGTTTATCCGAGTCCAGGACCGGGGGAACTCTCCGAGAACGGAGCTGACCATTTCTTCCTTGTCCACTGCGGGCTCAAGGTCATCTTGATCTTCACTTGGACTCTGCAGTTGCTCGGGGCACCGTTTTAGGTGGTCTCTGGAGACGGTGCTAGTGGTTTCTCCTCCATCCTTGGTAATTACACATACCTTCGGGTTGTTGTGGTCGGACGGCAATACTGTGTACGGGTCTCTCTCCTACTGGTCATCTAGCTTGTGAAGCTTTCTCTTCCGCTTCAGGACCTGCTCGCCAGGTTCCAGGGGACCAGCAGGGGCATGTTGGTTGAAGAGCCTCTCTTGCTTTTCTCTTGCTTGAGCCAGGCTCCTCTCCACGCTCTCTTGTACCTTTTTGTACTGTAGCCGCCGTTCCGTATCCTAGTCCGCGTCTGGGGAGGTGTCCTCGGGTGTCAGGACTCCCATATCCAGGTCTATCGGCAGCTTACCTGGTCGTGCTCGCATCAGGTAAGCCGGGGTGCAATTTGTAGCATTCACCGGGATATGGTTGTATAAGTCTATCAGGTCCGGCAGTTTTTCCGGCCACAGGCTGCGTTCCTCCAGGGGCAACGTTTTGAGGAGATCAATGACGATATTATTCATTTTCTCACACAGCCCGCTGGTTTGCGGGTGGTAAGGCGTTATCCGAATCTTCTTACAGCCGTAGAGGTTGCAGAACTCCTGGAAGACTTCAGCCTCAAACGCTGGACCTTGATCTGTCAAGACCTGTTCCGGATACCCGTGTGGACGGCAGAAGTGTTGTTGGAAGGCTCTGGCCGCTGTTTGGGCTGTCAAGTCTTTAACGGGAACCACCACCAGGAACCAGGAATAGTGGTCCACTATTGTCAGGGCACAGACGTAGCCCGACCGGCTTGGAGCCAATTTCACATGGTCCAGAGCTACCAGCTCAAGAGGCTGCCTGGTGACGATGGGCCTCAAGGGTGTCTTCTGGCTGGTACGGTCCTTCCTTCTGAGGTTACATGGGCCACAGTCCCTGCACCACTTCTCTATGGCCCCTCTCATACCGACCCAGAAGAACCGCTCTCTCAGTAGGAACTCCAGTTTCTTCCACCCAAAGTGTCCCGCTCTGTCATGGTAGGCCTCCAGAACCATTGCTGCATCTTGTCTTGGGACCACTACCTGCCAGGTCAGCTCATGCGTCCGGTGGTTGACAAGCCTTCTGCACAGCTTACCTTAGTAGAGGAATAGCCTGCTTTTCTCCTTCCATAACTGCTTGGCTTCCTCTGGAGCGTCCGGGCCAGGGCTAGCGTCTGCCTAGGTCAACAGGTCTTTCACCAGGCGAATTGCAGGGTCACTATCTTGCGTTTCAGCCCAGCCGTGGTGGGGTAAGGGATTGAACATGATGGTGGCTAGGTCTTTGTCTCTTACCCGGTGAGAATACTGAGTGGCCCCATACCGGTGGAACGCAGGGAGCTCTACTTCCTCCAGCTCTTCTGAGTCTTCTTCTCCTTCGGGTAGGTGGGGCATTCTTGATAGGGCGTCTGCATTGGCGTTGGTTCTGCCCGCCCGGTATTTGATTGTGAAGTCATAATTTGATAGCCAGGCCATTCACCGCTGTTCTAGGGCACCAAGTCTTGCATTGTCCAGGTGTGTCAACGGGTTGTTGTCCGTGTACACAGTGAACTTTGCGGAGGCCAGGTAATGTTTAAACCGTTCTGTGACGGCCCACACCACTGCCAAGAATTCTAGCTTAAAGGAGCTGTAATTCTCCGGGTTTCTTTCAGTGGGCCTCAGCTTCCGGCTGGCGTCGCGATCACCCTTTCTCTGCCCTGTTGGTTCTGTGACAGTACGGCTCCCAGCCCCACATTACTGGCGTCTGAGTGGAGAACAAAAGGCTGGCCATAATTGGGATAGGCCAGGATCTCATCCCCCGTGAGGGCCATCTTCAGCTAGCAGAAGGACTCCTCTTCCGGCTTGTCCCACTTGAAGGGTGGCTTGTGACTTCTGGATTTAGACTGACCTATCAGGAGGTCCTGCATTGGAGCTGTCATCTTTGTGAACCCGGGGATGAACCTTCGGTAGTAGCCTACCAACCCGAGGAATTGCCTCACTTCTTTGATGTTAGAGGGGCTTGGCCAGCTCTTGATTACTGTAACCTTGTCGGGGTCGGGGGCTACTCCCTCTGCACTCACCACGTGTCCTAGGTACTGTACCTTCGGTTTCAACAGGTGACACTTTGAGGGCTTCACCTTCAGGCCAAAGCCTGCCAGGGATTCGAACACCTCTGCCAGGTGTTTCAGATGGTCCTCGTAGGTCTTTGAATATACAATCACGTCGTCCAAGTAAAGTAAGACCGTCTCAAAGTTTCGGTGCCCTAGACAGCATTCCATCAGCCTCTGGAAGGTCCCGGGTGCGTTGCAGAGCCCGAATGGCATACAGTTGAATTCACTTAATCCCATCGGGGTGGTGAAGGCGGTCTTCTCCTTGTCAGCCTCTGTCACAGGAACCTGCCAGTACCCGCTAGTAAGATCCAAAGTAGAGAAGAAGTTAGCTGATTTTAGTGCGGCTAAAGACTCCTCTATTCTAGGCAACGGGTATGCGTCATTATGGGTGATACGATTGACTTGTCTATAGTCCACGCACATTCTCATAGTACTGTCTTTCTTTTTCACCAGAACCAAGGGGGCTGCACAGGGTCTACAGCTGTCTCTAATGACCCCGACTTCTTTCATTTCTCTCAGCATGCCCTTTGCGTTCTGATAGTGTGCGGGGGGTACAGGTCTGTATCTCTCTTTTATTGGTGGGTGGTTCCCCGTGTGGATGTGGTGTTCTACCCCTTTCACTCTGCCGAAGTCTAGCGGGTGCTTACTAAAGATTCTCTCGTACTCCTGAACCACCCGGTAGACTCCTTGTTTTTGGTGCAAGGGAGTGGAGTCAGCACCCACGTGGAGTTTCTGGCACCAGTCCTCCTTGGGTTTCTGGGAGCCATTACCCTCCGCCTGGGGAGATGGAGGCAAGGGTTCCACGGCCCTGACAGCATTGTGTTCAACAGTATACAATTTGGCTAGTGTAGCGTAAAGGGGCAAGTGTACTTCCCTTTCTCCAATGTTTAAGATCCGGACAGGCACCCTTCCATGGCGGACATCAACCACCCCCCGGGCTGTCAAAATGGTGGGCCTGCTGTCTGAGTACACGGGTTCTACCATGGCTTGGTAGTCTCTCCCTCTTAACCCGATTGCAGTCCGACACCAGATCATCATTTCACTTTTGGGAGGCATGGCAATGGGGAACGGGTCGCTCATCCTCACGCTACCGATCTCACCACCACACAGTTCTACCTGTTGCCGTCTCATCAGGGCTCTTATCTCCTTCTGGAGGACCCTCTGTTGGCTGGAGCTCGCATTCATCGCCACCTGCTGCAAAATTACAATTACTTCTGAAAGACAATTTTCAATCACGTTAGTACCCAAGGTTATTTTAGGGTGACTTTCTCGACGGTCAATGTCCACAATGATCACTCCCTGTGCCGGCAGTTCAACTTTACCAATCTTAATGGTCATCTCTCTGAACCCCACCTGCGGCACGGGCTGGCCATTGCTGGCGATGATGCTCAAGTCATTGTCTGGATAGCGGGTTATGTCAGTGTCACTCCAATACTGTTTAAAAAGTACATAGGGGATGGTAGTTACTTGTGACCCGGTATCCAGCAGTGCACTCATGGGGATACCGTCCAGCACTACGGGTAAAACTGGGCGTCCCCCCACGTACTTATCACGCCAATTAGATGGGCCTGATGACCTTATGCCTGGAGGTTGGCCCTCTGCCCCAGGTCGGACCCGTTTAAAGTACAGTACCTGGCTATGTGTCCCGGCTGGCTGCAACGGCGGCAAATCGGCTGTCCATCCTTAGTGTAACGGTCGGTGGGCCTCCCTCTGAACGACGGGATCCTCCTCTGTCGACGCCACGGGACATCCTCCGGACTGGAAGCCAGCTTGATTGGTCCTGACGGGTCCATCTGTAACGACTGTACGGTCCTGGTCAATGCAGCAACACTCTTTGTTAGTTCTTGGACCTGATGGTGCAGGTTTGCAGGTGGGGATGGGTTTAGGGCCTGCGCATCAGCCCCCACAAGGTCTGCGGGGTAAGGCGCCGCCCCCTGGTGGTAAGTGATGGCAGAGCGCCGGGAAGCTACAGCGCCACCAAGTGTGGGTTCTCGGAGCACCCGGATGGCCTTATCTTTGATCTGTGCAAAAGTTAAATCGGGGTTCTGTAGGGCCATGAGGCGCAGCTGGGTTCTGTGGGCGCTGGACAGCAGACCTTCTATGAACTGATCAGTCAACAGTTTATCTGTATCCTGCACGCTGCCAGGGTCAGCTTGCTTAATTGCCCCCAAGGCTTCCTGTAAATTTAGGGCATAATCTCTGATGCTATCTTGAGCTCGCTGCTTACATCCATAGAACCGCATTTTGATTTCTGCTGAGGTACGGGTATCAAAGGTGTCCCGTAGATGGGTCAGAACCCCCCTTACAGTCCTTTTCTCCTCAGCTGTCCAAGACTTTACCTCCCGCTGGGCCGCACCTGTTAACTGCCCTATCAGTATGCTTACTTTCTGTTCTTCCGTCAGGGGATGAACTTTGAACAAGCTATACAGCCTTCCTTTAAAGTCGCCCAAGGTATGCGACTCGCCGGCATACTGTGGCAGCCAGGCCGCTCCGGGGATATAGGGCAAGGAAAACGGCATCACAGCTGCAGCGGCTACGCTGGTGGTAGAGGGTCCCTCCGCGTTCGACATCTTCCTCCCCCCTAGTTAACCGTCGCCTACCTTCCGGCGATCCTCTTCTGTAGGCCGCGGCTCTGCTCGCGATGCTCTGGGCGATGATCTTGCGTTGCTCTGTGATGACGTCAGCGTCCGCTGGATCTCCTTCCAGGACCTTGCGCAGTGTCTCAGCGTAGGGCGGGGCTTCATTTCTCTCGCGTTTTTGGACGTCCACCCCCTCTTCTTCCCGCGCAGCGTCCCGAAGATGGCGCCCGATGGCGGGAACTGGCCCCGAATGGCGGGAAACTTCACTCAGGTAAGTATAAAGTCTTTTTCAGCCACGCAATACCCGTTTGTGGCGGGTTGGTCACAATCCTGCCGACTACGCCAAAGCTGACTCACCCCCTGGGCCGTGGGGTACCCGGAATCGGGCTTCTGTATGATGCTGGGGGTAGTAGTGGCAACCCGATCCCGTGGCTCACGGTGGTCAGACCAAATTGTGGCAGTCTATTTATCAGTGTTTGGAATGTCCGACTACGCCACCCGTGGATTGCGGTCAGGGATAACCGCCGCTGCAGGGCAGGCCACTGGGACTGGTGTTGGTGTGCAGCACAGAGGTAGAATGACTCCCCACGGGAGGAGTGTAGCCCCAGGGTAGTGTAGATGGATGTTGGGGGTTATAGTTCCGTCCGTGACGGTCAGAAGGTAGAGACCGCTTAAACAGTTCAGGGTCTTTATTATAACAGATGGTAATGACCCAACAACAGTACCGGCTAGAAGGGGGCCTGGATGTCTGAGAACACTCGGGAAGCCCCTCTGGTCAGGGTGAGGGTGTAGGCCTACCGTGCTCTCTAAGCTCTTTCTGACTATTTCCCCCTTTAGTGGTAAAATAGCCCACGTCCCTGAGCGTGCCGTGTATTCTCACCCGTATGGCTTGCAACTTGGGCTCCTTTTACCTCTGGCCTCTCTTGGCTTTGCTGGTCCCTTCTGTTGTGGCGGAGCCTCCGGGCTTCTTAGGCCAAAGGACATGAAATCCCTTGCGGATTGGTTCTCTGCTGCTGGACTTAGAGTCTTTACAGCCTCGGACCCCAATATCCGGTAGATTATTCTCCCTTTCTGCCAGGACAGGCTCTCGGCGCCGTACATCACTGGCTCGTGGCTTCTCCACTGCCTCACGACCTCCTCAGCTACAGCTGAACTGTCCCTCCTTCTCTGGGACTTGTCTCACTCCTGAGTTAGGTCGTCCAGTTCTCTCTAACCCTGCCCCCAGTTCCAGCTTTTATAGGGGCAGCCAGCTCCCCTTACTGGCCTGGGACAGGAGGTGCTGTATGCTAATTGTCCCTAACCAGGGAACCTCCCTCCTGCTCTCAGACACAGCCTTTAATATTTGTGGCATCCAGGCCTGGGGTGACACATGTGTGTATATGCCTGCATGTGTGTGTATATATGCCTGCATATGTGTGTGTGTGTGTGTGGTGTGTTTATGCCTGCATGTGTGTGTGGTGTGTTTATGCCTGCATGTGTGTGTGTACAGTACAGACCAAAAGTTTGGACACACCTTCTCATTTAAAGATTTTTCTGTATTTTCATGACTATGAAAATTGTACATTCACACTGAAGGCATCAAAACTATGAATTAACACATGTGGAATTATATACTTAACAAAAAAGTGTGAAACAACCGAAAATATGTCTTATATTCTAGGTTCTTCAAAGTAGCCACCTTTTGCTTTGATGACTGCTTTGTACACTCTTGGCATTCTCTTGATGAGCTTCAAGAGGTAGTCACCGGAAATGGTCTTCCAACAATCTTGAAGGAGTTCCCAGAGATGCTTAGCACTTGCTGCCCCTTTTGCCTTCACTCTGCGGTCCAGCTCACCCCAAACCATCTCGATATGGTTCAGGTCTGGTGACTGTGGAGGCCAGGTCATCTGGCGTAGCACCCCATTACTCTCCTTCTTGGTCAAATAGCCCTTACACAGCCTGGAGGTGTGTTTGAGGTCATTGTCCTGTTGAAAATAAATGATGGTCCAACTAAACACAAACCGGATGGAATAGCATGCCGCTACAAGATGCTGTGGTAGCCATGCTGGTTCAGTATGCCTTCAATTTTGAATAAATCCCCAACAGAGTCACCAACAAAGCACCCCCACACCATCACACCTCCTCCATGCTTCATGGTGGGAACCAGGCATGTAGAGTCCATCCGTTCACCTTTTCTGCATCTCACAAAGACACCGTGGTTGGAACCAAAGATCTCAAATATGGACTCATATGTGTTCTTTAGCCCAAACAAGTCTCTTCTGCTTGTTGCCTGTTCTTAGCAGTGGTTTCCTAGCAGCTATTTTACCATGAAGGCCTGCTGCACAAAGTCTCCTCTTAACAGTTGTTGTAGAGATGTGTCTGATGTTAGAACTCCGTGTGGCATTGACCCGGTCTCTAATCTGAGCTGCTGTTAACCTGCGATTTCTGAGGCTGGTGACTCGGATAAACTTATCCTCAGAAGCACAGGTGACTCTTGGTCTGCCTTTCCTTGGGCGGTCCTCATGTGAGCCAGTTTCTTTGTAGCGCTTGATGGTTTTTGCAACTGCACTTGGGGACACTTTCAAAGTTTCCCAATTTTTCTGACTGACTGACCTTCAATTCTTAAAGTAATGATGGCCACTCGTTTTTCTTTACTTAGCTGCTTTTTACTTGCCATACTACAAATTCTAACAGTCTATTCAGTAGGACTATTAGCTGTGTATCTACCAGACTTCTGCACAACACAACTGATGGTCCCAACCCCATTTATAGGGCAAGAAATCCCACTTATTAAACCTGACAGGGCACACCTGTGAAGTGAAAACCATTTCCGGTGACTACCTCTTGAAGCTCATCAAGAGAATGCCAAGAGTGTGCAAAGCAGTCATCAAAGCAAAAGGTGACTACTTTGAAGAACCTAGAATATAAGACATATTTTCAGTTGTTTCACACTTTTTTGTTAAGTATATAATTCCACATGTGTTAATTCATAGTTTTGATGCCTTCAGTGTGAATGTACAATTTTCATAGTCATGAAAATACAGAAAAATCTTTAAATGAGAAGGTGTGTCCAAACTTTTGGTCTGTACTGTATGTGTGTGGTGTGTATATGCCTGCATGCATGCGTGTGTGTGTGTAGTGTGTATAGGCCTGCGTGTGTTTGTGTGTATGTATTTGAGTGCCTGCATGTCTACGTGTGTATATGTGACTTCACACATGTGTGCGTGCTTCCCTGCGTGTCTGCATTTTTGTGTGTGATTGTCTGAGTGTGTCTGTGCATGACTGCGCGTCCATTTCTGTGTGTGCTTGCCTGTATGTGTACGTGTCCCCATTTCTGTGAGTATGTGTATCTGCGTGTGTATATTAGGGCTCTTTCACATGTCCTGATATTTACGGGACTGGAGATATCCGTGTCCACCTGTGTGTCATCCGTGTGACACATACCGGCGCTTGGGAATCAGTGTACAGTTAGCGCTGTTCCCAAGAGCCGGGTGCTGAGCTCTGCCCTCATCATAGATCCCTGCCGGTGCTGCGATCAGCAGCAGCAGGGTCAATGATGAGAGTAGTAGTCTATTCCCGCCGTGTCCAACTGTAAAAATAGGAATAAAATAAAAAAATCCTTATACTCACCTCTCCTAAGTGTCACCCGCTGTAATCCGTGCGAGTGCTCACGCTGAGGGGAATGACTCCTGCAGCGAGCGGGCCCCAGAGCTGCGCTCGGTGATTTGACAGAGCACCGCTTGTTGAGCACAGCTCTGGGGTCCACTCACTGCAGGAGTTATTCTCCTCGGCGTGAGCGCTCGCACGGATTACAGCGGGTGACACTTAGGAGAGGTGAGTATAAGTATTTTTTTATTTTATTCCTATTTTTACAGTTGGACACGGCGGGAGTAGACTACTACGCTCATCATTGACCCAGCTGCTGCTGATTGCAGCGCCGGAAGGGATCTATAATGAGGGCAGCGCTCAGCACCCGGTGCTTGGGAACAGCGCTAACTGTCATCAGTGTGCGGGACGTTTTGCGGGAGGTGCAGCAGGTAAAAAACAGACATGTCAGCGTGTTTTGCCCACGGACACCACATGGTCTGTCTGTGGAAAGTGGACACACACTGACGTGCACATTCATTTGAATGGGTCTGCGTGTACCAATGTCTCTGGTACGTGTGGAAACTGTCACCGCACGTACTGACGTGTGAAAGAGCCCTTAGTATGTGTCTGTGTGTACTGGTTTTCATGTGTGTAAGCGTGCTTCTGCATGTCTGTGTGCTCTTCCGAAGATTTATTATATTTGGGGAGAGATGGGAGAGAAATTTTAGGAGACATAATGGGGAGATGTGTGAAGAAACAGTATGGTGAACTAGGGGAGGGGTGGGAATGGGTGCGGGAACAGAATGGGGATGTATGAGGAAACAGTATGGAGAGTAGGGGAATAGTGTGAGGAGACAGTATGGAGGGAGAAAAGTGTGAGGTGACACAGCACAGAGACTAGGTAGTGTGGGGGAAGGTATAGAGATGCGGCAGTATAGGGGAAACAGTGTGAGGGCACAGAAAGGAGGTAACAGTATGCTGAGGAGGGGGAGAGTGATGTAGGGGCACAGTATAGAGACTGGGCCATATAGGGGGGACACAGTGTGAGAGGACAGTGTGAAGAGGGGGCCCAGTATGGTAAGGAGAGGACAGTGTGGAGAGCAGGTACCATAAGAGGGGTAGAGTGTATGTCATGTTTTTTGTGCAGGGAGCATTGTAAGAGTTAGGTTTATTCAGGGGCTCAGTGTAGATATTTTTATTCAGGAGCATTATAATGACTCTGCTATCTTTAAGGGCATCGTGTCGGGATGTGCTGCAGAATACCAGAGAAGATGGAAGTCTGCAGAGACGAGCTGTGGATGAGAAAAGTCATCAAGGGGTCTGGACAAGATGGAGACGAAAAGAAAGCGAATGACTCTAATCAGAGAAGACGTCTCAGGTAAGATACCTGGATGTAAATGTTCATTTGTGATCCTGCCTGTGTCTCATCAGTACTGTGGTTCCTGTATGGTCCGCAGTCTGATGATGACTGATAACAACTCCCAGTATCTCTATTGTTAATTACATACTGAGAGTTGTAGGTTTATTCGATACAAAGATATATGGGTCTGACCTGACATTACAATTGATGGTGGTTCAGATGATGTATTCATGTACTGATGTGTTTGTGCGCTTCTGCGTGTTTGTGCGCGTCTGCGTGTTTGTGCGCATCTGCGTATCTGGAATAATATGTATTTTTGTAAGATGCGTGTATGTAACTGTACATTGTGGTGTGTAATAACATTCATATGCTTGAGGCACCTTTACTAAATCTATTAGGTATCTTCCACATGTGTTAGGGAATTCCATTTGTCTTTCCACATTTAGGAACAGACAAGTGAAATTTGCTAACCCTGACATAACTGTCACCATAGGGATGTGCTTGTATGGAAGCGGGTTCAGGAGCTGAGCCTGCTCCATACCGGGCAGATGTCGGCTGTGTTACATAGCCAGCGTCTGCATGTAACAGCAGTGATCAGAGCTCGCCTTGATTGCTGCTGTTTTGAGTATTTAAGTGCCCTTGTCAATCACTGACAGCGGCATTTAGATACCACAATGGCCGGTGCATGCAGTCACCTGTTCCCTTCAGCCCCCTGTGACGCAGTTGCAGGTTGCTGTTCGGTTGCCAGTAGTGCTGAGTGAGCGTGGTCAGATAAGAGACATTACAGTCACCGCGAACTACAAAGTGAGCGTGCTGCAATAACGTCCGACACCTTGATTGTGACACCTCCATGGAGCCCAACCTCAGGCTGAGCTTCATTGAATGACTAACATGGCAGCAGCACCTGGAAACTAGTGCTGAGCGAGCGTGGTCGGATAAGGTGTGATCCCAGCATGCTCGGGTGTTATCTGAGTATCTTGTAGTGCTCTGCTAATATGCTTGAGTCCCCGGGGTAGCATGTTTTGCGGCGGTAGACAGCAGCAACACATGCAGGGATTACCTAACAAACAGGCAATTCCTGCAGGTGTTGCGTCTGTCTATCGCCGCAAAACATGCTACCCCGGGGACTCGAGCATATTAGCAGAGCACTACAAGATACTCAGACAACACCCGAGCATGCTGGGATCACACCTTATCCGACCACGCTCGCTCGGCACTAGTTGCCAGGTGCTGCTGCCATGTTAGTCATTCAATGAAGCTCAGCCTGAGGTTGGGCTCCATGGAAGAATCACAATCAAGGTGCCAGACGTTATTGCAGCACGCTCACTTTGTAGTTTGCGGTGACTGTAATGTCTCCCTCCTTGCACCGACCCAATAACAGGAAGCGAGTGGCGACAGGGAGAATAAAATCTAATTTTCTCCGTGTAGCCAACGCTTTTCTAATAAGCCGTCTAACCAGGCTTTAAACCCTATTTACCTTGCAGGTTACCCCTATATCTGCAGATAAATAGCGTTTTTCAAGGTGATAAGTTACCATTAAAGGGACTCTGGCAGTACAGAATGACTGTTCGAACAAAGTCCTGCCGCTTGGTGCTCCACAGCGTGGCTAACCATGCAACTATAGTGCATTATAGAAAATTATAACAAGTAATAAAACCGTTTATGGTGGGCTGTAGTGTGGGCCCCTAGTGTCAGTTCCCCTGGTGGGCCCTAGGCACCCCAGTCCGACCCTGGATAAAAAGATACTTTACATCACATGTGCCAACCTGCTAGGCCATAATATAGGGAAGGCTCAAGATACATTTGCCCTGGAGCTTTAGAGATTTCCCCAACTATAGGACCTGAAGGATCTCCATCACTCAGGCTGAGTCTTCTGATTCATCAACCAAGTAATTTCTACTTACACCCCTGGCAGTCACTATTTATGTGTATTTTATCCACTGTTCACCTCCAAATCCCCCATAATTAAGGGAAAAGGGTCCCAGAAGCCGTTTCAATGATCCTATCCAGTTAAGAACTTACAGCCATGCATGTGGGGTTTCTCTTGTTTAGAAGCTATGAAAGTTTCAGTACCTTCTGTCAGGCCCTAAGAACCTGTTACTTCTATCAAAATGTCAAATTCTTACCATATTATTGTGATATCAAACTTACCTGCGGAGTCATACACTTTTCCAGACAGTTCAATAATGGAATATTGATCATCATCCTTACAGATGTTAGTATAGAATGCACATGTCCTCAGTCTTTTACTCCACTTTATTTGCATTTTGTACTCAAGAAGGTAAAGATGAGGAAAGAAGGAATAAAATACATATCTGTAATTCAATGATAAACACGGGAATATGCAGTCCCTTCTAGGACACTACAAAAGGGAGGTATAACTTGTGACTACTGGTCCTAAAGACTCCTTTAGGCACCAGGGCCGGGGGTGTCTGCTAACGCTGCACCTCTATGACTCTACATTTACATAGAGGAATAGTAAAGGTTATTGACGATTTATTACATAGACGTTTACATGAAGAGTTACAGATAGCAGAATATAGATGAGGATGTACAAACCGGGGGATTATAATATTTTACCAAGTTCTCAAACATGGTGCTGTTGTAGAGCTTGAACAGCCACGTCACCAACTCGTGTTTGGTCTTCTGGAAGTGCGGCACCCCAAGGGTCTGGTTGCCACAGCGGCATTGCCTCCCTCAAAAGAGGTAATGCCATGTCTGGAGGCAAGCAGGGGTTTCCTGGTCAGGAACATAATACATGTAACACTTCCTGGCTCTAGACCAGCAAGGGGAGGACCCTCCCCTTGGCAACTGGATCTGGAGGCGGGGTTAGTTTAGCTTAGTGCAGGGAGTTGAGTTTAGGACATCGAAGAGAGAGGAGCTAGGGACTGGAGCTTGAGATAGCTCGTCCTAGCCAGAATACACAGAGAGCCGGACACCGGAGTCCGAGGCTGTGGGGGATTCCAGACCCAGCAGCAGATACCGTAGGGCAGGAGATTGCAGGTCTCCTGGCCCCCATCAGACTCCCGGAGGCTCAGCAGCACCGAGGGACCAGTACCGCCAAGGAGGAGCGAGGCATCCACAAGGCCCGAGCTGCCAGCCATACAGGTGAGCACAGCACGTTACACTCAGGGACGTGGGCTACAACGCAGCTACAAGCAGAATAGCCAAAGAGTACAGAACGGCAGGCCTACAACTCCACCTGTCCAGGAGGACTCTATGCTTGCTCCCAGACTTACCGGACTCTTATCACTAGCCAGTACTCCAGTCCAGGCCTGTTTAAAGGGTCACCAGTAAAGACCCTGGGACTGCACTTCACAGACTCTATGGTTATTGCTGCACCGCGACACCCTGCACAACCACCATCATCCACACACACTGCCCTGAAGCTAACTCTTCCTGTGGGGAGTTATACCACCTTTGCTGCTATACCACCGGCTTCAGAGGACTGTTCCGCAGCGGCGGTCTCTATTAACCGCACTCCACAGGTGGCGTAGTCGGACATTATATAACCTATATACATCTACTACCCTTGGATTGACCACCTGGGTCACGGACCGGGTCACCGCCACTGTGACTACAACCCCCAGCATCTACCGGCCCGGCTCCGGGTACCCCACGGCCCAGGGGGCGCGTCAGAAGTCCTTCACATACGGAGATTCGGGGGATGTCATCTCCTCAATGAAGCAGCCTGGGATAGTACAAATAGGAAGAGAAGGGGGAGGAGACTGTAGGACAGGTGCCTACAATCAGTTACTCCCTGCTGCGAGTAGCACCTGCCTCGTGAGCTCCAGGACTTCCAGGAGGAGGCCCATAGTCTGCCTCTCTTTTCCCCAGGGAGAGGCAGGCTTACTGGGAGTCCGGCATGGCTTCCCAGCCTTCTGTCCCCCGGTCTATGCCGGTGGGGGACAAGGAGCCACAACAACCGGCCTAGGAGGGAGTGAGGAGATCGGGAAGGGTGAGGAAGAATGCACCCACCTACTCCAACCCCGAGACGGTTCATCGCCCGCCCAGAGAGGGAGACCGGGGCACCCCAGGCCCCAGGAACAAGAGCCCAGCAAGATCCTGGGGGGAGATGAGCTCCAGCGAGTCCACAAGTTCCTTCTCATCCCGTGTGGTCGCCATGCTGCGAGAATACGAGGACGCCGGCAAAGCACTAACCCAGCTGAAAGAGGAGCTGCGGGAGGCCCAGGTCCTGAAACCCTGGCGTACAACAAGGAAAGACCCGTGACCTCCCAGAGGTTTAAAGCCCTCAGAGACGAGGTGGTCAGATTAGTGCTCCTCCGGGAGGGGATTGAGAAAAGTGCAGGTCCCTTCCTGGAGAGGTTTAAGAACCACCGGCAGTTCTCAGAAATGAAGGGGTTAAACACCTCAGGAGAACCGCCAGCCGGCGTTCTTAGTGAAGAGGAGGGGGAGGATGAAGAGATGACTGGAGTCCCAGGTGCTGGAGCCAAGCAGGAGAGTGAGGGGCAGAGCCGGAGTTCAAGTGGTCTCCCTGCAGGGCAGAGGACTCCGACAGCAGAGGCTGGAGTGTCGGGGGAGGAAGATGAGGAGGAAGGAGGATTACTGAGGGAAATCCAACTGCTGGAGTCTCCTGTGGACCTGACGCGGTTTTCCTTCGGGGAGGATGAACCAGTAGAGGAGACAAAGAAGAGGAAGAAGAAGACCAGAGGAGCTGCTCAGGAGGTGGTGAGTTACAAGTATGTGTGGCACCCCAGGGGTCTGGTTTCCACAGTAACGGCAATGTTATGTCTGAGAGCAGGTGGGAGGTCTCTTGGTCAGGGATCCTGTGCATGCCACACCTCTTGCCCAGTCCTGGGAGGGGAAGAACTTCCCCTATATAAACCTAGGGCTGAGGCAGGGTTAGTGAGTAGAGAAGAAGTAGAGACAGAGAAGAGAAGCAGCATAGGAAGAAACAACAGGAGCTCTGTGGGAGCAGTGTTACAAGGAGTCAGGGGCTGGCAGCTGCAGAGCTCGCCATGACTGAGAAGATTTCTTACCGGACCCGGAGTCCGAGGCTGTGGGGACTAACTCCTACCCAGCAGCAGAATCCGTCAGGCAGGGGATTTCAGGTCCTCTGGCCAAGAAACCCGAAGGCACGGTCACACGCATGGGACCAGCACCGCCGTCGTGGAGCGGAAGCTACTAGAAGGCCCCGAGTCACCGGCCATACGGGTGAGCACCACACGGTACACTCAGGGACGTGGGCTACTTATACTCGCTTCTAGCAAGGTAGCCAGAAGAGTATCGTTAGTTTGGGAGGCCTACAACTCCGCCTGGCCAGGGGAGATCCCATCTGCTCAAGGACTGACCAGGCCCCAACCGCTAGCCAGTACTCCGGGAGGGTCTATCTTTGTCACCAGTAAAGACCCTGAACTACACCGCATCGTCTCTGAGTGGTTCCTGCTACCCCCATCATCCACGTCGGCTGCCCCGAGGCCATACCCCTCCCGTTGGGGGTTATACTATCACGCTGCACAATCCTACCACCGGCCTCAGCGGTCTGCCCTGCAGCAGCAGCTCCTTAGCTGTCCTCAACGGGTGGCGTAGTCGTCCAACATCTACCGCTAATACAGCGCCACTTAGTCTGACTCCCTGGGCACGGACCGGATCACCGCCACGAGACTACAACCCTCAAAAGATCCGGCTCCGGGTAAGCTCCCGCGTGCGCAACGCAGCGCGACACAGGGCCAGGGGTGCGTCATATGCACCAATGTCTGATGTTGCGCCTGCCACCTGCTATGTAAACCCCACCAAACCTAAAGGCATGGGCTCTGCAGTGGGTTCGAGGCAGAGGCAAGGTGGGGAGAGGAGAAGGACGTCCGGTGATGCTGCCATCTGTGCGGGGAACAGTGCAGGGGGCGAGGCTGTTGAGGCACTCACGGCGCCGGGCATAGGAAGTTCTGTGGAGTTTCCCTCCCTGCCCTCTGCGGCTAAGCCGGTTATCACCGGGGCCGGGGAGGCCGGGAGGGATGTTAAAAAAACATCTGTGAGGAATACTGGGCGCACTGCTGCGACAGGGGGACAGTGTGCCCCAGCGCCCAAAAAGGACACTAAGGCCCCAAAGTCTGTGGGTGTAGGGCGGGCTGCGGTGCCCAACAAACTCTCTGCCTAGAACAAGGAACAAAATGCTGCAGTAGGATGGCAGGGTGCTCCAGGAGAGGACCTGCAGAAAGCCAGCACCAACCAAAAGAAAACGGGTGTGGTGCTGCCGGGAAAGGAGTTTCTGGAAGTGCTCCCCTCCCCCGGCCCAGCAGGTGTGAGTCCAGAGACACCAGACACAAGGGAAGAATGAATGGATGTGACTGTGGAAGGTGCAGAGAACAGTGGAGTAAATGGTGGTAATGGGGTGACAAGTAAAGGGAATGAAAGTAGTGGTGCAGTGAATGATGGGAGTAGTGGTGGAGTGAATGATGGGAGTAGTGGTGCAGAAAATGGTGGGAGTAGTGGTGGAGTGAATGTTGGGAGTAGTGGGAATGGTGGGAGTAGTAGTGGATTGAATGATGGGAGTAGGGGTGCAGCAAATGGTGGGAGAAGTAGTGGAGTGAATGGTGGGAGTAATGGTGCAGCAAATGGTGGGAGTAGTGGTGCAGCAAATGGTGGGAGTAGAATTTGGTGAATGATGGGAGCAGCACTGGTGTTGGTGGGTGGGAAGTAGGCACCGGTCCCGCTTCAGCCCAAAGCTATTCAGGAGCTGTTGGTGCTGGGGGTAGTAGTGCACCCTTGTCTGGTGGCCCTGGGGATGGTGACTTAACAGCAACTCCTAGATGCTCTGAGGAGAGGGGAGAGCTCCATCACTGTAGAGGGGAGGGAGGTTGATCTATCTTTCTGGATAGAGAGACATGGTCTTTCAGCCTTCTGAGATAGAGGGGCAGAGGAGTAACCGTAGGAACATGGCCCGTCTCCAGTGGGTAAGCAAGGATGTCTGCCCTGATAGGTCGAAGGTGGTTGAGCTCCTGCTGGGGATGGGCTTTGCGGCATATGACATCTTTGCCTTGATCTATCCCTATGGGACCTCCTACTTTGATGTCAGCTTCGTGAGACCGGATGGCCTTGAGCTTTTCTGGTCTCGCCATGAGCTGGCTCGGAGTCGCCCAGAATGGCAGAGTTTCTTTCCCCTGGCAATAACCTGCTAAAATTCAGTCAGGAAGGTGACCGTTTTGACTAGTAACGAGTCGCTTTCCTGTATGACATTACGACCTGGGTAAGTCGATATGGAGAGGTCACCGATATTCCCCAAAAGAATCTCGATGACCATGGTATCTGGTCAGGGGCCTGGACCTTCATGGTGAAATTGAAGGTTTTGGGAAACACTGTTTCCCATATCCCCTCCTCAACCTTTTTGGGGAGGGATAGGATCTTGATTTTCTACCGGGGGCAGCCTAAAGTCTGTCACAGGTGCGGTAGCCCCACACACTTCAGTGCGCAGTGTACCACCCAGAAATGCGCACTGTGGGGACCTTGGTCATCTTGCTGCTGCCTGTGGCAGTATTAGGTGTAACTTGTGTGGTGACCTCGGTCACCCGTTCAGTCACTGTCTGCGTTCCTTCGCCAATGCTGTCCTGAAAGCGGTGAGTGCGGAACAGGCAAAGCCGAGACTAATCTTGCCGGTGAAGGGACCAGCAGAGGGGGGGAGGCAGGGAACCGGTGAGGAGCAAGCTGCCACCATCCAACATCAGGCGGCAGGAGCAGCTCCGTGGGGGACAGGGGCCAGGGAATAATGTAACTAAACTCTGACCCAGGTACTTCACTTGCAGCTGAGAATCCTAAAGACAGCGATCTGAGTGAGGAAGTCAAGAGACTTTAAAGGGAAGAGCTAGAGGACGCCCGTCTTCCCAGGAACCCTCATCTGGTGACAGTCTTGATGAGGGAGAGGGGGAGTGGTCACAGAAAAAGAAAAAGGGTAACAGGAAAACGGCCAGAGGTAGGAGGGGGACCAGGTATCGAGCTGCCTCTTTGGAGTGCGACCCCTCTGACTCTCTTGCCGTGATCCAGGCGCCATTGGAGGGTTCAGCCACACCCCCTCTGGTGGATCGCCCAACCGGTTCCGGGCTCTCCAGGACCTCCCTCTGGAGGGGGGGATGGGGACCCGGGGCCTTAGGTTGCGGACAAGGTGGTTGGCGCTCAGGAGATGGCTGGGTCATCCTCTCGGGGGGCAAATACAAAGCCCTCTGGGGGGGGGACTAACCCAGGACCACCAGACAAGGGCAAGAATGTATTTAAGGAGAGAATGGATGAGTCTGTTTGTCTTAAGCGCACTAAAAATGCGTCATTATTGGAGGAAGAGGTTGGGACTGTCAGTGGTGGGAAGAAAAAGGCTATCTAATTCAATCAATCATGATGGCGGCACCCACCCCGTTGACGCTGGCAACTATTAATGTTTTTAGCATAAAGTCAAATGCGACAAGGTACACGGCCTTTCATTTTCTCGGCCAACTTGACGCCGAGATTTTGTTTTTGCAGGAGACCAGGTTGACAGATATATCAACCTTGCATAAAGCAAGGCGGGAGTGGAGGCATGGGCCCTCCTACTGGTCCCTTGTGGCCGAGCAGTATAGCGGGTTGGCAGTCCTTTTTAAGACCGCAGCGGTTGAATGCAGACGAGTGATCGAATTAGAAATGGGGAGATGCTTGATCCTAGATGTCTCCATGGGGGAACAACAGCTTCGGGTCATTAAAATCTATGGTCCCCAGTTCAAGTGGGACTGCAAATGTCTCTTCCTGAAGATCAAACCTTTTTTATTTTCGAGTCGGCAGGTGGTCTTCGGAGGGGATTTCAACAATGTCACGAGATCCTGTGATAAAGGAGGTTCCGGAGACCAGCTGGCTTATGACTGCGTCGCGTTAAACAAGTGAGGCTCGCCTGGTGGATGTCCACATCCGGCACAACCGAGGCGACACGGGATTCACCTTTTTTAGAGGTAGTCAGTGCAGGTCTAGGATAGATAGGTTTTATTTGAAGGAGGAGGCCGTCTCTTCATCGGTGTCGGTTATGGAGGTGGAGTTCTCCGATCACTGTTTGATTATGTTTTCTCTGAATGTTACAGAGACTCCTCGGATGGGAAGAGGTTATTGGAAGCTGAATTCGTCACTCCTTGAGGAAGAAGCTGTAAGACGGTCTTTTGAGGAATTCCTTCAGAGCCAGGTACCATTGCTGGGCCTAAGTAACACTAAGTCAGAGAGGTGGGAGAAGTTCAAACATCGGATGGCGAGATTCTTCCGGCAGCTCTCGAACCTCAGAAGCCTGAACAGGGATCGCATGTATCAGAGCCTGAGGAGGAAACTAAAGCATCTTGTCTCGACTGGAGGTAGCCATGAGGAGATCTCCAGAGTGAAGTCCTTGCTGAAGAGGTGTCAGTACGATAGGCACTAGTGTTGAGCGAGCACTAAAATGCTCGGGTGCTCGAAGCTCGGGCCGAGCTCACCGTGATACTCGGGTGCGCGACCCGAGCAACGAACCCAATGTTAGTCTATGGGAGACCCGAGCATTTTTGCGGCGGCACCCCCGGCAGTCTGTAGAAAGCCTAAAAAGTGCTCAAAACGATAGTGACAGTGCTCAAATGACATGGGGACAGCATGGGGATCGCCCCAGGAAGCATTTCTGACCCCCAGGTCACTGCTGTCAACAACGTGGTCAGAGGTATTAAGCCACTTTAACGGGTTCGCAATAAAACGTTCAAAAACTAAACTGAAACTGCTTTCCTGTGAAATATGTTAAGGAACATCCTTTTCAGGGTAAAGACTTGTGTATAAGGTAAAATAAATAACCAAAAACAAAAATACTCCTCCACACCTTGGGCTATGTTCACAAGTAGCATTTTTTATGCGTTTTTGCACTTTTGTATTGCTTTCAACCGTGACAAATGCATTCACCGTGAAATGTCATTTTTACATTTTACAACCCTATCTGGCCATGTGCTGTGTGACACATGTATACAGTGCTGAAAAGACATGGGAACAGCATGGGGAAGACCCCTGGAAGCATCTCTGACACCCAGGTCACTGCCTAAAAGTGTGCCCATTAGAAGTGATCCTTGCCGCATCAGAAGATGCAGACTTGCAACTATCCCCGTGCAAGTCCTTGTCCCAGGGCAGTGTTCAATTGTACCTCCCCCATTCCTTGCAATGCAGCCTGCCACCCACCCACCCCTAGTTTGCAATACCATACTGCTTGCTTGCACTTGAAATTGGGCCTTTTAGGCATGTGGAGGCGGAATCTGGCCACCACGTTATGGCTGCGTCGGCGGCCTGGTATCCATACTCGGTCCCCAGCCGCCCATATTTGTCCCGGTAACCTTCCCCACACTTTTCTTAGCCTGGCCTGCTTAAGGGCAGCATTGGCCGAGTCCACCAGACAACCAGACTCCTCCGGTGGGCCCTGGCTTCTCTATCAGGGAGTTGAGAGTGCCAAGGTGAGGAGCATGATGATGATGATAGAAGTTAGCATCTGCTTTGTTTTCTTGGAATGCAAGCGTGAGTGTGCAGCCTGCCACCCACCCACCCCCAGTCTGCAATACCATACTACTAGCTTGCTTGCACTTGAAATGAGGCCTTTTAGGCTTGTGGAGGCAGATGCCGGCCACCATGTCATGGCTGCGTCGGCGGCCTGGTATCCATTCTCAGTCCCCATCCGCCCGGCGGCCGGCTGTCCATACTCGGTCCCCAGCCGCCCCGCGGCCGGGTGCCCACACACGGTCACCAGCCGCCTGGGGGCGGCCGGGTGTCCATAAACGGTCCCCAGCCGCCCCTATTTGTCCCGGTGCGCCTTATACACAAGCGCGCATACCAAAACATTACCTGTGCCCTCCCCAGTGCATTTAGTGGGAAGGACAGCCTAACCACAAACACGTGGACAAGTGAATGTGGCCTGGGATGGTCCATCTCACTGACGCCTTCACACTGGGTTAATATTGTGGAAGCCGGGACACAGTTGGACACTGGGATGCAACATGTCCTCCAGACATAGAGGATTGTGGGTCCTGGTTCAATCATGCTTCAACACAAAGTTCAGAAAGTAGACAGCAGCAGTGGTCGGCCTCCTACACGAGTAAATTATTCATGATCATGAGGCCATCCATCTCCTTAGCTTTCTGATCCTTGGAATTCAAGCACATTTATGTAGTAGCGGCTAGGCCTGAGGTGGTCAGCGTTTTGGCGCATATCCTACCTCCTCCAAGGATTGCTGGATGTGTTCCTGCTACTATCCCAGTTCTATGACTCCTGTTAAAACAAAGCTTCAGGTGATGAATGATGGATGAGGTGGTGGCAAAGAAGAAAGAGCAGGAGGAACAGGCACCATTCACATCAATATCAGGCCAGTCAACCACACATGTCTTGTAGGATATGTTTCTGTACCAAAAGGAGCGGTTCGGCTACACAGTTATAGGGCATACAGTGAGTGCAATGCCTACCAAAATTTTCGAAGCACTCCAATGCCCCTTGGAAGAGACATGGAGGTCAGAGGGCCTTAAGTAAACTGTTTTTTCCATTTATAGCAACTGGGTCTCCTGTACACTGTTGGCCTAAGCAGTGAATGGAAGGCTTTCCAAAAATTACGAGGAACTGCAATGACCCTTGAAACAGACGTGGATTACAGCGTACTAAAAACCTTTTACCCATTATTGGGGAGTGGGTCTCCCTTAGTGTTCGCCTATGCATTTAAAAGAAAAAGCTGACTAAAATTAGGAGGAAATGCAATGCCCGTTGGAAGAGTCGTGGAGGTTAGAGGTAATTAAAAACAACATTTCAATGCCCCTTTGAAGAGCTGTGGATTTCAGAGTTGTTTAACAAGACAGTTTTAATGCCCCTTGGAAGAGACGTGGAGGTCACAGTAGCTTAACAAGACCGTTTTAATGCTCCTTGGAAGAGTGGTGGAGGTCGCAGTGGAATAAAAAGACGATATCAATGCCCCTTGAAAGAGTGGTGGAGGTCGCAGTGGAATAAAAAGACAATATCAAAGCCCCTTGGAAGAGTGGTGGAGGTCGCAGTGGAAAAAAAAGACAATATCAATGCCCCGTGGAAGAGATCTGGAGGTCACAGAAGCTTAACAAGACGGTTTGAATGCCCCTTGGAAGAGTGGTGGAGGTCGCAGTGGAATAAAAAGACAATATCAATGCCCCTTGAAAGAGTGGTGGAGGTCGCAGTGGAATAAAAAGACAATATCAAAGCCCCTTGGAAGAGTGGTGGAGGTCGCAGTGGAATAAAAAGACAATATCAATGCCCCGTGGAAGAGACGTGGAGGTCACAGTAGCTTAACAAGATGATTTTAATGCCCCTTACAACAGCATATTAAAAACATTATTTCCATTATTGGGGAGTGGGTCTCCCATAGTCTTTGCCTATGCCTTCCAAGCAAAAGCTCCCAAAAATTAGGACGGAGGAACTTGCAATGCTGGCAACACGAACCACGGTCACCCTGGTGGTATAGTGGTGGTGGAGGCTGAGGATAAGGAGAAGAGCAAAAAACAGCCGAAATGAGGAAACGTATACCCATGTGTGGGTGTGAAGCGGTGCATGGGAATACACCTCCCGAAACAACACAGTGGATTTGACTTTATGTTACTCTGCTGTCATTTGGTGGTGATGAGAAGTCTGGCTCAATCCAGCCCTTGTTCATTTTGATAAGGGTCAGCTTGTCAGCATTGTCAGTTGACAGGCGAGTGCGCTTATCAGTTATAATTCCGCCAGCGGCACTAAAAACACGCTCCGATAACACGCTAGCGGCAGGGGCAGGCCAGGACCTCCAAGGCGTACAGAGCGAGTTCATTCCAAGTGTCCAGCTTGGATACCCAATAATTAAAAGGCACAGAGGAATCACGGAGGACGCTGGTACGGTCGGCAAGGTACTCCCTCACCATCTTTTGAAATTTTCCACTCCTTGTGAGAGTACCCCGCGCCTCAGGGCCTGTAAACTGGGCGGGTCTCAGAAAACTGTCCCAGAACGTTGACAGTGTTCCCCTGCCTCTGCGGGATTGGAGTTGCGTCTCTCTCGCCTGTACGCCTTGGTTGGGCAACGAACTGTGACCTCTGCCTCTGGCGTGTTCAGATGGGAATTTTTTTAACAGTTCTGCAGCAAGGGCCTTCTCGTACTGCCCCATTTTTGTAGACCTCTCCATCTCAGGAATAAGAGAATGAAAGTTCTCCTTGTAGCGGGGGTCTAAAAGTGTCACCAACCAGTAACGACTGTCACCCAACATTTTGACAACGCGAGGGTCACGGTTAAGGCAGTGTAACATACTGTAAAGTCAGCCATGCGTGCCAGACTGGTAACGGGCAAGACTTCCGTGTCCTCACCAAGATGACGATTGACCATGCTCTCCTCCTCCTCCTCCCTCCTGTCCTCAGGCCACCCACGCTGAACCGACGGTATGACAGTTGTACAGGTACTACCGTCTACAGCGCATGATACCAGCTCCTGTTCTTCCTCCTCCTCCTCCTCCTCTCCCTCATTGTCCCCCAATGCACGTTGGGATGAGATGAGGCTGGGCTGTGTGTAATCGCTCGCTACAGCTTCTTGATCCATCTCATCATACTCTGGCTGCAATGCCTCCTCTTTAAATCTCTGCAGAGAGTGTTGCAAAAGACAGACAAGTGGGATGCTGACGCTAATGACGGCATCATCGCCACTCACCATCTTAGTGGACTCCTCAAAGTTTGTCAGGATGGTACATATGTCAGACATCCAGGTCCACTCCTGAGGTCTTATGTGTGGAGTCTGACCTAAATATCGACGGCCTTGTTGCAGCTGGTACTCCACAACTGCTCTCTTCTGCTCACAAATCCTTTGCAACATGTGGAGGGTAGAGTTCCAACGTGTGAGGACATCACACACCAGTTGGTGTGCCGGAAGCAAAAACGCTGCTGCAACACAGCAAGGGCGGCGGAAGCTGTAGCCGACTTCCGAAAATGAGCTGACAGGCGGCGTACTTTGACGAGCAAATCTGGCAACTCGGGGTACGATTTAAGAAACCGCTGAACCATGAGGTTAAGCACATGAGCCAGGCATGGTACGTGTGTGATCTCGCCTCGCCTCAGAGCTGCCACCAGGTTACGGCCATTGTCACACACGACCATTCCTGGATGTAGGTTCAGCGGTCTCAGCCATAGATCTGCCTGCTCTTTCACAGCTGTCCACAACTCACAAGCAGTGTGAGGTTTATCACCTAAGCTTATGAGTTTCAGCACAGCCTGTTGCCGCTTGGCTGAGGTAGTACTGCAGTGCTTCCAGCTTGTAACTGATGTGGTGATATCTGAGATGGAGGTCGAACATGAGGAGGAGGAGGAGGAGGATGATGCGCAGGAGCTGTACACTGTGGAGGCAACTCTGGCTGACATTGGGCACACAATTCTCGGTGTGGGGAGGATGTGTTCCATCCCAAGGTCCGACTGGGTCCCGTTGTCAGGTGGACTCTCCCAGTAACTGCGTTGTTGAGGGCACGGCAGATGTTTTGGGACACGTGCTTGGGGATGGCACACCGGGCTAAATAGTGTCGGCTGGGGACCGAGTACCGTGGGACGGCCACCCCCATAAGGTTGCGGAAGGATTCCCTCTCCACCAGCCTAAAAGGCAGCATTTCAAACACAAGCAGTCATGAAATGTGCGAATTTAGGACTGTGGCCTGTGGGGCGTTGGCTGCGAATTTGCGATTTCGTTCAAAGGTCTGGGATATGGAGAATTGAACGCTGCGGTGGGACGTGGACGTGGACGTTGATGCTGTTTCTTGAGAAACTGCCATAACAAGTGAAGATTGAGAGGAGGAGGCATCTTTGCATGCAGTATGGACAGGGGATTGCCTTGCACGCACAACAGGTGGTTCTCTTACACGCACAACAGCGTAAGAAGCAGTGGTGACACCCGCTGACATTGGTCGTGGACCCTGGGGTTCGCCCCACAAAGTCGGGTGCTTTGCTGACATGTGCCTGATCATGCTGGTGGTGGTCAGGCTGGTAGTTTTGTCACCCCTGCTGATGCTGGCCTGGCAGGTGGTACAAATGGCCCTTTTGGGGTTATCAGCAGAGTCTTTAAAAAAATTCCAGACTTTGGAAGACCTACCGGTTGTACTGGCAACGTCCCTCGTGTTGGTGTTACGGGGAACAGTGGCCCGCCTTCTGTCTGCGGCCACCACACTGCTTCTTCCTGCCTGTTGGGGTACTCTGCCTTCCTCCCCCTGTGTGCTGCTGGTCTCGCTCTGCGTGTCCTCCTGCCACGTTGGGTCAGTTACTAGATCATCCACCACCTCCTCCTCTTCCACTTCCGCACCACGGTCCTCCTCCTCACTTTGTGGCAATTGTGTCTCGTCATCGTCCACCTCTTGTGACAAATTGCCAGCGTCGCCTTCCTGTGGCCTTGGCTGTTCAAATATTTGGGCATCGCTACATGGGATCTCCTCTTCCACCACTTCAAGCGGAGCAGACGAGGGGTCCAAATATGGAAATGGACCAGTGAACAGCTCTTCAGAGTGTCCAACTGTGGGATCAGTTGCTGTCTGACGACACTCGGCATGGTGGGAGGAAGGAGCATCAGGGTGAGGAGGAGTATGTGATCGAGACTCACGGCTATTAACACTTGACCGTGTGGAAGACAGACCGGAGGTGGTGGTGCCTAGGTGACTGGAAGTATTATCTGCTATCCAATTAATAACCTGTTCACACTGATCAGTTCGCAATAGTGGTCTTGTTGTTGTGTGCTTCCCTAGTAATTCGGTCAAGAACTGGGAGCGAGAAGATGTGGCTGTTTGTTGTGGCACATTTTCACCTTGGCCACGGCCCCGTCCTCTGCACGCACCATCACCAGAACGTCCAGTTCCACGTCCCTTGCCACTCACCTTGCCCATTGTAAATTAAGTAAAATAGCTAACACTCACACTATCAATGGAAAAAGGGTAATAAAAAGGAGATTAGAACCGTGGAAGAGGAAAACCACAGTTCTATTTCTCTGGCCTACACCAGAATCTTTTAAACAGATATATTGGTGTCTGAATGTGGCGCCCCTGCTGCGCATTGGTGCCACAGAACCTAGAAGGGTGCATAGATGGATTTCTCCACAAGAGGCCCTCACTACATGCAAACACCTCCACCTTCCACCTCATACCAGCAGAGGGAGCCCTGATAGGGATATATAAAGGGAAGGTGGAGCCAGGCAGCTCAGTCAGTGTTCAGCCTGCAGAGAGACAGGATGTAGCTGCACGCAGGCTGCTGTGTGAGGCAAACTAGGCCTCCAGCAGCCCTGAAGCCTAGTGAGGGCCCCGAGCGGCTGAAGGCAAGTGGAACTAAGGGGGGCAGAGGAGCATAACAAGCTCACCCCGATTTCTATACCG
The DNA here is from genome assembly GCF_046119375.1 of Phyllobates terribilis. Taxonomy (NCBI): domain Eukaryota; kingdom Metazoa; phylum Chordata; class Amphibia; order Anura; family Dendrobatidae; genus Phyllobates; species Phyllobates terribilis. Next base: position 740,763,505 of record NW_027362763.1, read on the forward strand.
GGTCCGCGCCTACAGGGATCTTTATGACCCGTAGGAACAACCGGAATCACTGGAGAACTACAAGTCCCAGGTTAACCAACCGCTGACCACAGCAACAGGGTTAGGTACCACTAAGGCTCCAGCGACCAGGAATAGTGGGAACCAGGAGAAAACCCTACCGCCAGGTCAGTAGGTACAAGAAGGAAGCAGTAAGCAAGCCAGGCCTAGCTCCAGGCAGGCCCGAAGCTTAGAGAGTAAAAGACACAGATCAGGAGGCCTTACACCCGCTCAATGGGGAGAGTCCAGAAATGTACCCTTCGCCCTGAGTGCCCTGGACCGTACCTGCATCACCACCAGTAAAGGTATTGAAGTTTGCCCTTGTGTGTGTGCCTGTACTTCCTCTGGGACCGTCCTGCCGTCTCTCTCCTGCTTCCACCATCTTGCTACACCTCTACACTGCCCTGAGGCCTGCTCCACCTGTGGGGAGCCGTTCCATCATAGCTGCCCCTAACATCAGCCTCAGTGGACTGTCGCAGCGCTGGTAACCTCTTATCAGAATCCACAGGTGGTGTCACGAATTATTCTAAAACCCCTATAAATATAATCATTCCCCATTTTTGTTGACCGCCCTGGGCCAGGGACCGGGCCAGCCACTGTGATTTCCCCCAAGCATCTGAAGGCCCTGCTGCCGAGTACCCCACGGTCCTGGGGGCGCATCATGAACAGTCAGCGAGACACTGAAAATGTTTTTTTTTATGGAAAAAAGACAAAAAAGTGGATAATACAGAGATTTGAACCGTGGAACTGCAAAACCAGAGTTATAATTTCCTGGTGTATATCAGACTTGTTAAAATAGATATATTTGTGTCTGAACAGCCAGTGACACACTCAAACTGTTTTTTTATGGAAAAAAGGCAAGCAGGTTGATAACACCCAGATTTGAACCGTGGAAGAGGAAAATCACAGTTCTATTTCTCTGGCCTACACCAGACTCTTTTAAACAGATATATTGGTGTCTGAACAGTCAGCGAGACACTGAAAATGTTTTTTTTTTATGGAAAAAAGGCAAGCAGGTTGATAACACCCAGATTTGAACCGTGGAAGAGGAAAAACACAGTTCTATTTCTCTGGCCTACACCAGAATCTTTTAAACAGATATATTTGTGTCTGAATAGTCAGCGACACACTCAAACTGTTTTTTTTTATGGAAAAAAGGCAAGCAGGTTGATAACACCCAGATTTGAACCGTGGAAGAGGAAAAACACAGTTCTATTTCTCTGGCCTACACCAGAATCTTTTAAACAGATATATTTGTGTCTGAATAGTCAGCGACACACTCAAACTGTTTTTTTTTATGGAAAAAAGGCAAGCAGGTTGATAACACCCAGATTTGAACCGTGGAAGAGGAAAAACACAGTTCTATTTCTCTGGCCTACACCAGAATCTTTTAAACAGATATATTTTAAACAGATATATTTGTGTCTGAACAGTCAGTGACACACTCAAACTGTTTTTTTTATGGAAAAAAGGCAAGCAGTTTGATAACACCCAGATTTGAACCGTGGAAGAGGAAAAACACAGTTCTATTTCTCTGGCCTACACCAGAATCTTTTAAACAGATATATTTGTATCTGAACAGTCAGCGACACACTCAAACTGTTTTTTTTATGGAAAAAAGGCAAGCAGGTTGATAACACCCAGATTTGAACCGTGGAAGAGGAAAAACACAGTTCTATTTCTCTGGCCTACACCAGAATCTTTTAAACAGATATATTTGTGTCTGAACAGTCAGTGACACACTCAAACTGTTTTTTTTATGGAAAAAAGGCAAGCAGTTTGATAACACCCAGATTTGAACCGTGGAAGAGGAAAAACACAGTTCTATTTCTCTGGCCTACACCAGAATCTTTTAAACAGATATATTTGTGTCTGAACAGTCAGTGACACACTCAAACTGTTTTTTTTATGGAAAAAAGGCAAGCAGGTTGATAACACCCAGATTTGAACCGTGGAAGAGGAAAAACACAGTTCTATTTCTCTGGCCTACACCAGAATCTTTTAAACAGATATATTTGTATCTGAACAGTCAGCGACACACTCAAACTGTTTTTCTGTTATGGAAAAAAGACAAAAAAGTGGATAATACAGAGATTTGAACCATGGAACTGCAAAACCACAGTTATAATTTCCTGGTGTATATCAGACTTGTTAAAATAGATATATTTGTGTCTGAACAGCCAGTGACACACTCAAACTGTTTTTTTATGGAAAAAAGGCAAGCAGGTTGATAACACCCAGATTTGAACCGTGGAAGAGGAAAATCACAGTTCTATTTCTCTGGCCTACACCAGACTCTTTTAAACAGATATATTGGTGTCTGAACAGTCAGCGAGACACTGAAAATGTTTTTTTTTTATGGAAAAAAGGCAAGCAGGTTGATAACACCCAGATTTGAACCGTGGAAGAGGAAAAACACAGTTCTATTTCTCTGGCCTACACCAGAATCTTTTAAACAGATATATTTGTGTCTGAATAGTCAGCGACACACTCAAACTGTTTTTTTTTATGGAAAAAAGGCAAGCAGGTTGATAACACCCAGATTTGAACCGTGGAAGAGGAAAAACACAGTTCTATTTCTCTGGCCTACACCAGAATCTTTTAAACAGATATATTTGTGTCTGAATAGTCAGCGACACACTCAAACTGTTTTTTTTTATGGAAAAAAGGCAAGCAGGTTGATAACACCCAGATTTGAACCGTGGAAGAGGAAAAACACAGTTCTATTTCTCTGGCCTACACCAGAATCTTTTAAACAGATATATTTTAAACAGATATATTTGTGTCTGAACAGTCAGTGACACACTCAAACTGTTTTTTTTATGGAAAAAAGGCAAGCAGTTTGATAACACCCAGATTTGAACCGTGGAAGAGGAAAAACACAGTTCTATTTCTCTGGCCTACACCAGAATCTTTTAAACAGATATATTTGTATCTGAACAGTCAGCGACACACTCAAACTGTTTTTTTGTTATGGAAAAAAAACAAAAAAGTGGATAATACAGAGATTTGAACCATGGAACTGCAAAACCACAGTTATAATTTCCTGGTGTATATCAGACTTGTTAAAATAGATATATTTGTGTCTGAACAGCCAGTGACACACTCAAACTGTTTTTTTATGGAAAAAAGGCAAGCAGGTTGATAACACCCAGATTTGAACCGTGGAAGAGGAAAATCACAGTTCTATTTCTCTGGCCTACACCAGACTCTTTTAAACAGATATATTGGTGTCTGAACAGTCAGCGAGACACTGAAAATGTTTTTTTTTTATGGAAAAAAGGCAAGCAGGTTGATAACACCCAGATTTGAACCGTGGAAGAGGAAAAACACAGTTCTATTTCTCTGGCCTACACCAGAATCTTTTAAATAGATATATTTGTATCTGAACAGTCAGCGACACACTCAACTGTTTTTTTGTTATGGAAAAAAAACAAAAAAGTGGATAATACAGAGATTTGAACCGTGGAACTGCAAAACCACAGCTATAATTTCCTGGTGTATATCAGACTTGTTAAAATAGATATATTTGTGTCTGAACACTCACAGACACACTAAAAAATTTTTTGAGGGGGGTGGGAATACCAAAAGGTTAATAAGACGGGTATTTGTATAATCTGACTGAGGAAAAAAAACACAAAACAGGATTTAGATGAAAAAAAAAGGATTTTTCCTGGTCCCTGAGACCTGGGGATACGTCTAGCAATTTGACCAGCAGGAGCACACAGGACTGTAATGCAGCGTTTGTTGGTATAACCACTGCGTCTCCTATACAGCCTGCCTGCCTGATATCTGGGATGGATATTAGTCCTGAGAAGGACTGTTTGTTTGATTTGGCAGGCTTTAGAGTCCCTACACTAACTATTTCGCAGTATAAATCTCTCCCTAGCTCAGCAGCACTGACCCTACACTGTCTAATCCGGAGCGACTGTGTCCAAGATGGTGGCGCCCGGTTTTAAATACTCGAGGTGACGCTGTGCGGCCAGCCAATCACTGTAATGCCCACAAACAACATGGCTGCAACATTACAGTGACTGGCTGGCAATCCCTGCATGTTCATTGGCTCTGTAAAGAGCGCCAAACATGCAAGGCGGAGACCCGAGCTCCCGCCCGAGTAACCCGGAAATGCTCAGTGCTCGCCGAACATCCCGAGTAGTGAGATGCTCGGGCGAGTACCGAGCAGTGTTGAGCATGCTCGCTCAGCACTAATAGGCACGCATCTTTTGTTTTCGAGAGGGACTACGGGAAGTACTGCTCGCCCGACCCTTACAGAAACTGTAAGATATCAGTGAATAGTAAGATAGTGACGGGGATGATGGACAGTACAGGGTCCCTGAGAAGGTCCATATCAGGGATCTTGGAGGTCGTCAGTTACTACTACTCACACCTCTTGGGAAGGAGGGAGCTGGATCGTGATGGGATGTTGGCTCTCCTGGCTTAATCTGTTCCTGAGCCAGGGGCTGACCTCTCGCTGGGAAGAGGAAGTGAGACTGGTGATCGATGGGCTTAGGCCCAAAAAGTCGCCAGGTCCGGATGGCTTAACATCCAAGTTCTTTAGGACCTTTAGGGACTCTTTGGTCCCCCTCTTGACTCAGGTGTCTCTCCTCGGGCACTCTGCCGAGATCATTAAGGAGGTCAGCTTTGATCATTTTGTCAAAGGGTAAGGATCCATCACGCATTGAGAACTGGCATCCCATAGCACTTCTCAATGTGGACAGGAAGATTTTGGCTAAGATATTTTCCAACAGGCTGGTGAAGTTTGCACCCCGGCTCCTTTCGGAGGTTCAGCACTGTTGCATTCCTGGCCGTAGCACTATTAGTGCTGTTCTAGGTGTCTGAAAGGCCATGGAGCAAGGCAGGGCGGGCCTTTGGAAAGGGTTCTTGCTGACCCTGGATCAAGCAAAAGCCTTTGATCGGGTTAACCACGAGTACCTCTGGTCCACTCTTTTGAGGTATGGTCTGCCTGGAGGGTTTGTGGACTGGCTTAAGACCTTGTATGCAGGGGCTGAGACTTTCCCTCTGGTAAATGGGTGGATTAGACAACCTTTTGGGGTTGGATCCTGTGTCCGTCAGGGCTGTTCGCTTAGCCCTTTGCTTTACGCGTTTGCAATCGATCCCTTCCTCAGAAGGATCGATTGTGGACCGTTGGCGGGTGGTGTGGATGGACGGGGCAGAACCGGAGGCTATCCTGAGGGTGGTGGCCTACGCGGACGATGTCACCGTCTTTGTTTCTTCGCAAGAGGAGGCAGTGGTGGTGATGTCAGAAGTGGAGCGCTACTCGGAGGCATCCGGGTCCAAGGTCAACCAGGATAAGTGTGAGAGTCACTGGCTGGGAGGCGGAGATCCCGGGTGTGATCTTCCAGACACCCTCCCCGAATCCCAAGAACATGCCAAAGTCCTGGGCATCGAATTCGGCCAGAGTGATTACCCCACGAAAAACTGGGAAGGCAGAATTAACGGTGTCGCCCAAAGAGTAGACCAATGGAGGGGTTGGTCTTTGACAGTGAGGGAAAGGGTTGGCCTGTGCAAAGCTTTCCTGCTCCCCTTGATAATCTACCTGGGCAGCGTCTGTGTCTTGCCAGAGCCTCTCTGGACACGGGTCTACAGTCTGTTCTTCCAGATGTTATGGGGGAACAGACTGAACCTAGTCAAGCGGGAGGTCACTTACCGCACGAGGAGACTAGGGGGTTTGAATATGGTGAGCCCCGTGGTGTTCCTAGTGAACACCTTCTTGAAAGTGAACGTGGCAAACCTCTGGAAAGAGAGGGCTCCTCCATGGGTATTCTCCTGCAAGGGATGGTTTCAGCCTTTCTTCCAGGAATGAGAGACAGGGGGAAGATTGAAGGATCTTTGCACACCACACGGGCATCTCCCGGCTTACGTTACCCCGGTTCTGAAAATGATCCGCCGGTGGGGTCTGTGAATGTGGAAGGTGAGGTCCCTCCCGAGGAAACTGCTCGATATGAGGGTCTTGCTTTCTCATTTTCAGAGTCCATTGGTCCTCAAAGACTGCCCAAGTCGGGATCTGGAGGTTGGGTTGAGTTTGTTAAATTCTAGCAGGATCCCCAAGAAGGACTGGGACTTGACTTGGTGCTGCTTCCATGGTAAGTTGTATGTGAGGGACAATTTGAAGTACAGGAGCTCCGAGAACAGGAACTGCCCCCGTTCGGCTTGTGCTAACGTGCAGGAAAGCATGGAGCACCTCCTGCTTCATAGTACCTTTAATACAGAGGTGTACAACAGGGTGGGGGCTTCCATTGGATGGCCGCGGCTAGCTACTCTGTCCTATGCCGGGTGGGCCTATGGAGCGTTCGGAGACCTTGGGAGAAGGGACCGAGCCACTTTATTCATAGTAAGCGCAGTTGTCAGGTATTTCACGTGGAACGCACGAGTTTTAGTTTCGACGCAGAGTAAAATCCTCCATGTAGATGAAGTTTGTAGGAACATCCTAGGTGACCTGGTGAAGGTACGTTCTCTGGAGTATGAAAGACTGGGTGCCCGGAGGGTGGCCCGTCTCTGGAGGGGCTTTTCCTTCAGGGTGCCTTAGTCCGGTAATACTCCTATATCCTGGTGGTGGGCTGATGTCTTTCCACCCTAAATTTTTGTTTTGTATTTCTGTCTCCTGACTAGAAGGTTTGCAGGCATCGAACTTGAGCCTTGGATGGTGAGTATGTAGGTTGTGTTCTGTGATGTTGGTTTCTGTATATATATTGTATATAATGTATAATAGGGGGCTTTAGTTAGGTTGGGTGGGGGATTTGGGGGGTTTTCATCAGCGGTGATAAGAGGACTGATCTGGCCTGGCCTAGGCCCCGCCTGGGGAAAAACTTTGGGGCCTGATCCTAGCTCGGAGTAATCCTGAACTTTGTGGCCAGAGCTGGATCAGGGGTGGCGGTATAGTTAGTGTAGGTGTGTGTTTTATATAAATATTAAAAAAATAAAATAAAATAATAAAAAAAAAAATCCATGTCACTATTGTATATATTGTTGTTTTTGGTTTGCTGTGGTATGAATGAGGTGCAGTAAGGGTTTGTAACTGTAAGGTAAGGCAGTGGGACCAGTAGGTTAGTATTAGTTTCCGGTTGTATATACGTTGTGTGTTAATTATATTTAGGTTTAGTGTTTTGTGTTTATAGTGGTTTTATTGTATATAATCTTGTATATAGGACGGCGTGTTTTAAGTGTATATAGGACAGTGTGAACGTTGTGTGGGATTGTATATAGTAGTATGAATGAAGCTGGGCCGGTGGTTTTATAGGTTTTTATAATATTTATTTATTGTTTATAAAAAAAAGTATATGTATATATTCCTGTGGTGATGGTTATTTTGTTCTTTCTCAGTAGGTCGAATCTTCTCCCCTTTCTGTTTGATTTATTTTGCTTCTATTTTCTGTGATTTGTGTCGGGTTTTTGTCGTCTTGTTTTGTTCTGCAGTTTTGTTCTTATGTTTTGTGTCATGTAGTGTTTTCTTCTATAAATAAAAAAGACCTACAAATAGGACTAGAAGGAACAGAAGATCATATATGAAACCTTAGGTTATATCTCAGAACATACAGAACATTTACCTATTCATTCCTTTCCCCTACAATTTAGAAGGAATTTCTCATTTAAGGATTAGGCCACCCCAATGGTAGAAGGTCAGGGGCACATATACAATAGGGCAACCAGCAAATACCCATGAGTCCGGGCAGGTGGAGGAATCAGCACTGAAATAAATCTCCCAAAAATGCCAATGCAAAAACCCAATATCATTGCTATGTGAGCGGAGCTGGAAGGTTTCATTGGGTGCCAGGAGTTATACAGTGAGGAGAGGGGGGATTAACTAAACCCTGACATGGATTGAGGGTGTCAAATAGTGTTGAGCCACCCCCGTAGTGTTCGAGTTCGGTTCGGTTCGTCGAACACCCGTGTGTTCGCCGAACTGTTCGTCGAACTGTTCGTCGAACACCTTCGAACACCGTTAAAACCAATGGCAGGCAAACAAAAACACATAGAAACACATAGAAAACACCTTCAAAGGTGTCCAAAAGCTGACAAACTGCTCAGAAGACACAACTAACACATGGAAAAGTGACAAGTACATATAGTCATGCGAAAAGAAAAGAGGTGGAGGAGTAAAAGGAGGGGGAGACACAGATATAGGCATGTCATGCCCTTCTAAAATCCAAAAAGTGAGAAGCCGACACGTTCAGTCCGCTCCTGCCCATGCCACCTCCGCGTCGCCGGGTTTGTGCCAGAGCCGCGGTGAACCCTGACGGCCAGCCCCCCTCTCCCAATACTGGTGCCTGTCCGCTGGTGGGTCGAGCGAGCCCCCCTGTGGTGGAGGCAGCTCTAAGCTTTTTAATTTAAATTGGCTCTCTAATTTGAATGAATACACTTTAAATCCATTTACAAGGATCTATTGGAGGGCAAGTCTCATGCCAGCAGCCGCGTAATTCCAGCTCCAGTAGCGTCCACTAAAGCTGCTGCAGTTAAAAAGCTTTTATAAGGATCGAGCTCGGCTGTCCACCGCAAGGCATCCTACTGCCAGTCCCAGCCCCTATGCCTTGGGGTGCCTCCTGATGCTCTTCACTGAGTATCCCGTGGTCCCGAAGCATTTCCTTTGAAAAAATTAAGTGTCCAAACTACAGGTGGTGTAGCTTGCTTAACAGCCGGGATAATCCGCTGACTAGCAGACACTGCTACTAGGCACAAAGTATTTCCTGGGCTAGATGCAGTTAAAAATTTGTAATTAGATACTCTCGTTGGATGCTGAGAAAGCATTCCATAGAGTCTCCTGGCACGCCATATATGATTCTCTTAAAAAGCTTGGGGTAGGGGTCTAGGGGACCCTTTTATAGCCAAAATCACGGCCCTGTATCGCAATACGTCACCTAGGCTGCAGATAAATGGAACTGTAGCACCCTGAGGGCTCGGTTGCTACAGAGGTATTGCACCTCACCCAGAGGTGTGATATCTCACTCTCAGGTAAGGATGTAGTGTGGATCAGGACCCGACACCTGCATGCATTACACCACATTGCCGTGGGGCAGGGCGACCAATATGCCCCTGAGATGGGCACGACAGTCCCTGTCCCTGGCTGGAGTGGGGGGAGGGAACACTGAGGAAGGGGAACCCTGTAGTGCAGGAGCAGGGAGGAAGCAGTTCCTGGGTGCATTGAGAAGGGAGTATAAAAGGTGGGCACCATCTTAGTTCAGTGCAGAGAAGTCTGAGCAGAAGTGGCAGGGAGCAGGGGCTCTGCATGAGCTCTGCTCCGGAGGCGGGCCTAGTAACAGAGGCCCAGGCCTGGAAGAGGGAGAAGGAAGGAAGAGGAGCGGAGAAGGCTCCAGGAACGAGGAACGAAGGGATCCCAGGGGTGCGGACGGGCGAGTCGCCACCGCACGCCCGAATCCACCTGCGTGGAGGGGTCAGGCCAAAGGGGGAGACCGGTCCCCGAAACTAGTGGAGGCAGGAAACGACCCTCAGCTAGAAACAGGAGGCTGTGACATTTTATGTGGCGCAGCCCCTCGCTACACCCGCTAGGAAGGCACCACATAGGGTCAGGGAAACTGGCGCCAAGTTTACCAAGAGGAGGCCCGAGGCAGCCGGACAGAAGGGTTGGTAAGAAAGGCCAGACAAAGGACACACAAAGGGGGTCCTGTGAAGCGCTCCAAAGTTATCTGGGAGTTGTCTGAGCCCCTCACCTGGTGAGCACAGTACGACGTGGGCAGCCGTTACCTGCAGACGTGGTCTGGATAATAAGAACTGTGAGTAAAGGCCCTGGACTGCATCACTGACTCCGTGTCGTTACTGCTGCTGCCCTGCACCATCACCCCCATCCTCCGCATACACTGCCCTGAGGCTATACTCCTCCCGTGGGGAGTTATGCTACGCTCTGCTGCACCCACAACACCAGCCTCAGCGGTCTGCCCTGGAGCGGCGGTTCACTCTGACCGCAATCCACGGGTGGCGTAGTCGGACATTTAAACATCAAAACCACATAAATAGTTCCGCCACTGGTTTGACCGCCCTGAGCCACGGAACCGGGTCGCCGCCACGGAGATTACAACCACCAGCATCCACCAAAAAGGGTCCGGCTCCGGGTGTCCCAAGGCCCAGGGGGCGCGTCAGAACATTTTCATCACCTTTCACAATCACCAATGGGACAAGGCAGGGATGTTCTCTGTCCCCTCTCTTATACATCCTAGTGACGGAGCACCTGCTCTCATCAATTCGCCATAACCCCAATATTAGGTGGATTGAGGTGGGAGGCACCGAGTACAAGTGCTCTCTATTTGCTGATGATGTCCTAGTATATATCACTCAATCACATATATCCATCCATGCTGTTATGGCTGAAATAGATCACTTTGTTACATGGTCAAATTTTAAAATCAATGCAGCGAAGTCTGAGGCCCTCGATGTCTCCCTCCCCAAATCCATATAGGATTCCATCCAGTCCAACTTTCCCTTTGCCTGGCCCTCACAGGGTATCAAATACTTAGGAATTCCTATTCATAGAGACCTCTCCCATCTATGTTATCTTAATTTTGGGCCCTTTATTGAACAACTCCATACAGACCACGGTTGGCAAGTTAGAACTGTAAGATTCACTACGTGAACCACTGGTGTTTTGTGGAAAAGCACATGTACACTGTGTTCCAAATTATTATGCAAAAAGTGTTTAGGAGTGATAAGGGAAGAATTTGTTTGTTTGTCAGTTAAACTCATTGATGGTGATGTGTGTCAGGGCTCTTTATATCACTGTAAGCAATTGCAGACACCTGTGCTAATTAGTTTGGCAGGTGTGTCCAATGAAAGGCAAGACTACTTAAGAAGGCTGTCTCACATTATTAAGCAGCCTACATTTTCTGCCAAAATGGGAAAGAAAAAGGATGTGTCGGCTGCTGAGAAGCAACAAATTGTGGAGTGTTTAGGTCAAGGCATGACTACAATCAACATTGTGCGATGATCAGGATGAAGTGTCTTGGCAATCAAGAAGTATGTAGCTGATTCACAGTACACACGTGTGCGTGCTGATAAGGGCAAATTGAGGACTCTTTCCTACAGGCAATTACGTCAGGTTGAAAGAGCAGCGGCAAAAAAGCCTTGTCATAGCAGCAGACAAGTTTTTGAAGCTGCTGGTGCCTCCAACGTCCCCCGAACAACAAGATGCAGGGTCCTTCAGAGGTTTGCATCTGTGCATACGCCATCCTGTCGACCTCCTCTATCCACTTCACACAAGCAGAAACGGCTCCAGTGGGCCAAACATTACATGAAGACTGATTTCAAAACTGTTTTGTTCACGGATGAGTGCCGTGCAGCGCTCGATGGTCCAGATGGATGGAGTTGAGGATGGCTGGTTGATGGACACCCCACGCAAACATGGCTACAGCGCCAACAAGGAGGAGGTGGAGTAATGTTTTGGGCTGGAATCATGGGGAGAGAGATTGTCGGCCCCTTTAGGATCCCTGAAGGCGCTAAAGATGAACTCCATAATGTATGTGGATTTTCTCAAACAGCACTTCCTGCCATGGTTCAAGAAGAAGAACCGTGTATTTCACAGCAAGATCATTTTTTTGCATGATAATGCACCATCTCATGCTGCACATAAAACATCTGCATCTCTGGCTGATATGGGCATAAAAGGGGACAAACTTATGGTGTGACTCCCATGCTCCCCTGACCTCTACCCTATTCAGAACCTTTGGAGCATCATTAAAAAGAGTGTCTATGATGGCGGGAGGCAGTTCACATTTAAGCAACAGCTCTGGGAGGGTATTCTGTCCTCATGCAAAACAATTGAAGCAGAAACCATCCAAAACCTGACAAATTCAATGGACGAGAGAGTTCAGAAGCTCCTTTCGAACAAGGGGTCCTATGTGAAAATGTAACATCACCTAGAATAAAGTTTTGAGTTGAAAACTGTTTGATTTCAGTTTCTAACAACCTGCTAATGCTTATAATTTCAAAAATGACCATTTTTTTGGTCTTTATTAAAATGAAAAGGTTGATCGAAAAGTTTGGGGGATCTAAGAGTGTGGCAACCCAGTAGTCATGATTACTTCAAATTCTGACAATATGAGGGTCATGCTGCAGGTAGTGCAGCAAGAAGGCACTTATGTGTCTTGCGCATCTCGGAGCCCCAAAATTATTTTCCGGGCTAGATGCAGCTAAAAATTATTATTAATTTTAAATCTGGTGAAGCTTTAGTATAGATGGCCTAATAGGATCAGTGCTGCACACTGCTACAAAGCCCAAATTATTTTCCAGTCAAGATACAGATAAACATGATTAGTAATTTTAAATCTGGTGGAGCTTATTATAGATGGCCTAATAGAATCAGTGCTGCACACTGCTACAAAGCCCAAATTATTTTCCAGCCAAGATACAGATAAACATGATTAGTAATTTGAAAGCTTAAAACGGTTGGTAGGGTGATTTTAACCAATCATCAAGCTTTTACTCTCCCCAGGATGACACAGGGGTAGAAAAGTCGTTTCGGATCCATGATTTGTTCATCTTCATGAACGTGAGTCTGTCTACATTATCAGTGGAGAGCCGCGTGCGCTTATCTGTCAGCACACCACCAGCAGCGCTGAACACACGTTCAGACAGAACGCTGGCTGCGGGGCATGACAAGATCTCCAAGGCGTAAGTGGCTAGCTCAGGCCATTTATCCAGATTGGAAGCCCAAAAAGAGCAAGGGTCCAGTGACACAGTCATGGCTTCAATGTTTACTTGGAGATACTCCTGTACCATCGTCTCTAGGCGTTGACTATGTGTCAGACTTCTTGTCTCCTGTGGCCTTCAAAGGATGGGCTAAAAAAGTGGTGAAATGATTCCGCAAAATTGATGTTACCAGCAGATACTGTGGTTCTGTTACGGTTTGAGTGCTGAACACTTGACGGTCCCACGGTTGGCAAGTTGGAACTGTGAGATTCACTACGTGCACCACTGGTATTTTGTGGAAAAGCACATGTAAGATTCTGCAACAGTCTCTGCTGATACTCCTGCATGCGTGCATCCCTTTCTATGGCAGGAATAATTTCTGCAAATTTACTTTTGTACCGGGGATCTAACAGTGTGGCAACCCAGTAGTCAGGATTATTTCTAATTCTCACAATTCGAGGGTCATGTTGCAGGTAGTGCAGCAAGAAGGCACTCATGTGTGTTGCGCATCCAGGAGCACCAAGTCCCTGTTGTGTTGGTGGCGAGGTAACAATCATGCTTCCTTCCTCTGTCCTCTCCCCCCAACCTCGCACAACAGAAATGTGATCAAGGTCTCCCTCATTTGATGAGTCTTCCATCAGTTCGTCCTCCACTTCTTCCTGGGCTCCTGCACCTTCCTCACTAGTTTGGCTGCTACCATGCGCCCTGGTAAAACCATCTCCCCCACCCTCACATGCCTGCCGCCTTGGTGCTGCCGACCGTCTGGACCTTGCAGATGTTAGCCCTTCCGCATACAACTCCTCCTCCTCTACTTCCTCCACCTCCTCTTGTGCCACCACCTGACTCCGAATTCTGTTTAACATGTGCTCCAGCATGTAAATCACCGGAATAGTCATGCTGATAATGGCATCGTCAGCACTAAACATCTTCGTCGCCATTTCAAAACTGTGCAGAAGGGTGCATAGGTCCCTGATCTGAGACCACTCCTCCAGCGTGATTTGCCCCACCTCTGGATCTCGTTGGCCCAGGCTATACGTCAGAACGTATTGCACCAGGGCTTGTCGGTGCTGCCACAGTCGCTGCAACATGTGCAGAGTTGAATTCCACCGGGTAGGCACATCGCATTTTAGCCGGTGAAGTGGCAGGCCCAACGACTTCTGTAGAGATGTAAGTCGCTGAGCTGCGGGATGCGAACGGCGGAAGTGAGCACACAGCGACCGTGATCTCTGCAGAAGGCCATCTAGTCTGGAATAGTGGGCTAAAAATTGCTGGACAACCAGGTTCAACACGTGAGCCATACAAGGCACGTGTGTGACATTGCCCCGGCGAAGGGCCGCACCCAGGTTTGCAGCATTGTCGCACACGGCCTTCCCTGGTTTCAGGTCCAGTGGAGACAACCATTCATGAAATTGGTTCTCCAGAGCTGACCACAACTCCTCAGCTGTGTGACTCACATTTCCCAGACATTTCAATGTAAAAACCGCCTGATGACGTTGAGCCCTACTGCCAGCATAGTAAGGAGGTGTGCAGGATCCCTTCTGCGCAATTAGAAAGCTTGTGGCATGACCAGACAGGCTTTGGGTGCAGGTGGAAGACCGAGAGGAGGTTGAGGAGGCAGAAGCAGTGGAGGAACTTTGACATAAAGAGGATTGACGCACAACTCGTGGGGACGGCAAGACTTGGACAGCAGCCCCTTGTCCTGCTGTCACCATAGTTACCCAGTGCCCAGTCAGCGACATGTAACGCCCCTGTCCATGCCTACTCGTCCAAGTGTCTGTGGTGAAATGCACCCTGTCACACACAGAGTTTCTCAAAGAAGCGGTGATGTTGTGTGCGACATGCTGGTGGAGCGCAGGCACACCTTTCTTTGAGAAGTAGTGCCGACTGGGCATCTGGTACTGGGGCACTGCGACGGACATAAGGTCTCGAAAATCCTCTGTGTCCACCAGGCGGAAAGGCAGCATTTCTGTAGCCAAGAGCTTGCAGATGGTGAAATTCAACCTCTTAGCTTTCTCATGGCTAGGAGGAAATGGTCTTTTACTTGTCCACATCTGAGGGACAGAAGGCTGGCTATTGTGCTTAGACGGGGTTGATAAGGGTGTCCCCGGCAAACTGCCGGTCTGTGAGGAAGATGCAGGTGGACATGTTAGGTTGCCTTGATCCAAAGGTGGTGCTATCGATGTCGGACAGCGCTCAACAACAGCTGGTGTTACCACCTCCAAAGAAAATGATGACCTGCCAATCACGCTGGCTGTTGCGGGTAAAGAGGTGGCAGGTCTGCGCCCCAAAACAGGTGTGACTGCTGTCCCCCCAGTCACAGAGGATGAAGAGGCCGCGGATGCACAAGATATGGCAGACGGTGGTTGGCCCGGCCGGCTAGGCCGCATTGTAGCACACTGAGCTTCCCACTGCAACTTATGCTTCATGTCCATGTGCCGGTTCATGCATGAAGTACTCAAACTATGTATTTTTTGGCCTCTACTTAGCTTTTGCTGACAAATGTTACAGATAACACGAGTTGGGTCATCTTTATCGATCTGAAAAAATGCCCAGGCTATGCAAGGCTTAGCACCCATGCGACCTGAAGAGCCACCACGACTTGTGGTGAGAGGCAGA
The DNA here is from genome assembly GCF_046119375.1 of Phyllobates terribilis. Classification (NCBI taxonomy): domain Eukaryota; kingdom Metazoa; phylum Chordata; class Amphibia; order Anura; family Dendrobatidae; genus Phyllobates; species Phyllobates terribilis. Next base: position 740,778,808 of record NW_027362763.1, read on the forward strand.
GTTGTGTTTGAGGATGCAGTTGTTGACGTGCTTCCAGTACTACGTCTCTGTCCAGGAAGGCGCAACCTGACCTCGTCGTCACTAGCATCTTCCTCCACCTCCTCTGCTGACCTCATCTCTTGGCTGACTGTGGGTTGACAGTAAGTGGGATCTCCAACCTCATCATCATCACCCTGTGCGTTATCACACCCGTCGTCCTCAGAGCCAACCTGTTCCTGCCCTGACAAAAAACTAAAGTTGTCGCTCCAATCAGGTATTTGAGTCTTATCATCGTCTTCCTCATTGTCTCCACCAACAGGAGTTACAGTTTGGGAATGAGGGTCTACATTATGGTCAGAACCTTCTGCGTCTGGTCCTGGATCCGACTCATAAAGATTCTGGGCATCAGTGCAGATCATTTCCTCGTCTGGATTCACAGAAGCGCTGGAGTCGACCTCTGATTCCCAGGCTATAGTATGAGTAAACAGCTCTGCAGACTCAACCATCTGTTCTACCTCATACTCAGACGGGCAGCTGGAGATTTGGGAGCTGTGAGGAAGCAAGTGCGATTGGGGTGACACCTTTGAGGACTGGAGTATTTGTGATGTTGAAGTTGATGTGGAGGAGAGCCCACTTAAAGGAGCACTTGATATCTGTTGAAGCACCTGCTGTTTTTGTGCCTCATCTGGAATTTGTAGCGATTGGCGTGGCCGTAAGAAAGGGATCTTATCACATTGTCCGCTAAAAGAAGTAGACATTTTAGTTTGGCTGGAAGATGGTCTTTCTTCTGCAGATGTTACTGTTGCTTTAACACCTACCCCACGGACACAACCTTTTTTCCCCTTCCCAACACGCCTATTCCCCTTTCCACCAGCAGCAGGCCTTTTTCCACTCATTTTGGTGGTTAACTAATTCACAACTCTGGAGTTGTTTGCACAAAAAAACAATGGATGGGAACCGAGCAGAGCTGAGTGGCCAAACTGTGGTATTAGGCCAAAACTATTGGCTAGGTTAGATGCAGAAAAAAATTATATTCAATTTGCAACCTGATGGAGGTCAGTATAGATGGACTAATAGAACAAGTCCCACACACAGCTAGAAGCCCAAATATTTTTTCAGAGGTAGATGCAGAAAAATTTTTTATTCAGTTTGCAACCTGATGGAGGTCTGTATAGATGGATTAATAGAACAAGTCCCACACACAGCTACAAGCCCAATATTTTTTCAGAGGTAGATGCAGAAAAAAAATATATTCAGTTTGCAACCTGATGGAGGTCAGTATAGATGGACTAATAGAGAAAGTCCCACACACTGCTAGAAGGCCAAATATTTTTTCAGAGCTAGATGCAGACAAAAAATTATTTTGAATTTGCAACCTGATGGAGGTCAGTATAGGTGGACTAATAGAACAAGTCCCACACACTGCTAGAAGGCCAAATATTTTTTCAGAGCTAGATGCAGAAAAAAATTATATTCAGTTTGCAACCTGATGGAGGTCTGTATAGATGGATTAATAGAACAAGTCCCACACACAGCTAGAAGCCCAAATAATTTTTCAGAGGTAGATGCAGATAAAAATTATTTTTAATTTGCAACCTGATGGAGGTCAGTATAGATGGACTAATAGAGAAAGTCCCACACACTGCTAGAAGGCCAAATATTTTTTCAGAGCTAGATGCAGATAAAAATTATTTTTAATTTGCAACCTGATGGAGGTCAGTATAGATGGACTAATAGAGAAAGTCCCACACACTGCTAGAAGGCCAAATATTTTTTCAGAGCTAGATGCAGATAAAAATTATATTCAATTTGCAACCTGATGGAGGTCAGTATAGATGGACTAATAGAACAAGTCCCACACACAGCTAGAAGCCCAAATATTTTTTCAGAGGTACTGTAGATGCAGATAAAAATTATTTTTAATTTGCAACCTGATGGAGGTCAGTATAGATGGACTAATACAACAAGTCCCACACACAGCTAGAAGCCCAATATTTTTTCAAAGGTAGATGCAGAAAAAAATATATTCAGTTTGCAACCTGATGGAGGTCAGTATAGACGGAGTAATAGAACAAGTCCCACACACAGCTAGAAGCCCAAATATTTTTTCAGAGGTAGATGCAGATAAAAATTATTTTTAATTTGCAACCTGATGGAGGTCAGTATAGATGGACTAATAGAGAAAGTCCCACACACTGCTAGAAGGCCAAATATTTTTTCAGAGCTAGATGCAGATAAAAATTAGATTCAATTTGCAACCTGATGGAGGTCAGTATAGATGGACTAATAGAGAAAGTCCCACACACTGCTAGAAGGCCAAATATTTTTTCAGAGCTAGATGCAGATAAAAATTATATTCAATTTGCAACCTGATGGAGTTCAGTATAGATGGACTAATAGAACAAGTCCCACACACAGCTAGAAACCCAAATATTTTTTCAGAGGTACTGTAGATGCAGATAAAAATTATTTTTAATTTCCAACCTGATGGAGGTCAGTATAGATGGACTAATAGAGAAAGTCCCACACACTGCTAGAAGGCCAAATATTTTTTCAGAGCTAGATGCAGATAAAAATTATTTTTAATTTGCAACCTGATGGAGGTCAGTATAGATGGACTAATAGAGAAAGTCCCACACACAGCTAGAAGCCCAAATATTTTTTCAGAGGTACTGTAGATGCAGATAAAAATTATTTTTAATTTGCAACCTGATGGAGGTCAGTATAGATGGACTAGTACAACAAGTCCCACACACAGCTAGAAGCCCAATATTTTTTCAGAGGTAGATGCAGATAAAAATTATTTTTAATTTGCAACCTGATGGAGGTCAGTATAGATGGACTAATAGAGAAAGTCCCACACACTGCTAGAAGGCCAAATATTTTTTCAGAGCTAGATGCAGATAAAAATTATATTCAATTTGCAACCTGATGGAGGTCAGTATAGATGGACTAATAGAGAAAGTCCCACACACTGCTAGAAGGCCAAATATTTTTTCAGAGCTAGATGCAGATAAAAATTATATTCAATTTGCAACCTGATGGAGGTCAGTATAGATGGACTAATAGAACAAGTCCCACATACAGCTAGAAGCCCAAATATTTTTTCAGAGGTACTGTAGATGCAGATAAAAATTATTTTTAATTTGCAACCTGATGGAGGTCAGTATAGATGGACTAATAGAGAAAGTCCCACACACTGCTAGAAGGCCAAATATTTTTTCAGAGCTAGATGCAGAAAAAAATTATATTCAGTTTGCAACCTGATAGAGGTCAGTATAGATGGACTAATAGAGAAAGTCCCACACACAGCTAGAAGGCCACATATTTTTTCAGAGGTAGATGCAGAAAAAAATATATTCAGTTTGCAACCTGATGGAGGTCTGTATAGATGGATTAATAGAACAAGTCCCACACACAGCTAGAAGCCCAATATTTTTTCAGAGGTAGATGCAGAAAAAAATATATTCAGTTTGCAACCTGATGGAGGTCTGTATAGATGGATTAATAGAACAAGTCCCACACACAGCTAGAAGCCCAATATTTTTTCAGAGGTAGATGCAGAAAAAAATATATTCAGTTTGCAACCTGATGGAGGTCAGTATAGATCAGGGGTCTCAAACACGCGGGCCGCATGCGGCCCCTGAGGCTGCTTTATGCGGCCCGCAGGCACAGACCCCTTGACGATCCCGACCTGGTCCAGGAGGAGCCGCCGACAGCAGCGCTGAATTGCCACACAGAGACCGTCTCCCAGCACTGCATTTTCAATGCCAGCCGCTGGCCAATCAGAGGCCAGCAGCTGATATCTGCGTGTCGGCGCAGCGAGTATGACGTCATTGCCATATGCAGATGTCAGCTGCTGGCCTCTGATTGGCCGGCGGCTGACATTGAAAATGCTGTGCTGGGAGACAGTCTCTGTGCGGCAATGCAGCGCTGCTGTCGGCGGCTCCTCCTGGACCAGGTCGGGATCGTCAAGGGGTCGGACTCTGTGGTGCCTGCGGGCCACATCTGCAGGAAGGCCGCCGAGGGAACGGAGGACAGGTGAGAATCATCTTTTTTTTTTTCTATTTTATGTGTGTGAAGAACAGCACAGGGGGCACATAGCCACAAGAGGGGACCTGGATGGGGCACAGAGCCACAAGAGGGGACCTGGATGGGGCACATAGCCTCAAGATGGGGACCTGGATGGGGCACATAGCCACAAGATGGGGACCTGGATGGGGAACATTGCCACAGGATGGGGACCTGGATGGAGCACATTAGTACAAGATGGGCGCCAGGATGGGGCACGTTGCCACAGGATGGGGACCTGGATGGGGCACATAGCCACAAGATGGGGACCTGGATGGGGCACAGAGCCACAAGATGGGGACCTGGATGGGGCACAGAGCCACAAGATGGGGACCTGGATGGGGCACAGAGCCACAAGATGGGGACCTGGATGGGGCACATAGCCACAAGATGGGGACCTGGATGGGGCACATAGCCACAAGATGGGGACCTGGATGGGGCACATAGCCACAAGATGGGGACCTGGATGGGGCACATAGCCACAAGATGGGGACCTGGATGGGGCACATTGCCACAGGATGGGGACCTGGATGGGGCACATAGCCCCAAGATGGGGACCTGGATGGGGCACATTAGTACAAGATGGGCGCCAGGATGGGGCACGTTGCCACAGGATGGGGACCTGGATGGGGCACATTAGTACAAGATGGGCGCCAGGATGGGGCACGTTGCCACAGGATGGGGACCTGGATGGGGCACATAGCCACAAGATGGGGACCTGGATGGGGCACAGAGCCACAAGATGGGGACCTGGATGGGGCACAGAGCCACAAGATGGGGACCTGGATGGGGCACAGAGCCACAAGATGGGGACCTGGATGGGGCACAGAGCCACAAGCTGGGGACCTGGATGGGGCACAGAGCCACAAGATGGGGACCAGAGCCACAAGATGGGGACCTGGATGGGGAACATTGCCACAGGATGGGGACCTGGATGGGGCACATAGCCCCAAGATGGGGACCTGGATGAGGCACATTAGTACAAGATGGGCGCCAGGATGGGGAACGTTGCCACGTTGCCACAGGATGGGGCACATAGCCACAGGATGGGGACCTGGATGGGGCACATTAGTACAAGATGGGGACTTGGATGGGGAACATTACTACAAGATGTTTTCCATTATTACTATATGATGCTAATTGTAAGACAATATTACTGTATGTGGCCAATTGGGGGAAATAAAATTGTAAAAAAAATAAAAAATAAAATAAAGCATGAAAAAATATTGGGCACTAAAAATGCTGTTTTATATGTAAACTAAAGTAAACACAAAAAAGTGCACGTTTATTATCACCACATCCATAACGACCCAAGCCATAAAAAAATAAACACGGCAAAAATGTTCAAAAGGTGTATACAAAAAAAATGGTATCACTAAAAATGTCACATTGAACAAAGAATGCGGCCCCCCAAATTCAAATTTTTTCCATGTGCGGCCCATATACCCAGCCGAGTTTGAGACCCCTGGTATAGATGGACTAATACAACAAGTCCCACACACAGCTAGAAGCCCAATATTTTTTCAGAGGTAGATGCAGAAAAAAATATATTCAGTTTGCAACCTGATGGAGGTCTGTATAGATGGATTAATAGAACAAGTCCCACACACAGCTAGAAGCCCAATATTTTTTCAGAGGTAGATGCAGAAAAAAATATATTCAGTTTGCAACCTGATGGAGGTCAGTATAGATGGACTAATACAACAAGTCCCACACACAGCTAGAAGCCCAAATATTTTTTCAGAGCTAGATGCAGAAAAAAATTATATTCAATTTGCAACCTGATGGAGGTCAGTATAGATGGACTAATAGAATGATGCTATGCCCAAAAGATTTTACTTCACTAGGTGCAGTAAAAAAATTGGTATTCTATACACAGGTGGTATATCTTGCAACACAGATAGGCTACTCCACTGACTAACACACTCTGCAATAGGCCAAAAAGAATTAGCTTTTCTAGATTCAGCCAAATGCTGTGAAAAAAACTTGCACAGCACTGGCACAGACCTGCCTGGCAAAAACTGATAGGAACTGATGTAACCTAGTCCTGAAAAGGACTCCAATTACAATTAGTCTTTACTCCCACAATCTATCTATTTAAGAGCACAGACCTGCCTGATAAAAGTCGTAGGAAATGCTGTAACCTAGTCCTTAAAAGGACTGCAATCACAACTATTCCCTACTCCCAAGCTATCTGTAGATTTGTGCGAAAATTGGCTTGAAATTAACAAGGTATAGCGCACACAGCAACAGCGGTGCCGTCTAACACGCAGCTGCAGCAGTGAGAAAATGGTGGCGACGGGGAAAATGGCTTGGTCTTATAGGGCAAGGACATGTGACATACACTGCCAATGACACATGCCCTTGCTTGTGTGAAAAAAAGCACTTCGCTCCGTGTGTGCGCTGCTGATAGGCTGACAGATTGCACCTCCCCACTGTAAATGCGGGAAAGAGAAAAAAAAAATGGAGATCTTCATTGTTCCTGCAGAGATCCATCCCCTGCCCCTCCCCCCGCCCCGCTGTACACTCAAACTGCGTATTAACATTAATTTTCATCATTACTGAGAAAAAATCCAGTTATGATTTTGGTGCACGAACAGTTATCGAACATAACCTCGAACAGCCGAATTTTTCTCAAATTGTTCGTGTTCGCCGAACGGCTCGAACACCGCCCAAAACAGCTCGAATTTGAGATTGGCGAACAGTTCGAGTAGAACAACGCTCATCTCTAGTGTCAAATAATCAAAGAGATGTGAAAGTGCTAGATTTTGTGAACTGAGCTGATGGTTGAGGATGTCCACCAGTAGGGGGCACCACTTCTTAGTTTATAGTATATCTTATAACTTTATATAACTTACTGCTCCTCTGAGGTGGATCTCTCTAGGTATCTCTCCAGGTATCCAGATGATTCTGTATCTGGAAGGAAACATGGAGCAGTGAAAATCTTTTCATTTTTGATCATTTTTACATTAGGACATTTATATAATATTCTTATAGAGATTAGCAAAATCTGCAGTCCTTGATTGAAAGGGAGTGAGGAGGCACCAGATATTAATGGCCAATTCTCCTTTTCATTCCAAAGTGCCATGGCTGTGACCGCTTGTTGGCTATCGGGTCAATGTGCTCCTGTCTATTGTTAGATTATGTTTAGGGGAAATGTATATAATCTGTAGATTGTGATATATTCCACAGTTTTGGACACTGACCAGTGACAGGAGATGATGGTGTTATTATATAGTCGTCACCGTCGCTGTCAATAAAACTCTCTGAATATCCGCACTGCTCAGGGGCATCGACAGCTTCGATGTCAGAAGTCCTGAGTCCTGTGAATAACATATAACAGAACAGAAAATGGATCAATGGACTGAGTCCAATACCAGAAATGTAGGTTGTGTCTAGAAAACACAGCTAATTAGTCCTTACTTTTGCAAGATGATGTTTCCTCCCCACTAGAATAATCCTCGTCATCAGATACAACAATGACATTGAAGTAACTGTGAAAAAAATATAGAAATAGGAATCAGTGGGGAAAATTCTAATATTAAAACTGAATGGAATTATGGATGAAATTATTGATATAAATGGATCATATAAAATAATCCAGAGCCCAGGAACCACCAGGATCTTATATGAAGCCGGTGTAACAGGCCAGATTAACCCCCCCGCCCAGAATATACACAGGGTTAAAGTGGCCTAGGCCAAACTATACCCCAGGGTATAAATCGGCCTAGGCCAGTTTATACCCCTCTGGGTCAGAATATACCCCAGCTGCTGTAGATCAGATTTTTCATGCTTTTGAGAACCATTGAGTGATATACTTAATAACGGGGCCCCAGTCAGTGCACAGGGGCCACAGGCAGCACACAGGGGCCCTAGGCAGCGAACAGGGGGGGCAGAGACAGCGCGCAAGGGGGGGGGGGGGGAGACAGCGCGCAGGGCCCCTGTGAGCTGTCTCTGCCCCCCTGTGCGCTGTCTCTGCCCCCTGTGCGCTATCTGGGACCCCCATGTAAAGGTACCTTTATAAGATGAAGTTTCAGAATGTTATGACTTTTATTATATCCTGAACAGTCAAGTTTTTTAAGAACCGTCAAGGTTTTCTGGTTGAAGTAAAAAAAAGTCTGTGTGTTTAGAGTTTTAAACAATAAAATGTTGAAAAATTATGTAATTCTTGAGTATATCACTCAATGGTGCTCATAAACATGAAAAATCTGATCTTTAATATACTTTAATCTTTAATATACTCAAGAAAGGGGCCCCAGACGTCGCACAGGGGCCCCAGATATCACACAGGGGCCCCAGACATCGTATATCGCTCAGGGGCCCCAGACATCACACAGGATTGAGTGATATACTCAAGAACGGGGCCTCAGACATCGCACAGGTGGTCCCAGACAGCGCACAGGGGGGCAGAGACAGCGCACAGAGGCACTGTCTCTTTTCCCCCTTGCGCGCTATCTCTTCCCCCCTCTTGCGCGCTGTCTCTGCCCCCTGTGCGCTGTCTGGGGCCCCGTGCACTGTCTCTGCCCCCCCCATGTGCTGCCTGGGGCCCTGTGCGCTGCCTGGGGCCTCGTTATTGAGTATATCTCTCAATCGTTCTTAAAAGCCTGAAAAAGCTGATCTACAGCAGCTAGGGTATATTCTGACCCGGAGGGGTATAATCTGGCCTAGGCCACTTTAACCCGGGTACATTCTGGGCGGGGGGTTAATCTGGCCTGTTACACCGGGAAGAAGGACACTCAATAGAAATGTCTCCTAATGGGACCTGAGCTCAGTGTTGGAGAAGATGTGATTTATTCTACCTGTAGATGTTATTGCTGCATGATGATAAAGATGTAATTACATTATCAAACGGTTATTATAGGTAACAGCAATATTAAACAATTAAAGGCATCTTCCAGGACATGAAGATTGTTGGAAATACTTAGGATAGACTTTTAATGATTGTGTGGGTCTTATCAAAATAATGATCTACATAAACAATTGCAGGTCTGAGCCATTTTCCATAATCTCATAGCATAGAAGGGTAGACCGCAGCTAAAAGTAAAGATTATAACTGCTAAATTCCGCAGCATTAGCACCGCTAGCCCGTCTGGTCCAATCTCACAGAACACACAGTGCATCACAGCTTGATACATATTGTTCTGTGTAACCTGTGCAGTGTCGGACTGGGATACCAAGGGCCCACCAGTAACCAACTCCAGGGCCCACTTCTCAGCTACATGCAAATGTGACATTATACTAAATCACAAATTTATATAACAATGAACTGGATAGATTGTTAAATTAATAAGATGCTGCAGTTGTCTATATATAGTGATGCAAGTATTTTGTGCCAAGTACTGCTCATATAAGAGGGTGGTGACCGAGTGGAGAATATAAGAGGGTGGTGGCCCACTGGAGAATTCTTCTGTTCTCCTGTGGGCCAGTCCAACCCTGCGTAAGAGTGTACATACTGAACCGTACTCACCACTGAAAGTGCCTGCAATGGTCTTTGGAGTGTAGGAGGAAACCAGGAGGAAACCTACACAAACACGGGGAGAACATACAAACTCCTTGTAGGTGTTGTTCTTGGTAGGATTTGAACCCAGGACGCCAGTGCTACAAAGCAACAGTGCTAACCACTGAGCCACCGTGCTGCCCATCCATATGGGAGATGCATTAATGTTATATAAGCAACAGAAAATAAAGTATTATTTTAATTTCCATCCCAGCCAAAGGCAGCTACAAAATCTGTAGGCCACTGTGTATGTTATGGGTAGTAATATGATCTTTATGTTGCCCGATGATCATATCATAAATGAACTTTCTAATATATACCAGAATTTCAATTGCCAAAATCAGAAATAACTGGGAACACCCCAAGAAAACCTACAGTTATATGAAAAAGTTTGGGCACCCCTATTAATCTTAAGCTTAATGTTTTATAAAAATTTGCGTTTTTGCAACAGCTATTTCAGTTTGATATACGTAATAACTGTTGGACACAGTAATGTTTCTGCCTTGAAATGAGGTTTATTGTACTAACAGAAAATGTGCAATCTGCATTCAAACAAAATTTGACAGGTGCATAAGTATGGGCACCCTTATCATTTTCTTGTTTTAAATACTCCTACCTACTTTTTACTGACTTACTAAAGCACTTTTTTTGGTTTTGTAACCTCATTGAGCTTTGAACTTCATAGCCAGGTGTATGCAATCATGAGAAAAGCTACTTAAAGTGGCCACTTGCAAGTTGTTCTCCTGTTTGAATCTCCTCTGAAGAGTGGCATCATGGGCTCCTCAAAACAACTGTCAAATGATCTGAAAACAAAGATTATTCAACATAGTTGTTCAGGGGAACGATACAAAAAGCTGTCTCAGAGATTTAACCTGTCAGTTTCCACTGTGAGGAACATAGTAAGGAAATGGAAGAACACAGGGACAGTTCTTGTTAAGGCCAGAAGTGGCAGGCAAAGAAAAACATCAGAAAGGCAGAGAAGAAGAATGGTGAGATCAGTCAAGGACAATTCTCAGACCACCTCCAGAGAGCTGCAGCATCAACTTGCTGCAGATGGTGTCACTGTGCATCGGTCAACTATACAACGCACTTTGCACAAGGAGAAGCTGTATGGGAGAGTGATGCGAAAGAAGCCGTTTCTGCAAGCACGCCACAAACAGAGTCGGCTGAGGTATGCAAAAGCACATTTGGAGAAGCCAATTTCTTTTTGGAAGAAGGTCCTATGGACTGATGAAGCCAAGATTGAGTTGTTTGGTCATACAAAAAGGCGTTATGCATGGCGGCAAAAAAACACAGCATTCCAAGAAAAACACTTGCTACCCACAGTAAAATTTGGTGGAGGTTCCATCATGCTTTGGGGCTGTGTGGCCAATGCCGGCACCGGGAATCTTGTTAAAGTTGAGGGACGCATGGATTCCACTCAGTATCAGCAGATTCTTGACATTAATGTTCAAGAATCAGTGATAATGTTGAAGTTACGCAGGGGATGAATCTTTCAGCAAGACAATGATCCAAAACACCGCTCCAAATCTACTCAGGCATTCATGCAGAGGAACAATTACAATGTTCTGGAATGGCCATCCCAGTCCCCAGACCTGAATATCATTGAACATCTGTGGGATCATTTGAAGAGGGCTGTCCATGCTCGGCGACCATCAAACTTAACTGAACTGGAATTGTTTTGTAAAGAGGAATGGTCAAAAATACCTTCATCCAGGATCCAGTAAATCATTAAAAGCTACAGGAAGCGACTAGAGGCTGTTATTTTTGCAAAAGGAGGATCTACTAAATATTAATGTCACTTTTCTGGTGAGGTGCCCATACTTATGCACCTGTCAAATTTTGTTTGAATGCAGATTGCACATTTTCTGTTAGTACAATAAACCTCATTTCAAGGCAGAAACATTACTGTGTCCAACAGTTATTACATATATCAAACTGAAATAGCTGTTGCAAAAACACCAATTTTTATAAAACATTAAGCTTAAGATTAATAGGGGTGCCCAAACTTTTTCATATAACTGTATACTGCCTCTCTAATACCCATTTTGTGCTCCCATTCACAGGATTGTCCTGGCAAAATTGCAACTTTTTGAAAACATGTTTCAGTTGCTTAAAATTTTCTAGATATTATTTTGCGGTTTGTGAATTAGAACATTGTCCTGTTCTCAATTGCAATGTCTAGACAATACTCTGTGAGCCAAAGGTTCTGGACTCCAGATGGATACACTGTAGCAAGCTATCAAAGAAGTTTGTGCAGCTACTGCTGCTGTATTTAGTTCAACGCGAACCCGAGACTGAATCCACTTTTAGGGTACGTACTCATCTGCGAGAAAAATGGACGAGTGCAATCCAATAATCCGTTTTTTTTTTTCACACATATGGGTATGAGTCCTTAGGTCTGAATCCTGAGAATGCAACAGTAGTTTTCTCATCCACCGACAGCAAACTAGCATCTAAAAAAGTGTTGGGAAATCAAAACAAAGTGTATTAAGAAGTTACTTATTTAACTCACTTATATAGCGCCATTAATTTCATAGCGCTTCACAGAAAATATTGCCACTGTCCCCATTGGGGCTCACAATATAGATTCCCTATCAGTATGTCTTTGGAGTGTGGGAGGAAACCCACGCAAAACATGCAAACTCCTTGCAGATGTTGTCCTTGGGGGGATTTGAACCCAGGACCCCAGTGCTGTAAAGCTACAATGCTAACCACTGAGCCACCGTGCTGCCCTATTGTAGAAATTTTCATTCATGCACTGTATATGTAAGGGTTTTTTTATGGAGACACTGACCATGTTGTAGATGGTTTCCCATTGCAGGTATAACAAAAAGTAATTGCAGATGTACAAGCACCTGTTCAAGAAAATTTTACTCACTGGATGGCAACGAGCTTAATGGTTACAAAGGCTTTTTAAGAGGTCAAGAACATGAAAAGATCACGTATCATGTTTGTAATCCTGTTGCCTGCTGACATTGAAAGAAAATGGTCTCAGGATATGGGTATGGGAGTGACGTTTAAAATTGCAGACCATCAATTGAAGGTAGAGAAAATGGCACGTCCCAATTCCTTGTATAAAACATCATAATTTTATTCCATCTTGATTTAAAAAAAAACAACACATCGTATTATTGCGTATACTTCATAAAAAAACATCTGACGCGTTTCTGGCGTGTAGCCGCCCATAGTCATAGTGAATATTAAAAAAAGCAAAACTACAAACAGTTTAAAACCCTTACCAGCCTATCCACTGCAAGTAAAGTGGATAGGCTGATAAGGGTTTTAAATTGTTTCTGGATTTGCTTTTTTTTATTCACGTTGACTAAAGGTGGCTATAAGTCAGAAACGCGTCATATGTTTTCTATGGATTATACAGAAGGACAGTTTAAATACAATCTAACACTTGCACTTTTCACTGTCTGCTGGCAAATAAACTTTATCAGCACTTCCCTAACTCAGACCCAGTTTATTAGTCTCCTTCACAATGCAGCACAACATACAACCACAGTGCTGGTCAATACACCGCCTCACAGTCACCTGTCTTGACAGCCTTTACTTGTAGTAGCTCTTGTCTGGCAATTTGCACACTCTTTAGGCCTACTCACTCAGTTACCATGTAACAGTGCCTCACACACCGTCAATTGCAACTGGCTGTCTCTGATGTGGTAATTCCCTTTACACATAGACTATAAACCTTTATGCTCCACTCTATAGTGGCAAATCTTTGCCATTATGGTAGGTAATCTTCACCCTGTCAGCGAATACATTCTTCACTCGCAGGAATACACGACCCCACTATCAGTATTTGGTCAGTATTCGGTCAGTATTTTTTCTCAGGAGTAGGAGCCAAAACCAGGTGAGGAATAATCAGAGAAAAGGTATAATAGAAACAAGTCACCAATTCTGCATTTATCACCCACTCCTGGTTTTGGCTCACACTCCTGAGAAAAAATACTGACCGAATACTGATAGAGGGCAGTGGCCTTACTCAGCTTTTATATTCTGCTGGGCCTCTCTTATCTCCTGTTTATATCTGGCTGCTTGCCTGCATTTGTCTCCTCTCTCTAGAAAGTAACCTGGAAAATCGAGCTCTATGTACAAACCCAGTGTCATGGTTGCACTTTTCATTGAAGCCTGGCAGTTGTTAATATGGACAGGCTTAGCTCAAGCCACTCTGTTTACCAGATCCCAGTGCTTGCACTGGAATTTTCCCTTTAACCCCTGTACAGAAATCTGGATTTACACAGGGATCCCTGAGCTGGGGCCATGTAGTCAGCCGTTGACTGGTGGAGCAAGCTGGCAGCAAGAAAGGTCGTCATGCAGGCTCGACACCAAAAGGTCATATCAGGGACAAAATCAGAAAGCAAGCAGGTGGTCAAAATATTAAGGGGAGGCCAGAAAATGGGATAAATCAGGAGACACAACAGGAGCAAGGACTAACGCTATAGACCAGGTAAAATGAATTTATTGAATGGCAGTGAAAGTCAGAGATTAAGAGGTTTAAGTAGCACACAACTCCTCCCAGGGATCTCAGGAAAGCTAAATCAAAATCAGACAAGAAATAACCCCATAACCCTCTGATTTAGTGGCACCAAAAGTCCCAGGAATAAAATAGCACTGTTGTGCTTCACCCTCAACAAAGGCACTGTGATGCCCAGCAGCCAAAGTGAAAATCGAGGGGACAGGAACAAGTTCAGATATTACACCAAAGGGTCAAGAGCATGAATACTAATACCACATGCCCTATGACATATCAGGCTTCCCCCATAGTGATTAACTGACCTGGATTTCCAAATACTTCTTCTTTTAATGGGGTTGGAACTCATGTAAATCATATCCCAAAGTGGACGGACCAAGAGCGTTCCTGGGAGGCATGGGTTTGGAGACAGGACATAAAAATCCTCTAGAAATGTTGGTACTATGGCTTCACTTCTGCTACTCAGTGGCCACGTGTCTGGGCATGTTAGACCCGGGGTATTTCTCCCACAAAATGTATTGATTAACACATTACCATCAATCCGCCGTCCATGGGGCCCCCAGTGAACAACTTTGGTATAGGTCATAACTTGCTAAATTAGGAAAAATCCTTTAAGAAAATCCAAGAAAATCCCATTAACTGTAGTTTTTCATGAGGAAGCGCTATTGAGAACACAGGGACTGCTACATGACATTCTTTAATTGATATGTTGGATATGTGTCACTCCAGGCCTGGATGCCACAAATAATAAAGGCTGTGTCTGAGACCAGGAGGGAGGTTCCCTGGTTAGGGACAATTAGCATACAGCACCTCCTGTCCCAGGCCAGTAAGGGGAGCTGGCTGCCCCTATAAAAGCTGGAACTGGGGGCAGGGTTAGAGAGAACTGGACGACCTAGCTCAGGAGTGAGACTAGTCCCAGAGAAGGAGGGACAGTTCAGCTGTAGCTGAGGAGGTCGTGAGGCAGTGGAGAAGCCATGAGCCAGGGACGTACAACGCAGAGAGCCTGTCCTGGCAGACAGAGAACCATCTAACCGGACATTGGGGTCCGAGGTTGTGAAGACTCTAAGTCCCACAGCAGAGAACCAACCCGCGAGGGATTTCAGGTCTCTCGGCCTAAGAAGCCCGGAGGCTCCGCCACAGCAGAAGGGAACAGCAAGGCCAAGAGAGGCCAAAGGTAAAAGGAACCCAAGTTGCAAGCCATACGGGCAAGAATACACGGCACGCTCAGGAACGTGGGCTATTATACATGAAGAGGGGAATAGTCAGAAAGAGCACAGAGAGCACGGTAGGCCTACACCCTCACCCTGACCAGAGGGGCATCCCGAGTGTTCTCAGACATCCAGGCCCCCTTCTAGCCAGTACTGTTGTCGGGTCATTGCCATCTGTTATAATAAAGACCCTGAATTGTTTAAGCGGACTCTGCATTCTGACCGTCGCGGCCGGAACTATCACCCCAACATCCACCTACACTGCCCTGGGGCTACACTCTTCCCGTGGGGAGTTATCCTACCTCTGTGCTGCACACCAATACCAGCCCCAGCGGTCTGCCCTGCAGCGGCGGTTATCCCTGACCGCAATCCACGGGTGGCGTAGTCGGACATTTAAAGCACTGATTGATAGACCGCCATTTGGTCTGACCACCCTGAGCCACGGGACTGGGTTGCCACCACCACTACCCCCAGCATCGTACAGAGGCCCGGTCTCGAGTGCCCCACGGCCCAGGGGGCGAGTCAGCTTTGGCGTAGTCGGCAGGATTGTGACTAACCCGCCACAAACGGGTATTGCGTGCCTGAAAAGACTGTATATGTACCTTAAAAAGAGATTTCCCGCCATCCGGAGCCATTTCCCGCCATCTTCAGCCATTTTCCCGCCATCGGGCGCCATCTTCGGGACACCGCGCGGGAAGAAGAGGGGCGTGGACGTTAAAACCGCACGAGACCTGAAGCCCCGCCCTACGTCTGGACGCTGCGCAAGGTCCTGGAAGGAGAGAGAGCGACGCTGACGTCACCAGGACGCGACGCAAGGTCCTCACCCAGAGCAGCGCTAGTGGAACCGCGGCCTACGGAAGAGGATCAACGGAAGGTAGGCCACGGTTAACTAGGGGGAGGAAGATGTCGGAAGCAGAGGGGCCCACTACCACCAGCGTCGCTGCGGCAGCGGTGATGCCGTTTTCCATGCCCTATATCCTCGGAGCGGCCTGGCTGCCCCAGTACTCAGGGGAATCCCATACATTAAGTGACTTTAAGGAAAGACTGCACAGTTTAAAGTCTATCCCCTAACAGAAGAACAGAAAATCAGCATACTGACCGGGCAGTTAACTGGTGCGGCCCAGCGGGAGGTAAAATCACGGCCAACTGAGGAGAAAAGGACTGTAAAGGACATTTTGGCCCGGCTGCGGGGTACCTTTGACACCCGCACCTCAGCTGAAATTAAAATGCGGTTCTACGGATGTAAGCAGCGGACACAGGACAGCATCAGAGATTATGCCCTAAATTTACAGGAAGCCTTGGGAGCAATTAAACAAGCTGACCCTGGCAGCGTGCAGGATACAGATAAACTATTGACTGACCAGTTCATAGAAGGTCTGCTGTCCAGCGCCCACAGAACCCAGCTGCGCCTCATGGCCCTACAGAACCCCGATTTGACTTTTGCACAGTTTAAAGAGAGGGCCATCCGGGTGCTCCGAGAACCCACACCAGGTGGCGCTGTAGCTTCCCGGCGTCCTGCCATTACGTACCACCAGGAGGCGGCGCCCTACCCTGCAGACCTTGTGGGGGCTGATGCGCAGGCCCTAAACCCATCCCCGCCTGCAAACCTGCACCATCAGGTCCAAGAACTAACAAAGAGTGTTGTCGCATTGACCAGGACCGTACAGTCGTTACAGATGGACCCGTCAGGACCAATCAAGCTGGCTTCCAGTCCGGAGGATATCCCGTGGCGTCGACAGAGGAGGATCCCGTCGTGCAGAGGGAGGCCCACAGACCGCTACGCTGAGGATGGACAGCCGATTTGCAGCCAGCCGGGACACATAGCCAGGTACTGTACTTTAAACGGGTCCGACCTGGGGCAGAGGGCCAACCCACAGGCATAAGGTCACCAGGCCCGTCTAATTGGCGCGATAAGTACGTGGGGGGACGCCCGGTTTTACCCGTAGTGCTGGACGGTATCCCACTGAGTGCACTGCTGGACACCGGGTCCCAAGTGACTACCATCCCCTATGTACTTTTCAAGCGGTACTGGAGTGACACTGATATAACCCGTTATCCAGACGATGACTTGAGCATCATCGCCAGCAATGGCCAACCCGTGCCGCAGGTAGGGTTCAGAGAGATGACCATTAAGATTGGTAAAGTTGAACTGCCGGCACAGGGAGTGATAATTGTGGACATTGACCGTCGAGAAAGTCACCCTAAAATAACCTTGGGTACTAACGTGATTGAAAATTGTCTTTCAGCAATAATTGTAATTTTGCAACAGGTGGCGATGAATGCTAGCTCCAGCTAACAGAGGGTCCTCCAGAAAGAGATAAGAGCCCTGATGAGACAGCAACAAGTAGAACTGTCTGGTGGTGAGATCGGTAGCATGAGGATGAGCGACCCGTTCCCCATTGCCATGCCTCCCAAAAGTGAAATGATGATCTGGTGTCGGACTGCAATCGGGTTAAGAGGGAGAGACTACCAAGCCATGGTAGAACCCGTGTACTCAGACAGCAGGCCCACCATTTTGACAGCCCGGGGGGTGGTTGATGTCCGCAATGGAAGGGTGCCCGTCCGGATCTTAAACATTGGGGAAAGGGAAGTACACTTGCCCGGTACGCTACACTAGCCAAATTGTATACTGTTGAACACAATGCTGTCAGGGCCGTGGAACCCTTGCCTCCATCTTCCCAGGCGGAGGGTAATGGCTCCCAGAAACCCAAGGAGGACTGGTGCCAGAAACTCCACGTGGGTGCTGACTCCACTCCCCTGCATCAAAAACAAGGAGTCTATCGGGTGGTGCGCGAATATGAAAGAGTTTTTAGCAAGCACCCGTTTGACTTCGGCCAAGTGAAGGGGGTAGAACACCACATCCCCACGGGGAACCACCCACCGATAAAAGAGAGACACAGACCGGTACCCCCTGCACATTATCAGAACGCAAAGGGCATGCTAAGAGAGATGAAAGAGGCGGGAGTGATCAGGGACAGCAGTAGCCCCTCGGCAGCCCCTTTGGTTCTGGTAAAAAAGAAAGACGGTACCATGAGAATGTGCGTGGACTATAGAAAAGTTAATCATATCACCCACAAAGACGCATACCCGTTACTTAGAATAGAGGAGTCTTTAGCAGCCCTAAAATCAGCTAATTTCTTCTCTACTTTGGACCTTACTAGCGGGTACTGGCAGGTTCCTGTGGCAGAGGCTGACAAGGAGAAGACCGCCTTCACCACCCCGATGGGATTAAGCGAATTCAACTGTATGCCCTTCGGGCTCTGCAACGCACCCGGGACCTTCCAGAGGCTGATGGAATGCTGCCTAGGGCACCGAAACTTTGAGACGGTCCTACTTTACTTGGACGACGTGATTGTATATTCGAAGACCTACGAGGACCATCTAAAACACCTGGCAGAGGTGTTCGAAGCCCTGGCAGGCTATGGCCTGAAAGTGAAACCCTCAAAATGTCACCTGTTGAAACCAAAAGGTATAGTACCTGGGGCACGTGGTGAGTGCTGAGGGAGTAGCCCCCGACCCCGACAAGGTTACAGCCATCAAGAGCTGGCCAAGCCCCTCTAACATCAAAGAAGTGAGGCAATTCCTCGGGATGGTAGGCTACTACTGAAGGTTCATCCCCAGGTTCACTAAGATGGCAGCTCCAATGCAGGACTTCCTGATAGGTCAGTCTAAATCCAGAAGTCACAAGCCACCCTTCAAGTGGGATAAGTTGGAAGAGGATTCCTTCCGCCAGCTGAAAATGGCCCTCACGGGGGATGAAATTCTGGCCTACCCTGATAATGACCAGTCTTTTATCCTCCACACCGATGCCAGTAATGTGGGGCTAAGAGCCGTACAGTCCCAAAACCAACAGGGCAGGGAACGAGTGATAGCGTATGCCAGCCGGAAGCTGAGGCCCACTGAAAGAAACCCGGAGAATTACAGCTCCTTCAAGCTAGAATTCTTGGCAGTGGTGTGGGCAGTCACAGAACGGTTTAAACATTACCTGGCCTCCGCAAAGTTCACTGTGTACATGGACAACAACCCGTTGACACACCTGGACAATGCAAGACTTGGTGCCCTAGAACAGCGGTGGATGGCCCGGCTATCAAATTATGACTTCACAATCAAATACCGGGCAGGCAGAACCAATGCCAATGCAGACGCCCTATCAAGAATGCCCCACCTACCCGAAGGAGAAGAAGACTCAGAAGAGCTGGAGGAAGTAGAGCTCCCTGCGTTCCACCGGTATGGGGCCACTCAGTATTCTCACCGAGTAAGAGACAAAGACCTAACCACCGTCATGTTCAACCCCTTACCCCACCACGGCTGGGCTGAAACGCAAGATGGTGACCCTGCAATTCGCCTGGTGAAAGACATGTTAACCCAGGCAGACGCTAGCCCTGGCCCGGACGCTCCAGAGGAAGCCAAGCAGTTATGGAAGGAGAAAAGCAGGCTATTCCTCTACGAAGGTAAGCTGTGCAGAAGGCTTGTCAACCACCGGACGCACGAGCTGACCTGGCAAGTAGTGGTCCCAAGACGAGATGCAGCAATGGTCCTGGAGGCCTACCATGACAGAGCGGGACACTTCGGGTGAAAGAAACTGGAGTTCCTACTGAGAGAGCGGTTCTTCTGGATCGGTATGAGAGGGGCCATAGAGAAGTGGTGCAGAGACTGCGGCCCATGTAACCTCAGAAGGAAGGACCGTACCAGCCAGAAGACACCCTTGAGGCCCATCATCACCAGGCAGCCTCTTGAGCTGGTAGCTCTGGACCATGTGAAATTGGCTCCAAGCCGGTCGGGCTACGTCGATGCCCTGACAATAGTGGATCACTATTCCCGGTTCCTGGTGGTGGTTCCTGTTAAAGACTTGACAGCCCAAACAGCGGCCAGAGCCTTCCAACAACACTTCTGCCGTCCACACGGGTATCCGGAACAGGTCTTGACAGATCAAGGTTCAGCGTTCGAGGCGGAAATCTTCCAGGAGTTCTGCAACCTCTACGGCTGTAAGAAGATTCGGACAACGCCTTACCACCCTCAAACCAACAGGCTGTGTGAGAAAATGAATAATATTGTCATTGATCTCCTCAAGACGTTGCCCCTGGAAGAACGCAGCCTGTGGCCGGAGAAGCTGCCAGACCTGATAGACTTATACAACCATATCCCGGTGAATGCTACAAATTGCACCCCGGCTTACCTGATGCAAGCACGACCAGGTAAGCTGCCGATAGACCTGGAGATGGGAGTTCTGAGACCCGAGGACACCTCCCCAGATGTGGACTGGGATACGGAACGGCAGCTACAGTACAAAAAGGTACAGGAGAGTGTGGAGAGGAGCCTAGCTCAAGCAAGAGAAAAGCAAGAGAGGCTCTTCAACCATCACGCCCCTGCTGGTCCCTGGAACCTGGCGAGCAGGTCCTGAAGCGGAAGAGAAGGCTTCACAAGCTAGATGACCAGTGGGAAAGAGACCCGTACACAGTACTGCCGTCCATCCACGACAACTCGAAGGTATGTGTAATTACCAAGGATGGAGGAGAAACCACTAGCACCGTCTACAGAGACCACCTAAAAAGGTGTCCCGAGCAACTACAGAGTGCAGGAGAAGATCAAGATGACCTTGAACCCGCAGAGGACAAGGAATAAATGATCAGCACAGTTCTTGGAGAGTTCCCCCAGTCCTGGACTCGGATAAACGACGCAATAGTGGTACCCGTCCTACACTTCCTTCAACCAACCCAGCAGGAACCTACAGGAGAGCAGGAAGAATCAGAAGAACCCATGCCAGCAGCCCAGGAGAGTCAACCCTCTGCTGACAGTGAGCCTGCCATGCCTGTGGTAAGCCAAAGGACCCGCAGACAGCTGCCTGCACTGCCTGTAGACCCAGCTAGTAGCTGTACCCTTAATGCTAGTGGGGAAAGCCAGGTTAGACCACCACCAGACAGTGGGTTACGCAGGTCAACCCGGAGCACTAGGGGGCAGATACCCACTCACTGGAAAATATAGGGTGTGTAAAGAACTGTGAATAACCCTTATAAATAGTTGTCAAATGTTTAAACAGTTAATTGCATGACCAGTAATTATGTTTTTTCAGTTTCTTTCAGTTGGCTATATGGACTAACAGGTTATGAACTTTGAGTAACCGGGACTTTCTTGTAAAATATGTTCAGAGCTTAACCAAAGGAATGAATAAAGACTGTCAAGGCCTCGGGGTTGGTGAAATGGACACCTGGTCACAGACCACACTGTGACCCTAAGAACTCAATATGTGATGTTGTTTGCTATTTCCTTCCCTGTAGTGTTTTCATGGTCATGCATAAATACCCTGTTTGTTTTTGGCCAAAAAGGCTTAGTCCCGGAGTACTAAGCTTTTACTAGGGGGGAATGTGTCACCCCAGGCCTGGATGCCACAAATAATAAAGGCTGTGTCTGAGACCAGGAGGGAAGTTCCCTGGTTAGGAACAATTAGCATACAGCACCTCCTGTCCCAGGCCAGTAGGGGGAGCTGGCTGCCCCTATAAAAGCTGGAACTGGGGGCAGGGTTAGAGAGAACTGGAAGACCTAGCTCAGGAGTGAGACTAGTCCCAGAGAAGGAGGGACATTTCAGCTGTAGCTGAGGAGGTCGTGAGGCAGTGGAGAAGCCACTAGCCAGGGACGTACGGCGCGGAGAGCCTGTCCTGGCAGATAGAGAACCATCTAACCGGACATTGGGGTCCGAGGTTGTGAAGACTCTAAGTCCCACAGCAGAGAACCAACCCGCGAGGGATTTCAGGTCTCTCGGCCTAAGAGGCCCGGAGGCTCCGCCACAGCAGAAGGGACCAGCAAGGCCAAGAGAGGCCAAAGGTAAAAGGAACCCAAGTTGCAAGCCATACGGGCGAGAATACACGGCACGCTCAGGAACGTGGGCTATTATACCACGAAGAGGGGAATAGTCAGCAAGAGCATAGAGAGCACGGTAGGCCTACACCCTCACCCTGACCAGAGGGGCATCCCGAGTGTTCTTAGACATCCAGGCCCCCTTCTAGCCGGTACTGTTGTTGGGTCATTACCATCTGTTATAATAAAGACCCTGAACTGTTTAAGCGGACTCTGCATTCTGACCGTCGCGGCCGGAACTATCACCCCCAACATCCACCTACACTGCCCTGGGGCTACACTCCTCCCGTGGGGAGTTATCCTACCTCTGTGCTGCACACCAATACCAGCCCCAGCGGTCTGCCCTGCAGCGGCGGTTATCCCTGACCGCAATCCACGGGTGGCGTAGTCGGACATTTAAAGCACTGATTGATAGACCGCCATTTGGTCTGACCACCCTGAGCCACGGGACTGGGTTGCCACCACTACTACCCCAGCATCGTACAGAGGCCCGATCTCGAGTGCCCCGCGGCCCAGGGGGCGAGTCAGATACACTCTCTGTAATGTATTCTGTGTCTGACATACTTACACACAGATTAAAAAAAAATCTTTTCTCCTCATTATGGAGCTTAAAAGCAGAAATTTCCGCACAAAGTGCAGGGAAATGTGATTTTCATAATGGCTTTTCAGTTCGCTAAATGAATCAGGAAGGAAAGGAAAATTAATTAATCGGAGAGACTAGCGGCTGCTGTTTAAGCCAAATGAATATCAGGGAAGGAAATACAATTATTGTTCAGGGAGCCAGCTGGAACCAAAATGGAGCGTTATTTGTCTGTGTGCCGCGGCCTTTATGTAATTAATCTTTAATTTGCTGGATTTATGCAAGCAGGACTAACAAGCTCCTTAAGTGTACATGTATTAATATTTTACCTGTCTGTGTTTTTTGCTTCTTTGTTGTGCTAGGTCAGACAGGTAACAGGTAGAAGGCCTGCAACAAGACACTAATCACATCTAACAATGGCCAATAAACATATATGTTTCAGAGAGAATAGGTGAGAAAATATGATCTGCGTGCCTCTGACAGCTTGTTTCATCAACACTCAGGTAAATTATTCAGGCTTTGCAAAAATGGTAAAAACTCATTGTATGACGAGTATCGCTCTAAACAGCGCGGATAAGTCCTGGAAGCCATCAACTCTAGCCCTTGAATCCATATATGTTGGTAAAAGAATTGTGCATGTTGTGGATGTGCCACCCAACTCTTTAGACATGAGGCATAAATGAGAAATATTAGGCTATGTGCCCACGAATGCAGAATTGAAGCAGTTTTGAAATGCGGATTTGCCATGTGTTTTTGAAGCGTTTTGAAATGCGGATTTGCCATGCGTTTTTCAAATGCATTGAGTAGGCAAATCCGCATGCAGAAACGCACAAATAATGGACATGCCGCGGATTTTTCCCTCACAGAAAATCCGCTGCGGAAAAATCCGCAGCATGGGCACAGAACATGCAGATTGTCATTGGGGACCATAGGGCACGTATTACCAAGCGTTTTAAAAGCGTTTCCGCTGCGGAAATTCCGCAGCAAAAATGCTTGAAAAATGCATCATGGGCACGCAGCCTTATATTTATCCCAATATTATCAAATCCTACAATACATTTATGGGCTTTTCAGTTATCTGTGTAAAATTATAGAGGTCGCCCCATCATAGCAGCTTATCACCTGTCTTGTCCCGGTACAGCTACTTGTGCCATTTACTTATACACCTACAGAAACAATAAGGGCTCATTCAGACATCCGTGGATTTCGATCGGATATCGGAACGCTAATGCACAAACTGGCAGTCCGTGCTCGGACCTATTGGCACGGAAGTCTGAATGAGCCTTAAAGGGGGCATTTTAATGTCCTGATCCCAGAGGTTCAATCTTCAATGATCAAACATTTCGGGTCTACCCCTAGGGTACGGATATGTTAAAAGAAAAGGAAGGACACGTGAGTTGTTTGGTGTAACAAGACCAGCCTTTTAAAAAATAAAAAAAAACATTGTTTTGTGATACTTTGTCACTAGATGCCTATGCGATATGTGTCTATGTGGAGTCACCTAGTGGTTGTGATGTGAAGTGTAGGCAGTCATGGGCTTTTCTATCATGTCGTTTTGAATGCGTTATTACATTGAATTTTATTTATTGAAAAATTAGTGCTTAAAAGGCTAAGTACATCTTTATAAAGAATTATGTTTATTTAAGTGCATCCTAAAGACAACGTTAAGTAGATGCAATTTATCCAGCTCAGCGATCTCCAAAAAGGATACAACTCTGTAAGAGTTGCTCCTGGTTATTGCTTCCATCCTTCTCTCAGAATTAGGCTATATTTACACATCCATAAGCCACGGGCCGTCATTCATAGACAAGTCACAGGTGTCTCAACCTGAACTCAATATCCTCGTAGGTCTATATGACGTTGCCAATTTCTGGTCAGGAGACCAGTAGCTGTACTCGGACTACAACACACGAATAAGTGAATGTGGCCTCAGAGATTGCAGCAAGGAGGTGGAGGAGACTGTCCACAGATCGGCAATGGAGAGAGAGGTAAGTATCTAAAGTTTTATGGAAAGCAGAGAAAACAGGCTATAAAGAAGGAGGAAAGCACATGGAGAGGAAATAAGTGCAGTTCTGGAGCTGTGCTGATATAAAAAAGCAAGTAAAGACATCAGCACTTTGGATATACACAAACCTCACATCCAGCCTATATTACTGGAAGAAAAAAAACTCTTGAGGGAGTTTTGCAGAGATTGCAGAATGGAATGCAGTGCAATTTTATTACCAAAAGATACCACTATATATATAAAAAATAATTTTTCCATGTTAAAAGTGTCCTTAGTTTTTAAAGGGGTTGTCCATGACTTTGATATAGATGAATTACCCTTAGGCCACCCTCACATGTTCAGTATTTGGTCAGTATTTCACATCAGTATTTGTAAGCCAAAACCAGGAGTGGGTGAAAAATACAGAAGTGGTGATGTGTTTTTATTATATTTTTCCTCTGATTGTTCCACTCCTGATTTTGGCTTACAAATACTGATGTGAAATACTGACGAAATACTGAACATGTGAACGTGGCTTAGGATAGATCATCAGATCCGACACCCCCACTCATCAGTTGTTTGTAGGCCCTATGGTGGCCGAAACTAAAAACAATGTATGGAGCTGGAACACCACAGCTCAATGCGCTGTTTAGCGGATGTTCTCGGGTATTGTAGCTCTACTTCCTATTGAAGTGAATGTATTCTAAACTACTGTAGCTGTAAATAGCCATTACAGAGTCTATGGCGTTCATATCAAAGTCCTGGAAAACCCCTTTAGCCAAATTCAAGAAATGGTAAGCGTGGAAACCTTAATCTCTTCAATTTTTTAGTTCCAGAAAGCCTCCTTAAATTTTTCCTTTTACTTAAATCAAAATGAGATTTTTCCCAAACTATAGATGAGCAGGTAATGTGGCCAACACTGACCAGTTGGAAAATATGAAGGTATGGATAGGATGGACAGAGATTTGGGTTTGGAGAACATATGGGCTCCAAGAATTTGTTTACAAACAAGCCCAGGGTTAAGGAGGCTAAAATAGCTTTTGAACATGTGCAAGACACAAGATATTTGTAACGGTTAGATTTGTCATTGTAATTTACACAAGGAATGTATTTAATTACAAGAATATACAGTATAAGGCATGTACAACTCGTAATTAATTTCCCCAGTAAATTCCTGAAGTTGATGATATATCTTTATCCCATAAAAGTCAGTTCTGAAAATAGAGGAGGGGACGCACCCCATAAAGAATAGAATATACAGTCCTTATTCTTAGTAACAGAAATTCCCTTACACATCATTTTCACGTGACATTAGCTGTGTCACCAGCTTTAGGTGATAACATGACTCCTGCCACATTATGACAGATCTATTTATAGCAAATGATAATGATTCATGTTTAAAAGTAATGATCACGTTGGACTCAACAGTACAAAACCAAAATTATTGGACCCAATCTCCCACTGCTAAAGTGCCACTTGTTTAAAGATTTAGTTTTTCCACATATATTTCCTACTCATCAGCAATATTCCCGCTGTAAAAGGGTCAGGGGAATGGAGGATGATCTATATATGTACACGCTAATACTAATAAGATATTATTCAAGTAGAATGTACCATGTTTATGTATATGTGAATATCTATATATACATACTATATATAATATTGGTATGTGTGCGTGTATATACCGGACAGTAATGTCAACAGACTAATCGGTAATGAAACACAAAACCAAAGGAGCAAAAAAAAAAGATAAGTCAATATATCAAGTCATAAAAAAGTATAAAGTTCATCAATCAAAAACTATTGGTGTGCAGTGAGCACACAAACAAGCGAGAAGAGGGCGCACAACAAAAAGGGTAACGAATATACAGTCGTGGCCAAAAGTGTTGGCACTCTTAAAATTGTTCCAGAAAATAAAGTATTTCTCACAGAAAATTATTGCAATTACACATGTTTTGTTATACACGTTTATTTCCTTTGTGTGTATTGGAGCAACAAAAAAACTGAGAAAAAAAGGCAAATTGGACACAATTTCACACAAAACCTTAAAAATGGCCTGGACAAAATTGTTGGCAACCTCAACTTATTATTTGGTTGCACACATTTTGGAATAAATAACTGCAATCAATCACTTCCTATAACCATCAACGAGCTTCTTACACCTCTCTACTGGAATTTTGGAGCACTCTTCTTTTGCAAACTGCTCCAGGTCTCTCATATTTGGAGGCGCCTTCTCCCAACAGCAATTTTTAAGATCTCTCCACAGATGTTCAATGGGATCGAGATCCGGACTCATTGCTGACCACTTCAGAACTCTCCAGTCATTTGTTTCCATCCGTTTCTGGGAGCTTCTTGAAGTATGTTTGGGGTCATTGTCCTGCTGAAAGGCTCCTGACCTAGAACGGCAACCCAGCTTTCTGATACTGGGCACTACATTGTGACTCAAAATCCTTTGGTAATTTTCAGATTTCATGATGCCTTGAACACAAACAAGGCACCCAGTGCCAGAGGCAGCAAAACAACCCCAAAACATCTTTGAACCTCCACCATATTTGACTGTAGGAACTGTGTTCTTTTCTTTATAGGCCTCATTCTTTTTGGTAAACAGTAGAAAGATGTGCTTTACCAAAAAAGCCATATCTTCGTCTCATTTGTTCACAAGGTGCTTTCACAGAAGGATTTTGGCTTACTCACGCACATTTTGGCAAACTGCAGTCTAGCTTTAGGTCTCTGTGTCAGCAGTGGAGTCCTTCTGGGTCTCCTGCCATAGCGTTTCATGTCATTCAAATGTCACTGAGCCTGCAGGACAGCTTGAAGTTCTTTTGAACTTGATTGGGGCTGCTTATCCACCATCCAGACTACCCTGCGTTGCTACCTTTCATAAATTTTTCTCTACCGTCCACATCCAGGCAGATTAGTTAAAGTGCCATGGGTTGTAAACTTCTTGATTATGTTGCGCACCGTAGACAAATGAATCAAGATCTCTGGAAATGGACTTGTAACCTTGAGATTGTTGATATTGTACAACAATTATGGTTCTCAAGACCTCAGACAGTTCTCTTCTCCTCTTACTGTCCTCCATGCTTAGTGTGGCACACACAGACACACAATGCAAAGATTACGTCAACTTCTCCCCTTTTTCTCTGGTTTCAGGTGTGATTTTCTTATTGCCCTAACCTATTACTTGTCACAGGTGAGTTTGAACGAACATCACATGCTTGAAACAAAGTTGTTTATCCACAATTTCGGAAAGGTGCCTACAATTTTATTTGACCCATTTTAAGGGTTTTGTGTAAAATTATATCCAATTTGCCTTTTTTTCTTTGTTTTTTTTGTGTTGTTACAATATACACAAAGGAAATAAACATGTGTATAATAAAACAAGTGTAATTGCAATAATTTCTGGGAGAAATACTTCATTTTCTGGAACAATTTCAAGGGTGCCAACACTTTTGTCCTTGACTGTATGTAAAATTGTATATGTGACACCCCAGGGGTCTGGTTGCCACAGTGATAGAGATATTATGTCTGAGAGCAGGTGGGAGGTCCTTTGGTCAGGGATCCTGTGCATGCCACACCTCCTGCCCAGTCTTGGGAGGGGAAGAACTTCCCCTGTAAAAACCCGGGGCTGAGGCAGGGTGAGTCAGACAAGGAGAGTGGAGAAGAGAAGCAGCATAGGAAACAGCAGAGTTACAAGGAGTCAGGGGCTGGCAGCTACAGAGCTCGCCCTGACTAAGAAGATTCTTTACCGGACCCGGAGTCCGAGGCTGTGGGGACTAAATCCTACCCAGCAGCAGAATCCGTCGGGCAGGGGATTTCAGGTCCTCTGGCCCAGAAGCCTGAAGGCACGGTCACACGCGTGGGACCAGCACCGCCATCGTGGAGCGGAAGCCATTAGAAGGCCCCGAGTCACCGGCCATACGGGTGAGCACCACACGGTACACTCAGGGACGTGGGCTACTTACATCAGCTTCTAGCAAGGTAGCCAGAAGAGTACAGTCAGTTTGGGAGGCCTACAACTACGCCTGGCCAGGGGAGATCCCATCTGCTCAAAGACTGACCAGGCCCCGTTTGCTAGCAAGTACTCCGGGAGGGTCTGTCGTTGTTACCAGTAAAGACCCTGAACTACACCGTACCGTCTCTGAGTGGTTCCTGCTACCCCCATCATCCACGTCGGCTGCCCTGAGGCCATACCCCTCCCGTTGGGGGTTATACTATCACGCTGCACAATCCTACCACCGGCCTCAGCGGTCTGCCCTGCAGCAGCAGCTTCCTGGCTGCACTCAACGGGTGGCGTAGTCATCAACTATTTACTACTAATAGACTGCCGTCTAGTTTGACTCCCTGGGCACGGACCGGGTCACCGCCACGAGATTACAACCCTCCACGGATCCGGCTCCGGGTAAGCTCCCGCGTGCGCACCGCAGCGCGACACAGGCCCAGGGGCGCGTCAACTTTGGCGTAGTCGGCAGGATTTCGTGCCCGCAACCACCGGGTACTGCGTGCCTGAAAAGCAAAGACTGTTCAAACTTACCAGTGGTGAAGGTTTCCCGCCATCCGGCGCCATCTTCTACCTTCTTCCCGCCATCCGCGAAGTTTTCCCGCCATCCGGCGCCATCTTCGACCTTCTTCCCGCCATCCGTGGAGTTTTCCCGCCATTGGACGCCATCTTGAGGACGCCGCGCGGGAAGAAGAGGGGCGTGGACTCCGAAAGCGCGCGAGAACTGAAGCCCCGCCTCACGTCCGGACGTTGCGTAAGGTCCTGGAAGGAGCCCAGCAGACGCCGACGTCACAGGAGCGCGACGGAAGGTCCTCAACCCTGACGATCCACTGCGGAGCCGCGGCCTACGGAAGAGGATCATCGCAAGGTAGGCCACGGTCCACTAGGGGGGAGGAAGATGTCGGATACGGAGGAGAGCTTCACTGCCTCAACCCCCGCCAGCGCTACCGCTGCTGCAGTTATGCCCTTCACCATGCCCTATATCCCGGGAGCAGCTTGGCTACCCCAGTACTCAGGGGAGTCACATACCCTGCATGACTTTAGAGAAAAGCTGGATAGCCTCTTCCAGGTGTACCCCCTCACAGAAGAGCAAAAAGTGAGCATCCTGGTGGCCCAACTAACCGGGGCAGCCAAAAGGGAAGTAAAATCCTGGCCACCTGGGAGGAAGACTGTCGCAGGGATACTAACCCGGCTGAAGGACACCTTTGATACCCGCACCTCAGCCGAGATTAAGCTTAGATTCTTCGGGTGCAAGCAGCGAGCGCATGAGAGTATAAGGGACTATGCACTAAACCTACAAGAGGCCCTGAGGGCCATAAAGCAGACCGACCCTGATGGGGTGGGAAACGAGGACAGGCTGTTGACTGAACAATTTATAGAGGGTTTATATTGCAATGCCCACCGAACCCAGTTGCGGGCAATGGCCTTACAGGATCCCCATCTGGACTTTGCACAGTTCAAGGACAGAGCCATCCGGGTGCTCCGAGAACCGGCACCAGGTGGCGTTGTGACCCACAGACGCCCCACTACCACTTACTACCAGGAGGCGGCGCCCTTGTCAGCAGGGCCTGTGGGAGCTGATGCGCAGGCTTTGGACAATGACCCGGCTCCAGACCTACACCATCAGGTCCAAGAGCTAGCTAAGAGCGTTGCTGCGCTAACCCGAACTGTGCAGTCTTTACAGGTTTCCACCCCAGGGAAGATCCAGCTGGCATCCGGACCGGAGGACATCCCGTGGCGTCGACCAAGGAGGACCCCACCGGCCAGAGGAAGACCCAGTGACCGATACAGTGAGGACGGACGACCCATCTGCCGCCGCTGCAATCAACCCGGACATATGGCAAGGTACTGTTCTTTAAACGGGCACAACCTGGGGTAGAGGGCCAACCCCCAGGAAAAAGATCACCAGGCCCATCGAACTGGCGCGACAGATATGTGGGAGGACGTCCAGTCTTGCCTGTGGTACTGGATGGCATTCCCATGAGTGCCCTACTGGACACCGGGTCACAGGTCACCACCATCCCGTACGTGCTCTTCAAGCAGTACTGGAATGACTCGGATATTACCCGCTACCCCGACGACGACTTGAGTATCATCGCCAGCAATGGTCAGCCCGTGCCACAGATCGGATTTAAAGAGGTGACCATCAAAATTGGTAGAGTCGAACTGGCCGCACAGGGACTGATCATTGTAGATATCGATAAACATGAGAGTCACCCAAAAATAACTCTAGGAACTAATGTAATTGAAAATTGTCTTGCAGAGGTGATTTTCCTTTTACAGCAGGTTGCCAAGAATGCCAGCTCCGGCGAGCAGCGGGTGCTCCAGAAAGAGATCCGGGCACTGATGCAACGGCAACAAGTGGAACTCTCCGGCGGTGAGATTGGTAGCGTAAGAATGTGTGACCCTTTTCCTATTGCCATGCCCCCAAAAAGTGAAATGATGATTTGGTGCCGGGCAGCTATTGGTCTGAGAGGTAGAGATTACCAGGCAATGGTAGAACCAGTTTACTCAGACAGTAGGCCCACCATTTTGACAGCACGGGGGGTGGTCAATGTACGCCATGGGAGGGTGCCCATTCGCATAATAAATATCGGGGAGAGGGAAGTGTACCTGCCCCGGTATGCCACGCTAGCCAAATTATATACCACTAATCAAAGTTCTATACAATCTGTGGAACCCTTGCCTCCATCTCACCCGGAGGAAGGTAACGGCTCTAAGAAAGACATGGAGGACTGGTGTCAGCAACTACATTTGGGTACTGACTCCACTCCCTCACATCAGAAACAAGGAGTCTATCGGGTGGTTCAAGAGTATGAGAGAGTGTTTAGTAAACACCCGTTAGACTTCGGGCGAGTCAAGGGGGTAGAACATCGCATCCCCACGGGAGATCATCCTCCCATAAAAGAGAGGTATCGACCCGTACCCCCTGCACATTACCAACACGCCAAGGGGATGCTTAGAGATATGAAGGAGGCTGGGGTAATCCGGGATAGTTGTAGCCCCTGGGCAGCCCCATTAGTTTTAGTCAAAAAGAAAGACAACACCATGAGGATGTGTGTAGATTACCGGAAAATCAACCGTATCACACACAAGGATGCGTACCCCTTACCAAGGATAGAGGAGTCATTGGCTGCTTTAAGATCTGCTAACTTCTTCTCTACCTTGGATCTCACTAGCGGGTACTGGCAGGTTCCTGTAGCAGAGGCGGACCGGGAGAAGACCGCATTCACCACCCCGATGGGACTTAGCGAGTTCACCTGCATGCCGTTCGGACTCTGCAACGCACCAGGAACCTTCCAACGCCTAATGGAGTGTTGTCTGGGCCACAGAAACTTCGAGACGGTCCTGTTGTACCTGGACGATGTCATCGTATATTCCAAGACGTATGAGGACCACCTGAAACACCTGGCGGAAGTGTTCGAGGCTCTGGCGAGTTACGGCCTAAAGGTGAAACCCTCCAAGTGTCACCTCCTGAAACCAAAGGTGCAGTACCTGGGACACGTGGTGAGCGCTGACGGAGTGGCTCCCGACCCCGATAAGATCACCGCAATTAAGGGATGGCCAAGCCCCTCCAGCGTAATAGAAGTGCGGCAGTTCCTCGGGTTGGTAGGCTACTACCGAAGGTTTATTCCCGGTTTCACCAAAAAGGCAGCACCTATGCAGGACCTCCTGATAGGCCAGTCCCGGAAGGCCAAGAACCAGAAGCCGCCCTTCAAATGGGAAGAGCTGGAAGAAGAGTCCTTCCGCCAGCTGAAGATGGCCCTCACGGGGGACGAAATCCTGGCGTACCCGGATTATAGCCAGCCCTTTATCCTCTACACCGACGCCAGTAACATCGGGCTAGGAGCCGTACTGTCCCAGATCCAGCAGGGGAAGGAACGAGTAATCGCCTACGCCAGCCGAAAACTGCGACCCACCGAAAGGAACCCCGAGAATTACAGCTCATTTAAGTTAGAGTTCCTGGCCGTAGTATGGGCAATCACTGAGCGCTTTAAGCATTACCTCGCTTCTTCCCGGTTCACCGTGTACACGGATAACAACCCGCTGACACACCTGGACACGGCAAGACTCGGTGCCCTGGAGCAGAGGTGGATGGCCCGTCTGTCCAACTACGAGTTCACAATTAAATACCGGGCAGGACGCTCCAATACCAACGCGGACGCCCTGTCCAGGATGCCCAACCTGCCGGACGGAGGAGAAGATCCGGAGGGACTGGAAGAAGTTGAACTCCCTGCGTTCCACCGTCATGGGACTATTCAGTATTCCCACCGGGTAAGGAGTAAGCAGGCTGCTACGTTGAACCCCTTACCCCACTACAACTGGGCGGAAACGCAAGACAGCGACCCTGCCGTCCGACTGGTGAAGGAGATGCTGACTCGGCCGGAGGCTCGCCTTGAACCAGACGCTCCGGAGGAAGCCAAACAACTATGGGCAGAGAAGAGTCGACTGTTCCTTTACAAAGGGAAGTTGTGCCGCAGAATGGTTAACTCCCGGACGCATGAATTACTCTGGCAAGTAGTGGTGCCACGAAGAGACGCAGCCATGGTGATGGAGGCATACCACGACGGAGCTGGACACTTTGGGTGGAAAAAGCTGGAGTTCCTGCTGCGCGAGCGGTTCCACTGGGTAGGCATGAGGGGAACCATCGAGAAGTGGTGCAGAGATTGTGGCCCGTGCAACCTGAGAAGGAAGGACCGAGCCAGCCAGAAAACTCCCCTGCAGTCCATCGTCACCCGGCAACCGTTGGAACTGGTAGCCTTGGATCATGTAAAACTGACCCCAAGCAGAAGTGGCTACGTCTACGCGTTAACCATCGTGGATCATTACTCCCGGTTCTTGGTTGTCGTCCCCGTCAAGGACTTAACGGCTCAAACAGCAGCTAGAGCCTTCCAGCAGCACTTCTGCCGTCCACACGGGTACCCGGACCAAGTGCTGACGGACCAGGGACCTGCCTTTGAAGCGGAGGTCTTTCAGGAATTCTGCAATCTGTATGGCTGCCGGAAGATAAGGACGACACCCTACCATCCGCAGACTAATGGACTTTGTGAAAAAATGAACCAGGTGGTAATGGATCTTCTAAAAATGTTGCCCCTGGAAGAACGCAGTCTGTGGCCTGAAAAGTTGCCCGATCTGGTGGACCTATACAACCACATCCCGGTAGGTTCCACCAACTGTACCCCGGCTTACCTAATGAGGGCAAGACCTGGTAAGTTACCTGTTGACCTGGAAATGGGAGTCCTGACCCCCGAGGACACTTCACCAGAAACAGACTGGGACACAGAGAGGCAGCAGCAGTACCGGAGAGTACAGGAGAGCGTGGAGCGAAGTCTCTGTCAGGCTAGGGAAAGACAAGAGAAAACTTACAACCAGTATGCTCCCGCTGTTCCCCTGGTACCCGGAGAGCAGGTCTTGAAGAGGAAGAGACGGCTCCACAAGTTGGACGACCAGTGGGAGAAGGACCCGTACACCGTACTGCCCTCAAGCCACGAGAACCCGAAGGTCTGTACCATCAGTAAAGACGGAGGGGAAACCACAGCCATTGTATCCCGGGACCACCTGAAGAAGTGTCCCGAACAACTGAGGAACCCTGAAGAGGAACAAGAAGACCATCGACCCGTGGAAGAAAGGGAAGATATGGTTAGTACCGTGCTCGGGGACTTTCCTCAGTCTTGGACTCAAGTCAATGGTGCAGTTGTGGTACCCGTACTCACCTTCCTCCAACCATCATCCCAAGAACCTACGGAGCAACGGGTAGAGCTGGAAGAACAGCCGGTCCAGGAGGCAGAAGACTCCACACAAGCAGAACAGGAGAATCAACCCTCTGCTTATAGTGAGCCTGCCGTACCCCTAGTGAGACAAGGAGCCGGTAGACAGCTGCCCAGTTTACCCTTGACAGCTCCTACACCCTGTAGTTCAGGACCAGACAGTCAGCTCCGTAGGTCCACTAGGGCCACTAGAGGCCAGTTACCCGCACGCTGGAGGATTTGAAGTGTATAAATTGTTTTATTTATGTTTATCTGTGTATTGTTGCTTGTGTATAATTTTGTGTTTCCAGTTATTTTTAGGAATCCTTGGTGGATTTACCGGGAATCCTTGTACATAGTTGGAGCGTAACCCAGAATGGACTAGAGACTGTTAAGGACTCGGGGTAGGACAGACCCCTACCTGGTTACGTCTCCCTGTGTTGGTGAAATGGACACCTTTGCTTTTCTTCAAAGACTGCATCCGGTTGCAGACACGCCGTAACCATCTTATGTGTTTTTCTTATAGTATTGTTATTGTTATACTTTGTTATGTTTTTCTAAATGTGTTTAGTCCCGGAGTACTAAATTTCACTAGGGGGGAATGTGACACCCCAGGGGTCTGGTTGCCACAGTGATAGAGATATTATGTCTGAGAGCAGGTGGGAGGTCCTTTGGTCAGGGATCCTGTGCATGCCACACCTCCTGCCCAGTCTTGGGAGGGGAAGAACTTCCCCTGTAAAAACCCGGGGCTGAGGCAGGGTGAGTCAGACAAGGAGAGTGGAGAAGAGAAGCAGCATAGGAAACAGCAGAGTTACAAGGAGTCAGGGGCTGGCAGCTACAGAGCTCGCCCTGACTAAGAAGATTCTTTACCGGACCCGGAGTCCGAGGCTGTGGGGACTAAATCCTACCCAGCAGCAGAATCCGTCGGGCAGGGGATTTCAGGTCCTCTGGCCCAGAAGCCTGAAGGCACGGTCACACGCGTGGGACCAGCACCGCCATCGTGGAGCGGAAGCCATTAGAAGGCCCCGAGTCACCGGCCATACGGGTGAGCACCACACGGTACACTCAGGGACGTGGGCTACTTACATCAGCTTCTAGCAAGGTAGCCAGAAGAGTACAGTCAGTTTGGGAGGCCTACAACTACGCCTGGCCAGGGGAGATCCCATCTGCTCAAAGACTGACCAGGCCCCGTTTGCTAGCAAGTACTCCGGGAGGGTCTGTCGTTGTTACCAGTAAAGACCCTGAACTACACCGTACCGTCTCTGAGTGGTTCCTGCTACCCCCATCATCCACGTCGGCTGCCCTGAGGCCATACCCCTCCCGTTGGGGGTTATACTATCACGCTGCACAATCCTACCACCGGCCTCAGCGGTCTGCCCTGCAGCAGCAGCTTCCTGGCTGCACTCAACGGGTGGCGTAGTCATCAACTATTTACTACTAATAGACTGCCGTCTAGTTTGACTCCCTGGGCACGGACCGGGTCACCGCCACGAGATTACAACCCTCCACGGATCCGGCTCCGGGTAAGCTCCCGCGTGCGCACCGCAGCGCGACACAGGCCCAGGGGCGCGTCATATATATATACATGACTGGTGAAGGGGGAAAGAACCTGCTTTACTATGCATGCAGCCAAAATAGCCAGTAGCAAAATGTATATGGATGAACTAAAGGATGACTTTTGCATGGCCTATCTTTAACACCGGACTAAAATACTGCGAACATTAAAATTTGAAATCCCCTCTCCCCCTTCATCCTCTTCACAAGATTTGGCCCCTCACATTTAGGCTCTATAGAAATAAAGGAGAAAATTGGTGTCTGTGTGTTCAATGCAAAACCACAGTTTATGCTCAAAGCCCAAAGGGTCTTAAAGAATTAAAGATACAGCGCCCAAAGAGTCGCTGCTAAAGGGGCAGCAACCATATAGTCTGTAAGATGGGGCAACCAGATAAGTCACTCCAAAGTCTGTAAGTAACTGGGGCCTCATTTATGAGAATTACCTCAAAGTAAGATTGCTGTGGTTGTCTGTAGCAACCAGAGTGCAGTTTCAGTATTGAAGATGCTGAGGTAAAGTGAAAGCTGAGCTCTGATTGGTTGCTATAGACAACTAGAACAGTCTGACTGTGAGGCAGTCACACATTTTCTGTTTTATATATATATATATATATATATATATATATATAGATTCACCTCTTAGATCTCTAATCAGTGTGAGGTGATTACTAAGGTCTCACTATCAGTATTTGGTCAGTATTTGGTCAGTATTTTTTCTTAGCAGTGGGAGCCAAAACCAGGAGTGGGTGATAAATGCAGAATTGGTGACTTGTTTCTATCATACCTTTTCTCTGATTGTTCCTTACCTGGTTTTGGCTCCCACTCCTGAGAAAAAATACTGACCGAATACTGAAAAAATACTGATAGTGGGGCCGTGGCCTAAGGGTCATAATACTAAGGATTGTTTTTCAAAATGCTGCCCAAAAAAAACACCATCTATTCGACAAGTTAATCCAAAAGCTAAAAAAGCAAAGCTGTCTCAAACACCCGAGACAAGGGACTAACGCGACTCTCGGCTTGAAAGGAAATGGATGAGACAGGCTGAATCAAATGTAGCTGAATCATCTGAACAACTGGAACATCGTCTTCAGGAGAAACGGATGAGAAAGGCTGAATCAAGGGATGCGGAAACATATGAACAGAAGGAACGTCGTCTTCACCGAAACACGGGAACAAGTGAATATTGACCTTCTCCATAGTCCTTAATAAAACCACAAGCAAACAACATATAATGACTGTGTGTCTGATACTTTATTTATTATAAGGTTTATTGCAATTCTCTTCATAGATATTCAAAGTGATAGACCTGTGCCAAAAGGAGAGGCGACCATAGGTCTAGGAATTATAATGCTGCCTAGCCTCCGGCGGCTACCAGGAAAAAATTAACTTTATTCCTCCCAGGAGACCCCAGGCTTCACCCATACATGAGCACATGGAGCTGCTTCAGTAATTACTGAAGGCTGTACAGTAATTACAGTAATTACAGTGGCTGTAAACATACCCCAGCAATTTGATTGACAGCTCACTCTACACTGATGGGTGCACAGCGAGCTGTCAATCAAAGTGCCAGGGCATGGATACAGCCACCGCTCACAGTGTACTGAGTAGTGACTGTGTCTTCTCCGGCACACCTCCATGACTAAAACGTGGCAGCTCACAGGGGGAATAAAGATAATTTTCTCCCAGTAGCTGCACTTTCAGTAAGGTGGACAGTCAGCATTATAAGACTGTGTTCACAAGCAGCACGTTTGAATCATTTTTTTTTTTTGCCCAAATTAAAAGCTGATTTTTACAGTACCAGCAAAAGCTATGAGGTTTCAGAGATCTCTCGCATATACTTGGCTTTTTTTTCTTACTGAATTTGAGAACCGCAGCATTTTTTAAATCTGCAGCGTGTCAATTCTTTCAACGTTTTTGCACCATGTTTAACTCATAGAAAGCAACGAGAAAGTGAAAAAATGCTGCAAAAAATGCAATGGCATTTTTGCGGGTTTTTTATGCATTTTTGGTGAATAAAACAATTAAAAAATTAGACAAAGCACAAAGGTAATCTGTACCAAATTACGCTGCAAAAAAAACAGCTTAGAAAAAAACTGAAAAATGGGCTTTTTAACGCCAAGAGAGCAGGTTTTGGCTGTAGAAAAAATGCAGCAGAAATACTGTGTGAACATAGCTTAATGCTATTAACTTGCAGACTAACCATATTTGCGGATTACTTGTGTTTAGGGACATGACAGGCTATCCTTAAAGTACACAGTTTACAATGCGTGAGGTAATGGTCAGATGAGGCTTTTCGAAGAGCCTTTTTTAACTGGATCCTTCTACAGAATCTTTCTCAAAAACTTCTTCAAATAAAACTCTTCCTTCTTTAATTTCTATAGGAAATCTGCTCTGCTGCTCAAATAAGGAGTTTTTGAAGGTTTTTTTTTCTGAAGAGGTTTTGAAAAGTATAAAAGAAAAAAGTGCTGGTCTCTTCCTTGAATCGGATTCTGAAGAACTAGATATTGTCAAGTCAAACGGCTGCAAAAAAAAAAGTTTCAGAGAAAAAACTCTTACAAAACTGTTTAAGGAAAAGAAGAATTCCAAAGATTCCTCAAAACAGGAGCATTTCCTGAAGCAGTTTCCACTTGAGAAGTTGTTTTTTAAAGCATCAAAAAATATAATATGAACATACCCTTAAACTGATGTTTCAGAGAGATGTCACACAGTGCATCTGTCAGCATAGGAATCTTGTTATGGTAAAAAAAATATGTTGTTGTTTTTTTTTACTGGATCTCTTTTAAGAGAAAAAAAAACACAGAGGACTAACGCTGTTACAAACAATGGAATCATGAAATCCTTCCCAACCAGTTTTTGCATTGTGGTAGATCACATTATCCAGTTGCTTAGTACATCCCGCCATAGACAGATGCCATTGTATTCATTCACATACAAGTCATTTTAAAGAGGATATTACACTGAATTTTTTAAATTAAACTAAGTCTCTCTTACAATTGCCGCTGCTCCTCTGATTCTGGAACAGTTTTTCTTTTTCTTCTGAACCCATCCGTTCCATAGCTATGCCCCCTGTAATAATGGAATCAATTTTCCCTTTAACTAACTGGGCGTGTGCTACAGAACTTCCCTACTTTTTCTTATTTGATGCTGGCCAATCAAAACACGGCCACGCCCACAGAGAAGTTCTGTGGTACATGCCCCACTAGTTAAAGGGAAAATTTACACTATTATTTCCAGGGAGCATAACTTTGGAATGGAGGGGTCCAGAAGAAAAAGAAAAATTGGTCCTGAATCCGTGGAGCAGCAGCAATTGGAGGAGGAACTTAGTTTAGATATAAAAATCCAGTGAAAAGTCCTCTTTAAAGGGGTTTTCCTGTGCCTCTCACTTCCATATTAGGAGATAAACAGCTCATGTCTTTGCCCAAAAATCAGTGTCACACCTGTCCATTGGTTGTACATCTTATTGCAGCTCAGCACTATTCACTTTAATGAAGCTGGTGTTGATCTAATAGAAAGCTGTCATATATTCTAATCCTATACAACCCCTTTAATCATGTGCTGTGTGTATTAAGAAGCCACCCACTTCAATCACCCAAAACTGGAGTAAAAGCAATGGTTTCATTTACTGATCAGTAGCAGAGCAAACTGCATTATCATTCATGGCAGTTAAGCAGTCTTGTTCACGTTCATGACTCATCATATCATTGGGCTCCTGCATAAAAGTATAAATGGGGAAACATTGACTGTAGTTATCGCTGACAAATCTGCAGTAGGTAGAGACATCTAGTGGTAGAAAATAAAATTGCAGTATGATGGAACTGGAATTTAGGAATAACATGATGGGTCTGTATGGACAGAAGCAAAAGAACTGTGTTATAGATAATATACAACCCTCAATGACCAGGCCACAGAGGACTGACCGGCCAATTATGTTTTGTTCTGCCTCTCCTCTTTTCAGCAGTCATAACTTAATTTTTTCACAAACGTTGCTTTATAAGGCTTTGTTTTATATGGGACAGATTTGTCTATTTTTGTGCTGTTTGGGGTACATATAGATTGCTGTGTTTATAAACAGTAGTGTGGAAATGTTTTAAGCAGGGGTGTAAAAATTGAGACAAAGTAAAAATACATCTAAAAAAATAAAGTGTTATACAGTTGTGCTCAAAAGTTTACATACCTCGGCAGAATGTTTGCTTTCTTGGCCTTGTTTCAGAGTATATGAATGATTAAAAAAAACTTTTTCTCCACTCATGGTTATTGGTTGGGTGAAGCCATTTATTGTCAAACTACTGTGTTTTCACTTTTTAAATCTTAATGACAACCAAAAACATACAAATGACCCTGATCAAAAGTTCACATACCCCAGTTCTTAATACCGTGTATTGCCCCCTCTAACATCAATGACAGCTTGAAGTCTTTTGTGTTAGTTGTGGATGAGGTTCTTTATTTTCTCAGATGGTAATGCTGCCCATTCTTCTTGGCAAAAAGCCTCCAGTTCCTGTAAATTCCTGGGCTGTCTAGCATGAACTGCGCGCTTGAGATCTCCCCAGAGTGGCTCAAAGATATTGAGGTCAGGAGACTGAGATGGCCACTCCAGATCCTTCACTTTGTTCTGCTGTAGCCAATGACAGGTCAACTTGGCCTTGTGTTTTGGATCGTTGTCATGTTGCAACGTCCAAGTACGTCCCATGCGCAGCTTCCGGGCTGATGAGTGCAAATTTGCCTCCAGTATTTGCTGATATCGTGCTGCATTCATCTTTCCTTCAACTGTTACCAAGTTTCCTGTGCCTTTGTAGCTCACACATCCTCAAAACATCAGCGATCCACCTCCGTGCTTTACAGTAGGAATGGTGTTCCTTTCATCATAGGCCTTGTTGACTTCTCTCCAAATGTAACGTTTATGGTTGTGGCTAAAAGGTTCAATTTTGGTCTCATCACTCCAAATTACCTTGTTCCAGAAGTTTTGAGGCTTGTCTCTGTGCTGCTTGGTGTATTGTAGGCGAGATACTTTGTGGCATTTGCGCAGTAATGGCTTTCTTCTGGCGACTCAACCATGAAGCCCATTTTTCTTCAAGTGCCTCCTTATTGTGCATCTTGAAACAGCCACACCGCTAGTTTTCAGAGAGTCCTGAATTTCAGCTGATGTTATTTGTGGGTTTTTCTTTGCATCCCGAATAATTTTCCTGGCAGTTGTGACCGAAACTTTTGTTGGTCTACCTGACCGTGGTTTGGTTTTTACAGAGCCCCTGATTTTCCATTTGTTAATCACAGTTTGAACGCTGCTGACTAGATTATCAATTCCTTGGACATCTTTTTGTATCCCTTTCCTGTATTAGAAAAATATTTCGATTTGAGAGTCCTCAGTGGTTGATACCTTTTAATGGCTAACTGAAAAGATGGTAATGACTCGCCCAGGGGGGATATAGGGAAAACTCGGTACCCGGGCCTTTACCTTCTTGGGATGTCACGGCAGTCGGCTCCCGGGACCGTACCCTGGGGTCACTCTTTAAAAGGGGTTTTGTTAACAGTTTGTCTCGTGACGCCACCTGTGGTTCCCGGTAATGAATACCGGCGCTGCTGCAGACCTCCATGGGTGATGGGATGGCAGCTGGGATGTTTCTGCTCCCCACAGGCGGAGCGGGCCCCCGGGGCAGGGTTGATGGAAGGGATGCAGGTGAGAGGTGGCCCGGTCGGGTCAGGGGGAATGACGGACACGCACACAGGGGATTCACTTCAGTACCTTTACTGGTGTAATGGCAGGTAGGGTCCAGGGTACTTAATAGGAAGGGTGCACTTCAGAACTCTCCCCGGTGAGCGTGTTGTAGGCCTCCTGGTCCGTGTCTTCCTCTCTCTAAGCTTCTGACCAGCCTGGAACTTGGCCTAGCTTCTATGTTGTTTTGCTCTCTCACCTGACTACTTGGTAGTAGGACTTTTCTCTGGCAGCCACTATCCCTGGACACTGGGGCCTTCGTGGTTCTTAGTCCTGTAATTGATGGTAGCTTCAGGATGACCAGGGGTCTGAAAGCCTCCTGGTATGCCGGTTGTTCCTACTGGGTGTAGAGAACCCTGTAGGTGCGGACCCGGTGTCCGGCTTGTGTCTTGGGGTGAGCTTCGGACACTCCTCTGCCCCCTTAACTCCTCTCTCCTCTCTCCTTGCCTCAGCCACACTCGGGGCCCTCAGTACAGCAGCAGAAGTACTGCGTCTTCACTGCTCTCAGCGTCAGCACACTCTCTCAGACTGAGACTGACTAACTAACTAACTGACTCCACCCCCCAGTTTATATATCCCTTACAGGGCTCCATCTGGTGGTCTGAGGTGGAAGGGTGGAGGTGTCTGTTGTGTAATGGGGGCCTCTGGTGGAGAAGTCCGTCCATGCACCCTTTTGGGTCCTGTGGTACCTGTAGTAGCAGGGTGCCACATTCCCCCCTAGTACAATTCAGTACTCCTGGACTGAAGCATTTTAAACAGGTAACAACAAGTAACAATAGTAATTACAACAGCAATAACAATGTTACAGTAAGTCCCGTCACCAGATGTCCATTTCACTGGTGAAGGTGTAACATAAGCAGCATGAGGGACCCGCCGGAAAACCCTCAACGTAGGCCCTGGGCGTGGCTGCAGGGCATAAGTGATGGACCACGTCTTCGGCCACGCCAAACGGGTTTTTGTTCTGTGGTCTTTTTAGTATAAAACCAATAGGGAGCACTTTAATAAGTGCAACTATATACAACGGAAAGTTTTTGGCTGTTCACAGTCCTCAGCCTACAGTCTTTATACCCTTACGGGTAACTAAATGAACACATTATTTTCAGTTCACACAATAAATAACAGTAGGCAATACCCAACTGGGTAGCTATTTACATGGTAGGCGTTTTGTATTTATTCCCTATACCTGTCAGGGAATTGGCCTTGTGTGCTGCGTGTGGACCTTCGTAGCACTGGGGTGATACTGGTGTCTGTGCATGTACTCTCTGTTAACCTATCAGATCTACGTGCGGGTAGATTATAAAACTGCCTCAATCTCTTTATGGGACTGGCAAGTACACTGTTTACTGGGTACTCTTCCTGTTCCTGAGCAGGTTCTGCTAGGGCGCTCACAGGTTCTTCTTGTGGTGGAGGCTCTTCTGGTGGTTGACAGAAGTGTATCACTGGTATGATAACTGCTCCATCGAGTTGAGGCCAGTCCGCGGGGAAGTCTCCTAGGACGGTATGAACTACGTCCTCCTTGGGTTTCTCCGGTATTACAAGAGGTGCTTCTTCCTCCGGTGTCTTCAGTAGACCTGGGCACAATTTCAAGTGGTCTCTTGAGACTGTTGCGGTTGTTTTACCTCCATCCTTGCTGATCAGGCAGGTTTTGGTGTTGTCAAATTTAGAATTCAACACTGTGCAGGGCTCTCTTTCCCACTGGTCATCGAGCTTGTGACCTCTTCTTTTCCGCTTTAGCACTATCTCTCCGGGTGCCAAGGGTTCTGCTGGTGCGTTCTTGTTATACTGATCTTCTTGTCTTTCCCTC
The DNA here is from genome assembly GCF_046119375.1 of Phyllobates terribilis. Lineage (NCBI taxonomy): Eukaryota > Metazoa > Chordata > Amphibia > Anura > Dendrobatidae > Phyllobates > Phyllobates terribilis. The sequence continues at coordinate 740,822,268 of NW_027362763.1, forward strand.
ACCTTGTTTAGACTTTCTTCGACACAGGCCTGTACTTTCCTGTACTGCTCTTGCCGACTTGTGTCCCAATCTTCAGTGGACGTATCTGCAGCAGGTTCTACCACTCCGAGCTCCAGGTCCATGGGCAATTTTCCAGGTCTTGCTCTCATGAGGTACGCTGGGGTACAATTAGTAGAACTCACAGGTATGTGGTTATACAGGTCCACTAGGTCAGGTAGCTTGTCTAGCCATCGGTTCCTCTCTTCCAAAGGTAGGGTTCTTAGCAGGTCTATAACGATGTTATTCATTTTCTCGCACATACCGTTGGTTTGCGGATGATATGGCGTAGTCTGGACCTTCTTGCATCCATACAGGTGACATAATTCCTTGAATAGCTCAGCTTCAAAAGCAGGGCCTTGATCTGTTAGCACCTTGTCCGGATATCCATGGGGTCTGCAGAAGTAGGCTTGAAACATTCTTGCTGCAGTTTCTGCTGTCAGATCCTTGACGGGGGCTACCACCAGAAACCGGGAATAGTGATCCTCCATGGTCAGGGCATAGGAATAGCCTGATCTGCTGGGCGACAGTTTGACGTGATCCAGAGCGACAATCTCCAGGGGTTGGGTAGTTTTGATGGACTGCAAGGGTGCTTTCTGGCTGCCGTAGTCTTTCCTTCTGAGGCTACATGGACCCACAATTCCGGCACCACCTTTCTGTGGAGCTCCGCATTCCAACCCAATAGAACCGGTCCTTCAGCAGGGTTTCCAGCTTCTTCCAGCCAAAGTGACCTGCTTGGTCATGGTAGGTCTCCAACACCATCTGGATATCCGTCCTGGGTACAACAATCTGCCACACCATTTCATGGGTTCTGGGGTTGACATACCTTCTGCACAGCTTTTCTCTGTAGATGAACAGCCGGCTTCTCTCATTCCACAGGTGTTTGGCTTGTGGAGGAGCATCTGTGGTGCCCCTGAGGGTTCAGTCGCCACAGAGGTACTGCACCTCACCCAGAGGTGTGTTGTCTCCCTTCTCTCAGGTAAGGAGGGAGTGCTGCACAGAACCCCAAACACCTGCATCCAACACTACACTGCTCCAGGCCGGCTGGAGGGGCAACATGCAGAGCGCAGCTGCAGAGCCCTGACCCTGGCTGGAGTGGCGGGGAACCCAAAGGTAGGGGGAACCAGTAGTGGGTGTGGGTGGAGGAAGTAGTTAGAGGGAGCACTAGAAGAACAGCTCGGGACAGTTCAGAAGAACAGTCCGGGAGCAGAGTCTCATTAGGAGATCTGCTCCACAATTAGGGCCAAGTAAGGAGGCCCAGGAGGGGAGCAGGGAGTAGGCTCCGTTCTAAGAAAGGATCCCAGCGGGTATGGCGCGTGCAGGACGGCACCCGTACGCCGCGCATCTGTCAGAAGACAGAGGGATTGCAGCCGCATTCTAGTCCCCTGAGGGTCAAGCAAGTCTGTGTAACTCCAACGGACAGGAGGGACTTCAGAGTACCCAAACAGGACTGAGAGTGGGCAGTGCAGAGCAGGAGGGAGAAAGACCAGTGTGAGGACGGTTAAAATAGGAACAGGAGAAAGTGGCATTCTGCCAATTATTCCCAAGTTGCCTGAGGAAGGATTGAAACCCTGCCCGGTGAACGCAGCGCGATGTGGGAGGCCTGCACCTGTACAGTGCACCTGTGGACTGTCTGAAGAATTGTGAGTAAAATCTCGGATGATTTGACTGTACTGCCTCCGTCCATTCTTTCATCGGCGCCATTGTTCCCTCTGCACTACAATGCCGAGCGCAACCCACTCTCCATCACTTCACTGCCCTGAGGCCTGCTCCACCTGTGGGGAGCCGTCCCATCACAAGCTGCCCTAACATTTGCCTAGGTGGACTGTTGCAGTGCTTGTGATCCTCACCAGACACCACAGGTGGCGTCACGAACTTTCTAAAAATAACCCCCTTTTTGCACTGACCGCCCTGGGTCACGGACCGGGCCAGTCACCGTGATATTCCCCGCCAACCGGCATCCAAAGGCCCGGCTGCCGAGTACCCCACGGCCCTGGGGGCGCGTCACATCCTTCTCCAGGTGAGAACCTTCTTGGGTTATCAGTCCTTTGATGAGGCTGACAACCGGGTCACTGTCCTGGGTCTCCTTCCAGCTGTGATGAGGTAAAGGATTTAGCGTCTTACCATGACGTCTTCTGGAGGTGTGTTGCTCGTGGACCATTCCATTTCTGTGGAAAGCAGGTAATTCAATTTCTTCTAGGTCATCCACTTCATCCTCGGTGTCCGACTGGTGGGGCATTCTTGACAGGGCATCAGCATTGGTGTTCTTGTAACCTGCCCGGTACTTGATTGTGAACTGATAATTCGACAATCAGGCTACCCAACGCTGTTCCATGGCCCCCAACCTGGCTGTCTCCAGGTGTGTCAAGGGGTTATTGTCGGTAAAGGCTGTGAATTTAGTTGAGGCTACGTAATGCTTGAATCTTTCAGTGATGGCCCAGACCAAGGCCAGGAACTCCAGCTTGAAGGAACTGTAATTCTCCGGGTTCCTCTCAGTAGGGAAAAGCTTCCTACTGGCATAGGCAATTACCTATTCTCTGCCGTTTTGCTTCTGGGACAACACAGCTCTCAGTCCCTCATTGCTGGAATCTGTGTATAACAGGAAAGGTTGGCTGTAGTCGGGGTAAGCCAGGATTTCCTCACCGGTTAGGGCTTCCTTCATTAATGCAAAGGACTCAGTCAGCTCTTTGCCCCACTGGAATGGGGGACTTTTACCTCTTTTGGACTGTCCTACCAGGAGATCTTGTAGAGGTGCTGCCTTTTTGGTATAGTCCTTAATGAACCTCCAATAGTACTCGACCAGTCCAAGAAATTGACGTACCTCTTTGATGTTCCTTGGCTCAGGCCACTTCTGGATGGCAGTGACCTTCTCCGGGTCTGGTGCTACTCCCTCTGAGCTGACTTCGTGTCTCAGGTACTGAACCTTCTGTTTGAGCAGGTGGCACTTAGAGGGTTTTAGTTTCATCCCATACTGGGACAATGCCTCAAATACCTCCGCCAGGTGCTTTAGATGGTCTTCATACGTCCTTGAGTACACGATAACGTCATCCAGGTATAGCAGCACTGTCTCAAAGTTCCGGTGTCCCAAGCAACACTCCATCAACCTCTGGAATGTTCCGGGTGCATTGCAGAGTCCAAAAGGCATGCTGTTGAATTCGCATAATCCCATCGGGGTAGTGAAGGCTGTCTTCTCCCGGTCTTCCTCAGCAACAGAGACTTGCCAGTACCCGCTAGTGAGATCCAATGTAGAGAAATAATTGGCAGATTTTAGTGCAGGGATTCCTCTATACGGGGCAAAGGGTATGCATCTTTAGGTGTTATTCGATTAATTTGTCTGTAATCTACACACATCCTCATGCTACCGTCTTTCTTTCTGACCAGGACCAGGGGAGCTGCCCAGGGACTACATCTATCCCTTACTACCCCTGCTTTTTTCATGTCATGCAACATTTCTTTGGCTTTTTGGTAATGTGCTGGTGGTATAGGTCTGTAACGCTCCTTAATGGGTGGATGGTTACCGGTGGGTATGTGGTGTTGTACCCCTTTAACCCTTCCAAAATCAAGTGGGTGTTTACTAAACACCTGCTCATATTCCTGAACCACTCTGTAAACACCGTGTTTCTGATGGACAGGAGTGGCGTCATTCCCAACATGGAGCTGTTGACACCATTCCTCCAGCTGAGCTTCGGAGTCATTGTCCTCTACTGTATCCGGTGGGATCAAGGATTCCACTGTGTGTATGGCATCATTATTCACAGTATACAGTCTGGCAACAGTGGCGTATCGTGGCAATTTAACTTCCTCCTCCCCACAATTTAGGAGACGTACGGGTACCCTTCCATTGCGTACATCAACTACCCCTCTAGCAATTAGGAGTGTAGGTCTGTGTTCTGAGTTGATGGGCTCTACTTTTAGTTCTGTCCCTTAAGACCTATTGCTGCCCTACACCAAATCAGCATTTCACTCATTGGGGGAATCACAATGGGTATCGGGTCTGTCACCCGTACATTACCAATCTCACCACCTGTTAGCTTTACCTGTTGCTGGTACAGGAGGGCGCGAATTTCCTTTTGGAGCACCTTCCTCTGCCCTGGTTTGGCAGTGTCAGCAATCTGTTGAAGTAAAAACAACACTTCTCCCAAACAGTTACCAACAACATTTGTACCAAGTATCATATATGGATTTGTATCACCAGGGTTAGATTGTATGACAATCAGTCCTTGGTCCTTTAGTTCCACTCTCCCCACCTTCACTGTCACGTCTTTAACCCCTACCAGGTTATGAGGAAGGCCATTGGAGGCATACACAGAGAGATTCAGGGCTGGCGGGTGGAGTTCATCTATGGACCAGTACCTTTTGTAGAGGACATCGGGTATGATGGTTACCTGTGAGCCGGTGTCCAGTAGTGCAGGTGTTGCTATGCCGTCCAGCACGATGGACAGGAAAGGCCTTCCTCCTACAAACCGGTCGTACCAGCTTGATGGGCCTGGTTGATCTACTCCTGGGTGTCGGCCCTTGGCCCCAGAGTTTGCCTGTTTAAAGGACAGGTCCGTGCGATGTGGCCTGCCTTGTGGCAACGGTAACAAATGAGTTCACCTGGAGGGCGAGGTCGGTCGTTGTTCCTCCCACGGAGTGACGTTGTCCTCGTTCTTCTCCTCATCCAGGGGACATCTTCCAGACTGTCGGCAAATAGGACAGTGGTCAGGGTTTTACTTAGTTGACGCTCTTCAGACCGCAGGCTGCCCAGCTCGCTAGGGGGCGCTGTTTGCACTTTTGTCTCAGCCGCTAATGAAGGGGCAGTGAGTGCTGTGGGCACTGGGGTGGCCCCATCCTGGTAACGCTGGATAGCAGTCTCTGATGTTTCCAGGGGCTGAAGGCCCTTAATAGCTATGTCCTTCAGGGTGTCAAAGGTGGCATTTGGATGATCTAAGGCCCACCACCGTACAGTTCTGCTCTCCTCCTCGGACCTCAACCCCCGGATGAATTGTTCTGTCAGCATTTTGTTTTCATCATGTATGCTGGCTGGACTAACCTGTCGTTTCAGGGCCCGCAGGGCCTCTTGTAGACGCCAGGCATAGTCCCGGATACTGTCCTCAGGTTTCTGGGTACAGTGGTAGAACCTCATCCGAAGATCTGTCTCAGTGCGGTTTTCAAAGACAGTTTGCAGTCTCTTAAATATAATGGATATTGATTCCTGGTCTGCGGCTGGCCAGGTTTCAACTTCCCGCTCTGCGGCACCAGTCATTGAGTACATGTCTAATACACCGCATATTTTCCTTTTGAATCCAGACAGGGTGTCTGGTTTGCCGTCATACTGGGGAAGCCATTTTGCTCCGGGATATACGGCAGGGCTATGGGTATCAATGGAGTCACGACCCCTGCTGGTGGGGCGGCCACTCCGGCCTGAGTTGCGCTGGGCGCGAGTTGAACATCGGGAGCGTTAACTGGTGCTCCGGCGTCTTGCTGGTCGTCGGCCATGGTTGCGCCCCCCCTAGTAAACCGTAGCCTACCTTCTCTTTCTTTTTCGGGTAGGCCGCAGCTCCGCAGACGACGGTCTCCTTCCAGGACCTGACGCTTCCTGGTGCTGCGTCAGAGCGCGAGGAGGGGCTTGAGCTTCGCGCGCTACCAACAGTCACGCCTCTCTGGTTCCCGCAGTTATGCCCCTCTTCTTCCCGCACGGCGACGCGGTAATAGCTGCGATGTTCACCACAGTTTAAACACAGTTCAAATACGGCACACAGTACCCGGTGGCAACGGGCACGAAATCCTGTTCGTGATGCCAGGAAGAGCTGACTCGCCCAGGGGGGATATAGGGGAAACTCGGTACCCGGGCCTTTACCTTCTTGGGATGTCACGGCAGTCGGCTCCCAGGCCCGTACCCTGGGGTCACTCTTTAAAAGGGGTTTTGTTAACAGTTTGTCTCGTGATGCCACCTGTGGTTCCCGGTAATGAATACCGGCGCTGCTGCAGACCTCCAGGGGTGATGGGATGGCAGCTGGGATGTTTCTGCTCCCCACAGGCGGAGCGGGCCCCCGGGGCAGGGTTGATGGAAGGGATGCAGGTGAGAGGTGGCCCGGTCGGGTCAGGGGGAATGACGGACACGCACACAGGGGATTCGCTTCAGTACCTTTACTGGTGTAATGGCAGGTAGGGTCCAGGGTACTTAATAGGAAGGGTGCACTTCAGAACTCTCCCCAGTGAGCGTGTTGTAGGCCTCCTGGTCCGTGTCTTCCTCTCTCTAAGCTTCTGACCAGCCTGGAACTTGGCCTAGCTTCTATGTTGTTTTGCTCTCTCACCTGACTACTTGGTAGTAGGACTTTTCTCTGGCAGCCACTATCCCTGGACACTGGGGCCTTCGTGGTTCTTAGTCCTGTAATTGATGGTAGCTTCAGGATGACCAGGGGTCTGAAAGCCTCCTGGTATGCCGGTTGTTCCTACTGGGTGTAGAGAATCCTGTAGGTGCGGACCCGGTGTCCGGCTTGTGTCTTGGGGTGAGCTTCGGACGCTCCTCTGCCCCCTTAACTCCTCTCTCCTCTCTCCTTGCCTCAGCCACACTCGGGGCCCTCAGTACAGCAGCAGAAGTACTGCGTCTTCACTGCTCTCAGCGTCAGCACACTCTCTCAGACTGAGACTGACTAACTAACTAACTGACTCCACCCCCCAGTTTATATATCCCTTACAGGGCTCCATCTGGTGGTCTGAGGTGGAAGGGTGGAGGTGTCTGTTGTGTAATGGGGGCCTCTGGTGGAGAAGTCCATCCATGCACCCTTTTGGGTCCTGTGGTACCTGTAGTAGCAGGGTGCCACATTCCCCCCTAGTACAATTCAGTACTCCTGGACTGAAGCATTTTAAACAGGTAACAACAAGTAACAATAGTAATTACAACAGCAATAACAATGTTACAGTAAGTCCCGTCACCAGATGTCCATTTCACTGATGAAGGTGTAACATAAGCAGCATGAGGGACCCGCCGGAAAACCCTCAACGTAGGCCCTGGGCGGTGATCCAGGTGTTGGACCACGTCTTCGGCCACGCCAAACGGGTTTTTGTTCTGTGGTCTTTTTAGTATAAAACCAATAGGGAGCACTTTAATAAGTGCAACTATATACAACGGAAAGTTTTTGGCTGTTCACAGTCCTCAGCCTACAGTCTTTATACCCTTACGGGTAACTAAATGAACACATTATTTTCAGTTCACACAATAAATAACAGTAGGCAATACCCAACTGGGTAACTATTTACATGGTAGGCGTTTTGTATTTATTCCCTATACCTGTCAGGGAATTGGCCTTGTGTGCTGCGTGTGGACCTTCGTAGCACTGGGGTGATACTGGTGTCTGTGCATGTACTCTCTGTTAACCTATCAGATCTACGTGCGGGTAGATTATAAAACTGCCTCAATCTCTTTATGGGACTGGCAAGTACACTGTTTACTGGGTACTCTTCCTGTTCCTGAGCAGGTTCTGCTAGGGCGCTCACAGGTTCTTCTTGTGGTGGAGGCTCTTCTGGTGGTTGACAGAAGTGTATCACTGGTATGATAACTGCTCCATCGAGTTGAGGCCAGTCCGCGGGGAAGTCTTCTAGGACGGTATGAACTACGTCCTCCTTGGGTTTCTCCGGTATTACAAGAGGTGCTTCTTCCTCCGGTGTCTTCAGTAGACCTGGGCACAATTTCAAGTGGTCTCTTGAGACTGTTGCGGTTGTTTTACCTCCATCCTTGCTGATCAGGCAGGTTTTGGTGTTGTCAAATTTAGAATTCAACACTGTGCAGGGCTCTCTTTCCCACTGGTCATCGAGCTTGTGACCTCTTCTTTTCCGCTTTAGCACTATCTCTCCGGGTGCCAAGGGTTCTGCTGGTGCGTTCTTGTTATACTGATCTTCTTGTCTTTCCCTCACCTTGTTTAGACTTTCTTCGACACAGGCCTGTACTTTCCTGTACTGCTCTTGCCGACTTGTGTCCCAATCTTCAGTGGACGTATCTGCAGCAGGTTCTACCACTCCGAGCTCCAGGTCCATGGGCAATTTTCCAGGTCTTGCTCTCATGAGGTACGCTGGGGTACAATTAGTAGAACTCACAGGTATGTGGTTATACAGGTCCACTAGGTCAGGTAGCTTGTCTGGCCATCGGTTCCTCTCTTCCAAAGGTAGGGTTCTTAGCAGGTCTATAACGATGTTATTCATTTTCTCGCACATACCGTTGGTTTGCGGATGATATGGCGTAGTCTGGACCTTCTTGCATCCATACAGGTGACATAATTCCTTGAATAGCTCAGCTTCAAAAGCAGGGCCTTGATCTGTTAGCACCTTGTCCGGATATCCATGGGGTCTGCAGAAGTAGGCTTGAAACATTCTTGCTGCAGTTTCTGCTGTCAGATCCTTGACGGGGGCTACCACCAGAAACCGGGAATAGTGATCCTCCATGGTCAGGGCATAGGAATAGCCTGATCTGCTGGGCGACAGTTTGACGTGATCCAGAGCGACAATCTCCAGGGGTTGGGTAGTTTTGATGGACTGCAAGGGTGCTTTCTGGCTGCCGTAGTCTTTCCTTCTGAGGCTACATGGACCCACAATTCCGGCACCACCTTTCTGTGGAGCTCCGCATTCCAACCCAATAGAACCGGTCCTTCAGCAGGGTTTCCAGCTTCTTCCAGCCAAAGTGACCTGCTTGGTCATGGTAGGTCTCCAACACCATCTGGATATCCGTCCTGGGTACAACAACCTGCCACACCATTTCATGGGTTCTGGGGTTGACATACCTTCTGCACAGCTTTTCTCTGTAGATGAACAGCCGGCTTCTCTCATTCCACAGGTGTTTGGCTTGTGGAGGAGCATCTGTGGTGCCCCTGAGGGTTCAGTCGCCACAGAGGTACTGCACCTCACCCAGAGGTGTGTTGTCTCCCTTCTCTCAGGTAAGGAGGGAGTGCTGCACAGAACCCCAAACACCTGCATCCAACACTACACTGCTCCAGGCCGGCTGGAGGGGCAACATGCAGAGCGCAGCTGCAGAGCCCTGACCCTGGCTGGAGTGGCGGGGAACCCAAAGGTAGGGGGAACCAGTAGTGGGTGTGGGTGGAGGAAGTAGTTAGAGGGAGCACTAGAAGAACAGCTCGGGACAGTTCAGAAGAACAGTCCGGGAGCAGAGTCTCATTAGGAGATCTGCTCCACAATTAGGGCCAAGTAAGGAGGCCCAGGAGGGGAGCAGGGAGTAGGCTCCGTTCTAAGAAAGGATCCCAGCGGGTATGGCGCGTGCAGGACGGCACCCGTACGCCGCGCATCTGTCAGAAGACAGAGGGATTGCAGCCGCATTCTAGTCCCCTGAGGGTCAAGCAAGTCTGTGTAACTCCAACGGACAGGAGGGACTTCAGAGTACCCAAACAGGACTGAGAGTGGGCAGTGCAGAGCAGGAGGGAGAAAGACCAGTGTGAGGACGGTTAAAATAGGAACAGGAGAAAGTGGCATTCTGCCAATTATTCCCAAGTTGCCTGAGGAAGGATTGAAACCCTGCCCGGTGAACGCAGCGCGATGTGGGAAGCCTGCACCTGTACAGTGCACCTGTGGACTGTCTGAAGAATTGTGAGTAAAATCTCGGATGATTTGACTGTACTGCCTCCGTCCATTCTTTCATCGGCGCCATTGTTCCCTCTGCACTACAATGCCCAGCGCAACCCACTCTCCATCACTTCACTGCCCTGAGGCCTGCTCCACCTGTGGGGAGCCGTCCCATCACAAGCTGCCCTAACATTTGCCTAGGTGGACTGTTGCAGTGCTTGTGATCCTCACCAGACACCACAGGTGGCGTCACGAACTTTCTAAAAATAACCCCCTTTTTGCACTGACCGCCCTGGGTCACGGACCGGGCCAGTCACCGTGATATTCCCCGCCAACCGGCATCCAAAGGCCCGGCTGCCGAGTACCCCACGGCCCTGGGGGCGCGTCACATCCTTCTCCAGGTGAGAACTTTCTTGGGTTATCAGTCCTTTGATGAGGCTGACAACCGGGTCACTGTCCTGGGTCTCCTTCCAGCTGTGATGAGGTAAAGGATTTAGCTTCTTACCATGACGTCTTCTGGAGGTGTGTTGCTCGTGGACCATTCCATTTCTGTGGAAAGCAGGTAATTCAATTTCTTCTAGGTCATCCACTTCATCCTCGGTGTCCGACTGGTGGGGCATTCTTGACAGGGCATCAGCATTGGTGTTCTTGTAACCTGCCCGGTACTTGATTGTGAACTGATAATTCGACAATCAGGCTACCCAACGCTGTTCCATGGCCCCCAACCTGGCTGTCTCCAGGTGTGTCAAGGGGTTATTGTCGGTAAAGGCTGTGAATTTAGTTGAGGCTACGTAATGCTTGAATCTTTCAGTGATGGCCCAGACCAAGGCCAGGAACTCCAGCTTGAAGGAACTGTAATTCTCCGGGTTCCTCTCAGTAGGGAAAAGCTTCCTACTGGCATAGGCAATTACCTATTCTCTGCCGTTTTGCTTCTGGGACAACACAGCTCTCAGTCCCTCATTGCTGGAATCTGTGTATAACAGGAAAGGTTGGCTGTAGTCGGGGTAAGCCAGGATTTCCTCACCGGTTAGGGCTTCCTTCATTAATGCAAAGGACTCAGTCAGCTCTTTGCCCCACTGGAATGGGGGACTTTTACCTCTTTTGGACTGTCCTACCAGGAGATCTTGTAGAGGTGCTGCCTTTTTGGTATAGTCCTTAATGAACCTCCAATAGTACTCGACCAGTCCAAGAAATTGACGTTCCTCTTTGATGTTCCTTGGCTCAGGCCATTTCTGGATGGCAGTGACCTTCTCCGGGTCTGGTGCTACTCCCTCTGAGCTGACTTCGTGTCTCAGGTACTGAACCTTCTGTTTGAGCAGGTGGCACTTAGAGGGTTTTAGTTTCATCCCATACTGGGACAATGCCTCAAATACCTCCGCCAGGTGCTTTAGATGGTCTTCATACGTCCTTGAGTACACGATAACGTCATCCAGGTATAGCAGCACTGTCTCAAAGTTCCGGTGTCCCAAGCAACACTCCATCAACCTCTGGAATGTTCCGGGTGCATTGCAGAGTCCAAAAGGCATGCTGTTGAATTCGCATAATCCCATCGGGGTAGTGAAGGCTGTCTTCTCCCGGTCTTCCTCAGCAACAGAGACTTGCCAGTACCCGCTAGTGAGATCCAATGTAGAGAAATAATTGGCAGATTTTAGTGCAGGGATTCCTCTATACGGGGCAAAGGGTATGCATCTTTAGGTGTTATTCGATTAATTTGTCTGTAATCTACACACATCCTCATGCTACCGTCTTTCTTTCTGACCAGGACCAGGGGAGCTGCCCAGGGACTACATCTATCCCTTACTACCCCTGCTTTTTTCATGTCATGCAACATTTCTTTGGCTTTTTGGTAATGTGCTGGTGGTATAGGTCTGTAACGCTCCTTAATGGGTGGATGGTTACCGGTGGGTATGTGGTGTTGTACCCCTTTAACCCTTCCAAAATCAAGTGGGTGTTTACTAAACACCTGCTCATATTCCTGAACCACTCTGTAAACACCGTGTTTCTGATGGATAGGAGTGGCGTCAGTCCCAACATGGAGCTGTTGACACCATTCCTCCAGCTGAGCTTCGGAGTCATTGTCCTCTACTGTATCCGGTGGGATCAAGGATTCCACTGTGTGTATGGCATCATTATTCACAGTATACAGTCTGGCAACAGTGGCGTATCGTGGCAATTTAACTTCCTCCTCCCCACAATTTAGGAGACGTACGGGTACCCTTCCATTGCGTACATCAACTACCCCTCTAGCAATTAGGAGCGTAGGTCTGTGTTCTGAGTTGATGGGCTCTACTTTTAGTTCTGTCCCTTAAGACCTATTGCTGCCCTACACCAAATCAGCATTTCACTCATTGGGGGAATCACAATGGGTATCGGGTCTGTCACCTGTACATTACCAATCTCACCACCTGTTAGCTTTACCTGTTGCTGGTACAGGAGGGCGCGAATTTCCTTTTGGAGCACCTTCCTCTGCCCTGGTTTGGCAGTGTCAGCAATCTGTTGAAGTAAAAACAACACTTCTCCCAAACAGTTACCAACAACATTTGTACCAAGTATCATATATGGATTTGTATCACCAGGGTTAGATTGTATGACAATCAGTCCTTGGTCCTTTAGTTCCACTCTCCCCACCTTCACTGTCACGTCTTTAACCCCTACCAGGTTATGAGGAAGGCCATTGGAGGCATACACAGAGAGATTCAGGGCTGGCGGGTGGAGTTCATCTATGGACCAGTACCTTTTGTAGAGGACATCAGGTATGATGGTTACCTGTGAGCCGGTGTCCAGTAGTGCAGGTGTTGCTATGCCGTCCAGCACGATGGACAGGAAAGGCCTTCCTCCTACAAACCGGTCGTACCAGCTTGATGGGCCTGGTTGATCTACTCCTGGGTGTCGGCCCTTGGCCCCAGAGTTTGCCCGTTTAAAGGACAGGTCCGTGCGATGTGGCCTGCCTTGTGGCAACGGTAACAAATGAGTTCACCTGGAGGGCGAGGTCGGTCGTTGTTCCTCCCACGGAGTGACGTTGTCCTCGTTCTTCTCCTCATCCAGGGGACATCTTCCAGACTGTCGGCAAATAGGACAGTGGTCAGGGTTTTACTTAGTTGACGCTCTTCAGACCGCAGGCTGTCCAGCTCGCTAGGGGGCGCTGTTTGCACTTTTGTCTCAGCCGCTAATGAAGGGGCAGTGAGTGCTGTGGGCACTGGGGTGGCCCCATCCTGGTAACGCTGGATAGCAGTCTCTGATGTTTCCAGGGGCTGAAGGCCCTTTATAGCTATGTCCTTCAGGGTGTCAAAGGTGGCATTTGGATGATCTAAGGCCCACCACCGTACAGTTCTGCTCTCCTCCTCGGACCTCAACCCCCGGATGAATTGTTCTGTCAGCATTTTGTTTTCATCATGTATGCTGGCTGGACTAACCTGTTGTTTCAGGGCCCGCAGGGCCTCTTGTAGACGCCAGGCATAGTCCCGGATACTGTCCTCAGGTTTCTGGGTACAGTGGTAGAACCTCATCCGAAGATCTGTCTCAGTGCGGTTTTCAAAGACAGTTTGCAGTCTCTTAAATATAATGGATATTGATTCCTGGTCTGCGGCTGGCCAGGTTTCTACTTCCCGCTCTGCGGCACCAGTCATTGAGTACATGTCTAATACACCGCATATTTTCCTTTTGAATCCAGACAGGGTGTCTGGTTTGCCGTCATACTGGGGAAGCCATTTTGCTCCGGGATATACGGCAGGGCCATGGGTATCAATGGAGTCACGACCCCTGCTGGTGAGGCGGCCACTCCGGCCTGAGTTGCGCTGGGCGCGAGTTGAACATCGGGAGCGTTAACTGGTGCTCCGGCGTCTTGCTGGTCGTCGGCCATGGTTGCGCCCCCCCTAGTAATCCGTAGCCTACCTTCTCTTTCTTTTTCGGGTAGGCCGCAGCTCCGCAGACGACGGTCTCCTTCCAGGACCTGACGCTTCCTGGTGCTGCGTCAGAGCGCGAGGAGGGGCTTGAGCTTCGCGCGCTACCAACGGTCACGCCTCTCTGGTTCCCGCAGTTATGCCCCTCTTCTTCCCGCACGGCGACGCGGTAATAGCTGCGATGTTCACCACAGTTTAAACACAGTTCAAATACGGCACACAGTACCCGGTGGCAACGGGCACGAAATCCTGTTCGTGATGCCAGGAAGAGCTGACTCGCCCAGGGGGGATATAGGGGAAACTCGGTACCCGGGCCTTTACCTTCTTGGGATGTCACGGCAGTCGGCTCCCAGGCCCGTACCCTGGGGTCACTCTTTAAAAAGGGTTTTGTTAACAGTTTGTCTCGTGATGCCACCTGTGGTTCCCGGTAATGAATATCGGCGCTGCTGCAGACCTCCGGGGGTGATGGGATGGCAGCTGGGATGTTTCTGCTCCCCACAGACGGAGCGGGCCCCCAGGGCAGGGTTGATGGAAGGGATGCAGGTGAGAGGTGGCCCGGTCGGGTCAGGGGGAATGACGGACACGCACACAGGGGATTCGCTTCAGTACCTTTACTGGTGTAACGGCAGGTAGGGTCCAGGGTACTTAATAGGAAGGGTGCACTTCAGAACTCACCCCAGTGAGCGTGTTGTAGGCCTCCTGGTCTTCCTCTCTCTAAGCTTCTGGCCAGCCTGGAACTTGGCCTAGCTTCTATGTTGTTTTGCTCTCTCACCTGACTACTTGGTAGTAGGACTTTTCTCTGGCAACCACTATCCCTGGACGCCGGGGCCTTCATGGTTCCTAGTCCTGTAATTGATGGTAGCTTCAGGATGACCAGGGGTCTGAAAGCCTCCTGGTATGCCAGTTGTTCCTACTGGGTGTAGAGAACCCTGTAGGCGCGGACCAGGTGTCCGGCTTGTGTCTTGGGGTGAGCTTCAGATGCTCCTTTGCCCCCTTAACTTCTCTCTCCTTCTCTCCTTGCCTCGGCCACACTCGGGGCCCTCAGTACAGCAGCAGACGTACTGCATCTTCACTGCTCTCAGTGTCAGCACACTCTCAGACTGAGACTGACTAGCTAACTAACTAACCGACTCCACCCCCCACCAGTTTATATATCCCTAACAGGGCTCCCTCTGGTGGTCTGAGGTGGAAGGGTGGAGGTGTCTGTTGTGTAATGGGGGCCTCTGGTGGAGAAGTCCGTCCATGCACCCTTTTGGGTCCTGTGGTACCTGTAGTAGCAGGGTGCCACAGTAACAAATTGCAAGCTTTCGAGACTACTCAGGTCTTTTCATCAGGCTAGTATACCACAAAATCTGAAGAGTCACATATTTTTCCACATTAAGGACAATAAAACCTTCACACTCCTTATCTATTAGCTGCTAAAATATTTATAGCCAGAACTGTTTATCTCTTCCATAATAACTCTGCTTTTCATCACCTGTCTTACCTATTGCATTATTTTTGTGTCTTATTGTGTATAAATATGTGACTCTTCAGATTTTGTGGTATACTAGCCTGATGAAGAGACCTGAGTAGTCTCGAAAGATTGCAATTTGTTACCATCTTTTCAGTTAGCCATTAAAAGGTATCAACCACTGAGGACTCTCAAATCTAAATATTTTTCTATCTACTGGCTAACACGGTACAAGAATATATATTTTTCCTGTGTTATACAGTTCAACTACCTTTTCCCGTAGATTTGTTGACAATTCTTTTGCTTTCTTCATGACTCACAATCCACAAACGCGAATGGCTGGATGAAAGATGCAAGAGTCTGTCTGGATCCCAGAAACTCACTCAGCTTTTATACACACACACTGATTACAAGCAAACACGTCACAGGGTTAGGATGTTACCTTTAGTAGCCATTCAAACCCATTTGTGTCAAATTCTGTGCATATTATTAGGCCAAAATCACCACGGTATGTGAACTTTTCATCAGAGTTATTTGGATGTTTTTGGTTGACATTAAGATTTAAAAAGAGAAAACACAGTAGTTTGACAATAAGTGGCTTCACCCAACCAATAACCATGAGTAGAGAAAAAATTTTTTTTTGTTATCATTCATATACTCTGAAACAAGGCCAAGAAAGCAAAAATTCTACCGTGGTATGTAAACTTTTGAGCACAACTGTAGTTTATTTCCATCAATAAATACATTTCAAAGTGAATGAACAAAAAAAGAGACAATCTAAATCACATCAATAGTTGGTTTAATAACCCATTACCTTCAAAACAGCATCAAAGCATCAATTCATCTAGGTACACTTGTACTTGGACACAGTTTTTGCTGGAACTCATCAGGGAGGTTGTTCCAAACATCTTGGAGAACTAAGCACAGATCTTCTGTGGATGTTGCTTGTGAAAATCCTTCTGTCTCTTCATGTAATCCCAGACAGACTGAATGATGTTCATATCATCACTTCCAGGCAGGGTCGAGACAAGGTATTTTGGTGCCCAAGGCAAATGAAGCCAATGGCAGTCCCCACATGTTTGTACCCTCAGCCCCCATGTAAAGGAATGGATCAGAGACTAAAGTAACAGGACTGCTAATTCATCCCCCCTCCGATGGGTAAGGTAGCAGACTCTGATGACCACCTCAACTAGAATTGTCATATGTTTAACCAAAAAATACCATCAAAAGTAAAAAAAAGTGATGTACTTTAGAGGTGAGGCTCAACAGGGAATGTGTTTTCATAGATATGTATGGAATCAATCATGGTTTTCAGACCACTTACACGATACCAGGGGAAAATAACAATATTCATCCCTGACATCCTATATTTTAAATGTCAAACCCAAGGACTTTAATGGAAACTAATATAGCTTAACTATAATGGGGGCAGTTTGGTTTCAATTAAGGTGTGCAGCATTTGGCGGAAACCCCAATGAAAGCTATACAGACCCCACCATAAAGGGATATGTACGATGGTTTTTATATCTGTCATGCAACAAATACAGTTTGCAACAAAACTGATGGTGGTTCTGGTGACATATTCCTGTATGGATAGTGGTTCTGGTGATGTGTTCATGTACTGATGGTGGTTCTGGTGACGGGCAGCCGCAGGCATTCAGCAATGTCAGGGGGGGTTTTCCCTGAAATGTGCCCCCTTTGGGTGTGCAGGTGTAGTCAGGTGCCTAACCTGCCTACTCCTCGTCCCAGCCCTGCTTCCAGGACTCGTTCGTTTTTACACTGAAAATAGTTATTGATAGCATTGGCTGTATGTTTGGGGCCGTTTTTCTGCGGCAGAATAAATTTGGAGCTAATCAGACGCCTCCCTGATAGTATGGTTAAATATCTGCCAAACGACAGGCAGTCGAGCGTATTTTCAGTCTGACTGTAATCCGACAAAATATCAGATCGCACTCAGACCAATGTTATGCTATGAGGCCGTATGTAGCATCGGCGTCCCTGCCTCCTGCTAGGCAGAGACGCCGTTCCCCTCACCTCCCTGCTCCGTCCTCGGCGTCCTCCTCCCGCGCTGCTAGCAGCGCTCGCTGCTTCCCGGGCACTGTGCTTAGGGCACGCGCGTGCGCGCTCCCTCTCTCTTAAAGGGGCCGCGCGCGCCGTCCTAAGGAGTCCCCGGCCAATTGCCGGTGGAGCTCCCATATATAAGGCACGTCCTCCAAAATGGAGGTGCCCGAGCAAAGTTGTTGCAAGCCTTTCACCTCTGCTTCAGCCCTCAGGTCCCGTTGCCAGTCTGTTTTCCAGCTCTGTCTACCTGCTTGCATTCTCTGCGGTCCGACAGTCTGTCTACCAGCATCCGCCAGTCTGTCTATGGACCAGTCCGCCTGTGGATCAGGAGGCACCTGCCTGATACCTGCCTGATACCTGCCTGATACCTGTCTGAGACCTCCTGCCAGCCAGCCGAGAGACTCTTACCTGCTCACCTGGGAGCGCTCACCTGCTATCCGCCTGCTAGCCTACCTGGAGGCTCTGCCGTCACTTGCCGTGACCACCTGCCAGCCAGACGAGAGACTCTTACCCGCTCACCTGGGAGCGCTCACCTGCTACCCGCCTGCTAGCCTACCTGGAGGCTTTGCCGTCACTTGCCGTGACCACCTGCCTGTCTAGAGACTCTTACCCTGCTGTCACTTGCCGTGACCACCCGCCTGTCAAGAGACTTTCCCCGTCACTTGCCGTGACCACCTGCCCTTCTACCCAGAGACTGTTCCTGTCACTTGCCGTGTCTACCTGCCCACCTTCCCTGGGAGCCACCCGCTTCCTTACAAGGACGGCCCCTTTGTATAGTAGCTCAGAGGTTCCACCTCCCAGACCCGTTACAGTTTGCTCGGGCCATGGAACCCGGTGGCACCCAAGCTCCCTCGCTCTTGGACCTATGCCATGAACTATCCCGTCAGAGGTCCCAACAGGAGTCCATCCTGAGCCACCTGCGTAGTGTTACCTCCCGCCTGGACACACTGACTACCTCTTCGGGACCTGCTTCCAGTCGCAAGACTCCTACCCCGGCAGCGTCGCTGCCCATCAATACCATGGCATCCCTTCCCGGTCCCCGCCTTTCCGCCCCGCCTCGTTTTAGTGGAGATCCCGGTCAGGCACGGGGCTTCATTAACCAGTGCACCCTGCACTTCGAACTTTTGGCACACCAGTTTTTCACCGACCGAGCCAAAGTGGCCTTCATCATGTCCCATCTCACTGGGGAGGCGCTGGCTTGGCTAAATCCTCTATGGGAGAGAGGAGACCCCCTGGTGTCCAACCTGCCAGCCTTTCTCACGGCCTTCCGGAAAGTCTTCGACGAACCAGGACGAAAGACCTCATCCGCCTCATCTCTGCTACGCCTCCGTCAAGGGAGTCTCACCGCTAGCCAATATGCCATACGGTTCCGTACCCTTGCTTCTGAGCTTGCCTGGGATAACGACGCCCTGGTGTCTGTCTTCTGGGAGGGTCTATCCGGTCGAATTAAAGATGAACTTGCCGGTCGGGACATTCCTACTACTCTCGACGACTTAATAACACTTGCCACCCGGATTGACATCCGGTTCCAGGAGCGTACCAAAGAGGTCACCCGTGAGAGGAGGTTTCCTCGCCTTGCTCCTACCTTCCAGAATCCCGTCACTTCCTCTCTTACTCCCCAGGCGCACTCACCCGAGCCTATGCAGGTCGACCAGACCAAGATGGTCAAAAACCCGTCAAGAATCACGCCGAGCCGAGGGGAGCTGCTTCTTCTGTGGCAGTAAGGAGCACCGGATCCGTTCCTGCCCGGAAACGTCGGGAAACGCTTGTGTCTAGGATCGCTCAGAGAGGTCGTCCTAGACAAGAATAAACCCTCTCCATCTCTGATGCTGTCGGTCTGTATCATCTGTGGGGAGAACCGTTACTTCGAACTAGCTCAACTTGATTCTGGAGCTGCCGGAAATCTCATTTCTCAGTCCCTGGTAGAGAAATACCGCATTCCCACCAAACCTCTGGCTGAACCCTTATCTGTTACCTCCATGGATGGGGGTCTCTTACCGCATCCCATCCAACTTATCACCGAACCCATAACTCTGCAGGTGGGAATGCTGCACTCTGAGAGCATCTTCTTCCATGTTCTACCTGGACTTTCTCACGCCCTTTTGCTTGGCCTACCTTGGCTCCAGAGACATGCACCCGTGCTTGATTGGCAGACTGGAGTAGTCCTTCGCTGGGGACAGGACTGCCATAAGACTTGTTTAGTTCCCGTTCGTCCTGCCCGTCCTTCTCCTCCCCCAGCCAATCTACCCGGCCTGCCGGTACCCTATTGGTCTTATGTTGATGTCTTTAATAAAAAGGAAGCAGAGACATTACCTCCTCATAGACCATACGATTGCCCTATCGACTTGGTACCTGGCGCTACTCCGCCCCGAGGGCGTATCTACCCTTTGTCCGATGCTGAGACCCGGTCCATGTCTGAATATATCGAGGAAAACCTGGCCCGGGGATTTATCCGGAAATCTACCTCTCCGGCGGGAGCAGGCTTCTTCTTCGTTAAAAAGAAGGACGGCTCACTCCGTCCCTGAATAGACTATAGAGGCCTTAACCAGGTCACGGTGAAGAATAAATACCCCCTTTCGCTCATTCCTGAATTATTTGATCGTCTGAGGGGTGCTAGAATCTTCACCAAGCTGGATCTCTGTGGGGCCTATAACCTGGTTCGTATCCGTCAGGGGGATGAATGGAAGACGGCATTCAACACCCGGGACGGCCACTATGAATACCTCGTAATTCCCTTCGGTCTCTGCAATGCTCCCGCCGTCTTTCAAGAGTTGGTCAATGATATCTTCCGTGACCTTCTCTACTCCTGCGTGGTGGTATACCTGGACGACATCTTGGTCTTCTCTCCGGATCTCCAGACACACCGGAGGGACGTTCGTCAGGTCCTGCTCAGGCTCAGGCAAAACCACCTCTGCACAAAATTTGAGAAGTGCCTCTTTGAACAGACCTCGCTTCCATTTCTGGGCTACATCATCTCTCAGACCGGTCTACGAATGGATCCTGAGAAACTTTCTGCCATCCAGAAGTGGCCTCGACCGGAGGGGTTGAAGGCTATCCAGCGGTTCCTGGGCTTCGCCAACTACTACCGCCTCTTCATTCCGCACTTCTCTTCCCGGACTGCCCCTATCTCTGCGCTCACCCGTAAGGGCGCTAATCCCAAAGAATGGCCGCCCGAGGCAGAGGAGGCCTTCCTGTCTTTGAAACAAGCTTTCTCTTCCGCTCCTGTGCTGCACCGTCCGGACAGCAACAAACAATTCTTCTTAGAAGTAGACGCTTCCTCCTCCGGAGCCGGAGCGGTGCTCACCCAAAAGTCGTCTTCCGGAAGAATGGTAACCTGCGGCTTCTTCTCCAAACTCTTCTCCTCATCTGAGCGCAATTATTCTATAAGAGACCGAGAATTGTTAGCCATTAAGTTGGCACTGGAGGAGTGGCGTTACCTGCTCGAGGGGGCTCTTCACCCAGTAATAATCTACATGGATCACAAACACTTGGCTTATCTCCAGAGTGCCCAAAGACTTAACCCGCGCCAAGCCCGGTGGTCCTTGTTCTTCGCCCGCTTTGATTTCATTCTTCATTTTCGCCCGGCAGACAAAAATATCAAAGCTGATGCCTTGTCCCGATCCTTTTTGTTCTCCGATCTAGAGGAGGAACCAAAGCACATCATCGACCCCGCCAAGGTAATGCAGGTGGCTCCCGTGGATCTAAATCGTCTTCCACCCGGTAAGACGTTCGTAGCAGTACCTGATCGTGAGAAGGTTCTACACTGGGGACATTCGTCTAAGCTAGCTGGCCATGCTGGCCAGAAAAAGACCCTCCTGCTTATTACCCGGCATTACTGGTGGCCTACCCTGCACAAGGACGTAATAAACTTTGTCGCTCGCAACAAGGTTCCTAGACATCTGCCAGCCGGCCGCCTTTTGCCTCTTCCCATACCTGCTGCCCCGTGGCAGCATATAGCCATGGACTTTATAACGGATCTCCCTGTTTCTGCTGGTTGTACGGTCATTTGGGTGGTCGCTGACCGCTTCTCTAAGATGGCTCACTTCATTCCCCTGCCGGGTCTTCCGTCTGCATTTGAGTTGGCTAAAGACTTTATCCATCATATTTTCCATCTCCATGGTCTAACGCTCTACATCGTATCCGACCGAGGAGTTCAGTTCACCTCTCGCTTCTGGAGAGCCATGTGTAAACTGCTGGGGGTCACCTTGGACTTCTCCTCTGCTTATCACCCACAGTCCAATGGTCAAGTAGAGCGGATTAACCAAATCTTAACCAGTTACCTCCGGCACTTTGTTAATGCCCACCATTCCGACTGGGTGGATCTTTTACCGTGGGCCAAATTTTCCTATAATAATCACGAGAGCGAGTCTTCCTCCAAATCCCCGTTTTTTATTGTCTACGGTCAACATCCTCGGATCCCGTTTCCCGTCTCCGCCTCGGTGGATAATCCGTCCGCGGAATCTCTTGTTAGCGAATTCTCCTCCATTTGGGAAAGTACCAGGTCCGCACTTCTTCAGTCCTCCGAGCGGATGAAGAAACAGGCTGACAAAAAACGTCTGGATCCGCCCCAATTCCGTCCTGGAGATAAAGTCTGGCTCTCGTCCAAATATGTCCGGCTCAAGATTCCTTCCTACAAGTTAGGGCCTCGGTTCATCGGCCCACTGGAAGTTATCAAACAAATCAACCCGGTGGCCTATAAATTGAAACTCCCGGCCAACTTGCGGATCCCTAACTCCTTCCATGTGTCTATCCTCAAACCTGTGGTACTTAACTCTTTTTCCAAGTCTACAGGTACGCCTCCTGCTCCGGTTTCCGCTGAGGACGAGTTTGAGGTATAGAGCATTCTGGCCACCAAAAGGGTAAGAGGAAAGACCTTTTTTCTAGTGGATTGGAAGGGGTTTGGTCCTGAGGAGAGAACGTGGTAGCCCCGGGAGAATATCCATGCCCCGCTCATCCTTGATAAATTTCTCTCTGGCCTAAAAAATGGGGGGCCTAAAGGGGGGGGGTACTGTAGCATCGGCGTCCCTGCCTCCTGCTAGGCAGAGACGCCATTCCCCTCACCTCCCTGCTCTGTCCTCGGCGTCCTCCTCCCACGCTGCTGGCAGCGCTCGCTGCTTCCCGGGCACTGTGCTTAGGGCACGTGCGCGCGCGCTCCCTCTCTCTTAAAGGGGCCGCGCGCGCCGTCCTAAGGAGTCCCCGGCCAATTGCCGGTGGAGCTCCCATATATAAGGCACGTCCTCCAAAATGGAGGTGCCCGAGCAAAGTTGTTGCAAGCCTTTCACCTCTGCTTCAGCCCTCAGGTTCCGTTGCCAGTCTGTTTTCCAGCTCTGTCTACCTGCTTGCATTCTCTGCGGTCCGACAGTCTGTCTACCAGCATCCGCCAGTCTGTCTATGGACCAGTCCGCCTGTGGATCAGGAGGCACCTGCCTGATACCTGCCTGATACCTGCCTGATACCTGCCTGATACCTGTCTGAGACCTCCTGCCAGCCAGCCGAGAGACTCTTACCTGCTCACCTGGGAGCGCTCACCTGCTATCCGCCTGCCAGCCTACCTGGAGGCTCTGCCGTCACTTGCCGTGACCACCTGCCAGCCAGACGAGAGACTCTTACCCGCTCACCTGGGAGCGCTCACCTGCTACCCGCCTGCTAGCCTACCTGGAGGCTTTGCCGTC
Organism: Phyllobates terribilis; assembly: GCF_046119375.1. Taxonomy (NCBI): domain Eukaryota; kingdom Metazoa; phylum Chordata; class Amphibia; order Anura; family Dendrobatidae; genus Phyllobates; species Phyllobates terribilis. Next base: position 740,844,938 of record NW_027362763.1, read on the forward strand.
ACTTGCCGTGACCACCTGCCTGTCTAGAGACTCTTACCCTGCTGTCACTTGCCGTGACCACCCGCCTGTCAAGAGACTTTCCCCGTCACTTGCCGTGACCTCCTGCCCACCTTCCCTGGGAGCCACCCGCTTCCTTACAGAGATTGCCCCTTTGTATAGTAGCTCAGAGGTTCCACCTCCCAGACCCGTTACACCGTACACATGTCCGATTTTTTCCTCGGACAGAGTGTTAGAACCTTGCTCTTAGGTTTTTTCCTTTGCTGGTCACATGACCTTGTTGGCCTATTTAATCCTGCTCCACCCTTCTGGCTTTGCTGGACTTCATTGTATAACTACTTTCTAGCTAGCCTGTGCTCTGTATCTAACTCTGTTAGTTTGCTTGGTCTACGGACCTCAGTGTTCTATATATTTTGTTTGTTTGTCTGTCTGCTACTATTTCTGTTAGGAGGTGTCCCATTTTCCTCCCAGTCCTTAGTACTTGTAGGGATTCCTTCCCCACATCTATAGGTCTCCGTACAGACTAGCTTAGGACTTTAGCAGGTCTGATCGCAGGATCAGGTCCCCTGTTACATCGTAGGGATAAAGCTGAGTTCTATCGTAGGGACAGATCTCCTCTCTTTCCTTAGCTCTGGTAGCAGAACATAACAGTAAGTCCAGCCTGCAAATTCTCTAAGGAAAGATTTTTCTGTTCCATCATGGTGTCGGTTCAGGATTTGGCTCATCGCCTGCAGGGACTCTCTCTGGAGGTGGCCGAGCTCCGTCAGCACGTGAGTAACTGTCCTGGAGCACATTTCTTGGAGCCTAAGGTATGTTTGCCGGATTTATTTTTTGGTGAACACCGAGAATTTTTTTCATTTAAAAATGCTTGCTTATTGTATTTTCGTTTGAGACCCAAGTCCTCTGGGGCTGAATCCCAGCGCATAGGGTTCATAATGTCACTTTTGCGCAAAGAGCCTCAGGAGTGGGCCTTTTCTTTGCAACCTAGTGATACATGTTTCAGATCAGTGGATAGTTTTTTTTCTGCTTTGGGACTATTATATGATGATCCTGACCGTGTCGCATCAGCTGAGACTGAGTTGAGACGTTTGAAACAGGGATCAGGTAATGTGGAAAAATATTGTACTCATTTCCGTCGATGGTCTACTCAAACAGGGTGGAACGATTCTGCTCTGAAAAGTCTATTTCTTGCTGGGCTCAATGAAAGGGTTAAAGACCTGCTAATTGCTTATCCTACACCTGAAGATTTGCAACAGGCTATGCAATTAGCTATACGGGTGGATAGGAGACTGCGTGCAAGGGTTAATGAGAGCAAATCCTCTGCTATGTCAGTTTCTGGTTATGAGAATGTGTGTACTAACAGTGGTGAACCGATGGAGATTGGATCGGTGGCACCTCGCTCTCAAGAAAAACACCGTAGATTTTTTGAAGGCTTGTGTTTCTATTGCGGAAAATCTGGTCATTTGATTAAAGGCTGTGAGCTTCGTATGAAGAAAGAAAAAAAAATGGTCAGTCATGCCCGTATTGCCTGTTTAAATTCCAAGGGTGTATTTTTAGCTGCTTCCACAATTGCTCAGGAAAAATTAATGGAATTTCGGGTGTTTGTTGATTGTGGGTCTACTCTGAATGTAATTGATGGGGGATTCTTGGAAAGACTCAATTTAAAACCCGAACCTTTATCATCCCCCATTGCTGTGGTTTCTGTGGATGGTTCCCCTTTGAAGAATATTACTCTCAAGGTCTGTGAATTTCCTCTCACTATTAATGGTGTTCACCATGAGAAATTGGATTTGGTAGTTTTGAATAACTTGCCTTCTCCAGTAATATTGGGATTGCCCTGGTTAAAATTTCACAATCCTGTACTGGATTGGTCTACCAGTGAAATTAAATCCTGGAGCCATAAATGTTATGACAAGTGTTGTAACGGGCGTATTGCAGCTTTGGATAGGGGAGAATTGCCTGTTCCTATTCAGGATTTTTGGAGAGTTTTTTCTGAGAAGGAATCGCAGGTTTTGCCTCCCCATAGAGACTATGATTGTTCTATTGAATTTGTCCCTGGAGCGACTCTTCCTAAAAGTCGCTTATTTAACCTTACTATTCCTGAGAGGAAGGCTTTGGAGGAATACATACAGACAAGTTTGGCCGCCGGTCACATTAGGCCCTCTAAGTCTCCTGTGGCGGTTGGATTTTTTTTTGTAAAAAAAAAGGACAGCGGTTTACGTCCTTGTCTGGATTTTCGTGAGATTAACAAAATTACTGTACGCAATCCTTACCCACTGCCATTGATTCCTGATCTGTTTAACCAGTTAATGGGGGCCAAGTGGTTCTCTAAAATTGACCTTAAGGGGGCATACAATCTGTTGCGCATGAAGGAGGGTGACGAATGGAAGACTGCTTTTAACACTCCTGTGGGTCATTTTGAGAATCTGTTTATGCCTTTTGGTCTTACTAATGCTCCTGCATTTTTTCAGAATCTTATTAATGACATCCTTAGACCTTTGATCGGCAAAAATGTGGTTGTGTATTTGGATGACATTTTGATTTATTCGCCGGATCTGGAGTCTCATTGGCGGAGCGTACGTGAGGTATTACAGTTGTTAATGGACAATTCGCTTTTTGCTAAGCTGGAGAAATGTGAGTTCGCTGTACAGAGAATTAGTTTTTTGGGTTACATTATCTCCAGCGAAGGTTTTGAGATGGACCCGGTTAAAGTTCAAGCTGTACAGGAATGGCCTAGGCCTATTGGTTTGAAATCGATACAGAGGTTTTTAGGTTTCGCCAATTATTACAGAAAATTCATAAAAAAAATTTCTAGTATTGTCAAACCTCTGACCGATCTCACCAGGAAAGGTGCTGATGCGGTTCAGTGGTCTTCTGAGGCTATTGAAGCTTTTGTGTATCTCAAGGAGAGGTTCACCTCTGCTCCCATCCTTATGCAGCCTGATGTGACTAAGCCGTTTTTGGTTGAGGTTGATGCTTCCTCTGTGGGGGTTGGCGTAGTATTGTCTCAGGATAACGGGGATGGATTACATCCCTGTGCCTTTTTTTCAAAAAAATTTTCGGAGACTGAACTGAATTACGATATTGGTAATCGGGAATTATTGGCTATTAAACTCGCATTTGAACACTGGCGCCACTTCTTGGAAGGTGCGGAATTTCCCGTTCAGGTTCTTACGGATCATAAAAATCTGATATATCTTGATGCTGCCAAGCGCCTGAATGCCCGTCAGGCTAGGTGGGCACTGTTTTTCTCGCGGTTTAATTTCTCCGTTACTTACATCCCTGGTACTAAGAATGTTAAGGCGGATGCCTTGTCTCGCAGTTTTTCTCCCATAGTCGGTGCTGAGAAAGAGGAGAACATTTTACAAGAAGGTGTTGTGATAGCTGCTTTGGACTCCGTTTTGAAAGATGAGATTCTTAAAGCACAGGAGAATGCCCCATCTAACACTCCTCATGGGAGGTTGTTTGTGCCTGGGACCTTTAGGAGAGATTTGTTTGTTGAGTGTCACGAATCTCGGTTGGCAGGTCATCCCGGAATCTCTGAGACCAAGAGACTGGTGGGTCGCAGTTTTTGGTGGCCTGGATGGCAGAAGGAAGTCATTAAGTGGGTGCGTCAATGTACTATATGTGCTAGATCTAAGTCCTCACATACTCCTGCTGCGGGGTTGCTTTGTCCTTTGGAGGTTCCCAGTGCTCCTTGGACACATTTGGCTATGGACTTTATAACTGACCTTCCCCCCTCTGAGGGTTTTACTGTCATCTGGGTGGTCGTGGACCGTTTTAGCAAGATGTGTCACTTGGTTCCCTTCGTCAAACTGCCCTGCGCTAAAACTCTCGCTAAGGCCTTTGTCAAGGAAATTGTCAGACTTCATGGCGTTCCTACTGACATTGTTTCTGATAGGGGTCCTCAGTTCGTGGCTCGTTTTTGGTGTGCCTTTTGTGATAGGTTGGGAGTTCATTTGTCGTTCTCGTCCGGATATCATCCTGAATCTAATGGCCAGACAGAAAGGAAAAACCAGGATGTTGAGCAGTTCTTGCGTTGTTTTGTGGCAGACAATCAAGAGGGGTGGTCTGAGTTTCTGCCACTTGCTGAATTTGCTCTGAACAATCATACATCTTCTTCTGCTGGTTGTTCGCCTTTTTTTTGTTGTTCTGGGAGACATCCGTCGTTTGGGTTGTTCTCCAAGTTGGGATCTGCCGTGCCTGAGGAGGAGAATTAATCCGGTATTTCATGTCTCTCTGTTAAAAAAAGCTGTTGTGTCGGATGGTGACGCCTCTGCCTCTGTTCCTCCGGTGGTGGAGAACGGGGAATATGAAATTTCTCGCATCCTTAACTCTAGACAGTATAGAGGTAGTTTGCAGTATCTTGTGGCCTGGAAAGGTTTAGGACCCGAGGATAACTCTTGGGTGAGGTCAGATGATGTTTCCGCGTCCAGACTTATCAGAGCGTTTCACAGGAGATTTCCTGATAAGCCTGGTCCTAGGGGATCCGGAGGATCCTCTTAGAAGGGGGGGTACTGTTAGAACCTTGCTCTTAGGTTTTTTCCTTTGCTGGTCACATGACCTTGTTGGCCTATTTAATCCTGCTCTGCCCTTCTGGCTTTGCTGGACTTCATTGTATAACTACTTTCTAGCTAGCCTGTGCTCTGTATCTAACTCTGTTAGTTTGCTTGGTCTACGGACCTCAGTGTTCTATATATTTTGTTTGTTTGTCTGTCTGCTACTATTTCTGTTAGGAGGTGTCCCATTTTCCTCCCAGTCCTTAGTACTTGTAGGGATTCCTTCCCCACATCTATAGGTCTCCGTACAGACTAGCTTAGGACTTTAGCAGGTCTGATCGCAGGATCAGGTCCCCTGTTACATCGTAGGGATAAAGCTGAGTTCTATCGTAGGGACAGATCTCCTCTCTTTCCTTAGCTCTGGTAGCAGAACATAACACAGAGTCTGTCCAAGAAAATAAATCGCACCATGCCTGATTTGCTTCCGATATTTGGATCGCACTTGGCCATGCAAGTCAATGAGTGAGTCCTTGGAAAAAATCAAACCGCACTCTGATGACTTTTGAATAGTACCAAATAATATTTATTTTTATCAAAATATAGTAAAACAAGCACACTTGGGTTTAGTTCTTTTGATTTATATTTTAACTGTTCATGTATAACCTGTTGAATAAGTTTTCAAGGTTATTATGTTCATACAGATACCTAATATGTCTAGTTTTTTATTTGTTTTTGTTTTTTGTTACATTTAACAATAAAATGTTTTATATAAAAAAAAAAATATTTTGTTATTTGCAGAGGGAACTTATTATTACTTTTTTCCATTTCTTTTGCAGTTAATTTATGAATATATTTTTTTCCTGAGAGATCATCTTTGGGAAAAGATTTTTTTTTTTCAGTATTGATCATTTTATTTCATTTATTATTTTATCCATGATAGTTACAGTTACACGGAAAAACAGCCCACAGCAGTGACACCAGCAGAGCTGATCTGGGTCTGCTTGGACCTAGCAGGTCTTCTATGCCGGCAGACACCCGGCGATCATATGATCGCTAAGTCGTACAGAAGCATCGGCAGGATGATATAGAGCACCTGCTGATGCTTCTGTTCACTACATAGCACTTACTGAGCACAATATAGGAGGAGAAATAGAAGACAAAAGCGGTAATAAACAGCTTCTGTCTTCTGCATGTGTCTAAGGCCTCATTCACATGTCTGTGTTTAAAAATGTATAATAATGGGGAGTCAAAGCCCCGTCCCAAGCGCCCTGCTTTGAAGGTGCTTATGGAGATAACATAACAGTCCTGTACGTATAGCTTTTTTTTTTCATATCAGTCAACAGATACTGCGGAAGAACCCGATGGACACCATTATAAGTCAGTAGAGTTCCTTGGGTGCCTCCGTTATCCTCCATGCAACGGTTCTGGTACAGAATTGTTGATAGTAATTTAAGCCACAACATTGATGTGAACAGCCGCACTGTAGCACTACACGGGTGTACATTGTTATATTTTGTATGAGAAGTTTTCTTATTAAAGTCAATGAGACAAAAACACCAAGGACAGTGTCACTTATTTGCTGAGCATCCAGAAGGAGACGCCTCCAGACTGGGCACTAGCAAATCAAAAGGATGGAAAAAATGCTTCAAGAAAAAAAAAACTCTGACAAAATTCTTCAAAACCTCTTCAAGAAATGCTTCACCAAAAATTCCCCTCAAAAGGATTTTTTTCCTGAAGAAGTTACTATTTTAAAAAAAAAGTATTTTTTAATGCTTCAAAAACCTCCATGTGAATATAACTAAAGTGTAGCTTTAAAGCTACAAAGCTAGCAAAAGAGTGGTAAATGATTGTCAAACAGTGGTTCTCATGGATGTCTCCATATCCCTCACTTTTTCACCTCGGAGGTTCCCCACTCCCGTCGCGCTTCCTCTTTTTTCGAGATTCATCACGGGATTCTTTGTTATTTGGTGGGCTAAAATTATGTCAAGCCCACACCAAATTGCCACAGGTCATGCTGATCCTCTACTCTAAATATGAGGGATATAGAGACATCCAAGAGGACCACTGTTTGACGATTACAGGCAGGTGCGACCAATCCTTACTTCTATATGAGTGAGATTGTTCCGATCTGATTTAATGTGATTTATTGACAGCTCTTACGATACACTAAGGTGTGTATTGCTCCTTCCAGCCTATCCATGCTTTTTTACCCTATAGAGTATCACCACTTCAGAGTAAAGATAGCTAGTCTGATGTTACAATAGGATATTACATACCTCATGTGTAGAGTATTATTTCAGAATAGGATTGATGTCATTGGTACTGCATGTGACTATAGTAGGTTAATATATACCTCAGACTGCGAGACTAGTAGATATCCTGGATCTCTGTGACTGTTAATTGTTGTGTGTCACTATCTATTGCACTGACACTTGCACTTGCACTTTGTGTCATACAAGACACCATTTTAGATGTATGTATCATTTAACTTTTTAGTTAAATAATATTAAACGTTATGTTTTAACCATTTACCACTTTTTTGCTAGCTCTATTTGAATCTGAGTGGTGTTTATTAATTACCATACTGCTTATATAATAGCTAAAAGTGTAACTGAAACAGCTTTTGATGTGGATATTGAAATGGATTATCAAACTCTTTATAATCCTAGCATACCGTATGTGCTCATGATATCTTTTTCAGATGGTTTCACTACCAAACCTGCGTGAAAAAGCATTAGGAAAAAAAATAAAAACAATGAACATGTTAATGTCTAAAAACAACTAACTGCTCATGTGTTCAGGCTTTTGAGCGTCTTTTAACCATTTCAGGTTTCAAAACACACAAAGCAGTTAAAAAAAGCAACATGTCCATTCTTCTGAGGTTTTCTGCTCTGAAGGCACTCTATACTTTACACTATAAGTCAATGGGAAGGCTCAAATGACAACTGGAAGATGCCCAGGTATCTTTTTTTTTCAACATTTTCCCAGTGCTTTTACTTTAGAAACTGCTAGCGGTTTCTTCATTGTTTAATGGAGAGAATAAAAAATGAACAGAAAATGTAAGTGAAAAACATGACTTTCAATTCACTGGAAAAAAAACATCACCAGAAGTCAAAAATAATGAAGCAAGCGCTCAGGAAGCAACCAAAAAGAAAAAAGACGATTCAAGACAAAAATTCACCAATTTATCCTGAAGCATCTTCCTCTTGGAAAAGTCAGTGGGTTCACCCAAGTTTAAAGCGGTGTGTTCCCAATGAGTTTTTCATAAGTTTTTGACGCGGTGTATTTTTGCTACAGTTCCAGCAAACTGCATGGGATTTATAGAAATCTCCTGCCCACTGTGCTTCCTTTTAACGCAGCCTAAACTGACCTGCGGTGCGCGTTTTAAATCCGCAGCATGTCAATTTCTCTTGCATGTACTCTGACTTTAGATTTGAAAAAGCCTCAGATAAAAAATGCACATGCGTTTTTAACAAATTTCTGTGGCGGAAATGCATCAGAAACACATGTAAGTATATCAATAAAGTTTTATCAAAGCTAAATACCAGGAAATATCAAAATCAAAGCAGCTTTATTTAAAAAATGGCAACAAGAGACAGAAAAAAACCACAATAAAAAGCATATAAATGAATGCACTAAAAAAACGCAATGAAAAACCACAAGTAGCCTCATTTAAATAATAGAAAGTGTAAAAAACTCAGATGTACACATACCCTTCTTGTATCCTGGTGATGAATAAAGGGTTAATGGCTTCTCCCAGCTTTGGTTGGATGGCCCGGCATTAGGTGGGTGATGGGTCAGGTGTGATTGCTCAGGTGCTGATCAGGTCAGTAAGGCCTTTGGCTATTGAAACATCAGGAAAAACATGGGAAGGCTTTCATTTCTGTGAGTATTTCTGGCAAATGCATATTAGACCCTGATCTTCTGTTCTTTATGTCTGAACATTCGAAAGTGTCATATAATATAATTCACCAGTCGTTCTATAGGAGTGTCACATTAAAATATTTCTACCACTGTTTATAATCTGGGACCAATGTCTCAGAAAACCCCCTTGTTACTTAGGCCAGGTTGCAAGAGAGAACATAAAGAAGTATAAGGCCATGCGCACACGTTAAGTATTTAGTGAGTTTTTTTACCTTAGTATTTGTAAGGCAAAATCAGGAGTGGGTGATAAATACTGAAGTGGTGACGTGTTTCTATTATACTTTTCCTCCGATTGTTCCGCTCCTGATTTTGGCTTATACTGACTAAATACTGAACGTGGCCTTAGTCTTTATAATATATTCTCTTCTAACTAAGATCCCTGCTTATAAGGCCATGTTCACACAGAATAGATTTGTTGTGGCTTTTCAGTGCAAATGAGCAGTACGTGCAGTAAAATGCACAATATTGGGGTTTTATTACGTGCCCTCCCCGTACTGCAGAGAGCTGTACTCTGGGCACCATAGTCCTCATAGAGGATCAATTTTACAGATTATTTTGAGAACTAAATTTTCTTCAGCTTTAGAAAAGATGCAGTTAAAAAAATCCATATTTTTTACAATATAAAAAATAATTTAAAAAAAAAACATGTTACATTCGGCATTGGGATAAATACCACAGATTGGATTCTCATGTATGTAGAACACTATAATAATGTCCTATGACCTGTATGTACACAAGATACACCTCTAATACAGTTACTACTAATGTCTATGGAAATAAGAGGAAAAGAATGTGAGAATTAGAAGAAACTAACCAATGATTCATAGAGGAAAAACTTAGGTCAGGGTCTAATTTTATTGACTTGTAACACCCATATCTTCCACAAGAGGGCAGCTTGCATTTACTTAACTTTCTGCAATGTTTTGTAGTTTTTGATGAAGAACAGAAAGCATCATAGCAATGAGACCATGTTGGATGGTTTATCAGCTCCTGCTTATGTTTCTGCTGGAAGGCGGAATGAATGAAGAATACTTTTGGAATTTTGGCTTTAACAATGATAAAACAGTAAGTACAAAGTGAAGATCAGGGCAGCCGACAGTCCTTAAATCCTGGAATAATTTTCAGTTGGGTTCCAAATCTGTTGCTTCAGTCAGAAAACCACAAGACAAAGCTGAAGGCTGAAAAATGATTTTATTTCTAATTGATTGCTCCGCAGAGTTTTGCAGATTTATAGGGAAAAAAATAGACGTGGAGCTTAATATAACCGCACAGTTTGTGGCCGCACCTCAATTAGCCATCAGAGTAACTTGCACTAAGGCTCCTTCGCTCATTATTTTTCATGAAGTTTTTAAATGTTTACATCTTTAAAAAAATACCATACCTAGCACTATGCGTATCGAAAAATCATCACTGACCGCAAAAATGAAACAAACCAATGCTTCAAATTTATTAAGATGGTGTATTTTACACCAGCACACATCAGTGTAAGACATAAGTGTCAATCTTTATAAATTCCTCCATCCGAAGTTAATCTCCTGACCTGCATGTGTCAAATCTGCAACATGTCAATTTCTCTTACGGGTACATTGACTTTTATGTGCAAATTATCCCTCTACAATTTGGATTAGATATGGAAGATAAGCAAGTAAAAAAAATGCATGTGCGTTTTTAGTGCGCCTTCATTGTGGAAACAAACCAAAAACACATGTAACCCACACAAGACTCTATCAGTAAAGTTTTGTTAAAGCCAATTACTAGAAAGTGTCAAAAACAAAGCAGCTTTATTTATTATTATAGCGCCATTTATTCCATGGCGCTTTACATGTGAAAGGGATATACATAGCAAAAGACAATTATAATAATCTAGTAAACCATGACATACCAAAAAGAGGCAAAACCGCATGTAAAAAAAAAAGCACTCAAATACAATTAAAAAAAACACAAGTAATCTAATTTACCTAGTAAGTGCAGAAAATTGACATCAAAAACTTACCAAATACTCATCATGTACCCACGATGAGTTTTTGATGCTCTTGATTTTCTGCAGTATTTCTGCACCTATTATTTAAATTGTTAAATGCGTTATTTCATTGCATTTTTGTGTGCGTTTTTTAACATGCGTTTTTATCGCGTTTTTGACTCTGCGGTTTTGATCTCCGCTTGGTGTGTCATTCTTTAAATAAAGCAGCTTTGTTTTTGATACTTTCTGGTGTGGATTACATGTGTTTTTGATACATTTCCACTGCGGAAACGCACTGAAAACACATGTTTTTTTTTTTGCTGCATATTTTTTGCATCTCATGTAAGTCTATGGGGAAAATCCGAACAAAAACTCATCGTACCCACAAATTGACATGCTGCGGATTGGAGAAATGCACCAGTCACTTTACGCAGCGTTAAAAAGAAGCACAGAAGGCAGGAGATTTCTATAAATCCTATCCATTTTGCTAGAAATGTAGAAACACGCAGTGTCAAAAACTCATCGTAGGAACGTAGCCTTATGCTATGCTCACATGCAGCATTTTTTGTGCATTTTTCTGCAGCCAAAACATGCTCGACCTGCTCTCTTAGCAGTAAAAAAAAAAAAATACTGCATTCAAAACACCCTTTTTGCAGTGTTTTTGATTCATTTTACAGCGCTTTTTTTGCCTGTGTTTTACAATTTTACTAAAGATGGTTTTATTCACCACAATACTTCAAAAGCGCCAAGAAAAATGGCACAAAAATACTTGTTGCGTTTTTTCACTTTCTCGTTGCTTTCTATGGGTGAAAAAAAACGCTACAAAAATGCTGAAAGAATTAACACGCTGCAGATTTAAAAACACCACAGTTCTCAAATTCAGTCAGGAAAAAAAACAATTGTGTCCATGAGATTTCTGAAATCTCATAGCTTTTGTTGGTACTGTAAAAAGCATCATTTTATTTGCTTTAAAAAACACAGCATAAAAAAAGCAAGCTGCAAAAACTTTACTATGAACATACCCTAGTTAAATCAGTTTTTCAATCGTTGAGGAAACTTTTTTTTTTTTTTTTTTTCTTTTGGAGAAGTTTTTTTTTTTTTTTAACTGAAGCGGTTAAACCGTGAAGAGGATGAAAGAAGTGACATGGTCATTCTTTGGCGGCTTCTGCTAATAAGTCACCCGCGCTCTGTATTTAACAGATTAGAGTGAAAGCTGGCAGAGGCAGAGCCGCCGAAAGACCGATGGCTAAGCTGTATCAGGAAAACAACCACCGGCTTCGCCTTGGAAAGCTCAGCGTTTTGCCAGCGTTTAAATGACGCCATAAGGGTACTTTTCCACAATCGGGTTACTTTTTTTTTTTGTAAATTTTTGAAGCTGTAGTTTCAAATAAAGAAAGCTCAGGGGCCAATTAATCAAAACTGGTGTTTACTACGTCATTCTTGGTAAAAGAATTTATAATGACTGTAACAATCATAGGGATCTTGCCTCCAATGATGTATTTTATATCATTTTCTCACTTTTTTCTTTGTAGGAGAGTCATTCTGTAGAAACTGATCTACAAATAGGCAAGTTTTTTTTTTTTTTTTATTCTGTCAATTTATATGAATTAGCTAATGTTGCAGCAGTATAATAACAGAAACTTGTAAGGAAAAGGGTAAAAAAAAGACCATTTTAATCATACTTCAATATTATGGATGAATCCTTTTAGAAAAGCAAAAATTCACAGAGAACTGAAGTTCTAAAAATCTTGAGGCATCGAATGAAAAGCACTTAGAAAAAGTGACCCCAGTAGAATAGAAATAGATAGTAACATTTAAAACCTCATTTTTATTCCTATAATTATAATAGAAGAATGACCATACTTGCCACAAATCAATATCCAGCACCATCAGTGCACCATATATGCGTAGGGTAGTAGACTTTTTATATCCTTGCTCTCTGAATATGACAAAACATATAAAACATACACAAAAAACCAGTGCTCTACACTTACCTTCATGGTTACAATACTCACATAAATTTAAAATGACATCAACTACCTAAGTACACGCAGTAGATACCTCACTAAGGTACCATTGTGGTTAATAATTCCTAAGCTCCAGACTACACCCATAATAAGAGACCTTTTTTCTTATTACTATCTACCCCCTTCAAAATACACATAGTTCCATTAAAGAGATTGTCCCATGAATAAAGTACATTTTAGTCAGTAGATCTTGGAATAATAATTGGACGTGTTTAAAAAAAAAAAAAAAAAGTTGTTGTGCTGAAATCTTATAAACGTGCCCCTGCTTTGTACTGTGTAATGGCTGTGTCTCACCATGCAGAGATGCTCCAGTTCATGGTCGGCACATATCACAGCAACTAGCCAGGGGGAAGCATAAGTCGCTTATGATAGGTGAGTATACAGATGACACAGCTGTTTGTGCAAGGTAAACATTGTTTCTACCACTTTGTCAGTACTGTGAGCTCCTCATAAATCAAGTCAGTGAAATAGTACCTTCAGCAGCCGCTGAGCTTATGTCACTGACTTCTTTTATGATTAAATCAAGCCTGGAAATACTACAGAAACACTCACTCCTGTGCTAAAACAGGCAGGAAAAAGTGGGACAACAAGTAGATAAGATTCAGCGTGAAGTGTGGGGTCCCAGATAGATAAAACTTAACATTTAATAGTAATGATTAAAAAAAACTTCAGATAATGTACTGGCACTAATGTACGGATAGGTATAGGTAGCAGACCTACGCGTTTCGACAGAGAGCCTTACTCATGGTCTAGATTCTGACTGAGAAATCCTCTGTTTATATGTATCAGAATGTGGTTTAGGGCGTTTTCATCTGAGGGAAAAACAGTTTTAGAAAAAATGGAAGTCAATAAATAAAAGGGAAAGGGGAGAAGATCTATATTTAAATAGATGTGGAGTATCAGTATTGCAAAGTAAGATCTTGTCTTGTGTTTAAACCATTTGGTACACAAGTTTCCAAAGTGAAAATCAATTTTAATTCCCTATTGAGTAATTTATGTTTGTTATCTCCCCATTCTTTTGGTCTATAAACTTTCTGTAAGCCCATAAAAGTTGAATCCTGTTAAATTGCCCTTATGAAATGGGCAGGAAAATGTGTTACCCCAGAAATTTGCAGCTGTGAGCCCTTGCTGTATTCTCTGTATACTCGCTTAGTATAACTGTTCACTAGTGTTGAGCGATACCTTCCGATATCGGGAAATATCGGATCGGATTGGATCGGACCGATACCGAAAAAGTATCGGATATCGCCGATTCCGATACCGGAAACCAATGCAAGTCAATGGGACATAAATATCGGAATTAAAATAAACCCTTTCTTTCCTTGTAGGTTATTTCTACATGAAGGAAAACAACTAAGAATAATGTAGAATGTATTGGGGGAGGTGGGGGAGACAATAAAGGCATAGAGGTTTAGCCCAGTCAAATGGAATAGCAGGAATTAATATTTTTTTATTATGTTCTGAGTTACGGAAATATTAACTATGTTAAGTATTTTTATATTTTGTCAGATATTTATGTTTCACTACTTCCATGCTCTTCACCTTCTTTTTTACTTCTCCCACACTTTCTCCTTCATCATCCTCAGCATCTTTTTCATCCACTTCTTCTTCACCTTCTTCTTCTTCACCTTCTTCGTATTATTCTTTTTTTTACATTCTTCATATTCTACTTCTTCATCTTCTTCATATTCTTCTTCTTCATCATATTCTTATTTGTGACAGGCATTCCTGTAGTTGTTATCTATAAAAGGTTGGACATTACACCTTTCGTTCTGCCCGTCACAAAAGATTTACAACAGGATTTGTCCGCGTTCAGTTTGGCCTGCAGCAGCAGGTCTTTTCCAGGGGCACCACGAGGAGGAACGGACTCACCCCCATACACTGCTTAGTCATCTTCTGCTTATAATTTAGATATTATCTTTTGCTCTGATTTTTAGTCTTATGCTTAATGTTCTTCCGCTTTTTGTTCTGCAGCTTCTTGTATTTCTGCTTCTTGGTTTTCTGTCTCTTGTTTTTCTGTATCTTGGTGCTTGTCTTCTCTTCTTTGTCTTCTTGGTCAACTTCTTCAGGGTCATCTTCTTGGTCTTCTTCGGGGTGGTCTTCAGGGTCGTCGTCTTCGGGGGTCCTCGTCTTCGGGGTCCTCGTCTTCTTCGGGTTGGTCTTCTGGGTCCTCGTCTTCGGGGTCCTCGTCTTCTTCGGGGTGGTCTTCAGGGTCCTCGTCTTCTTCGGGGTGGTCTTCAGGGTCGTCGTCTTCGGGGGTCCTCGTCTTCGGGGTCCTCGTCTTCTTCGGGTTGGTCTTCTGGGTCCTCGTCTTCGGGGTCCTCGTCTTCTTCGGGGTGGTCTTCAGGGTCCTCGCCTTCTTCGGGGTGGTCTTCAGGGTCCTCGTCTTCTTCGGGGTGGTCTTCAGGGTCCTCGTCTTCAGGGTCATTGTCTTCGGGGTCCTCGTCTTCTTAGGGTTGGTCTTCAGGGTCCTCGTCTTCAGGGTCCTCGTCAGGGAGATCCAGAGTGATTACCAAGAACCATTTCAAAAAGCTTGAACTTGGAAATGTAGCAGAAGGTACAAGAAAGCTGAGGAACTACCGAGGACCAGCTGACGGTACTGGAACCCGGATGGATAGCAGAAGGTACAAGAGCCAATGGAACTACCGAGGACCAGCTGATGTTACTGGAACTCGGTTACTAAGCAGGAGGTACCTGTGCCAGAAAGCACTACCAAGGACCAGCAGACGTTGGTGGAACTTGGATACCGAGAAGGAGGCACCTAATCCAAAGGCACTGCCGAGAACCAGCTGACGGTACTGGAACCCGGATGGGTAGCAGAAGGTACCCATGTAAAAAAAAAGTTCAAGGCCGCGAGCCGGCCGCAGTTACCAAAACCCACAGTCCTACAGAGGGTGCTTGTCCTATTGGCACTATGGAACCAGCCTTCATTGCCAGATCCCGCAGCCCACATAGGAGTCACCTAAACTGCAGGCACCATAGAGTCGGCTAACCCGACCGCAACACGACAGGACAACGCATTGGAGGCAAAGTGACGTTGACACTACCCGGAAACAGCTGGCGTGCTGGAACCAGGCTGGGCAGGAGGGAGTACCCGTGCCAAAGACACTGCCGAGAACCAGCTGACGGTACTGGAACCCGGATGGGTAGCAGAAGATACAAGAGCAAATGGAACTACCGAGGACCAGCTGACGGTACTGGAACCCGGATGGGTAGCAGAAGGTACAAGAGCCAATGGAACTACCGAGGACCAGCTGATGTTACTGGAACTCGGTTACTAAGCAGGAGGTACCTGTGCCAGAAAGCACTACCAAGGACCAGCAGACGTTGGTGGAACTTGGATACCGAGAAGGAGGCACCTAATCCAAAGGCACTGCCGAGAACCAGCTGACGGTACTGGAACCCGGATGGGTAGCAGAAGGTACCCATGTAAAAAAAAAGTTCAAGGCCGCGAGCCGGCCGCAGTTACCAAAACCCACAGTCCTACAGAGGGTGCTTGTCCTATTGGCACTATGGAACCAGCCTTCATTGCCAGATCCCGCAGCCCACATAGGAGTCACCTAAACTGCAGGCACCATAGAGTCGGCTAACCCGACCGCAACACGACAGGACAACGCATTGGAGGCAAAGTGACGTTGACACTACCCGGAAACAGCTGGCGTGCTGGAACCAGGCTGGGCAGGAGGGAGTACCCGTGCCAAAGACACTGCCGAGAACCAGCTGACGGTACTGGAACCCGGATGGGTAGCAGAAGATACAAGAGCAAATGGAACTACCGAGGACCAGCTGACGGTACTGGAACCCGGATGGGTAGCAGAAGGTACAAGAGCCAATGGAACTACCGAGGACCAGCTGATGTTACTGGAACTCGGTTACTAAGCAGGAGGTACCTGTGCCAGAAAGCACTACCAAGGACCAGCAGACGTTGGTGGAACTTGGATACCGAGAAGGAGGCACCTAATCCAAAGGCACTGCCGAGAACCAGCTGACGGTACTGGAACCCGGATGGGTAGCAGAAGGTACCCATGTAAAAAAAAAGTTCAAGGCCGCGAGCCGGCCGCAGTTACCAAAACCCACAGTCCTACAGAGGGTGCTTGTCCTATTGGCACTATGGAACCAGCCTTCATTGCCAGATCCCGCAGCCCACATAGGAGTCACCTAAACTGCAGGCACCATAGAGTCGGCTAACCCGACCGCAACACGACAGGACAACGCATTGGAGGCAAAGTGACGTTGACACTACCCGGAAACAGCTGGCGTGCTGGAACCAGGCTGGGCAGGAGGGAGTACCCGTGCCAAAGACACTGCCGAGAACCAGCTGACGGTACTGGAACCCGGATGGGTAGCAGAAGGTACAAGAGCCAATGGAACTGCCGAGAACCAGCTGGCGGTGCTGGAGCCCAGGGTAAATACTAAAAACAGAAGAGCCAGAGGTGTATTTGGAGGAGGTTTTAAATCCGTACTACAGTGGATGTGGACAAAGCAGGAGAATTTGCCGGACACACAGCTGGGGATCAGCTGACGTTACTGAATCCCAATAACACTGGAGCAAGCGTTGACTGTGCAGACGGCACTTCTGAGCAGCAACTAGCGGTATTGGAGCCCAGGGTAAATACTAAAAACGGAGGAGCCAGAGGTGTAATTGGAGCAAGTTTTAAATAAGTAGCACAGTGAATATGGACAGAGCAGGAGAAATTGCCGTGAACACAGCAGGGGAACAGCTGACGTTACCGAACCCCAATAACACCGCAGCAAGTGTTGACTGTGCAGACGGCACTTCCGAGCGCCAACTGGCGGTGTTGGAGCCCAGGGTAAATACTAAAAACGGAGGAGCCAGAGGTGTAATTGGAGCAAGTTTTAAATAAGTAGCACAGTGAATATGGACAGAGCAGGAGAAATTGCCGTGAACACAGCAGGGGAACAGCTGACGTTACCGAACCCCAATAACACCGCAGCAAGTGTTGACTGTGCAGACGGCACTTCCGAGCGCCAACTGGCGGTGCTGGAGCCCAGGGATAAGAATGAAAACAGAGGAGCCAGAGGTGTAATTCGAGCAACTTTAAAATGTGTAGTACAGTGGATGTGGACAAAGCAGGAGAAATTGCCGTCCGCACAGCAGGAGAACAGCTGACGTTACTGAACCCCAATAACACGGCAGCAAGTGTTGACTGTGCAGACGGCACTTCCGAGCGCCAACTGGCGGTGCTGGAGCCCAGGGATAAGAATGAAAACAGAGGAGCCAGAGGTGTAATTCGAGCAACTTTAAAATGTGTAGTACAGTGGATTTGGACAAAGCAGGAGAAATTGCCATCCGCACAGCAGGAGAACAGCTGACGTTACTGAACCCCAATAACACGGCAGCAAGTGTTGACTGTGCAGACGGCACTTCCGTGCGCCAACTGGCGGTGTTGGAGCTCAGGGATAATACTGAAAACAGAGGAGCCAGAGGTGTAATTGGAGCAACTTTAAAATCTGTAGTAGTGAGAATGTGGACAGAGCAGGAGAAATTGCCGTCCGCACAGCAGGGGAACAGCTGACGTTACTGAACCCCAATAACATGGTAGCAAGTGTTGACTGTGCAGACAGCACTTCCGAGCGCCAACTGGCGGTGCTGGAGCCCAGGGATAAGAATGAAAACAGAGGAGCCAGAGGAGTAATTGGAGCAACTTTAAAATGTGTAGTACAGTGGATGTGGACAAATCAGGAGAAATTGCCGTCCGCACAGCAGGAGAACAGCTGACGTTACTGAACCCCAATAACACGGCAGCAAGTGTTGACTGTGCAGACGGCACTTCCGAGCGCCAACTGGCGGTGTTGGAGCTCAGGGATTACAGTTCAGGTGGTAGAAACATGAACAGAACAGGAGACCTGGATACTGTTGCCAACCAATTATTTATTCTGGAAGAGGACTGGCAAATTCATGAGAGATCCAGGCCTTGTTCATTTTGAGAAAAGTAAGCCGGTCAACGTTATCGGAGGATAGTCGCATGCGACGGTCTGTTAGTACACCACCTGCGGCACTAAAGACGCGTTCCGATAATACACTAGCAGCAGGGCAAGCTAGCACCTCCAGTGCATACTGACTAAGCTCTGGCCATGTATCCAGCTTACAGACCCAAAACTTGAAGGGAGAAGAGCCGTCTGGGAGTACACTAAGAGGGCAAGACATGTAGTCTGTCACCATCTGACGGAAACGTTGCCTCCTGCTGACTGGAGCTGTCTGTGATGGTGTAGACATTTGTGGCGGCGGGGACACAAAACTTTGCCACATTTCGGCCATACTGGTCTTGCCTTGTGCTGAGGCGCTGCTTCTGCTCCCTCTTTGTGCAGAGCTTCCTCCACTGCCTCGACGCACTGAGCTGCTTTGTAAAGCACTAGCAGCACTGCTCTCGGTTGGAATGGAGAACATGATGGAATGCACCAGTGCGTCTTGGTACTCCCGCATTTTACGCTCCCGGTTCAATGGTGTTATGAGGCTTTGTAAGTTGTCCCGGTAGCGAGGATCTAGGAGGGTGGACACCCAATAATCAGCCGTGTTGAGAATGTGGGCGATGCGGCGGTCGTTTCTGAGGCACTGCAGCATGAAATCAACCATGTGCTGCAGACTGCCAACTGGCCAAGAAACGCTGTCCCCTGCTTGAGGCGTGATCTCTGCCTGCTCTGCATCACCCCACCCTCGCTCTAGATACTGACTACTAGAGCATTGTGTACCTCCCTCCTCTGGACAGATGTCTTCCTCATCCATTGACTCCTCCTCATCCTCCTCACAAAGTGTCCCCTGCCTAGGCCTTTGTGAGGAACCACGTTGCGCAGACTGTAGAGAAGCAGATGGCATTTGTGACTCCTCATCCTCCACCTCTTCCAAAACCTCGTCCCTTAGTGCTTGCAGTGTTTTTTTCAAGCAGGCAGATAAGGGGGATAGTCATGCTGACTAGTGCATCATCTGCACTCGCCATCCGCGTGGAATAATCGAAGGCACGCAAAACGTGGCAAATGTCCTTCATAGAGGCTCACTCAGTGGTGGTGAAGTGTGAACGGCGCGCACTGCGACTTGTTTGCGCCTGCTGCAGCTGGTACTCCATTACTGCTGCCTGCTGCTCACACAACCTCTCCAACATATGTAACGTTGAATTCCACCTGGTGGGTAGGTCACATATGATGCGATGTTCCGGAAGACATAATCGGCGCTGCAGAGCTGCAATGCGTGATCTTGCATTGCTGGAACGCCGCAAGTGAGCGCACTCTATGCGGACCTTGTGAAGCAGTGCATCAAGATCCGGATAGTCCCTCAAAAAACTCTGCACGACCAAGTTGAGCACATGTGCCAGACATGGGATGTGAGTGAGGTTGCCTAGGCCCAGAGCTGCCACCAGATTTCGGCCATTGTCACACACTACCATGCCTGGCTGGAGATTCGCTGGCACAAACCACACGTCACTCTGCTGCTTGATGGCATTCCAGAGCTCCTGCGCTGTGTGGCTTCGATTCCCCAAAGAAATTAATTTTAATACGGCCTGTTGACGTTTGGCCACGGCTGTGCTCATATCGGTCATCATAACAGGTAACCGTTCACGGGTCGATGTGGAGGTAGACCGTGACGGCTCCTGCAGCGCTGATTCAGAGGAACTGGAGTATGAGGAGGAGTCAATGTGTACAGACTGGATTCCTGCAATCCTTGGAGTTGGCAGAACACGTACAGCGCCACTCTCAAGATCTGTACCCGGCTCCACAACATTTACCCAATGGGCAGTGAGGGAAAGGTATCGTCCCTGTCCATGCTTACTGGTCCACGCATCAGTGGTCAGGTGGACCTTGCTACTGACGGCGTTTTGTAGCGCATGTTTAATTTTTCCCTCCACATGATGTTGCAGGGCAGGGACGGCTTGCCTGCTGAAATAAAAGCGGCTGGGCACGTTGTATTGTGGGACTGCCAATGCCATAAAGTTACGGAATGTGTCAGTCTCCACCAGCCTGAATGATAGCATTTCAAGGGCCAGTAGTTTAGCAATGCCAGCATTCAGAGCCTGTGCTCGGGGGTGGTTTGCCGAGTATGGGCGCCTTTTCTCCCATGCCTGTGCTAACGATGGCTGTAGACTGGCCTGGGAGTGTGAGGATGACTGGGAAAGTGGTGCTGTGGGTGGAATTACACTGTGTCTCTGTACAACAGTGCCAGAGATTCTTCCATGGCGATCCTGTGAGGAAGCCGAACCAGCTGTGTGTGAGCTGGAGGAAGAGGCTACAACACGAGCTGAAGAGGTGGTAGGTGGCGCTGTAGGTTGGCCTAGGTCTTCAGTGTGTTTGTGTAACTCCACCACGTGCTTGGTCCGCACATGTTTCCACATATTTGTGGTATTGAGGTTGCTGACACTTTTCCCTCTTTTCACCTTCTGATTACACAGCTTGCAT
This sequence comes from Phyllobates terribilis, assembly GCF_046119375.1. Classification (NCBI taxonomy): domain Eukaryota; kingdom Metazoa; phylum Chordata; class Amphibia; order Anura; family Dendrobatidae; genus Phyllobates; species Phyllobates terribilis. The sequence continues at coordinate 740,865,751 of NW_027362763.1, forward strand.
TTGACAAAGCAAATGTCATCTGCAACTGTGTCAAAAAAGGACCAGGCACTGCAAGTCTTGGGAGCGCCCGCTTTGGATTTTGGAAGAGCCATGCTCCTAATGGGTGCCGAAGTGGAGGCTACAGGCAACCAAGTCTGCCCCCTCCCTCTCCCTCCTTTTTGGGCCGTTCGGGGAATCTCTTCCTCAGAGCTGCTCCCACCACCTTCCTGTCCCTCACGCCATGATGGGTCAAGGACCTCATCATCTACACCACCCTCTTCAAACAACTGCTTCTCCTGGGTAGTCTCGACAGCACAGTACGCACCAGAAAGTGGCACCTGAGTCTCATCATCAGATGCGTACTGAGGTGTGCTGCTGACCATAGGCACTGGCCCACCCGCCTCTTCAGATTCAGAGAGACAAAACGGTTGCGCATCACTGCATACTACCTCTTCTTCAAATTCTCGAATTCTGCTTGGCTGGCCCCCTCTTTCCAAGCCAAGAGATTCAGAGAACAGAAGTAGAGATGGCTCCTGTCCAGGGCTCTCTGACTGCCTGGGCAATTTGGCAGGTGGTGAAGAGACAGATGGGTGCTCTTCAGTGCTCAGGACCTGAGAGGATCTGGAACTAATTGAAGTCGATGCGTTAGCTGCCATCCATCCGACAACGGCTTCAATTTGGTCCTCGCGCAGCAGTGGGGTACGGCTAGCTCCTACAAAGCTGCGCATAAAGGACTGTTCCCTGGTAAAACTGGGGGATGCTGAGTCACTGGTGCCCGCAGCAGGCACAGAATCCCCACGTCCTCTCCCTGCAGGCACAGAATCCTCACGTCCTCTCCCTGCAGAAACTCCACGCCCACGCCCACGACCACGACCACATGCCTTACTCCCTGCCTTCTTCATCTTGGTAGACTGATAAAGATAGGCAGAAAAGTACTAAGGGCTTAGTGTGCTTATTCCTGAACAGCTGCTAACAGGTATAAGAAACACTAATTTTATAAAGTGTGGACTAGACTTTAATATGAGCTAATGTGGCCTACACAACTGTAAAGTGGAGTGTTTGGTGAACTTTATTTAGGTTTTTTTTGTCACAAAAAGACACTGGATGTGCCTAAAGATGTAATAACGATAGTATCACAAACTTTTTGTAGCTATTACAATGTAGGAAGGTAACCTACAATGCAATAGATGAGGCTGCAAAAAATAGGCTAATACTAATCTGGCTGGGGCTGCAGGGCCCAATGCTGCAGAAAGGCTCCTCTATCTACTCCTATATAGTGTGTTTGGAATCAATTTAGCTGAATATGGATGGAACCACCACACTAATAGGAGATATCAGGAAAAATTATGAATTGGCAATAAAGGACAATGTATGAGGCAGTGACACACACTGAGTGCACTACAACCAGACGGGGTTGAAGCACACACTACAGGGTGAGCTGCACTCACACACCAGACCTTGCAGACAGCGGTGAACAGTACAGATGCAGAGCACTGTGCACTAGTGCTGCAAGACGGAAAAAAAATTCTCTATCTACTCCTATATAGTGTGTTTGGAACCAATTTAGCTGAATACAGATGGAACCACCACACTAATAGGAGATATCAGGAAAAATTATGAATTGGCAAAAAAGGACAATGTATGAGGCAGTGACACACACTGAGTGCACTACAACCAGACTTGGCTGAAGCACACACTACAGGGTGAGCTGCACTCACACACACAGACCTTGCAGATAGCGGTGAACAGCACAGGGAACTGTGCACTAGCACTGCAAGGCACAGTGATTTAGAAAGTAGCTTGGGTAAAGCAGTATAGAGCAAATAGGTAGCTAAAACTGTCCCTCAGAACAACAGCGTCCTATCCCTAACTGAATTCACAGCAGAGTGAGCTCAAAATGGCGGCGGTGGCTTTTATAGTGCATCATGACATCATTTCAGCAGCCAATCACAGCCATGCCATTAGTTAAGATGCCTACATGCCTAACAGGATGTGCCCACACTTCTTAGGATCCTCATTGGCTGAATAAAATGAAAATGTCTCATTGCATTATGGGAACTTCCGATTCCGGTATACGATATTGCAAAAGTATCGGAATTAAGTATCGGAATTCCGATACCGCGAATATCGGCCGATACCCGATATTTCAGTATCGGAATGCTCAACACTACTGTTCACACATTGCGTTTTTTCAGCAGCAAAGCCTCATCTCTTGGCAGGAAAGAAGCTGCATCAAAAACGTGTTTTTTTTGGTGTGTTTTTCAGGATCCCAAAGTTTAGCTTTGCTTCCACCACAGAAGCATGAACATAGGTCACCAATGCAAGACATATGTGAAACCACATTAACCAGAATTTCAAATGTAACAGTGGGGGAGGTGAATTGTTGAGGAATAGTTTACATAAGACACAGGCAGTATATTGAGTTTGTATGACACTATTTACATTCACACTATGGTCTGCCATTCAGTTGCACAGGCATTGTTCAATTTCAAACCTCCGTGGGCCACAGGTAGGGTTCAATCTCACACCTGGCTCAGCCAATATATACTGTGTACACATCACTAATTTAATTAAACTGTGCTAATCCAAACTGCCATCTCAGGTGACCAAGACAAGATGGTAAAACCACACACAAAAAGAGTTTCATATACTGCTCTACTTGCATATTTTCACTAAAAATGCAGCAAAACCTGATAGCTATTTTCACACTAGGCATTTTTCACTACCCATTACTTCCAATGGGTGAAAAACGCTGAAAGTGACATGCTCTATTTTGCAAAACAACATCCAAAGCACAAAATCCTAATAAAAAAAACCAAGGTGTGTGCATGATATTTCTAGAATCTCATAGACTTTGCTGGTACTGTAAAATGCAGCTGAAAATTTGCATAAAAAAAACGCATCAAAAAACACTGAAAAAAACAAGATGTGTGAACATAGTCTTATGCTTCTTGTTCCCTAGCCAGGAGATGTGATATGGGCAGACCATGAACTGGAGCAGCTCTGCATGGTCAGACACCGCAATTAACAGTACCAATCCGGGGCTAATTTTCTAAGATTTTTTTTAAACATCCAATTGGGGAAATTATTATTCTTCCAATATGAATTAATTAAAATGTACTTTGTTCAAGAACAACCTCTTTAAATAAAAAAAAAAATTAAATAGATTTTCTAAACTAGTACCCTTACCTGTCAGTTCAGTTGACTTTTCAAAATAAGCGTGTGTGTGTGTGTGTGTGTGTGTGTGTGTGTGTGTACTATATTTCTAGCCAATATATTCCTTGTAACCAGAACAAACAAAAGCAGCAGCAGGGAGGACGTTATTCAGCAATACTGAGCAATATAGTTGTGAATCCAGCACTGGATGAGATAAACACTTACTAGAAAGCAGCAACATACATCATTCTCTCTGCACATCCCTCATTCCTACCTGCTGCCTTCTCAATAGAATTATAACCACAACTATAAGCTGATCCCTCAGTGAGGTTGCAGTCTGTTTTTTGTTTTGACCAAGATGGATTTTAGCTGTTTTTTAAAGTAATTGAGTCCAGGAGACAGAGGGGAGACATAGTGGTTCATTAGTGGAGAGAGAAGCAGATTTTTCTATTAGGGTATATTGCAAAGTGATATTCTCCTATACTATTGATTTATTCAAGGTTTGCTGACACGAGTGACAATATAAGATTAAGTAAATAAACATTACAAAATTACAGCAATGCAAATATTGTATAATTAAGCCCCATGGTTGAAAATGTTAAAAATCTAGCATTGCTGATCCTTGTTTCCCTCAATGACAGTGAAGGTCCCCCAACTCTTGATTGTCACAGATATTATCTAATGTGTGGGGTTAATAAGTGAATACATTTTTGTAATTTTTGATTTGTGCCTGCTTCAATATTTTCTGTCCTTTCCAGACTTCAATCCATCTGCAGTGTTGGCTTTTGTGCCGGCAAGAAGCTGCCATTTACATCTTAGTGGACCCCATGGGACATTCTCGCCACCTATATTCTATGGGAATATAAATGTAAATCTGTGGTGTAATTGGACTATTCTGGCTGCTCCAGAAAGACACATTGTCATCTATATCACTGACTTCCAAACAAATAAATCCTGCAGTGAAAACCATGATGAAATAATATTTGAAGGTGTATCATCGTCTGTGGAGAACGCCATTGTGTATGCTTGTTGGAATAAGCATACTCATGTGTTTGCTACCAAAGCCTTAGCAGTCAGTGTTGTGTTACTTTGGCGCAGTTTTTCAAACACTGGTTCTAATAGATATTTCAATGGAAGATACTATGTATTTAATGATCCTGTCCTTGGACCAAATATTGACTCTGGAAATTGCTCATTAGTTAGTAAACAAAATACATCAACCAGCGCAGTTATTCAACCCCCAATTCCTGATAAGACGCCAACCACAAAATCTCATCATGATTCTGTATTTCCAGAATCTTCATCCAGTGAAATGTTTAGCAGCATACTTCATTCTCCTGATGCTCCTTATCCTCAAGAGCCACCTACAGTAATGGAAACTTACATGCCCACCCCCACAGAAGACCATCTACTGACTACAACCACTCATGGAGATGACATGTTGCATGTTACGAGGTCTTTAGCACAGAGTCTTTCCACAATTTATTATTCTTCTGAGCCTCAAGTGATGATACAGTCCTTGGAGCTTGGTTTATTTGAAGATCACACAGTCATGCCAACAGTAGAACCGAGTCATATCGTAAAATGGGAACCAATGTCGCAATCAGCTTGGACAACTGCTGGTTCTGAATTTTTCTCTGAAATACCAAGTCTAATATTGGCACAAAACACAGAATTCCTTGAGGCAGCACATTTGGATGTAACCAGTTGGATGGTGGAGACAAAAACGTTAAGTGAGGACCAACCTGCTATAGTTCAGACCCAAAGTTTGATCACACCTTGGGAACCAAGTTTTGTTCCAGTTGATGCTACTGATCCTCTAAATCCTTTGTTTATACACATATTAAATACAGATTTCTCTGAGCCTTCACTTTTAAGTGACATATCCTATTCCAGGGAAATACATACCATTACGTTCACTGAAACCTCACAATTAGGTATTGATCAAACCACTGACCAGGTCAATATATCATATTTCAACATTGTCCAAGCTGTAGAGCTTCCGAAGAGTCTAAATGTTAGTATAGTAAATTCTCTTGAGCTTCCAGAGACCATATCGTTCAGTGTTTCCAGATATATTGAGCCTACGTTGTCAAAAGTCAGTACTGTCCAGCATATATATTCTACAGAAATCAATCCTCTAAATGTAACTGACATCACAGTACTTTCAGAAGTTCCCAAATTGACTGTCATCAATAATGGGGACCTTACGAAGACATATAATTTTAGTTTACTGCCTACTATAGGACAATCTGGCTTTTTAACTACTGTCGATGGTGCACACCAACAAATGTTAGTTGCTAAATTGCAATTGACTATTAATCCAGAAGAACCAACTTCTGAGTATCCATGGAAGGTAGCCTCTCTTGGTCCTACTCCATATCCAGACTCTCTGAATATCTTACATCTTCAATCAACCTCATTCACAAAGACCCATATATCAGTATTAAATGGCCACACGGATCCTTCCTCATCACAAAGCCCTGAGGTAAAGGCCGATGAACAACTAACTATTGAAAGTACTGCGTCTTCTCATCCAACCCCTAAAACTCCAACAGAATTGACATATCCCAAGAACGTGCTTGAATTTACAGAAATTGCAGACAAGATGGAGACTATAGATGAATATACCGCTCTGAGAGGCTTAGAAGCTCAGAGTTCACCAACAATTGACTATAAGTATGCTCAGTTTCTTGTACATCCTATGGAAGAACTGGACTGGCGGACAGTAACACGGAATCTAGAAGCCACAGATTCTATCTCAACAATGCTCACACCTCCCTTAAGTACACCGCCATCATATTTGTACTTTTCTAGAGAGTTAAGAAATTCTTTTTCAAATACACCAGAAGATCTAAAACCACAGGTTACCCCCTTCCCGACTTCTCCTGAACCTACACATAACTTGAAATCAAGCATGGATATAACTACCATAGAACTGATCAGTGAGGGAAATGAGAAGAGCACATACTCCTACCAAACAAATACAGATCTTGATTTTTACCCAAATGTTGCAGGTCAACCAAGGGGTGGCTATTTAGGTAAGCACCATATCAATTTTGGTAAGGGCAACTCTCCCAGTCTATATACTAAATAATTGTATTCCCCATAATTTAACATTTCTGGAGCATCTTTTCATATTTATTTGTCTTGTAACTTTTTTCTGTTTCCCAGAGGCAAGAATGTGGAATCATACAACCCCTGGCAAAAATTATGGAATCACCGGGCTCTGAGGATGTTCATTCAGTTGTTTAATGTTGTTGAAAAAAAGCAGATCACAGACATGGCACAAAACTAAAGTCATTTCAAATGGCAACTTTAGGGCTTTAAGAAACACTAAAAGAAATCGAGATTAAAAATGCGGTACTCAGTAAGGGTAATTTTCTTTCAGACCAAGCAGAGGGAAATAATTATGGAATCATGAAAAAAAAAACACAAAAGAACACTCCAATACATCACTAGTATTTTGTTGCACTACCTCTGGCTTTAATAACAGCTTGCAGTCTCTGAGACATGGACTTAATGAATGACAAACAGTACTCGTCATCAATCTGGCTCCAACTTTCTCTGATTGCTATTGCCAGATCAGCTTTGCAGGTTGGAGCCTTGTCATGGACCATTTTCTTCAACTTCCACCAAAGATTTTCAATTGGATTGAGATCCGGACTTTTTGCAGGCCATGACATTGACCTTATGTGTCTTCTTTCAAGGAATGTTTTCACAGTTTTTGCTCTATGGCAGGATGCATTATCATCTTGAAAAATGATGTCATCATCCCCAAACATCCTTTCAATTGATGGGATAAGAAAACTGTCCAAAGCAGCCATATCCCCAATGCCTTTACCTGACATGCAGCCCCATATCATCAATGACTGTGGAAATTTGCATGTTCTCTTCATGCTGTCATCTTTATAAATCTCATTGGAATGGCACCAAACAAAAGTTCCAGCATCATCACCTTGCCCAATGCAGATTCGCGATTCATCACTGAATATGACTTTCATCCAGTCATCCACAGTCCACGATTGCTTTTCCTTAGCCCATTGTAACCTTGTTTTTTTCTGTTTAGGTGTTAATGATGGTTTATGTTTAGCTTTTCTGTATTAAAAATCCCATTTCATTTAGGCGGTTTCTTACAGTTCGGTCACAGACATTGACTCCAGTTTCCTCCCATTCGTTCATTTGTTTTGTGCATTTCCTGTTTTGGAGACATATTGCTTTAAGTTTCCGGTCTTGACACTTTGATGTCTTCCTTGGTCTACCAGTATGTTTGCTTTTAACAACCTTCCCATGTTGTTTGTATTTGGTCCAGATTTTAGACACAGCTGACTGTGAACAACCAACATCTTTTGCAACATTGCGTGATGATTTACCTTCTTTTAAGAGTTTGATAATCCTCTCCTTTGTTTCAATTGACATCTCTAGTGTTGGAGCCATGATTCATGTCAGTCCACTTGGTGCAACAGCTCTCCAAGGTGTGATCACTCCTTTTTAGATGCAGACTAACGAGATCTAATTTGATGCCGGTGTTAGTTTTGTAAATGAAAATTTACAGGGTGATTCCATAATTTTTTCCTCAGAATTCAGTGATTCCATAAATTTTTTCCTTTGCTTAGTCTGAAAAAAATTACCCTTACTGAGTACCACATTTTTAATCTTGATTTCTTTTAGTGTTTCTTAAAGCCCTAAAGTTGCCCTTTGAAATGACTTTAGTTTTGTGCCATGTCTGTGATCTACTTTTTTTCAACAACATTAAACAACTGAATGAACATCCTCCGAGCCCGGTGATTCCATAATTTTTGCCAGGGGTTGTAAAGTCTGGTATTTTCAACACTAGTCTTTATGACATTATTTAGGGAACACCCTGTTGTCAATTTATTCATGGATTTCTAATGGGAGTAAGAGAGAAATGGCACAACACAAAGCTCGAATAATGTTATGTGGTTACGGATACAATTATTTACTAAAGCAGACAAATCAGGAGAGTGGTCAGTTCTGTTCTTCTTGTATCAAGTTATCTTAAGACAAAACACACATTATGTAAAATGTGCTTTTCTCCACTAGATGAACAGGATGTAATTTATTTCTTTGGCAATGAATCTGATTTAGAAGTTCTTCACAAACCAGGAGGTTAGTAAAAACTCACTGACTATATCTGTGACTGTAAATATTACACACTGGCAACTAGTTCCTACTGATGTACAGTTAGTTGTTTTCCTATTGTCTTGTGCAAGCAGATTTTTCAAATTAATTCCAAATTTATTTTTGAATATTTCCTGAAGACCAGCCTCAGTTTAAAGGGAATCATACCATTACCTGTATTTTAAAATAAGTTTTTGTTAAATATTTTTTAAAAAAATATTTGGTAACTTTTTTGTTAGATTTTCCATATCATGATCTATATGCATGTGTATATTATACACCGCGTTCCAAATTATTATACATACATTTTTGTGACACTTAAATCCAATTTGTATTTTTTTTTCACAAACTCATGGATGGTTTTGTGTCTCAGGGCTCTTTGGATCACTGAAATTAATCTCAAACAATTCTGATTATTAGTTTTTATCAGGTGAGCCCAATTAAAGGAAATCTATTTAAGAAGGACATTCCTCATAATTAAGCATGCCCAGGTTTCAAGCAAAATGGGAAAGAAAAAGGATCTCTCTGCAATGCCTTGGATAAGGTATGAAAACATTAGATATTTCATGAAAACGGAAGCGTAATTATCGCACTGTGAAGAGATTTGTGGCTGACACAGAGCATAGACTGATTCGTGCAGATAAAGACATAATGAAGAAGATTTCTGCCAGACAAATTCATCGGATTAAGAGAGCAGCTGCTAAAATACCATTAAAAAGCAGCAAACAGGCATTTGAAGCTGCTGATACCTCTGGAGTCCCTCGAACCCCAAGGTATAGGATCTTCCAGAGGCTTGCAGTTGTGCATAACCCTACTATTCAAGCTATGCAAGCAGACATGGTTGCAGTGGAACCAGACATACATGAAGACTAATTTTAAAACCGTCTTGCTTACTGATGAGTGTCGTGCCACCCTGGATGGTCCAGATGGTTGGAGGATGGGGGACCATGTCCCAAGAAGACTGCGACGTCAGCAAGGAGGTGGTGGAGTCAAGTTTTGAGGCAGAATTATGGGGAGAGAGATGGTAGGCACCTTCAAGGTCCCTGAAGGTGTGAAAATGACCTAAGCAAAGTATATAGAGCTTCTGACTAACCATTTTCTTCCATCATACAAAAAGAAGAACCATGCCATCCGTAGCAAGATAATCTTCAGGAGTGACCATGCACTGTCACATGCTGCAGAGAATACCTCCAAGTCATTGGCTGCTATGGGCATAAAAGGAGAGAAACTCATGACGTGGCCACCATCCTCCCCTGACCTCAACCCTATTAAGAACCTTTGGAGTATCCTCAAGCAAAAGATCTATGACGGTGAGAAGAAGTTCACATCAAAGCAGCAGCTCTGGGAGACTATTCTGACATTCTGCAAAGAATTCAAGCAGAAACTTTCCAGAAACCCACAAGTTCAATGGATGCAAGAATTGTGAAGGTTATATCAAGGAAGAGGTCCTATCCTATGGTAAAATGTAACTTGACCTGTTAAGATGTTTTTAATTGAAAAAGCTTTTGATTTCCGTAAATGTGACCTCTTGATGCTGCAAATTCAACAAATAACCATTTTCAGTTCTTTACAACTTATAAAATGTTTGGAAACTGTTGTGCATAATTTTGGAACAGAGTATTTTGAGGGGTTTTCTTATTTTGGAAAAAAAAAAGACTGACATGATTGGGTCATTGGGAGGTTTGTCCAATAAAATGTGATTTTATATTCTAGCTTTTGATTATTTGAACATTATACTGACTCATTTGCATCAACCATTTAGGAAAATCAGAGTTAATTAGCATTTGCATAATAGTTTGGAACGAGATGTATCTACATACAGTAACTAATTTTATGATTCTTCTAACGCCAGCCTAACATTACCAAGCGTAACCTAGTCTAAACTTTCTTAGTGGTGGATTGGTACATCTTATAGTATATTTAAGGCACTCTTGAGCAGTGTGTGGCATTTTTATTTGGCACTATTTGGTGGTATTGACATTAATGTCAGCAGTGTTTTCTTGTTTCCATTTTCTAGAATTTGGAAGAGGGTGTCATTAAACTCTCCATAGGGTTTAACCTTTCTTCTGTTACTACACTTATATGCTCTAATTTTTATTAGGTAATTTCTCCAGATTCCTCATTTTTATCAAGATTCAGTAACCACAATCTCAATTTCAGACTCTTTATTTGTGATGACCACTGACATTGAAGACAAGGATGTTGTTTGGAAGGGTTCAGAGAAAGATCTTGTCCAATATGTCAGTGAAAAGGTAAAATAAAAATAATTAAAAAATGTCCCGACTGATGAAAGTGAGAAACTACCTGAATTATTATTTTTTTTTTTAATTCTATAGATCACAGAAAAAATGATTTATTTACCAAGTGGCGCAAACTCTCTCATGCTAAAGGAAATCAGATGGTAAATAACCATGAATATTACCAGAGGTGTCAAAAAATACACACAGACCTGCTCCCCAGATGTCAGACTAAAGGGGGTTATTTATGTAGTTTTATGTAACTTATTAATATACTTCATTCAGCAAAATTCTGCACGTGTTTTCTGTGTCTGTACGTGACCAAACTTACATATGAAGGGGGCTGGCTGACTGGTTACTGAAAATAACTAAGCCAGCCCCCTTTTCTGTCCATGCATTGGTTGTGACATAGAGGGGATCTTTTTTACTTAAGAGTGAGAGAAAAAGGGGCACTACCCTATGAAGTATTGTGAAACAAACCACAATTAGGGTGTAAAAGATGTTTGTTTGCTCATAACAGGAGCTAAGCCTATGCACGTAGTGTGAGTTGTGGGTGTGCGGACTGCATCTTTAGTGGCTCACAAGTCTAGGATCGTTAGAAAAGTCAAGTATACAGGAAAAAGTAGAGGAGTCTTCGGCTTTTCTTAACTCGTAATTATAAATATCCAGAGACTTAGATATTGGTGATGAGTGCAAGTGCTCATTACTCGAGTATCGGGGGTGCTTGAGTGACATGTTTGAGTCCCCGCGGCTGCATGTTTTGCGGCTGTTAGCTAGCCACAAAACATGCAGGGATTGCCCGTGTTTGTCAGGTAATCCCCGCTTGTTTTTGTGGCTGTCTAACAGTCGTGAAACATGCGACCGCTGGGACTCGAAAATGTCACTTGAGTACCCCCGATACTCGGTGCATACCCGAGCACCCTAGGGAAACTCAAGTAACGAGCACTTGTGCTCATCACTATTAGATATTTTTAGATGATATATTACTATTTATAAAGGGAAAAACAACAAAAACTATAACTATAAAATTCACGAATTATAGCAAACGCATTTTAGATCCAAACGGGGATCTTCATCAGGCTTGAACAGATCTGGGTGGCAGTTGCCTTTCTTGACCAAGTTGCCTGGCAGGGTTATTTCTACACACTGTGACCCCATTCTTTAATAATGATGCCGTAGACCAGGGGTCCCCAACCTGTGGCTTGGGAGCCACATGTTGTTCACTGATCCATGATGTGTAGCTCATGGCTGTCTGCCAGCTTAGTGCGTTGGCACCAAGTCTAACAACCAGCTATTATGAGCAGGTTTCCATATTGTGATTTTTTTTTTTTTGTTAGTAGCCCTGCACAGATGAGATCTGAGTGCCCATATTCTGGCAAGGAAATGCGGCTTATAGGGTAATACTGCCAGTTAGTGGGTTACTTGAAGCTTGTTGCAAGAATACTGAATGGGGTTAAAGTGGGAACCCCTGGATGTAAGTATACTGCCTATAAGGAAGGGGGCACAAGATTTTGGTGTTTTTTATGTGGGAAAGCTTTGCATGTCATTATACCGATTATGGAGGTTTTGGGTGTCACTATTGGGGTGAGGGGGAAGCTGGATGTGGCTTGCGACCAGCTCTCAAAGCTGAATGCGGCTCTCAAGGTAATAAAGGTTAGGGACCACAGTAGATAGAGGACATGATTCATCAAAAGCTTTAACATAAGTATTCTGGCATAAAATGCTTTGCAAAGTCTGCAAATTTTGCATTAAAATAGATTTTTGCGTTCACACCATTTTTACCCAGCTCCAACAATCTGACCATGGGGTTGGTGATACCCACTTGTTAAATTCATTACGAGCAGTGGTGTTTGCTGCACCAGAAATTTTAGTCCAACAGGGACTGGAGTAGGATTTGTGGCGAGGCACAGAGGTCTACACTACTCGTCCAATGCTCCTGATTCATGAATCGGGAGCGTCTGACTCCAGCACACCTCCCCTTCAAAACTGGTGTGAACAACACTGGTCTTGATGAACCTAGCTCAATGTACAGAGACCAAGTAAATGAGTTACCATAATCTGGGGGCAATCAGGGACTGTAAACTGCTACTGAAGACAAAACACAAACTTAATGGTCACCGTGGGGTGCTGGATTCATGTGAATTAATGTGAGTGACCTGTTGAATCACCTTGTAGTCTTATACAGTATGGTTAATAATATCGTTTTGGGGTGAGGTTTTTTGGATCGTTGCGATTTTTATAATTTTTTTTTCAGGTCAAATGGCAACAAAGTAAAACTAACTTTTTGGCTACAATTGTTTCAAGGAGGAAAAGAAATGAGAAATTTCCTAAAAACTCAACTAAAAGCTCTGGAAGGATATCCGTTTGGGTCATCCAATGCAAAACTGATCTCTTTCACAGTTGATGGTAAATCATATAATTTTATTTTCATTATGCGTATTATTTATCATCCCTGCTGTTTAGCAGGCACGTAGGCTTTGTGAAGTAATAAAGGCATGCATTGAAGCTTGTGGAACCCATCTGTAATGGGGGCCCCACCTACCATGGGCCATGTACAATACTGCTGTCTGCTTATATCTTATGTGGCAGAGGGGCATGTGGGCAAACTTAGGAACCAGGGCTCTTGTTGTGTCCCTGCTGGCAACTCCATAGTACATTTACTTTAAAGGGGTTATCCATGACTTGTACTGTATAGTGATGACTGAATCAGATCTGTAGGGGAAGTCCACCAATCTACTATACTCAGCGCCAGCGGTAGACGGATTTAAATGTGCAAAACCGGAGCAGCACAGCGCCATATGCTGTGTACTGGCCTTCTCGGACACTCCGCTCATTTACTTCAAAGTTGATCAGTGTGGGTGCCGGTTGTCATGTGTTGGATCCCCACTGATGTGATATTGATGACCTAACCTAAGGATGGGTCATTAATATCTAAGTAGTGGACAACCCCTCTAACTGTATATGATTTTAAGTGATCATTGTGGGGGGGGGGTCATTATTCACTTTGATCAATTAGTGTTGATGCTAACAGACTGCGTAGGAACAGTACCAATTGGCAAGACGAATGGTAAACCTAGTTGTCAATTTATTCATACCTTTCCAGGAGTACTTACTAAACCAAGCAGCAGGGTTATCTTTTTTTTTTTTTTTCTTAAAGGGGGTTGTCCTGTTTTAAGCTACAAGTCTTCAGTCACTCTATGTGACTGCAGACTTGTGTTATCCTTACAGTGTGCACAGTACACAATGTCATGATTCTCCAGTGCTGACGCTTGCATTCATTCGCCTGCTGCTCCTTGTGCCGGCGCCAGAGAATCCGCACAATGCACACATAGTGACTTCAGACTTGTAGCTTAAGACCAGACAACCCCTTTAATTTAGTTAGTTGACTTTTTATGAGTTGTCTTTTACCCCTGCCTAGATTTGAATGAGTGCCAGCTTGGCATAGAGAACTGCCATAGTAATGCTCACTGTGTCAATACGCTTGGCTCCTATTTTTGTGTTTGTATGGATGGATATGAGGACCACTCTCCTGATGCTTCTGGGACTTCGTGTATTGCTGCTAAACCCGAAGGTAAGCTCAATAACCTCACATATTTTGTCTCTTATTTCATTACTTGGCTTTCAATCTGCCAAAAACTGAAATTCCTTGTAGTTCGGTAACTGGGAATGAACTACCTATAGCATGATTATGACTCTGTAGACAATACATTTGTAAAGAAATTGTCTTTAAAAAAAGAATAAATGTCTGCACTTCTGCTCCGGCATTGTGGTGCTTATCATGGCCCAATACTTCACATTTCCATTGCTCCAGTTAGATAATATCCCTATGTCAATTCATATAGATTATTCATAATCAAATGTGTTGGGAATATCCTCAAAAATTCAGATGTAATTTGAGCAAATTCCAGCAAATTGGCCTGTTGAAAAAAAAAGCATACTCACTTCTCCTAGGCCTCCATGACCTTTCCCACCGCCATTGTTTCTCTCATCCGCTCTTCTATCCACTGTTTCCAGGCTTCCGGCACTGTTGTCTTTCACTAGGTGTCACAATGTCATGTGGGGCGCAGTGCTCATCACTGAAGTTAATCCGGGCATCATGTCCCTGGTGTGAGCATGTGCCGTGCATTACACATAATTAACATCAATGACCTATGTTGCGCCACACATCATCGTTTTGGACCTAGTCAAGAATGGCAGTGCCAAGGATTTGGAAATGGAAGCAAATAGAAGAGAGAAGACAGAGCAGGGGCAGAAGGTTGAGAAGAGTATTAGATTATTTTTTATTTTTTTAGGACATTAGGTAAAATGTCCCTCCTGCCCTAATATTTAATATGACTTTACATTTCTGATATGCAGTCAATGGGCTCCACTATTCTGTCACTCTCTCCATCTGTCATCGGTGCCATGTTTTATTTTCTCCCTAAGTAGGCACCATATTGGCATGGGGAGTGCTGTGTGATGTATGATATATGTCTCCCCCCTTCTGTAGGATGGACCAGCACCCATGACTACAATGCTGTGTCCATTCTGTGGCAGGGAAGTTATGATTCAGACTTTCCATGGCGTTCCTCGTGCCACTCTAGTGGCTATTTTGGATAAAAAATAAACTGGGGCACCAATGACAAACAGAAGCAGTGACAATGGAGTTATGAGGTATGGTGACTGACTATACTTACATCAGAAATATGGTGTCATGGCTGAAGGGTTGCTGTAAAGATTACCTCCTCCTGTTATGGATCCACTGATTCCTGGTCCCATCGGTGTTCACCTACAATGGCCGCCAGTTTCTTAGATGACCTTTTGCAGACTTTGCTTTGGTAGTCTGAGACACAGCCCCTCTGCTCTCGGCTTGTTTTCACGTTACTGTTTTTGAATGAGTTTTCTAGGATTGGTTGCTTGGGTTGTTTCATTCTGTGATTCTTTTTAGAGTTTTATGACTTAGTACATAAAATTATTTATATAAAATATTTACAGCAAATGGTTGTATATTGCACATATTTAGATACTGGTGGTTCTCTCTACTTAGTTAGGCTGCGCAACCTCCTTTATCCTTTGTACACATCTCAGAAAGAAAAAAAGTTTTGCTAGTGGCAGTGGTTTAAATTATAAAATGATAAAAATAGCCACAGCCCAAGTGTAAAAGGAGCAGCGGTGTGGAGCCATTGTAATTACGGGGAGCTGCAAGGACTCAATCGTGTCGTTTACTCCTGCACACCCCAGGACAGGGACTACTGTAACCTCATCAATGATGGAGGGAAGTCAGGGCAGCAGATGTTGGGGTGCTACCCTTCTAGTGGAGTGTTCAGCCTCAACAACAAGGGGGCAGCTAGATACAACCTTGTGCACCTTGGAGAAGAACCCACACCACCATCCAGTGATAACATCTGCTGTTCCGCCCTATCGGAAAAGGTAACCATTATTGACGTACACTGCAAGTTAAACAATAGTTTTATTAAGGCAGCCCCACTGTTTTCTGGACTCATGACTTCTTGAGTGTTCCACCTTACACTGGGGTGTCACCAGTACCCCCCCACCTTCGATCTCACGCAGCACAAAGGCCTAGCCTTGGGATAGGCTTTAATGGCAGATCTTTGGGGTTTTGACTTTCACTAGCAGCACAGTCAGCAGATTGATGGAGCCATGGTGCTCCAATAAGCACTGCAGCCATACATGCATACATTTTCTAGTAGCTGTGCCTGGTCCTGCAGCTAAGGCTGAGTTCACATGTTTAATAATCATCCATTACAAAGAAATCCAGTAAGCTAAAAGTGTGGATTCGATTCAAATGAAACAAAAACTGATGGCTATTTAACAAATATGTTTTTCCATAGATTTTAATGCAAAAAAATGGATCCAGCATCAATAATCTTTTTTTAGGGCACGATCGCATGTCCAGTAATCATCCGTTGAAACAGATCTAGCAGCAATCTGTTGCCAAAAAGTTGTGCAGATAAAACTTTGTCTGGCTTAAAGAAACTGATTTCAACTGGTTCCTTTATTTTAACATTGAAGTCAATGGAATGCGGATCCATTAAATAGCCATCCATTTTCCTTTCATTTGAAAAGAATCCATTATTTGCTTACTGTACATGGAAAAATAAATATATAATATATACTACTGGACATGTGACCTTTCAAATAATCATCTATTTGAAAGTGATCCAGTAACAAAAAAAAAAAAAAAACAGATCCTTTTTAAATGGAAGCAAATCTGGATCCATTTTCCATAGACTTCAATGTTAAAGAAACATATCCAGTTGAAATCGGTTTTTTAGCTGGACAAAAAAGTTGTGCAGCTGATGGATTCATTTCAACGGATAATATGTGAACATAACCTTAGCCTGACAAAAAGGAGTGTTTGCGCAACCTAATCATCCAGCTTAAAAAACTGATTGTTGCTGGATCTGTTTGTTATATTATTAAAATCAATGTAAATATATCAGTTGTTCATAAATTTTAAACTGATCTCGTTGTTTTGTTAACTGGATCTGCTTCAAACGGACGATTAATGGACATCTGAACTCAGCCAAAGTTCCATTAACTTCAAAAGAACACAACTGAAAAAAGCCATATCACAATGGAGTCGATAACCGGGGTAGATCAGGTTATCTCCAACAATCTCATATTAATACCCAATTCAGAGTAATTCCAGGAAGACATGATGATGGTGGAACGTTGAGTGAACCCTGATAAATGCACTCTGTAACTTTTGCTTTATTAGAAGGCTTTTGTCGTGGGTCGCTAAAGACCACCTTCTGGGACCCTGCTATGTCACTATGATCACTTTCTACATGTGATTCTCTCTTGTGTACTTTTCCTTGTACAGAATTTCAGTTAACACTTTTGCCGTCTTCTTTCTCTATAAACAGAGATCAATTCTCTTTCAGAACACTTGGAGATTGTCATTGGCGCAATCGTTACTGTCGCTGTCGCGTTGTTGTTCATTATCATCACTCTTTCTGTTGTCCAATATAAGAGACGAGCCAAAGTGAACTTCAGCTTGCAAGACCCACCAACAAGAGAGCCCGGAGTCGATATAGGAGGTGATAATCATGGTGAACTTGGCCAACCACTTGCCAGCCCCTCCAGGAATTTATCACCCAGACGTATCAGAGACCATCATACTGCCAGGGACACATCAAGCACACTTGAGCTTACTAAGATAACTGTAGAACAGGCTGCGTGCTAATGACTATTATGTATGATGGTCCCTGCATCTGAATAAAGAATGGAAATGTCCTACGCATTATATTAATAGTTGTCTAAGCTTAATGTCTAGATTTATCTTTAAAACCAATAATTTGTATTGCTCCAATGCATATGAACTAAAAAAATCCAGCAACTTTGCAAACTGTTGATTAAATATCCTACAGTTTTGTATCTACCGCTCCTATAAAGACCTATGTGTAGCCATAGATACAGACTTAAATATATCTTATATTGTTTTATTCTATGGTCATATTACACTTAATCCACACGTCGGATCTCGATAAACAAAAGATTAAAGTTAGAAATCTTAAAGGGTAACCATACTTTCAAGTCAATTTTCAGAATAAGCTGTCGTGTGTGTATATGTAAATTTTGTAGTTTATTGAGAATATTATGACATATCAACACACAGTCAATGGACGACAAACTCATCAACAAGCTGAGGGCTGGATTCCAAATCGTTCTGAAATTATGGTGTAAAAATGAAACCATTTACACATCATGTGACTGAGTAGTGTGTATGTCCCCACATGCCTATGTGAACTTCTGGGCATGCTCCTGATGAAACAGTGGATGGTGTTGACGCGCCCCCTGGGCCGTGTGGGGGGGGAACACCCGGAGCCGGGTCTCTGTGTAATGCTGGGGGTTGTAGTCTCAGTGGCGGCGACCCGGTCCCGTGGCTCAGGGTGGTGAAACCAGTGGCGGATCTGTTTATTTGGTTTTCAATGTTTGAATGTTTGACTACGCCAACCGTGGATTGCGGTCACTGAGAACCGCCGCTGCGGGGCAGACCGCTGAGGCTGATGTGTGCGCAGCAGAGGGTAGTATAACTCAGGGCAGCATCTACAGATGGTGAGGGTTGTGGTGCGTGGACGCAGCAGAAATGACTCAGTCAGTGCAGTTCAGGGTCTTTACTGTTGGTAATGAAGAAGGCCATGCCGGGAGTACTGGCTAACATTAGAGGCCTGGTCAGTCTGTGAGCGAACAAGAGTCCCCCTGGCCAGGTGGAGATATAGGCTTTCCCGTCTGACTGCACTCTTCCTGGCTACCCTGCTGTAGTCATGTAGTAGCCCACGTCCCTGAGTGTACTGTGTGGTGCTCACTCGTATGGCTGGTAACTTGGGGCCTTTGGTACCTTCCGCTCCTCAATGGCTGTGCCGGTCCCTTGCGTGTGACTGAGCCTCCGGGCTTTCTATGGCCAGAGGACCTGAAATCCCCTGCCAGGCGCTTTCTGCTGCTGGATGTAGATATCCTCACAGCCTCGGACTCTAGTGTCCGGTTCTCTGTGTCTTCTGCCAGGACGAGCTCTCTCTCCAGTCCCTGGCCTTCAGCTCCTGGCTCCTACAGAGCTTCTTGCTGCTGCTCTGTCCCTTCCTCTGGAACTAACTAACTAACCCCGCCCCAGATCTAGTTTATAAAGGGCAGGTTCCTCCCCTCCCTGGACTGGGGCAGGAGGTGTGGTATGCAATAATGCTCCTGACCAGGAAAACCCATGCTCGCTCTCAGACATGGTATTTCTACCACTGTGGCAACCAGACCCCTGGGGTGCCACATTCCCCCCTAGTGAATTTTAGTACTCCGGGACTAAACATATTTTATGAAAACCTAACATAACAGGGTATAAGTAATAACACAACATATATACAAGAAGTTTAGTCTTTATAGGTCACGGCGCTTCCGTAACCAGGTGTCCATGTCACCCAAGATGCACTTTGAGGGACCCGTCCCAAACCCTCAACGTATGCCTTGGGGTGGCTACAGGGCATTGATGATCTGGAGTTGGACCACGTCTTCAGCCACCTCCACGGGTTTTTGTTCTGTGGTCTGGGACAAAAAGGGGCACTTTATAGGTGCAACTATTTACAAGGTACAGTTCCTGTTATCCCCTGTCCATAACCTGTCAGTCCATGAACCCTGTCGGGTAACTAGAAAAACACAATTAATATGCAGGCAACAAACATTAAACGTTTCAACAGTTGCAATACACTGGTATATATACACTGCATTTAGATTCTCCAGCGAGCGGGCATCTGACCTCTAGTGCTCCTGGTGGACCTACGTAACACATTATCTGGTGGTGTTCTTTCTGGGTCCCCTGTTTCCAACCCTTGTGTAGTGGGCTCTCTAGTATCTGCACTACAGGTGTTTGGAGATGTTACGGGTAGGTTGGGCAGCTTTCTGCGTACTCTTTGGCTTACCACGGGCACGGCAGGCTCACTACTAGCAGAGGGTTGATTCTCCTGGGCTGCTGGTATGGAATCTTCTGCCTCCGGGGCCAGTTGCTCTCCCAACTCTACTTGCTCTTCTGTAGGCCATTGAGGGGCTGGCTGGAGAAAGGTAAGGACGGGTACCACAATAGCGTTAATTTGTGTCCAGGACCGGGGAAATTCTCCGAGTACTGTACTGACCATTTCTTCTGTTTCCTCTGCGGGTTGAGGGCTATCTTGGTCTTCATCAGTGCTTTGCAGCTGCTCGGGACACTTCTTCAGGTGGTCGCTGGAGACAGTGGCTGTGGTCTCTCCTCCATCCTTACTGATAATGCATACTTATGGATTTTCATAGCTTAAGGGCAGTACTGTGTACGGTTCTTTCTCCCACTGGTCATCCAACTTATGGAGCCGCCTCTCCTCTTCAAGACCTGCTCTCCAGGTGCCAGGGGAACAGCGGGAGCATGCTGGTTGTAAGTCCTCTCTTGCCTTTCTCTTGCTTGAGACAGACTTCTCTCAACACTCTCCTGCACTTTCCGGTACTGCTGCTGCCGTTCTGTATCCCAGTCTGCCTCTGGTGAGGTGTCCTCGGGTGTCAGGACTCCCATATCCAGGTCAATAGGCAGCTTACCAGGTCTTGCTCTCATTAGGTAAGCAGGGGTGCAGTTGGTGGAATTTACTGGGATGTGGTTATACAAGTCCACCAGATCAGGCAGTTTTTCAGGCCACAGACTGCGTTCTTCCAGGGGCAACGTTTTCAGCAAGTCTATTACCACCTGGTTCATCTTCTCGCACAATCCGTTGGTTTGGGGGTGATAGGGCGTTGTCCTTATCTTCTTGCAGCCATACTGGTTGCAGAACTCCTGGAAGACCTCCGCTTCGAAAGCTGGACCTTGGTCAGTCAACACTTGCTCCGTATACCCGTGTGGACGGCAGAAGTGTTGCTGGAAGGCTCTAGCTGCTGTCTGAGCTGTTAAGTCCTTGACAGGGACCACCACCAGGAACCGGGAGTAGTGGTCTACGATGGTGAGGGCGTAGACGTACCCGGACCTACTTGGAGCTAGCTTCACATGGTCCAGGGCTACCAGTTCTAGTGGCTGCTTGGTGATGATGGACTGCAAGGGAGTCTTCTGGCTGGCACGGTCCTTACTTCTAAGGTTGCACGGGCCGCAGTCTCTGCACCATCTCTCAATGGCCCCTCTCATGCCTACCCAGAAAAACCGTTCACGCAACAGGAACTCCAACTTCTTCCATCCAAAGTGCCCTGCTCCGTCGTGGTATGCCTCCAGGACCATAGCCGCGTCTCGTCTCGGGACCACTACCTGCCAGGTCAGCTCATGTGTCCGGGAGTTGACAATTCTCGGGCACAGCTTCCCCTTGTAGAGAAACAGTTTACTCTTCTCCTTCCACAGCTGTTTAGTTTCTTCCGGAGCGTCTGGGTCAAGGCGGGCATCAGCCTGTGTCAGCATCTCTTTTACCAGGTGGACGGCTGGGTCACTGTCTTGTGTCTCCGCCCAGCTGTAGTGGGGTAAGTGATTGAACGTGGCAGAGTGCCTGTACCTTACACGGTGGGAACACTGGGTAATCCCACGACGGTGGAACGCAGGGAGTTCAATCTCTTCCAGTTCTTCTGGATCATCCCCTCCGTCCGGCAAGTTCAGCATCCTAGACAGGGCGTCTGCCTTGGCATTTGTGCGTCCCGCCCGGTATTTGATGGTGAACTTATAGTTGGATAGGTGGGCCATCCATCTCTGCTCCAGGGCACCAAGTTTTGCAGTGTCCAAGTGTGTCAACGGGTTGTTGTCCGTGTACACGGTGAACTTGGAAGAGGCAAGGTAATGTTTAAAGCGCTCGGTCACTGCCCATACCACCTCGAAGAACTCTAGCTTGAAGGAGCTGTAATTTTCAGGATTCCTTTCTGTGGGCCGGAGCTTCCTGCTGGCATAAGCGATCACCCGTTCTCTGCCCTGTTGGATCTGGGACAGCACTGCCCCTAGCCCGATGTTGCTCGCATCTGTGTGGACAATAAAAGGCTGGCCGTAATCAGGTACGCCAGGATTTCATCCCCCGTGAGGGCCATCTTCAGCTGGCGGAAAGACTCATCCTCCAGCTTGTTCCATTTGAAGGGCGGCTTCTGGTTTTTGGCCTTCCTGGACTGGAGTATCAGGAGGTCCTGCATAGCAGCTGCCATTTTGGTGAACCCGGAGATGAATCTTCGGTAGTAGCCTACCAACCCGAGGAACTGCCGCACTTCCTTTATACTGGAGGGTCTTGGCCAGTCCTTAATCACTGTGATCTTATCAGGGTCTGGAGCTACTCCGTCAGCACTCACCACCTGTCCCAGGTACTGTACCTTAGGCTTCAGTAGATGACACTTGGAGGGTTTCACCTTTAGGCCGTAGCCTGCCAGGGCTTAAAACACCTCTGCCAGGTGCTTCAGATGGTCCTCATATGTTCTGGAATACACGATGACATCGTCCAGGTATAGCAGGACCGTCTCGAAATTCCTGTGCCCCAGACAGCACTCCATCAACCGCTGGAAGGTTCCTGGTGCGTTGCAGAGCCCGAACGGCATACAGTTGAATTCGCTGAGACCCATCGGAGTGGTGAACGCGGTCTTCTCCTTGTCTGCCTCTGCTACAGGAACCTGCCAGTACCCGCTAGTAAGATCCAAAGTGGAGAAGAAGTTAGCAGATTTTAATGCAGCTAAAGATTCCTCTATCCTAGGTAACGGGTACGCATCTTTGTGGGTGATTCGGTTGACCTTCCTGTAGTCTACACACATTCTCATGGTGCCATCTTTCTTTTTCACAAGAACTAGTGGAGCTGCCCAGGAGCTACAGCTGTCCCTGATTACCCCAGCCTCCTTCATTTCTCGCAACATTCCCTTGGCATTCTGATAGTGTGCAGGGGGTACAGGTTGGTATCTTTCCTTTATGGGTGGATGGGCTCCCGTGGGGATGTGGTGTTCTACCCCCTTTACTTGCCCAAAGTCTAGCGGGTGTTGGCTAAAAACTCTTTCGTACTCCTGAACCACCCGGTAGACTCCCTGTTTGTGGTGTGAGGGAGTGGAGTCGGTACCCACATGTAGTTTCTGACACCAGTCCTCCATTTGTTTCTTGGAGCCATTACCCTCCTCTGGTTGAGATGGAGGCAAGGATTCCACGGCCTTTACAGAGTTTTGGTTAACGGTGAACAATTGGGCTAGAGTGGCATACCGGGGCAAGATACTTCTCTTTCCCCAATGTTTAGGATGTGGACGGGTACCCTCCCATGGCGTACATCGACCACCCCCCGTGCTGTCAAAATGGTGGACCTACTGTCTGAGTAGACGGGTTCTACCATGGCTTGGTAGTCTCTTCCTCTCAACCCGATTGCAGTCCGGCACCAGATCATCATCTCACTTTTTGGGGGCATGGCGATAGGGAACGAGTCACTCATCCTAACGCTACCAATCTCACCACCAGACAGTTGTACCTGTTGCCTTTTCATCAGGGCTCTGATCTCTTTTTGTAGGACACGCTGCTGGCTGGAGCTGGCATTCACCGCAACCTGCTGTAATATGACAATTATCTCTGCAAGACAATTTTCAATAACATTAGTACCCAAGGTTATCTTAGGGTGGCTTTCACGACGGTCAATGTCCACAATAATCAGTCCTTGCGCTGGCAGTTCAACTTTACCAATTTTTATTGTCACCTCTTTGAATCCCACCTGCGGTACGGGCTGACCATTGCTGGCGATGATGCTCAAATCGTCATCTGGGTAGCGGGTAATATCCGAGTCATTCCAGTACCGCTTAAAAAGCACATAGGGGATGGTGGTTACCTGTGACCCAGTGTCCAGTAGTGAACTCATAGGAATGCCATCCAGCACCACAGGCAAGACCGGTCATCCCCCTACGTAGTTATCACGTCAGCTCGATGGGCCTGATGATCTTATGCCTGGTGGTCGGCCCTCTGCCCCAGTTTGGGCCCGTTTAAATATCAGTACCTTGCCATATGTCCTGGTTGGTTGCACCGGCGGCACATGGGTTGTCCGTCCTCGTCGTAGCGGTCGCTGGGTCTTCCTCTGGACGATGGGATCCTCCTTCGTCGGCTCCAAGGGATGTCCTCCAGACTGAAAGCCAGCTGGATCTTTCCTGGGGAAGACACCTGTAAAGACTGCACAGTTCTGGTTAGCGCGGCAACGCTTTTGGTCAGTTCTTGGACCTGATGGTGCAGGTCTGCAGCCGGGTCTTTGTCCAAAGCCTGCGCATCAGCTCCCACAGGCTCTGCAGACAAGGGCGCCGCCTCCTGGTGATAAGTAATAGCAGGACGCCTGTGGGTTACAGCGCCACCCGGTGCCGGTTCTCGGAGCACCTGGATGGCCCTGTCTTTGAACTGCGCAAAGTCCAAATCATGGTTCTGCAAGGCCATTACACGCAACTGGGTTCGGTGGGCGCTGGACTGTAGACCCTCAATGAACTGTTCAGTCAACAGCTTATCCTCATTCCGCACGCTGTCAGGGTCTGCCTGCTTAATGGCTCTCAGGGCCTCCTGCAAATTCAAAGCATAGTCCCGAATACTGTCTTGTGCCCGCTGTTTGCATCCATAAAATTTTAGTTTGATCTCTGCTGAGGTGCGGGTATCAAAAGTGTCCTTTAGACGGGCCAGTATTTCCTTTACAGTCCCCTTTTCTCTGGCTGACCAGGACTTCACTTCTCTTTGGGCTGCCCCGATTAACTGGCCTGTCAGGATGCTCACTTTTTGTTCCTCGGACAGGGGGTATACTTTGAATAGGCTATACAGTCTTTCTTTAAAGTCGCTCAGGGTATGCGACTCCCCTGAGTACTGGGGTAACCATGCCGCTCTGGGGATATACGGCATCGTGAATGGCATCACTGCGGCAGCAGCCGCGCTGGCGGTGGGAGCTCCCTCCATTCCTGGTGTCTTCCTCCCCCCTAGTTAACAGTGGCCTACCTTCCGTTGCTTCTTCTCCGTAGGCAGCGGCTCCGCAGGGGTCGAGGACCTTGCGTCGCGCTCTGGTGACGTCGGCGTCCGCTGGGCTCCTTCCAGGACCTTGCGCAGGGTCAGTGCGTAAGGCGGGGCTTCAGCTCTCGCGCGCTTTTGGCGTCCACGCCCCTCTTCTTCCCGCGCGACGTCCCAAAGATGGCGCCCAATGGCGGGAAAATGGCGGTGGATGGCGGGAAAACGGCTGCGGATGGCGGGAAACTTCACCATGGCAAATATCACAGACTTTCTTCAGGCAAGCAGTACCTGGTGGTTGGGGGCACGAAATCCTGCCGACTACGCAAAAAGTGGACGCGACCCCTGGGCCGTGTGTGGGTGAATACCCGGATCCGGGTCTCTGTGTAATGCTGGGAGTTGTAGTCTCCGTGGCGGCGACCCGGTCCCGTGGCTCAGGGTGGTCAAACCAGTGGCGGATCTGTTTATTTGGTTTTCAATGTTTGAATGTCCGACTACACCACCCGTGCATTGCGGTCACTGAGAATCGCCGCTGCGGGGCAGACCGCTGAGGCTGATGTTGTGTGCGCAGCAGAGGGTAGTATAACTCCCCACGGGAGGAGTATAGCCTCAGGACAGCATCTACAGATGGTGAGGGTTGTGGTGCGTGGGCGCAGCAGAAATGACTCAGAGTCCGTGCAGTGCAGTTCAGGGTCTTTACTGTTGGCAATGAAGAAGGCCCTGCCGGGAGTACTGGCTAACATTAGAGGCCTGGTCAGTCTGTGAGCGAACAAGAGTCCCCCTGGCCAGGTGGAGATATAGGCCTTCCCGTCTGACTGCACTCTTCCTGGCTACCCTGCTGTAGTCGTGTAGTAGCCCACGTCCCTGAGTGTACCGTGTGGTGCTCACCCGTATGGCTGGTGACTTGGGGCCTTTGGTACCTTCCGCTCCTCGATGGCGGCGCTGGTCCCTTGCGTGTGACTGAGCCTCCGGGCTTTCTATGGCCAGAGGACCTGAAATCCCCTACCAGGTGGTTTCTGCTGCTGGATGTAGCTATCCTCACAGCCTCGGACTCCAGTGTCCGGTTCTCTGCGTCTTCTGCCAGGACGAGCTCTCTCTCCAGTCCCTGGCCTTCAGCTCCTGGCTCATACAGAGCTCCTTGCTGCTGCTCTGTCCCTTCCTCTGGAACTAACTAACTAACCCCACCCCAGATCCAGTTTATAAAGGGCAGGTTCCTCCCCTCCCTGGACTGGGGCAGGAGGTGTGGCATGCAATAATGCTCCTGACCAGGAAAACCCATGCTTGCTCTCAGACATGGTATTTCTACCACTGTGGCAACCAGACCTCTGGGGTGCCACAGTGTCATAGTGGATCACCAGGCTCATTGCATCCAGCAAACGTTTACTGGTCAGTTCAAGTTAATCAGGTTATAACATGTGGGATAGGGCACAACACTTCATATTTCTTACTTCAGTCGTACAACGCATCTATCCAGAAGACTGTACTAAATAAGAGCACTGTGCTTTAAAAAGGAGATCAGAGCTGATCTAGTAACAACTAGTGATGGGCGAGCACTAAAA
The DNA here is from genome assembly GCF_046119375.1 of Phyllobates terribilis. Taxonomy (NCBI): domain Eukaryota; kingdom Metazoa; phylum Chordata; class Amphibia; order Anura; family Dendrobatidae; genus Phyllobates; species Phyllobates terribilis. Next base: position 740,892,207 of record NW_027362763.1, read on the forward strand.
TGCTCGGGTACTCGTTGCTCGGGTCGAGCAAACTGGAATAATCGGGGGCTCGACCCGAGCAACGAGCCCTATGTAAGTCTATGGGAAACTCGAGCATTTTTCAGGCGGCTCCCCCCGGCGGTCTGCAGATGGCCTAAAATTTGCCCAAATCAATGGGAACAGTGATCAAATGACATGGGAACATCATGGGGAAGACCCCTGGAAGCATCTCTGACTCCCAGATCACTGCTGTCAGCAACGTGGTCAGAGTATTACACCACTTTTTCACAATAAAACATAGAAAAACGAAACCAAAATGTATTTTCCTGGGAAATATGTTAAGGAACATCCTTTCCAGGGTAATGACTTGCATATAAGGCAAAATAAATAACCAAAAACAAAAATACTCCTCCACAACTTGGGCTATGTTCACACGTAGCGTTTTTGCACTTTTGAATTGCTTTCAACCAAGACAAATGCATTCACCAGGAAATGTCATTTTAACATTTTACAACCTTATCTGGCCATGTGGTGTGTGACACATCATCAGACACATGCATACAGTGCTGAAAAGACATGGGAACAGCATGGGGAAGACCTCTGGAAGCATCTCTGACTCCCAGGTCACTGCCTAAAAGTGTGCCCATCATAAGTGATCCTTGGCACATGTGAAGATGCCTCCCGCCATGCACCTGTCGTTGCAGACTTGCAACAATCACCGTCCACATCCTTGTCCCACTGCAGCGTTCAGTTGTCCCTACCCCATTTCTTGGAATGCAAGCGCAAGTATGCAGCCAGCCACCCACTCACAGGCCGCAACACTAAACTGCCAGATTTCTGGACAACTCTTTGCTGGAATGGGCTGAACGAAGGCGGGCCTGTCAGCATTCCGCCCAGGAACCGCCCCGAAAGAGGAGGAAGAAGACAAGCAACAAGGTGCGGCCATAGTAGTCGGAGCTTGGCAGTCAACGGAGGCAGACATGGATGCCTCTGGGGAACAAGACCATGCGTCTGCTGAACCCGTTTCAGGCCCTTCACCCGGCAGAGAGCAAGGCGGCCGCGTATTGACCCAGGGAGATATTGAATTTCTCCATCGAGAAGCTCCGGAACTCGTAAGGAGGCAGAAAGAGGCCCAGGAGGCGGAGACGGCTGCGTGGCGGGAGGAGATGCTGCTGCGTATCCGAGACCGCCGCCAAGGAGCTGAGGTTCCAGGACCAGTCGACTCGGTGACAGAGATCGAGGGTGACCTCGCGGCGGGTGAGTGTGCAACCCTTGCAATGGCTGCAGAGCCAACAGAGACTATTCTGGACCTCATGGCGGAGTACTTAGTTCCCCACGCGGTCACCTGGGAGCAAGCGTTGGCTCCTGAGCTGCAATCGGCAGCCATCGGTGGGGACCTGCGATGCCGCCCACATCCTGAAACGAAGGTGCCTGAAGCAGCAGAGGAGACTACCGGCTCCAACCCGGACTGGTCCGCATCTGTAGAGGACTCGCAGTAACCCGTCCTCACCCCGCTACCTTCATCGGCAGTAACTTGGCTCGAGGCCGAGGAGCGGGCCTGGGAAAACCAGGGGGGCGACCTAATGGGCTTCCCTCGGGAGACCCGATCTGAAGCGCGAAGGAGGAGCCAGTGGTGCAGCGACCAGATCTTTCAGCTCGCAAGGGAGCAACGTCGGCGGGAGCAGCGCTGCGAGCGCCTCGAGGTCAGGACCAAAGCTGCAAAGACTCGGGCGCGTCAGAAGGAGGCCACCCGTCCCAGCCCCCGGTACGAAGTCCAAGTCGTCCGCTTTCATCATGAGGCGGGGTGGGGGTTCATCCGGTGTCCCCTGTTCCAGGACGATGTGTTCGTCAGTCGGCGGGACGTCGAGCCGCGCCTCAAGAAGGGACACCCCGGTCGGAACCTCCTCCTGGGCGACACAGTGACTTTCACTCGCCACCAGGGGGAGCGTGGGTGGTACGCCCTGGACGTCCACAAAGTGTCTGGGAGCGATGCCACCCCGCCCTCAGCCTCAGGTGACCGGCTAGCCTCCGTCGGGAGGAATGAGCCTTTTCCTAGACGAGAACCCGAAGTCAAAAGCAGCCCCCGGCTGCTGCTGCTGTTGTTAAAGTTTAGTTGAATGCTGCTATTTTTGTGTTTTTCCCTGTTTACAGAGACTTTGGTCCCTGCGGACTATGGCAGGCGGTGGACTGTGTGTGTATATAGTTATGCATCTATTTAGGTGCTTCCTATTGGTTTTATGCAAAACCGTGCCTCTTCTTCTACCTCAGACCTCAGAAGCAAAACCTGTCTGGAGTGGCTTTTGTGGAGGTCCAACTCCGGATCTTCATGCCCTGCAGCCACCCCAGGGCCCACGTAGAGGGTTTAGGGCAGGTCCCTCTTGCTACTGAACTGACCGTCGCTACTTCTAACCAGTCTGCTGCCATTGTCAAAAGTCTCTTGTCCTAATTTATGCTTTATACTTTTATAATTTTATACTTTTGCACTTTTATACTTTTATACCTTGTTATGCAACGTTTAAGAAATGTGCCGCCCATAAAGGGATGATAGTTCTGTTATTATAAAAAGAAAATTTCCTGGGTGTTACTTCCTTTGCAGCCCGTGGACGTGCTGTGTTTTACCAGGGGGGAATGTGGCGCCCCTGAGGGTTCGACCGCCACAGGAATGCTGCACTTCTTCAATGGAGTGTGGTGTTTCTCCTCTGAGGTAAGGCCAGTGTGATGGTAGTGATCTAGCCTTTTGCATCCAACACCACATTTCCACCAGAGGGAGCTAGTATGCACTAGGTGCTGCTCCCCTGGTTACAGGGAGACTGGGGAACACAAAGTGGTAGGAACCAGTTAGTGGGTGTGGGTGGAGGAACAGTTAGTTAGTTACACTTCTAATTTCATATTTAATAGAATGTCATCTTTGATCTTGGTCTTCTGCTTGTTCTTTTTGGTCTAGCCTTTGCTAGTCTATCGGCTGTCACTGTGCTGTCAAAATACTGTGTGTAATGTGACTTCCCTCCGGGAGCGCAGATCCTGTGTGGGCCTGCACCGGCAAGGGACACAGCCCTTGTACCCTGGCCATGGGACGAGAGGTAGGTTGCAGACAAGGAATGTCTCAACCCGGCCGAGGACCAGGATCAAGAAGGCCTGGGAGCTTTAGAGTGTGGCTTCCTAGCAAATGGGTCCCGGGGAGGATGCAGACGGAGCGGAGCACGCCACCTGTCCTCGCCTACCTGATCTATTCAGAGGGATTCCGGCTGCAAGAGGGGTACCGGCCCCCGACACCCGACCTTGTACTCTACGTCCAGGATGGGAAAGCCCGGTTAGGCCCTGAGGATCCCACCGGGCGTCGGATGGAGAGGAATTGCCACCCGAGCCCTACACCTGAGAGGAGCTCAGAGGGAGACCCAGCCTATCCACACATGTACAGACAGGAAAGGGTGAAGTCTGTAGTGCAGGAACACTCTGGTGTAGGGTCGTTACCGAACACTGGACTTCATCGGAGGTAGTAGGACCCCCGTCCCTGGTGGCCGCAGGACTCCGCGAGGAGCAGGGAGTCGCCTTCCCGCTAACATCTCTGAGTGAGTAAAGCCTTGGAAGTTCACCCCTATGGCCTCCGGACTGTTCATTAGGCGCCATACCACGCGACGCGGTGCCCATACTCCCCGCGCTACTACTACCCCCCTTCATCCTGTCTTGCCTGCCCTGAGGCCTTGCTCCGCCTGTCCTGTGGGGAGCAGTGAGAACTTTAGCCGCCATGACACCAGGCCTCAGCGGACTGTAGTGGCGCTGGTGGCCCTTCACCAGACACCACAGGTGGCGTAGTCGTTAATCAGCCACTCAACCCGGAATAGCCCACACCATCTCTTTCTAATGTGACGGCCCTGAGCACGGGTCGGGCCCGGGCCACGGCTGCATCCCATCTCTTCAACACAGGGCCCGACACCGAGTCCCCCAACACCCAGGGTAAAACACGGGCTTTCTGAGTAGAGGTGTCACAAGCTCATAGTGTTGAGGTGAGGCCATGATGATGATAAAGGCCACTATATGCTTAGTTTTCTGTTACTTGGAATGCAAGTGCAAGTATGCAGCCAGCCACCCACCCACAGGCCGCAACACTAAACTGCCAGATTTCTGGGCAGCTCTTTGCACTTGAAATATGGCCTTTTAAGCTCGTGGTGGAAGCTTTTCACAACCTCATGCCGGCGGCGGCCGGGTGTCCATACTCGGTCCCCAGCCGCCACTATATTTCCCGGTATCGCCTCCGCCTTCCACAAGCACGGGTCCCACAACATTACCTGTGCCCTCTCCAGTACACTTACTGGGAAGGACCGCCTAACCACAAACACGTGGACATGTGAATGTGGCCAGGGACGGTACGGAGCCAGTCCACAACTTTTTGGCATAGAGAGAAACCGTATCTACCCTGCGTGTCATTTCTCCCAGGAAGTCCTCTAAAGCTGCTTGCGCTTGAAATGTGGCCTGAACATTACTGCTGGTACTTTTCTGTGGGAATTTTCTTGCCTCCTACCAGCCTGGAATATTTCCAGCAAACTATGGTACGACGCCATGGTATTAGCACTGCCCCCAGTACCAGTAGTGAAGCCATCCCCAATTTCCTTCTCAGGAATTTTATTTGGTAGACTGAGTGGCAGCCCAAATACATTTTCTCACAAAGGAGCTGAAGATAGAGTGGCAGTAGGTGCAAGTTTCTCCAGCCTGTTAGATATTAGAGGGTGAACGGCAGCACATTGTAGCCTTGCAGTGTTGGGATCCTGGGTTCAAATCCCAGCAAGGTCAACATCTGTAAGAACTTTGTATGTTCTCCCCGTGTTTGCATGTGTTTCCTCCTCAGTAAAAAAGCAGCCATAGAGTGTCCGGGAACCTTCCCACACACTTTTCTTAGCCAGGACTGCTTCTCATCAGGGTTGGACGGTCCCACCAGAGAATCCTCTGGTGTGCCTTGGCTTCTACCTCAGGAAAGTTCATGATAGCGCTAACTTTGCAGCTGCTATGGGGCTCTTGAGCGGGTGAGAAAGGTTAGCCCTCAGAATCAAATCCTCTGCTGGGCACAATGTTTTTCAATCTGAAACAGCTTCTCAGTGGGAGTTGTATTTCACCACAGCCATATTCTTTAGCTCGGTGAAAGGGCTGGCATAGAGGGAAACCGTATCTACCACGGCTGTCATTTCTCCGTCACCAGGTTCCGCCCATTGTCACACACGACCATGCCTGGCTATATGTTCAGCAGTGAGAGCCACAGATCAGGCTGCTGTGTTACAGCTTTCAACAATTCTGCAGCGCTGGGCGGTTTGTCAATTAAGCATTCACCGGGAAATGTCATTTTTACATTTTACAACCTTATCTGCCAATGTGGTGTGACACATCATCAGACTCATCCTTTTTTATTTATGATGGAGGGACTCTGAAAGTCATAAAGCCTATTTTTACAGGGACATCAGACGGCCCTTACTATTCTTAGCCAGCAGTCGGCCGTAGCTATTGTTAGAGAGCCATCAGCCGGCTATGCTTTGTTGTTCCCATTATTAACAAGTGGGTCTCCTATACTGTTATTGCATATCCAGTGATTGCAAGGGCTGCCAAAAATTTTGACGCAACCCAATACCCCTTTGAAGAGACATTGAGGAGGGTCTCAGTAAAAAAAAAATTCCCATTATAAAGGAGCGGGTCTCCTATAGTGGTAATGCCCATTCTGTGACTGCAAGGGCTGCCAAAATTTGGGAAAAACCCCACTAAGAATTTAAAGACACATAGAGCAGGGCCACAGTAACAAGGTACGACATGTTCCCATTAGAAAGGAGAGGGTCTGCTATACAGTTATAGGGTATGCAGTGAGTCCAACGGCTGACCAATTTTAGGAAAAACCCCACTAAGAATTTAAAGACACACGGAGCAGGGCTACAGTAACAAGGTACGACATGTTCCCATTAGAAAGGAGAGGGTCTGCTATACAGTCATGGCCAAAAGTTTTGAGAATGACACCAAAATTATATTTTCACATGATCTGCTGGCCTCTGGTTTTTATTAGTGTTTGTCTGATGTTTATATCACATTCAGAAATATAATTGCAATCATATTATGAGTACCAATAGGTTATATTGACAGTTAGAATGAGTTAATGCAGAAAGTCAATATTTGCAGTGTTGCCCCTTCTTCTTCAAGACCTCTGTAATTCTCCCTGGCATGCTCTCAATCAACTTTTGGACCAAATCCTGACTGATAGCAGTCCATTCTTGCATAATCAATGCTTGCATTTTGCCAGAATTTGTTGGTTTTTGTTTGTCCACCCGTCTCTTGATGATTGACCACAAGTTCTCAATGGGATTAAGATCTGGGGAGTTTCCAGGCCATGGACCCAAAATCTCTATGTTTTGTTCCATGAGCCATTTATTTATCACCTTTGCTTTATGGCAAGGTGCTCCATCATGCTGGAAAAGGCATTGTTGGGCGCCAAACTGCTCTTGGACGGTTGGGAGAAGTTGCTCTTGGAGGACATTCTGGTACCATTCTTTATTCATGGCTGTGTTTTTAGGCAAGACTGTGAGTGAGCCGATTACCTTGGCTGAGAAGCAACCCCACACATGAATGGTTTCAGGATGCTTTACAGTTGTCATAAGACAAAACTGGTGGTAGCGCTCACCTCTTCTTCTCCGAATAAGCTGTTTTCCAGATGTCCCAAACAATCGAAAAGGGGATTCATCAGAGAAAATGACTTTGCCCCAGTCCTCAGCAGTCCACTCCCTGTACCTTTTGCAGAATATCAGTCGGTCCCTGATGTTTTTTCTGGAGAGAAGTGGCTTCTTTGCTGCCCTCCTTGAAACCAGCCCTTGCTCAAAGAGTCTCCGCCTCACAGTGCATGCAGAAGCACTCACACCAGCCTGCTGCCATTCCTGAGCAAGCTCGGCACTGCTGGTAGTCCGATCCCGCAGCTGAAACAGTTTTAAGATATGGTCCTGGCGCTTGCTGGTCTTTCTTGGGTACCCTGGAGCCTTTTTGACAACAATGGAAGCTCTCTCCTTGAAGTTCTTGATGATGCGATAGATTGTTGACTGAGGTGCAATCTTTGTAGCTGCGATACTCTTCCCTGTTAGGCCATTTTTGTGCAGTGCAATGATGGCTGTACGTGTTTCTTTAGAGATAACCATGGTTAACTGAAGAGAAACAATGATACCAAGAACCAGCCTCCTTTTAAAGTGTCCAGTGATGTCATTCTTACTTAATCATGACTGATTGATCGCCAGCCCTGTCCTCATCAACACCCACACCTGTGTTAATGGATCAATCACTAAAACAATGTTAGCTGCTCCTTTTAAGGCAGGACTGCAATGACGTTGAAATGTGTTTTGGGGGTTAAAGTTCATTTTCTGGGCAAATATTGACTTTGCAAGTACAGTAATTGCTGTTAAGCTGATCACTCTTTGACATTCAGGAGTATATGCAAATTGCCATTACAAAAAACGAAGCAGTAAACTTTGGAAAAAATACTATTTGTCTCATTCTCAATACTTTTGGCCATGACTGTACAGTTATAAGGTATGCAGTGAGTCCAATGGCTGACCAATTTTAGGAAAAACCCCACTAAGAATTTAAAGACACACAGACCAGGGCCACAGTAACGACAAATTCCCATTAGAAAGGAGAGAGTCTCCCATAGTGTTGGCCTATGCAGTGAATGCAAGGGCTGCCAAAAATTTGGAGGCACTTCAATGCCCCTTGGAAGAGACGTGGAGGAGGGCCTCATAAAAAAATGTTCCCATTAGAAAGGAGCGGGCCTCCGATACTTGTAATGCCCATGCACTAATTGTATGGGCTGACAAACATTTACCCCTGGGGGGTATACATGAACATACTGTATAAAAAAAATGTTTCACTGGCATCATAAGCACCCTTTAAAAGATTTATGTGGGTGTTGCATACCCTGGTGATATGGTGGTGGAGGATGAGGAGAAGGAAGAGGACAAGAGCAAATAGACAAAATCAGGAAGCGTATACCTATGTGTGGGTGGAAAAGGTGCATGGGAATACACCTCCCAAGAAAAGACACTGCATTTGAGTTTGTTACGCTGCTCTCATTCGGTGGTGTTGAGAAGTCTGACCCAATCCAGCCCTTGTTCATTTTAATAAGAGTCAGCCTGTCCACATTTTCAGTTGACAGGCGGATGCGCTTATCAGTTATAATTCCACCAGCGGCACTAAAAACCCGCTCTGATAAAACGCTGACGGCAGGGCAGGCCAGGACCTCCAATGCATAGAGAGCCAGTTCATTCCACGTATCCAGCCTGGATACCCAATAATTATAAGGCACAGAGGAATCACGGAGGACGTTGGTATGGTCGGCAAGGTACTCCCTCAGCATCTTCCCAAACTTTGCACTCCTTGTGAGAGTAACCCGTTCCTCATGGCCTGTGCGATGGGAGGGTCTGAGAAAACTCTCCCAGAACTTTGACAGTGTTCCCCTGCCTCTGCTGGATTGAAGCTGTGTCTCTCTCGCCTGTACTCCTTGGTTGTCCAACGAAGTGTGCCCTCTGCCGCCAGCGTTTCCAGATGGGAATTTTTTTAATAGTTCCGCAACAAGGGCCTTCTGGTACTGCCCCATTTTTGTAGACCTGTCCGTCTCAGGAATAAGAGATATAAAGTTCTTCTTGCAGTGTCTAGAAGTGTCACCAACCAGTAATGACTGTCACCCAAAAGTTTGAGAACGCGAGGGTCATGGGAAAGGCAGTGTAACATAAACTCAGCCATGCGTGCCAGACTACTAACAGGCAAGACTTCCGTGTCCTCACCAAGAGGATGACTGACCATGCTCTCCTCCTCCTCCTCTCTGTCCTCTGGCCATCCATGCTGAACAGACGGTATGACAGCTGTGCAGGTAGTACCCTCTATAGTGCATGAAACTAGCTGCTGTCCTTCCTCCTCCTCCTCCTCTTCCTTATTGTCACCCAATCCACGTTGGGATGAGAAGAGGCTTGGCTGTGTGTAATCACCCTGTATGGTTCCTTGCTCCATCTCTTGTGCTCCGCCTGCAATGCATCCTCTTTGATTGTGAGCAGAGAGCATTTCAGAAGACAGAGAAGCGGGATGGTGACGCTAATTATGGCATCATCGCCGCTCACCATCTTGGTGGAGTCCTCAAAGTTTTGGAGGATGGTACATATGTCTGACATCCATGTCCACTCCTGAGGTCTTATGTGTGGAGTCTGAACTGAATACCGACGGCCTTGTTGATGCTGGTACTCAATAACTGCCCTCTTCTGTTCACAAATCATTCCCAACATCTGCAGTGTAGAGTTCCAATGCGTGGGGACATCACACACCAGTCTGTGAGCTGGAAACTGCAAACGCTGCTGAAACAATGCAAGGGCGGCGGAATCTGTAGCTGGCTTTCTAAAATGGGCATACAGGCGGCGTACTTTAACAAGCAGATCCAGCAGCTCCGGGTAGGATTTGAGAAACCACTGAACCACGAGGTTAAGCACATGGGCCAGGCATGGTACGTGTGTGAGCTCGCCTCGCCTCAGAGCCGCCACCAGGTTCCGGCCATTGTCACACACGACCATGCCTGACTGTAGGTTCAGCGGTGTGAGCCACAGATTTGCCTACTCTTTCAGAGCTGTCCACAACTCTTCAGCATTGTGCGGTTTTTCACCTAAGCATGTTAGCTTCAGCACAGCCTGTTGCTGCTTGGCCGAGGCAGTGCTGCAGTGGTTCCAGCTTGTGACTGATGTGGTCATTTCGAAGAGGGAGGCTGAAGAGGAGGAGGAGGCTGAGGAGGATGAGGTGTAGGAGCTGTAGACCATGGGGGCAACCCTGATTGACCTAAGGCCCGCAATCCTTGGCGTCGGGAGGACGTGTTCCGTCCCAAGGTCTGACTGGGTCCCGGCTTCCACTATGTTAACCCAGTGTGCTGTCAGCGAGATGTACTGTCCCTGCCCACAAGCACTTGTCCACGTGTCCGTGGTTAGGCGGACTTTACCAGTAACTGCGTTGTTGAGAGCACGGCTAATGTTTTGGGACACGTGCTTGTGTAATGCGGGGACGGCACACAGGGAGAAATAGTGGCGGCTCGGGACCGAGTACCGAGGGATGGCCGCCGCCATCAGGTTGCGGAATGCTTCCATCTCCACGAGCCTAAAAGGCAACATTTCGAGTGCAAGCAGTCGTGAAATGTGAGAATTTAGTAGTGTGGCCTGTGGGGCGTTGGCTGCATATTTGCGCTTGTGTTCCAAGGACTAGGGTATGGACAACTGAACGCTGCGCTGGGACAAGGACATGGACGTGCTTCCTGATGCTGCTACTTGAGAGTGTGCAATGACAGGTGCAGGGCAGGAGGCGTCTTCGCATGCACCATGGACAGGGGATTGGCTTGCATGCACAACAGCGGAAGAAGCAATGGTGCCACCCGCAGACACTGTATCTGGACACTGGGGTTCGGCTCACAAAGTCGGGTGCTTTGCTGCCATGTGTCTGATCATGCTGGTGGTGGTCAGGCTGGTCGTTTTGCCACCCCTGCTGACGCTGGCCTGACAGGTGGTGCAAATGGCCTTTTTGGGGTTATCAGCAGAGTCTTTAAAAAACAACCAGACTCTGGAAGACCTAACAGTTGTACTGGCAACTTCCTTCGTGTTGGTGTTACGGGGAACGGTTGCCTGCCTCCTGTCTGCGGCCACCACACTGCTTCTTCCTGCCTGTTGAGGTGCTCTGCCTCCCTCCCCCTGTGTGCTGCTGTCCTCGCTCTGCTTGTCCTCCTGCCAGGTTGGGTCAGTTACTATATCATCCACCACCTCGTCTTCCACTTCCGCACCCTGGTCCTCCTCCTGACTTTCTGGCAATTGTGTCTCATCATCGTCCATCTCTTGTGACACTTTCCCACCGTCGCCTTCGTGTGACCGTGGCGCTTCAAATATTTGGGCATCGCGACACGCGATCTCCTCTTGCTCCGCTTCAAGTGGATCGGGCGAGAGGCCCGAATCTATAAATGGAAAAGTGAACAGCTCTTCAGAGTGTCCAAGTGTGGGATCAGTTGTCTCTGGGTACTCGGTATGGTGGGAGGAAGGAGGATCAGGGTGAGGAATATGCGGTCCAGACTCACGGCTACTGAGACTTCACCGTGTGGAAGACAGGGTGGTGGTGGTGGTGGCTAAGTGACTGGAAGCATTATCCGCTATCCAACCAACAACCTTTTGACACTGCTCTGGGTTCAATAGTGGTGTGCTGCAGTCCCCTAGAAATTGGGACAGGAAGGTCAGGCGAGAAGATGTGGGTGTTTGTTGTGGCACAATTTCGGCTTGCCCACGGCCTTGTCCTCGGCCTCTGCATGCACCATTACCATCACGTCCAGTTCCCCATCCCTTGCCACGTGCCTGCCCATTTTAAATGGAGGACAGTATCTTCCACGCTCACTTCAAATGACTGAGTTTGGAGCGAACTTATATGTGATCCGTGTGATAGAGAAAACAGAGTTTTAAATACCTGGCCTGTAGGTAAGTAGTTTGAACAGCAAACTGGTGTGAATTGTTTCAATGACACACTAAAGGAAATTTTTAATGGAGACCAGAAATGGCAGTATTTTCTGACAATGTATATGTGATCCGTGTGACGGAGAAAACAGAGTTTTAAATATCTGGATTTCTAGCGCTCTAATATGTAAAGGACCTGGCTGTATTCTGCAGTGCCAACAAGCAAATGGCGCAGAAAAAATGGTGTTCTCTGGATTGCTTTTTAAGCAAATAATGAGGATTAAGATCCAAAGAAAAGTATTCCTGGCCCCTGAGACCTGGGCCTTTGTATAGAAATATCTAACAGCAGCAGAAGGGAGAATTGGAATGGAGCCTCTTGTGCTATATTAACTGCAGTCTGCTATACACACTGCCTGCCTGCCTATACACCCTGCCTGCCTGATATCTCTGCAGATGGATTAGTCCTCAGAAGGACTGTTTGTTAAGATGGATATGTGTAATGTACGGTTTTTCTCCCTACACTACCTAATACACGATCAAATCTCTCCCTAGCTCAGCTGCAGCTGTCCCTACACTGTCTGATCCGGAGTGACTGTGACGAGCATGGCGGCGCCAGGTCTGATATAGACCTGATGACGCTGTGCGGCCAGCCAATCACTGTAATGCCCACAACCAACAAGGCTACGGCATTACAGTGCATGGCAGGCAATCCCTGCATGTTCATTGGCTCTCTAAAGAGCACCAAACATGCAGGGAGGGGACCCGAGTTCCCGCCCGAGCAACCCGGAAATACTCGGCGAGCGCCGAGCATCTCGAGCAGTGAGATTGATGCGCCCCCAGGGCCGTGGGGTACTCGGCAGCCGGGCCTATGGATGCTGGTGGGGGATATCACGGTGGCTGGCCCAGTCCGTGACCCAGGGCGGTCAACAAAAAGGGGATTGTTATTTGTATGGGGTTTGGGAAGTATTCGTGACGCCACCTGTGGATTGCGGCTAGAGGGAGCCGCCGCTGCGGAACAGTCCTCTGAAGCTGATGTTACTGCAGCAGGGGTGGTATGGCTCTCCACAGGAAGAGCTAGTGACTCGCCCCCTGGGCCGTGGGGCACTCGGATCCGGGCAGTGGGGGAACGATGGGAGTAGTAGTGGCAACCCGGTTCCGTGGCTCAGGGTGGTCAGGCCAGTGGTAGTCCTTTATGTGCTATTGATGATTATGTCCGACTACGCCACCCGTGGATTGAGGTTATTAGGGACCGCCGCTGCATGCAGACCGCTGGGGCTGATGAGGTGTGCAGCTAGGGTAGTGTGACTCCCCACGGGAAGAGTGCGGCCCCAGGGCAGTGTAGTGGATGGTGGGAGTGATGGTAGTGAGAGTCCCGGTGCTGATAGTGCTGGAGGAGCAAGGAGCACACAGACAACAAGTTGCAGTCCAGGGTCTTTACTAAAACAGGTAAACTGACCCATAAACAGTCCCGGCTAGGAGGGGACCTGGATGTCTGAGAGCAACGGGGAAATTGGCCCTGGTCAAGGTGAGGGTGTAGGCCTACCGTGCTTTCTGCGCTCCTTCTGGCTATCCCCTCATTATAGAGTAACATCCCACGTTTCCGAGCTCTCCGTGTATTCTCGCCTGTATGGCCTGCGACGTGGGTTCCTTTCTGCTCCCAGCCTTGTACGGCTTTACTGGTCCCTTCGGTTGTGGCAGGGCCTCCAGGCTTCTTAGGCCAAGGAATATACAGTCCCTTGCGGACTGGTTCTCTGCTGGGGGATGTGGAATCCTCCCAGCCTCAGACACCAAAGTCTGGTAAAGTAAGTCTTTTATCTGCCAAGACAGGCTCTCTTCGCCTCTTGTCTCTGGCTTGTGGCTCTCCTCCTGCCACACTTCCTCTTAGGTGCAATACAACTGTCTGTCCCTGCTCTGCTCTGGGACAAGTCTCAGTCCTGAGACAGGCCTTCAAGTTCTCTCTAACCCTGCCCCCAGTACCAGCTTTTATAGGGGCAGCCAGCTCCCCCTACTGGCCTGAGACAGGAGGCATTGCATGCTAATGTTCCCCTGACTAGAGAACCTCCCCCTTGCTCTCAGACACAGCTTTAATTACACTTGTGGCATCCAGGCCAGGGTGACACACTAGCTCCAGGGCAGTGTAGGTGCTGGTGGTTGCGCTGGGCATTGTAGTGCAGGGGGAAAGATGGCGCAGATGAAAGAATAGACGGAGGCAGTGCTGTGCAGCCATCCGAGTCTTTACTCACAGTTGTTAAGTTCCTCAGGTTGCAGTGTCAGCTTACAGCCTCCCATGTCACGCTGCGTTCACCAGAACGGGGGTTCAGCTCTTCCTCAGGTGATTTAGGAGTACCTGACGCAACCCCGCTCTCTTGTGTTCCTCACTAGACCGCCTTCACGCTGGGTCTTTCTCCCTCCTGCCCTGCGCTTCCCCACTCTCAATCCTGCTCGGGTGCTCTGAAGTCCCTCCTGTCTTACTGGAGTTCCCGGACCTGCTTGACCCTCACGGGGATTAGAATGAGGCTTTGGCAACTGGACTATGAAAGCCAGAAGCCTACGGTTTTTCCAGCCGAGACCTGGAGTAACACGGCTGGTCCAGGGTCCGGTCCCCTTCTTGCGGCCTACGATCCTTCTGACACCTGGCAGATTCGGGGCGTACTGGTGCCGTCCTACACTCGCCGTACCCCCTAGGATCCCTTTTACTAGAACGGAGCCTACTCCTCTGCTCCCCTCCTGGGCCTCTAAGACTGGGCCCTACTTGTGGAGCAGAGCTCCTAAAGAGACTCTGCTCCCTGACTGTCTTCACTCACTCACTCCTCTCACTGACTGACTTGCCACCCTAAGATGGCTTCCCTTTTTATACCTACTTTCAAAGTGCTCCCTTAAACTGCTTCCTCCACCCACACCCACTACTGGTTCCCCCTACCTTTGGGTTCCCCCCACTCCAGCCAGGGACAGGGCTCAGCAGGAAAACACATTGCATCTTGCCCTTCCAGCCGGCCTGGAGCAGTGTAGTGTTGAATGTGGGTGTTGGGGTTCCGGGCAGCACTCCCTCCTTACCTGAGAGAAGGGGATACCACGCCTCTGGGTGAGGTGCAGTACCTCTGTGGCGACTGAACCCTCAGGGGCGCCACAAGATGCTCGGGCGAGCACCGAGCAGAAGCGAGCATGCTCGCTCATCACTAGTAACAACATATCGTCAAGTGACTTATATCGCTGCTTATAGCACATATGTGGGAAAAGTCTTCTCAATCATCGCTACATGGTTGATAAGTTTGAAAAAAGATATCACTACTAAATCTAACCTTCTGTATAAATCAGCAGAAGGTAAAAATCCCTATGAGGCAGAGGCTAATAGCTTCATATTAGCAGAAAAGTTCCTTCCAGATCCAACATCCTATAACTTAGTATATTTTCAAGAAAGGCATCTAGGCACTTCTTTAATTTGTTTAACCCCTTTAGTCCCCCAGCTGTATATGTATGGTGGATGTAGGATACAAGTGGATAGAGCTTGTTCAAGAGCTGAGTCTGCTCCATACATGGCAGATACTGGCTGTGTCACATAGCTGGCACACGCCTCTACCAGCAGAGATTGAAATTAGCTCCAATCGCTGCTGTTTAATCACTTCATGCTGCAGTCAATGAATGACAGTAGCATGTAAGTGATTAGATCCTGAGGGGCCTAGATTTTCCTGTCCCTTTAAGTCTCCTGCAATGGGGTTGCATGGTTCCAGTGGGTTACAATGCCAGCCTGGGCTCTGCTAAAGACCCCTGACATTGCCATCTTGAGACTGCTGTGAAGCCCGATCATTGGCTAGGCTTCATAGGAGATCGGTGAATTGACCATATACTGTAATGCTAAAGTACTGCAGTTCAGTGTTCACGGGTTACAGTCCCCTAGAGGGGCTATAAAAAAAAATATTAAAAAATAATAAAAATTAAAAGATTCAAAAAAGAAATAAGCATATTTTATATCACAGTGTTTGTAAAATTCTGATCTTTCAAAAGCCAAGAAAAATGCAAAATGCCACAATTTTGTTTTTTTTTCCATCACTTTGCTTCCTCCCCCTAAAAAATAATTTAAAGAAATGTGAGCAAAGGGTCAAATATAACCCAAAATGGTTCCAATCAGAACTACACGCAACACAAGCCCTCATACGTCTTCAGCTATAGAAAAATAGAAAAAAAATGTTATGGGTTTGTGGCGACATAAAGCCAAGCCATTATTTATTTATTTATTTACAAACTTCTGAATGTTTTAAAAATAGTAAAATATGAATGAAACCATATAAAATGTGATAGCGCTATAACCGTACTGAAAAATCACTTTGCTAGGTCATTGTTACCGAACAGTGAACGCCAAAAAACAATGGCTGAATTGCATTTTTTCACTATATCACTCCATTTTAATTTTTTTCGCATTTTTCAGTACATTATATGGTAAAATGAAGGGCGTAATTCAATTCTAGTCCAAAAAAGGAACCATCATATTGCTATGTAGATAGTAGGGGAAAAAAATTACAGATCTTCAATGAAAGCGAAAAAAAGAGAAAGTGCAAAACTAAAAATTGACCTGTTCATGGAAGGGTTAATTACGCATTGTGTGGTAGAGGAGTTTTCCCCAACTCCAGTTTTCAAGGCCCACCAAGGTCCACCAAGAGATTATGTTTTCAGGGCTTCCCTAGTTTTGCACAAATTATAATTCCATCATTTCTGCAATACTGAGAAAATTCTGAAACCTGATCTGTTGGTGGGCCTTCAGGACTGCAGTTGGGGACACTGTGGTTCATAGATTTAGCTTCCTCAGGGGTTGTCCCCCAACTTTCTCAGGCTACTGACTGGCACATCCATTTTATTTTGCTCCTATAATAAATATTAAGGTAGATTTGGTTCTCACTAGTCTGGAAAAAATACATTCGGCATGGATCATAGCGCCGTATTCAGAAAAGTTTATTTTCTTACCACCAGATGGCGCCGTTTCCTATAATGTAATGATTTTTCGCAGTGCGTTTACTCCATCATATGATGGCACGAAGATGACCACAATGTTCAGGAGCCTATGTTTTATAGTGCTGACCCCAAACTCAACCTTTGGTAAAGTTCACACAGGCTGATTTTACATTTGAGTGCAGTCCTTAATAAAATGGATTGAACACGGACAGCACTCAGACCACTGTTTTTCAATGGGGCAGTGCAATTTTTTCACGGACAAAATCTGCGTGTGAACTAATCGCAGCATGCACTACTTTCTTCCATGTGTTGGATGCAGCTCACCCATTCTAGCCTATGGATGTGTAAAAAAAATAAAAATGAGATCCCATATGGAGCATCATGTATCATCTGATTTTTTATGGATATATTGCAGTTTTTAACAGAAAAAAACTGTATTTAATCTTGTAAATGATTACCGTAATAGCTGCTTCTGTATTAAAACTGATCGCACACGGACAAATGAGCAAAACATCATCCAAGTTTTCTGCATGAAACTCCAATGAATATTTATACGCTTGTGTGAACTGATCCTTCCAATCAGTAATTCATTATTTCATAGGTCACCATAAAGAAATTATCTATAACTACATTTCTCATCAATTATTTAACAACAAAATCAAACAGATTATTTTTTATCTTCTATGAGGCCATAGCCTCTAGAAGTGATAACCCACAAAAATCCTTAGGCCATGTTCACACATTCAGTATTTGGTCAGTAGTTAGATCAGTATTTGTAAGCCAAAACCAGGAGTGGGAGATAAAGTACAGAAGTGGTGACGTGTTTTTATTATACTTTTCCTCTGATTGCTCCACTCCTGATTTTGAGTTACAAATACTGATTATCCAAAAAAGAAAAAACTGTCAGGAACGAAATAAAACAGTGTTAAAAAAAAATATTGAAGTTACATTAAATATGCAGTTTAAGAACAATACAAACAATCCCAGAAATACAGGCAAAAGCTTAAAATTTGATGGGAAAGTGTTACAGTGTTACAGTTACAATATTTCAGCATTGGGGGCCCCACTTTGAATTTCGCCCAGGGCCCCAAGTTGTATAAAACTAGCCCTACCATTAACATATGTAAAGATGGTATTTTGCATTTTAAAGGTGTCCATTTTGTGTTTGTGGACAGACAGTTTCAGAAACAAATTAAGATTTATATTTGATGTTATCAGCAGTTTGTTTTAGTTTCTGATCATTGCTTCCGAAAACTGGAGAATTGCCTAACTCCAATAATGAATTTGGGTTTAGACATAGGACTCGTGCAGATGACTATTATCAGTCCGAGTGCAATCCGAAAAAGGATCACATTGCACTTAGACCAATGTTATTCTATGCGGCCCTGCACATGTCCAAATTTTTCCTCTGACAGCCGGCCCTGGGAAAAAAATCGCAGCATGCCCAAGGTTGATCTGTCAATTGGATCACACTCACGCATGCAAATTAATGAGTCCAAGGAAAACATTGAACTGCACTCGAATGACATCTGAGTGCAGTCCGATTTCCATGGACTCACAATGGAGAAGATGGAGAAATTTTTTTCCATCTTCTCCTCATCCAAGAGAATCGCATCAGAGATTGATCAGACTCTGATTCTCTCAGATAAAAGAATATATGTTCCTGTGACCCTAGCCTTAGTGTTACTTATTAGTCTCAGAAGATGCACACATATCCACAATTTACAGATCTGCACAACATAGCCGTATGGTTATTATTTTGAGTTATTTCTCCACTATAAAATGACAAGTGTCCATGAATGCAGCCATTATTGAATCCCCGGATGTCAGAACTGCCGGCAGCTTCTTGTTTCCATAAATGATCTGATTGTTTTTATCATTGACGTCTCTGAAAAGGATTTGTCAGCAGATTGTGAATTCTTCCTCCGCTGCTCAACAGGCTGGTCCTAGTATCAGAGGAGCAAAGAAAAGGAAACTGTTAAATGGAATCTCTGATAACAAAGGAAATGTTTCCCCGCTGTGATTATTAATTAGGAAGTCACATATCGCTGAAGTTTTGCAATGGAGTCGACAAAGGCATTTTGGACAAATAAATCTCAAGGTTTCTAAACCAAGGACTCGCTACTCAAATACATTAAGTGGCCAAAAAACTATGATTAGACACTGTGCTTCACATTGAAAGCACTGACGGAGGACCTGGTGCATAGCCCCTTGGGTACACGTGAAGATATATCCTTCATAAACTTTCCTGTGGGCTGGAGAATTTTGAAGATGACTGATACGAGAGGGCCAGCTTTGAAAAAAAAATTGCCATTACTTTGTCGGACATTGTTTATGCTAAATGTGTTCAAGTGAGAATGCCTTGAATTTTCAATGAAATTTGCAAAAAGGTAAATAGTAAGGGTATATTCACACTGAGTTTTTTTTATGTGAATCCGCTTCAAAATCTGCTTCAAATACTCCTTAACTACTCATTCTACGGCTTTCAATGTGAAATTCACATTGCTGTTCATACAGTTTTTTAAAATGAATCTGTGTCCACGTTTTGCCAGCTAATCTGAGAGACAAAGAGACAGAGTCTCTGATTCCAGCGGTATGTCACTTACTGGGCTGCTGTCACGGTTCCACCGCTCACTGTATCTTGGACGCAGTGAATGATAGCTTAGTCGCCCTATAGAATCAGGATTGTGCTGAGCTGTCAATATTGTGAGTGGCAGCTCAGCCGTCCAATCTGGGGAAGGGGTGTGCTGAGCTGTCAGTATTGTGAGTGACAGTCCAACTGCCAATAAGGGCCATGGCGTGCTGGGTTTCTTCCAGGTGTCTCTCGTTCTGGGTGATTACCTGGCTATTTAGGTAGCTGTCAGTGTTTGATTATTGCCAGTCATAGCCTTAGCTTGCTGGTGTGTGTGCACCTTGTTTTCCAGTGCTCTGTTTCTCCTATTTTGCCGCCCGACCTTGAACTTGCCTTTGACCATCTGTTTGCCTAGTCCCTTTGTCTTGATCTGCTACCTTCCTGGAATTCTAACCTCAGACTGTGACCTGACTACTACGCCTTTGTCTAACCCCTCTGTTTATGATGAGCTCTCTTGGTATCTGACCCCGGACCTCTTGACTACCAGGACTCTCAGGGCTTGTCCGTGAGAAATGACTCAATGTCACATTTGTGACTCAGTGTCATATTACGACTGGCCATAAACTTTTTTTTCCCACCAGTATGGATCCTATTTGTACACTTTGCGATCAGTGGCGAATCTGACCCAGATGATTCAGGATCTGGCCAAGAAGCACCAGAATCTAGAATCATTGTAGACCCTGCTGCAGGGTCAGTTTTTTAGCATAAGTGCTTTCCAGAGCTACCGCTGCCGGCAGTAGCTTTGACACTTGTACTTTCTGGAATGCAGGTGGTCTCTCCCGAACCAGTAGTGACCCTTCCTGACAAATTTTTGGGGAAGAAAAGACAGTTTAGCATGTCCAGAGAGAGCTGTATGCTATTTTTTACCCTGTGACCTTGTTCTTCAGGGGATGAGTCCCAGCAGGTGGGAATAATCATGTCCCTACTGCGAGGGGGTCCTCAGGCTTGGGCATTTTCTTTGTGTCCACAAGCCCCAGAATGGTCTTCTGTTGACGCCTTAGGGTTGGTCTAAGACGAACCTGACAAGACTCAGGTCACGAAGGCAAGGATCATGAGCCTGACACAGGGGGGCTATAGTACTGATTTCCGGCAATGGTCCACTGAAGGTCAGTGGAATGATGTAGCTCACAGTTGCCAGCTCCATAGAGGCCTTTCTGAAACACTTAAGGACGCTCCGGCTCTGCATACTCCATCTTGTTCCTTGGGGTAGGCAATGACCTAGGCCATTTGGATGGATAGCAGAATTCGGGAGAGGCGTGGTGAGCAGCAGGGTGTTTCGGTAATATCCCCCAAATCTGTCCACTTGCCTGAGGCAGAACCAACGGAAGTTAGAGCTGCCAGCTCTCGGGCCGTTGAGAGGAAACAGCGCAATCTTGGTCTCTGCCTCCACTGTGGTAGCACTGGGCAATTTCTTAAAGACTGCCCGATATGCCTCCAACTAAGCAAGTCGTCAGGAAATGCCTAAGTCTTGGTGATTGTCGAGGGGGCCACCTAAACTTCCAAGTATCTTTTTACTCCTCAGATAAAGTACTGCTAAACGTGGAACTAGTTTTCAAGAACCAAGTGTCATCATCATTGGCTTTCATTGACTGCAGCTCTGGAGCTATCTAATTGGTTCGGAACTGGTTCTGAAATTAGGATTGGGGACAGTCAGGTTGGAAAGACTCATTCAAATTTTTGCCATTGACAGGACACCATTACATCAGAATTTTGTCCATCTGGTAATGGTGGAGTTCACACTGTGAGTGTGAACTCTTCACTCTGAGTCCATCTCCTGCTTTGTTTTGGATAATTTACCTGCTGGGTCTGCAGTGGGGTTTTCATGGCTCCTTATTCACAATCCTGTTATCGATTGGTGTCAGAGGGATATTGTTAAGTGGAGCCTCAATTATCAGAAGAGATGTCTTAGTTCTGTACAAATTGGCTCCGCTAGTCTTGAAGGTCTGCCGGGGAACCTGAAAGACTTCAGATAAAGAGGCAGAGATATTACCTCCCCATCGTCCTTATGATTGTGCTATTAATCTTGTCCAAAATGCCAAATTACCTAACGCTCGCCTGTACAATTTGCCTCTGCCTGAACGTACCGCTATGAAAGAATATGGGAATGAAAGTTTACAGAAGTGTCAAATCCATCCTTCTTCCTTCCCTATGGCTGCTGGGTTCTTCTTTGTTAAAAAGAAAGATGGGGGTTTCTGTCCTTGCCTCAATTTCCATGAATTAAACAAAATTACGATTAATAATGCATACCCACTTCCACTCATCCCCGACCTACTGCATGCAATCAGCTTATGTAAACTAAATGGTTTTCTAAACTTGATCTTAGAGGGGCTTATGATTTAATGCGCATTTGGAAGGGTAATGAGTGGAAAACTGCATTTTTAACGTCTGAGGGTCTGTTTGAAAATCTTGTCATGCCTTTTGGGTTAACCAATGTCCCAGTAGTATTTCAAAACTTTATGAATTATATATTTGCCTTTGACCATCTGTTTGCCTAGCCCTTTTGTCTTGATCTGCTACCTTCCTGGAATTCTAACCTCAGACTGTGAC
Source organism: Phyllobates terribilis (assembly GCF_046119375.1). Lineage (NCBI taxonomy): Eukaryota > Metazoa > Chordata > Amphibia > Anura > Dendrobatidae > Phyllobates > Phyllobates terribilis. Next base: position 740,913,774 of record NW_027362763.1, read on the forward strand.
CTGGCAACGCCTTTGTCTAACCCCTCTGTTTGTGATGAGCTCTCTTGGTATATGACCCCGGACCTCTGTACTACCCTGTCTCAGGGCTTGTCTGTGATTTGTGACCCAGCATCACATCTGCTTGCTGTAGTATTGATAAAATCACTGTTTTATCAGCAGGATATTTTTACCAGAGGGTTAGTAAACATGTAGTCCTCTATAATCATGATCTCTGTATAAACCCACCCCCTGCACTTATTGTCAGCTTTCCGCCTTTGCACAGTGTACACAGAAAGCTGCCAATCAGTGTTGTGGGCGGGGTTATACAGAGCTCAGCATTCAGAGAACTGTTAGATCTGCAGCAAAGAAAACTACAGCAAGCAGCCCAGTAAGCAACACATTGCTGGAATAAGGTTCTCTGCCCCTACATCATGGTAGACTTAGAAGTTGGGCTGGCGAAATGTTATCTGTGCATTATATAAGTCAAGCTGGTGAATCAAATGCCGAACCGGGGAACCCTGGAGCGCAAGGCATTTGCGCAGCTCCTGTCCACGGCCAGAGAGCACTGACCTGAACTGTGGACCGTGGTTGCGCAAAACTGATGCGCTCATCTCTAGTCAGGACTGAATGGCCCAGATTCATCAAAGAGTTTTCGGCAGAATTTTGAAGTAAACTGACATGAAATGTCAAAGAGATGATTGGATCATAAACGATCACAGTTTATTGAGTCCTAAAATTAAAACCAAGATAAAGGGGATAAGGGGAAGGGGGAATCCAAAAAGAGGGGAAGAGGGGGCATACACAGGGGGTATATAAGTAAATAGCAATAACTAACCCCCTAGGCGCCACACTTCGCATCCAACGGTTTCTTGAAAAAGCATTGGCGAAACGTGCGTCGGATGCGAGTTATGGCGCCTAGGGGGTTAGTATTGAACCTATTGAACTTTCAGCTTATGTTTGTTCCACTATCATTTCCATCTCACGCATTTAACAGGAGTATATTTTGCTGTCTACAGATCCCCTGAGTATTCAGTTAGGAGTGTTATTATTATTATTATGGCACTATGCACTTCATTTTTCCCCTATTATAACTGTGGTGATCTGTAATTAGTACATATATATATAATAATAATTTTTCCCTGTTGCGGTCGTAACTGTTGTGTGGTTATTTGAGCTATTTTACCATTGCTATTTATTGTTGCTATTTACTTATATACCCCCTGTGTATGCCCCCTCTTCCCCCCTTTTTGGATTCCCCCTTCCCCTTATCCCCTTTATCTTGGTTTTTAATTTTATGACTCAATAAAGTGTGATATTTTATGATCCAATCATGTATTTGATGTGTCCTTTTCTAGGTTTTGATTTTTGAGAGACACACAAATGTCATCAATTTGCTTTTCTAGCTAATTTTGTTGTTGTGACATGAAATATCGTAACATTTTTGTGTAACTCAAAACTGTTTTGTCCGTGGCAAAACACACTCAACAAATTCATCAAAATTTATGAAACACAAAATTACGCTACAAATGTATGCCCGTCCCTGACTGGAGTAACATTTCTGGCGGAGGCGCAGAACAGATGTAAGATGCGCCAAATTAAGTGCACCTTTCATTCAGCAGTTTTAATGAATCGGTGCCAATGTTTTTAGAACCTTGACAGATAAGCTCTCTGCCTTCAGCGTGACACCATTATATGGTCACACAACCTCTCAGTAGTATCATCTAACATGTTTATGAGTGCATTATTCCAGAGTTACAATGTATGGACAGTGATTCCAGAGGAAACAAACCTCAACATCATGAATTTATTACATTCGTCTCTCTGTCTGTCTGCTCCACTTCCCTGGTAAATCATTGTCTCTTTAGAGAAAAAATTGTCGAACAAATGTCTCCACATTCTGCTGAATACGAGTGATCGCAGGAAATGCTTCTCATCTGACTGTTCACTTATCTACACAGACGAAGTACTCGCAGTCATCCTCGCCCCAGTTTGGCATCTATTTTCTGAAGTATGTTAATCATACATTATGTTCCCATAAAGAGGTTTTCTCTTCAACTAATGAATCCAATAAAATGGCTTTTTTGTTCCATGAACATCATTGCCTGCGACTTACCGCTGGTAATTGTCATCCTTTTGCAGAAAGTAACTGCTTCTATATGATACCCCGATTTAGCGATATGTTTTCCTGAAGAGGTTTTCATGGGATACACTGTATATTTTTAATTTTTCTCGTTCTTGAAGTACAAGAGGGCTTCCAAAATAAAAGAAAAATCTATTAAAAATGCCCATCCTCCCTTCAGCGCCCACTGAAGCTGAGTGTCTAAGCATGTAGGCATTGCACAGCGAGGCGTTACCCATTGCAGATATTTCACCAAAGTGCCCGGCGGCAGCAGGTAAAGCTTCTGTGAAATGTCCCATGAATTACGCTGTGAGGAGGGAGGGGGCTCATTGTATTCTGTCAAATTTTCAAACTGTCTGTTTAGCAGTTTCTTAGATTTTTTATCTGTTCCAGGAAGAGATGAATGAAAACCTATATAGTTATATATTACAGCTCCAATAGGGTTTGAAGGAGCTTTTCATCGGATTCTAAATAGCAAATATACTTTGTTATACTGCACATAAAGAAGTTTGGACAGTATCACTACATAAAAAGATTGGATAACGCTCGGCAAAAAAAAGAAGATATAACTAAGAAAATGGCATTTACAACAACGTCACAGAAAAATTACTAAATGAATAGAGATCCCTTCATCAGTTACCCAGAGAAAAAAATCACTACAAAGAGCATCTCTAGCTACCTGGAGGAACCAGCATGTCCATGAACTACTTAAAGAGAACCTTTCATGTCCCCAAACGCTATTGACCAGCAGATATGGTGTTAAACTGAAGGTTAATAGTGTACTAAAGACGTGCGGCCGCCTCACTGAGAACCCAGCTAAATGGGGTAAATATACTTTATTCCTCCCGGCAGCCTCCGGCTTTCAGTCATAGAGGCGCGGCTTCAGTCACCACTCAGTACACAGTAAGCGGTGGCTTTAATCATTCCCTGACACTGATAGTGTATTAGTTCCCTTTAAAAAGGTTGTCTACTACTTTGATAACCCTTTCTTAAATGCTGTATCACCCAGTTTAAAAAAAAAGAAAAAAAAAGACACTCATCTCCCGCACCATCCACTGACCACATGAGTGCTGCAGTCAGCGGCCGCTAATGGGCTGAAGTTCCTACACTTCCCTCAGACGTCTAGGTTTCATACAAGGGATGTGGGAGCAATGCATAACAATGTCATGTGATCCTGGGAGATCAAGCACTAATGCACTTCACAAAGGGTTGTATAGGTAGTAGACAACCCCTTTAAGGGATATTCCTGTCTATATAAATTATTACCACTGGATAGGTGATAATTGTCAGATCTGTTTGGGTCCCATCAACTGTAGAATGTCCTGCCTTAATAAACTGATTGCCGGATATCCTGTTGCAAGGATCCCTAGCAATCTGCTGTAACCTAACAGGTACCATGCTGTAACTGTTAAGATTCAGTGGTCTGCCTCCACAGTGGAAATTAAGTGACTCGCCCCCTGGGCCTAGTGTGGACGTGTGTGGGTTACCCGGAGCCGGGTCTCTGGGGATTGTAGTCTCCGTGGCGGTGACCCGGTCCCGTGGCTCAGGGTGGTCAGGCCGATGGCAGTCTTTTAGGGGTTTTAAGTTAATTGTCCGACTACGCCACCCGTGGATTGCGGTCAGGGTGTACCGCCGCTGCGAGGCAGTCCGCTGAGGCTGGTGTGGTGTGAGCAGCAAAATATGGGATAACTCCCCACGGGAGGAGTATGGCCTCAGGGCAGGGAATGTGGATGATGGGAGTGATGGTGCGCGGGCGTCCCTGCACTAGTAGTGCTGGTGCGGCGATGAGCAGGAATGACTCAGAGTCTTTGCAGTGCAGTTCAGGGTCTTTACTGGTGATATTAAGGCAGACCCTCCCGGGAGTACTGGCTAGCATAAGGGGCCTGGTCAGTCTGCGAGCAAACAGGAGTTCCCCTAGCCAGGTGGAGTTGTAGGCCTCACCGTCTATCTGCACTCTTTCTGGCTACCTTGCTGTAAGCGGGTAGAAGTAGCCCACGTCCCTGAGTATACCGTGTGGTGCTCACCCGTATGGCTGGTGACTTGGGGCCTTCTGTTAGCCTCCGCTCCTGGATGGCGGTGCTGGTCCCTTCCTTGTGACTGAGCCTCCGGGCTTCTATGGCCAGAGGACCTGGAATCCCCTGCCGGCTGGTTTCTGCTGCTGGGTGGATATCAGTCCCCACAGCCTCGGACTCCGGTGTCCGGTTATCAGATTCTTCTGCCAGGGCGAGCTATATCTCTGCTTAGCTTCCAGCCCCTGGTCTTCTGCTCCTAGCTCCTACAGAGCTCCTGCTGTAACTTTCCCTCTCCAGGCTCTGACTCCACTAATCCTGCCCCAGACCCAGTTTATAAGGGCAGATTCCTCCCCTCCCAGGTCTGGGCGGGAGGTGTTGCATGCTTAGGGCTCCTGACCAGAGAAACCTCCCACTTGCTCTCAGACATAATATTTCTATTACTGTGGCAACCAGACCCCTGGGGTGCCACATAAGCAATATATGATTCTCAGTAAAATCAATGGACTATTGTAGGGGTGTTCCAGTCTACATAAATTATCACCAATCCACCATTGGAACTCCCATCGACGTAGAATGGTTGACTGTGTCCCCGATCTTCTATGGTTGCATGACAGCGGCAAGTAAAAAAGAATGGAGCAGTTGGTTGCCCATGCACCCTACATTCTAAGTCTATGGCATTGATGACACGCCTATATTAATCAGTGCCATAGACTTTAAAGAGAGCAGTAGGATGCATGCAGAAACAGCTGTCCCATTCATTTCTTTCTGGCAGCTTTCCTGAGCCCAGCAGAGTCCCCCATTTGATATCAATCTGGTTTATTTAAGGTCCCAGCTGATCACTGGGGATCCTAGCAGCAAGACATCCTGTAATGAGCTTCATAGTTTCATGAAGGCAGAGCATCATCAGTCGGGGAAAAGTATGGAGGCCTTCACACTCATTAGAGTTCTGACCAATCCTGACTCTTACCTAATGTGTATGGGGGTCTTAATTATTTTTTATAGGTGTTGTACAGGTAAACCCTTCATGGTCATCTGAAAAAAGACATGGAAGGAAGGCACTGTATGCTGAGTAGTAGCATTAGGGGAGAGACAGACTGCCGTATTTCTCGTGCGAGGATCGCATCGAAAGCCTCGTACTGGCCGGCGCCTCTCCTGAACTGAGCTTGACAGCTGCATAGAAATACATCACACTGCCATGCTCAGGTCAGGAGAGGTGTCGGCCAGTCCGTTCAGTGCAATGCAATTATTGCACGAGTTATACAGCAGTCTGTCTTTGCCCTTAAATAGGGAGTATGTGAAGATCCGGGGTCTTCCATGGGCGTAATGCTACTCAGACAACATAGGGTGAGGGTAAAACAGCGTGGCAATACTTTACTGAACCACAAAGCGGACACACAGAACAGTCCCAGCAAATACCCAAGATGGTACAACATATCACAGTCTCACCCTTCCTTCTCCGCCCGCCTGGGATAGAACAGCTGAGATTTTGGATACTTCCAGGGCCAACTACCTCAACCAGTGGCCCCCCGCTTCCGGCGCGCCCCCACAGAGAGGAGGTAGCGACAAGCTTAGGAAGCTAGCAGTCCATCGAGGTACAAGGCCAGTAGACCCAAGGTTCCCAACCTGGCCTCTCCGAGAATGTCCATGTAGCCAGATGACCGGCGGGTCCCAATCTGGCTTCTTCGAATGTCTCCGTGGGTTGCAGGCGACTGGTGGGTCCCTCCTGGCAATCCCAAACAAATTATCCATGGGGCCAGGTGACTTCTTTGTTCCAACCTGGTCTCCCCAAAATGTATCTATGGTCTCTCTGATGGTCAATGGAACAGATCTGCATCTTTCCAGTCAGGGCCATAACCCTTAGACCAGAATCATGTAGAATCCAGATCTGTGTCTCTTTGGATGCCATTCTATCCATCTACTTTCCTGAAGGATGGCTCTCATTCTCCTTGTAAAGTCTTTCTGATGCTCCTTGATTCTCCTTCCCAAGTCTGACTGCTACAAAAACACATGTCCCTTCTGCTTCTCTGGGCTCAGCCCCCTGAATGGCAGAACTGCTCTTACCCTCCCCCCCCAAAGCTAAGTTTGCATTGGTGGAGGTATCTTTCTCAGGTCGACCGCATCACCTGGGTCTACATGTGAGACTCCCTGTGGTGAAGACTCCGCCGGATCTTCTTTCAACCCTTACACAATGGGCCTAGACGATTTTTGAACAATGGTTAGTTAGAGGCTCCTGAGATTCTAATGAGATTGGTGGAATGTGGACACTTTACAAGTTAAATTAGTGTACATAATACCATGTATCACACACTAGTTCAAATGAATGGATTAGAGCATGTGCAGTATACTTGCTAAGTGCCAAATGGTCAGGTCAGATAGGAAACTAAGCCTGCATAACCACTTTCCTGGATTTCTCAAAAACCTCCAGCTTTCAAAGAGGGTTAAAAATTTAGACATATCAATGTGTGATGCCAGACTGATCAGAAAAGAGCCCAATTTCACAATACATAGTTGTCTTCAATAAGTATAAAGCGAACCTGTCAGCAGATTGATACTGCCCGCGGAATCGGAGCCTGCCTGCACGATTGCAGCCAAGTATGCTGTTCTATAAGATATAGTTAGTTGATCTCCCTTGTTGCTCCAGGTGATGTACACTCATGGAAGTGTAGCGCGCCGAGGGTTCGGTCGCTATGGAGGTATTGCACCTCAACCAGAGGTGTGATATCCCACTCCCCGGTAAGGATGGTGTGTGGACCGGGACTCAGTTAGCTGCATGCATCACACACACCCCATTTCCAGGGGACAGCTCAATGGTGCTCCCATTAGTACAGTAATGCAGGCACGACAGATCATGTCCCTGGCTGGAGTGGGGAGGGGGGAGGAAAACCCAGTGATGTAGGAGCAGAAGGGGACGGTTTCTGGGCATAGGTAGGAGCCCATTGGTTGCAAGTCACCTGGGCTCATACACAGAGAGGGAGGTATAAGAGGTGGGCACCATCTTAGGACAGAGAGAGTTCAGTCGTGCAGAGAAGAAGTGCAGTCTGTGAGGAGAGGCTCTGCATGAGCTCTGCTCCAGGGCCAGGCCTAGAGTAGAGGCCGGGGCCCGAGAGAAGAGAGGAGAACAGAAAGGAAAGTAAGAAGGAACAGAACACCAAGAGAGGCCCAGAGACATGAAGGCAGAAGGAACCCTAAGGACCCAGGAGATTGCGGGTGACGGGTTGGCAGAACAGGGTACCGGATCCCAAGTTGGTGGAGGTGACTAATCCTTAACCAAGAACCGGTGGTCGTGATCATTTACTGGTGCGACCCCTCACTACACCTACTAGGAAGGCACACCACATAGGGTCAGGGAAGTGGGCACCCAGCCCTCCCAGGAGAAGACCCGAGGCAGCTGGACAGAAGTAGTGTCACTGGTGGGGCACGGCTGACGAAAGGAGAGAAGGGAGTCCTGTGCCACACTCCGGAATTGCCTGTGGGTTGATCGAGCCCCCTGCCTGGTGGACGCAGCACGGCTCAGGCGGTCCTACCTGTGCACAAGTGACCTGGATGAGAACTGTGAGTAAAGAACCTGAACTGCAACACCTTGTCTCTGTGCTTTCTCACCGCGTCAGCACTACTAGTACTGGGACGCCCCGCACCACAACCACCATCATCACTCTACACTGCCCTGAGGCTAAACTCCTCTCGTGGGGAGTTATACTACACTCTGCTGCCCTCACAACATCAGCCTCAGAGGTCTGCTCAGCAGCGGCGGTTCTTATTGACCGCAATCCAAGGGTGGCGTAGTCGGACATTGCATTATACTGATACAGAGACTGCCGCATCCTTGGTCTGACCACCCTGAGCCACGGGACCGGGTCGCCACTACTACTCCCAGCATTGCCCTGAAGTCCGGTCCCGGGTGCCCCACGGCCCAGGGGGCGAGTCAGCTTTTTGGCGTAGTCGGCAGGATTGCGACCAACCCGCCACAAACGGGTATTGCACGCCTGAAGAGAAAGAGACTGTTTAATTGAAATTGACTGTGTTGAAAATGGCGCCCGCCCCAGCAAAACGGACGCCATAATGTGCGCGCCAAAAGACAAGAGGAAGCTACCTCCCATCGTGGGCCAGGTCCCAGAATGGCGCCAAAGAAGGAGCCCGCCCCCAACAGCCATGAGTGCGGCTGTAGAGATGTCCATCAACGTGGGGAGGCTGCCCCTGAAAGTGATTGTCAGCAGATGGCCCCAAGACCACCCCCAATGGGGTCGGACAGGAAAGAAAACTGTGGGGCAGGGTGCGGTCTGGATCAGTCTGGACAGACCGCACCCGGGAATGGAAGGAGCACCGAACACTACCAGCACCTTGGCCCGTAGCCTGTTGCAGGCTGAACCGCCATGCAGCTTGACAGAATTGCTGGCACAGCTCCCCAGGGACCCGGAGTGCACGCGAGCTGCGCTGGAGGATTTGGACCAGAGGATGGTCCGGGCGGGATGTGTTTGCCGGGTGGAAGGAGGAGTTGGCATGGCAGCCTGTAACCCACCAGCAGGAGGCGTCACCAGGGCCGAGCAGCACGCCTGCCTCCGAGGGCGGTGAAGGTGGACCAGTGGCCGAGAACGACGCCGCGGAGGAGGCCATAAAGACCGAGGCAGGTAACGGGGACATCATCACCCCAAGCCCTGAGGCCGCAAGCCTGCCCCCGCCTCCCGTAGCAGGACCCGAAGCCCCGGGAACCGTACCTGCCACCGTGCCTCCGCTACTCCCGGCTAGGCCTCAGGCGGCAAGAGCCGTGGCTAAGCCCTACCCCGCGCCGTGCCCTTTAACCTCAGGCGCGGTTGAGAGACAGACGTCACAGGCCTGGTCGCAATGCGTTGTGCACCCGGGCGCCACTGCCTCACCAGCGCCCCCTTCCTTGACTGCGCTACTCCCAGGCACCATCGGAAGACCACCGGCCTGGTCGCAAGGCCGAGTGCCCCCGGGCGCTGCTCCCCAACCGGGGCCCCTTGCCATACTACCCCTGGGCGCGGATCTATTCGCCCAGCACACCGGCCCGGATGGACTGCCCCTGGTATGGCCGGCCGACCTGATCAGCAGCCGCCCATGGAGAGACCAGCCCCCGCGTGAACCCCTGATACCGGCTCCGGACCCCAGAGAAATAACCCATCCCCCGCTGGAGGACTCCCAGTTCGAGTGGGACCCCACTGGAGAAAACCTGATGGGGTTCACCCAGGAAACCCGGGAGGACGCAGCCCGTCGACTGGAGTCCTGTCGCCAGCAGTTGGCGACATTGGAGAGGGAGCAGCGGGAGCGGCGTATCAGGGAGGAGCGGCTCCAAGCACGGAGTGCGGAGAAAAAGAGGAGAGCCCGACAGGATCCCCAAGCCGCCCGCGGTCCCCGAGCCACCGGGACCGTGGTGAAATTTCAGATGGAGCACGGCTGGGGCTTCATCCAAGATCCTGAGACCACAGACGACGTCTTCGTGACCCGAAGGGACGTCGAGAGCCACCTGCCAGAGGGACATCGCGGACGAGATCTGTACCCTGGTGACGTGGTCACCTACACCCGGCACAAGAGCGCAAAGGGATTGTACGCCCTCCGCGTCCACCGGCTCACGGAGGAGGAGCTGCAATACCATTACGGAGAGAGTCAAGAGGGTCCGGACGGGCCTGAAGATTACCCGGAGGAACAAGGCGCATACGGAGGATACCGTCAGTAGTAAGGAGGAGAAAATGTGCCTATGTAAATAGTTACCCGTCAGGGTATAAGAACTGTTTAAGGGACTCTTCCCGCATAGAGTGTGGTCCCCGTTGGGACTGATAAAGAACTGATGTTGACTGTTTGAAAGTAGCCCCCTATATCCCTTATCTGGCTGGGGACTGAGAACAGCCATCCCCCTCCCCAACTGGCCGAGGACTGAGAGCGGCCGTACCTGTATATAGTTGCGCTTTTTAAGGCGTCCCCTACTGGTTTTATAAAAGAACTGCAACGTCTACCTCAAAAGAAGTTGTTGCACCCTTCAGGAGAAAAGAGAACACCTGGTCGCAAGTTGTACCGCGGCCAGTACACAAGAATATGTTTTACTTGAAAATGTTTGAAAAGTTTTATATGCTGATAGATAATAATGCAAAAGTTTTGTATAGTGTTTTATAAAAGAGTTCCGGTAGTATTGACAATATCTAGTGAAAGAAAAATGTTGAAAGAGAGAAAAGTGTTTCCCATAAAGGGAATTGAACAATGTCGTCCGTTTCCTACTGTAAAAAGTTTTGCATGTCTTGTAAATTAATTGTCTTTACTCTTTTCCAGCCCGAGGACGTGCTGTGGTTTACCAGGGGGGAATGTAGCGCCCCGAGGGTTCAGTCGCTACGGAGGTATTGCACCTCAACCAGAGGTGTGATATCCCACTCCCGGGTAAGGATGGTGTGTGGACCGGGACTCAGTTAGCTGCATGCATCACACACATCCCATTTCCGGGGGACAGCTCAACGGTGCTCCCATTAGTACAGTAATGCAGGCACGACAGATCATGTCCCTGGCTGGAGTGGGGAGGGGGGAGGAAAACCCAGTGATGTAGGAGCAGAAGGGGACGGTTTCTGGGCATAGGTAGGAGCCCATTGGTTGCAAGTCACCTGGGCTCATACACAGAGAGGGAGGTATAAGAGGTGGGCACCATCTTAGGACAGAGAGAGTTCAGTCGTGCAGAGAAGAAGTACAGTCTGTGAGGAGAGGCTCTGCAGGAGCTCTGCTCCAGGGCCAGGCCTAGAGTAGAGGCTGGGGCCCGAGAGAAGAGAGGAGAACAGAAAGGAAAGTAAGAAGGAACAGAACACCAAGAGAGGCCCAGAGACATGAAGGCAGAAGGAACCCTAAGGACCCAGGAGATTGCGGGTGACAGGTTGGCAGAACAGGGTACCGGATCCCAAGTTGGTGGAGGTGACTAATCCTTAACCAAGAACCGGTGGTCGTGATCATTTACTGGTGCGACCCCTCACTACACCTACTAGGAAGGCACACCACATAGGGTCAGGGAAGTGGGCACCCAGCCCTCCCAGGAGAAGACCCGAGGCAGCTGGACAGAAGTAGTGTCACTGGTGGGGCACGACTGACGAAAGGAGAGAAGGGAGTCCTGTGCCACACTCCGGAATTGCCTGTGGGTTGATCGAGCCCCCTGCCTGGTGGACGCAGCACGGCTCAGGCGGTCCTATCTGTGCACAAGTGACCTGGATGAGAACTGTGAGTAAAGAACCTGAACTGCAACACCTTGTCTCTGTGCTTTCTCACCGCGTCAGCACTACTAGTACTGGTACACCCCGCACCACAACCACCATCATCACTCTACACTGCCCTGAGGCTAAACTCCTCCCGTGGGGAGTTATACTACACTCTGCTGCCCTCACAACATCAGCCTCAGAGGTCTGCTCAGCAGCGGCGGTTCTTATTGACCGCAATCCACGGGTGGCGTAGTCGGACATTGCATTATACTGATACAGAGACTGCCGCAACCTTGGTCTGACCACCCTGAGCCACGGGACCGGGTCGCCACTACTACTCCCAGCATTGCCCTGAAGTCCGGTCCCGGGTGCCCCACGGCCCAGGGGGCGCGTCAGAAGAAACTTGTCCAAGGAAGAGACCTGTCCATCACCTGGATCGGAGCTGGGAAGAGCCGGCAGGGCATGGTGCCAGACGAGACTAAAATACTAGAGCGTTTCAGAGGAAGATATACCTGGCTGCAGGTAGACTCTTTCATTCTGGCTGTGGTTTGGGCAGCATAAATTAGCTGACAGTTTCCCTTTAAATAGACTAATCTTGTCAGTAGTCCATCAGTTCCTGCTGTAGGTAATTCTTCAATAATAAAGGCATTGCTCCAAAATTAAACATTCTTTGCTTATGCAAGGTTGGATTAATTGGGAATCTGCCTTTCCTTCTTTGTCCGTGTGGGTGCCTGTGCCTGGTACTGCAGCTTAGTCCCTTTCACCTGAATGAGACACAGCTACAGTACCAGGCACAGCCTAAACATGATGTAAGGAACTGTGTGAATAAGGAAGAGAACATGGCGCTAACGGAAACACTGCTATCCCGACACACTGATCAGCAATGTGGGTCCCACCGATCAAACATTGATGGCTTATCTCTACCCCTTTAAGACTAACAGATTTATGCACTTCCTTTAAACAATAATATTCACAACCCATTTCATTTTTAGGGTGTTAGTTTTCTAATGGAAACCAATCTCTGTACACATAGTCATTATTCAGATGTTCCTGTCAGAGCCATGATATAAATAATAAGTCATTTGTAGGAAGAGTAATGTGGCTTCTGCCATGTCGGAGCTTTCTAAAAGCTTTACAGTCTGCACTTCAATTAAACAGAAAATGTTTCCAAATAAGACGCATGATTGGCTCGGCGGGGTGATATGACTGTACAGAAGGATATGGGAGGAAGCAGCTGGGATGACACAGCAGATGAGCTGCGCTTTATTAGGTCTTGTCACTGCAGACACTTGCTCGGTTTTCGGAGCATTTAGAGAAAGTTCCATAATTAGGAATTGTGTATTCTTAGAATACAAATTAACTATCTAACGCCTGAGGATCTCATGTTTTCCAGCTCCTCTACAGAGGAATGTGTGTGGGCCTAGCTTCACAAAGAGCCGCTTTGTTTCTTTCTTACACTGCAGGCAATGCACAGAGCAATTTAGACTGGAATTCCAATGCTAACATAATGTAAAAATCAAACTATGCTGTGTCTGCAAATAAGATTAAATTGATACCATGTTGCATTGAAAAAAAAACAATCTAGGAAAACCATGTAGAAATAATTATAGGGAATCTGTCAATAGGCTTCTGTCACCTAATCTGACAGCAGTGTTATGTATAGAAAGAGATCCTGATTCCAGCGATGTGTCACTTACTGGGCTACTTTCTGTAGTTCTGATAAAACTGTGATTTTATCAACAGGAGATTATTACTAGAGGACGAGTAAACCTGATGCTATATAGTCCTCCATATTTATGCGCTCTGTATAACTCCACCCCCACAACTTATTGGCAGGTTTCTGCCTATGCACAGTGTACACAGTAAGCTTCCAATCAATGGTGTGGGCAGGGTTATACAGAGCTCAGCATTCAGAGAATTGGTAGATCTGCAGCAGAGGAAACTATGATTTTATCAAAACCACAGCAAGCAGCCCAGTAAGTGAAACATCGCTGGAATCAAGTGAAACATCGCTGGAATCAGGGTCTGTGCCTTTACATCATGCTGCTCTCGGGTGTGGTAACAAAACCTGGTGACAGATTCCCTTTAACAGCACTGGTATATACAGCCCAATATAATGTTCTATATGCAAGGCCTAATCTTTGCCTGTGACCTACGCTACTGCAAATATAACCCACCCCTGTTGCAACCTTTGTGCATGGAGACTGTACAGATGCGCATGAAATCCTTGCATATTATGAACTCCAAAGACATACTGATAGGGAATTTAGATTGTGAGCCTCAATGGGGACAGCGATTATTATAATGTCTGCAAAGCGCTGTGGAAATTAATGGCGCTATATATAAGTGAGTAAAATAAATAAATAAACCCCATGAATCCCATATTATGAACTCATAGGCACTTTGTGCAACACTATATAACGTCTACATATGACATAGGACACATGTGTGGTGTGGTGTACCTTGTCCGGCAAACTAGAGCTCTCACTTTGGACTCGTTCTTTCCTTGTAAAATATTACAATTGATGGCCTATCTTTGGGGCAGGGTGTTAGTATCAGATCAGTGGGGGCCCTGATTGTCAGCACTCTGCTAATAACTTGTTTGAAGAGGTCGTAGTTGTGGTTCAAGAGTTGGTTCCCCACCGATCTAATATTGATAGCCTATACCATTTCAGGTCCCTGTTCTAGTTTTTCTTCCAGTCCCTGCCTGTACCTGCCTGAACCCACCTGTATACCAGCCGTGCCAGCCAGGACCTGCCGTGCCCACCTGTATATCAGCCGTACCATCCATACCTGCCAGTGCCCACTTGTATGCCAGCCGTGCCAGCCTGCACCTGCCTTGCCCTCCTGTATATCAGCCGTACTTACCACACTTGCCTGCACTTCCTGTGCCCATTTGTATACCAGGCGTACTTGACGTACTTGCCATGCCCACCTGTATACCAACCGTTCCCCCCAGCACCGACCAATCCCGTATTCCAGGCCATTCAAGCTCCGATCCCATGGGGGTCAGCTGACGTGCATCCTAGATTCATCCTGAAGTAGCACCTGGTGTTTATCTGGAGCCAAGTCTAACTGTACCATCAGGGGCTCTAGCGGAGAGTCAGGTGTTCACCTATTTACGCCCCTCCAGGCTATCCACCATGCCACAGTGGTTCCATCATTCCTGTTACATTTATTTTTCCATTGATGCACCTGTGTGAGGTCATGTTTTTGCATGGCAAGCTATCATTTATAGTGGTATAATTTTGCGGTACATACAGTGTTTTGATCACTTTTTATGACTTTTTGGGGGGAGGTGTGGCACCTACCTGCCTTCTTTTTATTTAACTTTCCGTTCTCTTTTGGTTCTCCTCCTACCTATCTGCTTCTTAACTGTATCTTTTGCCAGCTTTTACTCCTCTAATCTTCCCCTTACTGTTGGGGTTCCCCAAGTCTCAGTCCTAGCCCCCTCCTTTTCTCCCTACATACTGCCCCTATTGGACAAACCATGAGCAGATTTGGTTTCCAGTATCATCTTTATGCTGATGACACCCAATTATATATCTCTTCTCCTGCCATTACTCTACCTTAATACAGAACAATAGGGATTGTCTGTCCGGTGTCTCTAACATCATGTCCTCACTCTATCTGAAACTGAATCTCTCAAAAACTGAACTTCTCGTGTTTCCTCCCTGTAGTAACCAACTTATACCCGATATTGCAATTGCCATGGATGGTTAAACCATAAGCTCGCTGTCTTGGGGTTATATTTGACAGAAAACTTTGCTTTATTACATATATCCAATTGCTCACTCGCTTATGTTACCTCCATCTTGAAAACATCTCCAGAATCCGTTGCATTTCTGTCCAGCCGCTACGTTATGTCTCTACCCTGTGCCAGTCTGTCACACTTGTGGATCGTGGACCCACTGTGCCGCGGACCGGGAAGAGCCTGGAGGGGAATGACTAAGCGACCACCTGGGTTTTCACTAGAGCCTCTGATTGTGGGGTTAGACTTGAACCCAGGTGGACACCAGGTGCTGCTCCAGGACATAGGGTCGGCTCCAGGTTTTTCTGGGCCCCGGGCAAAAGAGTCTCAATGGGCCCCTTTAACACATATCACGATTCATGATGCACAGATACAGCAGAAAAATATAGGTATAGTACAAGGCCGAAGATTTCACTTCTTACATTAAATGAGTGATATCTATTGTAAATTCTACAATAGCCCAGAAACCGGCTAATCGCTCCACACAGTATACTGGCCCCCATAAAATGCTCCATACAGAATACTGGCCCCCGTAAAATGCTCCATACGGAATACTGGCCCCCATATAACGCACCATACGGAATACTGGCCCCCATATAACGCTCCATACGGAATACTGGCCCCTATAAAACGCTCCGTACAGGATACTGGCCCCCATATAACGCTCCGTACAGGATACTGGTCCCCTTATAACGCTCCATACAGGATACTGGCCCCCATGCAGGCTGTTCCCCCCACATAATTCCCTATGTAGGCTGTTCCCCCCTTATAATGCCCCATGCAGGTGACTCGCCCCCTGGGCCGTGGGGCACTCGGATCCGGGCAATAGGGAACGATGGGAGTAGTAGTGGCAACCCGGTTCCGTGGCTCAGGGTGGTCAGGCCAGTGGTAGTCCGTTATGTGCTATTGATTATGTCCGACTACGCCACCCGTGGATTGCGGTTGTTAGGAACCGCCGCTGCAGGGCAGACCGCTGGGGCTGATGATGTATGCAGCTGGGATGATGTGACTCCCCACGGGAAGAGTGCGGCCCCAGGGCAGTGTAGTGGATGGTGGGAGTGATGGTGGTGAGAGTCCCAGTACCGGTAGTGCCGGAGGAGCGAAAAAGCACACAGACATCGTACTGCAGTCCAGGGTCTTTACTCACGGTTAATATCCAAGTCACTTCTGCAGGGAATGACTGCCCGAGCCGTGCTGCGTCCACCAGGTGAGGGGCTCGGTCAACTCCCAGGCAGTTCAGGAGCATGGCACAGGACCCCCTTTAATCCTTTCTCTGGCCTGCCTCACCAGTGACCCACTTTTGTCCAGCTGCCACGGACTTGTGCGGGTAAACGTGGGCCCCGTCCTCCGCTGTCCTATATGGTGCCTTCCTAGCAGGTTTGATGAGGTGTCGCACCAATAAATGATCATGACGACCGGTCTTTGGCTGAGGGTAGTTTCTCCTCCACCAACTTGGGATCCGGTACCCTTAATCTGCCTGACCCTTCACCCTGGATTCTCGTGGGTTCTTAGGGTCCCTTCCACCTTCTTGTTCCTGAGCCCTTCTGTTTCTCTCTCTCTTCTCCTTCTTTCCTGTTCTGTCTTCTCCTCCTTCCCTTGGCCTCTTCTCCAGGCCCACTTCTCCTTCTCCTCTCAGGCTCCGGCCTCTTCTCTAGGCCTGCCTCTGGAGCAGCACTCAGCCTGAGCTGCTGCTCCCTGTCAGCTCTCCTCTCCTCACAGACTGAACACTGTTCTAAGATGGTGCCCACCTTTTATACCTCCCTCTGACCATGAGCCCAGGTGACCAGCAACCAATGAGCTCCTATCTACGCTCAGGAACCAATCCCTATCTGCCCCTACAGCACTGGGTGTTCCACCCCCCTCCCCACTCCAGGCAGGGACATAGTCGGTCGTGCCTGCACTTCTGTCTAGTGGGAGCACCGTTGAGCTGTCCCTCGGAAATGGGGTGTGTGTGCTGTATGCAGCTAACTGAGCCCTGGTCCATACTCCATCCTTACCCGGGAGTGGAATATCACACCTCTGGACTGAGGTGCAATACCCCTGTAGCGGCCGAACCCTCGGGGCGCTACACAGGCTGTTCCCAGCCCCTTATAATGCCCCATGCAGGATGTCACCCCCCCATATAATGCCCCATGCCTCCATACATTAAAAAAAAAAAATCAAATACTCACCTCACTCCTCCTCACCTGCTGCCAATGTTCAGGTCCGGACTCCAGCGTTGCCGGCATCTTCCCACTCTGCGCTGCCTGTGATGGCTCAGGGAAGGGCGCGGTGGAAAGACGTCACCACACCTTCTGACCTGAGACGTCACATGGAGCGCAGAGCAGGAAGACAGCGGATCTGCGGAGGCACGGGGAGAGGTAAGTATCTGGCTGCCGGGGCCCTGAGCAAGTGGGGGAGAAGGGTGGGTGCTGGAACCGCTCTCCTCCGCCCATAGCCCGGCGGGGTACCCGACCGCGAGTGGGCCCCCCGCCTGCTCAGGGCCCCGGCACTTGCCCGGGTGCGCCGGGTGCTGACGCCAGCCTGGCAGGACAGATACTGGTACCACGGCAGCTGATCCCAAGAGTCAAGACTGTGGCAACGGACTAGGAGTCCAAGGCAGGACCAGATACAGATGGTACAGATGTAGCCGCTGGTTCCGACAGGACAGATACTGGAGCTGGTACTGGCAGTGCAGATTTCAGTCACAGGCACCACCAGAGTGGTTAGAGGGTTCAGGTACCGCAAGTGTGGTTTCAGGTTAAGGTACCGCTGGAACGGTTTCAGGATCATGTACCACCAGAGCAGTTTTTGGTTCAGGTACCGCCGGAGCGGTTTCTGGCTTAAGTACCACCAAAGCGGTTTCAGGATCACGTACCACCGGAGCGGTTTCTGGTTCAGGTACCGTCGGAGCGGTTTCAGGATCACATATCGCCGGAGCGGTTTCAGGATCACGTACCGCCGGAGTGGCTTCAGATTCAGGTATCGTCTCAGACAACATGGGAACAGTAAAGCAGAACTGGTAGCTGTACAGGTTTAACTGGACTGGTACAGGGGCCTGATCACTAGTTAGCAGCCTGTAGACTGACATCTACAATTGTTGCTCAGGCACCTCCCTACAGGTGGAGATGCTTTAAGTACTAAGTGTCTCCCAACTATTGACAGGGGACACATAGGATTAAATGAGCCTTTTCTTCAAGAGACTGTAAGTGCATGTGCACTACCATGGGAGCAGCTCAGCATGGGCCGTGTTCGAGATGCGGGAGCCGGAGTGGGGGACGTGACAGGACGGCCAGGGCGGTGAGTAAGTCAGAGTGGAGGTATGCAGGGATGCCGGTGTTACACAGTCATTGCACTGGTTGCCCATTCGCTACAGAATATAATACAAACTTGTCTCTCACACCCACAAAGCTCTCCACTCTTCTGCACCCCTTTATATCAACACCCTCATCTCTGTCTATCACCCTACCCATGCACTCAGCTCTGTAATTGTTCTAAGACTAACTGTCACGGGTGTGTCAGGTGTGATTCTGGATTCATTCTGGATCCAGCTGTAGAAGGTCATTGCGCTTGGCTCTGCAGGCACCTTGTTGATCTTCTCTTCTCTGTAGTCTAGTGTATCCTTCTCTTGCAGGGGCCCAGCAGTGACCTCCATCTTCTGTTGCTAATTGACACACCCTTGCTGGATGTTTAAATACTTTCAGTCTCTCCAGAGAGTCGCTCTATTTTCCTCTGTCCAGGCTTGAAGTACTAGTTGTTGGCTAGTGTCTTCTTGGAGTTTCCTTGGAGGACAGTTGGCATGATCTCTCTGGCGTCTTCTCAAGCTAAGTGTTTCCCTTGTCTGTTTACCTGTTTGTCTTTAGTTGCAGTGGGGGCTGACTAGTGCTCACGACATCCCTTCCCTACCGAGGGCCTATCGCTAGGGTCAGTCAGGGATTAGGTTTCCTGCTCGGCGATATGTGCGGAACTTATTTGGGGATGTTAGGGGAGTCAGGGTGACTGTCAGATCTGCCTAGGGGTCTCCACTCCCCCTTCCCCTAGTGTTTGGGCTTCCTCCCCCTCTTCCCGTTCTTGTGCACTTAGTCTTTTCCTCACTCCTATTGTTGGCGACTTTGCGGGTAGGCCGGTCCAGCTTGAACCCAAAGTTGCCCTCTCAAACCGGTTTTCGTGAGGTAATGACAAGTTTTTTGTATTCAAGGAAGCTTGTAAATTGTATTTCAAACTTCGGTCTTACTCCTCTGGAGATGAGGAGCAGTAAGTGGGGTTGTAATCTCACTGTTGCAAGGAGATCCTCAATCTTGGGCTTTATCTTTGCCACAGGGTTCTATTTGTCTCCAGTCAGTAGAAGGTTTTTTTTGGAGCTTTAGCTTTCATCTATGATGAAAATGGACCGAATTTCCTTGGCTGAATCCAGGCTGTGCCGCCTTCAGCAGCTGAATCGGTCAGTGGAGACTTACAGCTCTGAATTCCGTTGGTGGGCAACCGATAACAAATGGAATGAGCCAGCTCTTAGAAGCCAATTTTGTCAGGGCCTTACAGAAAAGTTAAAACATGCTTTGGCAGTGTACAAAACCCTGGAGTCCTTGGAGGCTGCCATGCCATTGGCTATACGTGTTGATAGACGCCTGCGGCATAGGTGGGTAAGACCACCTTCTCCTGAGCCCTCTATTCGGGGCAATGCCCCTTTGCTGGGGGGGCGGTCTAGGGGTGAACCAGTACTTGTGGAGTCAGGGGAACCCATGCAGTTAGGGGATGCTTCTGTGACGCGCCCCCTGGGCCGTGGGGTACTCGGCAGCCGGGCCTATGGATGCCGGTATGGGGGATATCACGGTGGCTGGCCCTGTCCGTGACTCAGGGCAGTCAATGAAAAGGGGGATTATATATAGGGGATTTGGAAAGTTCGTGACGCCACCTGTGGATTGCGGCTAAAGGGTGCCACCGTTGCGGAGCAATCCTCTGGAGCTGGTGTTACGGCAGCAGGGATGGTGTGGCTCTCCACAGGTAGAGCTAGCTCCAGGGCAGTGTAGGTAGTGTAAGTTGCGCTGGGCGTTGTAGTGCCGGGAGGGAAAGATGGCGCAGATGAAAGGGGCGGAGGCAGTACGGTGCAGTCATCCGAGTCTTTTCTCACAGTTCTTATGGCAGTTCCACTGGTGCACTGTACAGGTGTCAGCCTCCCACGTCGTGCTGCGTTCACCAGGCAGGGGTTCAGCACTTCCTCAAGCAGATTAGGAGTACCTGACAGAACCCCACTTTCTTGTGTTCCTAGCTAGACCGTCTTCACGCTGGGTCTTTCTTCCTCCTGCCCTGCGCTGCCCACTCTCAATCCCGCTCGGGTGCTCTGAAGTCCCTCCTGCACGTTGGAGTTCCCGGACCTGCTTGACCTTCAAGGGGATTAGGATGCAGCTTCGGCAACTGACTATATAAGCCAGAAGTCTCCGGTTTTCCCAGCCGAGACGTAGAGTAACACGGCTGGACCAGGGGCCGGTCCCCTTCTTGCGGCCTATGATCCCTCCGTCTTCTGACAGATTCGGGGCATACAGGTGCCGTCCTGCACTCGCCGTACCCCTGGGATCCCTTCTTAGATCGGAGCCTACTCCTCTGCTCCCCTCTTGGGCCTCTAAGACTAGGCTCCAACTTGTTGAGCAGAGCTCCTAAAGAGACTCTGCTCCCTGACTATTCTCCACTGACTGACCTCGTCTCCTCTGCCACCCTAAGATGGCTTCCCTATTTATATCTCACTCTATAGTGCTCCCTTAAACTGCTTCCTCCACCCACACCCACTACTGGTTCCCCCTACCTCTGGGTTCCCCCCACTCCAGCCAGGGTCAGGGCTCAGCAGGAAACACATTGCATCTTGCCCTTCCAGCCGGCCTGGAGCAGTGTAGTGTTAAATGTGAGTGTTGGGGTTCCGGGCAGCACTCCCTCCTTACCTGAGAGAAGGGGATACCACACCTCTGGGTGAGGTGCAATACCTCTGTGGCGACTGAACCCTCAGGGGTGCCACATCTGCGTCATATGTTTCCACTGACATCCGCAAGAAAAAGGGCGTGTGTTTTTTTATAGGAAGAAGGGACATTTTATTGGGGCTTGTCCCTCGATTCCTAAGCAAAAAGAGACTTGATTAGTCCTTGGGAGTCTGGAGTTGCATGATCAAGGGGTATGTTTGTCTTCAACCTGCAGTTCCCGGTTTGTCCTGATGGCAGAAGTGGTGCTAGAGAGCAAGACTGAGAAAATTTCTGTGTTTGTAGACAGTGGAGCTGGAGTCAGCATGGTTGATGCTGAGTTTGCGAGAGAACTCATGGGCTTGCTTGTTGTGATTTAGCTAAGCCCATTCCTTTTTATGTCATCGACTCAGCACCACTTGCACAGAAAGGTTTGAATCAGATTGTACATAGTATAAGACTGAGGGCGGGGTCTTTTCATTATGAGGTAATTCCTTGTTATATTCTGGAGGGCCTTCCCACTCCATTTGTACTGGGTTTACCCTGGTTGGTGAAACATAATCCGATAGTGGATTGGCAATCCAGAGAGGTTGTTGAGTGGGGAGATTACTGGCATGAGAACTGCTTAAATATTTCCTTTTCTTCAGTCTCTACGGAGACCTTACCGGCATTTTTGCCTCTTTTAGATGACGTATTTTCTGAGAAGGGGTGTCAGGATTTGCCTCTTCATCGTGCATATGACTGTCCTATTAACCTGACCCCCGGAGCTAAACTACCAAAGTGGAGACTGTACAATCTTTGTGGCCCTTAGAGACAAGCCATTTTACAAGGATTTGATTGCTGAGAGTCTGGAAAAGGGACTTATCAGACCCTCATCTTTGCCCGTGGCGTCAGGGTTCTTCTTTGTGAAGGAAAAAGATGGTGGTCTCCGTCCTTGTTTAGATTTCCGGGAATTGAATCAAATTACCATCCGAGATCCATACCCTCTTCCTCTGATTCCAGATTTATTCAACCAGGTTGTGGGAGGTGTTCTCCAAGTTGGATTTAAGGGGGGCCTGCAACCTGGTTAGAATCAGAGAAGGGAATGAATGGAAAACAGTGCTCAATACCCTGAGGGACATTTTGAGAGTCTTGTTATGCCTTTCGGTCTGACCAATGCACCTGCAAGTATTCCAGCATTTCATTAATGATAAATTTCATAATTTGGTTGGCAGGTTTGTGGTGGTCTATCTGGATGATATTTTAGTTTACTCACCTGATTTTGAGACACATCGGGAGCATGTTAAACAGGTGCTTCAGATATTTCGCCGTCCAGGAGGTGCAGTTTTTGGGATACCTGTTGTCATCTTCGGGTTTTCCGATGGATCCCGAGAAGGTCTGTGCTGTACTTGGTTGGGATCGTTCCGAGAACCTGAAGGCATTACAGCGCTTTCTGGGCTTTACTAATTTTTACCGGAAATTAATTCAAAATTATTCAGTAATTGTGAAACCCCTTACTGACATGACAAGGAAGGGGTCTGATTTTTCGAAATGGTTGCATGCCGCCCAGCAGGCTTTTTCCTCCCTTAAGAGTTGTTTTGCCACAGCACCTATACTAAGTCAACCCAATGTTTCTCAATCTTTTAGAAGTTGATGCGTCGGAGGTGGGGGTTGGGGCTATGTTGTCTCAGGATCCGTCCCCTGGTAAATAGCGTCCAAGCTCATTCTGTTCCAAAAAATTATCTTCGGCTGAGAGAAATTATGACGTGGGTAATAGAGAGCTTTTGTGGATTAAATTGGCGTTCGAAGAATGGCGACATTGGTTGAAGGGGGCAGTCCATCCTATTACTGTTATCACAGACCATAAGAACCTGTCATATCTTCATTCTGCTAAACGTCTCAACCCTAGGCAAGATAGGTAATCCCTGTTTTTTACTAGGTTCCATTTTTTGTCACTTTCCGTCCAGGTGGTTAAAAACATCAAGGCTGATGCTTTGTCTCGGAGCTTCCCTGGTGGTGGTGACCATGAGAACCCTGCCCCTGTTTTGCAGAAGGGGGTAGTCATTTCGGCATTGTACCCTGACCTCCAGGTGAGGTGTTGGAGGCTCAGGGGAACGCCCCTGCCTCCAGCCCTTCAGGGAGGTTATTTGTACCAGGGGCGGACCTATCCCCGCTACAGCCGGTGCAAGGTGCAACTGGACCGGGGCCCAGCGGTGCAGGGGAGCCCTTGCCAGGCGGTTAGTATTGAGGGCAATATGGCCTGCTTCTCGGAGCCCAGACTCCGGGGGGCCCATGGCCAGATTGCCCTCATCATATGCGGCGGGCAGGGAGCGATCCCTCCAACTCCGCTGCTGACAGGAGGAAAATGGCAGCAGAGCTGGAGGGAACCATCCTCACCTCTGCTTCCTGCCCGGTGCTTCCTCCCGGACACAGGCCCGCGCTGCTTGATGATGTCATCATGCAGAGCACTCCTGGGTCAGAGTGAAAATTTCCGGCAATGATGGGGCTGGGGAGAGCAATGATGGGGCTGGGGAAAGCAATGATGGGGCTGAAGAGAGCAATGATGGGGCTGGGGAGAGCAATGATGGGGCTCGGGAGAGCAATGATGGGGCTGGAGAGAGCAATGATGGGTCTGGGGAGAGCAATGATGGGGCTGGGGAGAGCAATGATGGGGCTGGAGAGAGCAATGATGGGGCTGGAGAGAGCAATGATGGGGATGGAGAGAGCAATGATGGGGCTGGTGAGAGCAATGATGGGGCTGGTGAGAGCAATGATGGGGATGGGGAGAGCAATGATGGGGCTGGGGAGATCAATGATGGGAATGAGGAGAGCAATGATGGGGCTGGAGACAGCAATGATGGGGCTGGGGAGAGCAATGATGGGGCTGGGGAGAGCAATGATGGGGCTGGAGTGAGCAATGATGGGGATGGGGAGAAGAATGATGGGGATGGGGAGAGCAATGATGGGGGTGGAGAGAGCAATGATGGGGCTGGGGAGAGCAATGATGGGGATGGAGAGAGCAATGATGGGGCTGGGGAGAGCAATGATGTGGATAGGGAGAGCAATGATGAGGATGGTGGGGATGGGGAGAGCAATGATGGGGCTGGGGAGAGCAATGACGGTGGTTGCTGGGAGAGAGCAATGATGGGGGTGGTGTGAGGAGAGCAATGAAAGGGGTGGTGGGAGAACAATGATGGGGGTGGTGGGAGAGAGCAATGACAGGGGTTGCAGGGAGAGCAATGATGGGGTTCTGGGAGAGAGCAATGATGGGGATGGGGAGAGCAATGATGAGGATGGTGGGGATGAGGAAAGCTATGACGGGGGTTGCTGGGAGAGAGCAATGATGGGGGTGCTGGGAGAGAGCAATGATGGGGGTACTGGGAGAAAACAATGATGTGGGTTTCACTTTGCTTGTACTGTGAAGCCTTGTATGTTTTCCGTGTGCACATAGCCTTACAGTTAATTGGAGAGAGTCACAGAGACTGAATAATTTATATTATTGGCCGGTGGAGATTATAGTTAATGTGGGGCACAGTGCTGCTTATCACTTTTTTATTTTGATTACTAATGTGGCTAATAGTATTTTAATGGGGGGGTACATATCTGTATTCAGGGACGCAGTGCGGGGGAGACACATGTATGTATACAATATATGTGACCTTGTTATTTTCTAGGCTGGAGATCATCGTGACAAGACAAGTCGTGGCTTGAAGATGTCGACATGAAGTTCTGACCAGATGGAGAAGAAGCAGCAGAAACCGACTCTGATCAGATGAGACGTCAGCGGTAAGTTCCTGGATGTAAATATTATTCTGTATCTGCACTGTGTGACTTGGAGTGATAATGTTATTTGTAAAATCCCTTAGGCCACATTCTCACATTTCTGTGAAATGTCCGTGTGCTGCCAGATTTTTTCATGGGATGTTCCCAGACTTGTAGAGTTTTATAGATCCATTCACACATCCATGAAAATCACGGATCTGAGAATGAGATCTGTGAGGGTCAGAGAATGTCCTGTTCTGATCTGATTTTGAGGATCAGAATAGGACATGCTCAATGCATCTGTAAAAGCGGACAGCACACGGACACTGCACACAGATGCAGGAATGTAGCCTTATTATGTATAGCACAGTCCCTTAGTATATAGTGTACTCACTTATTATGTATAGCGCCATCCTTAGTTATATAGTTTAATCTTTTATTATGTATAACACCCTCTTTTATTACGTGGCATCCTCTCTAGTTATATATGGTGCCGTCTCTTATTATATAGCTTCCTCTTCTGTTATGTACAGTGCTGTCCCTTGCATAGCGTATTCTTGTCAGTCACAGCACAATCTTTTATTACATAGTCGTCTCTTGTTAGATATAAACATCTGTCGTTGTCTGATCCAAAGTGGACTTCATGGGAGACGACCAAGGAGAACACCATTGTTGAAAAAAAATCATAAAAAAGCCAGATTGGAATTTGCCAAACTACATGTTGACAAACCACAAAGTTTCTGGGAGAATGTCCTATGGACAGATGAGACAAAAATGGAAGTTTTTGGCAAGGCACATCAGCTCTATGTTCACAGACAGAAAGATGAAGCATATCAAGAAAAGAACACTGTCCCTACTGTGAAACATGGAGGAGGCTCTGTTATGTTCTGGGGCTGCTTTGCTGCATCTGGCACAGGGTGTCTTGAGTCTGTGCAGGGTACAATGAAATCTCAAGACTATCAAGGGATTCTAGAGAGAAATATGCTGCCCAGTGTCAGAAAACTTGGTCTCAGTCGCAGGTCATGGGTCTTGCAACAGGATAATGACCCAAAACACACAGCTAAAAACACCCAAGAATGGCTAAGAGGAAAACATTGGACTATTCTGAAGTGGCCTTCTATGAGCCCTGACCTAAATCCTATTGAGCATCTTTGGAAAGAGCTGAAACATGCCGTCTGGAAAAGGCAACCTTCAAACAAGAGACAACTGGAGCAGTTTGCTCACGAGGAGTGGGCCAAAATACCTGTCGAGAGGTTCAGAAGTCTCATTGACAGTTACAGGAATCGTTTGATTGCAGTGATTGCCTCAAAAGGTTGTTCAACAAAATATTAAGTTAAGAGTACCATCATTTCTGTCCAGGCCTATTTCATGAGTTTAATTTTTTTTTAAATTCTGTGGAAGCAGGGTTGAAAAGCAATGTTTGACTTTCATTTGTTCATTTTCAAAGATTTTTAATTTATTATTACTTTTGTCAGATTTAAGTTATTTCTGTGACCATTGTGGGTTTTCATTTCATTAAATGAGGGGTACCAACAATTTTGACCACGTGTGTATATCTAACAAGAGAGGACGCTATGTAATAAAGAACAGAACGCTATAAATAACCCAATATGTAAGGGACGGTGCTGTACATAACAAGAGAGGGCACTGTGTAATAAGGGACGGCAATATACATAATAAAGGAGGCTATGTAAGAGGTATATATATGTGTGTGTGGCTATATATACATCTGTAGCTTTGTCACCATAAATGGTGGGGGGCCCAGACACATTTCTTTCACAAGGGCCCCAAACAGTCAGTGTCCGCCCCTGATTTGTATCATCTAATTTTGTGCCATAAAGTAATTAGGGAACATCATAACTCGGTTCTAGCGGGTCATCCAGGTGGTAAGGCAACCGCAGATCTCCTTCCTTGTCGTTTTTAGTGGCCGTGGTTGCATCGGCATGTGGTTGAACAGGTGTCTGCTTGCAGTATTTGCACGCGTTCTAAAGTATCGCATACCCGTCCGTCTGATCCTCTTCTTCCACTGCCTATTCCTAGCAGGCTATGGTCACACTGGTCCATGGATTTTATTACTGACCTTCCGATATCTGCAGTCAAGACTGTGGTTCTGGTGGTAGTAGACAGGTTCAGTAAAATGGTTCATTTCATCGCACTACCGGCACTTCCGAATGCCAAGACTCTTGCTCAGGTTTTTATTAATGAGATTGTGAAGCTTCACAGGGTTCCCTCTAATGTGGTGTCAGATCGGGGGACCCAGTTTGTTTCTAAGTTCTGGAAAGCTTTCTATACTTGACTGAGGGTGCAGCTGTCCTTTTCCTCTGCCTTCCATCCTCAGTCGAATGAACAGACCAAGCGCATTAATTAGAATTTGGAGACTTACCTCAGGTGTTTTGTCTGCGAAAACCAGGAGGACTGGGCACCTTACTTACCGTTGGCCGAGTTTGCTATTAATAATCATCGCCAGGAATCTACTGGAAGGTCACCGTTCTTTGGTGCATACGGTTTCCATCCACAGTTTGGTACTTTTAGTGGGGGAGGGGAGTTACTGAGAAGGAACGTTTTGCTTCGTCACTCTCTTCTGTGTGGTGGGGGGTTCAGAGTAATTTGAAGATCATGGGAGACAGGTACAAACGTATGGCTGACAGGAAACGCTCGCCAGGTCCGGACCTAAGTGTGAATGACTTTGTGTGGTTGTCTACCAGGAATATCAAGTTGAAAATTCCTTCCTGTAAGCTGGGACCTAGGTTTATTGGCCCTTATAAAATAACTGCCGTCATTAACCCTGCAGCGTTTCGTTTTTAGTTACCTCAGGCTCTTAAAATCCACAATGTGTTCCACAGGTCTCTGCTCAAGAAATATGTAGAACCTCTTAACTCCTCTCCCCTGCCATTGCCCCAATCATGGCTGATGGTAATTTGGAATTCCAAATTTCGAGCATTGTTGATTCCCATCTCAAGCATAGTTCACTACAGTACTTGGTGCACTGGAAGGGTTATGGTCCAGAGGAAAGGATGTGGATTTCAGCATCGGAGGTAAATACCCCTAGGCTGGTTCATTCATTCCATGCCTCTCATCCTAAGAAACCTGGTCCTGAGTGTCCATAGGTCACTCGTAGAAGGAGGGGTACTGTCACGGGTGTGTCAGGTGTGACAGACAGTCGTCCTGGATCCAGCTGTAGAAGGTCATTGCGCTTGGCTCTGCAGGCACCTTCTTTATCTTCTCTTCTCTGTAGTGTAGTGTATCCTTATCTTGCAGGGGTCCAGCAGTGACCTCCACCTTCCGTTGCTAATTGACACACCCTTGCTGGATGTTTAAATACCTTCAGTCTCTCCAGAGAGTCGCCGGTGAGAGCTCTATTTTCCTCTGTCCAGGCTTGAAGTACTAGTTGTCGGCTAGTGTCTTCTTGGAGTTCCCTTGGAGGACAGTTGGCGTGAACTCTCTGGTGTTTTCTCAAGCTAAGTGTTTCCCTTGTCTGTTTATCTGTTTGTCTTTAGTTGCAGTGGGGGCTGACTAGTGCTCACCCTGTCCCCTCCCTACCAAGAGCCTATCGCTAGGGGCAGTCAGGGTTTAGGTTTCCTGCTCGGGGATAGGTGTAGAAGCTATTTAGGGACGTTAGGTGAGTCAGGGTGACTGTCAGATCTGCCTAGGAGTCTCCACTTCGCCTTCCCCTAGGGTTTGGGCTTCCTCCCCCTCTTCCCG
The DNA here is from genome assembly GCF_046119375.1 of Phyllobates terribilis. Taxonomy (NCBI): domain Eukaryota; kingdom Metazoa; phylum Chordata; class Amphibia; order Anura; family Dendrobatidae; genus Phyllobates; species Phyllobates terribilis. The sequence goes on from NW_027362763.1 coordinate 740,942,177, forward strand.
TTGTTGTGCACTTAGTGTCACGCAAGGTAAAGGAAAGACTAACATCCTTCATAATTCGAACCTCCCACCTCCGTCTCCAAGACTTTTCTCGTGCTGCACCATTTTTCTGTAATGCAGTACCCCAGACGATCAGACTAATATCTAGCCTCCACGTTTTTAAACATGCTTTAAAACTCATCTCTTTAGACATGCGTATCACCTCGGTTCACCAACTTAACTCTCACCTGTTCCCTCTTTCTAAATTTTGCTCAGAATCTGGTCCCTTCTATTCATCTGTCTCCACTTCCTCCTTGCACCCATAGGCGAATTATAATGAGGGCAATCTGGCCTACTGCCCGGGGCCCGAGACTCCGGGGGGGCACATGACCAGATTGCCCTAATTATAATGTGTGCAGCGCCAATACGGCACACATATCCCAGCAGGCCCGCTCCCCAAGCAGCTGTGCAGGGCCGCTGCTTCTTCTTCGGCCAGGCCAGCACTGTATCTGGCCCACCGCATCACAGCTAGGAGACACGGCCCTGTGTGCGGCCATGTCTGATAGCATGACATCAGGCAGTGCGCCCTGCACTGCTACTTACCACTGGAGAGGGACTGGACGTGTGTGTGTGTGTCACAGTGTGCAGATATCATTGTGTGATGTCTGGTTATATGTATTTTTGTGTTTCAAATGTGTTTATGCATGTATGTATATGTCCTTGTATATGTCTGTATATGTTTGTGTGTGTGTGTGACTGCGTGTGGCCTCCCGCTGTATCTGGGCGGCGCCGTGCGGCCTCCCGCTGTATCTGGGGGTCGCGGTGCGGCCTCCCGCCATATCTGGGGTGCGCTGTGCGGCCTCCTGCTGTATCTGGGGGAGCCGTGCTGCTTCCCGCTGTGTATGGGGGGCACCGTGCTGCTTCCCGCTGTGTATGGGGGGCACCGTGCGGCCTCCCACTGTGTATGGGGGGCACCGTGTAGCCTTGCGCTGTGTATGGGGGGCACCGTGTGGCCTTGCGTTGTGTAGGGGGGGCACCATGCGGCCTTTCGCTGTGTATAGGGGGCACCGTGCGGCCTCGCGCTGTGTATGGGTGATGCCGTGCGGCCTCGCACTGTGTATGGGATGCGCCGTGCTGCTTCGCGTTGTGCATGGGGGGTGCCGTTTGGCCTTGCGCTGTGTATGGGGGTCACCGTGCAGCCTCCCGCTGTATCTGAGGGGCGCGGTGCGGCCTCCCGCCATATCTGGGGGGCGCCGTGCTGCCTTCTGCTGTATCTGGGGGCGCCGTGCTGCCGCCCGCTGTGTATGGGGGGTGCCGTGCGGCCTCCCGCTGTGTATGGGGGGGGCCGTGCGGCCTCCCGCTGTATCTGGGGGTCGCGGTGCGGCCTCCCGCCATATCTGGGGGGCACCGTGCGGCCTCCTGCTGTATCTGGGGGGCGCCGTGCTGCCTCCCGCTGTGTATGGGGGGCACCGTGCGGCCTCCCGCTGTGTATGGGGGGCACCGTGCAGTCTCGCGCTGTGTATGGGGGACGCCGTGTGGCCTTGCGCTGTGTAGGGGGGGCACCGTGCGGCCTCTCGCTGTGTATAGGGGGCGCCGTGCGGCCTCGCGCTGTGTATGGGTGATGCCGTGCGGCCTCGCACTGTGTATGGGATGCGCCGTGCTGCTTCGCGTTGTGCATGGGGGGTGCCGTTTGGCCTCGCGCTGTGTATGGGGGTCGCCGTGCGGCCTCCCGCTGTATCTGAGGGGCGCCGTGCTGCCTCTCGCTGTGTATGGGGGGCGCCGTGCGGCCTCGCGCTGAGTATGGGGGGCACCATGCGGCATCGCGCTGTGTATGGGGGGCGCCGTGTGTCCTTGCGCTGTGTAGGGGGGGGCCGTGCGGCTTCGCGCTGTGTATGGGGGGCGCCGTTTGGCCTCACCCTGTGTATGGGGGGCACCGTGTGGCCTCCCGCTGTATCTGGGGGGCGCCGTGCTGCCTCTCACTGGGTATGGGGGGCGCCGTGCAGCCTCCCGCTGTGTATGGGGGGTGCCGTGTGGCCTCGCGCTGTGTATGGGGGGGCGCCGTGCGGCCTCGCGCTGTGTATGGGGGGCGCCGTGCGGCCTCGCGCTGAGTATGGGGGGCGCCGTGCGGCCTCCTGCTGTGTACAGATGGCTATGTACTGTATATAGGGGGATGTCAGCTCTCCCTGTTCTATAACATTGTGTCTGCAGATTGGACGGCATTTTCATGGTGACGGGTTCCCTTTAATGTCCAATGTGCTGTATGTCATATTTTATAGCTACTGACTATAAACAGTCAGGAATACGCATGGCTTATAATATATGGAGAATTATTACATAAAGGCAGAAAAAGAAACAGCTGGAGGTTTGTCAATCTTTTGGAAAAAAATCTTCTTATCCGTACTACAAATACCAAGCCCTAAATTGTCTTTTTTGCCACCCACCTCTAGAAATCTTTCTGGCTTGCAGTTATAAGTGTTAGGAATGTCTTGCTTCGTTCCATTTGTTCTTTGTTTCAGAAGCACAATAGAGCTTGTCTTAATGGTTCAAAAAACTAACTGTGAGAAACCGTGATGTGAGCCGCGCCATAAGACCATTCAAGGAATAAATGCTTTTAATTAATGGATTTTTTTCCGGAGTCTTCTCTTAAGGATAAAACCAAATATAACATTTACACAAAACCTCCAAGTGAAAGTGTTGGGTTGTCATTCCCTGAATGTAACATGCAAATTCAGACAAAAGGGTAGGCAGATAATTGGCCGTTCTAGGTTAATAAACATCAGCACTGGGAAGTTGTCAGGACTTTTACATTGTGAGGACAATGTCTCATTCATGACCATCCTGCCTCATATCCTTTCTCAGACCTTAGAAAGGAGCAGAGGTTTTGGTGGGTTCTTCTCCATTCCATCCTTTGTCATTTAATAACAGAGACAGCTAAACCGGCCAGATGAAGGAAGCCACATCCACTACCGGCCATTACAATGTAAAAGCTGTGACCACCGGGAGCATAGTCAATGCCCACCACTATTCAAAAGGACCCATCTTGGCTCAAAAGCCAGTTTGCATAATGCTGAATAACAGAAAATGAGAATATTGCACCTAACACGGTTTGCTGATGTGGCAGACAGATTTTCCCTAAAGGGCAATAAAAAAAATTCTAGCAATCATTGTGGATCCTAGCAGTCAGAACCCCGCCAATTTAACATCTATCCCTCTTCTACATAAATTTTTTTTACATTCTTCCCTTTCTGTCACACTGGTGACATCACTGACTTATATTATCCCTTTCCAGTGCATTTTCCCGGTACTGTGACTCACTTTATTCATGATTTCTATACATTATTGATAAGATGTTACACAGTTATGAAGGGCACCATTTCAATTCTTACTATAAGGTCTCAGGATTTCGTGACCTGCTACCCTTCATATATGTATAGAGCTAAATGGGAATTTGTCAGAAGGATTTCACACCACAAATTATTTATATGTGTATGTAGCTCTTTCATAGACAAGTCCAGCAATACCTTTACATGGCCAGTCCATTCTTTCGTTACTGAGAAATGAGCATTTGAATTAACATGCAAATGAGCTATATATCTGATGCCTTTGTCACTCCAGCTCTTTTCTCTGCCCAGGAGGAGGCAGCGCTAGGTATGGGAATAGAGCTGGAGTGACAGAGGCTTCAGATCTACCATATCCATTGGCATATCAATTCAAAAGCTGAATTTACAGGAAGCTGTGTGACTTCAGGAAAATATGCTGTCAGTCAAGCAGGAGGAGGCGGCGCTGCATGGGAAATAGAGCTGGAGTGACAAAGACTTCAGATCTACAATAGCCACATTTGCATTTCACTAACACCAATTTCTCAGTTATGGAGGAATGGACTGGCCATGTAAAGGTATGGTTGGACTTTTCGTTTAAAGAGCTACATGCACATATAAATAGTTTGGATGTAAAATCCTAATTCCCTATAATAAAAAAAATTGGCTACTTTCAGTCACCACTAGGGGAAGTTTACAGCATACACATAACTGTATGCTGTAAGCTCCCAAACCTTTCCTAATTGTGCAAAAGTAAGCTGAGAATTTGGGACAAATGCTAATGTTCCCTGGATGACAGAGTTATATATTTATTAGAGTCTGTATAACTGTATACTGAGAGAAACCAGAGATACCAAAGCTCCCTGCTAAGCTGTCATATGAAGTCATTCTGACAGCTCTGAGGATATCAGTCGTGAACAGCGGACATCGCATTTTCATCAGGTTTTAAGATGCAGTAGTCACTAAGTGCAGTCATATTTCACATGTCCGGAATGTTTTCTAGCATTGCGCAGGATGAGATTTATGTTGTGTTAGGATAATCTCTGACGCAGGCTGTCCGTGAAGAAAATTTAAGAAACTGTTTTTCAGCCGCTGAATGCTTTATATTTTAAAGCCTGCTTCTCCACATAATGATGTGAAAAGAGAAGAAAATAGCATGTGCTCAGATTAACAAATTAACTTTAAAATCGCAGATAATAGAGATAAGATACCATTTATTATACATGGGTATTTCAAAGAACAGAGAACAAAAATTAAGCGTTACAAGTAAATGAAATCAGTTGTTCCACAATTAGAACTTAATTGGATAGGTGAATTTGCTGATTGCTTTGGGCCCCACTGGTTGGATCTCCACCGATCGCGAGAACAGAGGTCCTGGAGTGGCATGAGTTGAGTTTGCGCTCTATCGCTCTATTCAAAGTCTATTAGACACACTGTAGCAAGCTATTTCAATCCCTATTTAAACAGGTGACACCTTATCTCTGTGAATGTGGGACAGCGCCTTTGATGATTATTCAGATGACACCTGTGATGCAGAATTCATAGAACTGAGGATGATAAGTTCCATCCGAAATTCCTTGCCTTAGGAATCTGCTCCAGAGATAAAGTCTACATAGCTCAGAAATAAGAAAAACTTTCAACTGCTGTACGAGTCGAAAATGAAATAATTGCACGGGTTATCTGGGACTTTTTTTTACAATGTGCCTAATAACTAATGTAGCGCCCTGAGGGTTCGGTTGCTACAGGGGTATTGCACCTCAACCAGAGGTGTGATATTCCACTCCCAGGTAAGGATGGAGTGTGGACCAGGGCTCAGTTAGCTGCATACACACACTCACCCCATTTCTGGGGGACAGCTCGACGGTGCTCCCATTTATGCAGGCACGACTGACTAGGCTCGACGGTGCTCCTATTTATGCAGGCAGAACTGACCATGTCCCTGGCTGGAGTGGGGAGGGGGGTGAGAACCCAGTGATGTAGGAGCAGAAGGGGACAGTTTCTGGAGCATAGGAAGGAGCTCATTGGGTGCAGGTCACCTGAGCTCAAACACAGAGAAGCAGATAAAAGTTGGGAGCCATCTTTAGTGAGAGTTCTGAGTTCTGAGAGAAGCAGAGTAGCAGCTCAGTCAGAGCTGACAGGGAGCTGTGGCTCAGCCTGAGCTCAGCTCCACGAGGCAGGCCTAGGGAGAAGGCCGGGGCCAGAGAGGAGAAGAGGAGGAGGAGAAGGAAGGAAAGAGGAGAGACAGAGGAGTAGAAAGGCTCCAGAAGCAAGACGGCAGAAGGGACCCTAAGAGAGCAGAACGGACAGCAACCGTTGCAAGCCCGCGTTATATCGGATGAAGGGTCAGGCCGCGGAAGGGTACCGGATTCCCAAGTTGGTGGAGTTAAATCATCCCTCAGCCAAGAACCGGAGGTCGTGATCATTTATTGCTGCGACGCCTTGCTGCACCCGCTAGGAAGGCACCACATAGGGTCAGGGAAACTGGCGCCGAGTTTTACCAGAGAAGGCCCGAGGCAGCCGGACAGAAGCGTGGTCACTGGTGGGGCACGAGAGGCCAGAGAAAGGATAGAAGGGGGTCCTGTGCCATACTCCTGAACTGCCTGGGGGTTGACCGAGCCCCTAACCTGGTGGACGCAGCACGGCTTGGGCAATCATTGCTGACAGAAGTGACTTGGATATCAACTGTGAGTAAAAGGCCTGAACTGCACCATTGGACTCTGTGTGATTTATGCTGCGCCTGCACCATCACCCCCAACATCCACCTACATTGCCCTGAGGCTACACTCTTCCCGTGGGGAGTTATCCTATCCCTTTGCTGCACACCAACACCATCCTCAGCGGTCTGCCTTGCAGCGGCGGTCATCCCTGACCGCAATCCACAGGTGGCGTAGTTGGACATTCAAAAACTGATAAATAGACTGCCACAATTTGGTCTGACCACCCTGAGCCACGGGATCGGGTTGCCACTACTACCCCCATCAGCACCGTACACCAGAAGGCCCGGTTCCGGGTACCCCACGCCCCAGGGGGCGAGTCACTAACAGGTAGTTAATTGCTTACTACTTGCATGTTGTGCCCGGCACCTATCTTTGCCAACAATCTTGCTGGCAATTCAGCGTCTTCCGCAGACGTCATGTCGACAGAACAGCTGTTGTGTCAAATTTTGCAACTTTTTAAAAAGTCACAATTGATGAATCAGGCTAAAACATCTGGGATTGCTAAACTCCGCCCACAAAGCGGAAAAAAACAGCACAATCGAGCACATATAAAATAGACTTGAAAAAAGGTGCAAATAGAATAATGAATAAAAAAGGCGAATAACACTGAAAATGAGACAAAAAACGGGTGCAAAAGGCAATGAACGTTGTGTACTACTTTAATAAATCTGATGAAAATAAGACCTGGGCTACACTGTGACTTTTTGGAGTGCTATTGATTTAGCTACAGTCCAAAGCAATATAGTGAGCTGTATGGACTGCAGCTGCCATTTAATAAATCAGTTGCATTCCAAAAAGTCGCAGTGTAGCCCAGTTCTAAAAGCAACACAGCCACAAACAAAACTTAAAAAATTCTTAATCAGAGGGGTCTAAATCAGCAACATGAACTGGAGCCTAACAAGGTCTGACCCTTACAAGGTGTAAAATATCTTTCATACATGTGTTAGAATGGCTCCATGTTCACACCAGTAGTGACATTCCCTGGACACCGGCATAGTAAAATAGAAGCATGTGATTTTCTGCATGATACACAAGCACGCCAATGTGCTCAGATATCCAGAATCTATCTAATTATAGCAGCAATATGCTGAAAAATAAAGGAGCCACTTATCTTTCTGATAAATGAGAAAATACACACTTAGAAACCTTTTAAGCAATGTAAAAAAAAAAGCATAACGTTGCCATCATTTTATACCCCAAATAGTCAATCTTTAAAGGGATATGTCTTTTCTGTTGCATGTATTTTTTATTTTATTTCTGGCAATGTTTTTTTTCTCCATTTAAAATAAGTTCTGGAGGCAGGCTCTCGGGAAGATCTATGGCCAGCCCATAGATCTTAACAGCTCATTTACATATTAAGAAAACTGTGGATTTCTCTGGAATAAGACATCGGATTGCAGATATCAAAGTATCATTTTATTCACCTTCCTATGAGCTGCATGCCCATTCAGACGGCTTAGGAGGGTTGCTCCTTCTCAGAAATTCTCTCTAACATCACTGATCTGCACTACAAATGTGACAATAGTATCTTTTATATGCCAGCGAACTACATTCTGTGTGATCTTAAAAGAGTTAATTACTGGGCTTTATATCTGAACATTCAATACCCCATGACAATACCCCTAGGGCAGTAGGGGGAGGGGGAAGGGCAGAGGGGGAGGTCGCCCCGGGCCCCACGCTCTGAGGGGGCCCACCTGGAGCTACGCTACAGTTACACTCCGGGCAGAGCAGGGAGACTCGATGTCCCTGCACTGCCCGGCAGCTGCTATGAAGCTCTTAAGCAGGAGGGGGGGCCCCAGGTGCCAGCATTGGGCCCCCCCCCACCCGTCACTGCAACTGCAAGCTCAGTGATGGGAGAGGGAGCGACGCTCCCTCTCCCATCTGTCCCCATAGCGTCCTCTGTGTCTGATGTCAATGACGTCATCACTTGGCGCCCGGTCCACTGTGCTGAAGATGTGTGCAGGCCGGGCGCTCGGAGCAGCGGGGAGCGAGGAGGAGAGAAAGGTGAGTATTGTGCTTATTTATTTTTATTTTTTATTATTGGGGGTTGGAGGATTATGCCACAGACTGCCTATGGGGGGTATTATGCTACAGACTGCCATAAGGGGTTTAGGGGATTATGCTTCAGAATGCCTATGGGGGGTGTGGGGATTATGCTACAGACTACCTATGGGGGTGAGGGGATTATGCTACAGACTGCCTATGGGGGGGTGAGGGGATTATGCTACAGACTGCCTATGGAAGGGGATTATGCTACAGACTGCCTATGGGGGGTGAGGGAATTATGCTACGGACTGCCTATGGGGGTGGGGTGATTATGCTACAGACTGCCTATGGGAGGGTGGGGGATTATGCTACAGACTGCCTATGGGGGGATTATGCTACAGACTGTCTATGGGGGGTGGGGGGATTATGCTACAGACTGCCTATGGGGGAATTATGCTACAAACTGCTTATGGGGGGGATTATGCTATAGACTGCCTATTGGGGGTGGGGGGGATTATGCTACAGACTGCCTATGGGGGGTGGGAGGATTTTGCTATAGACTGCCTATGGGGGGGGATTATGCTACAGACTGCTTATGATGGGGATTATGCTACAGACTGCCTATGGGGGGTGGGGGGATTATGCTACAGACTGCCTATGGGGGGTGCCAGGAATAATGCTGCATACTGCCTATGGGGGGTGGGGGGATTATGCTACAGACTGCCAATGGGGGTGGGGGGATTATGCTACAGACTGCCTATGGGGGGTGGGGGGATTATGCTACAAACTGCCTATGGGGGTGGGGGATTATACTACAGACTCTGTCTATGAAGAGTGCATTATACTATATTGAGGACTATCTGGTGCATTATACTATATGGAGGCTATTTATACAGTGTGGGGATTACAGTTAGGGTCATACAGTGTGGGAGATTATGTGGGGTCTTTGCACAGTGTGGGGGCCATCATACAGTGTGGGAGATCATTTGGGGTCTTTTCACAGTGTGGGGGCCATCATACAGTGTGGGAGATAATGTGGGGTCTTTTCACAGTGTGGGGGCCATCATACAGTGTGGGAGATAATGTAGGGTCTTTGTATAGTGTGGGGGCCATCATACAGTGTGGGAGATAATGTGGGGTCTTTGCACAGTGTGGGGGCCATCATACAGTGTGGGAGATCATGTGGGGTCTTTTCACAGTGTGGGGGCCATCATACAGTGTGGGAGATAATGTAGGGTCTTTGTATAGTGTGGGGGCCATCATACAGTGTGGGAGATAATGTGGGGTCTTTGCACAGTGTGGGGGCCATCATACAGTGTTGGAGCTATCAGTTTGGGTGGGGGCTACTAAGGGGTCAGTATACTGTGTGGGGGGTTCCATACAGTGAGGGGGCGTTATGTTATGCTCACGCCCGGACTGACTGGCGTGAGCGTGGTTAGTGGTCCCACTGGGCCACGAACCGAGGAGTGCCTGGAGGGGCGTGACTAGGGGCCTCGCCAGATCCGACCACGAACACACGGCGGCTTAATCGACTCCGTGGTCCGAGGAGGGACGTGGGAGGTGGCCCAGGTGCTACTCCAGGTCAGACCTCAGTCACAGCTGTTGACGCACATCGGGGAATGCAGGAACAGGCAAATTTGTCTGGTATGCAGACAGGTGGGTACTGGCAGGCACGGCAGGTATGCAGACAGTTGGGTACTGGCAGGCACGGCTGGTATGCAGACAGGCGGGTACAGGCAGGTACGGCAGGTATACAGACAGGCCGGTACTGGCAGGTAGGAAAACAGCCTGGATAGGGACCAGTATATACTGGGATACAGGAACAGAGCCGCAGGTGCGGAGGACAAGCGGAGCAGAGAAGAACCGCAGGTGCGAAGGACAAGCGGAGCAGAGCAAAACCGCAGGTGCAGAGGACAAGCGGAGCAGAGCAGAACCGCAGGTGCGGAGGAAAAGCAGAGCAGAGCAGAACCGCAGGTGCGGAGGACAAGCGGAGCAGAGCAGAACCGCAGGTGCGGAGGACAAGCAGAGCAGAGCAGAACCGCAGGTGCGGAGGACAAGCAGAGCAGAGCAGAACCGCAGGTGCGGAGAACAAGCGGAGCAGAGCAGAACCACAGGTGCGGAGGACAAGCGGAGCAGAGCAGAACCGCAGGTGCAGAGGACAAGCGGAGCAGAACCGCAAGTTCAGAGGACAAGCGGAGCAGAGCAAAACTGCAGGTGCGGAGGACAAGCGGAGCAGAGCAGAACCGCAGGTGCAGAGGACATGCGGAGCAGAACCGCAAGTTCAGAGGACAAGCGGAGCAGAGCAAAACTGCAGGTGCAGAGGACAAGCGGAGCAGAAAAGAACCGCAGGTGCGGAGGACAAGCGAAGCAGAGCAGAACTGCAGGTGCGGAGGACAAGCGAAGCAGAGCAGAACTGCAGGTACGGAGGACAAGCGGAGCAGAGCAGAACCGCAGGTGCGGAGAAGAGCAGATCAGAACCGCAGGTGCGGAGGACAAGCGGAGCAGAGCAGAACCGCAGGTGCGGAGGAAAAGCGGAGCAGAGCAGAACCGCAGGTGCGGAGGACAAGCAGAGCAGAGCAGAACCGCAGGTGCGGAGGACAAGCGCAGCAGAGCAGAACCGCAGGTGCGGAGAACAAGCGGAGCAGAGCAGAACCGCAGGTGCGGAGAACAAGCGGAGCAGAGCAGAACCACAGGTGCGGAGGACAAGCGGAGCAGAGCAGAACCGCAGGTGCAGAGGACAAGCGGAGCAGAACCGCAAGTTCAGAGGACAAGCGGAGCAGAGCAAAACTGCAGGTGCGGAGGACAAGCGGAGCAGAGAAGAACCGTAGGTGCGGAGGACAAGCGAAGCAGAGCAGAACCGCAGGTGCGGAGAACAAGCGGAGCAGAGCAGAACTGCAGGTGCGGAAGACAAGCGGAGCAGAGCAGAACCGCAGGTGCGGAGGACAAGTGGAGCAGAGCAGAACCGCAGGTGCGGAGAACAAGCGGAGCAGAGAAGAACCGCAGGTGCGGAGGACAAGCGAAGCAGAGCAGAACTGCAGGTGCGGTGGACAAGCGAAGCAGAGCAGAACTGCAGTTGCGGAGGACAAGCGGAGCAGAGCAGAACCGCAGGTGCGGAGAAGAGCAGAGCAGAACCGCAGATGCGGAGGACATGCGGAGCAGAGCAAAACCGCAGGTGCAGAGGACAAGCGGAGCAGAGCAGAACCGCAGGTGCAGAGGACAAGCGGAGCAGAGCAGAACCGCAGGTGCGGAAGACAAGCGGAGCAGAGCAGAACCGCAGGTGCGGAGGACAAGCGGAGCAGAGCAGAACCGCAGGTGCGGAGGACAAGCGGAGCAGAGCAGAACCGCAGGTGCGGAGGACAAGCGGAGCAGAGCAGAACCGCAGGTGCGGAGGACAAGCGGAGCAGAGCAGAACCGCAGGTGCGTAGGACAAGCGGAGCAGAGCAGAACCGCAGGTGCGGAGGACAAGCGGAGAAGAGCAGAGCAGAACCACAGCTGCGGAGAACAAGTGGAGCAGAGCAGAACCGCAGGTGTGGAGGACAAGCGGAGCAGAGCAGAACCGCAAGTGCGAAGGAAAAGCGGAGCAGAGCAGAACCGCAGGTGCGGAAGACAAGCGGAGCAGAGCAGAACCGCAGGTGTGGAAGACAAGCGGAGCAGAGCAGAACCGCAGGTGCGGAGGACAAGCGGAGCAGAGCAGAACCGCAGGTGCGGAGGACAAGCGGAGCTGAGCAGAACCGCAAGTGCGGAGGACAAGCGGAGCAGAGCAGAACCGCAGGTGCGGAGGACAAGCGGAGCAGAGCAGAACCGCAAGTGCAGAGGACAAGCAGAGCAGAGCAGAACTGCAGGTGTGGAGGACAAGCGGAGCAGAGCAGAACCGCAGGTGCGGAGGACAAGTGGAGCAGAGCAGAACCGCAGGTGCGGAGGACAAGCGGAGCAGAGCAGAACCGCAGGTGCGGAGGACAAGCGGAGAAGAGCAGAGCAGAACCGCATGTGCGGAGGACAAGCGGAGCAGAGCAGAACCGCAGGTGCAGAGGACAACCAGAGCAGAGCAGAACCACAGGTGCGGAGGACAAGCGGATCAGAGCAGAACCACAGGTGTGGAGGACAAGCGGAACAGAGCAGAACCACAGGTGTGGAGGACAAGCAGGGCAAAGCAGAGCCGCAGGTGCGGAGGACAAGCAGAGTAGGGCAGAGCAGAGCAAAGCTGCAGGTGCAGAGGGCAAGCGGAGCAGAGCAGAACCGCAGGTGCGGAGGACAAGCGGAGCAGAGCAGAACCGCAGGTGCGGAGGACAAGCGGAGCTGAGCAGAACTGCAAGTGCGGAGGACAAGCGGAGCAGAGCAGAACCGCAGGTGCGGAGGACAAGCGGAGCAGAGCAGAACCGCAAGTGCAGAGGACAAGCGGAGCAGAGCAGAACTGCAGGTGTGGAGGACAAGCGGAGCAGAGCAGAACCGCAGGTGTGGAGGACAAGTGGAGCAGAGCAGAACCGCAGGTGCGGAGGACAAGCGGAGCAGAGCAGAACCGCAGGTGCGGAGGACAAGCAGAGCAGAGCAGAACCGCAGGTGCGGAGGACAAGCAGATCAGAGCAGAACCACAGGTGTGGAGGACAAGCGGAGCAGAGCAGAACCACAGGTGCGGAGGACAAGCAGGGCAAAGCAGAGCCGCAGGTGCGGAGGACAAGCAGAGTAGGGCAGAGCAGAGCAAAGCTGCAGGTGGAGAGGGCAAGCGGAGCAGAGCCGCAGGTGCAGGCATTCAGAACAGGGCTCTGTTCACATGGAACAGACTGGGAAACACAGGAAGATAGATAGAACACAGGAGGTAGATACGGAGGCAGGGAAACGGGACAAGCAGAACCAGATACACACAAGGTACTTGCAATGAAGTAGCGAGTGGACACAAAACTCACAAACAAGTACAGAGACAACGAGTTGGAGTTAGGTACTGGTTCAGACACTGCAGGAAAAGGGAAGGATCGGGCATAGAGAAAAACAGGTAACGGGCTAGGACACAGTTCAGACAGGAACTGACACTGGAACAAGCCTGGGCATACAGCCCCCAGGGTGACGGAATAGACTAGAAGTCACAGATACAGGTAACGGGCCTGGGTACCCAGCCCCCAGGGTGGCGGAAACAGACAAGATACAGGACAGGACTTGGCAACTCAGTTGCACAGAACACACTGAAAGAAAGTGTTGCTCAGGCACCTCCCACTGGGTGGAGGAGGTTTATGTATCCAGTGACTCACAGCAATAGGCTGGGGACGCATTAGGACTATGCACGCTGTAACTTTAAGGATCAGGAAGTGCCAGCGCCGCCGCCCTAAGCCAGCAGACAAGAGACATGCACACAGCAAGTAAAGGAGTATAGTGCACAGCCTGGACTGATAGGTAAGTTGGCGGTCTTGCATGGTGGGAGATGGTAAGCCATGCCAGCACGCCGCCAGGGATGTTACACATTATACTGTGCATAGGAGAGCATCACACTCTGTAGAAGGGAGCTGTACATCAGGGGAGACTCAGGACATTATTAAATCTTAAGTGGGCACTTATCATTTTAGGGGAACGCAGGTTATTGTGACTGTCAAAGGGGCACACAGAGGGCACTATTACTTTCTAGGGGGCAAAATGTGGGTACTGTTTTCTAGAGCACTTGCACACGGCATTACTATATTCTAGAGAATTGTTTTACCATCTAGAGGTCACACAGCAGGTTCAGTAATAGGGACACATACGGCTGCAGAGGCTCAGTATTGGATTATCAGCAGGATGAGGAGTTTGTGTAGGTTGGGAATAGATAGGGACAGGGCCTGAAATGTAAGGAGTCAAATGTGTCTTTGTTGCGATCTCTGCAGACCTGAGACTCTGAGTCCTGGATGGAGACGTTGTTGTGACGGTCTGGGCCAGATGGAAAAGACGGGAAAAGTCAACAATTTAATCAGAAAGAACGTCAGCTGTAAGTTACTATATATAACTGTGCTGTGATCTCTTATATGTTCTGCAGGACTGGTGTCTATCAATATATGTCACCATATAGCAGTAATATCAGTGCTGGTCTTTGTATAGAGATTATTTTCAGTAACAGCACGGTCATCTGCTGAGGTTCTCCTACATCCACTATCTAGGTGCGCCACCATAACTGTAATCAGGGTTACCTGGTTAGGGGCCCACTCAGAAGTTTTGCCCCCCTTGAACCAAAACCCTACGCTACGACTCTGCCCTAGGGAAAAAATATTTCAGACAATCAGCTAATATGGAAGCGTCCTTTACATTTACATTTTATGGGTCGTTCCATGGCTTTTATGCACTCAATTAAAGTTAGAAAAGAATTGCACTTATTTAAATAAGTTATCCTGGCAGATGATATTGATAGTTAATCTTGCATATCCTACATAGTATTCCCCTTACCCCCTCTCCTTCTCTTCATTCAATGTCTAAGGCTGTGTGCCCACGTAGCATTTTTCAAGCGTATATGCTGCGGAATTTCCGCAGCGTAAACGCTTGAAAAACGCATGTATATCCGCACCCCATGGTCCCCAATGGGATTCCGCAAGTTCTATGCACATGCTGCGGATTTTTCCGCAGCGTTTATGCCGCGTTCAAAAATCCGCAGCATGTCATTTAATTTTGCGTTTCCGCAAGCGGAATTGCCTTTGTCCAATGCATAAAAAACGCAAGGCAATTCCGCATGTGGAAAACGCGTGATAAACGCGCGAAAAATGCGCGATAAACGCGTGCGGAATTCCGCATGCGTTTTTCCGGGAGAGAACTTGCATTTATGCAGCAGAAATTTTCTGCTTCATAAATGCAACGTGGGCACATAGCCTTAGAGCAATGTTTCCCAAATCCCATCCTCACGACCCCCAACAGCTCATGTTTTCAGGATTTCCTCAGAATTGCACAGGTGAGAGAATCTGTTGCAATTTCTGATGTCTTGATAATAGTTCCATCACCTGTGCAACACTAAGGAAATCCTGAAAACATGATCTGCTAGGAGTTGCGAGGACTAGAGTTTGGGAAACACCATCTTAGACGGGTGGTGGGCAAATGGCAAATTTGGAAGCTCTTTCTGGTTCCCATCTTACATCTGCTAACTGTACAGTGTACAGATCATGGCCACACATGCGTGCTCAGCTCCTGCTTTCTTGCTGCTTGTACTGCATAAATACACTGATCTGTGGCACAATATGCATATCATCGTCAAACCCAAGACGATAACATTTTAATGATTAAGCAATGTGCCTTAGGAAAATTCACATCATGATATTCTCTACTGGATTCTAGCTGTAAAGACTTATTGCAGCTCAAAAAAACAATCATGGTCTGTTATTAACTAGCAAAGTTCATTATCCTGTCTTCCACTGATCTATGAATAATAAAATTCTGTAAAAGATAAGTTATTATATCAGCTATTAAAATGAAATCTGATAAGATTTTGAGGTCTATATAGACGATGTGTCTTAGATACATGCAATGGATAAGTAAATCTTTTTCTCAAACTAAGTTGCTATACATCAGTGACTATACATATGTAATTTTGGTCACACACTAGCTATTTCTTGGGTGTAAGTGGTCTTGTTAGAGGTTTTTATCCACAACCACTAGTGCAGAGTCATATCTTGGGTTTTCTGCACATGGGGTAAAAATTCAGTTTGGCTCTCCCTCCTACACACAGCATAAGCTTTAAGTAGTCGTCAAGTGACTGCTCATATGTAATTTGCATACTTATAGTCACATGCAGAATAGCAGCTCTTCCTAATTCTCTCAATGTTCTGTGAAAAAACTAGAGCCCCTGCTTCACTGAAAGAAGTAGGAAGCATAGCTTGTTAGCACGTGACCGTAAGTATGAAAATCACATATGGAATTGGCAAACAGAATCATAACCTGACAGTGAGTATATTACACACTGTTAGGATTGGGCATATTACAGTGCTTAATTTTACAATATATGCTCCTAACATACAGTGGGGAAAAAAGTTTTTAGTCAGCCACCAATTGTGCAAGTTCTCCCACTTAAAAAGATGAGAGGCCTGTAATTGACATCATAGGTAGACCTCATCTATGAGAGACAAAATGAGAAAACAAATCCTGATTTGGAAATAAAATTTTTTCAAATTTTGGTGGAAAATAAGTATTTGGTCAATTACAAACCAGCAAGATTTCTGGCTCTCACAGACCTGTAACTTCTTCTTTAAGAGGCTCCTCTGTCCTCCACTCATTACCTGTAGCACTGACACCTGTTTGAACTTGTTATCAGTATAAAAGACACCTGTCCGCAACCTCAAAGAGTCACACTCCAAACTCCACTATGGTGAAGCCCAAAGAGCTGTCGAAGGACACCAGAAACAAAATTGTAGCCCTGCACCAGGCTGGGAAGACTGAATCTGCAATAGGCAAGCAGCTTGGTGTGAAGAAATCAACTGTGGGAGCAATAATTAGAAAATGGAAGACATACAAGATCACTGATAATCTCCCTCGATCTGGGGCTCCGCACAAGATCTCACCCCGTGGGGTCAAAATGATCTAAAAAACGGTGAGCAAAAATTCCAGAACCACACGGGGGGACCTAGTGAATGACCTGCAGAGAACTGCGACCAACGTTACACAGGCTACCATCAGTAACACACTACGCCGCCAGGGACTCAGATCCTGCAGTACCAGACGTGTCCCCCTGCTTAAGCTATTACATGTCCGGGCCTGTCTGAAGTTTGCTAGAGAGCATTTGGATGATCCAGAAGAGTATTGGGAGAATGTCATATGGTCAGATGAAACCAAAGTAGAACTGTTTGGTAGAAACACAACTCGTCATGTTTGGAGGAGAAAGAATTCTGAGTTGCATCCAAAGAACACCATACCTACTGTAAAGCATGGGGTGGCAACATCATGCATTCGAGCTGTTTCTCTGTCAAGGGACCAGGTTGACTGATCCGTGTACATGAAAGAATGAATGGGGCCATGTATCATGAGATTTTGAGTGCAAACCTCCTTCCATCAGCAAAGGCATTGAAGATGAAACGTGGCTGAGTCTTACAGCATGACAATGATCTCAAGCACACCACCAGGGCGACGAAGGAGTGGCTTCGTAAGAAGCATTTCAAGGTCCTGGAGTGGCCTAGCCAGTCTCCAGATCTAAGCCCTATAGAAAACCTTTGGAGGGAGTTGAAAGTCCGTGTTGCCCAGTGACAGCCCCAAAAAACATCACTGCTCTAGCGGAGATCTGCATGGAGGGAATGGGCAAACATACCAGCAACAGTGTGTGCCAACCTTGTGAAGACTTACAGAAAACGTTTGACCTCTCTCATTGCCAACAAAGGATATATAACAAAGTATTGCGATGAACTTTTGTAATTGACCAAATACTTATTTTCCACCAAAATTTGAAAAAAAATTCTTTCCAAATCAGACAATGTGTTTTTCAGGAATTGTTTTCTCATTTTGTCTCTCATAGTTGAGGTCTACCTATGATGCCAATTACAGGCCTCTCTCATCATTTTAAGTGGGAGAATTTGCACAATTGGTGGCTGACTAAATACTTTTTTTCCCCACTGTAAATACAGATGTAGTAATCCTTATTAAACTTTACTATCTGACAAGTTATGGATTTCTATATGAGTACAGGATCAGAACCAATAAAAGTACATCACCAGATCCACCAACAGTACAAAATTCCAGCACCAGAACCACCACCAGTACATAAATACATCACCAATCAACTAACTGTACAAAAATATGTTACCAGAACTGCCAATGTGGAGGTTTCACCAATTTAAGATACACCAGGTAACTGCTCTCCTCCAAATTAAAAATGTCCGAGTGCATGCAAAGAAGCTAATTAACCAAATTTGCTAATCTGGTTGAAAAACTTCAATCAGAGACTGAACCACGCAAAATGGCATACTTTATTACGTAGACATGGGGTTATATAGTATTCTACTTCTAGGTGGGATTAGAAAAATTCATTGCTCTTTCTGATAGCTTGGCACACTTCAATTTGCTCATCCATGTATCTCTTTGCCTCAGTAACGCCTTAGGAATTCTGATGGGAGGAGTGAAGTCGTCTCTCAGCGCCATCTTTGCCAACTCGACATGAATCAGCCATGCACATGCATACGTCATTCCCAGGAAATCATTTAGTTGTTCATGTCTACAATAAGAATAGAAACTGTTAGTTATATATTCATTAACTATTAACATAATCCATGTGCATACACACATTTGCATACATACATACATACACATAGATTATTCCATCATCTCTATATTAATTCACACTGATTAGGTAATCTATTAAAAGAAACCAATTGATTTTCTATAATATATATATTTTACCTTGACAGACCCCCTAAAATCAATTATTTGGTTTTAATATCCATATGCTAAAAATTAGAGGAGGAGAAGGAATTGAACCTATGTTAAGGCTATTCTGGAACCCTACGATGTGGCGGGCGCCCCGTCCCTTTTAGACGGACCCACCGACGTTTCCTAAATCTAACTCAAATGAAGACCTACAGGAAAGGGATGGAGACCCTAAAAGATCTAGTGACTGGGTAATCGAGGGCCACCCCTAACACAGAAATATGGATATTAACTTTACAAACTCATTTACTTCCGTTAATCTCTCTGGTACAACACCTTTGTTCTAAGGGGAACTGTTTGTTCATAGGCCTCTTCATTAGATTCTTCGGACAAGACGCTGATAGGTACTGGTGCATCTACTGTTTTGGCAATTAACCTCTTGACACAGGGAATCACACAGATCAGCAATACACTAATTAGAATTATCACACTTAGTAAAATAATTCCCCCTTGGATTAACCAACTCTTCCAATCTTTCATGCAAGAAAAATATTTATCCCAGGGATCAGTCACACCTGAATTCCTTTCCAGTTCTTCACTTAAATCTGTCAATTTTTTGAGAGCATTAGTAACTTTCCCTGTGAGGCCGGTATTGTCTGGGATATAAGTACAACAATGCTCACCTATCATTTTGCATACCCCTCCTTTTTCTGCAAGTAACATATCCAGAGCTATTCTGTTTTGGAAGGCCATGGTAGATGTAGGTGCTAGTTGGTCAGCTATCCCTTGTAAGGCATCTTTGGTATAATTGACAAATCTTTGTTGGTTATAATATATGTAATTTATCCAATCTACATTCTTGTTAACGGTTATTATGAGTATTATGGACTCAAATCTTCACTTGGTCTCGGGCCTTGAATTCGTCTGGCATCCCCCTAGGCACTCCGAGAACATCAATATATATATGTGGGTCAAAACTGCCTTTGGGGTTAACTTCTCTCTTGGCCCTGTATGTACCTGCAAACGCAGCCTTTATTTCCTCTTTGGATTCCTGGGACTCAGATATAAGGTAAACAGACATTATTGCTTTAGTTAAGGCACATTCCCCAGTCCATTTGCCCTCCAGTCTAGTCCTAATCTTCATGTCACCACAAATCCAGTACACGTCACTCAGAGATTGTTTCTGGTCCTGGGCCTCTGTACCCTATATAGTACTGTAATTCCCACAGTAGCTTTGTGTAAAATTCCCTAAGAAATTCCCACTTCGCCGGTAATTTTGGAAACAAGTGTAATTTCCTGGGTAGATGATTATTCCCTGTCCGAGGCTTGATATTCCGGCGGTAATGAAATATTTCGTTCTCCAGGGGATGCGGACACTGGAATTTGAAGTCCTGTTGGTATACATATCCAAGAGACACCTTTGCACCTCCTCTGGGAAAATTAGAGGGACTGTACCCAAATGTGGCCTGGCCTTTGAACATACATAACAATCACTAAAGTTATGTTGGGTTGCTGTATACTTCATCCATTCTAACCACCAGTTATGATCTGAAAATCCCGTTTCTTTTAGGGTATCCTCATAAGTGGGATTGGCTATGGCTACCATACCTTCCATCATGTGGTGTCGAGGGGCTAATGGGTTTATCTTCGGACCCACTTTATTAGAAATCCTGGCCAATTTGAACTTTCCCAGACCTCCCATCCTTCCTTCACTCCAGGATCCTAATATATATATATTTCTCCATCTTGCTCTGTAGGGTTCTCTATGGTGATAGTCAACCCATTACATGTACCTATAACCCTACACCCAGGTTTAAAAGCTCTTTTTAGTAGTTTGAAACGGTCAAGCAAAGATTTTGCGTTATTATGTTTTTTGTCCTTAGCAGATTGTGGGTTGTATCCGAAGTCGTGGTCACCTGTGTTCCACCCAACAGCACCCCAGTAATCACATTTTTGTCCCCAGTAATTGTCTGTGACACAAAGCTCTTAACCAGTCACTACTCAATCTCTCAAACCCCCTACAAGATACTATCCCACAGTAATCAAATTGGAAAGTCACCACATTCAAGAAAGTGTTGTATCAGAAAACTGGAATATCATTCTCTTTAGTAATAATTGCTTGGAATGCACGTGTTACTGTAACAAAGGCTTCCCCCATAGCTACCGTCATCAGAAAAAGGAACATCAGGGTTGTGAGCCTTCTTGCAATGGGATGCGTGGATCCATGATGTTAGGCCTTCGACCTTCACAGCCGTAGGTGATGTAAGCAACACTTGGTAGGGCCCTTCAAATCTGGCATCCAGTGTGCCTCACACGTGATTCTTTATCCAGACAAAATCTCCAGTATGGATGCTGTGAGTAACTGGTTCAAGATCTGAGTCTGGAATAGAAGAGCACACTGTAGCATATGTTAGTTTTAACTCTTTAGCAAGTCCGATAACAAAATTCACAAGCTTATCATTCCCTGAACTAAGCTGCTGTGGGTAATATCGACCCATTCTAGGTGGCCCCCCAAAACAAGATCTCATATGGTGTGAGTCCTGTGGGTTGTCTCAGGGTATTTCGGACTGAGTATAGGGCAATAGGCAGCACATCTAGCCATGGAAGTGACAATTCTTTACTGGCTTTAAGAATTTTGTTTTTCAAAGTGCCATTCATCCTTTCCACTTTGCCCCTACTTTGAGGATGATAAGGAGTATGCAGGCCCAAATCCGCCCCAATCATCTCCCAGATTGATTTGGTAACTTCTGCGATTAAGGCGGGTCCTTGATCACTTTCAATCACTTCTGGAATCCTGAATCTGCAGATAAGTTCTGCCAGAAGCCTTTTCACTGTAGCTCTAGCAGTCATGTTGGCCACTGGGTATGCTTCTGTCCAGCCGGAAAACATATCCATCACCACCAGAACATATTCATATCTTCCACTCTTGGGTAATTGCATATGATCAATTTGGATTCTCTGGAAAGGATACTGTGACTTTGCCAGTTTCTTCTTTGGCACATGTTCTGTTCTTCCGGGATTACAAGTGTTAGAAATCTCACAGCTCCTAGTATAGTTTGTAACAAGAACTGAAATCTTGGGTGCAATATAGAGTTTATTGATAGCTGAAATCATCTGATTCTTCCCTCTATGTATCTTTCCATGAGCCCACTGAACCACTGCAGGATACAGTGCTCTTGGCAGACATATTCTTCTTCCCACTCTCCAGATTCCGTCATTACAAAACATTCCTCCCTGTCCGATCCATCCTTGTTTTACTTCTTCTGTTACCGCATTCTGCCGGTCCACTAAAGTCCTGTGTGCCGGATTCTCTTCCAGTCTTAGCTCCTCTTCATCTTCCTCCTCTTTTCCTTCCAACCCCAAATTTCTCATTCTCATTTCTTCCTCATCCCCTCGTTGTCTCTGACTTCTGGTAAGCACGAACACCTCCGTACCCCCGACACCTCTGCTTCCTCTGGAAATATTGGTTCCATAGATGCTGCTTTTGCTGTAATGTCAGCCAGATGATTCCCCTTGGCTTCCTGGGAATTCAGTTTCCCATGAGCCTTAATTTTGATCACAGCCACTTGCCTAGGTAACTTCAGAGCTTCTAGCAGACTTCTCACTGCCGCTGCATTCCGGATTGGAGCTCCACTCGCTGTCTTGTAGCCCCTCAGGGCCCATATCAGGCTTAAGTCGTGCGCAATCCTGAATCCGTACCTCGAGTCCGTGTAGATATTGGTCACTCGACTCTCTGCGCACTTGCAGGCTTTGGTCAGAGCATACAGTTCGGCCTCTTGAGCTGACATATAAGATAGCAGTGGTCCAGCAGAAACAACCGTTGGTGGGGACACCACCGCTTATCCGGTATGGTAAGTTCCATATTCATCTGCGTATCTGGACCCGTCAGTATACAGTATCAGATCCGCTTCAGGCAGTGGCTGTTCAGAGACAGTAGGTAGGTGAGAGGTTTCTGCCTTCATGACCTCAAGGCAATCATGGTCACTCGAATCAGGGTATTCATGGTGTTCTGAGGTCCCCCCTAAGTCTTCAGAGCAATCCCCCCTTGACAGAGGAAGCAGAGTGGAGGGGTTCAAGACAGTACATTGCCGAAGAGCTATATTTTCTGGTAAAAGGAGCTCACATTGGATTCTGACACGACGTTGCATAGATAGATGGTTGTGCTGGGTTTGTGCAAGGATAGCTTTCAAATCATGAGGGGCCAGTATAGTTATAGGATGGCTAAGTACAACATCTGCTGTTCTGTGGAGGAGTTCTGTAGCTGCCAGCACTGCTTTGAGACATGTTGGAGCTGTTTGCGCCACTGGATCCAATTTACTGGAATAATATCCGATGGGTCTCATGTGGCCTCCATGTTTTTGTGCCAGAACTCCTGAGGCATGGCCACGCGCTTCAGAGACAAATAGAAAGAATGGAAATTCATAGTTGGGAATCCCCAGTGCAGGGGCTGAAATGATGACTTCTTTCAACTGGTCCATTGCATCCTCAGCTTCTTGGTCAAAATGCAGGTCAAGCTCAGAAGAGTGGACCCGATCATATAGAGGTTGCATGAGAACTGATGCGTTAGGGATCCACTGCCTGCAGTATGTGACCATTCCCAGGAAAGCTTGGAGTTGTTTGACAGTTCTCGGGTACGGGATGTCACGGATGGCAGCTTTCCGCTCTTCAGTGAGATGCTTGGTACCTTGGGATATGCAATGACCCAAAAACACAATTTTGGTACAACACCATTGTAGCTTTCGCAGAGTAACTTTGCATCCGATGGTGGCCAGAAATTGGAGCAAAGAACAGCTGAACCTGTGGCAAGTTTGGTCATCGGGACAACAGAGGAGTAGATCATCGACATATTGTATCAATGTGACTTCAGGGTTCTCACTCTTCCAGGGTTGGAGACAGGTAGTTAAGACCAGTGTGAAGTGATGAGGAGAGTTCTGAGCTCATTGAGGCATAATGGTCCAGGTGTACTGTACTGCTCTGTGAGTAAAAGCAAAAAGATACTGACAGTCAGGATGCAGAGGCACACTGAAGAAGACGTTTGCCAAGTCGATTACTGTAAAATGCATTGCATCAGGGGTAATTTCATTGAGTAATATATGTGGATTTGGCACCACTGGGGTCTCCAGGATTGTAACTGCATTCACAGCTCTCAGATCTTGCACCAACCTAAATTTATCCGGTTCTCCTCTTGCAGTTTTCTTTTTCACTGGAAACAATGGCGTATTAGCAGGAGAAACACAGGGAATTAATGCTCCTTTCTTGAGTAATTCTTGGATCTGGGCATCTAATGACGCTTCTTGGGCTGCTTTCAGTGGGTGCTGTGGGAGTCTGGGAATCCGTGCACCTTCTTTCAGGAAAACTTGGACTGACGGGACAGGCAGCTGGCCTATATCATCAGGACCTTGAGACCAGAGTTCAGGAAGGGTTGGAACTTTGGGCGGACATAGGTATAACGGATGAGGATGGGGCACTAGGAGTGGCTTGGGTAGTAGCGAGGGGTGGGCCTCCTTGACGGGGCACGTGACATGCAACACAATAATCTGTTGACAATGGATTCTGCTGGCCACAATTAGAACACACCCAACAATTCATTGCGCCGCCATTATAAGGCGGTGGTGGAGTCATCTCTCTAACATAGAAATAACCAGTTATGTTCCCTTTGTTATCCCTATCCTCAATTTCCACAAACCCTTCTTTCGATAAACTCAGCGCAACCTTTTTCCACATGTATGCACTTTGTTACAACCCATTATCTTCCAGTTTTCCCCTGTTCTCACAAATTGCTGCATTCAACATCTCGTACTTAGTGTTGAGCATTTCGATACTGAAATATCGGGTATCGGCCGATATTTGCGGTATCGGAATTCCGATACTTAATTCCGATACTTTTACAATATCGAATACCGGAATCGGAAGTTCCCATAATGCCTGCGCTCTGCAGTGTCTCTGAAGGATGACAAGTTGGATGGCAGCGCTCAGCTGTGATCCAGCCTGTCATCAGAATGCCATCCCAGCGTGGGAGAATTCTCCTGATTGTTTAAAAGCCGGCGGGCGGTAAAAAGCCGCCAGCTTTTAAACAATCACACAGCCCCATACTGCTTCCCCGCAGCCTCCCACCCCGATCCTCCGCTCCCCTCGCCACCTCCCATCCCGATCGTAAGTTAGGACCGGGCGGGGAGCGCAGCTCCAAGGAGCGGGGAGCGAAGGACCCGGGCGGGGAAGCCGGCAGTGAAAAGACTTCACCGCCGGCTTTCCCGTTCTGTGCTGCGCTTTCCCGCCGGTTATTTCAAATGAACAGCTGAGGTATCAGGTGATGCCGATCAGCTGTTCATTTGAAGTCGCCGCGGTGCCCTCAGAGGGTTCATGTGAGTTCATGCTTGACTGCATGAACTCACATGAACTTTCCCACGGCGGCACAGGTCAGCCTCACCTCCCAGACCATCAGACCGGTCATGATTAGTGTGTATGCGAGTGTATGCGGGGTGTGTGTGCGATGTCTGCGTGTGTGTGCGCGGTGTCTGTGCGATGTTTGTGGGTGTGTGCGGGTGTGCGCGGTGTCTGTGCGATGTTTGTGGGTGTGTGCGGGTGTGCGCGGTGTCTGTGCGATGTTTGTGGGTGTGTGCGGGTGTGCGCGGTGTCTGTGCGTGCAGGCAGACATAGGCCGATGTGACACTACTACTCCCATCGGCCTATGTCTGTCCCCCGTCCACTCGTGCCAGCAGGATCAGCTCGATGGGAGCAGTAGTTCCCATCAGCCTGATCCTATTTAAATTGCCCTACTGTGTCCCCAATAAATGTTAAATACATGTCATTGGTGGCTAGTGGTTACTACAATAAATTAGTTCATACATTACCTGTCCCCGCCGATCGCCACCTAAAATAAAGTAAAAAATAAAAAACTACACCTATACTCACCTAGACACCTAATTCCCCGAAGCCATCGATCTCCTGTAATAAAATATAAAATAATAAACCACAAACTTATCCTTACCCCTCCGTAGTAGTCCACGAGTGTCCCACGAAGATCTCCAGTTCAGAGCAGCCACATAGAATGTGACCGCCCTGAACCGCTGCCGCCGCTAGAATGACGGGGCCGTAAGGGTTCACCGGAGTTAAGGCAGCGCTGCTCCGGTTAGCTCCTTTACGGCCCTGCTGTATCGTGAGAAATTCCCACGGTACAGCAGTGCCGTAAAGGAGGTCCCCGGAGCTGCGCTGACTGAATGCACTCCGGTGACCTCAGTCAGTGGCTCCCGCTGCCGGGAGCGGACGTGTTCCCGGCAGCGTGAGCTTACAGCAGCAATGACAGCTGTCACCATCTCCAGATGTGACAGCTGTGCATGGGAGATCAGCGCAGGAACGAGGACAGGTAACTATTTTTTTTTTTTAGTAAACTAAGAATTAAATAAAATAGTGTGTTTTATTTCAAATAAATTATTTTTTTCTGGGTGTAGTGTGTTTTTTCTTTTTAACACTTTGTAGGTTAGTAATGGGGGTGTCTTATAGACGCCCATCATTACTAACCTGGGCTTCATGGCAGCTGGCGCTGACATGAACCCCACCACTATTACCCCCTGCCACCGCACCAGGGCAGCGTGGAAGAGCGAGGCGTGGAAGAGTGGATGACAGGCTGGATGGCAGCTTTCTGCTGCGGTCCAGCCTGTCATCTCGATGTAGCAGAGCTGAAGCTGTCGTGGGAACCATGGAAAGGTAAGGATGATGTTGCTTTATTATTTTTCTTTTATTGCAGGAGATCGTTGGCTTCAGCTGGAATGGGCGTGATGGTAAGTATGGTTTAATTTAGAACAATAAAGAATTGTGTGTTTATTTCAATTAAAGGACTTTTTTCTGGGTGTTTGTGTTTTTTTTAAATACTTTACTAGAAATTCATGGTGGTCATGTCTAATATTGGCGTGACCCCATGAATTTCGGGCTTAAGGCCAGCTGATAATGCCAAGCTGGCCTTAACCCCTTTATTACCCAGTGAGCCACCGCATCAGGGCCCTGGATGAGTTGGGTACAGCGCCAGAAGATGGCGCTTCTATGAACGCGCCATTTTCCGGGGCGGCTGCGGACTGCAATTTGCAGCGGGTGGGGCCCAGAAAGCTTGGGCCTCCCTGCGCTGCAGATTCCAGCCCCCAGCTGCCTAGTTGTACCTGGCTGGACACAAAAATAGGGCGAAGCCCCACGTATTTTTTTTTTTAATTATTTCATGAAATTCATGGAATAATTAAGAAAAAAAGGGCTTCCCTATATTGTTGTGTCCGGCTAGGTACAAATAGGCAGCTGGTGGTTGGGGGCAGCCCGTTCCTGCCTGCTGTACCTGACTGGACACAAATATAGGGCGAAGCCCCACATAAATTTTTTTCAATTATTTCATGAATTTCCTGAAATAATAAAAAAAAAATTAAAAGTCCTTTAATTGAAATAAACACACAATTCTTTATTGTTCTAAATTAAACCATACTTACCGTCACGCCCATTCCAGCTGAAGCCAACGATCTCCTGCAATAAAAGTAAAATAATAAAGCAACATCATCCTTACCTTTCCATGGTTCCCACGACAGCTTCAGCTCTGCTACATCGAGATGACAGGCTGGACCGCAGCAGAACGCTGCCATCCAGCCTGTCATCCCGCAGACACTGAGAAGCGCAGGCATGCTTGCACTCCTCAGTGCCTCGCTGTGACGGCATAAAGATGAGCCGAGGTCATGTCCAATGAACTCAGCTCACCTCATGCACGTCACTGACAGCGTGGGAAAATTCTCCTGCACTCAGCGCTTCAGCGTGAGAATTCTCCCACGCTGTCAGTGACGTGCATGAGGCGAGTTGAGTTCATTGGACATGACCTCACCTCATGTATGTCACTGACAGCGTGGGAGAATTCTCACGCTGAAGCGCTGAGTGCAGGAGAATTTTCCCACGCTGTCAGTGACGTGCATGAGGTGAGCTGACCTCGGCTCATCTGGATGCCGTCACAGCCAGACACTGAGGAGCGCAAGCAAGCCTACGCTTCTCAGTGTCCGCGGGATGACAGGCTGGATGGCAGCTTTCGGCTGCGGTCCAGCCTGTCATCTCGATGTAGCAGAGCTGGAGCCATCGTGGGAACCATGGAAAGGTAAGGATGATGTTGGTTTATTATTTTTCTTTTATTGCAGGAGATCGTTGGCTTCAGCTGGAATTGGCGTGGTTGTAAGTATGGTTTAATTTAGAACAATAAAGAATTGTGTGTTTATTTCAATTAAAGGACTTTATTCTGGGTGTTTGTGTTTTTTTTTTAACTTTGACTATGGGGTTAGTAATGGGGGCGTCTTATAGACGCCTCTCCATTACTAACCTGGGCTTGATGTCAGCTGGCATTATAAGCTGACATCAACCCCAACCCTATTACCCCACTGTCACCGCTACAGGGCAGTGGGAAGAGCGAGGCTAAGTGCCAGAATTGGCGCATCCTATGGATGCGCCATTTCTGGGGCGGCTGACGGCTGGTGTTTCTAGCCTGGGAGGGGGCCAATATTCATGGCACCCTTCCTGGGCTATTAAAATCAGCCCCCAGCTGTCTGCCTAGCCTTTGCTAGCTATTAAATTAGGGGGGTTCCCCCATTTTAATAGCTAGTAAAGGCTAGGTATTCAGCTGGGGGCTGATATTAGTAGCCTGGGAAGCTCCATGGGTATTACCCCCTTCCCAGGCTTCAAACATCTGCCCCAGCTGTCTGCTTAACCTCCGCTAGAGCCTAAAATTAAGGGGAACCCCACGTCAATTTTTTTTAAAATAAATCCTTTATTTTAACACTAAATGACAAGTACAGTAATCAACACTGTCACTGTACTTCATATATATGTGACTGACATGTTTCTATCTATCTAATCTATGTGTGATTTTCTATTCTGTCTGTTATAAATTGTCGGGTACAGATGCTGAATTGCCGGCCAGCTTTTTTAAAGAGACGGTGCATGAAAACACTATTATTTTTTTTAAATAAATCATTTACACTAAATGACAAGTTCTGTAAGCAACACTGTCACTGTACTTCTTATATATGTGACTGACATGTTTCTATCTATCTAATCTATGTGTGATGCTCTATTCTGTCTGTTATAAATTGTCGGGTACCGCTGCTGAATTGCCGGCCGGCTTTTTTAAAGAGACGGTGCACGAAAACACTATTATTTTTTTAAATAAATCCTTTACACTAAATGACAAGTACAGTAACCAACACTGTCACTGTGCTTCTTATATATGTGACTGACATGTTTCTATCTATCTAATCTATGTGTGAAGCTCTGTTCTGTCTGTTATAAATTGTCGGGTACAGATGCTGAATTGCCGGCCGGCTTTTTTAAAGAGACGGTGCACGAAAACACTATTATTTTTTTAAATAAATCCTTTACACTAAATGACAAGTACAGTAACCAACACTGTCACTGTGCTTCTTATATATGTGACTGACATGTTTCTATCTATCTAATCTATGTGTGATTTTCTATTCTGTCTGTTATAAATTGTCGGGTACAGATGCTGAATTGCCGGCCGGCTTTTTTAAAGAGATAGTGCATGAAAACACTAATATTTTTTTTAAATAAATCATTTACACTAAATGACAAGTTCTGTAAGCAACACTGTCACTGTACTTCTTATATATGTGACTGACATGTTTCTATCTATCTAATCTATGTGTGAAGCTCTATTCTTTCTGTTATAAATTGTCGGGTACAGATGCTGAATTGCCGGCCGGCTTTTTTAAAGAGACGGTGCACGAAAACACTATTATTTTTTTAAATAAATCCTTTACACTAAATGACAAGTACAGTAACCAACACTGTCACTGTACTTCTTATACATGTGACTGACATGTTTCTATCTATCTAATCTATGTGTGAAGCTCTATTCTTTCTGTTGTAAATTGTCGGGTACCGGTGTATGCGCTGATGAATTGCCGGCTTTTCATGTCATTTTACATTATTCTTAGTTGTTTTACTTCATGTAGAATTAACCTACAAGGAAAGAAAGGGTTTATTTTCATTCCGATATTTGTGTCCCATTGACTTGCATTGGTTTCCGGTATCGGAATCGGCGATATCCGATACTTTTTGGGTATCGGCCCGATCCAATCCGATACGATATTTCCTGATATCGGAAGGTATCGCTCAACACTACTCGTACTGTAACCTACCCCCCGGGTACAACCCACACAATGACATTACTTTTTTGGTTTTCTCTACATATTTCTTTCCTTCTCTTCTAGCAACTATATCTTTGGGGTCCAGTCGCTCCTGATCTAGCGACCCCTGCGACACAAACAATGTCTTTAGTTTTTCCATGATTTTGGCTCCAGGCGTCCCGTGTCCTTAGACTTATGATCAGACTAGGCAGCTGATACACAAGTAGAATTGTAACAGGTCCCTACACTCCCTACCAAGCACTGAATTGATTCTTTTACGACTTAATGAAGCACTGAACACCCCGCGCACCCGCGTCCTGGTGACGTCTTAATATACGGCTTAACATTGCAGTTGGCCCTCCGCGTATTCCACGTCTTAATAGAGGATTAGTTGACCCTGCGTACCCGCACCCTAATGGTGTCTTAATACACGACTTATCAGCAACTTCACTCCCCGTGTGTCCCACGACTTAATACACGACTTAATAGAGGGCCCCGCGTGCCCACGCCCTAATGGCGTCTTAATACTCGGCTTATCAGCAACGTCACTCTCCGCATGCCCGCGTTATAAACAAAGAAATTTTCCTAAATTCTCAAGTGTATACTTGTACGCCCCTGCGTACAAAGATCATTCTAATGGGACAGAACACCTCAGAAACCAGAGAGCAGCAGTTAGCCAGGAGCGACTACACACCAGAGTTCTTGGAATCACACAGCGGGGACCCGCCCAGTCGCACGGGGCTGTCCCTAAGGGCCAATCTAGACACCACAAACTCACCAGAGACCGCTCAAAATACGAATAAGCACTACAGATTCATTAAATCTGCAGACTTACCGTATTCAATGATGAGAGTTGATCAGACTCTCGCTTTGAGCAGTCCCGGTTCGTCCGTAGGTGGTCCGGTGATGGGCACCCCAAGACCTAGTGTCCCCTCGAGTGTGATCTGAGTCACGGCACCATTTGAGGAGGTTTCACCAATTTAAGATACACCAGGTAACTGCTCTCCTCCAAATTAAAAATGTCCCAGTGCATGCAAAGAAGCTAATTAACCAAATTTGCTAATCTGGTTGAAAAACTTCACTCAGAGACTGAACCACGCAAAATTGCATACTTTATTACATTTACATGGGGTTATATAGTATTCTACTTCTAGGTGGGATTAGTAAAATTCATTGCTCTTTCTGATAGCTTGGCACACTGCAATTTGCTCATCTATGTATTTCTTGGCCTCAGTAATGCCTTAGGAATTCTGATGGGAGGGGTGAAGTTGTCTCTCAGCGCCATCTTTGCCAACTCGACATGAATCTCTCTGTTATCAGCCATGCACATGCATACGTCATTCCCAGGAAATCATTTAGTTGTTCATGTCTACAATAAGAATAGAAACTGTTAGTTATATATTCATTAACTATTAACATAATCCATGTGCATATACACATTTGCATACATACATACACATAGATTATTCCATCATCTCTATATTAATTCACACTGATTAGGTAATCTATTAAAAGAAACTAATTGATTTTCTAGAATATATATATTTTACCTTGACACCAACAGTATAGAAATACATCACCAGAACCATCGACAATACTTGACTACATCACCAGAACCCCCAACAGTACAGAAATACATCACAAAACCACATTCAGTACATGAAATACATCACAAGAACCATCATCAGTACATAAATACCTCACCAGAACCATCATTAGTACATGAATATATCATCAAGCTTAGTACAGTGATCAATAGCAAAATCAGGTCAGCCCCATATATAATTATATTGCATGAACCTACATTTCCCTGTATGTCATTAACAATAGTAAGGAGATACTGGAAAATGATGTTAACAGCCATCATTAAATTGAAGAGCATACAGGAACCACAGTAATGATAAGACAAAGTCAGTATCACAAGTAAACATTTACATCCATGTACCTTATATGTGACATCTTCTCTGATTTTAGTTTTCTCTTCCCTTTTGTCTCCATATAGTACAGATGCCTTGATGAGATTTCACATCCACATCTCATCTCTGCAGACTTCCATCTTCTCCGCCCTTCTGCACCCCATCCCAACTCAGTGTCCTTAAAAATAGCAGTGTCCTTATATTGCTCCCGAATAAATATATGTGCCCTATGCTGTGCCCCTACATAAATGATTGCCCCTCACTGTGCTCCATGCACAAAATATGACCCTCTCACTGTCCATTTATGGTACATGCTCTGCACACTGTCCTCTTCTATAAAATATTGCCTCCACACTGTTCACCCTTATGAATTATAACCACCCCACTGTCCCTATCTTAACGCCCTCTTTTATTTAAAATAAGCTCTTCAGGCAGATTCTCATACAGATAAATGTCCAGTCCATTGCCCTTCCTATGACCTGCATGCCCATATAGACTTCTTAGAAGGATTGATCCTACTGACAGGTTCCCTTTAAAGGAAAGTGGAGGTCCTGGCTTGGTGTGGGGACTTGTGCTGTGAAGGCCTTACGCCCCTGCAGGCCGCATTTAACTGTTGTTATGGGTTTGCCAGGATCAGATATTTCACAGTTCAATTAGGGAGACCACCGTTCAAAAATAAATTCTTTACTGAACGATAACTTGGTAACGGTTATATACAAGGGAGAGCAGGTACAAAGTCTTCCTTTACAAATTGAAACATTTTCCACACAGTTTTCTTCCTTAGTTGTATACTCTAGGGATCTCTATATCCGCTGTTTCTTCCTACTTCACCAGAACCCAGCTTCAACACTACAGTCCTGATCAACAAGTGTCATCTACTTGTTCTGCGGTTCTGCGTCATCTTTCCTCTACTGGCACCCTGGAACTCGGGACCCTTCACTAGTCCCAGATACTAAGTCCTGTTTAGGCCCATTTCCTTCCAGCACTACAAGCTCGGGGTCGCATGGCTGGGCGTTCTCTCCTAGGATCCATCTCTGGAAGGCCACTCTGTCTCTCTGTCACTTATGCTCAGGTTCTCGCTATCCCTTTTCTTCGGTATCCTCTCATTTAGGGGTGCCTTTGAATGCGGCACTGTCCACCTTGGACCTTGTAGTCTATTCACTACGCACTCCAAACCCTATCTGTCTTCCTACCAGGAAACAGTCACTTTCCCTTACACAACCCCCTTCCACTGTGGGGTAGTCCCAAACATCAACTTTTTTTTTTTCGTAGTCAAAACTACACATATCTAACGCACAGCACAATTCACTTTACACCCCACAGTTCACATAACATATCATAATACAGTACATCACACAACAATGAAACTTGTCTTTTCAAGCGGTAAACATGGGCAGCATGTCCATATCCTTACACGATCACAATTGCTGCACCCAGTAAACTAAATGATAAATTGCTGGAATTAGGGTCTCTGACTGTCCCTACCTCTTGATGCTGTCAAATTGCATAGCAAAAACCTGCTGACAGATTCCTTATAAGACAAGCATACATGTAACGAGAATAATGGTGGAACCACTGTGCCATGGACCGAGGAGAGTCTGGAGGGGCGTGACTAGGAGAACACCTGACTCTTCGCTAGAGGCCCTGATGGTAGGGTTAGACTTGGCTCCGGATGGACACCAGGTGCTACTCCAGGACAGATCTCAGAAGCATGGCAGCTGACTCGCAAAGGAGCAAGTAGTTGGAACAGCCAGGAACGGGTAGACTTGACTGATACAGGCAGGCACGGCAGGAATACTGGAAGACAAGGCAGGTGTAGACAGGTACGGCCAGTATACAGACAGGCACAGCAGGTACGGCTGGTATACAGACTGGCACAGCAGGTGCAGGCAGGAATGGCTGGTATATAGGCAGGCACAGCAGATGCAGGCAGGTACGGCTGGTGTACAGAAAAGCACAGCAGATGCAGGCAGGTACAGCTGGCATACAGACAGGCACGGCAGACAAAGGTAGGTATGACTACCTCTTGAAGCTCATCAAGAGAATGCCAAGAGTGTGCAAAGCAGTCATCAAAGCAAAAGGTGGCTACTTTGAAGAACCTAGAATATAAGACCTATTTTCAGTTGTTTCACACTTTTTTGTTAAGTATATAATTCCACATGTGTTAATTCATAGTTTTGATGCCTTCAATGTGAATGTACAATTTTCATAGTGTAGTGCCGGCGTCCCTGCCCTCTGCTAGGCAGGGACGCTGTTCCCCTCACCGCTCTGCTCCGTGCCCGGCGTCCCTCTCCCGCTCTGCTGGCAGCGCGCGCTCCTTCCCGGCCACGGTGCTTAGGGCGCGCGCGCGCGCCCTCCCTCCCTCTTAAAGGGGCCGCGCGCGCCGTCCTAAGGAGTCCTCGGCCAATGGCCGGAGGACTTTACCATATATAAGGCACCTCCTCCAAAATGGAGGTGCCCGAGCAATGTTGTTTGCACCTGTGTCTCACCTGTGCTTCAGCCCTCAGGTCCCGTTGCCAGTTACCTGCCAGTTACCTGCCAGATTCCTGCCTGATTACTTGCTACCTGCCTGCTAGTCTGAGGTCCGACGGTCTGCCTTACTAATCCTGTCAGTCTGTCTAAGGACCAGCCTGCCCGCTCACCTGGGAGCGCACATCAGCTACCTGCCTGCTTGCCTGAGGTCCGACGGTCTGCCTTCCAACTCCTGTCAGTCTGTCTATGGACCAGCTTGCCCGCTCACCTGGGAGCGCACATCTGCTACCTGCCTGCTAGCCTACCTGGAGGCTCCGCCGTCACGTGCTGTGACCACCCGCCTGTCCAGAGACTTCTGCCCGCTCACCTGGGAGCGCTCATCTGCTACCTGTCTGCTTGCCTACCCGGAGGCTCTGCCGTCACGTGCTGTGACCACCCGCCTGTCCAGAGACTTCTGCCCGCTCACATGGGAGCGCTCATCTGTCGCCTGTCCGCTGGTCTTCCTGGAGGCTCCGCCGTCACATGCTGTGACCACCCGTTCATCCAGAGACTCTCGCCTGCTCACCTGGGAGCTCACGTCTATCTTCAGCCGCCACAGGTCGTACCAACCCTATACCTAGAGACTGCCCCGGTCACTTGCCGTGACCTCCAGCCCGTTCACTCAGAGACTGTCCCGTTCACTCAGAGACTGTCCCGTTCACCTGCTGAGACTTCCAGCCCGTCTTCCCTGGTCGCCACCCGCTCCCTTACAAGGACCGCCCCCTTGTATAGTAGCTCAGAGGTTCCGCCTCCCAGACCCGTTACACATAGTCATGAAAATACAGAAAAATCTATAAATGAGGTGTGTCCAAACTTTTGGTCTGTACTGTAGATGTCATGGTTGGAGAAGTGTAACTTTTTTTTTATCTCTTCCCCAACCAGAGTGGGTATCTGATAGCAGTAATACCACCTCCCATGTTTGACTCATAGAGTCTGAGATAGAAGAGAAGCTTTACCATGTCTGGCTTAGTACTTGCTATCTACCCTGCATTAAGGAACCTCACACTGGTGACAAAGTTGCCTGATTCACATGGAGAACCCCGAGAGACTCTTATGCCTTCTGAGACATGTCACCACCAAGGCATGAGCAAAAAGTTGAGAAGGACTCTGTGCCTTTAATAACTGTGTTTCTGCTCCTTGAAGTAGGGAAGATGCCTTCATGGTGGAAAGAATATACTGGCAGCTCTGCTTTGAGATTTCCACCCAAACATGGAGGAATGCACAGACGTGAAGTATCTGTTGCCACAGTGGAGAATAGGAACCATGTGAGTGCTAGTGATGGGCTGAATGGGTGACTGGTTGGGAAGCAGTATACCATAGCAGGTCCTGGTTGTGAGAAAGGCTTTGCTGAGACTCCAGGATGTGAGGTAGACTTTGAGCTGTAAAGCAAGTCTTAAGGAGGATATGCAAGGAAACCATCATCCACAGATACTGAATCCACACACAGGATATAAATATGTGGATTTTCCATGTAAGGGAAAATATAACCTATTGAATATTCTTACTGAAAATGTGGAGTCACCATGGCCAAATTCTTACCACCGTATATTGTTGCATCATTACAGCTTCTTGTTCTTGTGGACCTGGCTAAGTGCTAAACTTCTCAGTATAGCCAGTAATGGTCGAGAATTATTCCTGAGCTTCTCACGCCAATTTTACAACTAGAGTTCAATGGCCTCCTTATATTGTGCTACTAATGCTGAGCTGTTTTTTCCTATTACAATGCAGAGCATTACAATTCTTGGTGAGTTACCGGTAATCTCTATGGAGTAGAGAATGTAGAACTGCATTAAAAAAATGTAGATGTCACCATACAGACAAGGAATAAAACTAACAAGGTAACAGGGGAATTATAAAGTGTTGCTTTTCTAGCTCTGCTATCAGTAAAGACTGGACTACCGTGCCCCATTATGCTGCCTGCTCTGGTGAGGGGCTTATTCTAACAGAAGCCAAGGACCTAGAAATGTAAAACTTGAACTTGCCCCTGGAATTTGTAACAAGGTTAACAAATCTAATGCAGACCTTCATAGGTATACACAAATTGGTTCATATTTTACAGGACGAAGCGACATTGCTGTAACACCCTACCTCACACTTTAGACCCTCTTTCTGTGTCCTTACTTTTTCCTTTCTTCTCCAATTTTTATTCTTCATATTGTGTTGGGGTTATGTTTACCTTGAATACTGTATAACATGCAAGCAACACAATTCACAATTCAATCAGTAGGCACAGTTGATGGACAAGTCACGGTGGCTCAGTGGTTAGCACTGCAGCCTTGCAGCACTGGGGTACTGGGTTCAAATCCTACCAAGGACAACATCTGCCTGGCGTTTGTATGTTTGCGTGGGTTTCCTCCAGGTTCTCCGGTTTCCTCCCACACTCCAAAGACATACTGATAGGGAATTTAGATTGTGAGCCCCAATGGGGACAGCGATGATAATGTCTGTAAAGCGTTGTGGAATATGTTGGCGCTATATAAAAATAAATATTATTATTATTATTAGAGGGTAACCATACTTTTAAGTAACTTTTCAGAATAAACTGAAAATGAGTGAAAATGAGGAATAACACTATATCTGGCCATTATATGACTTGTATTCTGCATTTTCACCAATTATCCCCTCTTCAGGCTCTCTTAATTTGCAATCAACTCTGAGCTGATGGGAGGAGACTAGCTGCTGCAATCTCTCACATACACAGCTCAGCACGCAGAAATGGATTTCTGTTCTTCATTTTTTAGTTATCACACAGAGAGAAGCAATAGCAGAATGGAGGAAATCATATATCCGTACTCAACAGTGCAGATGGGAATCCAACTCTGAGATGAGGTAAGCGATGTGTTAGAAAGCTCAGCACAATCTTTCTGTGTCTACCTCTGCTTGTTTTCTCACTCTGCTCCTTCCCACTCTCTCCAGAGAGTTTTATAGAATTTGTTGCCTAACACCTCCCTGTGCTAGAAGCCCATCCTGTCAAATAAAGACAGAGTGGATCTTTTTTTCAATGACAATGAGGAGTTCAGAAGGAGAGGGTGGTTTGGGTGGGTCGGAGAAAGGGCTCATAAGTGGAGCGAGTGCCGACACCAAAGGTATAAGTGTTTTATTTTAACGGGGCCAAACATGTGGAATAGGAAAGGGTTGTCCAAGTAGTGGACAGCCCTTTAACACTAAAGCAAAAACTTAAAAATGATGTGAAAAAGGCGGAGTGATTAACCTTTTTGCATGAAGTATGACATATTTCTAAACGCATTTTTCAATAAGTCACAAAAAAGACATACTATAGATAGGGCATATCGGTCTTAAAAAAGGCAGTAGAACAAATAGATTTATTTTGCTAACTTAATTTTTAAGAAACATGAACATTCGCAATTTGCACAAAGTTAAACATTAACGGCAGACATTTGACACATTGATCTCCCATTCTTTTCTAATTTAGGGAACTTAGTAAACATGCTTACAAAGTTACGCTGGCATAATTTGCGCCAACTTTCTCACTAATGTAAATTTGCAACATTTGGTAAATATGGATTGGTGAAGTTAAAGTGTGTTCACTAAAGTTTTGCCGCAAGCTACACCATTTTTGATAATTGTGGATCAATGTTTTAAATTCCTTGTTCTAATTTCATAATTTTAATTCATAATCGAATTTCTAAAATATTCTAAATATTGAAGTGTTTATATATTGCTGATAAATGTATCACAGAAGCAGAATGCTAGAATATCCAGTTGATCACTCGAAAACTGAAATGACCCCTCAAATACTTTTCCTGTTTAACACATGTGTCTGACAGTGGTGGCACCGGTCCCAGACTGTTACTCCTAGGGATCACTGGAATTAACAAGAATCTATAAACTTCACATATGGCCACTGTAACATTCAAGTAATCTCAAGGTATTGCTGTAATTTCAGCAGGGTCTAACGGTCACCAGAGAAAAACGTTCGTCTTTTATAAGTTCTCCATATGTGTGATATTTCATTTTTCTAAAAGATCTCAGACATCCAGAATAATTGGCAATGAACTTCTAAACGTATTTCTTTCATTTACTTGCTGGTTTATGTCACCCGATATCTATCATCAACAATCCATTCAGAGGTAATTCCTTCAAGCGTTGTTCTAAAGTTTCATCTTCAGGAGCACAACGCTCCTCTGCCTCCCTGCTTCCTGTTTGTCTGGGGCGGTGTTCTCCTGAAGATTGACAGTTCGGACCAGTGGTCCAAACTGTGCAATCTTTAAAGCTGCAGCATTGAAGAAACAGAGACACACTAAAGCTGGCATTCCAGAGAGCTTTAGATCAGTACTTACACGCTCTATTAAAAAGAGCTTGTAAGCACTGAGCATGCTCGGCTACACTGCTAAACTGCAGGTAGCCGGTAAATGAGGCAACAACCATTAAACAATAAAATTTAAAAATCCCTCTGTTCTTGAAAACAGAGAGGATTTTAATAAGATAAAAAATCTGAAAAGATGATTGCTGTCGTTGCAACACCTTTAAATATTTAATCTGGTTATTCTACAACAAAAAAATTGGAGATTTAATAATGCAACATATAGTAGAGCAACAATACAGGTCTTATAGTTATGACTGGAGAGCAGCTTTGATGTGTTTCATCTTTTCATGTAGGTTATTTTATCATTTGGGCGGCGATCTCCACCCTAAGGATAAAATAACCTACATGAGAAGTTGAGCACTGTTGAAGTTTTATTACTTATTTTTGTACTGATCCTGAATTACATCCTGCTTTATAGCCTTTTATAATCCACAGATGCATTCACAATTTTGCAAGTTACTGAGTATTTCCGGTATGCTTAGTATCTGTATAGAGTTAAGTCTGTATGTAGTAAATTGTTATAGGAAAAGACCCTCATTGCATTGTAGGAGTGTAGTGGGACTGTGTCTGATACTGCAGCTGAGCCCAAAAAAAATGAATAAGATCATGTTCACACGTTCAGTATTTGGTCAGTATTTTACATCAGTAGGTGCCCGTGTTTCTAGTATACTTTTCCTGTGATTGTCCCACTCCATCGTTGACTTACAAATACTGATGTAAATACTGACCAAATACTGAACGTGTGAACTTGTCCTTAGAATGAGCTGATAGAAAGTTTGAGATTGTGCTCTCCACCCAGGTGCTGTGATTGTGCCACATAAAGAAAACAGTGCACAAGGATGCAGTCTATTGGAGAATGGCTCCAATAAACCTTTGCCCATCCCTACTGAGAAGAAGACCACAATGAAGGATAGGGAATGATGGCC
Source organism: Phyllobates terribilis (assembly GCF_046119375.1). Classification (NCBI taxonomy): domain Eukaryota; kingdom Metazoa; phylum Chordata; class Amphibia; order Anura; family Dendrobatidae; genus Phyllobates; species Phyllobates terribilis. Next base: position 740,981,296 of record NW_027362763.1, read on the forward strand.
TCACATTGCCGGAGCTTAGGGAGAGCTGGTTGCGCTCCGAGCATCCAACTGGACTTCTTCCCCAGTGAGATTATGCTCTCAGTCTAAGGCTATGTGCACACAATGCAGAAATGAAGCAGAAATTTCCTGAGCATTTCTGCATCTCCTTGGCAGAAAAAACGCATGTGGATTTTGCATGTGTTTTTTCTGCCAGGGTGAAGTGTTTTTGCATGCATTTCCACATGCGTTTTTTCAAGCGCTTTTCCAAGCGATTTTGAACATCACTTGGAAAGTGCTTGACAAGTTGGTCACACAATATAAATCCATGCAACTGGCATGGATTTATATTGTATGACCAACTTATGCTTCTTTAAATGCAGCATCAATAGTAAAAAAAAGAATTAAAACGTAAAAAATAAAAAAAAACATTATACTTACCTCTCCGGCGGCCCCCGGTCTCCTTCTCCGGTGGCGTCCTTTGTCCTCGGCATCCCGCGGTGTTCTGAAAGGACCTGCGCTGACGTCATTTAGTCAGGTGACAAGCCACGCGACGTCAGCGGTCGCATGACCATCACATGTCTAAATGGACATGCCGAGGACATGCCGAGGACAGAGGACGCCACCGGAGAAGGAGACCGGGGGCCGCCGGAGAGGTAAGTATAATGTTTTTTTTTATTTTTTACATTTTAATTCTTTTTTTACTAATGGTACCCTGGTCTGGAGGAGAGTCTCCTCTTCTCCAGACCCGGGTACCATCCGCGCATTAAACCGCATAACATCCGCATGCATACATGTATACATGCGGATGTTATGTGATTCAATGCAAGTCAATGGCAGTGATTTCGCCACGTTTACACACAAGAAATGGTTGTGCTGCGTATTTTTCCGCAATGATAATCTGCAGGGGAAATTTCCACAGCATGTGCACAGCACATGCGGATTATCATTGGGAAACATGGCAGACAACTTAACATGCGTTTTTAATGCGTTTTCACGGCGGGCACACAGCATAAGTCGGCTCTCCTTCTAAAAGAGGAGAGCCAGGGGTTTGCAGGAAGAAACGGAACATGATGGCCACACACTTGACCCCCTAAACCGAATAGGAGGGAATACGTAAGGGAACCACATCCCAGAGGAGTCCTTGTGTAATGGACACACATGTAAAAAGTGACACCCAATGAATACAATTAAAATAGTGAAGGTATTTACAGTGTAAATACAGTCTGGACCATCCTTTTGGAAATTAAAAAGTTCCGTCTCCTTGCCAAAAAGGCCCAGAAAAGGGTACGTGCTTTAAAAAAGTGAGAAAGAGAAGTTCTACATAAATGTGCCATGAGTTTAGGCACTCCTGGGTCACTATTGCTGGGGGAACTTTTGCACCTCGTGCTTTCAAACTTAACTCAACCTCATGGCTTTGATCCTGGGGGCACCTTGCGTAAAACTCCAAACTTCTGCCCAGTGTGCATTAGTGCATCAATCTACATCAGCTGCCCTTGATCTTAGCCAAAGGACAGAGAAGAGATAATCTTGGAAATAGTCTTTTAAGGGAAGCTATTGTCAGAAAATTACCTATTGTTTCAATTAGGTTTTTGTGTTAAGTATATATTTTAAAATTTTTGTCAATTTTTTTTAAATATCACAATTTTTTCTAAAAAATAGAAATCTTATGTATTCTTTACAGTACAAGTAGTGAGACAATGGAACTCTCTGCCACAACAAGATGTAATGGTCAATTAACTAAAAGTTCAAGGAGGGCTTGAATCCGTTTCTTGATAAATATAATATCAAAGCTTATGTGTAGTAGACTCTGCAATGGGATGTTTATCCAGGGACCCAGTCTGACTGACATAGTACCTAATATGGTGCTATGAGCATCTGCCTCGTGGGGTTTTTGCCTTCCCCTGGATCAACATGTTAGGGTGTAGGTTAATCTTGATGGATTTATCTTTTCTTTCAACCTTAACACTATAAATGGTCCAGGTGAGTGATGTCACTGGAGTACCCTGAGCTGCTGTGGTGGAGCAGAGACCTGGTTGCTGCGGAGGACATGGCGCTGGATCCAGGAGAGGGGAGTAATACAGAGCAGATCACACATGGAGCTCCTACACTCGGAATGAAGATGTATAAATTAAAAAATTACAAGTCATACATAATCTTAACCCACAAACCTACACATCGATCAGCTCAGCCCCTTCTGCTCTATACCCCGCTGTCCACAGATTGGACTACATGTACAATGTAACATGATATATTTATATGACTATGCAGTGTATATGGGGCTGTGCACGAAAAACAAAGCTCCCACCCGACAAATTATCATGACAATAATAAGCCAGGGGCCAGGATGGGGACATTATTACAGGATGAGGACCAGGGTGGGTTAAATTATTTCAGAAAGGGGCCAGGATGGGGAACATTATTACAGGATGGGTGTAGCGTCGGCGTCCCTGCCTCCTGCTAGGCAGAGACGCCGCTCCTCTCACCTCCCTGCTCCATCCTCGGCGTCCAATTCCCGCGCTGTTGGCAGCGCTCGCCGCTTCCCGGGCACCGTGCTTAGGGCACGCGCGCGCTCCCTCTCTCTTAAAGGGGCCGCGCGCGCCATCCTTAGGAGTCCCTGGCCAATTGCCGGTGGAGCTCCCATATATAAGGCACCTCCTCCAAAAAGGAGGTGCCCGAGCAAAGTTGTTGCAAAGCCTTTCACCTCTGCTTCAGCCCTCAGGTCCCGTTGCCAGTCTGCTTTCCAGCTCTGTCTACCTGCTTGAATTCCTGCGGTCCGACAGTCTGTCTACCTGCATCCGCCAGTCTGTCTATGGACCAGTCCGCCTGCGGATCAGGAAGCACCTGCCTGATACCTGCCTGACACCTGCCTGACTCCTGCCTGATACCTGCCTGATACCTGCCTGATACCTGCCTGAGACCACCTGCCAGCCGGCCGAGAGACTCTTACCCGCTCACCTGGGAGCGGTCACCTGCTACCCGCCTGCTAGCCTACCTGGAGGCTCTGCCGTCACTTGCCGTGACCACCTGCCTGTCTAGAGACTCTTACCCTGCTGTCACTTGCCGTGACCACCCGCCTGTCAAGAGACTGTTCCCGTCACTTGCCGTGACCTCCTGCCCTTCTACCCAGAGACTGTTCCTGTCACTTGCCGTGACTACCTGCCCGTTACAGTTTGCTCGGGCCATGGAACCCGGTGGCACCCAAGCTCCCTCGCTCTCGGACCTATGTCATGAACTTTCCCGTCAGAGGTCCCAACAGGACTCCATCTTGGGCCACCTGCGTAGGGTTCACTCCCGCCTGGACACACTGGCTGCCTCGTCGGGAGCTGCTTCCACTCGCACAACCACTACCCTGGCAGCGCCGCTGCCCATCAATACCATGGCATCCCTTCCCGGTCCCCGCCTTACCGCCCCGCCTCGTTTTGGTGGAGATCCCGGTCAGGCACGGGGCTCCATTAACCTGTGCACCCTGCACTTCGAACTTTTGGCACACCAGTTTTCCACCGACCGAGCCAAAGTGGCCTTCATCATGTCCCATCTCACTGGGGAGGCGCTGGCTTGGCTAAATCCTCTATGGGAGAGAGGAGACCCCCTGGTGTCCAACCTGCCAGCCTTTCTCACGGCCTTCCGGAAAGTCTTTGATGAACCAGGATGAAAGACCTCATCCGCCTCATCTCTGCTACGCCTCAGTCAAGGGAGTCTCACCGTGGGCCAATATGCCATACGGTTCCGTACCCTTGCTTTTGAACTTGCTTGGGATAACGATGCCCTGGTGTCCGTCTTCTGGGAGGGTCTAACCGGCCGGATTAAAGATGAACTTGCCGGTCGGGACATTCCTACCACTCTCGACGACTTAATAACACTTGCCACCCGGATTGACATCCGGTTCCAGGAGCGTACCAAAGAGGTCACCCGTGAGAGGAGGTTTCCTCGCCTTGCTCCTACCTTCCAGAATCCCGTCACTTCCTCTGTTACTCCCCAGGCGCACTCACCCGAGCCTAGGCAGGTCGACCAGACCAAGATGGTCAAGACCCGTCAAGAGTCACGCCGTGCCGAGGGGAGCTGCTTCTACTGTGGCACTAAGGAGCACCGGATCCGTTCCTGCCCGGAGAGGTCGGGAAACGCCTGTGTCTAGGATCGCTCAGAGAGGTCGTCCTAGACAAGAATAAACCCTCTCCATCTCTGATGCTGTCGGTCTCTATCATCTGCGGGGAGAACCGTTACTTTGAACTAGCTCAACTTGATTCTGGAGCTGCCGGAAATCTCATTTCTCAGTCCCTGGTAGAGAAATACCGTATTCCCACCAAACCTCTGGTTGAACCCTTATCTGTCGCCTCCGTGGACGGGGGTCTCTTACCGCATCCCATCCAACTTATCACCGAACCCATAACTCTGCAGGTGGGAATGCTGCACTCTGAGAGCATCTTCTTTCATGTTCTACCTGGACTCTCTCATGCCCTTTTGCTTGGCCTACCTTGGCTCCAGAGACATGCACCCGTGCTTGATTGGCAGACCGGAGAAGTCCTTTGCTGGGGACAGGACTGCCATAAGACTTGTTTAGTTCCCGTTCATCCTGCCCGTCCTTCTCCTCCCCCAGCCAATCTACCCGGCCTGCCGGTACCCTATTGGTCTTATGCTGATGTCTTTAATAAAAAGGAAGCAGAGACATTACCTCCTCACATTACCTCCTCATAGACCATACGATTGCCCTATCGACTTGGTACCTGGCGCTACTCTGCCCCGAGGGCGTATCTACCCTTTGTCCGCTGCTGAGACCCGGTCCATGTCTGAATATATTGAGGAGAACCTGGCCCGGGGGTTTATCCGGAAATCTACCTCCCCGGCGGGAGCAGGCTTCTTCTTCGTTAAAAAGAAGGACGGCTCACTCCGTCCCTGCATAGACTATAGAGGCCTTAACCAGATCAAGGTGAAGAATAAATACCCCCTTCCGCTCATTCTTGAATTATTTGACCGTCTGAGGGGTGCTAGAGTCTTCACCAAGCTGGATCTCCGTGGGGCCTATAACCTGGTTCGTATCCGTCAGGGGGATGAATGGAAGACGGCATTCAACACCCGGGACGGCCACTATGAATACCTCGTAATGCCCTTCGGTCTCTGTAATGCTCCCGCCGTCTTTCAAGAGTTGGTCAATGATATCTTCCATGACCTTCTCTACTCCTGCGTGGTGGTATACCTGGACGACATCTTGGTCTTCTCTCTGGATATCCCCACACACCGGAGGGACGTTCGTCAGGTCCTGCTCAGGCTCAGGCAAAACCACCTCTACGCAAAATTTGAGAAGTGCCTCTTTGAGCAGACCTCACTTCCATTTCTGGGCTACATCATCTCTCAGACCGGTCTACGAATGTGTAGCACCCCGAGGGCTCGGCTGCTACAGGGGTATTGCACCTCAAACCAGAGGTGTGATATTTCACTCCCGGGTAAGGATGGAGTGTGGACCAGGACTCAGTAAGCTGCATGCACCACACACACCCCATTTCCGAGGGACAGCTCAACGGTGCTCCCACTAGACAGAAGTGCAAGCACGACAGCATCTGTCCCTGGCTGGAGTGGGGAGGGGAAGGAAAACCCAGTGGTGTAGGAACGGATAGGGGTGGGTCTCTGGGCAAAGGTAGGAGCCCATTGGTTGCTAGTCACCTGGGCTCACACATAGAGGGAGGTATATAAGGTGGGCACCATCTTAGAACAGTGTTCAGTCCGGGGAGTCTGTTCAGAGAGGAGTTCAGCCAGAGAGGGCTGACAGGGAGCTGCGGCTCAGTCTGGGCCCAGCTCCACGAGGCAGGCCTGGAGTGGAGGCCAGAAACAGCAGAGAGAACAGGAACAGAAGAGAAAGGAAACAAGGAACAGCACATTAAGAGAGGCCCAGAGACACGAGAGAACAGGAACCCCATAGGCCCAGGAGATTGCGGGTGACGAGTTGTCAGAACAGGGTACCGGATCCCAAAATTGGTGGAGGCAACTAATCCTCAGCCAAAGACCGGCGGTCGTGACTATATCTCGGTGCGACCCCTCACTACACCTACCAGGAAGGCACACCACATAGAGTAAGGGACGCAGAGATCAGCGTACCAAGAGAAGGCCCGAGGCAGCCGGACAAACGTAGAGTCACTGGTGGCGAACAGCCAGAGAAGGGAAGAGAAAGGAGCCCTGTGCCACGCTCTGGAATTGCCTGGGAGTTGGTCGAGCCCCTTGCCTGGTGGACGCAGCACGGCTTGGGCAGTCACCGCCGGTACCAAGGTGACTAGGACCAGTAAAAAACTGTGAGTAAAGCATTGGAAACTGCAACCACACGTCTCTGTGCTTCTTCGCTGCACCAGCACTACCAGTGCTGGGACGCTCGTGCACCATCACTCCCATCATCCACACTAACTGCCCTGAGGCTATACTTCTCCCGTGGGGAGTCATCCCATTCTTAGCTGCACACATAACACCGGCCTCAGCGGTCTGCCTTGCAGCGGCGGCCCCCACTGACCGCAATCAACGGGTGGCGTAGTCGGACTATTATCTCACTAATAAGTCTGCCACTGAATTGACCACCCTGGGCACGGACCGGGTCATCGCCACGGAGACTACAAACCCCAGCGATCCGGCTCCGGGTATTCCCCGCACTCACGTGCACGCACAACACAGGCCCAGGGGGCGCGTCAACTTGATCCTGAGAAACTTTCTGCCATCCAGAAGTGGCCCCGACCGGAGGGGTTGAAGGCTATCCAGCGGTTCCTGGGCTTCGCCAATTACTACCGCCTCTTTATTCCGCACTTCTCTTCCCGGACTGCCCCTATCTCTGCGCTCACCCGTAAGGGCGCTAATCCCAAAGAATGGCCGCCCGAGGCAGAGGAGGCCTTCCTGTCTTTGAAACAAGCTTTCTCCTCCGCTCCTGTGCTGCACCGTCCGGACAGCAACAAACAATTCTTCTTAGAAGTAGACGCTTCCTCCTCCGGAGCCGAAGCGGTGCTCACCCAAAAGTCGTCATCCGGAAGAATGGTAACCTGCGGCTTCTTCTCCAAACTCTTCTCCTCATCTGAGCGCAATTATTCTATAGGAGACCGAGAATTGTTAACCATTAAGTTGGCACTGGAGGAGTGGCGTTACCTGCTCGAGGGGGCTCTTCACCCGTAATAATCTACACGGATCACAAAAACTTGGCTTATCTCCAGAGTGCCCAAAGACTTAACCCGCGCCAAGCCCGGTGGTCCTTGTTCTTCGCCCGCTTTGATTTCATTCTTCATTTTCGCCCGGCAGACAAAAATATCAAAGCTGATGCCTTGTCCCAATCCTTTTTGTTCTCCGATCTAGAGGAGGAGCCTAAGCACATCATCAACCCCGCCAAGGTAATGCTGGTGGCTCCCGTGGATCTAAATCGTCTTCCACCCGGTAAGACGTTCGTAACAGTAGCTGATCGTGAGAAAGTCCTACACTGGGGACATTCGTCTAAGCTAGCTGGCCATGCTGGCCAGAAAAAGACCCTCCAGCTTATTACCCGATATTACTGGTGGCCTACCCTGCACAAGGACGTAATAGACTTTGTCTCAGCCTGTGCGTCCTGCGCCCGCAACAAGGTTCCTAGACATCTGCCAGCCGGCCGCCTTCTGTCTCTTCCTATACCTGCTGCCCCGTGGCATCATATAGCCATGGACTTTATAACGGATCTCCCTGTCTCTGCTGGTTGCACGGTTATTTTGGTGGTCGCTGACCGCTTCTCTAAGATGGCTCACTTCATCCCCCTGCCGGGCCTTCGGTCTGCATCTGAATTGGCTAAAGACTTTATCCATCATATTTTCCGTCTTCATGGTCTCCCTCTCCACATCGTATCCGACAGAGGAGTTCAGTTCACCTCTCGCTTCTGGAGAGCCATGTGTAAACTGCTGGGAGTCATCTTGGACTTCTCCTCTGCTTATCACCGACAGTCCAATGGTCAAGTAGAGCGGATCAACCAAACTTTAACCAGTTACCTCCGGCACTTTGTTAATGCCCACCATTCCGACTGGGTGGATCTTTTACCGTGGGCCGAATTTTCCTAAAATAATCACGAGAGCGAGTCTTCCTCCGAATCCCCGTTTTTTATTGTCTACGGTCAACATCCTCGGATCCCGTTTCCCGTCTCCGCCTCAGTGGATAATCCGGCTGCTGAATCTCTTGTTAGCGAATTCTCCTCCATTTGGGAGAGTACCAGATCCGCACTTCTTCAGTCCTCCGAGCGGATGAAGAAAGAGGCTGACAAAAGACGTCTGGATCCGCCCCAATTCCGTCCTGGAGATAAAGTCTGGCTCTCGCCCAAATATGTCCGGCTCATGATTCCTTCCTAAAAGTTAGGGCCTCGGTTCATCGGCCCACTGGAAGTTATCAAACAAATCAACCCGGTGGCCTATAAATTGAAACTCCCAGCCAACTTGCGGATCCCCAACTCCTTCCATGTATCTCTCCTCAAACCCGTGGTACTTAACTCTTTTTCCAAGTCTACAGGTACGCCTCCTGCTCCGGTTTCCGCTGAAGACGAGTTTGAGGTAGAGAACATTCTGGCCACCAAAAGGGTAAGAGGAAAGACCTTTTTTCTAGTGGATTGGAAGGGGTTTGGTCCTGAGGAGAGAACGTGGGAGCCCCGGGAGAACATCCATGCCCCGCTCATCCTTGATAAATTTCTCTCCGGCCTAAAAAAGGGGGGGCCTAAAGGGGGGGGTTACTGTAGCGTCGGCCTCCCTGCCTCCTGCTAGGCAGAGACGCCGCTCCTCTCACCTCCCTGCTCCATCCTCGGCATCCTCTTCCCGCGCTGTTGGCAGTGCTCGCCGCTTCCCGGGCACTGTGCTTAGGGCGCGCGCGCTCCCTCTCTCTTAAAGGGGCCGCGCGCGCCATCCTTAGGAGTCCCTGGCCAATTGCCGGTGGAGCTCCCATATATAAGGCTCCTCCTCCAAAATAGAGGTGCCCGAGCAAAGTTGTTGCAAAGCCTTTCACCTCTGCTTCAGCCCTCAGGTCCCGTTGCCAGTCTGCTTTCCAGCTCTGTCTACCTGCTTGTATTCCTGCGGTCCGACAGTCTGTCTACCTGCATCCGCCAGTCTGTCTATGGACCAGTCCACCTGCGGATCAGGAAGCACCTGCCTGATACCTGCCTGATACCTGCCTGACACCTGCCTGACTCCTGCCTGATACCTGCCTGATACCTGCCTGAGACCACCTGCCAGCCGGCCGAGAGACTCTTACCTGCTCACCTGGGAGCGGTCACCTGCTACCCGCCTGCTAGCCTACCTGGAGGCTCTGCCGTCACTTGCCGTGACCACCTGCCTGTCTAGAGACTCTTACCCTGCTGTCACTTGCCGTGACCACCCGCCTGTCAAGAGACTGTTCCCGTCACTTGCCGTGACCTCCTGCCCTTCTACCCAGAGACTGTTCCTGTCACTTGCCATGACTACCTGCCCACCTTCCCTGGGAGCCACCCGCTTCCTTACAAGGACTGCCCCTTTGTATAGTAGCTCAGAGGTTCCACCTCCCAGACCCGTTACAATGGAGGCCAGGGCAGGGGACATTATTTCAGAACTGGGCCAGAAAAGGGAGGCATTATTACAGGATTGGGGACATTACAGTGTGTGGGTCATGAGGGGGGACATTATTACATGATGGTCGTCAGGAAGGAGGACATTATTACATGATGGGGTCAGGATGGGGACATTATTACAGGATGGGGGACATTACAGGATGGGGGTCAGGATGCTGGGACATTATTACAAGATGGAAGTGTGGCACCCCAGGGGTCTGGTTGCCACAGTGGTAGAAATACCATGTCTGAGAGCGAGCATGGGTTTTCCTGGTCAGGAGCATTATTGCATGCCACGCCTCCTGCCCCAGTCCAGGGAGGGGAGGAACCTGCCCTTTATAAACTGGATCTGGGGCGGGGGTTAGGGAGTTAGTTCCAGAGGAAGGGACAGAGGAGCAGCAAGGAGCTCAGTAGGAGCCAGGAGCTGAAGGCCGGGGACTGGAGCAGAGAGCTCGTCCTGGCAGAAGACGCAGAGAACCGGACACCGGAGTCCGAGGCTGTGAGGATATTCAAATCCAGCAGCAGAAACCACCTGGCAGGGGATTTCAGGTCCTCTGGCCATAGAAAGCCCGGAGGCTCAGTCACGCGCAAGGGACCGGCACCGGCATCGAGGAGCAGAAGGAACCAAAGGCCCCAAGTCACCAGCCATACGGGTGAGCACCACACGGTACACTCAGGGACGTGGGCTACTACACGACTACAGCAGGGTAGCCAGGAAGAGTGCAGTCAGACGGGAAGGCTTACACCTCCACCTGGCCAGGGGGACTCTTGTTCGCTCACAGACTGACCAGGCCTCTAATGTTAGCCAGTACTCCTGGCAGGGCCTTCTTCATTAACAACAGTAAAGACCCTGAACTGCACTGCACGGATTCTGAGTCATTTCTGCTGCGCCCGTGCATCACAACCCTCACCATCTGCACTCACTGCCCTGAGGCCATACTCCTCCCGTGGGGAGTTATACTACCCTCTGCTGCGCACACGACATCAGCCTCAGCGGTCTGCCCCGCAGCGGCGGTTCTCAGTGACCGCAATCCACGGGTGGCGTAGTCGGACATTTAAACATCAAAAACCAAGTAAACAGATCCGCCACTGGTTTGACCACCCTGAGCTACGGGACCGGGTCGCTGCCACGGAGACTACAACCCCCAGCATTACACAGAGACCCAGATCCGGGTATTCCCCCACACACAGCCCAGGGGGCGCGTCAACTTTGGCGTAGTCGGCAGGATTTCGTGCCCGCAACCACCGGGTACTGCGTGCCTGAAGAAAGACTGTGATATTTACCGTGGTGAAGTTTCCCGCCATCCGTAGCCGTTTTCCCGCCATCCGCAGCCATTTTCCCGCCATTGGGCGCCATTTTCGGGACGCCGCGCGGGAAGAAGAGGGGCGTGGACGCCAAAAGCGCACGAGAGCTGAAGCCCCGCCTTACGTACTGACGCTGCGCAAGGTCCTGGAAGGAGCCCAGCGGACGCCGACGTCACCAGCACGCGACGCAAGGTCCTCGACCCCGACGATCGCGTGCAGAGCCGTGGCCTACGGAGAAGAAGCAACGGAAGGTAGGTCATGGTTAACTAGGGGGGAGGAAGACACCAGGAATGGAGGGAGCTCCCACCGCCAGCGCGGCTGCTGACGCAGTGATGCCGTTCACCATGCCGTATATCCCTGGAGCGGCATGGTTACCCCAGTACTCAGGGGAGTCGCATACCCTGAGCGACTTTAAAGAAAGACTGTATAGCCTATTCAAAGTATACCCCCTGTTCGAGGAGCAAAAGGTGAGCATCCTGACAGGCCAGTTAATCGGAGCGGCCCAAAGAGAAGTGAAGTCCTGGTCAGCCAGGGAAAAGGGGACTGTAAAGGAAATACTGGCCCGTCTAAAGGACACTTTTGATCCCCGCACTAAAATTTTATGGATGCAAACAGCGGGCACAAGACAGTATACGGGACTATGCTTTGAATTTGCAGGAGGCCCTGAGAGCCATTAAGCAGGCAGACCCTGACAGCATGCGGAATGAGGATAAGCTGTTGACTGAACAGTTCATTGAGGGTCTACAGTCCAGCGCCAACCGAACCCAGTTGCGTGTAATGGCTTTGCAGAACCCTGATTTGGACTTTGCGCAGTTTAAAGACAGGGCCATCCGGGTGCTCCGAGAACCGGCACCAGGTGGCGCTGTAACCCACAGGCGCCCCGCTATCACCTATCACCAGGAGGAGGCGCCCTTGTCTGCAGAGCCTGTGGGAGCTGATGCACAGGCTTTGGACAAAGCCCCGGCTGCAGACCTGCACCATCAGGTCCAAGAGCTGACCAAAAGCTTTGCCGCGCTAACCAGAACTGTGCAGTCTTTACAGGTGTCCCCCCCTGAAAAGATCCAGCTGGCTTCCAGTCCGGAGGACGTACCTTGGAGCCGACGGAGGAGGATCCCATAGTCCAGAGGAAGGCCCAGCGACCGCTATGACCAGGACGGACAACTCATATGCCGCCGCTGCAACCAACCAGGACATATGGCAAGGTACTGTTATTTAAACGGGCCCAACCTGGGGCAGAAGGCCGACCCCCAGGCATAAGACCATCAGGCCCATCGAGCTGGCATGATAAGTACGTAGGGGGACGACCGGTCTTGCCTGTGGTGCTGGATGGCATTCCAATGAGTGCACTACTGGACACCGGGTCACAGGTAACCACCATCCCCTATGTGCTCTTTAAGCGGTACTGGAATGACTCAGATATTACCCGATACCCAGATGACGATCTGAGCATCATCGCCAGCAATGGTCAGCCCGTACCGCAGGTGGGATTCAAGGAGGTTACCATCAAAATTGGTAAAGTTGAACTGCCAGCGCAAGGACTGATTATTGTGGACATTGACCGTCGTGAAAGCCACCCTAAGATAACCTTGTGTACTAATGTTATTGAAAATTGTCTTGCAGGGATAATTGTCATTTTACAGCAGGTTGCGATGAACGCTAGCTCCAGCCAACAGCGTGTCCTACAAAAAGAGATCAGAGCCTTGATGAAAAAGCAACAGGTAGAACTATCTGGTGGTGAAATTGGTAGTGTTAGGATGAGTGACTCGTTCCCTATCGCCATGCCCCCAAAAAGTGAGATGATGATCTGGCGCCGGACTGCAATCGGGTTAAGAGGAAGGGACTACCAAGCCGTGGTAGAACCCGTCTACTCAGACAGTAGGCCCATCATTTTGACAGCATGGGGGGTGGTCGATGTACGCCATGGGAGGGTACCCCTCCGCATCCTAAACATTGGGGAAAGAGAAGTATACTTGCCCCGGTATGCCACTCTAGCCAAATTGTTCACTGTTAACCAAAACTCTGTAAATGCCGTGGAACCCTTGCCTCCATCTCAACCAGAGGAGGGTAACGGCTCCAAGAAACAAATGGAAGACTGGTGTCAGAAGCTGCATGTGGGCACCGACTCCACTCCCTCACACCAAAAACAGGGAGTCTACCGGGTGGTGCAGGAGTACGAAAGAGTCTTTAGCAAACACCCGCTAGACTTTGGGCAAGTAAAGGGGGTAGAACACAACATCCCCACGGGAGACCATCCACCCATAAAGGAAAGATACCGACCTGTACCCCCTGCACACTATCAGAATGCCAAGGGAATGTTGCGAGAAATGAAGGAGGCTGGGATAATCAGGGACAGCTGTAGCCCCTGGGCAGCTCCACTAGTTCTTGTAAAAAAGAAAGATGGCACCATGAGAATGTGTGTAGATTACAGAAAGATCAACCGTATCACACACAAAGATGCGTACCCGTTACCTAGGATAGAGGAATCTTTAGCTGCATTAAAGTCTGCTAACGTCTTCTCCACTTTGGATCTTACGAGCGGGTACTTGCAGGTTCCTGTAGTAGAGGCAGACAAGGAGAAGACCGCGTTCACCACCCTGATGGGTCTCAGCAAATTCAACTGTATGCCGTTCGGGCTCTGCAACGCACCAGGAACCTTCCAGCGGTTGATGGAGTGCTGTCTGGGGCACATGAATTTCGAGACGGTCCTGCTATACCTGGACGATATCATCGTGTATTCCAAAACATATGAGGACCATCTGAAACACCTGGCAGAGGTGTTTGACGCCCTGGCAGGCTACGGCCTAAAGATGAAACCCTCCAAGTGTCATCTACTGAAACCAAAGGTACAGTACCTGGGACATGTGGTGAGTGCTGACGGAGTAGCTCCAGACCCTGATAAGATCACAGTGATTAAGGACTGGCCAAGACCCTCCAGCATAAAGGAAGTGTGGCAGTTCCTTGGGTTGGTAGGCTACTACCAAAGATTCATCCCCGGTTTCACCAAAATGGCAGCTCCTATGCAGGACCTCCTGATAGGCCAGTCCAGGAAGGCCAAAAACCAGAAGCCGTCCTTCAAATGGGACAAGCTGGAGGATGAGTCTTTCCGCCAGCTGAAGATGGCCCTCACGGGGGATGAAATCCTGGCGTACCCTGATTACGGCCAGCCTTTCATTCTCCACACAGACGCAAGCAACATCGGGCTAGGGGCGGTGCTGTCCCAGATCCGACAGGGCAGAGAACGGGTAATCGCTTATGCCAGCAGGAAGCTCCGGCCCACAGAAAGGAATCATGAAAATTACAGCTCCTTCAAGCTAGAGTTCCTCGCAGTGGTATGGGCAGTGACAGAGCACTTTAAACATTACCTTGCCTCTTCCAAGTTCACCGTGTACACGGACAACAACCCGTTGACACACCTGGACACTGCAAAACTTGGTGCCCTGGAGCAGAGATGGATGGCCCGCCTATCCAACTATGAGTTCACCGTCAAATACCGGGCGGGACGCACAAATTCCAACGCGGACGCCCTGTCTAGGATGCCGAACTTGCCGGATGGAGGGGAAGATCCAGAAGAACTGGAAGAGATTGAACTCCCTGCGTTCCACCGTCGTGGGATTACCCAGTGTTCCCACCGTGTAAGGGACAGGCACTCTGCCACGTTCAATCCCTTACCCCACTACAGCTGGGTGGAGACGCAAAACAGTGACCCAGCCGTCCGCCTGGTGAAAGAGATGCTGACACAGGCTGATGCCCGCCTTGACCCAGACGCTCCGGAAGAAACTAAACAGCTGTGGAAGGAGAAGAGTAAGCTGTTTCTCTACAAGAGGAAGCTGTGCTGACCTGGCAGGTAGTGGTCCCGAGACTAGACGCGGCTATGGCCCTGGAGGCATACCACGATGGAGCAGGGCACTTTGAATGGAAGAAGTTGGAGTTCCTGTTGCGTGAACGGTTCTTCTGGGTAGGCATGAGAGGGGCCATTGAGAGATGGTGCAGAGACTGCGGCCCGTGCAACCTGGGAAGGAAGGACCGTGCCAGCCAGAAGACTCCCCTGCAGTCCATCATCACCAAGCAGCCACTAGAACTAGTAGCCCTGGACCATGTGAAGCTGGCTCCAAGTAGGTCCGGGTACGTCTACGCCCTCACCATCGTAGACCACTACTCCCGGTTCCTGGTGGTGGTCCCTGTCAAGGACTTAACAGCTCAGACAGCAGCTAGAGCCTTCCAGCAGCACTTCTGCCGTCTACACGGTTATCCGGAGCAAGTGTTGACTGACCAAGGTCCAGCCTTCGAAGCGGAGGTCTTCCAGGAGTTCTGCAACCTGTATGGCTGCAAGAAGATAAGGACAACACCCTATCACCCCCAAACCAACGGATTGTGCGAGAAGATGAACCAGGTGCTGATAGACTTGCTGAAAACGTTGCCCCTGGAAGAACGCAGTCTCGGCCTGAAAAACTGCCTGATCTGGTGGACTTGTATAACCACATCCCAGTAAATTCCACCAACTGCACCCCGGCTTACCTAATGAGAGCAAGACCTGGTAAGCTGCCTATTGACCTGGATATGGGAGTCCTGACACCCGAGGACACCTCGCCAGAGGCAGACTGGGATACAGAACGGCAGCAGCAGTACCGGAAAGTGCTGGAGAGTGTTGAGAGAAGTCTGGCTCAAGCAAGAGAAAGGCAAGAGAGGACTTACAACCAGCATGGCACCTGGAGAGCAGGTCTTGAAGAGGAGGAGGCGGCTCCATAAGTTGGATGACCAGTGGGAGAAAGAACCGTACACAGTACTGCCCTCAAGCCATGAAAATCCAAAGGTATGTATTATCAGTAAGGATGGAGGGAGAGACCACAGCCATTGTCTCCAGAGACCACCTGAAGAAGTGTCCCGAACAGCTGCAAAGCACTGATGAAGACCAAGATACCCCTCAACCCGCAGAGGAAAGGGAAGAAATGGTCAGTACAGTACTCGGAGAATTTCCCTGGTCCTGGACACAAATTAACAATGCTATTGTGGTACCCGTCCTTACCTTTCTCCAGCCAGCCCCTCAAGGGCCTACAGAAGAGCAAGTAGTGTTGGGAGAGCAACCGGCCCCGGAGGCAGGAGATTCCATACCAGCAGCCCAGGAGAATAAACCCTCTGCTAGTAGTGAGCCTGCCATGCCCGTGGTAAGCCAAAGAGTACGCAGAAAGCTGCCCAACCTACCCGTAACAGCTCCAAACACCTGTAGTGCCGATACTAGCGAGCCCACTACACAAGGAGTGGAAACAGGGGACCCAGAAAGAACACCACCAGATAGTGTGTTATGTAGGTCCACCAGGAGTACTAGGGGTCAAATACCAGCCCGCTGGAGAATTTGAATGTGATATATACCTGTATATTGCAATTGTTAAATTGTTCTATGTTTGTTGCATGAATACTAATTATGTTTATCAAGTTCCCCGACAGGGTTTATGGACTGACAGGTTATGGACAGTGAATAACCGGAACTGTACCTTGTAAATAGTTGCACCTGTAAAGTGCCCCCTTTTGTGCCAGACCACAGAACAAAAACCCGTGGAGGTGGCTGAAGACGTGGTCCAACGCCGGATCATCTATGCCCTGTAGCCACCCCAGGGCCTACGTTGAGGGTTTGGGACGGGTCCCTCAAAAGTGCACCTTGTTGGGTGAAAGGACACCTGGTTACGGAAGCGCCGTGACCTTAAGGACTAAACTGCTTGTAAATATGTTACTGTATTGCTTATTACCTGTTATGTTTTCATAAAATGTGTTTAGTCCCGGAGTACTAAGATTTACCAGGGGGGAATGTGGCACCCCAGGGGTCTGGTTGCCACAGTGGTAGAAATACCATGTCTGAGAGCGAGCATGGGTTTTCCTGGTCAGGAGCATTATTGCATGCCACGCCTCCTGCCCCAGTCCAGGGAGGGGAGGAACCTGCCCTTTATAAACTGGATCTGGGGCGGGGTTAGGGAGTTAGTTCCAGAGGAAGGGACAGAGGAGCAGCAAGGAGCTCTGTAGGAGCCAGGAGCTGAAGGCCAGGGACTGGGGCAGAGAGCTCGTCCTGGCAGAAGACGCAGAGAACCGGACACCGGAGTCCAAGGCTGTGAGGATATTCACATCCAGCAGCAGAAACCACCTGGCAGGGGATTTCAGGTCCTCTGGCCATAGAAAGCCCGGAGGCTCAGTCATGCGCAAGGGACCGGCACCGCCATCGAGGAGCGGAAGGCACCAAAGGCCCCAAGTCACCAGCCATACTGGTGAGCACCACACGGTACACTCAGGGACGTGGGCTACTACACGACTACAGCAGGGTAGCCAGGAAGAGTGTAGTCAGACGGGAAGGTCTACACCTCCACCTGGCCAGGGGGACTCTTGTTCGCTCACAGACTGACCAGGCCTCTAATGTTAGCCAGTACTCCCGGCAGGGCCTTCTTCATTAACAACAGTAAAGACCCTGAACTGCACTGCACGGACTCTGAGTCATTTCTGCTGTGCCCGTGCATCACAACCCTCACCATCTGCGCTCACTGCCCTGAGGCCATACTCCTCCCGTGGGGAGTTATACTACCCTCTGCTGCACACACGACATCAGCCTCAGCGGTCTGCCCCGCAGCGGCGGTTCTCAGTGACCGCAATCCAAGGGTGGCGTAGTCGGACATTTAAACATCAAAAACCAAGTAAACAGATCCGCCACTGGTTTGACCACCCTGAGCCACGGAACTGGGTCGCCGCCACGGAGACTACAACCCCCAGCATTACACAGAGACCCGGCTCCGAGTATTCCCCCACACACGGCCCAGGAGGCGCGTCAGAAGCCAGAGTGGGGGCATTATTTCGGGAAGGGGCCAGGATGAGGGACATTATTACAGGAAGGGGGTCAGGATGGGGGACATTATGACAAGATGTGGGCCAAGATAGGCAAAATTATTATAGGATGGGGCCAGGATGGTGTACAATGTTACAGGATGGAGACATTCTTACAGGACGGGAAACCTTATTGCAGAATGAGGGGCAAGAAGATGACATTATTACAGGATAAAGGTAAGGGCCATGATGGGGTCATTATTATACAATAGGGGATATTATTACAGAATAGGGGACATTATTAAAGAAAGGGGCTAGGATGGGGCACATTATTACAGGTTAGGGGCCAGGATAGAGGGACATTATTACAGGATGGGGGCCAGGGTTAGGGTTAGGCTTACCCAGCTGTCAGCTCCGTCCACTGCAGTGCCAGGTAGCGAAGTCAGACAGCACAGAAGTGAGGAGAGCGGAGTTCATTACTCCCCGCTGATTGCTACTTCAGGAAGCAAAGGGCAATTACAGAGCAATTGTGACCCCAGTCTTAGTTTATTAAGTGCATCTTATACATTTTCTTATTTAAGGGGCGCTATCCTGATGAGACATGAATGTAAGTTTTAGTACGTTATTAACTAGTAAAACTGAGTAAGTGTACAGACAAAGAGGATCAAAACATACAAAAACAAAGAGGCCAGACTGTATCTGTGTTACATTTATCATGTCGGCAGCCTCGGTGAGTGGGATTGGCATTTTCAAGTGTTCACTAAGTAAAGAACAACACAGTTTTGTATCTCTATCAATGCACTTGAAAAAATCCTGCCTGGGGTTGATTTAAGTGTTGTCACCGATAATTCCCTAATACAGCTCACTCAAAGGCGAGATTATGTATAGAGACATGTGAAGGGTGCACCCTGACAACTACAATGTGCTACCACTGGAAGTCAAGATCTCGTCACCGCTACAAGCTGATCTCTACAAGTAATGTCCTAAAAAAAAGTTATATGTGAATTGCAATGGAGCTATATCAATGGAGCAAGTCAAGTCTGTAATTCATATTCATAGTATCAGTAAGAATTCCCTGCAAGTTATCCTTTACATGAAGGGACACAAAACCTAGAAATTAATTAGGGCTAAAAAAGAAATAGTCACCTATTAATTCTTACTGGAAGAACAAAAAGATCAAAGGAGAGCAAAATATTATTGGTAATTCGATTTTTGTTTCGTAGTCACTCTAGATAAGTTTTTGTTTTATTATTTCAATGCATGGGGGCAAAATATCCTTATATAGGAACATTTTTACATAGAGTAAAGTTGGTTTTGAGGGTTTTTTAAGGTGTGCGTTACAGCAGGGCATTTCCATTGCGTATCTACAGCAGTGGAAATGTGGCAGTGAAATCCGCAGTGGTATAGTTGTTAATATGTTGTGGTTATGACTCGCCCCCTGGGCCGTGGGGAACTCGGAGCCGGGCAATAGGGGAATGATGGGGGTAGTAGTGGCGACCCGGTCCGTGGCTCAGGGTGGTCAGACCAGTGGTAGTCCCTTTATAAGTTTTAAGTGATGTCCGACTACGCCACCCGTGGATTGCGGTCAGTGCGGACCGCCGCTGCCAGGTAGACCGCTGGGGCTGATGATATATACAGCTGGGATAGTGTGACTCCCCACGGGAAGAGTGCGGCCCCAGGGCAGTATAATGGAAGATGGGGTTGATGGTGTAGGGCGTCCCAGTACCGTTAGTGCTGGAGGAGCAAGGAGCACACAGACAACAGATTGCAGTCCAGGGTCTTTACTAGAACAGGTGAACTGACCCACAAACAGTCCCGGCTAGGAGGGGACCTGGATGTCTGAGAGCAATTGGGAAATTGGCCCTGGTCAGGGTGAGGGTGTAGGCCTACCGTGCTCTCTGCACTCCTTCTGGCTATCTCCTCCTGGTAGGGTAACAGCCCACGGTCCCGAGCTCACCGTGTCTTCTCGCCCGTATGGTTTGCAACGTGGGTCCCTTTCTACTCCCGGCCTGGTACGACTTTGCTGGTCCCTTCTGTTGTGGCAGAGCCTCCGAGCTTCTTAGGCCAAGGAACATACAGTCCCCTGCAGACTGGTTATCTGCTGCAGGACGTGGAATCCTCACAGCCTCAGACACCAAAGTCTGGTAGATTTGGTTCTTTCTCTGCCAGGACAGGCGTACTTCACGTCTTGTCCCTGGCTTGTGGCTCTCCTACTGCCACACGTCCTCTAAGGGTGCAATACAACTGTCCCTCACTGCTCTGGGACACCTCTCAATCCAGAGACAGGTCGTCCAGTTCTCCCTAACCCTGCCCCCAGTTCCAGCTTTTATAGGGGCAGCCTGCTCCCCCTACTGGCCTGTGACAGGAGGTATTGCATGCTAATTTTCCCCTGACCAGAGAACCTCCCCCTTGCTCTCAGACACAGCTTTATTATATTTGTGGCATCCAGGCCAGGGTGACACATTCCCCCCTAGTAGAATTTAGTACTCCGGGACTAAACAGAGACAATATGCATGACCATAAAACATTATGAGGAAAGTGACGCACAGATTGAGTTCTTAAGGTCACAGACCATATCACCAATACAACGGGGAGCCTTAACCAGGTGGGGGTCTGTCCTACCCCAAGTCCTTCACAGTCTTAGTTCATTCCTTGGTTAGGCTCCGAACGCAGTCCGTACAAGGTCCCGGTTATTAAAAGTCCATAACCTTTAAGTCCGTACGGTAACTGCAAGAAACTGAAATACACTATTAATAATCATGCAGGTAACTTGGCAAACATTTCAACATTTGGCAACAGGGTTATTTACAATTTTAGTGCACGCTATATTCTCCAGCGAGCGGGTATCTGCCCCTTTGTGCTCCTGGTTGACCTCCTTAACCCACTGTCTGGTGGTGGACCGACCTGGCTTTCCCCACTAGCGTTAGGGGTACAGCTACCAGTTTGGTGTACAGGTAGGGCAGGCAGCTGTCTGCGGGTCCTTTGGCTTACCGCACGCATGGCAGGCTCACTGTCAGCAGAGGGTTGATTCTCCTGGGCTGCTGGTACAGGCTTTTCTGCCTCTGGAACCGCTTGCTCTTCTTCACCTTCCGGCTCTGGTGTAGGTTGTTGCTGAGCCGGTTGCAGGAAATGCAGGACGGGTACCACTATGGCATCGTTTATTCGAGTCCAGGACTGCGGGAACTCTCCGAGAATGGTGCTGATCATTTCTTCCTTGTCCTCTGTGGGTTCAAGGTCACTTTGATCCTCTTCTGCACTACGGAGTTGCTCGGGGCACCTTTTTAGGTGGTCTCTGGAGACGGTACTAGTGGTTTCTCCTCCGTCCTTGGTAATCACGCACACCTTCGGGTTGTCGTGATCAGACTGCAGTACGGTGTAGGGTTCCCTTTCCCACTGGTCGTCCAACTTGTGAAGCCTTCTCTTTCGCTTCAGGACCTGCTCACCAGGTTCTAGGGGACCAGCAGGGGCGTGTTGGTTGAAGAGTTTTTCTTGCCTCTCTCTCACCTGGGCCAGGCTCTTCTCCACACTCTCCTGTACCTTCTTGTACTGCAGTTGCCTTTCCGTATCCCAGTGCGGATCCGGGGAGGTGTCCTCAGGCGTTAGGGCTCCCATCTCCAGGTCTATGGGCAGCTTACCTGGTCTGGCTCGCATCAGGTAAGCCGGGGTGCAGTTCGTAGCATTCACCGGGATATGGTTGTATAAGTCTATCAGGTCCGGCAGTTTTTCTGGCCACAGGCTGCGTTCCTCCAGGGGCAACGTCTTCAGGAGATCAATGACTATATTGTTCATCTTCTCACACATCCCGTTGGTTTGTGGATGGTAAGGCGTTGTCCGAATCTTCTTACAGCCATAGAGGTTGCAGAACTCCTGGAAGATTTCAGCTTCGAACGCTGGACCCTGGTCTGTCAGGACCTGTTCCGGATACCCGTGTGGACGGCAGAAGTATTGCTGGAAGGCTCTGGCCGCCGTTTGGGCTGTCAAGTCTTTTACCAGGACCACCACTAGAAAACGGGAATAGTGGTCCACGATTGTCAGGGCATAGATGTATCCTGACCGGCTTGGAGCCAATTTGACGTGGTCCAGAGCTACCAGCTCAAGAGGCTGCGTGGTGACGATGGGCCTCAAGGGTGTCTTCTGGCTGGTGCGGTCCTTCCTCCTTAGGTTACAAGGGCCACAGTCTCTGCACCACTTCGCTACAGCCCCTCTCATGCCGACCCAAAAGAACCGTCCTCTTAGCAGGAACTCCAGTTTCTTCCAACCGAAGTGCCCCGCTCTGTCATGGTAAGCCCCCAGGACCATAGCTGCATCCCGCCTTGGGACCACGACTTGCCAGGTCAGCTCGTGTGTCTGGTGGTTGACAAGCCTTCTGCACAGCTGCCTTCGTAGAAGAACAGCTTGCTCTTCTCTTTCCATAGCTGCTTGGCTTCCTCTGGAGCATCCGGATCTATGCGGGCATCTTCCTGGGTCAGCAGATCTTTCACCAGGCGGATTGCAGGGTCACTATCTTGGGTCTCGGCCCAGCTGTGGTGAGGTAGGGGATTTATCATAACGGTGGTTAAATCTTCCTCCTTCACGCGGTGGGAGTATTGAGCGGCTTCGTACCGGTGAAACGCGGGGAGTTCTACCTCCTCCAGCTCTTCTGGGTCTTCGTCACCTTCAGATAAGTGAGGCATTCTTGATAGGGCATCAGCGTTGGCATTGGTTTTGCCTGCCCGGTACTTGATCACGAAGTCATAATTGGAGAGACGGGCCATCCACCGCTGTTCCAGGGCACCAAGTCTTGCATTGTCTAGGTGTGTTAACGGGTTGTTGTCCGTGTACACCGTGAACTTTGCGGAGGCCAGGTAATGTTTGAAGCGTTCCGTCACGGCCCACACCACCGCCAAGAATTCTAGCTTGAAAGAGCTGTAATTCTCCGGGTTCCTCTCGGTGGGTCTCAGCTTCCGGCTGGCGTACGCGATCACCCTTTCTCTGCCCTGTTGGTTTTGTGACAGTACGGCTCCCAGTCCCACATTACTGGCGTCTGTGTGGAGAATAAAAGGCTGGCCATAATCAGGGTAGGCCAGGATCTCATCTCCTGTGAGGGCCATCTTCAACTGGCGGAAGGACTCCTCTTCCGGTTTTTCCCACTTGAAGGGTGGCTTTTGACTTCTGGACTTAGACTGTCCTATCAGGAGGTCCTGCATAGGAGCTGCCATCTTAGTGAACCCGGGGATGAACCTTCGGTAGTAGCCTACCAACCCGAGGAACTGCCTTACTTCTTTGATGTTCGAGGGGCTGGGCCAGCTATTGATTGCCGTGACCTTGTCAGGGTCGGGGGCTACTCCTTCCGCACTTACCATGTGCCCTAGGTACTGGACCTTTGGTTTCAGCAGGTGACACTTTGATGGTTTCACCTTCAGGCCATAGCCTCCCAGGGCTTCGAACACCTCGGCCAGGTGCTTCAGATGGTCCTCGTAGGTCTTTGAATAGACGATCACGTCGTCCAGGTAAAGGAGGACCGTCTCGAAGTTTCGGTGCCCTAGACAGCATTCCATCAGCCTCTGGAAGGTCCCTGGTGCGTTGCAGAGCCCGAAGGGCATACAGTTGAACTCGCTCAGTCCCATCGGGGTGGTGAAGGCGGTCTTCTCCTTGTCAGCCTCTGCCACAGTAACCTGCCAGTACCCGCTAGTAAGGTCCAAAGTAGAAAAGAAGTTAGCTGATTTTAGTGCGGCTAAAGACTCCTCTATTCTAGGCAGCGGGTATGCGTCTTTGTGGGTGATACGGTTGATTTGTCTATAGTACACGCACATTCTCATGGTGCCGTCTTTCTTTTTTACCAGAACCAGGGGGGCTGCCCAGGGGCTACAGCTATCTCTAATGACCCCAGCTTCTTTCATTTCCCGCAGCATACCCTTGGCGTTCTGATAATGTGCAGGGGGTACAGGCCTGTGTCTCTCTTTTATTGGTGGGTGGCTCCCTGTGAGGATATGGTGTTCTATCCCTTTTACTCTGCCGAAGTCTAGCGGGTGCTTACTAAAGACTCTCGTACTCCTGTACCACCCAGTAGACTCCTTGTTTTTGGTGCAGGGGAGTGGAGTCAGCACCCACATGGAGTTTCTGGCACCAGTCCTCCTTTTGTTTCTGGGAGCCATTACCCTCTGCCTGTGGAGATGGAGGCAAAGGCTCCACGGCCCTGATAGCTTTGTGTTCGACAGCAAACAGTTTGGCAAGTGTAGCGTACCTGGGTAAGTGTACCTCCCTCTCCCCAATGTTGAGAATGCGAACGGGCACCCTCCCATGATGGACATCAACCACCCCCCGGGCTGTCAAAATGGTGGGCCTGCTGTCTGAGTACACGGGTTCTACCATGGCTTGGTAGTCTCTACCTCTCAACCCGATTGCAGTCCGACACCAGATCATCATTTCACTTTTGGGAGGCATGGAAATGGGGAATGGGTCACTCATTCTTACGCTACCGATCTCACCACCAGACAGTTCTACCTGCTGCCGTCTCATCAGGGCTTTTATCTCTTTGTTGAGGACTCTCTGTTGGCTGGAACTAGCATTCACCGCCACCTGTTGTAGAATTACAATTACCTCTGAAAGACAATTTTCAATCACGTTAGTACCCACAGTTACTTTAGGGTGACTTTCACGACGGTCAATGTCCACAATAATCACTCCCTGTGCCGGCAATTCAACTTTACCAATCTTAATGGTCATCTCTTTGAACCCCATCTGCGGCACGGGCAAGCCATTACTGGCGATGATGCTCAAGTCACTGTCTGGATACCGTGTTATATCAGAATCAGTCCAATACTGCTTAAAAACTACATAAGGGATAGTGGTTACTTGCGACCCGGTATCCAGCAAGGCGCTCATGGGGATACCGTCCAGCACCACGAGTAAAACCGGGCGCCCCCCAACGTACTTATTACGCCAATTGTAAGGGCCTGGTGATCTTATGCCTGGGGGTTGGCCCTCTGCCCCAGGTTGGACCCGTTTAAATTACAGTACCTGGAAATGTGTCCGGGCTGGTTGCATCGACGGCAAATGGGCTGTCCATCCTCTGCGTAGCGGTCTGTAGGCCTCCCTCGGAACGACGGGATCCTCCTCTGTCGACGCCACTGGACATCCTCCGGACTTGAAGCCAACTCGATGGGTCTTGACGGGTCCACTTGTAACGCCTGGACGGTCCTGGTCAACGCCGCGACGCTCCTGGTCAGCTCCTGGACTTGGTGGTGCAGATCTTTCGACGGGGCTTGGTTCAGGGCCTGTGCATCGGCCCCCACAGAGTCCATAGAGGAGGGCGCCGCCTCTTGGTGGTAGGTGAGAGCAGGGCGCCGGGGGTTTATAGCGCCACTTGTTGCGGGCTCACGGAGCACCCTTATGGCCCTGTCCTTGAATTGGGCAAAGGTCAGGTCAGGGTTCTGAAAGAACATGAGGCGCAGCTGGGTCCTGTGGGTGCTAGACAGCAGACCTTCTATGAACTGTTCTGTTAGTAGCTTATCCGTATCCTGCACGCTGCCAGGGTCAGCTTGTTTGATGACCCTCAAGGCTTCCTGCAAATTTAGGGCATAGTCTCTAATGCTGTCCTGTGCCCGCTGCTTACATCCGTAGAACCGCATTTTAATTTCAGCGGAGGTACGTGTATCAAAGGTACCCCGCAGCCGGGCCAGAATGTCCTTTACGGTCCTTTTCTCCTCAGCGGGCCATGACTTTATCTCCCGCTGGGCTGCGCCAGTTAGCTGCCCTGTCAGTATGCTAATCTTCTGTTCCTCTGTCAGGGGGTAAACTTGGAACAAACTGTACAGCCTTTCCTTAAAGTCAGTTAGGGCATGGGGCTCCCCTGAATACTTGGGCAGCCAGGCTGCTCCAGGGATGTAAGGCGCTGGTGGTAGAAGGTCCCTCCGCGTCCGTCATCTTCCTCCCCCCTAGTTAAGCGTGGCCTACCTTCCGACGATCCTCTTCTGTAGGCCGCGGCTCCGCTGGTGCTGCTCCGGACGAGGACCTTGCGTCGCGTCCTGGTGACGTCAGCGTCGCTCTCTCGCCCTTCCAGGACCTTGCGCAGCGTCGGTGCGTGGGGCGGAGCTTCGGGTCTCGCGCGGTTTGAGTGTCCACGCCCCTCTTCTTCCCGCACGGCGTCCTGAAGATGGCGTCCGATGGCGGGAAAACGGCTGAAGATGGCAGGAGACGGCTGGAAATGGCGGGAAACGGCTCCGGATGGCGGGAAACCTCTTCTTCAGGTACGTGTACAGTCTTTTTCAGGCACGCAATACCCGTTTGTGGCGGGTTGGTTACTATCCTGCCGACTACGCCAAAGCTGACTCGCCCCCTGGGCCGTGGGGCACTCGGAGCCGGGCAATAGGGGAACGATGGGGGTAGTAGTGGCGACCCGGTCCGTGGCTCAGGGTGGTCAGACCAGTGGTAGTCCCTTTATAAGTTTTAAGTGATGTCCGACTACGCCAC
This sequence comes from Phyllobates terribilis, assembly GCF_046119375.1. NCBI lineage: Eukaryota > Metazoa > Chordata > Amphibia > Anura > Dendrobatidae > Phyllobates > Phyllobates terribilis. Next base: position 741,007,373 of record NW_027362763.1, read on the forward strand.
CCGTGGATTGCGGTCAGTGCGGACCGCCGCTGCCAGGTAGACCGCTGGGGCTGATGATATATGCAGCTGGGATAGTGTGACTCCCCACGGGAAGAGTGCGGCCCCAGGGCAGTATAATGGAAGATGGGGTTGATGGTGTAGTGCTGGAGGAGCAAGGAGCACACAGACAACAGATTCCAGTCCAGGGTCTTTACTAGAACAGGTGAACTGACCCACAAACAGTACCGGCTAGGAGGGGACCTGGATGTCTGAGAGCAATTGGGAAATTGGCCCTGGTCAGGGTGAGGGTGTAGGCCTACCGTGCTCTCTGCGCTCCTTCTGGCTATCTCCTCTTGGTAGGGTAACAGCCCACGGTCCCGAGCTCACCGTGTCTTCTCGCCCGTATGGTTTGCAACGTGGGTCACTTTCTACTCCCGGCCTGGTACGGCTTTGTTGGTCCCTTCTGTTGTGGCAGAGCCTCCGGGCTTCTTAGGCCAAGGAACATACAGTCCCCTGCGGACTGGTTATCTGCTGCAGGACGTGGAATCCTCACAGCCTCAGACACCAAAGTCGGGTAGATTTGGTTCTTTATCTGCCAGGACAGGCGTACTTCACCTCTTGTCCCTAGCTTGTGGCTCTCCTACTGCCACACGTCCTCTTAGGGTGCAATACAACTGTCCCTCACTGCTCTGGGACACCTCTCAATCCAGAGACAGGTCGTCCAGTTCTCCCTAACCCTGCCCCCAGTTCCAGTTTTTATAGGGGCAGCCGGCTCCCCCTACTGGCCTGTGACAGGAGGTATTGCATGCTAATGTTCCCCTGACCAGAGAACCTCCCCCTTGCTCTCAGACACAGCTTTATTATATTTGTGGCATCCAGGCCAGGGTGACACAGTTACATTATGCATTTAATCCTTTGCATAACTAAACGTGAAATCCAAAGTATCAACCACAGCATAAATTGACATGCTGCTAATTTCATTTCCACAGTGTCGGTGAATTTGCACTGTGAATATACTCCACAGCTTTTGCATTTTTCATGTACAACACCAGTACTGTAAAATGCAACAGATATTGTGTCCCAAAAATCTAAACAGAAAATATGCTACTAGAGATACACATGTGGTTTTCCAAATGAGGGTTTTGATGTGTTTTTAATTTAAAAATAACCGCATTTTGTCTGCAACATGGATATGCGGACATACCATTAATTGATTAATTGATGATTAAGAGTCTTGCACGAACTCAAAACGCATAGACCTGGTGCTTCCTATACAAGCTATGGTTTTTATTAACCAAATATTCAAATAGGACATCTAGATAAATGTGGTGAGGAACTATAGGAATAGTGCAGTTCCCTTACAAAAAAATATAAAGAATTTTAGGGAGGGTGGAGTACTCCTATAACCTGCAAACACAAAACGAGAGATCAAGTAGCCATGAACCACCAAATAGAATAAAAGCCATCATTTTATTAGAACATGTTAGAAAGCAGTTAAAAAGGAGGTCTTTTTAAGAGGAACACGAAAGAAGGGCCCATCCATATAAAGTGTCATCCATGGGAGTACAAACGTCATATATAAGGTAACATAAAATGAACAAATGCACAAAAAACGAGTAACAACGTTAATAGGCACCGTATTTTTCGGACTATAAGACACACTTTTTTCCTCCAAAATTTTGGAGGAAAGTGGGGGGTGCGTCTTATAGTCCGAATACTATATTATTGTATGGCCGCATGGTGGTAGGTGTGGGGCATCACCGCCTGCTGCAGCCAAGCTGTGCCCGCTACTAAAGAAAATGAATATGAATACTCCCTGCTCCCCACGCCCATAGGCGTTGAGAGCAATGAATATTCATTTCACTTAATAGCCGGCACACTGGAGCCGCAGCGCGGCTCCTGCTGTACTCTGGGGTCAGTGTGCCCGCTATTAAAGCTCATGAATATTCGCTACAACCCACTCCCATGGGTTGTAGTGAATATCCACTGTCTTTAATAGCAGGCACACTGACCACAGAGCGCAGCAGGAGCCGCGCTGCGGTACAGTGTGCCGGCTATTAAACAGACTGAATAGTCACTGCTCCCCACGCACAGTCCCGGCGTGGGGAGCAGTGACTATTCCAGCACAGCGTCTCACACTGTGTGAGGGCACATGGCAGGGACACCATGCGCGCACTGCCATGCGCGGCTCACACAGAGTGTCGGCAGCAGAGCAGGACAGCGCTGGAGGAGAGAGGAGGTGCGTATGAGTGTTTATTTTTTTTTTGTAGGCAGCGTGGTGGAGGCTCAGAGGGTGCCATGCATACCAGGATGGGGGCTCAGAGGGTGCCATACATACCAGGATGGGGGCTCAGAGGGTGCCATGCATACCAGGATGGTTGCTCAGAGGGGTGCCATGCATACCAGGATGGGGGCTCAGAGGGGTGCCATGAATACCAGGATGGGGGCTCAGAGGGGTGCCATGCATACCAGGATGGGGGCTCAGAGGGGTGCCATGCATATCAGGACGGGGGCTCAGAAGGTGCCATACATACCAGGATAGGGGCTCAGAAGGTGCCATACATACCAGGATGGGGGCTCAGAAGGTGCCATACATAGCAGGATGGGGGCTCAGAAGGTGCCATACATACCAGGATGGGGGCTCAGAAGGTACCATACATACCAGGATGAGGGCTCAGAAGGTGCCATACATACCAGGGTGGGGGCTCAGAGGGTGCCATGCATACCAGGATGGGGACTCAGAAGGTGCCATACAGACAAGGATGGGGGCACAGAGGGTGCCATACATACCAGGATGGGGGCTCAGAGGGTGCCATGCATACCAGGAGGGGGGCTCAGAGGGTGCCATCCATACCAGGATGGGGGCTCAGAGGGTGCCATACATACCAGGATGGGGGCTCAGAGGGTGCCATGCATACCAGGATGGTTGCTCAGAGGGGTGCCATACATACCAGAATGGGGGCTCAAGGGGTGCCATGCATATCAGGATGAGGGCTCAGAGGGTGCCATGCATACCATGATGGGGGCTCAGAGGGTGCCATACATACCAGGATGGGGGCTCAGAGGGGTGCCATGCATACCAGGATGGGGGCTCAGAGGGCTGCCATGCATACCAGGATGGGGGCTCAGAGGGGCGCCATACATACCTGGATGGGGGCTCAGAGGGGTGCCATGCATACCAGGATGGGGACTCAGAAGGTGCCATACATACCAGGATGGGGGCTCAGAAGGTGCCATACATACCAAGATGGGGGCTCAGAAGGTGCCATACATACCAGGATGGGGGCTCAGAAGGAGCCATACATACCAGGATGGGGGCTCAAAGGTTGCCATGCATACCAGGATGGGGGCTCAGAGGGTGCCATGCATACCAGGATGGGGGCTCAGAGGGTGCCATGCATACCAGGATGGGGGCTCAGAGGGTGCCATGCATACCAGGATGGGGGCTCAAGGGGTGCCATGCATACCAGGATGGGGGCTCAAGGGGTGCCATTCATACCAGGATGGGGGATAAAGGGGTGCCATGCATACCAAGATGGGGTATAAAGGGGTGCCATACATACCAGGATGGGGATAAAGGGGTGCCATGCATACCAGGATGGGGGATAAAGGGATGCCATGCATACCAGGATGGGATGGGGGCCACTTATACCAGGAAGGAGGGGCCATATATACCATGATGGAGGATATTAACAGAATTGGGGGACATTACCCCAATACCAGTGTCAGCAGCAGACCCCCTCCACCATAACAGAGCATCATGACCACATTTTTTGCTTACATTTTTTTTCCTATTTTCCTCCTTTAAAACCTAGGTGCATCTTATGGTCCGGTGCGTCTTATAGTCCGAAAAATACGGTAAAAATACACTGCTCAAAAAAATAAAGGGAACACTCAAATAACACATCCTAGATCTGAATGAATGAAATATTCTCATTGAATACTTTGTTCTGTACAAAGTTGAATGAGCTGATAACAAAATCACACAAAAATCATCAATGGAAATCAAATTTATTAACCAATGGAGGCCTGGATTTGGAGTCACCCCCAAAATGAAAGTGGAAAAATACACTACAGGCTGATCCAACTTTGATGTAATGTCCTTAAAACAAGTCAATATGAGGCTCAGTATTGTGTGTGGCCTCCACGTGCCTGTATGACCTCCCTGCAACGCCTGGGCATGCTCCTGATGAGGTTGCGGATGATCTCCTGTGGGATCTCCTCCCAGACCTGGACTAAAGCATCCGCCAACTCCTGGACAGTCTGTGGTGCAACGTGACGTTGGTGGATGGAGCGAGACATGATGTCCCAGATGTGCTCAATCGGATTCAGGTCTGGGGAATGGGCGGGCCAGTCCATAGCTTCAATGCCTTCATCTTGCAGGAACTGCTGACACACTCCAGCCACATGAGGTCTGGCATTGTCCTGCATTAGGAGGAACCCAGGGACAACCGCACCAGCATATGGTCTCACAAGGGGCCTGAGGATCTCATCTCGGGACCTAATGGCAGTCAGGCTACCTCTGGCGAGCACATGGAGGGCTGTGCATCCCTCCAAAGAAATGCCACCCCACACCATTACTAACCCACTGCCAAACTGGTCATGCTGAAGGATGTTGCAGGCAGCAGATCGCTCTCTTACAGCGTCTCCAGACTTTGTCACATCTGTCACATGTGCTAAGTGTGAACCTGCTTTCATCTGTGAAGAGCACAGGGCGCCAGTGGCGACTTTGCCAATCCTGGTGTTCTGTGGCAAATGCCAAGCGTCCTGCATGGTGTTGGGCTGTGAGCACAACCCCCATCTGTGGACGTCGGGCCCTCATACCACCCTCATGGAGTCAGTTTCTAACCGTTTGTGCAGACACATGCACATTTGTGGCCTGCTGGAGGTCATTTAGCAGGGCTCTGGCAGTGCTCCTCCTGTTCCTCCTTGCACAAAGGCGGAGGTAGCGGTCCTGCTGCTGGGTTGTTGCCCTCCTACGGCCCCCTCCACGTTTCCTGGTGTACTGGCCTGTCTCCTGGTAGCGCCTCCAGCCTCTGGACACTACGCTGACAGACACAGCAAACCTTCTTGCCACAGCTAGCATTGATGTGCCATCCTGGATGAGCTGCACTACCTGAGCAACTTCTGTGGGTTGAAGAGTCCGTCTCATGCTACCATGAGTGTGAAAGCACAACCAATATTCAAAAGTGACCAAAACATCAGCCAGAAAGCATTGGTACTGAGATGTGGTCTGTGGTCCCCACCTGCAGAACCACTCCTTTATTGAGGGTGTCTTGATAATTGCCAATAATTTCCATCTACTGTCTATTCCAATTGCACAACAGCATGTGAAATTGATTGTCAATCAGTGTTGCTTCCTAAGTGGACAGTTTGATTTCACAGAAGTTTGACTTACTTGGAGTTATATTCTGTTCTTTACGTGTTCCCTTTATTTTTTTGAGCAGTGTATATCGTCTCAGTATCATAGATTTTGCACAGATGCAATAACCAAATCAAAAGAAAAAAGCATAGAAGTATCAGAGACAACAATCATAGGTCAGCATGTGTCAGTGAAAGATAGATGCAGATCGTAGTGCAAAACTTACCCATGGTATATTGAGATAGGGACACTCCACACTACCCCACGCGCTTTTCGCTTTCTCAAGAGGAGGTACTCAAACAATAATCTCCTGTCAGGATATATATACGCATGTCCCCACTGGTGGAGCCAATGGCTGGCGTGGAATACCATGGCGCTTAGGCACACTGAGCATGAGCACGATGGCGACCATTTTTGTGAAGTCCGGTTGGGTGCGGCCATGTTTTTAGGGGTCTATTAGGTAAGTATACAATGTTTTACAAGTATACATGTCGGGGCAATCATTACAGCCTCAAATGAAAGTGTTGTTAAAGTAACATACAGGGCAACAATATTGATAATGAAGAGTAAATAAAAAATATATATATAAAAGGGGAGGAGAATGGAGGTAAAGCCAGCGCTGATGGACCGCAGGGATAGCATGACATAGAAATATCGTGCAATCCCCTGGAGAGGCAGTGCCGACACCGCTGGAACAGCGACGGCACAGGAGGTAAGTATGTCTTGTTATTTTCCTGGGGGAAACAAAGGGATTGAGAAGGAGTTGTCCGAGTAGTAGACAACCCTTTTAAGTGCTTCTGTAGCGTCGGCGTCCCTGCCTCCTGCTAGGCAGAGACGCCGCTCCACTCACCTCCCTGCTCCGTCCTCGGCGTCCTCTTCCCGCGCTGTCGGCAGCGCTCGCCGCTTCCCGGGCACTGTGCTTAGGGAGCGCGCGCGCTCCCTCTCTCTTAAAGGGGCCGCGCGCGCCATCCTTAGGAGTCCCTGGCCAATTGCCGGTGGAGCTCCCATATATAAGGCACCTCCTCCAAAATGGAGGTGCCCAAGCAAAGTTGTTGCAAAGCCTTTCACCTCTGCTTCAGCCCTCAGGTCGCGTTGCCAGTCTGCTTTCCAGCTCTGTCTACCTGCTTGTATTCCTGCGGTCCGACAGTCTGTCTACTTGCATCCGCCAGTCTGTTTATGGACCAGTCCGCCTGCGGATCAGGAAGCACCTGCCTGACACCTGCCTGATACCTGCCTGAGACCACCTGCCAGCCAGCCGAGAGACTCTTACCCGCTCACCTGGGAGCGGTCACCTGCTACCCGCCAGCTAGCCTACCTGGAGGCTCTGCCGTCACTTGCCGTGACCACCTGCCAGCCGGCCGAGAGACTCTTACCCGCTCACCTGGGAGCGCTCACCTGCTACCCGCCTGCTAGCCTACCTGGAGGCTCTGCCGTCACTTGCCGTGACCACCTGCCTGTCTAGAGACTCTTACCCTGCTGTCACTTGCCGTGACCACCCGCCTGTCAAGAGACTGTTCCCGTCACTTGCCGTGACCTCCTGCCCTTCTACCCAGAGACTGTTCCTGTCACTTGCCGTGACTACCTGCCCGCCTTCCCTGGGAGCCACCCGCTTCCTTACAAGGACTGCCCCTTTGTATAGTAGCTCAGAGGTTCCATCTCCCAGACCCGTTACAGTTTGCTCGGGCCATGGAACCCGGTGGCACCCAAGCTCCCTCGCTCTCGGACCTATGTCATGAACTTTCCCGTCAGAGGTCCCAACAGGACTCCATCTTGGGCCACCTGCGTAGGGTTCACTCCCGCCTGGACACACTGGCTGCCTCGTCGGGAGCTGCTTCCACTCGCACAACCACTACCCTGGCAGCGCCGCTGCCCATCAATACCATGGCATCCCTTCCCGGTCCCCGCCTTACCGCCCCGCCTCGTTTTGGTGGAGATCCCGGTCAGGCACGGGGCTTCATTAACCTGTGCACCCTGCACTTCGAACTTTTGGCACACCAGTTTTCCACCGACCGAGCCAAAGTGGCCTTCATCATGTCCCATCTCACTGGGGAGGCGCTGGCTTGGCTAAATCCTCTATGGGAGAGAGGAGACCCCCTGGTGTCCAACCTGCCAGCCTTTCTCACGGCCTTCCGGAAAGTCTTCGACGAACCAGGACGAAAGACCTCATCCGCCTCATCTCTGCTACGCCTCCGTCAAGGGAGTCTCACCGTGGGCCAATATGCCATACGGTTCCGTACCCTTGCTTCTGAGCTTGCTTGGGATAACGACGACCTGGTGTCCGTCTTCTGGGAGGGTCTAACCGGCCGGATTAAAGATGAACTTGCCGGTCGGGACATTCCTACCACTCTCGACGACTTAATAACACTTGCCACCCGGATTGACATCCGGTTCCAGGAGCGTACCAAAGAGGTCACCCGTGAGAGGAGGTTTCCTCGCCTTGCTCCTACCTTCCAGAATCCCGTCACTTCCTCTGTTACTCCCCAGGCTCACTCACCCGAGCCTATGCAGGTCGACCAGACCAAGATAGTCAAGACCCGTCAAGAGTCACGCCGTGCCGAGGGGAGCTGCTTCTACTGTGGCACTAAGGAGCACCGGATCCGTTCCTGCCCGGAGAGGTCGGGAAACGCCTGTGTCTAGGATCGCTCAGAGAGGTCGTCCTAGACAAGAATAAACCCTCTCCATCTCTGATTCTGTCGGTCTTTATCATCTGCGGGGAGAACCGTTACTTTGAACTAGCTCAACTTGATTCTGGAGCTGCCGGAAATCTCATTTCTCAGTCCCTGGCAGAGAAATACCGCATTCCCACCAAACCTCTGGCTGTACCCTTATCTGTCGCCGCCGTGGATAGGGGCCTCTTACCACATCCCATCCAACTCATCACCGAATCCATAACTCTGCAGGTGGGAATGCTGCACTCTGAGAGCATCTGCTTCCATGTTCTGCCTGGGCTCTCTCACGCCCTCTTGCTAGGCCTACCTTGGCTCCAGAGACATGCACCCGTGCTTGATTGGCAGACCGGAGAAGTCCTTCGCTGGGGAAAGGACTGTCATAAGACTTGTTTAGTTCCCGTTCGTCCTGCCCGTCCTTCTCCTCCCCCAGCCAATCTACCCTGCCGGTACCCTATTGGTCTTATGCTGATGTCTTTAATAAAAAGGAAGCAGAGACATTACCTCCTCATAGACCATACGATTGCCCTATCGACTTGGTACCTGGCGCTACTCCGCCCTGAGGGCGTATCTACCCTTTGTCCGCTGCTGAGACCCGGTCCATGTCTGAATATATCGAGGAGAACCTGGCCCGGGGGTTTATCCGGAAATCTACCTCCCCGGCGGGAGCAGGCTTCTTCTTCGTTAAAAAGAAGGACGGCTCACTCCGTCCCTGCATAGACTATAGAGGCCTTAACCAGAGCAAGGTGAAGAATAAATACCCCCTTCTGCTCATTCCTGAATTATTTGACCGTCTGAGGGGTGCTAGAGTCTTCACCAAGCTGGATCTCCGTGGGGCCTATAACCTGGTTCGTATCCGTCAGGGGGATGAATGGAAGACGGCATTCAACACCCGGGACGGCCACTATGAATACCTCGTAATGCCCTTCGGTCTCTGTAATGCTCCCGCCGTCTTTCAAGAGTTGGTCAATGATATCTTCCGTGACCTTCTCTACTCCTGCGTGGTGGTATACCTGGACGACATCTTGGTCTTCTCTCCGGATCTCCCCACACACCGGAGGGACGTTCGTCAGGTCCTGCTCAGGCTCAGGCAAAACCACCTCTACGCAAAATTTGAGAAGTGCCTCTTTGAGCAGACCTCACTTCCATTTCTGGGCTACATCATCTCTCAGACCGGTCTACGAATGGATCCTGAGAAACTTTCTGCCATCCAGAAGTGGCCCCGACCGGAGGGGTTGAAGGCTATCCAGCGGTTCCTGGGCTTCGCCAACTACTACCGCCTCTTCATTCCGCACTTCTCTTCCCGGACTGCCCCTATCTCTGCGCTCACCCGTAAGGGCGCTAATCCCAAAGAATGGCCGCCCGAGGCAGAGGAGGCCTTCCTGTCTTTGAAACAAGCTTTCTCCTCCGCTCCTGTGCTGCACCGTCCGGACAGCAACAAACAATTCTTCTTAGAAGTAGACGCTTCCTCCTCCGGAGCCGGAGCGGTGCTCACCCAAAAGTCGTCATCCGGAAGAATGGTAACCTGCGGCTTTTTCTCCAAACTCTTCTCCTCATCTGAGCGCAATTATTCTATAGGAGACCGAGAATTGTTAGCCATTAAGTTGGCACTCGAGGAGTGGCGTTACCTGCTCGAGGGGGCTCTTCACCTGGTAATAATCTACACGGATCACAAAAACTTGGCTTATCTCCAGAGTGCCCAAAGACTTAACCCGCGCCAAGCCCGGTGGTCCTTGTTCTTCGCCCGCTTTGATTTCATTCTTCATTTTCGCCTGGCAGACAAAAATATCAAAGCTGATGCCTTGTCCCGATCCTTTTTGTTCTCCGATCTAGAGGAGGAGCCCAAGCACATCATCGACCCCGCCAAGGTAATGCTGGTGGCTCCCGTGGATCTAAATCGTCTTCCACCCGGTAAGACGTTCGTAACAGTACCTGATCGTGAGAAAGTCCTACACTGGGGACATTCGTCTAAGCTAGCTGGCCATGCTGGCCAGAAAAAGACCCTCCAGCTTATTACCCGGCATTACTGGTGGCCTACCCTGCACAAGGACGTACTAGACTTGGTCTCAGCCTGTGCATCCTGCGCCCGCTACAAGGTTCCTAGACATCTGCCAGCCGGCCGCCTTCTGTCTCTTCCCATACCTGCTGCCCCGTGGCAGCATATAGCCATGGACTTTATAACTGATCTCCCTGTCTCTGCTGGTTGCACGGTCATTTGGGTGGTCGCTGACCGCTTCTCTAAGATGGCTCACTTCATCCCCCTGCCGGGCCTTCCGTCTGCATCTGAATTGGCTAAAGACTTTTTCCATCATATTTTCCGTCTTCATGGTCTCCCTCTCCACATCGTATCCGACCGAGGAGTTCAGTTCACCTCTCGCTTCTGGAGAGCCATGTGTAAACTGCTGGGGGTCATCTTGGACTTCTCCTCTGCTTATCACCCACAGTCCAATGGTCAAGTAGAGCGGATCAACCAAACTTTAACCAGTTACCTCCGGCACTTTGCTAATGCCCACCATTCCGACTGGGTGGATCTTTTACCGTGGGCCGAATTTTCCTATAATAATCACGAGAGCGAGTCTTCCTCCGAATCTCCGTTTTTTATTGTCTACGGTCAACATCCTCAGATCCCGTTTCCCGTCTCCGCCTCGGTGGATAATCCGGCCGCGGAATCTCTTGTTAGCGAATTATCCTCCATTTGGGAGAGTACCAGATCCGCACTTCTTCAGTCCTCCTAGCGGATGAAGAAACAGGCTGACAAAAGACGTCTGGATCCGCCCCAATTCCGTCCTGGAGATAAAGTCTGGCTCTCGTCCAAAGATGTCCAGCTCAAGATTCCTTCCTACAAGTTAGGGCCTCGGTTCATCGGCCCACTGGAAGTTATCAAACAAATCAACCCGGTGGCCTATAAATTGAAACTCCCGGCCAACTTGTGGATCCCCAACTCCTTCCATGTATCTCTCCTCAAACCCGTGGTACTTAACTCTTTTTCCAAGTCTACAGGTACGCCTCCTGCTCCGGTTTCCGCTGAAGACGAGTTTGAGGTAGAGAACATTCTGGCCACCAAAAGGGTAAGAGGAAAGACCTTTTTTCTAGTGGATTGGAAGGGGTTTGGTCCTGAGGAGAGAACGTGGGAGCCCCGGGAGAACATCCATGCCCCTCTCATCCTTGATAAATTTCTCTCCGGCCTAAAAAAGGGGGGGCCTAAAGGGGGGGTACTGTAGCGTCGGCGTCCCTGCCTCCTGCTAGGCAGAGACGCCGCTCCTCTCACCTCCCTGCTCCGTCCTCGGCGTCCTCTTCCCGTGCTGTTGGCAGCGCGTGCTACTTCCCGGGCACTGTGCTTAGGGCGCGCGCGCTCCCTCTCTCTTAAAGGGGCCGCGCGCGCCATCCTTAGGAGTCCCCGGCCAATTGCCGGTGGAGCTCCCATCTATAAAGCACCTCCTCCAAAATGGAGGTGCCTGAGCAAAGTTGTTGCAAAGCCTTTCACCTCTGCTTCAGCCCTCAGGTCCCGTTGCCAGTCTACTTTCCAGCTCTGTCTACCTGCTTGTATTCCTGCGGTCCGACAGTCTGTCTACCTGCATCCGCCAGTCTGTCTATGGACCAGTCCGCCTGCGGATCAGGAAGCACCTGCCTGATACCTGCCTGATACCTGCCTGACAATTGCCTGACACCTGCCTGATACCTGCCTGATACCTGCCTGATACCTGCCTGAGACCACCTGCCAGCCAGCCGAGAGACTCTTACCCGCTCACCTGGGAGCGCTCACCTGCTACCCGCCAGCTAGCCTACCTGGAGGCTCTGCCGTCACTTGCCGTGACCACCTGCCAGCCGGCCGAAAGACTCTTACCCGCTCACCTGGGAGCGCTCACCTGCTACCCGCCTGCTAGCCTACCTGGAGGCTCTGCCGTCACTTGCCGTGACCACCTGCCTGTCTAGAGACTCTTACCCTGCTGTCACTTGCCGTGACCACCCGCCTGTCAAGAGACTGTTCCAGTCACTTGCCGTGACCTCCTGCCCTTCTACCCAGAGACTGTTCCTGTCACTTGCCGTGACTACCTGCCCGCCTTCCCTGGGAGCCACCCGCTTCCTTACAAGGACTGCCCCTTTGTATAGTAGCTCAGAGGTTCCACCTCCCAGACCCGTTACAGCTTCTATATGGATGTAAATATGGTAACAGACAATTAATTCATAGCTTATAATTTCAGGAGAGATTGGAAACAGATTCATGAAATCAGATCTGTAGGAAGGAGGCTAGACGTTTTACGATTCCCATTACATTGGTGAGACATGGAACACTTTATCATTATATGTAAAATGTGGTTGTTACTTTTTATAGACAAGTTGTAATGAGGAGATATATTTCTGAATGAAAGAAGTCACTTTCACCATAACCTTAGTACGGGTACAAAAATACTCTAACATTTGTTCACATTTATAACACAATAAAAAACAAAATATTGGCATCTCTCCACTTTTTACATCTATTCATTGGACCATTGACGAGAAGTACCAGTGGGATTAGGGCACATGAGCAGGTCATTAGTGACCCTATAAGTTCACGACAGCACAAAACACAAGGAACAGTGCGGAATTATTGGTGTGAATATTCTTGGAAACTTTGAATTAGAAATGTAAGTCATATATACCAGCACAAGAGAAATTCATATGAAATGATAAAACAATTAATTGCTTGAAAACTAGTGAGATAGCATTTAGGTTTAATAGATAGGGGTAGTACCAAACTATCATCGATTTTAATCCTAAATGCCTTAATGTAATAATGTAATTGATTTTCTAATATACTTTATCTAAAAAATACCTACCGTGTCCATAGGGCTGGCTCCAGGTTTTTGTGGGCCCGAGTGAAAGAGTCTCAGTGAGGCCCTTTAACAAATACCACGATTCATGATGCACAGATACGGCAGAGAAATATATATATAGTACAGTACCAAAGATTTCACTTCTTACATTACGAGTGATTTCTATTATAGCTTCTACAAAACCTCAGAAACCTCGTAGCCCACAATGCGTGTCCAGGGGGACTCAAAAGTTTTCATTTTAGACTGGACAGTATAGTCCTCGATACAGTATTATGTGCACAACATAGTCCTCCATAAAGCATTATGGGCACCACATAGTCCTCCATACAGTATTATGGGCACCACATAGTCCTCCATACACTATTATGGGCACCAAATAGTCCTCCATACAGTATTATGGGCACCACATAGTCCTCCATACAGTATTATGGGCACCACATAGTCCTCCATACAGTATTATGGGCACCACATTGTCTTCCGTACAGTATAATGAGCCTCATATATTGCTCCATGCAGTAGAATGAGCCCCATATATTCCTGTATACAGTTTGATGAGCCCCATGTATTGCTCCATACAGTATAATCAGCCCCATATATTGCTCCATACAGAATAATGAGCCTCATATAATGCTCCATACAGTATGGGTCCTATGTAATGCTCCATTCAGAATAATGAGCCCCATATAATGCTCCATACAGAATGGGCCCCGTATATTGCTCCATACAGTATGGGCCCCATATAATGCTCCATACAGTATGGGCCCCATATAATGCTCTATACAGAATGGGCCCAATATATTGCTCCATATGACGCGCCCCCTGGGCCCGTGTTGTTTGGGGGATTACCCGGAGCCGGATCAGATGGGGGGGGTTGTAGTCTCCGAGTGGCGGTGACCCGGTCCGTGCCCAGGGTGTCAAGCTCAGTGTGTGGCAGTCCTTATAGATGTTACTAGATGTTCTTTTATGTCGACTACGCCACCCGTTGAATTGCGGTCAATACGGCCGCCGCTGCAGCAGGGTCCGCTGAGGCTGGTGATGTGTGTGCAGCTCAGGTAGTATAACCCCCAACGGGAGGGGTATAGCCTCAGGGGGTCAGGTGTAGAGGATGGTGGTTGTGGAGGTGCAGTGAGGATGGTAATGAGACTCAGAGTCGGGCTGTGCAGTTCAGGGTTTTTACTTACTGCTGTTGTTCTGGTCACTCCGGCCTTGAGTGACCGCCCGAGCCGTGCTGCGTCCACCAGGTCCTGGACTCGGCCAACCCCCAGGTGATTCTGGAGCGTGGTCCTGAGCTCCCTTTCTGACTTGTCCTTCTCTCTGGCCTTCCCCACCAGGGATCCACCTAAGTCCGGCTCCCTCGGGCCTCTTGTTGGTAAACCCTTGTCTCTGGGTTCCCTGACCCTATTCTTGGTTTGCCTTCCGGGTGGATTTAGTGGGTGGTCGTGGCAGATCCTGCCCACGACCTCCGGTCTCTGGCTAAGGATTAGGGCCCTCCACCAGTTTGGGATCCGGTACCCTTGTGCCAACTCTTCACCCTCTGATCTAATCTTGGGTTCTTGGAGTTCTCTCTTCTCCCCCTCTGGGTCCTTCTTTCTCCTCTCTCTCTCTGGGCCTTGGGGCTGCTCTTCTCTTCTGCTTTCCTCCACTGCTCTGCAAAAGACTGACTGACTGACCAGCCCTCTACAAAAGACTTCTCTACAAAAGACCTCTCTACAAAAGACTTCTCTACAAAAGACCCTGTTCTAAGATGGTTCCCACCTTATATACTCCCTCTATGTGTGAGCTCAGGTGACCAGCACCCAATGAGCTCCTAGCATTACCCAGACTGCTCCCCCTATCTGCCCCTACACTACTGGGATGTTCCACCCCCCTCCCACTCCAGCCAGGGACAGACACTGTCGTACCTGCACATTTCTCTAGTGGGAGTACCATTGGTCTGTCCCCCGGAAATGGGATGTGTGTAGTGCATGCAGCCTACTGAGCTCAGTTCCACACTCCATCCTTACCCGGGAGTGGAATACCACACCTCTGGCTGAGGTGCAATACCCCTGTAGCAGCCGAATCCTCAGGGTGCTACATTCCCCCCTGGTAAATCACAGCACGTCCTCGGGCTGTAAGATATAAAAACATCCAAAACATACAATTATTTTTCATAAACATCAACATATAAACATATAAAACATCATATATATATCAGCAATAAAACGTTTTCATAAATAACATTTTTGTAAACATTCCTGTCTCTGGTTCCTCCGGTCACGGTGCAACTTGTGACCGGGTAAAGTGCGACAGTCTCTTGAAGAAACACGGTTTTCCTATAAAACCAGTAGGGTGCGCTTTAGGAAGCGCAACTATATACAAGGGGATATGGCCGCTCTCAGTCCTCGGCCAGGTAATGGGAATAGGGACACACGGGTTAACAGTTCACACTTGTCCCAACGGGGACATATTTAAAGCAGCAACAGTTCACTGTACCCCGATGGGTAACTATTTACAGTCTCTTTACCGTACTTTAACGACGGCGTCCTCCTGCTCTTTCTTGTTGGTTGGTTTCAGTTTCAGACCCGTCCGGGTCCTCTTGCTCCTCCTCACACCGCAGCTCCTCCTCCGTCAGGCGATGCACATGGAGGGCGTAGGGTCCTTTGACACATTTGTGCCGGGTGAACGTGACCTCGTCCCCTACGTACAGGTCACGACCTCTGTGTCCCTCCGGCAGATGGCTTTCTACGTCTCTGCGGGTGACAAAGACGTCGCCGGGGGTATGATGGTCTCTAATGAAGCCCCACCCATGCTGCAGGTTGAATTTAATCACAGTCCCGGTGGTACGGGGACCATGAGCTGCACGGGGGTTCCTCCTGGTCCGGCTCTTCTGCTCCGCGCTCCTTATCTGTGCTTGCTGTTCCCGGACCCGCCTCTCTCTCCGCTCCTTCTCGAAGACCTCGAGCTGCTGGCGGCCTCACTCTGCACGCTCCGCTGCGGCCGCCCGAGTCTCCTGAGTGAACCCCATGAGGTCTTCTCCGGTGGGGTCCCACTCAAACTGTGCCTCCTCCAGCGGGGGTGAGGTCCTCTTTACAGGCTTCGGAGCCGGAATTAGGGGCTCGCACATGGGCCTTGCTCTCTGGAGTTCCAGCTGAATGTACTCCTGGGGCCATACAAAGGGCTGCCCATCCGGGCACCTATGGTGGGCAAATAGATTTTCACCCAGGTGCGGCACTCTAGATGTTGAGGGCGCGTTGATGGTAGCGGCGCCCGGGTTGACCAGGCCTTGCGACCAGGCTTGGGGCACCCTAAAGGCAAAGGGCACCGTAAGAACGGCGGCGCCCTGGGTTACTCGGCCCTGCGACCAGGCTGGTGGCTCCGCGGAGGTAGGGGGCGCTGTTGGAATGGCGGCGCCCGGGTGTACTAGGCCTTGCGACCAGGCCGATGGTATTTCCTGCTTTGCCGCGCTCAGGGTCGAAGCGCGTGACGTCACAGGGGTCGCGGCCGCGGTTTCCGGTTGAGGCCTAGTCTGCGGCGGTGACGATGCAGCGACGGGCACGGCAGGGGGAATTTCGGGCTCTGCGACGGGGAGCTGGGGCAGGCACGTGGTTTCCCGGCTCGGGGTAGAGACGTCCCCTTTACCTGCCTCCATTCGTTCAGCTCCCTTCTCGGCGCCGTCTCCGGCCTTGAGTCCTCCTGCACCATCCTCAGAGGCGGTCTGTCTCCTCGTCTCGGGTGGCGTGCTCCGCTGACGGGTTTCGGTCTGCTGGGCCATCTCTCGGCTCCACTCCGCCAACGTCTCTCGCTGTACCCGGGCCATCCTCCGTGCGAGGCCCTCCAGCGCAGTCTGTGCATACTCCCGGTCTCGGGGGAGCTGTGCCAGGACCTCCACTAGGCCTAGTGGGGTTGTGGCTTGTAGCAGGCTCCTGACCACTGGGTCGGTGCTGCCTGACTCTCCCTCCATCTCCGGGTAGGCTTTCTCTGGACTCCTCTCCAGACTTCTTGTCTCCGGGTGCGCTCTCTCCAGACTGCTCCAGGCGACACCCATCTTTGCTCTCTTGTTCTGTCTCCGCCCACATTGAGGGTGGTCCCGGGGCAACTTCAGTTCCAGGGGCAGTTCTCTCACGCTGATGGACACTTCCAGCATCACAGTCTCTGTTGGTGGGCGCGGTTTCCGCTTTTGGCGCCATTCTTCGACCTGGCCCACGATGGGAGGTGGCCTCTTGCCACCCTCTGGCACGCCCATAATGGCGTCCGCTCTTCCAAGGCGGGAAAAAGCTGCAGATGGCGGGCAACCGGCGGAAAACGATCCGTGATGGCGTCCCATGGCGGGGACCCTCTGGAACCGGCGGGAGACTTCTTTTTGAGGTAACGGTGAACTTTTCTTCAGGCACGCAGTACCCGGTTGTTGCGGGCACGTTATCCTGCCGACTACGCCAAAGTTGACGCGCCCCCTGGGCCCGTGTTGTTTGGGGGATTACCCGGAGCCGGATCAGATGGGGGGGGTTGTAGTCTCCGAGTGGCGGTGACCCGGTCCGTGCCCAGGGTGTCAAGCTCAGTGTGTGGCAGTCCTTATAGATGTTACTAGATGTTCTTTTATGTCGACTACGCCACCCGTTGAATTGCGGTCAATACGGCCGCCGCTGCAGCAGGGTCCGCTGAGGCTGGTGATGTGTGTGCAGCTCAGGTAGTATAACCCCCAACGGGAGGGGTATAGCCTCAGGGGGTCAGGTGTAGAGGATGGTGGTTGTGGAGGTGCAGTGAGGATGGTAATGAGACTCAGAGTCGGGCTGTGCAGTTCAGGGTTTTTACTTACTGCTGTTGTTCTGGTCACTCCGGCCTTGAGTGACCGCCCGAGCCGTGCTGCGTCCACCAGGTCCTGGACTCGGCCAACCCCCAGGTGATTCTGGAGCGTGGTCCTGAGCTCCCTTTCTGACTTGTCCTTCTCTCTGGCCTTCCCCACCAGGGATCCACCTAAGTCCGGCTCCCTCGGGCCTCTTGTTGGTAAACCCTTGTCTCTGGGTTCCCTGACCCTATTCTTGGTTTGCCTTCCGGGTGGATTTAGTGGGTGGTCGTGGCAGATCCTGCCCACGACCTCCGGTCTCTGGCTAAGGATTAGGGCCCTCCACCAGCTTGGGATCCGGTACCCTTGTGCCAACTCTTCACCCTCTGATCTAATCTTGGGTTCTTGGAGTTCTCTCTTCTCCCCCTCTGGGTCCTTCTTTCTCCTCTCTCTCTCTCTGGGCCTTGGGGCTGCTCTTCTCTTCTGCTTTCCTCCACTGCTCTGCAAAAGACTGACTGACTGACCAGCCCTCTACAAAAGACTTCTCTACAAAAGACCTCTCTACAAAAGACTTCTCTACAAAAGACCCTGTTCTAAGATGGTTCCCACCTTATATACTCCCTCTATGTGTGAGCTCAGGTGACCAGCACCCAATGAGCTCCTAGCATTACCCAGACTGCTCCCCCTATCTGCCCCTACACTACTGGGATGTTCCACCCCCCTCCCACTCCAGCCAGGGACAGACACTGTCGTACCTGCACATTTCTCTAGTGGGAGTACCATTGGTCTGTCCCCCGGAAATGGGATGTGTGTAATGCATGCAGCCTACTGAGCTCAGTTCCACACTCCATCCTTACCCGGGAGTGGAATACCACATCTCTGGCTGAGGTGCAATACCCCTGTAGCAGCCGAATCCTCAGGGTGCTACACATACAGTATGGGCCCCATTATAATGCTCCATACAGAATGGGCCCCATATATCACTCCATACATAAAAAAAATCAAATACGCACCTCTCCTCGTTCCTCGCTGGTGGCTGGTCCAGTCTCCTCAGCATGTTCTGGTTCTATGCACTGCTCAGAACAGAGGGAGAGCTGTAGTGACGTCATCGTGCCCTCTGCCCTGAGACATCACAGAGTCAGAAGACATGGAACACACCGGAGCTGGGGAAGAACAGGGATAGGTGCATATTGTAAACAGTTTAAAGAATGGGGGGCCCCATAGGGCACTGATATCCCAAACGGCGAGTGGGCCACCCGCTTGCTCAGGGCCCTGGCACTTGCCCGGGTGGTGACTCCATCCCTGCGTGTCCTCTCTATTCTATCTAACTGCTTTATTTTTTTATTTGTTTCTATTCTGTTTAATAATGCCTTGTTTGAGAATCCCCAGTGCATGCTGGGAAGCTCAAATGGGGCACCATGAGGCAACATAGGCTGTGTTCTCTGCCTCAGTTGCTGTCCCTATTCTGAAACAAAGCATCATCAGTGACGTCTGTTTAACCCCTTTACCCCCGAGAGTGGTTTGCATGTTAATGACCGGGCCAATTTTTACAATTCTGACCACTGTCACTTTAT
The DNA here is from genome assembly GCF_046119375.1 of Phyllobates terribilis. Lineage (NCBI taxonomy): Eukaryota > Metazoa > Chordata > Amphibia > Anura > Dendrobatidae > Phyllobates > Phyllobates terribilis. The sequence goes on from NW_027362763.1 coordinate 741,026,530, forward strand.
GAGTTAATTACTCTGGAATGCTTCAACCGATCGCGCTGATTCTGAGATTGTCTTTTCGTGACATATTGTACTTCATGATAGTGGTAAAATTTCTTCGATATCACTTGCGTTTATTTGTGAAAAAATCGGAAATTTGGCGAAAATTTAGAAAATTTTGCAATTTTCAAAATTTTAATTTTTATGTCCTTAAATGAGAGAGATATGTCACACAAAATAGTTAATAAATAACATTTACCACATGTCTACTTTACATCAGCACAATTTTGGAACCAAAATTTTTTTTTAGTAGGGAGCTATAAGGGTTAAAAGTTGACCAGCGATTTCTCATTTTTACAACAAAATTTACAAAACCATTTTTTTAGAGACCACATCACATTTGATGTGACTTTGAGGGGCCTTTATGACAGAAAATACCCAAAAGTGACACCATTCTAAAAACTGCACCCCTCAAGGTGCTCAAAACCACATTCAAGAAGTTTATTAACCCTTCAGGTGCTTCACAGCAATTTTTGGAATGTGGAAGAAAAAAATGAACATTTAACTTTTTTCACAAAAATGTTACTTTAGACCCAAATTTTTTTATTTTCACAGGGGTAACAGGAGCAAATGGACTCCAAAATTTGTTGTGCAATTTCTCCTGAGCACGCTGATACCTCATATGTGGGGGAAAACCACTGTTTGGGCGCACGGCAGGGTTTGGAAGGGAAGGAGCGCCATTAGACTTTTTGAATTTAAAATTTGCTTGAATAATTAGCGGACACCATGTTGCGTTTGGGGAGCCCCTGATGTGCCTAAATAGTGGAAATCACCCCCGCCCCCCAGCGACTCCATTTTGGAAACTACACCCCTCCAGGATTTTATCAAGGGGTATTGTGAACATTTTGAACCCAGAGGTACAACACAGAATTTGATAACATTAGGTCATCATATTGAATAAGTTGTCATTAGTCTTGAGTGCAAGTGCTCACTACTTGAGCTTGCATCGGGTACTCGGGTATGCACCAAGTATTACGGGTGCTCAAGTCCCTGCCCCGCATGTTTCACGGTTATTAGACACCCAAAAAAAACATGCGGGGATCGCTCGTGCATGGCAGGCAATCCCTGGAAGGTTTTTTTGGCTGTATAACAGCTGCAAAACATTTGGGGCAGAGACTCGAGCACCCGCTATTCTCGGTGCATACCTGAGTACCCGATGCAAACTCAAATAGCGAGCACTTATCGTCATCTTTTTTTTTTTCTTTACTTCTGAAAAAATCCCAACCCTAACCTTAGCCCAACCCTAACCCTAGCCCAACCCTTGTCTAATTCTAACCCTAGCCTAACCCTAACCTAACCCTAACCTTAGCCTAACCCTAGCCTAACAATAGCACAACCCTAACCCTAGCACAACCCTAACCCTAACCCTAGCCCAACCCTAACCCTAGCACAACCCTAACCCTAGCACAACCCTAAATCTAAAGTTTATTTTTTACGGCGTTCCTCGTACGGTATAAGTGATTAGACGTCTTTATTCTTCGGGTCGGTGCAATTACAGCGATGCCAGATTCATATCGGGTTTTTATGATTGACAGCTATCACACACTAAAAGACGCATTTTTTGCAAAGACTAGTTTTTGCATCGCCATATTTTGAGAGCTATAATTGTATGGCAGCTTGTTTTTTTGTGGGACAAGATGACGTTTTCAGCTGTACCATTTTTATTTACATTCGTCTTTTTGATCACGTTTTAATCCAATTTTTGTTTGGGGGTATGATGATAAAACATCGTTTTATGTTTAATTTTTTATTCATTGTTTTTACCGTGTTTACTAAAGGGGTTAACTAGCAGGACAGTTTTATAGGTTAGGTCGTTCCGGACGCGGCGATACCAAATATGTGTACTTTTATTGGTTTATTTTTTTTTTTCATAAGATTATTTATTTATGGGTACAATATATTTTTATTTTTTTTATTATTATTATTTTCATTTTTTTTTTATATTTTTACAATTTTTTTTTTTTCACGTTCTGACATTTTTATTACTTTTACACTTTGTCCCACTATGGGACTCTCACTTTTTGCAGCCTGATCGGCTGTATAGCGCAGGAATGCAGAACCATCCCTGTGCTATGCAGCCTGTCAGCGCTGCACAGGGAGAAGTTACTTTGGTCGTGCACTGTGCATGACCAAAGCAACTTCCTGCCTCCTTGTGACCCGGATGTTGTCAGGATGACATTAGGTCACCGTGGCAACATCCGGGACCGTAATCAGACGCCGCTGGACGCCGGCAGAGAAGGTAAGTATGGCGCTAACCTCCTCTTGCCACCGGAATGCTGTGATCGATCATAGCACCGGGTGTCAGCTGTAACAATCAGCTGACACCCGGCGGCGATCTCGCCCGCACCGCTTGTGTGCGGGCGAAATCGCCAGGGCGTACTAATAAGTATCAGGCCCATAAGGCCCAGGGCACACATACGTATTAGTACGCCCTGGGCCAGAAAGGGGTTAAGGAGCTGGCTTGTCTCCGCTCTCCGTATGCTGCTCTCCACATTCTCTCCTTTTCAATGCACACTGAAAGTGCGCTCTCTTTCCGGCTTGTCACTTTTCATTATAGCCAGCAAGAGAGAGCACCGTCACTGTGCATTGAAAAATAATATCGTGCAGAGAGCTGATACTGAGCATATGTCGGCATTGAGAACCGGCGCATGCTCAGTAGAGCAGGGACTAGCGCAGCCTCTGAAATGAACATCACTAATGTCGCTTCATTTCAGGGTGGGGACAGCAGCTGAGGCAGTAACCACAGCTTCTGCTCCTTGATGACTCGTTTAAGTATCCCAGCATTAAGTGGGGGTTCTCAAACAAATCATCATCAAACTGGAAGTAAAATGGATAAATAAATAAAGCAGAGTAGACAGGGAATCTTTAATTAAAGTACTGTATATTAGAAAAGCCATTAGATTATAATCCTAAATATCTATTTATTTTAACCCCTTAACGACCGCAATAACGCATTTTTACGGGGACAGTTAAGGGTGCTTAAGCCTCAGCGCTGCTCTTTCACATCGCTGAGGCATAAGTGTATAGCACCGGTGACGGCGATTCCCGCGGGTGTCAGCTGTATGTGTCAGCTGACACCCAGCAGTATCGGCCCTGGCCGGTTTCGTTGTCAATTGGGGCTGATTAACCCCTTAAATACTGCTGTCAATCGTGACAGTGCTATTTAAGTGGTTACAAGTGGGGCGTAAGAATCGCAGGTCCCGATGGTTACCATGGTACCCTGAGATCATGTGATGATCCCAGGGTACGGTGGCCAGTGAGATCCAGCAATAAGCCAATAAGCTGGATCTCACAGGTAGAGTCAGTGAGTTCAGTGACTCACTGACAGGTCTCATGCACTGCAGTACAGGAGTACTGCAGTGTATGAGATCAGCAATCAAGGTGAAAATTACACGTTTCCCACAGTGGGACATAGTGAAAAAGTAAAAAAAGTTAAATAAAATATGTAAAAAAGTAAAAAAAAACGCACAAAAAAGTTCACACACATCACTAAAATCTTTTTCGCCGCTCAAAATACAGCGTTTGTGATAAAACAAAAATAAACAAAAAAACATACACATAACGACACGACCTGCTCTATAAAACTGTTATGTTATTTATTCCGTTTGGTGAACGCCATGAACAAATAAAATAAAAAACACGTAAAAAAATGACGCTTTTTCATCATACTGACTCACAAAAAAGTGAATAAAAAGCGATCAAAAAGTCGTATGTAAAAAAAATTGAAATAAAAATGCCACACCGTCCCACAAAAAACAAGCCATAATATGGCTTATTCGGCAAAAAAAATAAAAAAGTTACAGCTCTCAGAATGTGACCACGCAAGATCAAATTCTTTTTTGTAAAAAAACAGTTTTTAGTGTGTAAAAATAGCAAATCGTAAAAAAATATATAAATCTGGTATCGCTGTAATCGTGCTTTTACCACACGGTAAACTGAATTACTGTTTGTTGTTCATTCTGTGTCTGAAAAATTGGAATAAAAAGTGATAAACATGGTGACAAAAATAACTACTTTTTATAAAAAAAATAATTTTTTTTAGCAGCAAAACCTAAAAAAAAAAACAATATAAATCTGGCATCGCTTAATCGCATCGACATGAAAAATAAATCTGCCTGATCACTTATACTGAACCCCACAAAAATAAAAATAAGAACTATTCTTGTACTGTTGTCTATTTGTTCATTCTGCCTCCAAAAAAATCGGAATAAGGCTCGGCTCACATTTATCCTGCGCTCTCCGCTGAGCACCTACATCGGGGTTTCTGTGTAAATTCACCAAAACCGCAATTCAGACAAAAAATCCAGATGGAGCCACTCACTTAAGAGGCTGATGGAGTCCCATTGGACTGGTCTCTGTTCCGGAGGCGTCCCATCATTTTAGGCTTTTTTTTTTAGCAGTCAAGTGTGGACGACCACAGATCTGTGCAAGCCTAAAAAGATGGAGACCACCGGAGCAGAAGTCAAACGGACTCCAAAGAGTCTCCATCTGCCTCTTTGTGGTGGGTGGTTCCGTTGGGGGGTTTCGTCAGAATCGCATGTGTGGCGCCCCGAGGGCTCGGTTGCCACAAGGGTATTGCACCTCAACCAGAGGTGTGATATTCCACTCCCAGGTAAGGATGGAGTGTGGACCAGGGCTGAGTTAGCTGCATACACACACTCACCCCATTTCCGGGGGACAGCTCGACGGTGCTCCCATTTATGCAGGCACAACTGACCATGTCCCTGGCTGGAGTGGGGAGGGGGGAGAGAACCCAGTGATGTAGGAGCAGTAGGGGACGCTTTCTGGAGCATAGGAAGGAGCTCATTGGGTGCAGGTCACCTGAGCTCAGACACAGAGAGGTAGATAAAAGGTGGGAGCCATCATAAGTCAGAAGAGAGGAGAGTGGGAGAGTTCAGTTTAGTGGAGAAAGGAGAGAGAGCTGACAGGGAGCTGTGGCTCAGCCTGAGCTCAGCTCCACGAGGCAGGCCTGGAGAGAAGGCCGGGGCCAGAGAGGAGAAGAGGAGAAGGAGAAGGAAGGAAAGAGGAGAGGAGAGACAGAGGAGTAGAAAGGCCCCAAAAACAAGAAGGCAGAAGGGACCCTAAGAGAGCACAACGGACAGCAACTGTAGCAAGCCCGCGTTATATCGGGTGAAGGGTCAGGCCGCGGAAGGGTACCGGATTCCCAAGTTGGTGGAGTTAAATCATCCCTCAGCCAAGAACCTGAGGTCGTGATCATTTGTTGGTGCGACCCCTTGCTACACCCGCTAGGAAGGCACCACATAGGGTCAGGGAAACTGGCGCCAAGTTTTACCAGAGAAGGCCCGAGGCAGCCGGACAGAAGCGTGGTCACTGGTGGGGCACGAGAGGCCAGAGAAAGGATAGAAGGGGGTCCTGTGCCACACTCCTGAGTTGCCTGGGGGTTGACCGAGCCCCTCAACCCCAGCATCCACCTACATTGCCATGAGGCTACACTCTTCCCGTGGGGAGTTATCCTATCCCTGTGCTGCACACCAACACCAGCCTCAGCGGTGGTCATCCCTGACCGCAATCCACGGGTGGCGTAGTCGGACATTCCCAAATCTATAAATAGACTGCCACAGCATTTGGTCTAACCACCCTGAGCCACGGGATCGGGTTGCCACTACTACCCCCAGCATCGCACAGAAGCCCGGTTCCGGGTGCCCCACGGCCCAGGGGGCGAGTCACATGTTTGTGGGATTTACATGGAAACGCCGACGTAAGTGCTCAGAGTACACCGGCAATCCAGTCTTATTCTGGAAGCAATCAAAAATTATGTACCCCAAAATGTTACCAATAAAACCCCTAATTTATCCCACACAAAACCAGCCTAAGGTCTGTCATTTGGCACTGGGACTATAGGGGGTCCCACATTACTGGTAGAACAAAGACTCTGGAAAAGCGACAGCTTCCACCCCCTCAAATAAAACCCAGTGAATTCTGCACTCCTAAATCCAAATACACACCTCCTTCTGTGCCCCACTGTGCCTAAACCGCAGTAACAGCCACATGTTTGGCATTATTGGAGCGGGGAGAGCACTTAACAATTTACGGGGTATGTGTCGCCAGGAGAAATGTATGGGGGTGCTACAATATATGGGGGCACTACACTTTATGGAGGCACTATGTATGGGCACTAAGCTGGCATATTTGTAATTCTCGAGAATAAAGCCTGCCGTGAATGTTATATAATAGTCACTGCAGGCGTAGATGAATTCATTGAGATGTGTTATTTCTACAATGGGGTCACTTTTGGGGTTTTTCTGCTGTGCTGGCACCTTTGGGGCTCCGCCAGTGTCGCCCACAAACTATTCTACCAAAATCTATGCTCCAAAAGCCAAAGAGTGCTCCTTCCTTCTCAGCCCTGATATGTGGCCTAACAGTAATTTCTGATGACATATGGGGCATCATCGCATTCGGGATAAATAGCTTAACAAATTATGGGGTCTGTTTTCTTCTATTATCCATTGCAAAAATTACAAATTTGGGGCTAAAACTACATTTTCGTGAAAAAAATGAAAATTTTCAACATGACGACCTAATGTTATCAAATTCTGTGTAGTATCTGTGGGTTAAAAAAGCTCACTATACCCCTGGATAAAATCCTTGAGGCATGTAGTTTCCAAAATGGGGTAACTTGTCAGGGTTTTCCACTATTTAGGTACATCAGGGGCTCTCCAAACGCGACATGACATCTCCAGGCCATTCCATCAAAATCTGCTCCAAACGTCACTCCTTCCTTTCCAAGCCCTACCATGCTCCCAAACAATAGATTTCCCCTATATATGGGGTATGTCAGGAGCAATTGCACAACAAATTTTGGGGGTCCGTTTGCTCCTGTTACACATGTGAAATTAAAAAAATTGGGGCTAAAAGTACATTTTTGTGGAAAAAAATTTGATTTGTTAATTTCACAGTTCTACGTTATAAACGTCAGTGAAGCACCTGGCTGTTCAAGGTACTCACCTCACATCTAGATAAGTTCCCTGAGGGGTCTAGTTTCCAAAATGGGGCCACTTGTGGGGGGTTTCCACTGTTTAGGCACATCACGTCCCCAAACGCAAAATGGCGTCCGCTCTCGATTCCAGCAAATTTTGCGTTCAGAAAGTTAAACGGTGCTCCTTCCCTTCTGAGCTCTGCAGTGCACCCAAATAGTGGTTTTCCCCCACATATGGGGTATCGACCTGCTCAGGATAAATTGCACAAGAAATTTTATGGTCCATTTTCTCTCGTTACCCTTGTGAAAATTAAAAAATTGGGTCTTAAGTAAACATTTTGTGAAAAAAAGTTAAATATTCATTTTTTCCTTCCACGTTGCTTCACTTCCTGTGAAGCACGTGAAGGGTTAATAAACTTCTTGAATGTGGTTTTGAGCACCTTGACAGGTACAGTTTTTGGAATGGTGTCACCTTTGGGTATTTTCTATCATATAGACCCCTCAAAGTCACTTCAAATGTGATGTGGTCCCTAAAAAAATGGTTTTGTAAATTTTGTTGGAAAAATGAGAAATTGCTGGTCAACTTTTAATCCTTATAACTTCCTAACAAAAAAAAATGTTTATTTCAAAAATTGTGCTGATGTAAAGTAGACACGTGGGAAATGTTAATTATTAACTATTTTGTGTGACATATCTCTCTGATTTTAGGGCATAAAAATTCAAAGTTTGAAAATTGCTAAATTTGCTAAATTTTCACAAAATTTCATTTTTTTCACAAGTAAATGCAAGTCATATCGAATAAATGTTACCGCTATCATGAAGTACAATATGTCACGAAAAAACATTCTCAGAATCAGTGGGATCCGTTGAAGAGTTCCAGAATTATTACCTCATAAAGTGACAGTGGTCAGAATTGTAAAATTTGGCCTGGTCATTAAGGACATAATTGGCTCCGTCCTTAAGGGGTTACTAATCAGTGTTCGTTTTGGACAACCCCTTTAATGTTCTCTGCCAAATGTATACACTTAAATATAAAAAAAGGTATTCAAATGTATTTTTTTGCGGATACATTTAGGGTATTTGCACACGTTGAGTAAATAGATGCAGAAATTTCTGCACAATTTTTGCATCTCTTGGCAGGAAAGAAGCAGCTCAAAAAAGCTTATTTCTGATGTGTTTTCGATGCGTTTTTGTCCTGCGGTTTTGACTGATTTAAGTGAAGTCAATGGTGAAAGACTCAGGCAAAAATGCACAGAGAGTTGAGATAATTTTCTGCACCAATCTGAAAGTCACAAATAAGCAACGTGTGCATGGCACTTCAGGTTTCTCATTCACTTTGCTGGCATCAGGATTGCTTCAGGTTTTGATAGCAAATCTGCATGGCAAAAATGCACCAAATCTACAATGTGTGCACAAGCGCTTACACTAGTGGTCCAAACTTAGTCATTTACTTTCTTAATACATCTTGATAGCCATCAGAGCTCTGTTTTTATAACATAGAGATCCAACTCTCCAGCACAGTCACACATCTAAATGGTCACTGCTGTTTTAACAAATTATGCACAAATAAAGAATAGTACATGGAAATATAAGAATTGTTTAATATATCTTATAAGTAGTGTTGAGCATTCCGATACTGTAATATCGGGTATCGGCCGATATTCGCGGTATCGGAATTCCGATACTTAATTCCGATACTTTTACAATATCGGATACCGGAATCGGAAGTTCCCATAATGCCTGCGCTCTGCAGTGTCTGTGAAGGATGACAAGTTGGATGGCAGCGCGATCCAGCCTGTCATCAGAATGCCATCCCAGCGGGGGAGAATTCTCCTGATTGTTTAAAAGCCGGTGGGCGGTATAAAGCCGCCGGCTTTTAAACAATCACACAGCCCCATACTGCTTCCCCGCAGCCTCCCACCCCGATCCTCCGCTCCCCTCGCCACCTCCCATCCCGATCGTAAGTTAGGACCGGGCGGGGAGCGCAGCTCCAAGGAGCGGGGAGTGAAGGACCCGGGCGGGGAAGCCGGCAGTGAAAAGACTTCACCGCCGGCTTTCCCGTTCTGTGCTGCGCTTTCCCGCCGGTTATTTCAAATGAATAGCTGAGGTATCAGGTGATGCTGATCAGCTGTTCATTTGAAGTCGCCGCGTTGCCCTCAGAGGGTTCATGTGAGTTCATGCTTGACTGCATGAACTCACATGAACTTTCCCACGGCCGCACAGGTCAGCCTCACCTCCCAGACCCGTCATGATTAGTGTGTGTGCGGGGTGTGTGCGCGATGTTTGTGCGGGTGTGCGCGGTGTCTGTGCGATGTGTGCGGGGTGTGTGTGCGGGGTGTGTGTGCGGGGTGTCTGTGCGATGTGTGCGGGTGTGTGCGGTGTGTGTGCGTGCAGGCAGACATAGGCCGATGTGACACTACTACTCCCATCGGCCTATGTCTGTCCCCCGTCCACTCCTGCCAGCAGGATCAGCTCGATGGGAGCAGTAGTTCCCATCAGACTGATCCTGCTATTTAAATTGCCCTACTGTGTCCCCAATAAATGTTAAATACATGTCATTGGTGGCCAGTGGTTACCTAAAAGAAATTAGTTCATACATTACCTGTCCCCGCCGATCGCCACCTAAAATAAAGTAAAAAATAAAAAACTACACCTATACTCACCAAGACACCTAATTCCCCGAAGCCATCGATCTCCTGTAATAAAATATAAAATAATAAACCACAACCTTATCCTTACCCCTCCGTAGTAGTCCACGAGTGTCCCACGAAGATCTCCAGTTCAGAGCAGCCACATAGAATGTGACCGCTCTGAACCGCTGCCGCCGCTAGAATGACAGCATAAGCGGGTTCACTGGAGTTCAGGCAGCGCTGCTCCGGTTAGCTGCTTTACGGCCCTGCTGTATAGTGAGAAATTCCCACGGTACAGCAGTGCCGTAAAGGAGGTCTCCGGAGCTGCGCTGACTGAATGCACTCCGGTGACCTCAGTCAGTGGCTCCCGCTGCCGGGAGCGGACGTGTTCCCGGCAGCGTGAGCTTACAGCAGCCATGCACAGCTGTCACCATCTCCAGATGTGACAGCTGTGCATGGGAGATCAGCGCAGGAACGTGGACAGGTAACTATTATTTTTAGTAAACTAAGAATTAAATAAAATTGTGTGTTTTATTTCAAATAAATTATTTTTTTCTGGGTGTAGTGTGTGTTTTTTCTTTTTAACACTTTGTAGGTTAGTAATGGGGGTGTCTTATAGACGCCCATCATTACTAACCTGGGCTTCATGGCAGCTGGCGCTGACATGAACCCCACCACTATTACCCCCTGCCACCGCACCAGGGCAGCGTGGAAGAGCGAGGCTAAGTGCCAGAGTTGGCGCATCCTATGGATGCGCCATTTCTGGGGCGGCTGACGACTGGTGTTTCTAGCCTGGGAGGGGGCCAATATTCATGGCACCCTTCCTGGGCTATTAATATCAGCCCCCAGCTGTCTGCCTAGCCTTTGCTAGCTATTAAAATAGGGGGGACCCCACGTCATTTTTTTTGGGGGGGTCCCCCATTTTAATAGCTAGTAAAGGCTAGGTATTCAGCTGGGGGCTGATATTAGTAGCCTGGGAAGCTCCGTGGGTTTTACCCCCTTCCCAGGCTTCAAACATCTGCCCCAGCCGTCTGCTTAACCTCCGCTAGAGACTAAAATTATGGGGGATCCCACGCCATTTTTTTTTTAAATAAATCCATTATTTTAACACTAAATGACATTTGAGGAGTTAATAAAGATGCAGTCCCTAAATTATTATTTATTTTTTAATTAATTTTTCCCAAAACTTTTGACGTGGGCTTCGCCATATTTTTGTATGCCAGCCAGGTACAGCATCCAGCTTCTATGAACGCGCCATTTTCCGGGGCGGCTGCGGACTGCAATTTTCAGCGGGGGGCAGAAAGCTTGGGCCTCCCTGCGCTGCAGATTCCATCCCCCAGCTGCCTAGTTGTACCTGGCTGGACACAAAAATAGGGAGAAGCTTCAAGTATTTTTTTTTTTAAATTATTTCATGAAATTCATGAAATAATTAAGAAAAAAAGGGCTTCCCTATATTGTTGTGTCCAACCTGGTACAAATAGGCAGCTGGTGGTTGGGGGCAGCCCGTTCCTGCCTGCTGTACCTGGCTGGACACAAATATAGTGCGAAGCCCCACGTCAATTTTTTTTAAATCATTTCAGGAAATTCATGAAATAATTAAAAAAAATTATGTGGGGCTTCGCCCTATATTTGTGTCCAGTCAGGTACAGCAGGCAGGAACGGGCTGCCCCCAACCACCAGCTGCCTATTTGTACCTAGCCGGACACAACAATATAGGGAAGCCCTTTTTTTCTTAATTATTCCATGAATTTCATGAAATAATTAAAAAAAAAAATACGTGGGGCTTCGCCCTATTTTTGTGTCCAGCCAGGTACAACTAGGCAGCTGGGGGCTGGAATCTGCAGCGCAGGGAGACCCAAGCTTTCTGGGCCCCACCCGCTGCAAATTGCAGTCCGCAGCCGCCCCGGAAAATGGCGCGTTCATAGAAGCGCCATCTTCTGGCGCTGTACCCAACTCATCCAGGGCCCTGGTGCGGTGGCTCACTGGGTAATAAAGGGGTTAAGGCCAGCTTGGCATTATCAGCTGGCCCTAAGCCCGAAATTCATGGGGTCACGCCAATATTAGACATGACCACCATGAATTTCTAGTAAAGTATTTAAAAAAAACACAAACACCCAGAAGAAAGTCCTTTAATTGAAATAAAGACACAATTCTTTATTGTTCTAAATTAAACCATACTTACAGTCACGCCCATTCCAGCTGAAGCCAACGATCTCCTGCAATAAAAGTAAAATAATAAAGCAACCTCATCCTTACCTTTCCATGGTTCCCAGGACAGCTTCAGCTCTGCTACATCGAGATGACAGGCTGGACCGCAGCAGAACGCTGCCATCCAGCCTGTCATCCCGCGGACACTGAGAAGCGCAGGCATGCTTGCGCTCCTCAGTGTCTCGCTGTGACGGCATCCAGATGAGCGGAGGTCATGTCCAATGAACTCAGCTCACCTCATGCACGTCACTGACAGCGTGGGAAAATTCTCCTGCACTCAGCGCTTCAGCGTGAGAATTTTCCCACGCTGTCAGTGACGTGCATGAGGTGCGCCGAGTTCATTGGACATGACCTCACCTCATGCACGTCACTGACAGCGTGGGAAAATTCTCACGCTGAAGCGCTGAGTGCAGGAGAATTCTCCCACGCTGTCAGTCACGTACATGAGGTGAGCCGAGTTCATTGTCGGCTCATCTGGATGCCGTCACAGCCAGACACTGAGGAGTGGAAGTATGCCTGCGCTTCTCAGTGTCTGCGGGATGACAGGCTGGATGGCAGCGTTCTGCTGCGGTCCAGCCTGTCATCTCGATGTAGCAGAGCTGGAGCCGTCGTGGGAGCCATGGAAAGGTAAGGATGAGGTTGGTTTATTATTTTTCTTTTATTGCAGGAGATCGTTGGCTTCAGCTGGAATGGGCGTGATGGTAAGTATGGTTTAATTTAGAACAATAAAGAATTGTGTGTTTATTTCAATTAAAGGACTTTTTTCTGGGTGTTTGTGTTTTTTTTAAATACTTTACTAGAAATTCATGGTGGTCATGTCTAATATTGGCGTGACCCCATGAATTTCGGGCTTAGGGCCAGCTGATAATGCCAAGCTGGCCTTAACCCCTTTATTACCCAGTGAGCCACCGCACCAGGGCCCTGGATGAGTTGGGTACAGCGCCAGAAGATGGTGCTTCTATGAACGCGCCATTTTCCGGGGCGGCTGCGGACTGCAATTTGCAGCGGGTGGGGCCCAGAAAGCTTGGGCCTCCCTGCGCTGCAGATTCCAGCCCCCAGCTGCCTAGTTGTACCTGGCTGGACACAAAAATAGGGCGAAGCTCCACGTTTTTTTTTTAAATTCATGAAATTCATGGAATAATTAAGAAAAAAAGGGCTTCCCTATATTGTTGTGTCCGGCTAGGTACAAATAGGCAGCTGGTGGTTGGGGGCAGCCCGTTCCTGCCTGCTGTACCTGACTGGACACAAATATAGGGCGAAGCCCCACATCAATTTTTTTTAATTATTTCATGAATTTCCTGAAATGATTTAAAAAAAATTGACGTGGGGCTTCGCACTATATTTGTGTCCAGCCAGGTACAGCAGGCAGGAACGGGCTGCCCCCAACCACCAGCTGCCTATTTGTACCAGGTTGGACACAACAATATAGGGAAGCCCTTTTTTTCTTAATTATTTCATGAATTTCATGAAATAATTAAAAAAAATATATACTTGAAGCTTCTCCCTATTTTTGTGTCCAGCCAGGTACAACTAGGCAGCTGGGGGATGGAATCTGCAGCGCAGGGAGGCCCAAGCTTTCTGCCCCACCCCGCTGAAAATTGCAGTCCGCAGCCACCCCGGAAAATGGCGCGTTCATAGAAGCTGGATGATGTACCTGGCTGGCATACAAAAATATGGCGAAGCCCACGTCAAAAGTTTTGGGAAAAATTAATTAAAAAATAAATAATAATTTAGGGACTGCATCTTTATTAACTCCTCAAATGTCATTTAGTGTTAAAATAAAGGATTTATTTTAAAAAAAATTGACGTGGGGCTTCGCCCTATATTTGTGTCCAGCCAGGTACAGCAGGCAGGAACAGGCTGCCCCCAACCACCAGCTGCCTATTTGTACCTGGCCGGACACAACAATATAGGGAAGCCCTTTTTTAAAAAAATTATTTCATGAAATAATTAAAAAAAAATTGACGTGGGGCTTCGCACTATATTTGTGTCCAGCCAGGTACAGCAGGCAGGAATGGGCTGCCCCCAACCACCAGCTGCCTATTTGTACCTGGTTGGACACAACAATATAGGGAAGCCCTTTTTTTCTTAATTATTCCATGAATTTCATGAAATAATTTAAAAAAAAAATGCGTGGGGCTTCGCCCTATTTTTGTGCCCAGACAGATACAACTAGGCAGCTGGGGGCTGGAATCCGCAGTGCAGGGAGGCCCAAGCTTTCTGGGCCACCCCCGCTGCAAATTGCAGTCCGCAGCCGCCCCAGAAAATGGCGCGTTCATAGAAGCGCCATCTTCTGGCGCTGTACCCAACTCATCCAGGGCCCTGGTGCGGTGGCTCACTGGGTAATAAAGGGGTTAAGGCCAGCTTGGCATTATCAGCTGGCCCTAAGCCCGAAATTCATGGGGTCACGCCAATATTAGACATGACCACCATGAATTTCTAGTAAAGTATTTAAAAAAACACAACACCCAGAAAAAAGTCCTTTAATTGAAATAAACACACAATTCTTTATTGTTCTAAATTAAACCATACTTACCATCACGCCCATTCCAGCTGAAGCCAACGATCTCCTGCAATAAAAGTAAAATAATAAAGCAACATCATCCTTACCTTTCCATGGCTCCCACGACAGCTTCAGCTCTGCTACATCGAGATGACAGGCTGGACCGCAGCAGAACGCTGCCATCCATCCTGTCATCCCGCAGACACTGAGAAGCGCAGGCATACTTCCACTCCTCAGTGTCTGGCTGTGACGGCATCCAGATGAGCCGAGGTCATGTCCAATGAACTCAGCTCACCTCATGTACGTCACTGACAGCGTGGGAAAATTCTCCTGCACTCAGCACTTCAGCGTGAGAATTTTCCCACGCTGTCAGTGACGTGCATGAGGTGAGCTGAGTTCATTGGACATGAACTCGGCTCATCTGGATGACGTCACAGAGAGACACTGAGGAGCGCAAGCATGCCTGCGCTTCTCAGTGTCTGCGGGATGACAGGCTGGATGGCAGCGTTCTGCTGCGGTCCAGCCTGTCATCTCGATGTAGCAGAGCTGAAGCTGTCGTGGGAACCATGGAAAGGTAAGGATGAGGTTGCTTTATTATTTTACTTTTATTGCAGGAGATCATTGGCTTCAGCTGGAATGGGCGTGATGGTAAGTATGGTTTAATTTAGAACAATAAAGGATTGTGTCTTTATTTCAATTAAAGGACTTTATTCTGGGTGTTTGTGTTTTTCTTTAACTTTGACTATGGGGTTAGTAATGGGGGTGTCTTATAGACGCCTCTCCATTACTAACCTGGGCTTGATGTCAGCTGGCATTATAAGCTGACATCAACCCCAACCCTATTACCCCCTGCCACCGCACCAGGGCAGCGTGGAAGAGCGAGGCTAAGTGCCAGAATTGGCGCATCCTATGGATGCGCCATTTCTGGGGCGGCTGACGGCTGGTGTTTCTAGCCTGGGAGGGGGCCAATATTCATGGCACCCTTCCTGGGCTATTAATATCAGCCCCCAGCTGTCTGCCTAGCCTGTGCTAGCTATTAAATTAGGGGGGACCCCACGTTATTTTTTTTGGGGGGTTCCCCCATTTTAATAGCTAGTAAAGGCTAGGTATTCAGCTGGGGGCTGATATTAGTAGCCTGGGAAGCTCCGTGGGTATTACCCCCTTCCCAGGCTTCAAACATTTGCCCCAGCTGTCTGCTTAACCTCCGCTAGAGCCTAAAATTAAGGGGAACCCCACGCCAATTTTTTTTTAAATAAATCCTTTATTTTAACACTAAATGACAAGTACAGTAATCAACACTGTCACTGTACTTCATATATATGTGACTGACATGTTTCTATCTATCTAATCTATGTGTGATTCTCTATTCTTTCTATTCTAAATTGTCGGGTACAGATGCTGAATTGCCGGCCGGCTTTCTTAAAGAGACGGTGCATGAAAACACTAATATTTTTTTAAATAAATCCTTTACACTAAATGACAAGTACAGTAAGCAACACTGTCACTGTACTTCTTATATATGTGGCTGACATGTTTCTATCTATCTAATCTATGTGTGAAGCTCTATTCTTTCTGTTATAAATTGTCGGGTACCGCTGCTGAATTGCCGGCCGGCTTTTTTAAAGAGACGGTGCACGAAAACACTAATATTTTTTTTAATAAATCCTTTACACTAAATGACAAGTACAGTAAGCAACACTGTCACTGTACTTCATATATATGTGACTGACATGTTTCTATCTATCTAATCTATGTGTGATGCTCTATTCTTTCTGTTGTAAATTGTCGGGTACCGGTGAATGCCGCTGCTGAATTGCCGGCTTTTCATGTCATTCTACATTATTCTTAGTTGTTTTACTTCATGTAGAATTAACCTACAAGGAAAGAAAGGGTTTATTTTCATTCCGATATTTGTGTCCCATTTACTTGCATTGGTTTCCGGTATCGGAATCGGCGATATCCGATACTTTTTGGGTATCGGCCCGATCCAATCCGATACGATATTTCCTGATATCGGAAGGTATCGCTCAACACTACTTATAAGCGAAATCTGCTTTTTCTCCACTTATAAGCTACTTCTTCCCATTTTTTGAACTCATCATTCAGTCTGAAAAACAGGTAAAATCTGCAATGGTCAAAATTAGACAGAGGAAGGAGTATGGAGGAGAAGAGTTAGAGAGGCAGAGAGAAGCACAAACACTGTTGTCTGTTCCTTTCTAGTAAGAGGTTTATCTCACCCCAGTGCTGGATTCACAGTTGTGTAGTGTGGGCCAAGCTGCTTCTGGACATGTGCTACAAAGAGACAAGAAAGCAGGATAACTTCATATTTGTGTTGGCTGCGCAGGGAGACAAATTTGAACCATGAAAGCGTTTCTCTGCAGTATATCAACTTTTTCAGCGTTTTTGTACCAATTTTCAGCCATTCAAATGAATGTGCAAGGTGTGGGAAAGAATAAGTGCAACACGAAGGGAAGAGGGGAAGGACGCCCAAACACTAGGGAAAGGGGGAGTGGAGACCCCTAGGCATATCTAATATAACCCTGCCTACCCTACAGTCCCTATATAGGATCCACACCTATCGCCGAGCAGGACCCTAAACCCTGGTTGACCCTAGAGCTTGGCCCTAGATAGGGAGGGGGAGGAGTGAGCACTGGTCAGGCCCCACTACAAACTAAAGACAACAAGGTAGACAGACAAAGAGGATAAACTTAGCTTGAGCAGACACCAGAGGAGTAACGCCAACTGTCCTCCAAGGGCACCAGAGAAGACGCTAGCCGACTGCTAGTGCTCCAAGCCTGGACATAGAAGTATCACCGGCGATTCCCTGGAGTAAGCTGAGTGTTTTAAACCCCCAGGGAAGGGTGTGTCAATCAGCAGCAGGAGGGAGGTTGCAGCTGGATCCTAAAGGCAGAAGGATTAAGAAGGCGTGTGTAATGCCAAGCGCAGTGACCTTCTACAGCCAGATCCAGAGTGACTGACTATTACACCTGACACACCCGTGACAGAAGGGGAAAAATATGTAATTAATACTGCATATAAAACTAGCATAAAAACCTGTGAAAAACATTTGTATTTTAGGCAGCATTTTTACGGCCAACACGCTGGCTTTTGGTGCAGAAAATCCTTCTGCAAATACTCGTGTGCACATACCCTATCAGTATGTTCGCATATTGCATTTTTGCTGTTTTTTGAATGGGTGAAAAGCATTGCAAAAGATGTGAAAGAATTGATATGGCAAGAATGCAGCAGAGTTCAAAATGCATGTGACGCGCCCCCTGGGCCAGTGTTGTTGGGGATACCCAGAGCCGGATCAGATGGGGGTTGTAGTCTCCGAGTGGCTGTGACCCGGTCCGTGCCCAGGGTGTCAAGCTCAGTGTGTGGCAGTCCTTACTGATGTTACTAAAGTTCTTTATGTCGACTACGCCACCCGTTGAATTGCGGTCACTACGGCCGCCGCTGCAGCAAGGTCCGCTGAGGCTGATGGTGTTTGTGCAGCTTAGGTAGTATAACCCCCAACGGGAGGGGTATAGCCTCAGGGGGTCAGGTGCAGAGGATGGTGGTTGTGGAAGTGCAGGGATGATGGTAATGAGAGTCAGAGTCGGGTTGTGCAGTTCAGGGTTCTTTACTTACTGCAGATGTTCCGGTCACTCCGGCCTTGAGTGACCACCCGAGCCGTGCTGCGTCCACCAGGTCCTGGACTCGGCCAACTCCCAAGTAGTTCTGGAGCGTGGTTCTGAGCTCCCGTTCTGTCCTGTCCTCGTCTCTGGCCTTCCCCACCAGGGATCCACCTATGTCCGGCTCCCTCGGGCCTCTTGTTGGCGAACCCTTGTCTCTGGGTCCCCTGACCCTACGCGTGGTCTGCCTTCCGGGTGGATATGGTGGGTGGCCGTGGCAGATGCTGCCCACGGCCTCCGGTCTCTGGCTGAGGTATGCTGTAGCCCCCACCAGTTTGGGATCCGGTACCCTGTTGCCAACTCTTCACCCTGTGATTATATTTGGGCTCTCAGAGTTCTTTCTTTCTCCCCCTCTGGGTCTTTCTTGCTCTCCTCTCTCACTCTTGGGCTGGGGCTGCTCTGCTCTTCTGCTCTCTTCCACTGCTCTGCAAAGACTCACAGACTGACTGACTGTGGCTGACTGACTTCTCTCAGACTGACCCTGATCTTAGATGGTGCCCACCTTATATACTCCCTCTATGTGTGAGCTCAGGTGACCAGCACCCAATGAGCTCCTAACTTTACCCAGGCTGCTCCCCCTATCTGCCCCTACACTACTGGGATGTACCACCCCCCTCCCACTCCAGCCAAGGACAGACTCGATCGTACCTGCACATTTCTAAGTGGGAGTACCGTTGGTCTGCCCTCCGGAAATGGGATGTGTGTAGTGCATGCAGCTGACTGAGCTCAGTTCCACACTCCATCCTTACCCGGGAGTGGAATATCACACCTCTGGGTTGAGGTGCAATACCCCTGTAGCAGCCGAATCCTCAGGGTGCTACATTCCCCCCTGGTAAATCACAGCACGTCCTCGGGCTGTAAGATATAAACAACACCAAAACATACAATTTTTGCATAAACATAAACATATAAAACATATAAAACACCATATATATCAGCATAAACTTTTCATATAAAACTTTCTTATCTTCTGGTACCTCCGGTCACGGTGCAACTTGTGACCGGGTAAAGTGCGACAGTCTCTTGAAGAAAAATCAGTTCTTCTATAAAA
Source organism: Phyllobates terribilis (assembly GCF_046119375.1). Lineage (NCBI taxonomy): Eukaryota > Metazoa > Chordata > Amphibia > Anura > Dendrobatidae > Phyllobates > Phyllobates terribilis. The sequence goes on from NW_027362763.1 coordinate 741,045,569, forward strand.
CCGGTAGGGGGCGCTTTAGGAAGCGCAACTATATACAAGGGGTATGGCCGCTCTCAGTCCTCGGTCAGTGGGAAAATGGGACACACTGGAACAGTTCAGTTCTCTGGTCCCAACGGGGACTATATTTTAACTAGCAGCAGTAACAGTTCACTGTGCCCCAACGGGCAACTATATACAGCTTCTACTCTGCTGTACTCAACGACGACGTCCTCCTGCTCTTTCTTTGTGATTAACTTTAACTTCAGACCCGTCCGGGTCCTCTTGCTCCTCCTCACACCGCAGCTCCTCCTCCGTCAGGCGATGCACATGGAGGGCGTAGGGTCCTTTGGCACACTTGTGCCGGGTAAAGGTGACCTCGTCCCCTACATACAGGTCACGACCTCTGTGTCCCTCCGGTAGGTGGGACTCAACGTCTCTCCTGGTCACGAAGACGTCGCCTGGGGTGCGGTGATCCCTGATGAAACCCCACCCATGCGGCAGATTAAATTTTATTACAGTCCCGATAGTTCGGGAACCATGCGCTGCACGGGGGTCTCTCCTGGTCCGGCTCTTCTGCTCCGCGCTCCTGACTTGGGCTTGCTGTTCCCGGACCCGCCTCTCTCTCCGCTCCCTCTCGAAGACCTCGAGCTGCTGGCGGCAGCACTCTGCACGCTCCGCTGCGGCTGCCCGAGTCTCCTGAGTGAACCCCATGAGGTCTTCTCCAGTGGGATCCCACTCAAACTGGGTCTCTTCTAGCGGGGGCGAGATCCTCTTCATGGGCTTTGGAGCCGGGATCAGGGGTTCGCACATGGCCCTTGCTTTTTGCAGCTCCAGCTGGATGTATTCCTGGGGCCATACGAAGGGCTGCCCATCCGGGCACGTATGCTGGGCGAACAGGTCCTCACCCAGGTGCGGTACTTTAGGTGTTATGGGCGCTGTGGTGGTAGCGGCGCCCGGGTTGCCCAAGCCTTGCGACCAGGCTTGGGGCACTTTGAAAGTAAAGGGCACCGTAAGGACGGCGGCGCCCTGTGTTACTTGGCCCTGCGACCAGGCCGGTGGCTCCGCGGAGGTAGGGGGCGCTGTTGGTATTGCGGCGCCCAGGGGTACTAGGCCTTGCGACCAGGCTGGTGGTACTTCCTGCTTGGTCACGCTCGGGGTCGAGGCGTGTGACGTCACAGGGGTCGCGGCTTCCGTTTGAGGCCTAGTCGGCGGCGGTGACGTTGCGGTTACGGGCACGGCAGGGGGTACTTCGGGCTCTGCGACGGGGAGCTGGGGCAGGTACGCGGTTTCCCGGTTTGGGGTAGAGACGTCCCCTTTACCTGCCTCCTTTCGTTCGGCTCCCTTCTCGGCGCCGTCTCCGGCCTTCAGTCCTCCTGCGCCATCCTCAGAGGCGGTCTGTCTCCTCGTCTCGGGTGGCGTGCTCCGCTGACGGGTTCTTGTCTGCTGGGCCATCTCTCGGCTCCACTCCGCCAACGTCTCTCGCTGCACCCGGGCCAACCTCTGTGTGAGGCCCTCCAGCGCAGTCTGCGCACACTCCCGATCTCGGGGGAGCTGTGCCAGGACCTCCACTAAGCCTAGTGGGGTCGTTGCTTCTAGCAGGCTCCTGACCAACGGGTCGGTGCTGCTCTGCTCTCCTCCCGTTGTCTCCAGCAGGCCTTCTGGAGTGGCGACCGGCAACAGGCTCCTGACCACTGGGTCGGTGCTGCCTGGAGTGGCGGCTCGCATCAGGCTCCTGACCACTGGGTCGGTGCTGCCTGGCTCTCCCTCCATCTCCGGGTAGGCTCTTTCTGGACTCTGCTCCAGGCTTCTTGTCTCCGGGTGCGCTCTCTCCAGACTGCTCCAAGCGACACCCATCTTTGTTCTCTTGTTCTCAGTCCTCCCACTTCGAGGGCGGTCCCGGGGCCACTTGGTGATTGTCAGCTCCAGGGGCAGTTCTTTCACGCTGACAGACACCTCTAGCATCACAGTCTCTGTTGGTGGGGGCGGTTTCCACTTTTGGCGCCATGTTCGGTCCTGGCCCACGATGGGAGGCGGCCTCTTGCCACCCTCTGGCACACCCATAATGGCGTCCGCTCTTCCAAGGCGGGAAACCTTTGGAAATGGCGGGAATCGTCTCCCAGTGGCGGGAAACTCTGCAGATGGCGGGAAAAAGCTGTTAATGGCGGACAACCGGCGGGAATCGATCTGTGATGGAGTCCGATGGCGGGGACCCTCCGGGACCGGCAGGAGACTTCTTTTTGAGGTAAACTTGTTCTTTTCTTCAGGCACGCAGTACCCGGTTGTTGCGGGCACGAGATCCTGCCGACTACGCCAAAGTTGACGCGCCCCCTGGGCCAGTGTTGTTGGGGATACCCGGAGCCGGATCAGATGGGGGTTGTAGTCTCCGAGTGGCTGTGACCTGGTCCGTGCCCAGGGTGTCAAGCTCAGTGTGTGGCAGTCCTTACTGATGTTACTAAAGTTCTTTATGTCGACTACGCCACCCGTTGAATTGCGGTCACTACGGCCGCCGCTGCAGCAAGGTCCGCTGAGGCTGATGGTGTTTGTGCAGCTTAGGTAGTAAAACCCCCAACGGGAGGGGTATAGCCTCAGGGGGTCAGGTGCAGAGGATGGTGGTTGTGGAAGTGCAGGGATGATGGTAATGAGAGTCAGAGTCGGGTTGTGCAGTTCAGGGTTCTTTACTTACTGCAGATGTTCCGGTCACTCTGGCCTTGAGTGACCACCCGAGCCGTGCTGCGTCCACCAGGTCCTGGACTCGGCCAACTCCCAAGTAGTTCTGGAGCGTGGTTCTGAGCTCCCGTTCTGTCCTGTCCTTGTCTCTGGCCTTCCCCACCAGGGATCCACCTATGTCCGGCTCCCTCGGGCCTCTTGTTGGCGAACCCTTGTCTCTGGGTCCCCTGACCCTACGCGTGGTCTGCCTTCCGGGTGGATATGGTGGGTGGCCGTGGCAGATGCTGCCCACGGCCTCCGGTCTCTGGCTGAGGTATGCTGTAGCCCCCACCAGTTTGGGATCCGGTACCCTGTTGCCAACTCTTCACCCTGTGATTATATTTGGGCTCTCAGAGTTCTTTCTTTCTCCCCCTCTGGGTCTTTCTTGCTCTCCTCTCTCACTCTTGGGCTGGGGCTGCTCTGCTCTTCTGCTCTCTTCCACTGCTCTGCAAAGACTCACAGACTGACTGACTGTGGCTGACTGACTTCTCTCAGACTGACCCTGATCTTAGATGGTGCCCACCTTATATACTCCCTCTATGTGTGAGCTCAGGTGACCAGCACCCAATGAGCTCCTAACTTTACCCAGGCTGCTCCCCCTATCTGCCCCTACACTACTGGGATGTACCACCCCCCTCCCACTCCAGCCAAGGACAAACTCGATCGTACCTGCACATTTCTAAGTGGGAGTACCGTTGGTCTGCCCTCCGGAAATGGGATGTGTGTAGTGCATGCAGCTGACTGAGCTCAGTTCCACACTCCATCCTTACCCGGGAGTGGAATATCACACCTCTGGGTTGAGGTGCAATACCCCTGTAGCAGCCGAATCCTCAGGGTGCTACACATGCACAAAAAAAAACGCAGTGTGTGCATAGGATTTCAGAAATCTCATTGAATATGCTGATACTGTAAAACACTATGTATTTTGCGCAAATATGCTGCATAAAATATGCAGCAAAAACACTAAGTGTGAACATACCCTTTCAATATACAGTAAGCTCTAAAGCTCCCTCTAGTAGTGGCAGCTGCAGCCAGTCAGCATTTTATGTTTTTCATTTTGCTCTATGGCAGGGATTTAGATCCAAAAAGTGTTCATTCAGTGAAATGGTCCATTGGATATGATAAGATTTTGTAATTGTATTTTTCTTTGTTTTATTTATTCCATTACAAGCCAAATATATTTTGCAATGATGTTTACATAGAAAATAAATTCAGGCGATGCAAGTGTTTTTGCTTTGCCCCTGGAGACAGTGATCCAAACTTTATTCTTGATGCCAAGATACATGAGTAGATCCAAAACTCCAGGAGTGCACATATTTTTGCAAGTCATATGGAACAAACTTCTAACTTTATAGACGTGACAAGCATTAGTTTCTACAGACAATAGATCTTAATATAAAGGACTTTTTCCTAATGAATTTCCTTGACTGTTACTTTTACAAGAATATTAAGTGTCATATATGGTTGTTTTAGTATAGAACATCAGATCTAACAATCTAAGGTTCATTTTATTTAGCTTCTACTTTCTGCACCGTATGCCACAGGCAGGGCCGGCCTTAGGGTATATGGCGCCCTGTGCGAAATCCCTCTTGGCGCCCCCCCCCAAAGAAAAAAAATTAAACTCATGTAGGTGAAAACAACAAGTGCATTTTTTATTAATCAAATGATCAAGTAATAACAAGCAACAAAAGTTGAAAAGTTTTAAAGCCGCCACCACGATAAGGTAGACTCTTCTGGCAGGGCCCTACTCTAACCTATTAAAATTTTCTTAAAATATCCAATACTCTTTTTAGATATATTTTTATTTAGTTTTCTTTAAGGGAATGTGTCATATACATTTTTTTTTAAAAATGACCAATAATACCACATACAGGGAATACTGCCACACCATGACCAGACCACATATTACCACAACATAGTGACCGAATAATACCACACAGAAGGGGGAAAAACTGCCACACCATGACCAGACCACATATTACCACCACATTACTAATATTACCACCACATTACTAATATTACCATAAGTGTCATTATGCACGGGAGCTCTATACATGGTATGTATAATGTAAGTGTCCAGGTAATCTAGTGATCACCAGTGACATTATACACAGGAGCTCTGTATATAGTGTCAGTGTACAGGTAATACAGTGATCATCAGTGACATTATACACAGGAGCTCTGTATATAGTGTCAGTGTACAGGTAATACAGTGATCACCAGTGACATTATACACAGGAGCCCGGTACATAGTATATAGTGTAAGTGTACATGTAATACACTGACTCACTGGTGACGTCTCTAGGTGAAGTCCTTCAGCTACGCTTTTCTCCTTCATCCAGCACAGACCGCCATTACGTCTTCCAGCCAGGACTCGTCTCTGCATAAAATAACACAGTTATCTAGAGCACATTCCCCAACTTCTACATTACGCAGCTGAATACAGACGTGTATCCACCATCAATATATGGTTAGTTATTATACAACCTACCATTCCAAATATAAATTGTAATCCACCACGGTGCCCCCATTAACTGTAAATAGGCACTTAATATATAATTTAATTAGAACCTCTACTCTTTCCGCCAATTTGTTACCAGTTACACTCCTGCATCCGCAACGCCCCCTACTCTATACTTCCTGCTCCCCGCATTCATTATTTACATGCACCCCCTGCCCCAATTCATTATATCATGTCCTGCTCTCCCCACCCCATCATCATTTACTGTCCCCCACCCCACATTCATTATGTGCAGCTCATTATCCCCCTACTCCCAATTCCCCCATGTGCAGCTCATTTTCTCCCAATTCCCCCATGTGCAGCTCTCACCCCCCCATGTGCACATCTCTCATCCCCCTCCCCCACATGTGCCCCTCTCTCATCCCCCTCCCCCACATGTGCACCTCTCTCATCCCACTCCCCCACATGTGCACCTCTCTCATCCCCCTCCCCCACATGTGCACCTCTCTCATCCCCCTCCCCCACATGTGCACCTCTCTCATCCCCCCCATGTGCACATCTCTCATCCCCCTCCCCCACATGTGCACCTCTCTCATCCCCCTCCCCCACATGTGCACCTCTCTCATCCCCCTCCCCCACATGTGCACCTCTCTCATCCCCCTCCCCCACATGTGCACACCTCTCATCCCCCTCCCCCACATGTGCACCTCTCTCATCCCCCTCCCCCACATGTGCACCTCTCTCATTCCCCTCCCCCACATGTGCACCTCCCATTCCCCCCACTCCTAGTAAATTGTATTTAAAAAAAAAAAAAAACTTGTTATACTTACCCCCATGCGATCCCTGCAGAATCCTCGTCCAAATCGATGACACCAGGTTCTCCTGACTTCCGGTCATGTGACGGTGCCGTCACATGACCGGAAGTCAGAGAAATCATGACAGAGATGTTCCGGCCCCGGCGCTTAGCATGGGGCCGGGGGCCCCATGAGGAGAGAGACACACAAGAGGGGGGCCCCCAAGGGGGCCCCTACCGGCCGGGCCCCATACTGGAGTCAGGGCAGTCATGCCCTGATGGCGGCCCTGCTGGAGGCTGAAGGGGCCCCCTCTCCCTCGGGGCCCCCGTTCAATGAACCGGCTGCACGGGCGGTAGTTCCGCCCCTGTGTGTGAGGAGGAGAGAGTGCAGCGCGCCCGGGTCCCGGCCGGACATTTCAGAGCAGAGAGGGGGCGCCGGCGCCTGAGCACAGAAGAAACGCTGGGCGCTCCCTCTCTGCTCTTCCATAAGAAAAATACCGACGGGGAGGGAGCCAGCGCAGCGCCCCCCTTCACTCTCAAGTTTGAGGCGCCCTGTGCAGTTGCACAGCTGGCACGCCCCAAAGGCCGGCCCTGGCCACAGGGAGTATAGGACTGATATCTGATAAATGTAGGAAGAGATAAGATCGAGCACTAGACCTCATGCCTGGTTAAAATGCATCTTCTTTTTTGTAACTCAGTAAAACAACTTGGAATAAATCATACAAAAGTTAAAAGTCTCAAACGGGTTTCAGAGCTGTATCCTTAATCACTGCAATTATTATGGTCACAACTCGGAAATTCATTTGCGACTTTTAACTTTTGTATGATTGATTCCAAGTCTATAAAAAAAGAAGATGAATTTTAACAAGGCATGAGTTCTACTGCTGAATCTCATCTTTTCCTACATTCATCTTACTGTGCATGGGACGTACCTGACCTGCAGGATATAGAAATTTTGGTGAGCTGACTTTGTTTTTAAATTTATGCTTGATATCTGATAACACTACTTCTGTCACTATTAGTGACAAATTCAACAGATTATACAGTAGGTGTGTGCTTACTAGCTATACAACCTATAAGTGGCACACACACATTTCTAATTAAAATTTACATCTTTTATTAACCTCGGGAAAGCAAGACGAAACGTGCGTCGGGCATGTGGCAATAGCAGCGGGTTTGTATCCCTATATCTTTCTCTGGTATATTCTCTTCATTGGTGTTTTGAGGATCATTACTGATAATAATGCTGCTAATGGTGCACTAGTCACCTTACTATTTCTAGGACAGTGCATGGCATGATTAACTGATGTAAGAAGGAGTATCTATTTAACTTTATGCACTAGTCACTTTACATGCAATGTCTGTGGTGCACTGATCACCTTACTATTAAACACAGTAAATGACATGATGAATTGATATAGGATTAATCAATTAATTATTTATTGTAACTGCTGCACCAGTCACTTTTCTATCTGTCCATAAGTATACAGTATAGACAATATCATGGAACAACAATTTGATATTTTGTCCTAGCACCTAGGAGAATAGAATCCAAACTATTATTTAATTAATTTTTTAAATAAATTAGATGGATAAATAAAGACTATTATGTGTTAACTAATTGGATGTAAATATATTATCTGTGGGATTGGATACAACCCCTTGGCTATTTCCAACCTGTTTGAGAATTCACTTGTTTTGCATGATAAATGTGTACATTTTAATATGATTAATAAAAGATATACATTTTAATTATAAATGTGTGTGTGCCATTTATACTTCTGATCTAGCTATAAGATATTATATTAATAGGACAACTGGTGAACATGTAAGGGAAAATGCAAGGGAAAACACAGTGGAGCACAATTATGTACATCATATAGAGCAGTGATGCTGTTATGAATAAGCCCTAACACTCACACAGGGATGAACAAACCAGGGGAGATGTTAAACCTGCACACCACAGGTTCCTATACAGACTAGGCAAATCCCTAACCTGACCCTGATTTGTCCATTCCTGACTGTGAAGGTTGGCACCCTAAAATTATGCAATGGCACCCCCAATCAACATCAGCTGGCCCCAAGTGTCCTTAACTGCACCCTCAACTATACACAAAGTGAAACCCAAAACAACAACAGAACGTAGTGCACACAGAAAGATGGTGAGACACAGGTCTAAAGACGTGTTCACTCAGTCAAGCATGAAAAACAGAAGAAAAAGAAAGGAACCCAAAAATACCTTCGGTATACGTGGAAACCCCCAGACCCTTAATAGAACAGAATGGGTAGAGTGCTGCAAAGGGGAACACCCAAACAAACTGCAGGAGAAGTAATAGAGAAAACCTCACTAAGATAATCATTGACTATGGAGCCGGGACTCCAAACATCCATCTAACTTGGAATAGATCCAGCAAAGACTTCATGTGCCAGGAAAGTATAAATAGCCCCTCCCAAGATAGGACAAACCAAATGAGGAAGTGAAAACACCTGCACAGAAGCAACATTGCAGGGCAAAGCCAAGCAAAGACAAGAGCATTATCAGCAGTTGGACAGAGAAAATACAGGGTGCGGTCCAACAGAGAAGGAAACCGAACCATAACCAGAGGTCACCAGATTGAGCCCCATAGTCGAGCCACGACAGATGCAAAATCTTTGCTGGTCAGAGTGATACATTGCAGATTAAACCAACACCTAAGACTGTAATATAACGTAAAAGGTTATTACCATCTATTTTTGGTATGTTGAAATTAAATTCCATAAATGTCAGTTAAGTATTGGTTCTATTCACCCATTAGGAGAATTAAAGGAGGTGTCTCACGATAAAGGATATGCCATAAGTAGAATCTGCTGAGTTTTTGGGGTGCTAGTTAATATTAATTAACAAGAGTTAGTGGATCTTTAAAAGAGGATTTATTACAACTAGGATATTTACAATAACATACATAAGGGAAACCTAACTAAGGGACAAGGGAACAATGTAAGGGAAAAGGTAAAAGGAGAGGGTGGTAGAAGATGGGAAGTGGGAAGAAGAATGCCTAACTAGTTTGATGTGCTACCTTTATATCAGTTACACAGTCGTCAGACATGGCCCATACAATGCCCATCCCTGTAACACCTCCACATAATGGTACCATCCAATCAGGTCACAGTCTTTGGAGTTCTCCATAAACATGCACATGGTTGCTGATGCAGATACTCTCCTGAAGGTGGCGCTCTGAGGTCCAGAATGGATAAGAGGGTCAAGGGCCATACATAATTGCAGTGGTCTTCATCTTCCTGCAGATGGTGTCTGGCATACAGCCAAAAGGTCTTTGTATCAAGTGGCCTGAGGACAGGTTCAATTCCTTTTCGGCTGGCTCCAAGATGTCCATCAAAAGAATAAAACGCCATAAGCATTGTGTACCAATATACATATCCATAGGCCAGAGACAGGATGTCTACCTCAGGAGCAATGGTATATAATCCAAACCCACAGGGGCAGTGTACATATGTAGATTACAATGGGTGACGAACAGGATCTGCATTCAAGATCACCACAGAAGATGTGTGTACCTGTATCATCCAAGAGGCTGTAGGGCCAATACTCATTTCGTATGTAGATGCAACCTTTACTTTATCACTAAAACAAAAGGCACCACACAACAGGACACACAATTGCCTTCATACCTCATAGGTTTTATGACCACCCACAGCACATGGTCGATCTCTTTAATGTAGTCCTTTGATGACCTGTAGTGAAATACAGAGATTGTGGATCAAATTGTGAGTTCAGTCATTCATATTACACATATTATAGATATTGTCCATGTTGGGTTCCAACACCATGAATGTCTGATAACTGCGGGTCTCATCTCTGGGACCCACATCTATCTCCAGAACAAGAGTACCCTATTTTGTCCAGTGTCCGACCACCAGTGAGTGGAGAGGTGGCAGAGCATGCATTGGCCACTTCTATTCATTCCGATAGGCGTTTTGAATACAGTCGACCAAATACTCTCAGCAGCATTCAGAATTCCGATAGCAAAGAATGGAAAGAGCGGGTGCATAGGCTAACATTTCTCCACTCACTCATGGTTAGACACCATCCAGATTGGGGGGTTAGAATCGAGACCCAGAGGATAAATGCCTCTTGTGGGACAACTCTTTTAAGTATTTCACTATTCCCATAAACTACAAAAAAGACAGCTGCACTCATGCATGGCCACTTCTCCACTTTACCTAATTCTTTCTGGAAGGGCTAAGAGACCCTCCCATTTATGCCAATATTTAGGAGATATGCACACAATGTGTGGCGCCCCTGCTGCGCATTGGTGCCACAGAACCCAGAAGGGTGCATGGACGGACTTCTCCACAAGAGGCCCTCACTACATTCATACACCTCCACCTTCCACCTCAGACCAGCAGAGGGAGCCCGTTAGGGATATATAAAGGGAAGGTGGAGCCAGGCAGCTCAGTTAGAGTCTAGAGGTGATTCAGCAGTGAGTGCTCAGAGAGAACACAGCTCTGAGTGAGCTGAGAGCGTGCCGACGCTCAGAGAGCGGTGAAGACGCAGCACGCTAGCTGCCAAGTAGTAAGGGCCCTGAGTGTGGTCGACGGTGAGGAGAAAAGGAGAGTGGAACTAAGGGGACAGAGGAGCATAGTAAGCTCACCCCGATTTATATACCGGACACCGGGTCCGCGCCTACAGGGACTCCTTATACCCAGTAGGAACCACCGGAACCCCTGGAGAACTACAGGTCCCAGGTCCACCTAATGCTGATTGTAGTACCAGAGCCAGGAGTCACAGAGGTCCCAGCGTCCAGGGAGAGTGATCTCCAAAGAGAAGGCCCTACCACCAGGTCAGCAGGTGCAGAGAGAGACAGTAACCAAGCTAGGCCCAGCTCCAGGCAGGCCAGAAGCTTAGAGAATAAAGCAACGGATCAGGAGGCCCTATACCCGCTCACTGGGGAGAGTCCAGAAGTGCGCCCTTCACCTGGAGCACCCTGGACCGTGCCTGCAGCATCACCAGTAAAGGTACTGAAGCTTACCCCTGTGTGAGGGTCCATCCTTCCTCCGGGACCGACCTGCCGTCTCTCCCCTGCACCACCATCCAGTACATCCCCTACACTGCTCTGAGGCCTGCTCCACCTGTGGGGAGCTGTCCCATCATTTGCTGCCCTAATATCTGCCTCACAGGACTGTTGCAGCGCTGGTGATCCTCACCAGACATCACAGGTGGCGTCACGAAAAAAACCCATATAAAAGAAACCCCCCATTTCACTGACCGCCCTGGGTCACGGACCGGGCCAGTCACCGTGATATCCCCCGGCCACCAGAGGCCCGGCTGCCGAGTACCCCACGGCCCAGGGGGCGCGTCATGTTTTGGCGTCACGAACAGGATTGCGTGCCCGCTGCCATCAGGTACTGTGCGCCTTTATTGAACTGAACTGTGTGTTAAACTGCTGTGAGGAACGCCGCCATTATCGCGCTGCAGCGCGGGAAGAAGGGCGTAACCGCGGGAACCTGGGAGGCGTAACCGCTAGAAGCGCGCAAAGTTGAGGACACGACCCGCCCCTGACGTCGAACCAGGAAGCGTCAGGTCCTGGAAGGAGCCAGAGGACGCTCTGAAGTCAGACGCAAGCGACGCAAGGTCCTGAAAGAAGACCGTCGCTGCGGCCTACCTGTGGAAGAAGGTAGGCTCCGGTTCACTAGGGGGGCGCAACAATGGCCGACGACCAGCAAGCCGCCGGAGCACCGGTTAACGCTCCTGATGCCCAATCTGCGCCCGGCGCCGCACAGGCCAGAGCGGCCGCTCCACCAGCAGGGGTCGTAACTCCGTTGATCCCTATGGCCCTGCCGTATATCCCTGGAGCGAAGTGGTTCCCCCAGTATAATGGTAAACCGGACACACTGTCTGGATTCAAGAGTAAAATATGCGGCATAATGGATATGTATTCTATGACTGGCAAGCAGAGAGCCGCTGTAGTGTTAGGACAATTGACTGGTGCCGCTGAGCGAGAAGTTGAAACCTGGCCAGCCAAAGACCAAGAATCAGTGTCCATCATCTTTAAAAGATTGCAGATAGCGTTTGAAAACCGCACTGAGACAGATCTCCAGATGAGGTTCTACCAGTGTGTCCAGAAACCCGAGGACGGTATCGGGGACTATGCCTGGCGCTTACAGGAGGCCCTGCGGGCCCTGAAACAGGTTAGTCCAGTCAGCATCCATGAGGAAATAAAATGCTGACGGAACAGTTCATCCAGGGGTTGAAGTCCCAGGAGGAGAGCAGAACTGTATGGTGGTGGGCCTTAGGCCATCCAGATGCCACCTTTGATACCCTTAAGGACATGGCTTTAAAGGGCCTGCAGCCCCTGGAAATCACAGACACTGCTATCCAGCATTACCTGGGTGGGGCCACCCCAGTGCCCACAGCACCCACTGTTCCTCCATTGACGGCTGAAACAAGGATGCAAACAGTGCCCCCTAACGAGCTGGACAGCTTACGCTCTGAAGTGCGCCAGTTAAGTAAAACCCTGGCCACTGTCATGAGCACCCTGCAGCTACAGACGGAGCCTGAGCCGGAAGGAAGGATCCTGCTAGCCGATAGCCCTGAGGATGTCCCCTGGATGAGAAGAAAAAGGAGGACAACGCCACCCCGTAGGAGGACAACGCCACCCCGGAGGAGGACAACGCCAACCCGTGGGAGGACCAACGACCAACGGCACCCTCCAGAAGACTTCATCTGCTACCGCTGTAATAAAGCAGGCCACACCACGCGGAACTGTCCTTTAAACGAGCAAACCCTGGGGCAGAGGGCCGACACCCAGGAGTAAATCAAGCAGGCCCATCAAACTGGTACCATTGGTTCGTGGGAGGAAGACCTTTCCTGTCCATTGTGCTGGACGGCATCGCGACACCTGCCCTGCTGGACACAGGATCTCAGTAACCATCATGCCTGATGTCCTCTACAAAAGGTTCTGGTCCATAGACGAACTTCACCCGCCAGCTCCAATCCTTTCCGTGTATGCCTCTAATGGCCTCCCCATTAACCTAGTCGGGGTTAAGGATGTGGCAGTAAAAGTGGGAAGAGTGGAACTGAAGGACAAGGGACTAGTGTTGAGCATTCCGATACTGAAATATCGGGTATCGACCGATATTCGCGGTATCGGAGTTCCGGTACTGAGTTCCGATACTTTTAGAATATTGAATACCGGAATCGGAAGTTCCCATAATGCCTGAGCTCTGCAGTGTCTCTGAAGGATGACAAGCTGGATGGCAGCGCTCAGCTGCGATCCAGCCTGTCATCAGAATGCCATCCCAGCGTGAGAGAATTCTCTTGCGCTCACGGCAAGCGCAGAAGAATTTTCCCACGCTGTCAGTGACGTGCATGAGGTGAGCCGAGTTCATTGGACATGACCTCGGCTCTAGTGTTGAGCCACCCCCGTAGTGTTCGGGTGCAGTTCGGTTCATCGAACACCGGGATGTTCGTGGAACTGTTCGTCCAACACCTTAGAACAATGTCGAACACCGTCGAACACCATTAAAACCAATGGCAGGCAAATAAAAACACATAGAAAACACCTTCAAAGGTGTCCAAAAGCTGACAAACTGCTCAGAAGACACTCTCTTTAAAAAAGCCGGCCGACAATTCAGCATCGGTACCCGACAATTTAGAACAGAAAGAATAGAGCATCACACATAGATTAGATAGATAGAAACATGTCAGTCACATATATAATAAGTGCAGTGATAGTGTTGATTACTGTACTTGTCATTTAGTGTTAAAATAAAGGATTTATTAAAAAAAAAATTGGCGTGGGGTTCCCCGTAATTTTAGTCTCTAGCGGAGGATAAGCAGACAGCTGGGGCAGATGTTTGAAGCCTGGGAAGGGGGTAAAACCCACGGAGCTTCCCAGGCTACTAATATCAGCCCCCATCTGAATACCTAGCCTTTATTAGCTATTAAAATGGGGGACCCCCCCCAAAAAATGACGTGGGGTCCCCCCTATTTTAATAGCTAGCAAAGGCTAGGCAGACAGCTGGGGGCTGATATTAATAGCCCAGGAAGGGTGCCATGAATATTGGCCCCCTCCCAGGCTAGAAACACCAGCCGTCAGCCGCCCCAGAAATGGCGCATCCCGGTATGGGATGAAGCTGAAGCCCTCCAAGTGCCACCTGCTCAAGCGAAAGGTACAGTACCTGGGGCACATCGTGAGTCCAGAAGGAGTAGCACCGGAACCAGTGTGGGAACCAGAGAAGGTCACTGCCATCCAGAAATGGCCGGAGCCAAAGAGCCTCAAGGAGGTACGTCAGTTCCTGGGACTAGTCGGGTATTACCGGAGGTTTGTGAAGGACTATACCAAGAAAGCGGCACCTTAGCAAGATCTCCTGGTAGGACAGTCCGGGAGAGGCAGAAAACCCCTGTTCCAGTGGGATAAGGAGCAAGCTGAATCCTTTGAGGTGATGAAGGGGATCCTGACCGGCGAAGAGATCCTAGCCTACCCTGACTACAGCCAACCGTTCCTGCTGTACACTGATGCCAGCAACGAAGGATTAAGAGCTGTGTTGAGTCAGAAGCAGAATGGCAAAGAGAAGGTGATCGCCTATGCAAGCAGGAAGCTCCGCCCTACCGAGAGGAACCCAGAGAACTATAGCAGCTTCAAGTTGGAGTTACTGGCCCTGGTCTGGGCCATCACCGAGCGGTTCAAGCACTACCTAGCCTCCAGTAAGTTCATTGCCTACACTGATAATAACCCCTTGACTCATCTAGAAACAGCCAAGTTAGGAGCCATGGAACAACGATGGATGGCTCGGCTGTCAAACTACCAGTTCACCATTAAGTACCGGGCAGGCCGCAAGAATGCCAACGCCGATGCCCTGTCCAGGATGCCTCACCAGTCGGACACTGAAGAGGAAGTGGATGACCTGGAAGAGATTGAGCTACCTTCCTTCCACCGCAATGGAATGGTCCACGAGCAATGAGCCTCCAGGAGGCATCGTGGTAGGACGTTAAACCCTTTGCCTCACCACAGCTGGAAGGAGAACCAGGACAGCGACCCGGTTGTCAGCCGTATTAAAGAACTGATAACCCAGGAAGGTTCCTCCCTGGAGAAGGACGCGTCTCCACAAGCCAAGCAACTGTGGAATGAGAGAAGCCGGCTGTTCTTCTATAGAGAGAAGCTGTGCCGAAGGTACTTCAACCCGAGGACCCATGAGATGGTATGGCAGATCGTAGTGCCCAGGACGGACATCCAGATGGTGTTGGAGGCCTACCACGATCAAGCAGGGCACTTTGGCTGGAAGAAGCTAGAAACCCTGCTGAAAAGTCGGTTTTATTGGGTTGGAATGCGCAGTTCCATAGAGAGATGGTGCCGGGATTGTGGACCCTGTAGCCTCAGAAGAAAAGACTACAGCAGCCAGAAGGCACCCCTGCAACCCATCAAGACAACTCGATCCTTGGAGATCGTGGCCCTGGATCATGTCAAGCTGTCACCCAGCAGGTCAGGATATTCCTATGCCCTGACCATGGTGGATCACTGCTCCCGGTTCCTGGTGGTCGCCCCCATCAAGGATCTGACGGCAGAAACTGCAGCGAAGACGTTTCAGGCATACTTCTGCAGGCCCCATGGATACTCGAAGCAGGTGCTGACAGATCAAGGCCCTGCCTTTGAAGCCGAATTGTTCAAGGAGTTTTGCCATCTGTACGGGTGTAAGAAGATCCGGACTACACCGTACCACCTCCAAACCAATGGGTTATGTGAAAAGATGAATAACATCGTCATCGACCTGTTAAAGACCTTACCGCTAGAAGAAAGAAACCATTGGCCAGACAAGCTACCTGACCTGGTAGATTTGTACAACCACATACCTGTGAGTTCCACCAATTGTACTCCAGCATATCTTATGCGAGCAAGACCCGGAAAGTTGCCCATGGACCTGGAGCTTGGTGTAGTAGAACCCGAAGCAGATATGTCCACTGAGGACTGGGACACGACGCGACAGGAACAGTACTGGAGAGTACAAGCCTGTGTCGAAGACAGTCTGAATAGGGTAAGAGACAAGCAGGAAGCACAGTACAACAAGAGTGCACAAGAAGAACCCTTTACACCTGGAGAAGTTGTGCTAAAAAGAAAAAGGAGAAGCCACAAACTTGATGACCAGTGGGAGAGGAAACCCTACACTGTGTTAAATTCAAGATTTGATAACAGGAAGACCTGTTTAATTACCAAGGACGGAGGAAGAACGACTGCAACAGTATCTAGAGACCATCTGAAGTTGTGTCCAGGTCTGCTAAAGCCCCAGGAAGAAGTGCCTCTCATCGTACCGGAGGAGCCTAAAGAAGCAGTGATACATACTGAATTAGGAGATTTCCTGGCAGATTGGCCCCAACTAGGAGGAGCAGTGATAATACTTTGATCCCCTTCTACCAACAGCCAGAAGACCCTCCACAGCAAGTAGAACCTGTAAGTGCCCCAGAAGAGCCTGCTCAGGAAGAATCCCCGGAAGAAGGATCCCCGGTAGGAGCAGAGCAAGAAGGCCCAGCCAATGGTACAATTGCCAGTCCCGTAGGGAGGTAAAGTCAGTCTTGCAGTCCTTCCACACTTAGAACTGACAGAATGGGAGGTAGTACAAACACCAGTACCACACGCATGCCAGTACTACGTAGGTCAACACGTAGCACGCAAGGTCAGACCCCTGTCAGATATAGAGAATAGAAAGGAAAACTCTGATAGTATAAATAGTTGTCCCTGGGGTACGTTATTCTTGTGTGATTTTCATGTATTTAATTATTGATGTGTTTTGCTTACAATGGACAATTTAGGTGACATGGACACTTAGCATTGTATTTAGTTACCCGTAAGGGTATATATATATAAAATACTCTGTGGCTGAGGACTGTGAGCAGCCCAAAAACTGTTCATGTACATAATTGCACTCCCTGGAGTGCCCCTTAGGTAACCACTGAACAAAAACCCGTTTGGCGTGGCCGAAGACGTGGTCCATCACCTGAATCACTTATGCTCTGCAGCCACGCCCAGGGCCTACGTTGAGGGTTTTCGGACGGGTCCTTCATGCTGCTCATCTTCACCAGTGAGATGGACACCAGTTAATGGATCTCACTGAGACTTTAAGAAGAGTGTTGTATATAAGAAAATGTATTAATGTTATTATTGTATTATAATGTTACCTGTAACGTTCAAGCAAAGTGCCTCCCGTAAGGGAAGAAATGTTATTGTTAACCTGTTTTGAAAATTGCTTCAGTCTAGGAGTACTGAGTTTTACTGGGGGGAAATGTGGCGCCCCTGCTGCGCATTGGTGCCACAGAACCCAGAAGGGTGCATGGACGGACTTCTCCACAAGAGGCCCTCACTACATTCATACAAATCCACCTTCCACCTCAGACAAGCAGAGGGAGCCCGTTAGGGATATATAAAGGGAAGGTGGAGCCAGGCAGCTCAGTTAGAGTCTAGAGGTGATTCAGCAGTGAGTGCTCAGAGAGGAACACAGCTCTGAGTGAGCTGAGAGCGTGCCAACGCTCAGAGAGCGGTGAAGACGCAGCACGCTAGCTGCCAAGTAGTAAGGGCCCCGAGTGTGGTCAACGGTGAGGAGAAAAGGAGAGTGGAACTAAGGGGACAGAGGAGCATAGTAAGCTCACCCCGATTTATATACCGGACACCGGGTCCGCGCCTACAGGGACTCCTTATACCCAGTAGGAACCACCGGAACCCCTGGAGAACTACAGGTCCCAGGTCCACCTAATGCTGATTGTAGTACCAGAGCCAGGAGTCACAGAGGTCCCAGTGTCTATGGAGAGTGATCTCCAAAGAGAAGGCCCTACCAGCAGGTTAGCAGGTGCAAAGAGAGACAGTAACCAAGCTAGGCCCAGCTCCAGGCAGGCCAGAAGCTTAGAGAATAAAGCAACGGATCAGGATGCCCTATACCCGCTCACTGGGGAGAGTCCAGAAGTGCGCCCTTCACCTGGAGTACCCTGGACCGTGCCTGCAGCATCACCAGTAAAGGTACTGAAGCTTACCCCTGTGTGAGTGTCCATCCTTTCTCTAGGACCGACCTGCCGTCTCTCCCCTGCACCACCATCCAGTACATTCTCTATACTGCCCTGAGGTCTGCTCCACCTGTGGGGAGCTGTCCCACCATTTGCTGCCCTAATATCTGCTTCAGAGGACTGTTGCAGCGCTGGTGATCCTCACCAGACACCACAGGTGGCGTCACGAAAAAACACCATATAAAAGAAACCCCCCATTTCACTGACCGCCCTGGATCATGGACCGGGCCAGCCACCGTGATATCACGCGGCAACCAGAGGCCCGGCTGCCAAGTACCCCACGGCCAGGGGGCGCGTCAAATGCACCTTGAGTACTTACCCATCCCTGTATCCATACTTAAGGGGGTTATCTGCGACTTTGCGTATTTTTTGCAATGGGGCTAAAAACTTACAGGCAGGTAGTTGCTAACTGCCTACCTGTTCTGTCCAGCGCCGATCTCTGCTGGCTCAGAGCAGTCACAAACCGCTGCTGCCAGCAATTCTGCTGCTTCATTTGACCTCACATCAACAGAGCAACTCTTCCTCTTCCGGTCTACTGTGTCAATGTGGCGTCACTGCTGATGTCATGCTGATTGAACATCGGCTCTCCACAGTTAGGGGAGGTGACTGTCAATCAACATGACATCGGCAGTGACGCCATGTCATCAGAGCGGAGCAGAAGAGATGAATCTGCTCTGTCAACATGATATCACCGGAAGCGGAAGAACAAAGTTTGGCATTGGGCAGAACAGGCAGGTTGCTAGCAACTAACTGTAAGTTCTTAGCCCCATAGTAAAAAAAAAGCAAAGTCCCAGATAACCCCTTTAACTGCCCCTTTTCTCTCTAATGTGACAAATTCACGTAGCCACCAGACACAGACAAGAATGACTATAACCAGATGGCTGGGTACCATAAAGAATAGCATCAAGGGACACTTGTGGTCCCTGAGGAGCCGGTTTTGTACCCATGCTCTGGAGGACGGCGTGATGTGTTTTCATAGTGCAGATGGGTAATTGTTGGGCCCATTGACTTACAATATATGTCTTCCTGAGCTTCATTTCATTTTTCTCAGCATCATGACTCTTATCAGCAAGGTCACGGTAGCTGTTTAGGATGCTGCTTTCTGTCATGACTAAAGCTCCCAGCTATGAGTAACTGTAGTTCTTCGTGATGATTCGCTTTAATGCAATTTCCAGAAATATTTGGATTTTTTTTAGCATTTTTATCAGTACAATTTCACAAGCCACAAGTATATGACTCAGTGTATATAATATTGTATCATCTCTTCAGGTCTGGTGCGGACATAGCCCTGTTCATTGACATTTTTCTCTGGAATTCTCAGCCACATTCTCGGTACAAGTACTTACATGATTCTTCAGTTCCACAAAGCTTGAAGAATGTTAGAGAAGAAAGAAAACTTTTACGTTGGAGGAATATCTTTGACTTAATATTTAAGTTGAGATAACAATATTTATTCTTCTGTGGAGAAAAGTTATTATTACTGTAGAAGTTATTAATAATGTGAGTATGTAGTGCCCCTCCTTATATGATATCTTGAGTAGATGAAGTGGCTGTGGACTTAAAAGTCCCCAAATGCACTAGCAGAGACAGGTTGTTAGGCAGGAAAAATTGCAAGTAGACTGACAAGTACTTAGAGAAACAATGTGGCAATCACTAACATGGTCACCCTCACCTTGGACGGTGCCAGTACAGTATGTTACCCTTATGATGCATCAAATAGTGCCCAAATAATACAATCATACTACTGACGCGCCCCTGGGCCTGTGTCGCGCTGCGTTGCGCACGCGGGAGCTTACCCGGAGCCGGATCTCTTGAGGGTTGTAGTCTCGTGGCGGTGACCCGGTCCGTGCCCAGGGAGTCAAACTGAGCGGCGATGTAACAGCGGTAGATGCAGGACGACTACGCCACCCGTTGAATGCAGCTATGGAGCTGCCGCTGCAGGACAGTCCGCTGAGGCCGGTGGATGGATGGTGCAGCGTAGATGGTATAACCCCCAACGGGAGGGGTATGGCCTCAGGGCAGCAGATGTGGATGATGGGGGTAGCAGGAACCACTCAGAGACGGTGCGGTGTAATTCAGGGTCTTTACTGGTAACAACGATAGACCCTCCCGGAGTACTTGCTAGTGAACGGGGCCTGGTCAGTCCTTGAGCAGATGGGATCTCCCCTGGCCAGGCGGAGTTGTAGGCCTCCCAAACTGACTGTACTCTTCTGGCTACCTTGCTAGAAGCGGATATAAGTAGCCCACGTCCCTGAGTGTACCGTGTGGTGCTCACCCGTATGGCCGGTGACTCGGGGCCTTCTAATGGCTTCCGCTCCACGATGGCGGTGCTGGTCCCACGCGTGTGACCGTGCCTTCGGGTTTCTGGGCCTGAGGACCTGAAATCCTCTGCCGGACGGTTTCTGCTGCTGGGTAAGAGTTAGTCCCCACAGCCTCGGACGCCGGGTCCGGTAAGAAAGCTTCTCAGTCAGGGCGAGCTCTGCAGCTGCCAGCCCCTGACTCGTAGTAGTATTGCTTCTGCTGTTTCTTGTCTCTACTCTCCTTGACTGCTAACCCTGCTTCAGCCCCGGGTTTATATAGGGGAAGTTCTTCCCCTCCCAAGACTGGGCAGGAGGTGTGGCATGCACAGGATCCCTGACCAAAGGACCTCCCACCTGCTCTCAGACATAATATCTCTATCACTGTGGCAACCAGACCCCTGGGGTGTCACATTCCCCCCTAGTGAAATTTAGTACTCCGGGACTAAACATATTTTAGAAAAACATAACAAGATATAACAATAACAATACAATAAGAAACACATAAAGGTGGTCACGGCATGTCCGTAACCGGGTGCAGTCTTTGAAGAAAGCAAGGTGTCCATTTCACCAAAACAGGGAGACGTAACCAGGTAGGGGTCTGTCCTACCCCGAGTCCTTAACAGTCTCTAGTCCATCCTGGGTTACGCTCCAACTATGTACAAGGGTTCCCGGTAAATCCACCAAGGATTCCTAAAAATAACTGGAAACACAAAATTATACACAAGCAACAATACACAGATAAACATAAATAAAATAATTTATACACTTCAAATCCTCCAGCGTGCGGGTAACTGGCCTCTAGTGGCCCTAGTGGACCTACGGAGCTGACTGTCTGGCCCTGAACTACAGGGTGTAGGAGCTGTCAAGGGTAAACTGGGCAGCTGTCTACCGGCTCTTTGTCTCACTAGGGGTACGGCAGACTCACTATAAGCAGAGGGTTGATCCTCCTGTTCTGCTTGTGTGGAGTCTTCTGCCTCCTGGACCGGCTGTTCTTCCAGCTCTACCTGTTGCTCCGTAGGTGCTTGGGATGCTGGTTGGAGGAAGGTGAGTACGGGTACCACAACTGCACCATTGACTTGAGTCCAAGACCGAGGGAAGTCCCCGAGCACAGTACTAACCATATCTTCCCTTTCCTCTACGGGTCGATGGTCTTCTTGTTCCTCTTCAGGGTTCCTCAGTTGTTCGGGACACTTCTTCAGGTGGTCCCGGGATACAATGGCTGTGGTTTCCCCTCCGTCTTTACTGATGGTACAAACCTTCGGGTTCTCGTGGCTTGAGGGCAGTACGGTGTACGGGTCCTTCTCCCACTGGTCATCCAACTTGTGGAGCCGTCTCTTCCTCTTCAAGACCTGCTCTCCGGGTACCAGGGGAACAGCGGGAGCATACTGGTTGTAAGTTTTCTCTTGTCTTTCCCTAGCCTGACAGAGACTTCGCTCCACGCTCTCCTGTACTCTCCGGTACTGCTGCTGCCTCTCTGTGTCCCAGTCTGTTTCTGGTGAAGTGTCCTCGGGTGTCAGGACTCCCATTTCCAGGTCAACAGGTAACTTACCAGGTCTTGCCCTCATTAGGTAAGCCGGGGTACAGTTGGTGGAACCTACCGGGATGTGGTTGTATAGGTCCACCAGATCGGGCAACTTCTCAGGCCACAGACTGCGTTCTTCCAGGGGCAACGTTTTTAGAAGATCCATTACCACCTGGTTCATTTTCTCACAAAGTCCATTAGTTTGCGGATGGTAGGGTGTCGTCCTTATCTTCCGGCAGCCATACAGATTGCAGAATTCCTGGAAGACCTCCGCTTCAAAGGCAGGTCCCTGGTCCGTCAGCACTTGGTCCGGGTACCCGTGTGGACGGCAGAAGTGCTGCTGGAAGGCTCTAGCTGCTGTTTGAGCCGTTAAGTCCTTGACGGGGACGACAACCAGAAACCGGGAGTAATGATCCACGATGGTTAACGCGTAGACGTAGCCACTTCTGCTTGGGGTCAGTTTTACATGATCCAAGGCTACCAGTTCCAACGGTTGCCGGGTGACGATGGACTGCAGGGGAGTCTTCTGGCTGGCACGGTCCTTCCTTCTCAGGTTGCACGGGCCACAGTCTCTGCACCACTTCTCGATGGTTCCCCTCATGCCTACCCAGTGGAACCGCTCGCGCAGCAGGAACTCCAGCTTCTTCCACCCGAAGTGTCCAGCTCCGTCGTGGTATGCCTCCATCACCATGGCTGCGTCTCTTCGTGGCACCACTACTTGCCAGAGTAATTCATGCGTCCGGGAGTTAACCATTCTGCGGCACAACTTCCCTTTGTAAAGGAACAGTCGACTCTTCTCTGCCCATAGTTGTTTGGCTTCCTCCGGAGCGTCTGGTTCAAGGCGAGCCTCCGGCCGAGTCAGCATCTCCTTCACCAGTCGGACGGCAGGGTCGCTGTCTTGCGTTTCCGCCCAGTTGTAGTGGGGTAAGGGGTTCAACGTAGCAGCCTGCTTACTCCTTACCCGGTGGGAATACTGGATAGTCCCATGACGGTGGAACGCAGGGAGTTCAACTTCTTCCAGTCCCTCCGGATCTTCTCCTCCGTCCGGCAGGTTGGGCATCCTGGACAGGGCGTCCGCGTTGGTATTGGAGCGTCCTGCCCGGTATTTGATTGTGAACTCGTAGTTGGACAGACGGGCCATCCACCTCTGCTCCAGGGCACCGAGTCTTGCCGGGTCCAGGTGTGTCAACGGGTTGTTATCCGTGTACACGGTGAACCGGGAAGAAGCGAGGTAATGCTTAAAGCGCTCGGTGACTGCCCATACTACGGCCAGGAACTCTAGCTTAAATGAGCTGTAATTCTCGGGGTTCCTTTCGGTGGGTCGCAGTTTTCGGCTGGCGTAGGCGATTACTCGTTCCTTCCCCTGCTGGATCTGGGACAGTACGGCTCCTAGCCCGATGTTACTGGCGTCGGTGTAGAGGATAAAGGGCTGGCTATAATCCGGGTACGCCAGGATTTCGTCCCCCGTGAGGGCCATCTTCAGCTGGCGGAAGGACTCTTCTTCCAGCTCCTCCCATTTGAAGGGCGGCTTCTGGTTCTTGGCCTTCCGGGACTGGCCTATCAGGAGGTCCTGCATAGGTGCTGCCTTTTTGGTGAAACCGGGAATAAACCTTCGGTAGTAGCCTACCAACCCGAGGAACTGCCGCACTTCTTTTACGCTGGAGGGGCTTGGCCATTCCTTAATTGCGGTGATCTTATCAGGGTCGGGAGCCACTCCGTCAGCGCTCACCACGTGTCCCAGGTACTGCACCTTTGGTTTCAGGAGGTGACACTTGGAGGGTTTCACCTTTAGGCCGTAACTCGCCAGAGCTTCGAACACTTCCGCCAGGTGTTTCAGGTGGTCCTCATACGTCTTGGAATATACGATGACATCGTCCAGGTACAACAGGACCGTCTCAAAGTTTCTGTGGCCCAGACAACACTCCATTAGTCGTTGGAAGGTTCCTGGTGCGTTGCAGAGTCCGAACGGCATGCAGGTGAACTCGCTAAGTCCCATCGGGGTGGTGAATGCGGTCTTCTCCCGGTCCGCCTCTGCTACAGGAACCTGCCAGTACCCGCTAGTGAGATCCAAGGTAGAGAAGAAGTTAGCAGATCTTAAAGCAGCCAATGACTCCTCTATCCTTGGTAAGGGGTACGCATCCTTGTGTGTGATACGGTTGATTTTCCGGTAATCTACACACATCCTCATGGTGTTGTCTTTTTTTCTGACTAAGACTAGTGGAGCTGCCCAGGGGCTACAGCTATCCCTGATCACCCCAGCCTCCTTCATGTCTCTAAGCATCCCCTTGGCGTGTTGGTAGTGTGCAGGGGGTACGGGTCGATACCTCTCTTTTATGGGAGGATGGTCTCCCGTGGGGATGTGGTGTTCTACCCCCTTGACTCGCCCGAAGTCTAACGGGTGTTTACTAAACACTCTCTCGTACTCTTGAACCACCCGATAGACTCCCTGTTTCTGATGTGAGGGAGTGGAGTCAGTACCCAAATGTAGTTGCTGATACCAGTCCTCCATTGTTTTCTTAGAGCCGTTACCTTCCTCCGGGTGAGATGGAGGCAAGGGTTCCACAGATTGTATAGCATTTTGGTTAATGGTATATAATTTGGCTAGCGTGGCATACCGGGGCAGGTACACTTCCCTCTTCCCGATATTGATTATGCGAACGGGCACCCTCCCATGGCGTACATTAACCACCCCCCGTGCTGTCAAGATGGTGGGCCTACTGTCTGAGTAAACTGGTTCTACCATTGCCTGGTAATCTCTACCTCTCAGACCAATAGCTGCCCCGCACCAAATCATCATTTCACTTTTTGGGGGCATGGCAATAGGAAAAGGGTCACACATTCTTACGCTACCAATCTCACCGCCGGAGAGTTCCACCTGTTGCCGTCGCATCAGTGCCCGGATCTCTTTCTGGAGCACCCGCTGCTCGCCGGAGCTGGCGTTCTTGGCAACCTGCTGTAAAAGGAAAATCACCTCTGCAAGACAATTTTCAATTACATTAGTTCCTAGAGTTATTTTTGGGTGACTCTCATGTTTGTCAATATCTACAATGATCAGTCCCTGTGCTGCCAGTTCGACTCTACCGATTTTGATGGTCACCTCTTTAAATCCAATCTGTGGCACGGGCTGGCCATTGCTGGCGATGATACTCAAGTCGTCGTCAGGGTAGCGGGTAATATCCGAGTCATTCCAGTACTGCTTAAAGAGCACGTACGGGATGGTGGTGACCTGTGACCCGGTGTCCAGTAGGGCACTCATGGGAATGCCATCCAGTACCACAGGCAAGACTGGACGTCCTCCCACATATCTGTCACGCCAGTTCGATGGGCCTGGTGATCTTTTTCCTGGGGGTTGGCCCTCTACCCCAGGTTGTGCCCGTTTAAAGAACAGTACCTTGCCATATGTCCAGGTTGATTGCAGCGGCGGCAGATGGGTCGTCCGTCCTCGCTGTATCGGTCACTGGGTCTTCCTCTGGCCGGTGGGGTCCTCCTTGGTCGACGCCACGGGATGTCCTCCGGTCCGGATGCCAGCTGGATCTTCCCTGGGGTGGAAGCCTGTAAAGACTGCACAGTTCGGGTTAGCGCAGCAACGCTCTTAGCTAGCTCTTGGACCTGATGGTGTAGGTCTGGAGCCGGGTCATTGTCCAAAGCCTGCGCATCAGCTCCCACAGGCCCTGCCGACAAGGGCGCCGCCTCCTGGTGGTAAGTGATAGCAGGGCGCTTGTGGGTCACAACGCCACCCGGTGCCGGTTCTCGGAGCACCCGGATGGCTCTGTCCTTGAACTGTGCCCAGATGGGGATCCTGTAAGGCCATTGCCCGCAACTGGGTTCGGTGGGTATTACAATACAGTCCCTCTATAAACTGTTCGGTCAACAGCCTGTCCTCGTTTCCCACTCCATCAGGGTCGGCCTGCTTAATGGCCCTCAGGGCCTCTTGTAGGTTTAGTGCATAGTCCCTTATACTCTCATGCGCTCGCTGCTTGCACCCGTAGAATCTAAGCTTAATCTCGGCTGAGGTGCGGGTATCAAAGGTGTCCTTCAGCCGGGTTAGTATCCCTGCGACAGTCTTCCTCCCAGGTGGCCAGGATTTTACTTCCCTTTTGGCTGCCCCGGTTAGTTGGGCCACCAGGATGCTCACTTTTTGCTCTTCTGTGAGGGGGTACACCTGGAAGAGGCTATCCAGCTTTTCTCTAAAGTCATGCAGGGTATGTGACTCCCCTGAGTACTGGGGTAGCCAAGCTGCTCCCGGGATATAGGGCATGGTGAAGGGCATAACTGCAGCAGCGGTAGCGCTGGCAGGGGTTGAGGCAGTGAAGCTCTCCTCCGTATCCGACATCTTCCTCCCCCCTAGTGGACCGTGGCCTACCTTGCGATGATCCTCTTCCGTAGGCTGCGGCTCCGCAGTGGATCGTCAGGGTTGAGGACCTTCTGTCGCGCTCCTGTGACGTCGGCGTCTGCTGGGCTCCTTCCAGGACCTTACGCAACGTCCGGACGTGAGGCGGGGCTTCAGTTCTCGCGCGCTTTCGGAGTCCACGCCCCTCTTCTTTCCGCGCGGCGTCCTCAAGATGGCGTCCAATGGCGGGAAAACTTCACCGATGGCGGGAAGAAGGCTGAAGATGGCGCCGGATGGCGGGAATCTTCACCACAGGTAAATTTGAAAAGTCTCTTTTTCAGGCACGCAGTACCCGGTGGTTGCGGGCACGAGATCCTGCCGACTACGCCAAAGTTGACGCGCCCCTGGGCCTGTGTCGCGCTGCGTTGCGCACGCGGGAGCTTACCCGGAGCCGGATCTCTTGAGGGTTGTAGTCTCGTGGCGGTGACCCGGTCCGTGCCCAGGGAGTCAAACTGAGCGGCGATGTAACAGCGGTAGATGCAGGACGACTACGCCACCCGTTGAATGCAGCTATGGAGCTGCCGCTGCAGGACAGTCCGCTGAGGCCGGTGGATGGATGGTGCAGCGTAGATGGTATAACCCCCAACGGGAGGGGTATGGCCTCAGGGCAGCAGATGTGGATGATGGGGGTAGCAGGAACCACTCAGAGACGGTGCGGTGTAATTCAGGGTCTTTACTGGTAACAACGATAGACCCTCCCGGAGTACTTGCTAGTGAACGGGGCCTGGTCAGTCCTTGAGCAGATGGGATCTCCCCTGGCCAGGCAGAGTTGTAGGCCTCCCAAACTGACTGTACTCTTCTGGCTACCTTGCTAGAAGCGGATATAAGTAGCCCACGTCCCTGAGTGTACCGTGTGGTGCTCACCCGTATGGCCGGTGACTCGGGGCCTTCTAATGGCTTCCGCTCCACGATGGCGGTGCTGGTCCCACGCGTGTGACCGTGCCTTCGGGTTTCTGGGCCTGAGGACCTGAAATCCTCTGCCGGACGGTTTCTGCTGCTGGGTAAGAGTTAGTCCCCACAGTCTCGGACGCCGGGTCCGGTAAGAAAGCTTCTCAGTCAGGGCGAGCTCTGCAGCTGCCAGCCCCTGACTCGTAGTAGTATTGCTTCTGCTGTTTCTTGTCTCTACTCTCCTTGACTGCTAACCCTGCTTCAGCCCCGGGTTTATATAGGGGAAGTTCTTCCCCTCCCAAGACTGGGCAGGAGGTGTGGCATGCACAGGATCCCTGACCAAAGGACCTCCCACCTGCTCTCAGACATAATATCTCTATCACTGTGGCAACCAGACCCCTGGGGTGTCACACTACCACAGAGGCAGATGCCTTGAGTGCTAAGTGCCAGGGAGGGTGGAAAAAAGCCACTGTTCTTGGCCAAGAATCTGTAATATGTTATGGTGGAGAAAGCTGCCTCAAGGTCAGAGAAGCCTCCTTAAGCAATGAGAGGTCATGGTGGTCACAGACAGCAAAGCGCCCTGTACAAGAACAGTATATGGGCCCCCTGCTCACTCTCTTTATGTCTTTTCCTTGTATGACTGTACATGTTGCACATATGGACTGTGTAATCACATAAGTCACATGTCCATAAGGCACAACAAAACCCCTTCAGCTTTCCATGCCTGATGTAAAAGAAGCAGACCCTGCTGTCATTTGGGTACTGCTAATCAAGACAGTGGTTGCACATGTGGAAAATAAAATGTAACTTTTGTTATAATACATATAAAAATGATCAACAAACCTAGAGCGACAAAATGACAAACCTCAGTAGTATGACGAAACCGATCAAATCCAAAGATACAATCTCATGGGCATTTTGACTCCCCAGTCCAGAGCACCTGCTGCCACCATTTTTCACCCCAGTTCCTATGTTTTCGCGCATAATTGAGTTGCTTGGCTATCACTTTTTATCCACAGTTCTTTCATTAAGACCACTTCTGGCCAGAAGCCCTGAACAGTAGATGGATACAGTTGGGTCCCACTGGCGGCTGCCAGTCCTGAGCTGATGGCACTGCTGTACATCTTCCAATTTTGAAGTGGAGTAAGCATTGTAGGTCCTTCATCTGTTGCAATAAGTGTCTACGGTACTCAATGTTGATCTTTTTTTTTTTCATCTTTTGTAATTGTATTGTGAATACCACCATTCATTTTACCATATAGTGTACTGAAAAACTGGAAAAATATTCCAAGTGCATGGAAATTCAAAAAAAAGTGCAATTCCACAAATTTTTTTTGGGTGGGGGGAGGGGGGTTTATTTACCATGTTCACTATATATAGTAAAACTGACTGGGCAATGTGATTCTCCAGGTCAGTACGAGTACGCAGATGCCAAACATGTATAGTTTATTTTTATTTAAGTAGTGAAAAAAATTCAGATATTTGTAAAAAAAAAAAAAATATTTTGCTTTTGTTGATATTTTCCAAGACCCGTAACGTTTTCAATCTTCAGAATATGGGGCTGTGTGAGGGCTTATTTTTTTGTGCCTTGAGCTGAAATTTTTACTAATATTTTGGGGTAGATGTTGATGTTTTCATCGCCTCTTACTACATTTTATTTTAAAAAAGCTTAAACATCACATCTTGAAACTCCAGTCTGCTTTGAAATCTTTGCCTGAGAGAGATACTTGCTGATGCAGTATAACTACCTTGTGTCTTGTTGCTGCACGCAGTCTTGCCATGGTGTATGACCTGTAACATGAAAATCTCTTACACAACCTCACGTTAGTAGCAGTGTTTGTCAGTTCCTCATCCCGTTTTACGCCTCTTATAAAACTCTTTCTGTTTCTGTTAATAACTGTTTTAAACTACATATGAAAATCATGATCATTATCACCTGTTTGGTATAATTTGTTACTCTTACATCTGACTATAATCCTACAAAACCCTCGATTTTTTGCAACGTACCTAGGAGAATTGATGTTGCTTTGAAGTCAAAGGGTGGTCACACCAAATGTGTATTTGACTTAGATTTTTCTTCTTATTTTGCATTTTTTTAATTTATAAAAATAAACACTTGTATTGTTGAAAGCATTCATACTTTGCAGCATTTTTGCACACCAGCTTAAAACTTTTGTATATATATAGGCTAAGTGCCCACGATGCAGAAATGCTGCATATTTTTTCCGCTTCTCCCTGGGAGGAAAAACACATGCAGATTTTACATGTGTTTTTCCTGCCAGGTAGAAGCGTTTGTCAAGCGTTTTTGCATGCATTTCTGCATGCGGGTTATCAAGCGCTTTTCCAAGCGATTTTAGCATCACTTGGAAAAGTGCTTGACAACTTGGTCACACTATATAAATCCATTCAACCAGGAGACGTGGAGGGGGCCGTAGGAGGGCAACAACCCAGCAGCAGGACCGCTACCTCCGCCTTTGTGCAAGGAGGAACAGGAGACGCACTGCCAAAGCCCTGAAAAATTACCTCCAGCAGGCCACAAATGTGCATGTGTCTGCACAAACGGTTAGAAACCGACTCCATGAGGGTGGTATGAAGGCCCGACGTCCACAGATGGGGGTTGTGCTCACAGCCCAACACCATGCAGGACGCTTTGCATTTGCCACAGAACACCAGGATTGGCAAAGTCGCCACTGGCGCCCTGTGCTCTTCACAGATGAAGGCAGGTTCACACTGAGCACATGTGACAGACGTGACAGAGTCTGGAGACGCCGTGGAGAGCGATCTGCTGCCTGCAACATCCTTCAGCATGACCGATTTGGCAGTGGATCAGTAATGGTGTGGGGTCGCATTTCTTTGGAGGCCCAGACAGCCCTCCATGTGATCGCCAGAGGTTGCCTGACTGCCATTAGGTACCGAGATGAAATCCTCAGACCCCTTGTGAAACCATATGCTGGTGCGGTTGGTCCTGGGTTCCTCCTAATGAAGGACAATGGCAGACCTCATGTGGCTGGAGTGTGTCAGCAGTTCCTGCAAGATGAAGGCATTGAAGCTATGGACTGGCCCGCCCGTTCCCCAGACCTGAATCCTATTGAGCACATCTGGGACATCATGTCTCGCTCCATCCACCAACGTCACGTTGCACCACAGACTGTCCAGGAGTTGGTGGATGCTTTAGTCCAGGTCTGGGAGGAGATTCCACAGGAGACCATCCGCAATCTCATCAGGAGCATGCCCAGTCGTTGTAGGGAGGTCATACAGGCACGTGGAGGCCACACACAATATTGAGTCTCATTTTGACTTGTTTTAAGGACATTACATCAAAGTTGGATCAGCCTGTAGTGTGTTTTTCCACTTTAATTTTGACTCCAAATCCAGGCCTCCATTGGTTAATAAATTTCATTTCCATTGATGATTTTTGTGTGATTTTGTTGTCAGCACCTTCAACTTTGTACAGAACAAAGTATTCAATTAGAATATTTCATTCATTCAGATCTAGGATGTGTTATTTGAGTGTTCCCTTTATTTTTTTGAGCAGTGTATATATATTTATATATACAGTACAGACCAAAAGTTTGGACACAGAGATGCTTAGCACTTGTTGGCCCTTTTGCCTTCACTCTGCGGTCCAGCTCACCCCAAACAATCTCGATTGGGTTCAGGTCTGGTGACTGTGGAGGCCAGGTCATCTGGCGTAGCACCCCATCACTCTCCCTCTTGGTCAAATAGCCCTTACACAGCCTGGACGTGTGTTTGGGGTCATTGTCCTGTTGAAAAATAAATGATGGTCCAACTAAACGCAAACCGGATGGAATAGCATGCTGCTGCAAGATACTGTGGTAGCCATGCTGGTTCAGTATGCCTTCAATTTTGAATAAATCCCCAACAGTGTCACCAGCAAAGCACCCCCACACAATCACACCTCCTCCTCCATGCTTCACGGTGGGAACCAGGCATGTAGAGTCCATCCGTTCACCTTTTCTGCGTCGCACAAAGACACGGTGGTTGGAACCAAAGATCTCGAATTTGGACTCATCAGACCAAAGCACAGATTTCCACTGGTGTAATGTCCATTCCTTGTGTTCTTTAGCCCAAGCAAGTCTCTTCTGCTTGTTGCCTGTCCTTAGCAGTGGTTTCCTAGCAGCTATTTTACCATGAAGGCCTGCTGCACAAAGTCTCCTCTTAACAGTTGTTGCAGAGATGTGTCTGCTGCTAGAACTCTGTGTGGCATTGACCTGGTCTCTAATCTGAGCTGCTGTTAACCTGCGATTTCTGAGGCTGGTGACTCGGATAAACTTATCCTCAGAAGCAGAGGTGACTCTTGGTCTTCCTTTCCTGGGGCAGTCCTCACGTGAGCCAGTTTCTTTGTAGCGCTTGATGGTTTTTGCAACTGCACTTGGGGACACTTTCAAAGTTTTCTCAATTTTTCGGACTGACTGACCTTCATTTCTTAAAGTAATGATGGCCACTCGTTTTTCTTTACTTAGCTGCTTTTTTCTTGCCATAATACAAATTCTAACAGTCTATTCAGTAGGACTATCAGCTGTGTATCCACCTGACTTCTGCACAACACAATTGATGGTCCCAACCCCATTTATAAGGCAAGAAATCCCACTTATTAAACCTGACAGGGCACACCTGTGAAGTGAAAACCATTTCCAGTGACTACCTCTTGAAGCTCATCAAGAGAATGCCAAGAGTGTGCAAAGCAGTCATCAAAGCAAAAGGTGGCTACTTTGAAGAACCTAGAAATATAAGACATGTTTTCAGTTGT
This sequence comes from Phyllobates terribilis, assembly GCF_046119375.1. Lineage (NCBI taxonomy): Eukaryota > Metazoa > Chordata > Amphibia > Anura > Dendrobatidae > Phyllobates > Phyllobates terribilis. The sequence goes on from NW_027362763.1 coordinate 741,077,422, forward strand.
TTCACACTTTTTTGTTAAGTATATAATTCCACATGTGTTAATTCATAGTTTTGATGCCTTCAGTGTGAATGTACAATTTTCATAGTCATGAAAATACAGAAAAATCTTTAAATGAGAAGGTGTGTCCAAACTTTTGGTCTGTACTGTATATATATATATATATATATATATATATATATATATATACTGTATATATATATATATATATATATATATACACATATATAATTTTTATTTTATTTTTAAAGGCAGCATTATATAGCAGTCAGTGTACATGAGTCAGGCTTGTAACATGGATGTCAATGTGCCATATCCAGTAGCATGAGCTGTTACGGCTCTCTGATATTATCATCTACAGGGATAAATTAATCATCCTGACAAAGGCTGTGAAAGGAATTTCCTGTTCTAAGCTCACCAACTTCAAGGATAAATAACACTGGAATTTCAACTATGTTCAATGTGTTACAATCCATATAGACGATTCATTTAGAGAACCGGTAGTCACAGAATACATCCTACATTGCTTCTCCAATACCATAGCTAGAATCAGGGCCGGTGTTAGACAAAGTGGGGACTTGAGAAAATTTTAAGGTGGGTCCTAAATGCTCACATGCACCATCACACTCAAACATTTCAGTTGCATTTACATGTGCTGAGTTCAGACCATTAAGTAAGCGCGATCGACAATATTGAAGTACTTCGGCTCTTATTTGGGGACAGAACAATCACTAATAGATCATTCTGTCCCCATACAGTATCATGTTAGTATTAGCAGCACATCTGCAGTTTGCTCCGGGCAATGTGCTGCTGAGAACAATGATTTTTGGTCTGCCATAAACAATCCAATCATCTGATGAATGAGCAGCATTTTGCTCGTCGTTGGGCGATTGCTGACATGTTTACACCTATGAACTCTTGTCTGCGCTGCCAGGATTTATAAATGAGAATGCTACATACACACACAGTATGTGACACAAACACTGTATGTTGCACACACAAACATGTATACATGTATGTATACACTGAGCACAGACACATGTATACAGAGCACATACATACACATATATATCTTCACATATATATACCACCAAGAGTCCATACATTCTAGACTCAACCACACACACAGAGAAAGAGACACATAGAAAGAGACACAGAGAGAGAGACACACACACACACATAGAGACATACACACATGTCCAGGGTCGGACTGGCCTGGTGGGCCCTGATGAGAGAGTGAGAGAATTGGTAGCGGGGCCCTTTAAAAGCGCGGGCCCTTTAAAAGCACAGCCGAGGGAAATGTAGCGTCACGTGCGACGCTCATACTATTCAGTGGTGACAGCGGGTGACGCGCATACTCACATGACAGGAGGACTTGTTCTTGGTGGGCGGTGACACGCACCGCGCTCTGCTTTCCCGCTGGTGGCTGGCAGTGGTGTGTCAGGTGACATGCCGATGTCGCACTACCTGCTCCCCGGCTGGCTTCTGATACGCCGACGCAGCGCTCTGCTCTACAGTCCCGGCTCCTGCTCCCTTGGAATTGGCCTTGTAACATCGGCTCCCGTCCAGGTATGTAACACCGCACCAGCACCGCGCACCGCCCTCTTTTCTCCTGTTCTCTTGGCCTTTTAACGCCGGCTCCTGGGCTGAGTATGTGGTGATCTGCACTCTGCTCTCTCACCGTCACCCTGGAAACAAGGCTGCAGGCCTACAGCTCTCCCTGCTTCAACTTCAAGTCAAGTGCAATATCCACGTTTTTCTGGGTGAGTGTTCCCAGCATTGGCCATCATGCATATATGGGGGGTTCAGGCAGGACACATGGGGACCTGGATGGACACATAGGGGTGAGGGGGGCCGGTTGGACACATGGGGACCTGGATGGTTACATGGGGATGAGAGGGGGCAGGCTGGACACATGGGGACCTGGATGGATACATGGGGGTGAGAGGGGGCAGGCTGGACACATGGGGACCTGGATGGACACATGGGGGTGAGGGGGGCAGGCTGGACACATGGGGACCTGGATGGATACATGGGGGTGAGGGGAGCAGACTGGACACATGGGGACCTGGATGGACATATGGGGGTGAGAGGGGGCAGGCTGGACACATGGGGACCTGGATGGTTACATGGGGATGAGAGGGGGCAGGCTGGACACATGGGGACCTGGATGGATACATGGGGGTGAGAGGGGGCAGGCTGGACACATGGGGACCTGGATGGACACATGGGGGTGAGGGGGGGCAGGCTGGACACATGGGGACCTGGATGGACACATGGCGGTGAGGGGGGCAGCCTGGACACATGGTGACCTAGATGGACACATGGGAGTGAGGGGGGCAGGCTGGACACATGGGGACCTGGATGGACACATGGGGGTGAGGGGGGCAGGCTGGACACATGGGGACCTGGATGGACACATGGGGGTGAGGGGGGCAGGCTGGGAACCTGGATGGACACATGGGGGTGAGGGGGGGGCAGGCTGGACACATGGGGACCTGGATGGACACAAGGGGGTGAGGGGGCAGGCTGGACACATGGGGACCTGGATGGACACATGGGAGTGAGGGGGGCTGGATGGACACATGGGGACCTGGATGGACACATTGGGGTGAGGGGGGCTGGCTGGACACAAGGGAACCTGGATGGACACATGGAGATGAGGGGGGGCAGGCTGGACACATGGGGACCTGGATGGACACAAGGGGGTGAGAGGGGGCAGGCTGGACACATGGGACCTGGATGGACACATGGGGGTGAAGGGGGGCAAGCTGGACACATGGGGATCTGGATGGATACATGGGTGTGAGGGGGCAAGCTGGACACATGGGGGCTAGGATGGATATATGGGGTGGGGCAGGCTGGACACATGGGGGACTGGATAGATATATGGGGGGGCTAGGATGGATATATGGGGGTGGGCAGGTTGGACACATGGGGGCTAGGATGGATATATGGGTGGGGCAGGCTGGACACATGGGGGCTAGGATGGATATATGGGGGTGGGCAGGTTGGACACATGGGGGCTAGGATGGATATATGGGCTGGGGCAGGCTGGACACATGGGGGACTGGATAGATATATGGGGTGGGGCAGGATGAATATATGGGGGGGTGACTTGGATGGATATATGGGGGTGGGCAGGTTGGACACATGGAGGCCAGGATGGATATATGGGAGTGGGCAGGCTGGACACATGGAGGCCAGGATGGATAGATGGGGGGGCCAGGATGGACAGATGGGGGGCCACGCTGGACAAGGAACTTTATTACTGTTTGGGGGCCAGATTGAGGATCTTTATTAGTTTATGGTGGCGAGTGGGGAACATTATTACTTTAGAGTCCAATTAGGGACATTATTACTTCTGTAATATAATTTACTTTTTAGGAAACGGTTTTCCATGGGATGGGACAAAAGGGGGGTCCTGTTACTGTGCAGGGCGGCAGTACGTCGCTTTATTTCTTCAACTGGTGTAGTGTAGAAGCCCGGGGAAAAGTGGGAATGTGCTCTAAAAGAGATCAGTTATTGATAACTGTGTTATTTTCTGCAGAGATGAATCCTGGCTGGAAGAAGTGATGGCGGACTGTGCCAGATGAAGAAGAAAAGCGAAGATGAAGAACTTCACCTAGAGACATCACTGGTGAGTCAGTGTATTACATGTACACTTACACTATATAGTATATACAGAGCTCCTGTGTATGTCACTGGTGACCAGTGTATTACCTGTACACTATATACAGAGCTCCTGTGTCTAATGTCACCCGTGATAACTGTATTACTTGTACACTATATACTGAGCTCCTGTGTATAATGTCACCGGTGATCACTGTATTACCTGTACACTGACACTATATACAGAGCTCTTGTTTATAATGTCACTGGTGATCACTGTATTACCTGTACACTATATACAGAGCTCCTGTGTATAATATCACTGGTGATCCCTGTATTACCTGTACACTATATACAGAGCTCCTGTTTATAATGTCACTGGTGATCACAGTATTACCTGTACACTGACACTATATACAGAGCTCATGTGTATAGTGACAGTTTTGTTAGTATTGTGGTTTGTATTCCTGATCAGTATTGTATTATTTGGTCACTATGTGGTGGTAATATGTGGTCTGATCATGGTGTGGTGATATTCGTCCCTTTTGTATGTGGTGTTATTGGTGTTGGTATAGTGGATTATGTTGTATATGGCGGTCATTTGTTCTCGCTGATATTAACTAGGAAAATATTTTTTGCCATAAGGCCACGGCCCCACTATCAGTATTTGGTCAGTATTTTTTCTCAGCAGTGGGAGCCAAAACCAGGAGTGGGTGATAAATACAGAATTGGTGACTTGTTTCTATTATACCTTTTCTCTGATTGTTCCGCACCTGGTTTTAGCTCCCACTCCTGAGAAAAAATACTGACCGAGTACTGACCAAATACTGATAGTGGGGCTGTGGCTTTAGAGATTAAATACTTGGACCAGAGAAGCAGAGATGCACTTACAGGGGTTCTCCGGGGAAAACAAGTAATCACCTCTCCACAGGATAAGTGATAACTTATTGATTGGTGGGGGTCTGACTACTGGGACCTGCACCGATCGGCAGAATGTGGAGCTTTTATCCCCATTAGACTGGAGCTCATGTGTGACTCGACCACTGATCCATTCATTCCCTCAGAGGCTGCGAGCGCTGCTTTTTTTTGGAAGCCCCCAAGAGAACGAATGAGGCTGCGGTCAGACGTCCCACCTGGCGCTTCATTTTAAAATGGGGATAAGTGTCTTGTCAGGGATAAAACTTCCCCATTCTTCCGATAGGTGCGTTTTCCAATGTTCTGACCCAAACGATCAATAAGTGATCACGTATCCTGTGTAGCCCATGGATCGGTGATAACTTGTTTTAAACGAAGAAGCTCTTTCATGCAAACTACAGTAATTGTAGATCCCAGTTATAGTATGTGCACAGTAGATGTGCAGGAGGCGCCAGGAGACGCTCCACTATAACAGGGATAGTGGATAACAGATATTTGCATATTGCTGTAGGTGGGCCCCTAGAGTCAGTTCCCCCTGTGGGCCCCAGACACCCCAGTCCGACCCTGCACACGTCCATTCATATAATTGGGCTATCTCTGTCATACAGGATGGGTCCCCCAGAGAGGGACGCTTTTTGTAACCACTAGTGATGAGCGAGCACTAAAATGCTCGGGTACTCATTGCTCGGGTCGAGCAAATTGGAATACTCGGGTGCTCGATCCGAGCAACGAGCCCAATGTAAGTCTATGGGAAACTCGAGCATTTTTCCAGTGGCTCCCCCAGGCAGTCTGCAGAGGGCTTAAAAATTGCCCAGATCGATGGGAACCATAGGCGGATTATAATGAGGGCAATCCGGGCTACCGCCCGGGGCCCCGAGCCTGCAGCGGGCCCGCGGCTCCGGGCGGGGTGTCTAATGCCGGATTGCCCTCATTATATGTGCGGGCCGCCGCGGCACATACCAGTAGCAATGGCGGGAGGGGGGCCCCGGACCGCTCCCCCAGCAGCGGCCGCCGCTACTTGTTCATCGGCCGAGCCAGCACTGCAGCAGTTAACTTCCCTGTGCTGGCCCGACCGCGTCACTGCTAGGAGACACGGTCATGTGCGCGGCCGTGTCTCCTAGCTGTGACGTCACGCAGTGCGCGCCCGGCCTGTACTGCTGCAACGGAGAAGTCAGAGCAGGCAGGAGGAATGGAGCCAGGGGATGGTGAGTCTGTGTGTGTATGTGTGTGTATGTGTGTGTATGTGTGTATATGTGTGTATGTGTGTATGTATGTATGTATGTATGTGTGTGTGTGTGTGTGTGTGTGCAGGCAGATATCATTGTGTGATGTCTCTTTATATGTATTTTTGTGTTTCAAATGTGTTTATGCGTGTATGTATATGTCTGTATATGTTTGTGTGTGTCCGTGACTGCGTGCGGCCTCCTGCTGAGTATAGTTGGCGCCGTGCGGCCTCCCACTGTGTATAGATGGCGCTGTGCGGCCTCCTGCTGTGTATAGATGGCGCTGTGCGGCCTCCTGCTGTGTATAGATGGCGCCGTGCGGCCTCCTGCTGTGTATAGATGGAGCTGTGCGGCCTCCTGCTGTGTATAGATGGCTACGTGCGGCCTCCTGCTGAGTATAGATGGCACCGTGCGGCCTCCTGCCGTCTCTGGGGGGGCGCCGTGTGGCCTCCCGCTGTGTATAGATGGCGCCGTGTGGCCTCCTGCTGTGTATAGATGGCTACGTGCGGCCTCCTGCTGAGTATAGATGGCGCCGTGCGGCCTCCTGCTGTCTCTGGGGGGGCGCCGTGCGGCCTCCCGCTGTGTATAGATGGCGCCGTGCAGCCTCCCGCTGTGCATAGATGGCGCCATGCGGCCTCCCGCTGTATATAGATGGCTACGTGTAGCTTCCCGTTGTGTAAAGATGGCTACGTGCGGCCTCCCGCTGTGTATAGATGGCTACGTGCGGCCTCCCGCTGTGTATAGATGGCACCGTGCAGCCTCCCGCTGTGTATAGATGGCTACGTGTGCTCAATATTGAGTCATAAAATTAATGTAAGGCTCTGTGCCCACGATACAGAAATGTTCCGGATTTTTTTTGAGCGTTTCTGCATCTCCCTGGCAGAAAAAACGCATGCGGATTTTACATGCGGATTGTACATGCGGATTTTACATGCGGATTGTACATGCGTTTTCCTGCCAGGGACATGCGGATGTGAAGCGTTCTTCACTTGCATTTTCGCATGCGGGTTGGCAAGCGCTTTCCAAGCGATTTTAGCATCACTTGGAAAGTGCTTGACAACTTGGTTAGGCTGTGTGCACACGATGCGTTTTTAATGCGTTTCCGCAGCGTTTTTGCAGCTGCGGAAACACATTAAAAACGCATTAAAAACGCATGGTAGAAGGGCAGCAATGTTCCCCAATTATCATTGCGGAAAAAAACGCAGCTCTACCAATTATTTTGCGGAAGTGCTGCGTCTTCGCCGCCATTGACTTGCATTAGACCGCATGGATTACGCATCACTGTATATGTAGATGCGTAATCCAAGCGTTCTAATGTGCGGATGGTACCCGGGTGTAGATGAGAGGAGACTCTCCTCCACACCCAGGTACCATTAAAAAATCTGTAAAAAAAGAATAAAATAAAAAATAAATGTATACTTACCTTCTGTTGGCCCGCGCAGCGCTCCTGCTTGGTTCCCGGCACTTTGCAGTGAGTTGAAGGACCTGCGCTGACGTCAGAGTCATGTGACGGGTCACGTGCCGCTGACGTCGGCAGGTCTTTCAATTCACTGTTGCCAGCAAGGGAGAACGGAGTGAGCGGGACACCGGGGGCCATCGGAGGGTAAGTATACATTTATTTTTTTATTTTTACCACTCTCTCGGGTCACACTATATAAATCCATGCTGTTTGCCACCTGAGCATATTAGCTTCAGCACAGCCTGTTGCCGCTTGGCCGAGGCAGTGCTGCAGTGCTTCCATATTGTGACTGATGTGGTCATTTCGGAGATGGAAGCTGAAGAGAAGGAGGAGGTGCAGGAGCTGTAGAATGTGGGGGCAACCCTGATTGACCCAGGGCCCGCAATCCTCGGCATCAGGAGGACGTGTTCCATCCCAAGGTCCGACTGTGCCCCTGCTTCCACTATATTAACCCAGTGTGCTGTCAGCGAGATGTACTATCCCTGCCCACAAGCACTTGTCCACGTGTCCGTGTTTAGGTGGACTTTCCCAGTAACTGCGTTGTTGAGGGCACGTCTAATGTTGTGGGACACGTGCTCATGTAATGCAGGGACGGCACACTGGGAGAAATAGTGACTGGGGACCGAGTACCCGAGAGACAGTCGCTGCCATCAGGTTGCGGAAAGCTTCCGTTTCCATCACGTCCACTTCCCCGTCCCTTGCCACGCACCTTGCCCATTTTAAATAGAGGACAATATTTTCCACTTTCACTACAAATGGCTAGATTTGAACTGCAGTTTTATGCGATACGTCTGACGGAGAACCACGGTTTTAAAAAGCGGGCCTGTAGTTTACTAATACTATTCTTCACAGCAACCTCGTGTGAATAGCTTCACCGACACACTGCAACAAAATGGAAGTGGAGGCCAATATTTTCCACGTTCAGTTCAAATTTCAGGATTTTTATCGCTGTAATATGGAAAAGATTTGGCTGTATTCTGCAGTGCTAACAAGCAAATGGAGCAGAAAAATTGTGTACTCTGGATTGTTTTTTAAGCAAATAATCAGGCTTAAGATAAAAAAAAAATTAGCCCTGGCTCCTGATATCTGGGGCTATGTCTACTGTAAGGTAGCGCTATTCATCACGCTGGGGGTCCTCGCTTCACCGGATCAATTAAAGCACACATGCAACGTTTTCCGGTAATATGAAGACCAGCAGTTTATTACACATCGTAAACCGCTCACAACATAGTCCATCTCAGTGGCTCGCAGGAATGTTACGCATGTATCCTAGAGCTTTTTCAGTGGCAGCTATGCCCGCTTGGCTTCAAATACAGACTTCAGCAGGGTACAGCATCAATATTCACTTAAAGCGCCGATTTACCTTTGCCGGGTCTCAGCTGCTTCTGTCAGCTCGGTTCTTCCACAGCCGTGGCTTTAAGGCTCCCAGACGTAGTCTCCAGGCCACGTGCCTTCCAAGGCTACTGGTATCCCAAACACAGGGATCCAGCCTCTGCCTTCCAGGCTAATGGAGTCCCAGACACAGGGACCAGGCTTCTTGCCTCAGCAAGCCTCACCAGGCCTCTCTCTTTCTCTGTTTCAAAATCAACAGGATTTATATATCGTTTTGTGCACACAGGACCTGTGATGATGTCACAGTCATGTGATCAGTCACCCGACGGGGAGGTAAATGGTCAGCCAGAACACACCCCCTGGACATTTTAGCAATGCAGCAAGCCACTACATTACACTACAAATATCTGTAATAGCAGGATCAGTCAGAACGTGCAATGGACCCTCTTGTACTATATGCACTGCAGTCTGCCACATACACTGCCTGCCTTGCTTTTTAAGCAAATAACCAGGATTAAGATAAAAAACAATTTGCCCTGGCCCCTGATATCTGGGGCTATGTCTACAAATATCTGTAACAACAGCAGCAGCAGACAGAACGTGCAATGGACCCTCTTGTGCTGTATGCACTGCAGTCTGTCACAAACCCTGCCTGTCTGCCTAACTCCTGCTATCACCATTCACCACTAAATATATGCAGCTGGATTAGTCCTCAGAAGGACTGTTAGTTCAGATGGATATAGATATATGCTGTGGAATACCTATACTAACTATAAACAAGCAAATCTCTCCCTGACTCAGCAGCTCCTCTCCCTACTCTGCCTGTTTCCGGGGTAGACTGTGACGAGCATGGCGGCGCCAGGTCTTACATAGACCCCATGACGCTATGCGGCCAGCCAATCACTGTAATGCCCACAACCAACATGGCTACTGCATTACAGTACGTGGCAGGCAATCACTGCATGTTCATTGGCTCTCTAAAGAGCGCCAAACATTCAGGGCGGGGACCCAAGCTCCTGCTCGAGCAACCCAGAAATACTAGCCGAGCGCTGAGCTTGTCGAGCACCATGATGCTCGGGTGAGTACCGAGTAGTGGCGAGCACGTTCGCTCATCACTAGTAAACACTTATACTCTGACCAAGAGATTAGGATTCTGAACACAGGACTCCTTATATTAATTAAGAATTATTTAATAAAATAGGTTTTACAAACTGGAGCATCAGTAAGAACGGTTTCATAGGATCATCTGCTTAAATGTAATTTTTAACAAAAGCTCCTATATACTTCATACTAAAGTCTATTTTACACAAAAATAAAGTTGAATGGGAATTATTAAGCACCATTCTGGTGTTCCAAAGTCCCTATGAAAGCACTTCCTGTCTTGTGTTGTTAAGGGGTCACTAGTGGAAATGTTGAACTTAATGCCTTCTAAGTTTTGCCTGATAACTATCTATACATTTAGGAATTAAGGAGGTCCCTAATTACATTTTATAGATATGATTATTTTTAAGTTTGTTAGTATACCCATCATGAACATCTGAAGAATGAAGCCTGCAGGGTGCACTTGTGCTGGTAACATGGCTATTACAAGGATTTTAACCACTTCACTCCAGATGATTTTCCTTTTTTTTTCATTTTTGTTTTTTCCTCCCCTTCTTCCAAGAGCCATAACTTTATTTTGCCAGCAATATAGCTGTTTAAGGGCTTGTTTTCTTCAGGACGAGTTGTATTTTGAATACCACCATTCATTTTGCCACATAGTGTACTGAAAAAGGGGCAAAAAAATCCAAGTGCTTTGAAATTGCAAAAATAAGTGCAATTCCACAATAGTTTTTTTGTTTTTTTATTTATGTTTACTATATGGTAAAACTTTCTGGGCAATATGATTCTCCAGGTCAGTACACGTACCCAAATACCAAACATGTATAGTTTTTTTTTATTTAAGTGGTGAAAAAAATTTAGATATTTGTAAAAAAAAAAATAATTTTGCTTTTGTCGCCATTTTCCGAGACCCGTAATGCTTTCAATTTTCAGGATACGGGGCCGTGTGGGGGCTCATTTTTTGAGCACTGTGCTGACGTTTTTACTCATATCATTTTGGGATAGATACAATGTTCTCATCGCCTCTTATTGCATTTTATTGCAATGTTGTGGTACTAAAAAAAAATGTAATTCTGGTTTAAATTTTTTTCTTGTTACTCTGTTTACCGATCAGATTAATTTATTTTATATTTTGCTAGATCAGACTTTTACAAATGGAGCAATACCAATATGTGTATTTTTTTTTAATTGCTTTACTTTTAAAGGGGCAAAATGGGGGTGATTTGAACTTTTGTGTTTTTTGTTTTTTTTCATATTTTTGAAAACTTTTTTTTAACTTTTTACTGTATTTAATAGTCCCTTAGGGAACTTGAAGCTGTGATCGTCTGATCACTTGTGCTATACATAGCAGTGCATCATCACTGCTATGTATAGAGAAAACCACAACCTCCTATGAATGCCAGCTTCAAACCAGTGTTCAAAGGAGAATCATAATGACAGGTACGGAGGTTATCAGCAACAGATAATTGTCAGGACAATGCCTCAATTATGTCACGGGCACGCTGATGGGCTCATGGAATGACGCGTCCCCCTGACAACGCATGTTAAAGCCCGCTGTCAGAGATTGACAGCGGCATTTAACAGGTTAACAGCCGCGGGCAGAGCTCTGCTCCACCCACATCTGTTGGAGGCACATGATGGTTGATTAAATCAGCTGTCATGTGCTGGAAAAGATGCGGGCTCAGCATGTGAGCTTGTGAGCTTGCATCAAAGGGAGGGACACGACATATGACGTACATGTACGCCAAAGGTTGTGAAGGGGTTAAATTTAGCAACTGAAGAACATCCATACACAGGTATCTATCTGAATGGACCTGCCAGGAGCCCATACATTCTAGGCTCAACCATACACACAGAGAGACACACACATAGAGACACACACTGAGGCACACACACACTTACTACCAGTCTATCTTCTCTTCAGTCCTTCTAACTACCACAGCGTACAGGGCTTCTGGTGACATCACGGTCACACGACTGGTCAGATGATCGTGATGTCACCAAAGGTACTGAAGACCCGCAAAGTACAAGCCCTGTGGTGACATCACGGTCACATTATGTTATGATCTGCAGCATGTACTAAGGAAAGATAGGGGAAAGCTGTCCCTACAGTAAGACTAAGTTGAATCCCTACGATGTAGCGGGCTGCCTGTTCCAAGTGAACAGACCTGCCTTAGTCCTTGGCTAGTCTGAACGAAGACCTATAGCATAAGGGAAGGGGTCCCTAAAAGAACTAAGGACTGGGACAAAAATGATACACCTCCTAAACAGAGAAGTTGTTGCAGAACACAAAAAGACAAACTGACAAAAAGGTACTAGCGGTCCCAGAAGGACCAAGCGAACTGACAAAGAAAGACACCGAAGCACCAGGCTAGAGAAACAGTCAAACACTGAAGTACAGCACAGCCAAAATGGCGAAGCTGGAATATAAAGGCAGATGGTCACGTGACCGCAAAACACAAGATGGAAAACACAAACAGGAGGGTTCTAACACATTACCGGTCACATGATCGTGATGTCACCAAAAGTCCTGAAGCAGTCTCCACATCAGAATCTTCAGTGATAATGCAATTATCAGTGAAGCTCCTGCTATAGACGCTGGGGGGCCCCAAGGGAATGGGGACCCTAAGCAATTACCCAGTCTTCACCCCCTAACGCCGATGCTGACTAGAATTGCTGTATTGTTAATTGTGCACTAGCCATGACCAGCAAGATGCGCCACATGAGCATGGGTGAGGAACCTTTTTTCTCCCAAGGTCAATTTAAATATTTAAAGCATCAGTTGTGGGCCATACAAAACTTTCAACTTAAAAATTAGCTTGCTATATTTGGTGAAACACTTAATTAACTCACCCCCTAATGTGAGTGCTGGGACTGCTTCTCTTTGGTGAGACCTGTGATGTTAGGTGGTACTGATAATGTTGCTACTCACAATTGCTTTTCCAGGTATGCATCGGTTTGGAGCGCAGTCGACTCTTAGCAATGATAATTCTTGTAAAGAAATACTTGGAGCAGTAAGTTGTTCTGAACACAGATGTATATTACACTGCATGTCTCCTCAAAGTAGGAAATTCATCACTAACATTTATTAAACTCAAGCAGTGAAAGGTCTCCTGTATACATCACATAGGAGACACTAAGCATGATGTATATACATCACATAGAAGACACTACGATTGCAGTATATACATCACATAGGAGACACTGAGACTGGTGTATATACTTTTAATCACATAGAAGACAATGGGACTAATGTACAGTACAGACCAAAAGTTTGGACACACCTTCTCATTTAAAGATTTTTCTGTATTTTCATGACTATGAAAATTGCACATTCACACTGAAGGCATCAAAACTATGAATTAACACATGTGGAATTAAATACTTAACAAAAAAGTGTGAAACAACTGAAAATATGTGAAACAACTGAAAATAACTCTTATATTCTAGGTTCTTCAAAGTAGCCACCTTTTGCTTTGATGACTGCTTTGCACACTCTTGGCATTCCCTTGATGAGCTTCAAGAGGTAGTCACCGGTAATGGTCTTCCAACAATCTTGAAGGAGTTCCCAGAGATGCTTAGCACTTGTTGGCCCTTTTGCCTTCACTCTGCGGTCCAGCTCACCCCAAACCATCTCGATTGGGTTCAGGTCTGGTGACTGTGGAGGCCAGGTCATCTGGCATAGCACCCCATCACTCTCCTTCTTGGTCAAATAGCCCTTACACAGCCTGGAGGTGTGTTTGGGGTCATTTTCCTGTTGAAAAATAAATGGTGGTCCAACTAAACGCAAACCGGATGGAATAGTGACGCGCCCCCTGGATTGTGGGGTACTCGGTGCCAGGCCGGTCGTTGCAAGGGGAGATGTCACAGTGGCGGTGACCCGGTCCGCGACCCAGGGCGGTCAATCCAAAGGGGAATATTTACAGGGGAATTAATAAAGTTTTATATATATAGTTCGTGAGCCACCTGTGGTTTGCGGCTATGTGGAGCTGCCGCTGCTGTGCAGAACCTCTGGAGCTGATGTTAGTGCAGCAGGGTTGGTTCAGCTCTCCACAGGCAGAGCTTAGCTCCAGGGCAGTGTAGATGTTGTAGGTGAAGTAGATGATGCTGGGCGTTGTAGTGCAGGGGTGATGGCGCAGATAATAATCACAGAGACAGTGGGGTGCAGTCTTCAGGGTCTTTACTCACGGTTGTTGCAGTCCAAGTTACAGGTACCAGTGTAACTTCCCTCGTCGTGCTGCGCTTACTCAGGGAGGGGTTCAGTCAACCCCCAGATATCCCCGAAGTACTTAGCGGGACCCCCTTCTGTGTGTTCTCTCTCTGGCCATCTCCCTGCACCTCATACCTAGTGTCCCAATCCAGTACCCGCGGGCCTTGTCGGGCGACGTCTGTCCGTCCCCTGGGTTCTTTATAGCTACCTTCTTGGTGAGACTGGTATAGACGGTTGGCTGCAGGACTTGAAATACTGCAGCCTCCGGTTTCTAGTTGAGACATACCGTCTTCCGCTAGTTGAGGGACCGGTCCCCTTTGTGTGTCCTGACCCCTCCACCTCCTGGTAGATTTGGGCGTACGGGTGGCCTCCAGCCCTGCCCGTACCCCTGGGGTCCTTTCTTCGTTTCTGGAGCCCTTCCTTCTCCTGTCTCCTTCAGTCCTGGGCCTCTCCTCAGGCCCTCCTCCTGAGCAGAGCTCCTGCTCCCAACTCCTCTCTCTGACTGACCACTCTCACTCTCTTCTCTAAACAAGATGGCTTCTCTATTTATACTTTCCTTCATGTGCTCCCCTAAGCTACTTCCTCCACCCACACCCACTACATAGTTCCACCCCTCAGATAGGGACCAGGGACTGTGCTCTCCCTTAGGAGCAATCTCGCCCTGCCCCCTTTGGTGTGGAATGTGTTGGATGCAGGTGTTAGGGTCCCGAGCTGTACTCCTTCCTTACCTGAGAGTGAGATACCACACCTCTGGGTGAGATGGAGTACCTCTGTGGCGACCGAACCCTCAGGGGCGCCACATACCCCCCCTGGTAAAACACAGCACGTCCGCAGGCTGGAACAGAGTAAAACACAGGGTATTTTGCAGACATGCAATTTTTAGATGCATCACATATAAGATCATAAACATAACATTTCTTCCCTTTATGGGAGGCACTTTTTCTTGAACGTTACTGGTTACGTTTGTATCAAAACATTATAAGATTTTTTTTAACGAACATCTTTCTTTATTCTTATAAAACATTTTTCTCATAAAACATTTTTCAACAGGTCGCAGCACGATCTGCAACCGGGTGTTCATTCTCTTTAACAAGGTGCTATTCAGTGAACATGAGGGACCCGCCCGAAAACCCTCAACGTAGGCCCTGGGCTTGGCTGCAGGGCATGGATGATCCAGGTGTTGGACCACGTCTTCGGCCACGCCAAACGGGTTTTTGTTCTGAGGTCAGCTTTGTATGTATAAAACCAATAAGGGCCACTTTAGAAGTGCAACTATTTACAACGGCAAGTACCTTGGTTATTCACCGTCCATAACCTGATAGTCCTTTTAAATGGGTAACTATAAAACTTCAAAGGCACACAATTTAACTTTTTAAACTGGCAGAGTTGTACCCTTCCAGGTAACTATAGACAGTTCCTTTCAATTAAACAGTTTAACAGGGGTGCTCCCTCCAGGGGAACTCCAGGTTCCTGCAGGCTGACCCAGCCGGGTCTTCAGCCTCGCACTGTAGGGGCATGTCTCTCCTCTTCGTCACTCGGTATACCTGGAGGGCATACCACCCATGCTCGCCCTTGTGGCGGGTAAATGTGACATAGTTGTGGCACCTCAGAGGGTCTGGTTGCCACAGTGGTGTTGCTTCCCTTAAAAGAGGTAATACCATGTCTGGAGGCAAGTGGGGGTTTCCTGGTCAGGAACCTAATACATGCAACACATCCTGACTCCAGACCAGAAAGGGGAGGATCCTGCCCTATATAACTGGATCTGGAGGCGGGGTTAGGAGAGTTCAGTGTGAGGAGTCGAGTTGTGGACACGAAGGAGCAAGGAGCCAGGGACTGGAGCTGGAGATAGCTCGTCCTGGCCAGTATACACAGAGTACCGGACACCGGAGTCCGAGGCTGTGGGGATTGCAAACCCAGCAGCAGATACCGCAGGGCAGGAGATTGCAGGTCTCCTGGCCCCATCAGAAGCCCGGAGGCTCAGCAGCACAAGGGGACCAGTACCGCCACAGAGGAACGAGGAATCCACAAGGCCCGAGTTGCCAGCCATATGGGTGAGCACAGCACATTACACTCAGGAACGTGGGCTACAACACAGCTATAAGCAGGATAGGCAAATAGCATAGCAAGAACAACAGGCCTACAACTCCACCTGGCCAGGTGGACTCTATGCTTGCTCCCAGACCGACCGGACCCTTATTATTAGCCAGTACTCCCGTTGGCGCCTGTATAATTGCCACGAGTAAAGACCCTGGGACTGCACTATCTGACTCCGTGTCTGTGACTACCCTTGGTTTGACCGCCCTGGGTCACTGACCGGGTCGCCACCACGGTCACTACAACCCCCAGCGTCTACAGGCCCGGATCCGGGTACCCCACGGCCCAGGGGGTGCGTCAACTTTTGGCATAGTCGGCAGGATTACGTGCCCGTTACCACCGGGTACTGTGCACCTTCACGAACTGTGTCGCATACCGTGGTGAAGTTTCCCCGCCAATTACCGCTGTTTCCCGCCATTGGCCGCCATTTCCGGATCGCCGCGTGGGAAGAAGAGGGGCGTAACCACTGGAAGCGCGCGAAGCCCAAGCCCCGCCTCACGCACTGACGCACCAACAGGTCCTGGAAGGAGCCCCAGCGAGCACTGATGTCAGAAGCAAGCGACGCCAGGAAGCAAAGTGAAAGAAGGTAGGTCACGGTTCACTAGGGGGGAGGAAGACGTCCAATATGGAGGGAACTTCAGCCGCAGGTGCGACAGCTGCCGCGGTAATGCTATTCTCCATGCCATATATACCGTGGCGGCGTGGTTGCCCCAGAACTCAGGAGAGTCACACACCCTGAGTGACTTTAAAGAAAGACTGAGCAGCTTATTTAAAGTGTATCCCCTGTCCGAAGAGCAGAAAGTGAGCATCCTCATAGGCCAGTTAATTGGAGCAGCCCAGAGAGAAGTGAAGTCTTGGTCAGCCAGAGACAAAGGGACTGTGAAAGAGATACTGGCCCGCCTAAAGGACACTTTTGACACCCACACTACGGCAGAGAAAAATGAAGTTTTATAGGTGCAAACAACGGGCGCAGGACAGTGTACAGGACTATGCTTTAAACTTGCAGGAGGCGCTGAGGGCCATCAAACAGGTAGACCCCGACAGTGTGCATGATGAGAACAGACTGTTAACTGAGCAGTTTATTGAGGGTCTACTGTCCAGCACCCACCGAACCCAGCTACGCATAATGGCTCTGCAAAATCCTGATCTGGACTTTGCACAATTTAAAGACAGAGCCATCCGGGTGCTGCGAGAGTCAACACCAAGTGGCGCTACATCTCACCGGCGCCCAGCTATCACCTACCACCAGGAGGTGGTACCCTTTTCCCCAGAGCCTGTAGGAGCTGATGCACAGACTCTGGACAATGCCCCGTCTACAGACCTGCACCATCAGGTCCAAGAACTGACTAAAAGTGTAGCTGCACTAACCAAAACTGTGCAGTCCTTGCAGGTGTCTCCCAAAGGAAAGATACAGCTGGCTTCCAGTCCGGAGGACGTTCCGTGGCGACAACCGAGGAGGATTCCACCAACCAGAGGGAGGAACAGTGATCGCTACGACCAGGACGGACAACCCATCTGCCGCCGCTGTAACCAGCCAGGACATTATGCTAGGTACTGTAATTTAAACGAGCAAAACATGGGGCAGAGGGCCAACCCCCAGGCGTAAGACCACCAGGCCCACACAGCTGGCGAGACAAGTATGTGGGGGGATGACCGGTCCTACCTGTCGTGCTTGATGGCACCCCAATGAGTGCTTTGCTGGACACTGGACCCCAGGTGACCACTATCCCCTACATTCTTTACAAGCGATACTGGACTGATTCGGACATTACCCGCCGTCCAGATGAACATTTAAGCATCTATGCCAGCAATGGACAGCCAGTACCTCAAGTGGGGTTTAAAGAAGTGACCATAAAGGTTGGCACAGTGGAATTGCCGGCGCAAGGAATGATAATTGTTGACATTGATCGCCGAGAAAGTCATCCCATGATAACCTTAGGCACTAATGTCATTGAAAATTGTCTTTCAGAAATTATTGTCTTGTTACAGCAGGTGGCGGAAACCGCCAGTTCCAGTCAGCAGCGGGTTCTGCAGAGAGAGATCAGAGCCCTGATGAGACGACAACAGGTAGAACTGTCTGGTGGTGAAATTGGCAGTGTCAGGATAAGTGACCCATTCCCTATTGCCATGCCCCCAAGAAGTGAAATGCTGATATGGTGCCGGGCAGCAATCGGTCTCCGGGGTAGATATTACCAGGCCCTGGTAGAGCCCGTCTCCTCCGACAGTAGGCCCACCATTTTGACAGCCAGGGGGGTGGTTGATGTTCGCCAGGGATGGTGCCCGTCCGCATCCTGAATATTGGGAAAAAAGAAGTCCATTTGCCCCGGTATGCTACCCTGGCCAAACTATTCACCGTCAGCCACAATTCTATAAAGACAGTGGAACCCTTGCCTCCATCCAAACAGGCGGAGGATAATGGCTCCAAGGGACAGATGGAGGACTGGTGTCAGAAGCTGCATGTGGGCACTGACTCCACCCCTCAACACCAAAAACATGGAGTATACCAGGTGGTCCAGGAGTATGAAAAGGTCTTCAGCAAGCACCCGCTCGACTTCGGGCAGGTGAAAGGGGTTCAACACCATATCCCCATGGGAGACCATCCACCCATTAAAGAGAGGTACCGGCCTGTACCCCCTGCACACTACCAAAATGCCAAAGGGATGTTACGAGAGATGAAGGAGGCTGGGGTGATAAGAGACAGTTGTAGCCCCTGGGCAGCTCCATTAGTTCTTGTAAAGAAAAAGGATGGCACAATGAGAATGTGTGTAGACTACAGGCAAATTAACCGCATCACACACAAAGATGCATACCCATTACCCAGGATTGAGGAGTCACTAGCTGCATTAAGATCTGCTAATTATTTCTCTACTTTGGATCTCACTAGTGGGTATTGGCAGGTTCCTGTGGCAGAGGCGGATAAAGAAAAGACCGTATTCACAACCCTGATGGGCCTCAGCGAGTTCAACTGCATGCCATTCGGGCTCTGCCACGCCCCAGGAACCTTCCAGCGGTTGATGGAGTGCTGTCTAGGACATAAGAACTTCGAGACAGTCCTGCTGTACCTGTTAGAACTCTCCTGTTAGGTTTTTTCTATCTTGCTGGTCACGTGATCTTGTTTGCCTGTTTGGTCCTGCTCCTCCCTCCTGGCCTTGCTGGACTTCATTGTAATTTCTACTCTTAAGTTAGCCTGGTGCTTAGTTACCTTTCTCAGTCAATTTAGCTTGGTCTTCGGACCTTTGTGTTCTATGTTGTGTGTTTGTCTTTTAATGCTACAATTTCTGCTAGGAGGTGCCCAACTTTATCCCAGTCCCTAGTTCTTGTAGGGATCCCTCCCTTGCATCTATAGGTCTTCGTACAGACTAGCCGAGGACTTTAGCGGGTCTGATCGCAGGATCAGGTTCCCCGTTACATCGTAGGGATCTAGCTTAGTTCTATTGTAGGGACAGATCTCCTTTCTTTCCTTAGTGCTTGTAGCAGATCATAACAGTACCTGGCTGACATCATCGTATACTCCAAATCCTATGAAGATCACCTGAAGCACCTGGCAGAGGTGTTTGAAGCCCTAGCTGGTTTTGGCCTAAAGGTGAAGCCGTCAAAATGCCACCTGTTGAAGCCCAAGGTGCAGTACCTAGGTCATGTGGCAAGCGCTGAAGGTGTAGCACCAGACCCTGACAAGGTCACAGTAATCAAGGACTGGCCAAGACCCTCCACTATCAAGGAAGTGCAGCAGTTCCTCGGGTTGGTGGGCTACTACCGAAGATTTATCCAAGGCTTCACCAAGATGGCGGCACCCATGCAGGACCTCCTAGTAGGCCAGTCCAGGAAGGCAAAAAACCCGAAGCCTCCATTCAAATGGGATAAGCTGGAAGACGAATCCTTCAGCAGGCTGAAAATGGCTCTCACGGGAGACGAGATCCTGGCCTACCCTGACTATGGCCAACCCTTCATACTCCATACAGACGCAAGTAACGTGAGGCTAGGAGTGGTGCTGTCCCAGATACAGCAAGGCAGAGAAAGAGTGATGGCCTATGCCAGCAGGAAGCTCTGGCCAACAGAAAGGAACCCCGAAAACTACAGTTCCTTCAAGTTGGAGTTCCTCGCCGTAGTCTGGGCTGTGACAGAACGCTTCAAGCATTATCTCGCCTCCTCCAAATTCACCGTCTTCACAGATAATAACCCGCTGACGCATCTGGACACTGCGAAACTTGGAGCCCTGGAACAAAGATGGATGGCCCGACTGTCTAATTATGAGTTCACCATCAAGTAACGGGCTGGGCGCAAGAATGCAAACGCTGATGCACTGTCCAGGATGCCTAACTTGCCAGATGGGGGAGAAGACCCGGAGGAGCTGGAAGAGATAGAGATCCCCGCTTTCCACCGTCATGGAGTAACCCAGTGCTCCCATTGTGTGAAGAACAGGTGCTCTGCCAGCAGGGAGGCCACATTTAATCCATTGCCCTGCTGTCCGCCTAGTCAAGGAGTTGCTGACACAAGTTGACTCATACCCTGATCCAGATGCTCCGGAGGAGACCAAACAGCTGTGGGAGGAAAAGGGGAAGTTATTCATCTATGAAGGGAAGCTGTGTCGAAGAGCCATCGACTCCCGGACACATGAGCTGGTCTGGCAGGTGGTAGTCCCGAGGCGGGATGCGTCAATGGTCTTGGAAGCGTACCACGATGGAGCAGGACAATTTGGCTGGAAGAAGTTGGAAGTCCTGCTACGTGAATGGTTCTACTGGGCTAGCATGAGGAAAGCAATCGAGAGGTGGTGTCGAGAATGCAGACCATGCAACCTGAGAAGAAAAGAACGTGACAGCCAGAGGGCTCCCCTGCAGCCCATCATCACCAAACAGCCACTTGAACTGGTAGCCTTGGACCACGTGAAGCTAGCCCCAAGCAGGTCAGGCTATGTCTACACTCTCACCATCGTAGACCACTACTCCCGGTTCCTGGTAGTAGTGCCAGTAAAGGACCAGACGGCTCAGAGAGCAGCCAGAGCTTTCCAGCAGCACTTCTGCCGCCCGCATGGTTACCCAGAACGTGTGCTAACTGACCAAGGTCCAGCCTTCGAAGCGGAGGTGTTCCAGGAATTCTGCAACCTGTACGACTGCAAGAAAATCAGGACAACGCCTTATCACCCCCAGACCAACGGGTTGTGTGAGAAGATGAACCAGGTGGTGATAGACCTGTTGAAGACGTTGCCCCTGGAAGAACGCAGCCTGTGGCCAGAGAAGTTGCCAGACCTGGTGGACCTATACAACCACATCCCAGTGAACTCTACCAACTGCACACCTGCTTACCTGATGAGAGCAAGACCTGGTAAGTTGCCCATCGACCTGGACATGGGAGTCAGACCAAAGCACAGATTTCCACTGGTCTAATGTCCATTCCTTGTATTCTTTAGCCCAAACAAGTCTCTTCTGCTTGTTGCCTGTCCATAGCTGTGGTTTCCTAGCAGCTATTTTACCATGAAGGCCTGCTGCACAAAGTCTCCTCTTAACAGCTGTTGTAGAGATGTGTCTGCTGCTAGAACTCTGTGTGGCATTGACCTGGTCTCTAATCTGAGCTGCTGTTAACCTGCGATTTCTGAGGCTGGTGACTCGGATAAACTTATCCTCAGAAGCAGAGGTGACTCTTGGTCTTCCTTTCCTGAGGCGGTCCTCATGTGAGCCAGTTTCTTTGTAGCGCTTGATGGTTTTTGCAACTGCACTTGGGGACAATATCAAAGTTTTCCCAATTTTTCGCACTGACTGACCTTCATTTCTTAAAGTAATGATGGCCACTCGTTTTTCTTTGCTTAGCTGCTTTTTTCTTGCCATAATACAAATTCTAACAGTCTATTCAGTAGGACTATCAGCTGTGTATCCACCTGACTTCTGCACAACACAACTGATGGTCCCAACCCCATTTATAAGGCAAGAAATCCCACTTATTAAACCTGACAGGGCACACCTGTGAAGTGAAAACCATTTCCGGTGACTACCTCTTGAAGCTCATCAAGAGAATGCCAAGAGTGTGCAAAGCAGTCATCAAAGCAAAAGGTGGCTACTTTGAAGAACCTAGAATATAAGACATATTTTCAGTTGATTCACACTTTTTTGTTAAGTATATAATTCCACATGTGTTAATTCATAGTTTTGATGCCTTCAGAGTGAATGTACAATTTTCATAGTCATGAAAATACAGAAAAATCTTTAAATGAGAAGGTGTGTCCAAACTTTTCGTCTGTACTGTATATAGTTTGTGACGCCACCAGTGGTATGCGGCTATGTGGAGCCGCCGCTGCTGTGCAGAACCTCTGGAGATTATGTTAGTGCAGCAGGGTTGGTTCAGCTCTCCACAGGCAGAGCTTAGCTCCAGGGCAGTGTAGATGTTGTAGGTGAGGTAGATGATGCTGGGCGTTGTAGTGCAGGGGTGATGGCGCAGATAATAATCACAGCGACAGTGGGGTGCAGTCTTCAGGGTCTTTACTCACGGTTGTTGCAGTCCAAGTTACAGGTACCAGTGTAACTTCCCTCGTCGTGCTACACTTACTCAGGGAGGGGTTCAGTCAACCCCCAAATATCTCCGGAGTACTTAGCGGGACCCCCTTCTGTGTGTTCTTCCACTGGCCGTCTCCCTGCACCTCATACCTAGTGTCCCAATCTAGTACCCGCGGGCCTTGTCGGGCGACGTCTGTTCCGTCCCCTGGGTCATCTATAGCTACCTTCTTGGTGAGACTGGTATGGACGGTTGGCTGCAGGACTTGAAATACTGCAGCCTCCGGTTTCTAGTTGAGACATACAGTCTTCCGCTAGTTGAGGGACCGGTCCCCTTTGTGTGGCCTGACTCCTCCACCTCCTGGTAGATTTGGGCGTACGGGTGGCCTCCAGCCCTGCCCCTAACTCTGGGGTCCCTTCTTCATTCCTGGAGCCCTTCCTTCTCCTTTCTCCTTCAGTCCTGGGCCTCTCCTCAGGCCCTCCTCCTGAGCAGAGCTCCTACAGAGCTCCTGCTCCCAACTCCTCTCTCTGACTGACCACTCTCACTCTCTTCTCTAAACAAGATGGCTTCTCTATTTATACTTTCCTTCATGTGCTCCCCTAAGCTACTTCCTCCACCCACACCCACTACATAGTTCCACCCCTCAGCTAGGGACCAGGGACTGTGCTCTCCCTTAGGAGCAATCTCGCCCTGCCCCCACTGGTGAAGAATGTGTTGGATGCAGGTGTTAGGGTCCCGAGCTGTACTCCTTCCTTACCTGAAAGTGAGATACCACACCTCTGGGTGAGATGGAGTACCTCTGTGGCGACCGAACCCTCAGGGGCGCCACAATAGCATGCCGCTGCAAGATGCTGTGGTAGCTATGCTATGTTGGTTCAGTATGCCTTCAATTTTGAATAAATCCCCAACAGTGTCACCAGCAAAGCACCCCCACACCATCACACCTCCTCCTCCATGCTTCACGGTGGGAACCAGGCATGTAGAGTTCATCCGTTCACGTTTTCTGCGCCGCACAAAGACACGGTGGTTGGAACCAAAGATCTCAAATTTGGACTCATCAGACCAAAACACAGATTTCCACTGGTCTAATGTCCATTCCTTGTGTTCTTTAACCCAAACAAGTCTCTTTTGCTTGTTGCCTGTCCTTAGCAGTGGCTTCCTAGCAGCTATTTTACCATGAAGGCCTGCTGCACAAAGTCTCCTCTTAACAGTTGTTGTAGAGATGTGTCTGCTGCTAGAGCTCTGTGTGGCATTGACCTGGTCTCTAATCTGAGCTGCTGTTAACCTGCGATTTCTGAGGCTGGTGACTCGGATAAACTTATCCTCAGAAGCAGAGGTGACTCTTGGTCTTCCTTTCCTGGGGCAGTCCTCATGTGAGCCAGTTTCTTTGTAGCGCTTGATGGTTTTTGCAACTGCACATGGGGACACTTTCAAAGTTTTCTCAATTTTTCAGACTGGCTGACCTTCATTTCTTAAAGTAATGATGGCCACTCGTTTTTCTTTACTTAGCTGCATTTTTCTTTCTATAATACAAATTCTAACAGTCTATTCAGTAGGACTATCAGCTGTGTATCCACCAGACTTCTGCACAACACAACTGATGGTCCCAACCCCATTTATAAGGCAAGAAATCCCACTTATTAAACCTGACAGGGCACACCTGTGAAGTGAAAACCATTTCCGGTGACTACCTCTTGAAGCTCATCAAGAGAATGCCAAGAGTGTGCAAAGCAGTCATCAAAGCAAAAGGTGGCTACTTTGAAGAACCTAGAATATAAGACATATTTTCAGTTGATTCACACTTTTTTGTTAAGTATATAATTCCACATGTGTTAATTCATAGTTTTGATGCATTCAGTGTGAATGTACAAATTTCATAGTCATGAAAATACAGAAAAATCTTTAAATGAGAAGGTGTGTCCAAACTTTTGGTCTGTACTGTATATACATCACATAGGATATGTAGTATCGGCGTCTCTGCCCCCTGACAGGCAGAGATGCCGTTCTACTCACCGCCACACTCCCTGCCCGGCGTCCTCCGGCGCTCCTGTCTCTCTTGCTGCCTGCACGCGCAGCTCCCCGGGCACTGTGCTTAGGGCGTCCTAAGGAGTCCCCGGCCAATGGCCGGAGGACCTCTCATTTAAAAGGCACCTCCTCAAAAATGGAAGTGCCCGTGCAAGGTTGTTGCTCTGTATGCTAAACTCTGCTTCAGCCCACAGGTCCTGCTGCCTGCCTGACTACCAGTCCAGTCCATCTGACTATCAGTCCAGTCTGCCAGCCTGATTACCAGTCCAGCCCGACAGTCTGCTTACAGCCCAGTCCGCTAGTCTGTCTATGGGCTTGGCCAGAGCTTATCCGGAGCCTTCACCTGCTACCTGTCTCCGCCTGCCAAGGACACTCTCCAGCCGTACGGTCTGCCTACGGTTAAACCCACCAGTCTGTCTATAGGCTAGGCTAGCCTGCCTACCTGGAGAACTTGCCTGTTACCTGGAGGCTCCTGCCTGCACCTGCCGTGTATACCTGACAGCCTACCTAGAGGCCCCTGCCTGTCACTTGCCGTGACCACCTGACAGCCTACCTAGAGTCTCCTGCCCGTCACTTGCCGTGCCTGCCTGACAGCCTACCTAGAGGTTCCTGCCCGTCACCAGCTGTGCCTGCCTGACAGCCTACCTAGAGGCTCCTGCCCGTCACTTGCCGTGCCTGCCTGACAGCCTACCTAGAGGCTCCTGCTTGTTACCTGCTGTGCCTGCCAGTCCGTCTGCCCGGATCACCCGTCAGCTTGCCTGCCGTGCTCATCTGCTGTACCGATCAGTCCCTGCCTTCTGACTCGTGAGAGTCACCTGCTCTCATACTAGGTCGGTCCCCAGAGTAGCACCTGGTCCCTCTGCTCGGTCCTTCCCTGGTCATGGAGTCGATTGAGCCGCCGTACGGCCTTGGTCGGTCCGAGTTGATACCTAGTTACGCCCCCCTGGTCCCTCCTTGCACCGCAGCACAGAGGTTCCACCACCCTGATCCGTAACAGGATACACTTGGAGTGGTGTATATACATCACATAGGAGATTCTGGGACTGGTGTATATACATCACTTAGGAGACACTGAGACTGATGTATAAGACACTGGGACTGGTGTATATACTTTTGATCACATAGAAGACAATGGGACTGGTGTACAGTATATACGGTACATCACATAGGATACACTTGGAGTTGTGTATATACATCACTTAGGAGACAATGAGACTGACGTATAAGACACTGGGACTGGTGTATATACATCACATAGGAGACTAGAACTGGTATACATACCTCACCAATGACAATACAGCTTTAATTTCTTAAGCTGCTGTGGAAAAATTAAAGTCTCGCTGTGAGTGCTTGCAATGAACAGCAGAGATGATTGCAGTGTTAGCCAGCATTGAGAAACCTGAGATTTATCAGAATTTTTGCAACTCGCTCCATACACATGGGCTCAGCTGCGTTATACAGCCAGCATCTGCCGCTAACATCTGCAATCCTTCCATCTCTCCAATTTCAGCATTTAGTTTCTGTTGTCAATCATTGAGAGGGAAATTTAAATGGTTCCGATGTGTCCGCGCCAATGTTTGGTCAACGATTGGCTCCCTGCAACGGGTTTATGGGGTGCTAATGAGGCTACCATGGCAGCCAAGGGCCTGCTGAAGGTCCTATTGTAGCTATCTTTGTACTCTAATGAAATCTAAATTGTGTCTTGGCTTCATAGGAAATGCTGTAGTATTACAGTATATTGCATAAAAGAGCAAACAATCGCAGGTTCAAGTTCGCTAAGGGGGATAAAAGAAAATTTATATCAACCCCTTCTTCCCATTCCGAAAATATAAAAATAAACATATTTGGTGTTGCCATGTCTGTAAAAGTTTGATCTATAAAAATAGAAAATTAATTTAACCATGCAGTAAATACCATAAGAAGAAGAAAATTGAAATACCTGTATTGCTTTTTTTTTCTGTAATTTTGCATCTCAAGAAAAAGGGGAGTAAGAACCCATCAAAATGTCGTAAGTACCCTAAAATTCAATCAATTGAAACTACAGCTCGGCATACAAAAAAATACAGATCTATCGACAGTGAAATAAAGTTATGGTTCTCAGAAAATAATGACACAAACCAAATTTTTTTTATAAACTTTAGAATTTAAAAAACAATGAAAACCACTACAATGGGGAGAAAAAAAACCCTAAAAACTAGATACGTTTTGTGTCACTGTAACCGTATTGTCCTGGAGAATCATGGTTCCAGGTAATTTTTACCCCATTGAACACCGTAAAAACGAAATCCCAAAATACCATGCTGGAATTTCTGGGTTTTTTTGCGTTTTTGAATGGTGTCAACCAAAATGAAAACTTATTCTGCAAAAAGCTGGAGAATGTCAGGACATGAATGTGCACAAGGGCGGCACTAGCTCAAAATTTAGAAAAGGAGGCTCATACAAATGCAAATGGGCGATGGCAGAGCCGAACGCCCTACACACAGTCTCGCCCCGATGCATGAAGAGTTTATTGCACCAAAACTTCTAAGGTGAATTAAACAATGACCAGGCTAAGGATACCTTTACTTAAACAGGTTAAATCGTGACCACATGTTCTGAAAATATTTCTTATATTCTAGGTTCTTCAAAGTAGCCACCTTTTGCTTTGATGACTGCTTTGCACACTCTTGGCATTCTCTTGATGAGCTTCAAGAGGTAGTCACCGGAAATGGTCTTCCAACAATCTTGAAGGAGTTCCCAGAGATGCTTAGCACTTGTTGGCCCTTTTGCCTTCACTCTGTGGTCCAGCTCACTCCAAACCATCTCGATTGGGTTCAGGTCTGGTGACTCTGGAGGCCAGGTCATCGGGCGTAGCACCCCATCACTCTCCTTCTTGGTCAAATAGCCCTTACACAGCCTGGAGGTGTGTTTGGGGTCATTGTTCTGTTGAAAAATAAATGATGGTCCAACTAAACGCAAACCGGATGGAATAGCATGCCGCTGCAAGATGCTGTGGTAGCCATGCTGGTTCAGTATGCCTTCAATTTTGAATAAATCCCCAACAGTGTCACCAGAAAAGCGCCCCCACACCATCAAACCTCCTCCTCCATGCTTCACGGTGGGAACCAGGCATGTAGAGTCCATCTGTTCACCTTTTCTGCGTCGCACAAAGACACGGTGGTTGGAACCAAAGATCTCAAATTTGGACTCATCAGACCAAAGCACAAATTTCCACTGGTCTAATGTCCATTCCTTGTGTTCTTTAGCCCCAACTTGTCTCTTCTGTTTGTTGCCTGTCCTTAGCAGTGGTTTCCTAGCAGCTATTTTACCATGAAGGCCTGCTGCACAAAGTCTCCTCTTAACAGTTGTTGTAGAGATGTGTCTGCTGCTAGAACTCTTTGTGGCATTGACCTGGTCTCTAATCTGAGCTGCTGTTAACCTGCGATTTCTGAGGCTGGTGACTCGGATAAACTTATCCTCAGAAGCAGAGGTGACTCTTGGTCTTCCTTTCATGGGGCGGTCCTCATGTGAGCCAGTTTCTTTGTAGCACTTGATGGTTTTTGCAACTGCACTTGGGGACACTTTCAAAGTTTGCCCAACTTTTCGCACTGACTCACCTTCATTTCTTAAAGTAATGATGGCCACTTGTTTTTCTTTACTTAGCTGCTTTTTTCTTGCCATAATACAAATTCTAACAGTCTATTCAGTAGGACTATCAGCTGTGTATCCACCTGACTTCTGCACAACACAACTGATGGTCCCAACCCCATTTATAAGGTAAGAAATCTCACTTATTAAACCTGACAGGGCACACCTGTGAAGTGAAAACCATTTCCGGTGACTACCTCTTGAAGCTCATCAAGAGAATGCCAAGAGTGTGCAAAGCAGTCATCAAAGCAAAAGGTGGCTACTTTGAAGAACCTAGAATATAAGACATATTTTCAGTTTTTTCACACTTTTTTGTTAAGTATATAATTCCACATGTGTTAATTCATAGTTTTGATGCCTTCAGTGTGAATGTACAATTTTCATAGTCATGAAAATACAGAAAAATCTTTAAATGAGAAGGTGTGTCCAAACTTTTGGTCTGTACTGTATGCATCAACCAAATATTGTTGTGCTAGTTTACCTCCATTTAGTAGTGGATTAAAATCCTTTCTTACTGATAAAACATAACTGTAAAACTGTAGTTGGGTAATCCTTTGTTTACTATCTCCTTGGTGTTTTAGAGCGTCATGCCAGCCTTGTTCTCCATAAGGGAAAAAGATAGGATACATCAGAGCATCTAAATTACTATGCAGAATACTGATTCTTTGTGTTTTTGGAGCCAGAGGGTTTTGTGGATCAGGTTTTAAATGAATTAATATGTCTCTATGGAAGGGAGGCTCACCATCATCATTCTGAAAGACGACTGCCACTTCACTCACAGTTGGTTTATTGTATCGTCTGGGATCTTAGAATCATAGAATCATAGAATGGTAGAGTTGGAAGGGACCTCCTGGGTCATCTGGTCCAACCCCCTGCTCAAAGCAGGATTCACTAGATCATCTCAGACAGATGTCTGTCCAGCCTCTATTTGAAGACGTCCATTGAAGGGGAACTCACCACCTCTCGTGGCAGCCTGTTCCACTCATTAATCACCCTAACTGTCAAAAAGTTTTTTCTAATATCTAATCTGTGTCTCCTCCCATTTAGTTTCATCCCATTGCTTCTAGTCTTTCCTTGTGCAAATGAGAATAAAGATGATCCTTCTACAATGTGACAGCCCTTGAGATATTTGTAGACAGCTATTAAGTCTCCTCTCAGTCTTCTTTTTTGCAAGCTAAACATTCCCAAATCCTGCAACCGTTCCTCATAGGACATGGTTTGCAGACCAGTCACCATTCTGGTCGCTCTTCTCTGAACTTGCTCCAGTTTGTCTATGTCTTTTTTAAAATGTGGTGCCCAAAACTGTACACAGTATTCCAGATGAGGTCTGACCAAAGAGGAGTAAAGACCGACAATGACTTCCCCTAATCTAGACTGTATGCTTCTGTTAATACATCCCAGAATTGTATTTGCCTTTTTTGCTGCTGCATCACACTGTTGACTCATGTTCAGTCTATGATCTATTAGTATACCTAAGTCTTTTTCACATGTACTGTTGCTTAGCTCTATTCCTCCCATTCTGTATATGCTTTTTTCATTTTTATTGCCCAGATGAAGTACTTTGCATTTTTCCCTGTTAAAAACCATTCTGTTGGTTGCTGCCCACTGCTCCAGTTTATTTAGGTCTTTTTGAATCCTCTCTCTCTCTTCTCTAGTATTAGCTATCCCTCCTAGCTTTGTGTCATCAGCAAATTTAATCAGTTTACCCTCAATTCCTTCATCTAAATCATTGATAAAGATGTTGAACAATACAGGTCCCAGGACGGAGCCCTGTGGTACCCCACTTGAGACATTCATCCAGCTGGATGTGAAGCCATTTACAACCACACTTTGAGTCCGATCACTAAGCCAGTTATGAATCCACCTAACAGTTGCCTGGTCCATTGCATACTTGGTCATTTTTTCAATAAGGATGGTGTGAGATACTTTGTCAAATGCTTTGCTGAAGTCAAGATATACTATATCTACAGCATTTCCCTGATCCACCCAGTCAGTGATTCTGTCATAGAAGGAAATTAAGTTAGTCTGACATGACTTGTTAGTTACAAACCCATGCTGACTCTGGTTAATCACTTCATTCTTATCCATGTACTTACATACATGTTGTTTAATAATTTGTTCAAAGATCTTTCCTGGTATAGAAGTCAGACTCACCGGCCTATAGTTCCCTGGGTCCACCTTCTTCCCCTTTTTGAAGATAGGAATTACATTTGCTCTTCTCCAGTCTTCTGGGACTTCTCCTGTTCTCCAAGAATTTTCAAAGATTATGGAGAGTGGTTCTAAAATTTCTTCTACGATCTCCTTCAGTACTCTGGGGTGTAATTCATCTGGACCTGGAGACTTGAACTCATTTATGTTAGCTAAATATTCCCTCACAATCTTTCTGTTTACAGATAACTTGGATTCCTCTATTCCTTTAAAAGGACAGTGAAGATCAGTTGATGTTACATTTTCTTTCTGAGAGAAAACAGATGCAAAATAGGAATTAAAAAGTTCGGCCTTCTCAACATCCTCTCTTACCATTTCTCCATTTTCATCCTGTAAAAATCCTATAGCATCTTTGACTTTTCTTTTACTTTTGACATACCCCCAAAATCCTTTTTTATTGCTTTTGACATCTCTTGCAAGCCTTAATTCATTGTCAGCTTTAGCTAAGCTGATACGTGCCCTACAGGATCTGCAGACTGCATTATAATCTTCTTTAGATATGCCTCCCTCTTTCCATTTAATAAACATTTCTTTCTTTCTTTTTAGCATGTGTTTAAGTTCTGTGTTCATCCATCCTGGTTTCCTTAAATGCTTCCCATTCTTCCTACTTTTCGGGATTGTTAACGATTGTGCTTTGAGAATCTCATTTTTAAAAATTTCCCATCCTTCCTGGCCATTTTTGTCCTTAAGGACATCCAGCCATTGGATCCCTCCTATTCTCTTTCTGAGTCTCTTAAAATCTGCCTTTCTAAAATCTAACCTTGAAGTTTGAGTCTTCACATGTCTTCCTCCTCTAGTTATCCAAAATTCTATAATAGCATGATCGCTGCCTCCAAGGGTCCCAGCCACCTTTACCTCCTCAACCATTTCCTCCCTGTTTATAAGGATTAGATCCAAAGTAGCAGATCCCCTTGTTTTCTCCCCTACCTTTTGGAAGATAAAGTTGTCAGCAAGAGAGGATAAGAATTTGCTTGACCTGTTAGTTTTACTTGAGAGAGATTCCCAACAAATGTCTGGATAGTTGAAATCTCCCATGACCACTACATCATATTTTTTGGAGAACTTGGTCATTTGATACATAAAGAGTTCATCCATATCTTCAGCTTGCCCAGGTGGCCTGTAGTAAATGCCTACAATGGTGTCCTTTCCGTTGTTCTCTCCTTGTATTCTTACCCAAAGTTTCCACAGAACTCCCAGTCTCTGAAGCTTCAATCTCTGTGCAGATATACGCTTTTCTAACATACAATGCAACACCTCCTCCTCGTTTATCAAGTCTGTTTCTTGCAAATAAGTTGTATCCTTTTAGCCTTTTATTCCAATCATGTGTATCGTCCCACCAAGTTTCAGTGATTCCAATGACATCATATTCCTTTTCCTGCATTAGTAGTTCCAATTCTCCTTGTTTGTTGCCCATGCTTTGTGCATTTGTATAAAAACATTTTAGTTTGTGATTGGTTTCTCTTCCTCCCATATTTTTATTATTTAAATTGTTTTGTCTTTGTTCTTCTTTTCCACTTCCAGTAGCAGAGATCTCAATAGTATTTGTCAGCTGTGTAGCTTTTTCTGGCCTTTTGCTTCCCTTCCCACATTGTTCTAGTTTAAAGCTCTTCTGATGAGTGTAGCAAGGCGACTTCCAAATACATGTTTTCCAGTCTTCGTAAGGTGCACCCCATCTCTAGCAAGTAGTCCATCGTATAGGTAATTCATTCCGTGATCCAGAAATCCAAATCCTTGTTGACGGCACCATCAACGTAGCCAGTTGTTCACCTGTAGAATCTTATTCCACCTCATTGTTCCATGGCCATCCACTGGGAGGATGGATGAGAAGACCACCTGCGCTCCCAATTCTTTCACTTTCTTGCCTGAGTCTTCAAAGTCACTGCAGATGGTTTCCAGGTCCTTTCTTGCGGTGTCATTTGTCCCCACATGTATTAGCAGGAATGGGTAGTGATCTGTAGGTCTGAAGAGTCTTGATATCCTGTCAGACACATCTTTAATTTTTGCTCCTGGAAGACAGCACATTTCTCTTGAGGTTATGTCTTGAGTCCGATCTTGTTTAATAGCCATTGTGATGTTTGGCATGACAGTTCCATTTTGTAGAGCTTTGATCGTCTCTTGTTCTTCCACATCGTGTAGCATTCTATAGGCAGCAGTGAAAGGATTTCGTGTTTGCATTAGCTCAGCAATAATGGTCATTAAAGTAGGATGACATTTTTCATTTTCTTTACATTGCAGTCATTGTTCATTAGAATGGGTGGTATCCAGTATGTAAAGTTGTGCAAATTTAGGTGGTTCTTCGTCAGCTGGATGCAGTGTGCCTGTTCGATGATAGATCTGCCCATGAATTCGAAAACAGTATGGGCCATATCCAGGAGCTGATGAAACACTTGCTCCCATGGACACAAAAGCAAAAGAACTGTTGATAGAGCGAATATTGTCCATAAATTTTTTTGCTGTATTCATGTTCTCTAGTCATCAACATTGTCAACACATGGGGATACTGTATTATGGGTAAATGTACTTTACCCTTCTGACAGCACTGGGTAAACTTTTTATCCAGAGGCACATCATTTGCAAAATGCAAAGCTTGGCAATTTTCACAATCATGGTGTTATGATCTGCAACATGAACTAAGGAAAGATAGGGGAAAGCTGTCCCTACAGTATGACTAAGCTGAATCCCTACGATGTAGCGGGCTGCCTGTTCCTAGCGAACAGACCCGCCTTAGTCCTCAGCTAGTCTGAACGAAGACCTATAGCATAAGGGAAGGGGTCCCTAAAAGAACTAAGGACTGGGACAAAAATGGGACACCTCCTAAACAGAGAAGTTGTTGCAGAACACAAAAAGACAAACTGACAAAAAGGTACTAGAGGTCCCAGAAGGACCAAGCGAACTGACAGAGAAAGGCACCGAAGCACCTGGCTAGAGAGACAGTCAAACACTGAAGTCCAGCACAGCCAAAAGGGCGGAGCTGGAATATAAAGGCAGAACACAAGATGGAAAAAACCAAACAGGAGGGTTCTAACACATGGGTCATGTCATCGCAGCTGTGTTCTTTAATACTATTTTCATCCTGAGTAAAATATTGTTGTTGTTGTAGTAGTAGTGGAATACTTAAAGAGTCAATGGATCTTGTTTGTCGCCAAATGTTGATTAGTCGTTTGTTTTGTAGTTGCAGTACTGTAAGAGTTTGTGTTTCAGCTTGTGGATGCACAGAGTATGGTGCTGTATTGTGTAACACTGGCATTGATATGGCTAGTGGAGATAGTTGCCGAGATGTCATAGACCTTACAGTGGTAGAATCTGTGGTGTGGTGTTCAGATTGTGATGCATCATCTTGTGATAGTGGTAGAAATGTAGAGACAAAATGTGTATTTTTGCAGCATTTTTTTTGGCAAATAGCCAATCTATTAGCTTTAGAGTGAGGCGACTCCTGAGCAAGACGTCTACGTTGATACGCATTGTCTCTGTCCATACGATTACGTTTTTGTTCAAGAGTCTCATTAGCACGGTGTTGTTGTTGATGTAGTGCCTGGGCCTTTTTTATTTCATCTTGAATTTTGTATTTTTTTATGAGAAGCCATGTTTGGTAGTTGGAGTAGTGTGAGGGTTTGTGTTTCAGTTTCTGGCTGCACAGAGTATGGTTCAGGATTGTGTAACAGTGGCATTGATGTGGCTAGTGGAGATAGTTGCCGAGAGGTCATACTCCTTGAAGTAGTACAATCTGTGGTGTGGTGTTCAGATTGTGATGCGTCACCTTGTGATTGTGGTAGAAATGTTGGGACAGAAGATGTATTGTGGCAGCGTTTTTGTTTGGAAATAGCCAATCTAATAGCTTTAGAGCGAGGTGACTCCTGAGCCAGTAGTCTACGTTTACATGCATTGTTTTTGTCCAGACGATGACTTTTTTGTTCAGGAGTCTCGTTAGCGAGGCATTGTTGTTGACG
Organism: Phyllobates terribilis; assembly: GCF_046119375.1. Classification (NCBI taxonomy): domain Eukaryota; kingdom Metazoa; phylum Chordata; class Amphibia; order Anura; family Dendrobatidae; genus Phyllobates; species Phyllobates terribilis. The sequence continues at coordinate 741,111,652 of NW_027362763.1, forward strand.
TAGAACCCGAGCCTTATTTTTTTCAAGTTCATTTTTGTATATTTTTGGAGCAGCCATGTTGGCAGTGGTGCGGAAGTCCAGGAGCACTGATATGCAGAGAGTATACAGGTATACAGGTGCCATAGAAATAGTCTCTGAATAGTAGAGTCCTCTCTCCAGAAAGTACTGTGTACCTCAGAGAGTATACAGGTATACAGGTGCCGTAGAAATAGCTGCTGAATAGTAGAGTCCTCTCTCCAGAAAGTACTTGTGTACCTCAGAGAGTATACAGGTATACAGGTGCCGTAGAAATAGCCACTGAATAGTAGAGTTCTCTCTCCAGGAAGTACTGTGTACCTCAGAGAGTATACAGGTGCCATAGAAATAGCCACTGAATAATAGAGTCCTCTCTCCAGAAAGTACTTGTGTACCTCAGAGAGTATACAGGTATACAGGTGCCGTAGAAATAGCAGCTGAATAGTAGAGTCCTCTCTCCAGAAAGCACTGTGTACCTCAGAGAGTATACAGGTGCCGTAGAAATAGCAGCTGAATAGTAGAGTCCTCTCTCCAGACAGTACTGTGTACCTAAGAGAGTATACAGGTGCCGTAGAAATAGCCACTGAATAGTACAGTCCTGTCTCCAGAAAGTACTGTGTACCTCAGAGAATATACAGGTGCCGTAGAAATAGCCACTGAATACTACAGTCCTCTCTCCAGAAAGTACTGTGTACCTCAGAGAGTATACAGGTATGCAGGTGCCGTAGAAATAGCCACTGAATAGTACAGTCCTCTCTCCAGAAAGTACTGTGTACCTCAGAGAGTATACAGGTGCCGTAGAAATAGCCGCTGAATACTACAGTCCTCTCTCCAGAAAGTACTGTGTACCTCAGAGAGTATACAGGTATACAGGTGCCTCAAACTGCGTCACCGTGAGGTAATGTGAAAGTGTTTATTGCTGTGACGTCGCTGCTATTGCTGTTGCAGTGATGTCACCGTTTTGTCACCATGGCAGCCATGTCCAGCGGGCACTGCTAATCTCCCGACGGTGTGGCCACAGGAAATGTAAACACAGCCGTGTTTAAATCTCCCGCGCCGACACCACCAGGAGATCGGCAATACTGCTAACAGCTGATAGATCGGCAACCCGGCGGCGGGCGACCAATCACATCAGCTGCTAGCGGTATTCAAATCTGGCGCCAATACCGCTAGCAGCTGATTGGTCGCCAGCCTTGGCGGTAGATTCAAATCCCGAGTGGCACGGTAATTGGTTCAGCCGGAGGGCGGCTCAGCCAATGAGCGGTGCCAAGCGGCTTTGGCGGGGGATTTGAATCCCGCGCCACTCATTGGCTGAGCGCCCCCAGCTGAGCCAATGAGCGGCGCGGGATTCAAATCCCCCGCCAAAGCCGTGCGGCACCGCTCATTGGCTAAGCGCCCCTGGCTGAGCCAATGAGCGGTGCCGCGTGGGATTTGAATCCCCCGCCAAAGCCACGCGGCCAGGGGTGGCTCAGCCAATGAACGTTGCCGCGCGGCTTTGGCGGGGGATTTGAATCCCGCGCCGCTCAAAGGCGCGTGTCACCTCTCATTGGCTGAGCCGCCCGTCGGCTGAGGCTTGGCGGGGAATTCAAATCCCGTGCAGCACCGCTCATTGGCTCAGCCGGCGGGGCGGGGGATTTGAATTCCAGGGGCGCTCAGCCAATGAGCGGTGCCGCTCGGCTCGGCGGGGGATATGAATCCCGGCCGCTATATCAGAATACCCACAACTTGGGTGTTCCAATATGGCAGTCGGCGTAGTTCAGATGCGAGCAACCGGGAGATGAGCAGCTGGAGATACCAGGAGTGTTGAGGTAAGAAGAGGCTGCTCACACTGCTGTCCACCCTGTATATCTGATCTAATACTGGACTTACCAGGAGGGCTGAGGTAAGAAGAGTCTGCTCACATTGCTGTCCACCCTGTCTATTTGATCTAATACTGGACATACCAGGATTGCTGAGGTAAGAAAAGGCTGGTCACACTGCTGTCCACCTGTTCCACACGTGCCAAGGTCCATTTGATTTTCTGGTGCACCAAGGTTTGCAAGTAGACTGGCCTGCTCCCTTGTGTTGTATTTCCTGGGCATATATAAGGCTTCCCAAGACACACACCTGTGTCTTGGTATTACTCTAAGACTTGATAGTAACTCTTTTATTTGTCTGTGTGTTTGAGTCCACAGTCTTCAGTACATCTCCTGGCTGTCTGTGGTTTCCAGTCCGTGAGTTACTTGTCTGCGGATTCCAGTAACCTTGCTACCTGTCAGTGGAGGACCTCATCTTCTGGTCTGCGGTTTCAGTAACTTTGCTACCTGTCAGTGGTCTTCAGGACTTTACCTACCAGCCTGTGGTTTCGAGTTTCACTACCTACTTGCCCGCGATTTCCAGTATTGCAACCTGTCTGCGGTTTCCAGGACGTCTTCCTTTCTGCGGTTTCCAGGACGTCTTCCTTTCTGCGGTTTCCATGGTATTCAGACTTTCTAGTTTCACTGGAGTTCTGTCTGCTACCTGTCTGCATCTGTTAGAACCCTCCTGTTTGTTTTTGTTTCTATCTTGTGTTTTGCGGTCACGTGACCATCTTCCTATATATTCCAGCTCCGCCCTTCTGCCTTTGCTGGACTTCAGTGTTGTTTTGACTGTCTCTCTAGCCAGGTGCTTTTGTGCCTATCTATCTCTAGTTTGCTTGGTCCTCTGGGACCTCTAGTACATTTTGTCAGTTTAACTTTTGCTCTGCAACAACTTCTGTTAGGAGGTGTCCCATTTTTGTCCCAGTCCTTAGTTCCTTCAGGGACCCCTTCCTTTCTCTATAGGTCTCCGTTCAGACTAGCCGAGGACGAAGTCGGGTCTGTTCACAAGGAACAGGTAGCCCGCTACAACGTAGGGGCTCAGCTTAGTCTTACTGTAGGGACAGCTCTCCCCTTCTTTCCTTAGCCTATGTTTCAGATCATAACAGTAAGTCCAACCCAAACAAAAACTTTAAGGAAAGAAATCCGGGGATCAGTATGGTTTCTGTTCAAGATTTGGCTCAACGCCTGCAGGGATTGTCTCTGGAGGTGTCCGAGCTCCGGCAACACGTGAGTAGCTGTTTTGGAGCGCATTTTGTCAAACTCAAGGTAGGACTGCCTGATATTTTTTATGGTAAACAAAAAGATTTTTTTTCCTTTAAAAATGCTTGTTTATTATATTTTCGTTTGAGACCAAGGTACTCTGGGAATGAATCACAGCGCATTGGGTTTATCATGTCACTTTTGCGGAAGGAACCACAGGGGTGGGCCTTTTCTCTCCAACCTAATGATCCGTGTTTTAGGTTAGTGGAGGATTTTTTTTCTGCTATGGGGCTATTGTATGACGATCCTGATCAAGTCTCATCTGCTGAGACAGAACTGAGGCGTTTGAATCAGGGGTCAGGTGATGTTGAAAATTATTGTACACACTTCAGAAGGTGGTCCTCAGAAGTGAAATGGAATAATTCGGCGTTAAAATGTTTTTTTCTTGCTGGTCTAAGTGAAAGGGTTAAGGATCTGCTTATTGTATTCCCTGCACCTGAGACCTTGCAAGAAGCCATGCAATTAGCTATACGTGTGGACAGGAGACTGCGTGCCATGGTTAATGATGAAAAAATTCCTGCAGTGGCAGCTCCTAGTCCCCAGAGGGTCTGCTCGGACGGCGGAGAACCAATGGAGGTTGAGGCGATGTCACTCCACTCTCAGGAAAGAGACCGCAGGTTTTCCAAGGGAGTGTGTTTCTATTGTGGTAAACCTGACCATTTGATTAAGAACTGTGAGCTTCGTTTAAGTAAAGAAAAAAAAAAGGTCAGTTACGCCCGTATTGCTTGTTTGAGCTTGTATTCACCAAGAAATTTTGGACTTAGTGGTATTAAATAATTTACCCTCTCCAGTCGTTTTAGGTTTGCCTTGGTTAAAACTGCACAATCCTTTACTGAAGAAAAGAGGAAAAGAACATACGACATAGGACCCAAATAATGAAAAAATACAAAATGTTTATTAGAGATAGTACATTAAAATACATGGAGCTTATAGGCACAGAGTGCCATGTGTACAATAGACGATAGGGACCCCACCGAGAACCCTCACAGCAGTAGGAACAAAATATAAGCCAGCAGGTAAGAATATAGATTCTTTAGGACACTAAACTCCTAGCCAGTATTGAGAGAGCAAGGTGTCATAGAAAGTAGACAGGGTTATTGCAATAGTAAACTAGGCAGATATGGAGATGTGTCTAAATGCTAAAAAGTAGACCGCATGGCAGAAAGTTCAGAGGGTGATGACTTAGTGAAATATAGTCATAACATACCAGAGGGGGAGGGGGGTCCACCCCTACGCACGTTTCGGACGCAGCCTTCTTCAGGGGGCACAAGGAGTAACACATATGGTGCCTCTTTATAAGGAACCAAGCAGATGCGAGGGCCGCACGCAGCTGTTAAAGGTTAGCACTGAGGACCTGGGTGACGCTTACCGCATCACGGTGGGCGGGGCGAACCGCGGCGTCGGCGTCATGTGACGACCACGTGACGGTCAGCTGACCGTCACACAGGTCCTCACAGAGAGACGCCGAGAGCCGCGGGACGCACGGCCGACGTGCAGCGGAAGCGTACATGGTCGTCAGGGCAACCAGAGGTAACAACACACAAATAAGGATTTTTTGCATATTTGATCAGAAGCTGCGGGGAACAGCTATGATGGGAAAAAGGACCAGGGACTAAATATATATACATGATAATAGAAGAAAGGAAATAAAGAAACGCTATACAGTAGCAGTAGAAAATATGATAGAAAAAGTATATATATTGGCATTAATGAAAAAAGGACAAGAATGCATATAAGGTTGGGTCAATATAAGCATAACTACAATAGAGGATAGTCATTGTGGGGTCCTCATAAGTATAGAGGTCCAAGGGAATAGGTCCAGAATTGGTTTATAGTACAATATTAGTATGATATAATAGACCCAAATGATACATCATAAATATATCCTTTTTTAAGAGCTTTAAATACAATGCAGAAAATTCACCAAGGTCAAAACAACAATCACAGCAGTTTAACTATATATAGATGGAGAAGACAGAGGTAGATAAATCTTCGCAAATTGGTTCACATAAATCTTCAGAAAGGGGGGTAGAACATGATGCAATGTAGAAAATCCTCAAATGATGAGAAAAAGAAGAGGACCAAATTGTGTTGACCATAGCAAGATGAGTGCTAAAAGAAAATGTGGAAACAAATATAAAAATTAAAAACAAGTTAAAAACATTAAATGGCACACATGGGGTAAGGTAGGGGCGATCACAAGAAAGGGACGAAGCTAAGACACTCATTAAGACCTTTTGGGTGGACTGTATCTAAGAGCCAGATCCAACGGGCCTCCAATTGTGCAAGCCGTTGACTTGTGTTTCCCCCACGTTGAGTATTAGTAAGTTGGTCGATGCCTCGCACGCGTAGAGCCGTGCTGTCACAGTTATGATAAAGTTTAAAGTGGCGGGGAATGGTCCTGAGCGTGGAAGCATCCCCGTGACCAACGGCAGCCTGGATACCAAGAACATGTTCACAGACTCTAACTTTTAGTTGTCTTGAGGTAAGGCCCACATATATGAGTCCGCAAGGGCAGGTAGCAAAGTAAATAACATGTCTCGAAAGACAGTTAATGGCCTTATTTATAGAATATGTTTTAGACCGTGAAGAATTGGAAAATTGGGTCGCATGTTCGATATTGGGACAGGCAATGCAGTGGCCACAGGGCATACTTCCCGGCGCAGGACCAACCCCGTCAATAAAGCCACTAATGCGTGATGGTTGGTAGTGGCTGTGGATAAGATGGTCCCGTAGATTCCTGGATCTCCTAACTGTGATGCTTGGGCTAAGGGGTATAAATTTGGCAATAACGGGATCAGTTAAGAGGATCGGCCAAGCCTTGGCAAGGCAGTTGCGCATCCGTGAGAACTGGGCATGGTAGTTAGTAATAAATCTAACTTTATTGTTTTTATTGATCACAGTTTTTTGTTTGTATACTAGATCAGAACGTTTAGAGTGGAGAGCCCGGTTAAAGGCCTTTTTTACTGTTCTCCTACTATAACCTCTCTCATAGAACCGAGATTTGAGTTCCTCAGATTGTTTAAGGAACTCTTGATCATCGGAACAGATTCTACGTAGTTGGAGAAATTGTCCGACTGGGACTGACTGGACCATGCACTTAGGATGTGCTGACTAAGCGTGCAGTTAAGAGTTGCTAGCGGTAGGTTTCCTAAAAATACTGGTCTGAAGAAAGTCATATTTGTCCCTATGGATGGTTACATCTAGAAACGTAATATTGTTTTTGTCATATTGGTAGGTAATATTGATATTAATATCATTAAGGTTAAGAGACTGCATAAATAACTGCAATTCCTCCTCGGGGCCCTGCCAGATGAAAAGGATGTCATCAATGTACCGCATCCAAAGGGGGATGTGGCCCATTGATGACGGCCCATCGTGCAGGGCAAGGTCACGCTCCCACAGCCCCAGGAAAAGATTGGCATACGCCGGGGCAAAAAAGGCCCCCATGGCGGTTCCCTGGAGCTGGAGATAGTATGAACCTTTGAATGAAAAGAAGTTATGCATAAGGGAGAATTCTAAAAGTTCCACAATGAATGATGCTAGATCCATAGACAAATTAGAGTAAGAAAGGAAAAATCATGTAGCTCTAATGCCATCGGAGTGCCTGATGCTGGTATATAGCGACTCAATGTCGCCAGCCACCATGAACATATCATCACCGAGGTTCAAACCATCGATTTTTTGGAGGAGATCCCCGGTATCCAACAGGAACGAAGGAAGAGTTTCCACCAGTGGTTGCAGTTTGGATTCAATCCAAATGTTCACCTTTTCCAAGAAACCACCCGTGCCAGATATGATAGGTCGTCCAGGTGGTGTCTTGGAATTTTTATGTATTTTGGGGAGTAGGTAAAAGGTCGCTATTGAGGGCTCCCCGACGAGTAACGCCGAAGCCAGTTCATTAGTCCCTGGTCCTTTTTCCCATCATAGCTGTTCCCCGCAGCTTCTGATCAAATATGCAAAAGATCCTTATTTGTGTGTTGTTACCTCTGGTTGCCCTGAAGACCATGTATGCTTCCGCTGCACGTCGGCCGTGCGTCCCGCGGCTCTCGGCGTCTCTCTGTGAGGACCTGTGTGACGGTCAGCTGACCGTCACGTGGTCGTCACATGACGCCGACGCCGCGGTTAGCCCCGCCCACCGTGATGCGGTAAGCGTCACCCAGGTCCTCAGTGCTAACCTTTAACAGCTGAGTGCGGCCCTCGCATCTGCTTGGTTCCTTATAAAGAGGCACCATATGTGTTACTCCTTGTGCCCCCTAAAGAAGGCTGCGTCCGAAACGTGCGTAGGGGTGGACCCCCCTCCCCCTCTGGTATGTTATGACTATATTTCACTAAGTCATCACCCTCTGAACTTTCTGCCATGCGGTCTACTTTTTAGCATTTAGACACATCTCCATATCTGCCTAGTTTACTATTGCAATAACCCTGTCTACTTTCTATGACACCTTGCTCTCTCAATACTGGCTAGGAGTTTAGTGTCCTAAAGAATCTATATCCTTACCTGCTGGCTTATATTTTGTTCCTACTGCTGTGAGGGTTCTCGGTGGGGTCCCTATCGTCTATTGTACACATGGCACTCTGTGCCTATAAGCTCCATGTATTTTAATGTACTATCTCTAATAAACATTTTGTATTTTTTCATTATTTGGGTCCTATGTCGTATGTTCTTTTCCTCTTTTCTTCAGATGTTTATCTACGATACCCTTATATTGACTATCCTTTGTCCGCTCAATATGGTCTGAAATATTTTCTATAATGCGGACTGCTCTGTGGTATATATTTTGTACAATCCTTTACTGGACTGGTCTACTAATGAGATTAAGTCTTGGAGTCCTAAGTGCTATGATAAATGTTGTAATGGTCGCATTGCGGCTGTGGAAAAAGGGGAATTACCTGTACCTATTCAGTATTTTTGGAAGGTTTTTTCAGAGGAGGAGTCGCAAGTTTTACCTCCTCATAGGGACTATGATTGCACCATTGAGTTTGTTCCTGGAGCCACTCTTCCCAAGAGTCGCTTATTTAATCTGACTATCCCTGAGAGAAAGGCCTTGGAGGAATACATACAGACGAGCTTGGCTGCTAGTCAAATTAGACCTTCTAAGTCGCCAGTGGCCGTTGGATTTTTCTTTGTTAAAAAAAAGGACGGGGGTTTACGTCCATGTCTGGAATTTCGTGAAATTAATAAGATTACCGTACGCAATTCCTACCCATTGCCATTAATTCCTGACTTGTTTAACCAGTTGGTGGGGGCCAAGTGGTTATCTAAAATTGATCTCCGGGGGGCATACAATTTGTTACGAATGAAGGAGGGTGATGAATGGAAAACTGCTTTTAACACTCCGGTAGGTCATTTTGAGAATCTGGTGATGCCTTTTGGTCTTACCAATGCACCCGCGTTTTTTCAGAACCTTATTAATGACATCCTGAGACCTTTGATTTGTAAGAATGTGGTTGTGTATTTGGATGACATTCTGATTTATTCACCAGATCTGGAGTCCCATTGGCAGAGTGTACGTGAGGTGTTGCAGTTATTGAGTGATAATTCACTTTTTGCTAAGCTTGAGAAATGTGAGTTCGCTGTGCAGAGAATTAGTTTTTTGGGCTACATTATCTCCAGCGAGGGCTTTGAGATGGACCCGGTGAAGGTTCAGGCTGTGCAGGAATGGCCTAGGCCTATTGGTGTAACGGGTCTGGGAGGTGAAACCTCTGAGCAACTATACAAAGGGGCAGTCCTTGTAAGGAAGCGGGTGGCTCCCAGGGAAGGCGGGCAGGTAGTCACGGCAAGTGACAGGGACAGTCTCTGGGTAGAAGGGGCAGGAAGTCACCCGATCGGGTATAAGGACTGTTGTGAGACTGTTTCCACAAAGAGTGTGGTCCGCGTTGCGACAGAAAGAGAACTGTTGCCTGCTTTTCCCTAATCCCTAACCTGACCGAGGACTGAGAGCGGTCATCCTTTCCCTCTACCTGGCTGAGGACTGACAGCGGCCAGATCCCAAGGAGTCAAGAATGTTGAAAATGTTTTATATGAAAGTTAATGTCTTATTTATGAGTGTACACTTTAAAATTTTTTGTAAGTTTGAAATTGTTTTGCTCTGTTTCAGCCCGGGGACGTGCTGTGATTTACCAGGGGGGAATGTAGAACCCCGAGGGCTCGGCTGCTACAGGGGTATTGCACCTCGAACCAGAGGTGTGGTATTCCACTCCCGGGTAAGGATGGAGTGTGGACTAGAACTCAGTAGGCTGCATGCACCACACACACCCCATTTCCGAGGAACAGACCGACGGTACTCCCACTAGAAAGATGTGCAGGTACGACAGCTTCTGTTCCTGGCTGGAGTGGGGAGGGGGAGGAAAACCCAGTGGTGTAGGAGCAGATAGGGGCGGGTTTCTGGGCATAGGAAGGAGCCCATTGGTTGCTAATCACCTGGGCTCGGGTGTCAGAGGGAGTATAAAAGGTGGGCACCATCTTAGGAGTGAGTTCAGTTCAGTCAGACAGAAGAAGAGTGAGAAGAGGAGTGACAGGGAGCAGCAGCCCTGTCTGGGTGCTGCCCCTGGAGGGAGCAAGAGTGAAGAAGAAAGGAACAAGAAGCAAGGAAAGAATGAAACATAAGAAAAGGCCCAGAGACATGAAGTAAGAAAGAACCCGAACACGCTAGGAGTCAGCGGGTGAAGGGTTGGCAGATCAGGGTACCGGATCCCAAACTGGTGGAGGCCACTTATCCTCAGCCAGGAACCGGAGGACATGGCCACGTCTTGGCGCGACCACTCACTACACTCACCACGAAGGCATGCCACATAGGGTCAGGGAGACCGGAGAAAGGTTTCGCCACCAGAAGGCCCGAGGAAGCTGGACATGGGTGGATCCCTAGTGGGGACGGCCAGAGAAAGGAACGGGGAAAGGAGTTCAAGGTCACACTCTGGAATTGCCTGGGGGTTGGTCGAGCCCCGTACCTGGTGGACGCAGCATGGCTCGGGTCGTCATCACCTGCAGGACTGACGTTAATAACAACTGTGAGTAAAGCATTGAAAACTGCAATCAGTCTCTGTGTTCCATCGCACCACCAGCACCATAGGTACCGGGACGCTCTTACTATCACTCCCTTCACCCGCACCAGCTGCCCTGAGGCTATAACTCTCCCGTTGGGGGTTATACCACCATAGCTGCACATATATACCATCGGCCTCAGCGGACTGTTTTGCAGTGGCGGCCTTGCGACCGCAAATCAACGGGTGGCGTAGTCGGACACTAATACCATCATACCAATAACTGCCACTTAGTTTGACCACCCTGGGCACGGACCGGGTCACCGCCACACGAAGACTACTACCCCCTTCGGATCCGGCTCCGGGTATCCCCCCCCGCGCGCCCGCGCGCCGCACTACAGCACTGGCCCAGGGTGCGCGTCAGAAGGAGTTAGGAATCCGCAAGTTGGCTGGGAGTTTCAATTTATAGGCCACCGGGTTGATTTGTTTGATAACTTCCAGTGGGCCGATGAACCGAGGCCCTAACTTGTAGGAAGGAATCTTGAGCCGGACATACTTGGACGAGAGCCAGACCTTATCTCCAGGACGGAATTGTGGTGGATCCAGACGTCTTTTGTCAGCCTGTTTTTTCATCCGCTCGGATGACTGAAGAAGTGCGGATCTGGTACTTTCCCAAATGGAGGAAAACTCGTTAGCGAGAGATTCCGCAGCCGGATTGTCCACCGAGGTGGAGACGGGAAACGGGATCCGAGGATGCTGACCGAAGACTACAAAAAACGGGGATTTGGAGGAAGATTCGCTCTCGTGATTATTGTAAGAAAATTCGGCCCACGGTAAAAGATCCACCCAGTCGGAATGGTGAGCATTAACAAAGTGCCGAAGGTAACTGGTTAAAATTTGGTTCTACTTGGCCATTGGACTGTGGGTGATATGCAGAAGAAAAGTCCAAGGTGACCCCCAGCAGTTTACACATGGCTCGCCAAAAACGAGAGGTGAACTGAACCCCTCGGTCGGATACGATGTGGAGAGGAAGACCGTGTAGACGGAAGACATGATGGATAAAGTCTTTAGCTAACTCTGATGCAGACGGGAGACCCGGCAGGGGAATAAAGTGAGCCATTTTGGAAAAGAGGTCAGCGACCACCCATATGACCGTACAACCGGCAGAGACAGGGAGGTCCGTTATAAAGTCCATAGCTATATGCTGCCACGGGGCAGCAGGTACAGGAAGAGGAAGGAGACGGCCGGCTGGCAGATGTCTCGGAACCTTGTTGCGGGTGCAGGACACACAGGCTGAAACAAAGTCTATTACGTCCTTGTGCAGGGTAGGCCACCAGTAATGCCGGGAAATAAGCTGGAGGGTCTTTTTCTGACCAGCATGGCCAGCTAGCTTGGACGAGTGTCCACAGTGTAGAACCTTTTCACGATCAGGAACAGTTACGAATGTCTTACCGGGTGGAAGACGATTTAGATTCACGGGGGCCACCTGCATTACTTTGGCAGGGTCGATGATGTGTTTAGGCTCCTCCTCAAGATCAGAGACCAAAAAGGATCGGGATAAGGCATCAGCCTTGATGTTTTTGTCAGCCGGGCGAAAATGTAGAATGAAATTAAAGCGGGCGAAGAACAAGGACCACCGGGCTTGGCGCGGGTTAAGTCTCTGGGCACTCTGGAGGTAAGCCAAGTTCTTGTGGTCCGTGTAAATTATTACCGGGTGAAGAGCCCCCTCGAGCAGGTAACGCCACTCCTCCAGTGCCAGCTTAATGGCCAACAATTCTCGGTCTCCTATAGAATAGTTGCGCTCAGATGAGGAGAAGAGTTTGGAGAAGAAGCCGCAGGTTACCATTCTCCCGGAAGACGACTTTTGGGTAAGTACTGCTCCGGCTCCGGAGGAGGAAGCGTCGACTTCTAGAAAGAATTGTTTGTTGCCGTCCGGACGATGCAGCAGAGGGGCGGAGGAAAAAGCTCGTTTTAAAGAAAGGAAGGCCTCCTCTGCTTCGGGCGGCCATTCTCTGGGATTAGCGCCCTTATGGGTGAGCAGCGAGATAGGGGCAGTCCGGGAAGAGAAGTGCAGAATGAAGAGGCGGTAGTAGTTGGCGAAGCCCATGAACCGCTGAATAGCCTTCAACCCCTCTAGTCGGGGCCACTTCTCGATGGCAGACAGCTTCTCAGGGTCCATTTGTAGGCCGGCCTGAGAGATTATGTAGCCCAGAAACGGAAGCGAGGTCTGCTCAAAGAGGCACTTCTCATATTTAGTGTAGAGGTGGTTCTGCCTGAGCCTGAGCAGGACCTGACGAACGTCCCTCCGGTGAGTGAGAAGATCCGGAGAGAAGACCTAGATGTCGTCCAGGTACACCACCACGCAGGAGTAGAAAAGGTTACAGAAGATGTCATTGACCAACTCTTGAAAGACGGCGGGAGCATTACAGAGACCGAAGGGCATTACAAGATATTCATAGTGGCCATCCCGGGTGTTGAATGCCGTCTTCCATTCATCCCCCTGACGGATACGGACCAGATTATACGCCCCACGGAGGTCCAGCTTGGTGAAGATTCTAGCCCCCCTCAGACGGTCAAATAATTCGGGAATGAGCGGAAGGGGGTATTTATTCTTCACTGTGATCTGGTTAAGGCCTCTATAGTCTATACAGGGACAGAGTGAGCCGTCCTTCTTTTTGACGAAGAAGAAGCCTGCTCCCGCCGGGGAGGTAGATTTCCGGATAAATCCCCGGGCCAGATTCTCCTCAATATATTCAGACATGGACCGGGTCTCAGCAGCGGACAAAGGGTAAATACGCCCACGGGGAGGAGTAGCGCCGGGCATCAGGTCAATTGGGCAGTCGTATGGTCTATGAGGGGGTAATGTCTCTGCTTCTTTTTTATTAAAGACGTCCGCAAAAGATCAATAGGGAGCCGGTAGGCCGGGTAGATTGGCTGGGGTAGGAGAAGGACGAGCAGGATGAACGGGAACTAAACAAGTCTTATGGCAGTCCTGTCCCCAGCGAAGAACTTCTCCGGTCTGCCAATCAAGCACGGGTGCGTGTTTCTGGAGCCAAGGTAGGCCTAGCAAGAGGGCGTGAGAGAGCCCAGGCAGAACATGGAAGCAGATGCTCTCAGAGTGCAGCATTCCCACCTGCAGAGTTGTGGATTCGGTGATGAGTTGGATGGGATGTGGTAAGAGGCCCCTATCCACGGCGGCGACAGATAAGGGTACAGCCAGAGGTTTGGTGGGAATGCGGTATTTCTCTACCAGGGACTGAGAAATGAGATTTCCGGCAGCTCCAGAGTCAAGTTGAGCCAGTTGAAAATAACGGTTCTCCCCGCAGATGATAGAGACCGATAGCATTAGAGATGGAGAGGGTTTATTTCTGTCTAGGGTGACCTCTCTGAGCTATCCTAGACACAGGCGTTTCCCGACCTCTCCGGGAGGAACGGAATCCGGTGTTCCTTACTGCCACAGTAGAAGCAGCTCCCCTCGGCACGGCGTAATTCCTGACGGGTCTTGACCATCTTGGTCTGGTCGACCTGCATAGGCACGGGTGAGTGCGCCGGAGGAGTAACGGAGGAAGTGACGGATCTCTGGAAGGTAGGAGCAAGGCGTGGAAACCTCCTCTCACGGGTGACCTCTTTGGTGCGCTCCTGGAACCGGATGTCAATCCGGGTGGCAAGTGTAATTAAGTCGTCGAGAGTGGTAGGAATGTCCCGACCGGCGAGTTAATCTTTAATACGGCCGGACAGACCCTCCCAGAAGACTGACACCAGGGCGTCGTTATCCCAGGCAAGCTCCGAAGCAAGGGTACGGAACCGTATGGCATATTGGCCCACGGTGAGACTTCCTTGGCGGAGGCGTAGCAGAGATGAGGCGGATGAGGTCCTCCGTCCTGGTTCGTCGAAGACCTTCCGGAAAGCCGAGAGAAAGGCTGGCAGATTGGACACCAGGGGGTCTCCTCTCTCCCATAGAGGATTTAGCCAAGCCAGCGCCTCCCCCGTGAGATGGGACATGATGAAGGCTACTTAGGCTCGGTCGGTGGAAAACTGGTGTGCCAACAGTTCGAAGTGCAGAGTGCACAGGTTAATGAAGCCCCATGCCTGACCGGGATCTCCGCCAAAACGAGGCGGGGCAGTGAGGCGGGGACCGGGAAGAGATGCCATTGAATTGATGGGCAGCGGCGCTGCCGGGGTAGGAGTCGTGCGACTGGAAGCCGGTCCCGAAGATGTAGTCAGTGTGTCCAGGCGGGAGTTAACACTACGCAGGTGGCTCAGGATGGACTCCTGTTGGGTCCTCTGACGGGACAGTTCATGGCATAGGTCCGAGAGCAAGGGAGCTTGGGTGCCACCGGGTTCCATGGCCCGAGCAAACTGTAACGGTTCTGGGAGGTGGAACCTCTGAGCAACTATACGAAGGGGCAGTCCTTGTAAGGAAGCGGGTGGCTCCCAGGGAAGGCGGGCAGGTAGTCACGGCAAGTGACAGGGACAGTCTCTGGGTAGAAGGGGCAGGAAGTCATGGCAAGTGACGGGGACAGTCTCTAGACAGGCGGATGGTCACGGCAAGTGACAGCAGGGTAAGAGTCTCTAGACGGGCAGGTGGTCACGGCAAGTGACAGCAGGGAAAGAGTCTCTAGACGGGCAGGTGGTCACGGCAAGTGACAGCAGGGAAGAGTCTCTAGATAGGCTAGCAGGCAGGTAGCAGGTGAGCGCTCCCAGGTGAGCGGGCAAGAGTCTCTGGACAGGCAGGTGGTCACGGCAAGTGACGGCAGGACCTCCAGGTAGGCTTGCAGGCAGGTAGCAGGTGAGCGCTCCCAGGTGAGCGGGCAAGAGTCTCTGGACAGGCAGGTGGTCACGGCAAGTGACAGCAGAGCCTCCAGGTAGGCTAGCAGGCAGGTAGCAGGTGAGCGCTCCCAGGTGAGCGGGCAAGAGTCTCTGGACAGGGAGGTGGTCACAGCGAGTGACGGCTAAGCCTCCAGGTAGGCTAGCAGGCAGGTAGCAGGTGAGCGCTCCCAGGTGAGGGAGTTAAAGTCTCTGGACAGGCAGGCAGGTATCAGGCAGGTATCTGGCAGGTACTTCCTGGTCCGCCGGCAGACTGATCCATAGACAGACTGGCAGGTGCTGGTAGGCAGACTGTCGGACCACAGGATAGCAAGCAGGTAAGCAGATATCAGGCAGGTATCAGGCAGGTATCAAGCAGGAATCTGGCTGGTGACTGGCAGGTAACTGGTAATGGGACCTGAGGGCTGAAGCAGAGTTGAAAGGCTTTGCAACAACATTGCTCGGGCACCTGCATTTTGGAGGACGTGCCTTATATATGGTGAGGTCCTCCAGCCATTGGCCGGGGGACTCCTTAGGACGGCGCGCGCGGCCCCTTTAAGAGAGGGGGAGCGCGCGCGCGCCCTAAGCACAGAGGCCGGGAAGCAGCGCGCGCTGCCAGCAGAGCGGGAGGAAGCCGCCGGGCACGGAGCGGAGAGGTGAGGGGAACGGTGTCCCTGTCTTGCAGGAGGCAGGGACGCCGACGCTACAATTGGTTTGAAATCGATACAGAGATTTTTGGGTTTCGCCAATTATTACAGGAAATTCATTAAGAATTTTTCTATAATTGTTAAGCCGCTGACCGATCTCACCAGGAAAGGTGCGAATACGGTCCAGTGGACTACTGAGGCCATTGAAGCTTTTGTGTATCTCAAGGAGAGGTTCAGTTCTGCCCCTATCCTGATGCAGCCTGATGAGACCAAGCCTTTTTTGGTCGAGGTTGATGCTTCTTCGGTGGGGGTTGGTGCAGTTTTGCCTCAGGAGAACAAGGATGGAGTACATCCCTGTGCCTTTTTTTCGAAAAAATTTTCAGAAACCGAACATAATTACGATGTTGGTAATCAGGAATTGCTGGCTATAAAATTCGCATTTGAACATTGGCGTCATTTCTTGGAAGGTGCTAAATTTCCTATTCAGGTTTTCACAGATCATAAGAATTTGATCTATCTGGATGCTGCCAAACGCTTGAATGCCCGTCAAGCTAGGTGGGCACTTTTTTTTCTCGGTTTAATTTTTCTGTTACTTATATCCCTGGTACTAAGAATGTTAAAGCCGATGCTTTATCTCGCAGCTTTTCTCCCATGGTTGGTACCGAGGAGGAGGAGAGCATTTTACAGGAAGGAGTTGTGGTAGCAGCATTGGACTCCGTTTTGGAAGATGGGATTCTGAAAGCCCAAGAGGATGCCCCATCCAACACTCCCCATGGGAGGTTGTTTGTGCCTAGAACCTTTAGGAGAGATTTGTTTGTGGAGTATCGTGAGTCTTGGTTGGCAGGTCATCCAGGAATTTCTGAGACTAAGAGACTTATCAGTCGCAGTTTTTGGTGGCCTGGGTGGCAGAAGAAAGTCATCAAGTGGGTGCGTCAATGTACGGTGTGTGCTAGGTCAAAGGCTTCACATACCCCTGCTGCGGGGTTGCTTTGCCCTCTGGAGGTTCCTAGTGCGCCTTGGACGCATCTGGCAATGGATTTTATTACTGACCTTCCTGTGTCCGAGGGTTTCACTGTCATCTGGGTGGTTGTGGACCGTTTTAGCAAGATGTGTCATTTGGTTCCATTCATTAGGTTACCTTGCGCTAAGACACTCGCTAAGGCGTTTGTTAAGGAAATTGTCAGGCTCCATGGCGTTCCCACCGACATTGTTTCTGATAGGGGACCTCAGTTTGTGGCTCGCTTTTGGCGTGCTTTTTGTGACAGATTGGGAGTCTATTGGTCATTTTCGTCTGGGTATCATCCTGAGTCTAATGGACAGACAGAAAGAAAGAACCAGGATGTTGAACAGTTTTTGCACTGTTTTGTGGCAGACAGTCAAGAGGGGTGGTCTGAGTTTCTGCCACTCGCAGAATTTGCTCTTAACAACCATACATCCTCCTCTGCTGGGTGTTCTCCTTTTTTTTGTTGTACTGGGAGACATCCGTCTTTTGGTTCGTTCTCCAAATTGGGGTCGGCGGTGCCGGAGGAGGAGAATTTTTCAGGTGATTTGGAGAGAGTTTGGACTAATGTACGTGGTAACCTTCAAGAGGCTAACAAAAAGTCCAAGAAGTATTTTAACAGGAAACGTAAAAAGGTTTTGTTTACTGTGGGTGACATGGCTTGGTTGTCCTCAAAGAATCTGCGGTTGAGGATTCCCTCTAAAAAATTGGGTCCGAAGTTTGTGGGGCCATTTAAGGTGCTTCAGGTGGTTAACCAGTCTGCTGTTAGGTTGGAGGTTCCCACCTCCTGGAAGATTAATCCTGTGTTTCATGTTTCCTTGTTGAAAAAGGCTGATGTATCGGATAGGGATGCCACTGTCACAGTTCCTCCGGTGGTGGAAGACGGCGAATATGAAATTTCTCGTATCCTGAATTCCAGAGGGCATAGAGGGAGATTGTGTATCTCGTCGCTTGGAAAGGTTTCGGTCCCGAGGATAACTCCTGGGTAAGGGCGGATGATGTCTCTGCCCCTAGACTTGTCAGAGCTTTCCACAGGAGATTTCCAGATAGGCCTGGGCCTGGAGGATTCGGAGGATCCTCATAAAAGAGGGGGTACTGTTAGAACCCTCCTGTTTGTTTTTGTTTCTATCTTGTGTTTTGCGGTCACGTGATGTAGTGTCGGCGTCCCTGCCCCCTGTTAGGCAGGGAGGCCGTTCCCCTCACCTCTCCGCTCCGTGCCCGGCGGCTTCCTCCCGCTCTGCTGGCAGCGCGCGCTGCTTCCCGGCCTCTGTGCTTAGGGCGCGCGCGCGCTCCCCCTCTCTTAAAGGGGCCACGCGCGCCGTCCTAAGGAGTCCCCGGCCAATGGCCGGAGGACCTCTCCATATATAAGGCACCTCCTCCAAAATGGAGGTGCCCAAGCAATGTTGCTGCAAAGCCTTCACTCTGCTTCAGCCCTCAGGTCCCGTTACCAGTTACCTGCCAGTCACCTGCCAGATTCCTGCCTGCTACCTGCCAGTCACCTGCCAGTTTCCTGCTTGATACCTGCCTGATATCCGCTTACCTGCTTGCAAGCCTGCGGTCCGACGGTCTGCCTTCCGACACCTGTCAGTCTGTCTATGGACCAGCCTGCCCGCTCACCTGGGAGCGCTCACCTGCTACCTACCTGCTAGCCTACCTGGAGGCTCTGCCGTCACTTGCCGTGACCACCTGCCTGTCCAGAGACTCTTGCCCGCTCACCTGGGAGCGCTCACCTGCTACCTGCCTGCTAGCCTACCTGGAGGCTCTGCCGTCACTTGCCGTGACCACCTGCCTGTCCAGAGACTCTTGCCCGCTCACCTGGGAGCGTCCACCTGCTACCTGTCTGCTAGCCTACCTGGAGGCTCTGCCGTCACTTGCCGTGACCACCTGCCTGTCCAGAGACTCTTGCCCGCTCACCTGGGAGCGTCCACCTGCTACCTGTCTGCTAGTCTACCTGGAGGTTCTGCCGTCACTTGCCGTGACCACCTGCCTGTCCAGAGACTCTCGCCCGCTCATCTGGGAGCGCTCACCAGCCACCTGTCTGCTGTCCTTCTACCCAGAGACTGTCTCTGTCACTTGCCGTGACTACCTGCCCTTCTACCCAGAGACTGTCCCTGTCACTTGCCGTGACTACCTGCCCTTCTATCCAGAGACTGTCCCTGTCACTTGCCGTGACTACCTGCCCTTATACCCAGAGACTGTCCCTGTCACTTGCCGTGACTACCTGCCCGTCTTCCCTGGGAGCCACCCGCTTCCTTACAAGGACTGCCCCCTTGTATAGTTGCTCAGAGGTTCCACCTCCCAGACCCGTTACAGTTTGCTCGGGCCATGGAACCCGGTGGCACCCAAACTCCCTCGCTCTCGGACCTATGCCATGAACTGTCCCGTCAGAGGTCCCAACAGGAGTCCATCCTGAGCCACCTGCGGAATGTCAACTCTCGCCTGGACACTCTGACTGCTCCACCAGCAACCACCGCTAGTGTCATGACTCGCAACCCGGCAGCGCCGCTGCCCACCAATACCATGGCATCCTGCCCCGGTCCCCGGCTTTCTGCACCTCCTCGCTTCGGAAGCGACCCCGCTCAAGCTCGGGGCTTCATAAACCAGTGCACCCTGCACTTTGAACTCCTGGCCCACCAGTTTATCTCCGACCGAGCCAAAGTGGCATTCATCATGTCCCATCTCACTGGGGAGGCACTGGCATGGCTTAACCCTCTGTGGGAGAGAGGGGATCCCCTGGTGTCCGACCTGTCGTCTTTCCTCACTGCTTTCCGAAGGGTCTTCGATGAACCGGGACGAAAGACCTTATCTGCCTCCTCTTTGCTACGTCTCCGCCAAGGGAGTCTCACCGTGGGCCAATATGCCATACGGTTCCGCACCATCGCTTCTGAGCTTGCCTGGGATAATGAGGCCCTGGTGTCCGTCTTCTGGGAGGGCCTTTCCGGTCGGATTAAAGATGAGCTCGCCGGTCGGGACATTCCTACCACCCTGAATGACCTGGTGTCTCTGGCCACCCGGATTGACATCCGGTTTCAAGAACGTACCAAAGAGACCACCCGTGAGAGAAGGTTTCCCCGAGTCAATGCAGATCGACCAGACCAAGATGGTCAAATCTCGCCAAGAGTCACGCCGAGCCGAGGGGAGCAGCTTCTATTGTGGCAGTAAGGAGCACCTGATTCGTTCCTGCCCGGAGAGGCCGGGAAACTCCAGTGTCTAGGACCGCTTGGAGAGGTCGCCCTAGACAAAAATAAGTCCTCTCCAACCCTGACTTTGTCTGTATCTATCTCCTGGGGAGAGAACCGTCACTTTGAACTCGCCCACCTGGACTCTGGATCCACTGGAAACCTCATCTCTCAGTCCCTGGTTGAGAAATACCGTATTCCCACCAAGTCTCTGGTTGAACCTTTGTCAGTCGCCTCCGTGGATGGAAGACTCCTTCCGGTGACCATCCTGCTCGTCACGGAACCCATAACCCTGCAGGTGGGAATGCTGCACTCTGAGGTAATCTCCTTCCATGTGTTGTCCGGACTCTCCCACTCCCTATTGCTAGGTCTACCTTGGCTCCAGACACATGAACCCGTGTTGAACTGGCATTCCGGTGAAGTACTCCGGTGGGGGCCGGCCTGCCATAAGACCTGCCTGGTTCCGGTTCGTCCGGTTCGTCCTCCACCTATCCCAGCTAATTTACCCGGTCTTCCGGCTCCTTACTGGCCCTATGCTGACGTCTTCAGTAAGAAGGAAGCAGAGACATTGCCTCCTCATAGGCCATATAATTGCCCGATCAACCTGGTATCTGGTGCCACTCCACCCCGTGGGCGTATTTATCAATTGTCTGCGGCAGAAACCCGGGCCATGTCTGAGTACATAGAGGAGAATCTGGCCAGGGGATTCATCCGGAAGTCTACTTCCCCGGCTGGAGCCGGCTTCTTCTTTGTCAAAAAAAAAGATGGCTCGCTTCGCCCCTGTATTGACTATAGAGGACTCAATCAGATCACGGTTAAAAATAAATACCCCCTTCCGCTCATCTCTGAGTTATTTGATCGTCTTAAAGGCGCCAGGATCTTCTCCAAGCTGGATCTACGCGGAGCATATAACCTGGTCCGTATCCGTCAGGGAGACGAGTGGAAAACAGCATTTAATACCCGGGATGGACACTATGAGTACCGTGTGATGCCCTTCGGTCTCTGCAATGCTCCCGCCGTCTTCCAAGAACTGGTCAACGACATCTTCCGTGACCTTCTTTACTCCTGCGTGGTGGTATACCTGGACGACATCTTGGTCTTCTCTCCGGATCTTCCCACACACCGGAGGGATGTTCGTCAGGTCCTGCTTAGGCTCAGGCAGAACCACATCTATGCGAAATACGAGAAGTGCCTTTTTGAGCAGACCTCTCTTCCTTTCCTGGGCTATGTTATCTCCCATACAGGCTTGCGAATGGATCCCGAGAAGCTCTCTGCTGTCCTAAAGTGGCCCCGTCCAGAGGGCTTGAAGGCGATACAGCGATTCCTGGGCTTCGCTAATTACTATCGTCTCTTCATTCCTCACTTCTCGTCACGGACTGCGCCCATATCTGCGCTCACCCGTAAGGGAGCAAATCCCAAGGTATGGTCATCGAAGCTGAGGAGGCCTTCCTTTCCCTGAAACAAGCCTTCTCCTCTGCCCCTGTGCTGCACCGTCCGGACTGCAACAAACAGTTCTACCTGGAGGTTGATGCCTCCTCCTCTGGAGCCGGAGCGGTGCTCACCCAAAAGTCTTCCTCCGAGAGAATGGTAACCTGCGGCTTTTTCTCTAAAATCTTCTCCTCCTCTGAGCGCAATTACTCCATAGGAGACCGAGAACTGCTTGCCGTTAAATTGGCGCTGGAGTAATGGCGTTACCTGCTTGAAGGGGCTCTATACCCGGTGATCATCTATACGGATCACAAGAACCTGGCATATCTCCAAAATGCCCAGAGACTTAATCCACGTCAGGCCCGGTGGTCTTTGTTTTTTGCCCGCTTCGATTTCATCCTTCATTTCCGCCCGGCGGATAAAAATGTCAAAGCTGATGCCTTGTCCCGATCCTTCTTGTCCTCCGACCAAGAGGAGGAGCCTATGCACATTATCGACCCCTCCAAGGTGATGAATGTGGCCATCTTGGATTTGACTCGTCTTCCACCCGGCAAGACGTTCGTGGCGCCTCCAGACCGTGAGAGGGTTTTTCGCTGGGGTCATTCTTCTAAACTAGCTGGCCATGCCGGCCAAAAGAAGACCTTCCTACTCATTTCCCGGCATTACTGGTGGTCTACCCTGCGTAAGGATGTGGTAGACTTCGTCTCTGCCTGTTCATCTTGTGGCCGCAACAAAGTTCCCAGACACTTACCAGCTGGTCATCTCCTGCCGCTTCCCATACCTGTTGCCCCGTGGCAATACATCGCTATGGACTTCATTACCGATCTTCCTGTCTCTGCCGGGTGTACTGTCATTTGGGTGGTCGCGGACCGCTTCTCTAAAATGGCCCACTTCATTCCCCAGCCTGGTCTGCCGTCTGCACCTGAGCTGGCTAAGGACTTTATTCGCCATATCTTCCGTCTCCATGGCCTACCCCTCCACATCGTGTCGGATCGAGGGGTTCAGTTTACCTCACGCTTCTGGAGAGCCACATGTAAACTGCTGGACGTCACCCTGGACTTCTCCTCCGCTTACCACCCTCAGTCCAATGGTCAAGTGGAGCGGATCAATCAGATCCTTACCAGCTATCTCCGGCACTTTGTTAATGCCCACCATTCTGATTGGGTGGACCTCCTTCCTTGGGCCGACTTCTCTTATAATAACCACGAGAGCGAATCCTCTTCCAAGTCCCCGTTCTTTATTGTTTATGGCCAGCACCCCCGGATTCCGTTTCCCGTCTCCGCCTCTGTGGACAACCCTGCCGCGCAGTCTCTTGTCAGCGAGTTTTGTACCATTTGGGAGAGTACTAGGTCTGCACTTCTTCAGTCCTCCAAGCGGATGAAGCGATATGCTGATAAGAGACGTCTGGATCCGCCTCAATTCCGTCCGGGAGACAAGGTTTGGCTCTCTTCCAAACATGTACGGCTCAAGATACCCTCCTACAAGTTAGGTCCTCGCTTCATCGGTCCTTTCGAAATCCTCAGGCAAATTAATCCAGTGGCCTACAAATTAAAACTCCCGGCCACCTTACGGATTCCCAACTCCTTCCACGTATCTCTCCTCAAACCCGTTGTCTTTAACTCTTTTTCCAACAATCCAGGTACTCCTCCTGCTCCGGTTTCCGCTGAAGACGTCTTTGAGGTAGAGAGTATTCTGGCCACTAAGAGGGTAAGAGGAAAGACCTTTTTTTTGGTAGATTGGAAGGGGTTTGGTCCTGAGGAGAGAACATGGGAGCCCCGGGAGAACATCCATGCCCCTCTCATCCTTGCTAAATTTCTCTCTGGCCTAAAAAAGGGGGGGCTTAAAGGGGGAGGTACTGTAGCGTCGGCGTCCCTGCCCCCTGCTAGGCAGGGACGCCTTTCCCCTCACCTCTCCGCTCTGTGCCCGGCGGCTTCCTCCCGCTCTGCTGGCAGCGCGCGCTGCTTCCCGGCCTCTGTGCTTAGGGCGCGCGCGCTCCCCCTCTCTTAAAGGGGCCGCGCGCGCCGTCCTAAGGAGTCCCCGGCCAATGGCCGGAGGACCTCTCCATATATAAGGCACCTCCTCCAAAATGAAGGTGCCCGAGCAATGTTGTTGCAAAGCCTTCACTCTGCTTCAGCCCTCAGGTCCCGTTACCAGTTACCTGCCAGTCACCTGCCAGATTCCTGCCTGTTACCTGCCAGTCACCTGCCAGTTAACTGCTTGATACCTGCCTGATATCCGCTTACCTGCTTGCAAGCCTGCGGTCCGACGGTCTGCCTTCCGACACCTGTCAGTCTGTCTATGGACCAGCCTGCCCGCTCACCTAGGAGCGCTCACCTGCTACCTGCCTGCTAGCCTACCTGGAGGCTCTGCCGTCACTTGCCGTGACCACCTGCCTGTCCAGAGACTCTTGCCCGCTCACCTGGGAGCGCTCACCTGCTACCTGCCTGCTAGCCTACCTGGAGGCTCTGCCGTCACTTGCCGTGACCACCTGCCTGTCCAGAGACTCTTGCCCGCTCACCTGGGAGCGCTCAACTGCTACCTGCCTGCTAGCCTACCTGGAGGCTCTGTCGTCACTTGCCGTGACCACCTGCCTGTCCAGAGACTCTTGCCCGCTCACCTGGGAGCGTCCACCTGCTACCTGTCTGCTAGTCTATCTGGAGGCTCTGCCGTCACTTGCCGTGACCACCTGCCTGTCCAGAGACTCTTGCCCGCTCACCTGGGAGCGTCCACCTGCTACCTATCTGCTAGTCTACCTGGAGGTTCTGCCGTCACTTGCCGTGACCACTTGCCTGTCCAGAGACTCTCGCCCGCTCACCTGGGAGCGCTCACCAGCCACCTGTCTGCTGTCCTTCTACCCAGAGACTGTCTCTGTCACTTGCCGTGACTACCTGCCCTTCTACCCAGAGACTGTCCCTGTCACTTGCCGTGACTACCTGCCCTTCTACCCAGAGACTGTCCCTGTCACTTGCCGTGACTACCTGCCCTTCTACCCAGAGACTGTCCCTGTCACTTGCCGTGACTACCTGCCCGTCTTCCCTGGGAGCCACCCGCTTCCTTACAAGGACTGCCCCCTTGTATAGTTGCTCAGAGGTGCCACCTCCCAGACCCGTTACAGGTGATCATCTTCCTATATATTCCAGCTCCGCCCTTCTGGCTTTGCTGGACTTCAGTGTTGTTTTGACTATCTCTCTAGCCAGGTGCTTTTGTGCCTATCTATCTCTAGTTTGCTTGGTCCTCTGGGACCTCTAGTACTTTTTGTCAGTTTATCTTTTGCTCTGCAACAACTTCTGTTAGGAGGTGTCCCATTTTTGTCCCAGTCCTTAGTTCCTTCAGGGACCCCTTCCTTTCTCTATAGGTCTCCGTTCAGACTAGCCGAGGACGAAGTCGGGTCTGTTCACAAGGAACAGGTAACCCGCTACAATCTAGGGGCTCATCTTAGTCTTACTGTAGGGACAGCGCTCCCGTTCTTTCCTTAGCCTATATTGCAGATCATAACAGCATCTCCATGACGCCTCCTAACTGTCTATGTTCTTCAATAACTCTGCTATCTGCCCGAGGTCTTCAGTAACTCTGCAATCTGTCTGTGGTCTCCTGAATGTCTCCCGCCGGCCAACGGTTTTCCAGCATCCCGTCTGCTTGCCTGTGGTTTTCAGGATGTCTCCTGCCTGTCAGCAGTTTTTAGCATTCCGCCTGCTTGCCTATGGTCTCCTGGATGCTTCCTGCCTGCCAGCGGTTTACAGTACCCCGCCTGCTTGCCTGTGGTCTCCTGGATGTCTCCCACCTTCCAGCGTTTTCCAGCATGCTGCCAGGTTGCCTGTGGTCTCCTGGATGTCTCCCTCCTGCCACCGGTTTTCAGCACCTCACCTGCTTGTTTGTGGTCTCCTGGATGTCTCCCGCCTGCCAGTGGTTTCCAGCATACCGCCTGCTTGCCTGCGGTCTCCTGGATGTTTCCTGCTTGTCTGTGGTTTCCAGACACCGCCTGCTTGTCTGTGGTTTCCAGGACTTTATTTAGTCTTCTTGTTTGCCTTCTATGTGTCCACCTACAACTTCCAGAACGTCTCCTGTCTGCTTGTGGTTTTCAAAACTATATTATAACTTTAGTTTGCCTTCTATGTGTCTGCCTGTGGTTTCCAATCCTCATCTGCCTGTGTTCCGCGTGCTCCACCCTGCTGTATCAATGCCCGTCGCCCATGTGCACTCCCAACCCTTGGGCTCAGAAGAACTACCTCACTGTGTGAGTCCGCTTTGGGTATCACTGCCATGTCTTTCTCATCTAATACTGGAGATACCAGGGATGCTGGGGTAAAAAGAGGCAGCTCACATTGCTGTCCACTCTATCTGATTTAATACTGTAGATACCAAGAGTGCTGAGGTGAGAAGAGGTCACTCAAACTGCTGTCCACCCTGTCTATCTGATTTAATACTGGAGAGAAGAGGGATGTTGAAGTAAGAAGAGGCTGCGCACACTGCTGTCCACCCTGTCTATCTGATCTAATACTGGAGGTACCAGAAGTGCTGAGGTAAGAAGAGGTTGTTCACACTTCTGTCCACCCTGTTTACCTGCTCCAATCCTGGCCATACTAGGAGCGCTGAAGTAAGAAGAGATTTCTCACACTTCTGTCCACCCTGTTTATCTGATCTAATACTGAAGGTACCAGGGGTCCTGATGTAAGAAGACGCTGCTAATACTGCTGTCCATCATGTCTTTCACATCTAATACTGGAGATACCAGGGGTGCTGAAGTAAAAAAAGATCATTAACACTGCTGTCCACTCTATCTGATTTAATACTGTATATATCAAAAATATATCAAGGATGTTGAGGTGAGAAGAGGTCACTCATACTGCTGTTCACCCTGTCTTTCTGATCTAACACTGGAGATAGCAGGAGTCCTGCGGTAAGAAGAGGCTGCTCACACTGCTGTCCACCCTGTCAATTGGATCTAATAATGGAGATAACAGGGATGCTTAGGTAAGAAGAGACTGCTCACACTGCTGTCCACCCTGTCTATCTGAATGCTGAGTAACTGCTGTGACCTGGAGATAGATTGACAGTACGTGGTATAGGTTATTCAGCTCACAGTAGCAGTTCTCCTTCGGCACTAGCTCACAGGCACCCGTCCTACTACTAGAGATTTCTGTCAGTGTAAGAAGACAATATAAAAGCTAAAAAGATATTGATAATGTTTACTAATTACAATTTAATGATTATTGATTAAATGCCAAGACCAAACACGTGATTTACTAAAGGTATTTATGAGAGTAATTAATTTAGATATTTTCTTTCTTTCTTTTTTTTCTATTCCCGGAGAACCCCTTTACTATACAGACAGTTTGATTAGAGCTTGACCATAGTGGAAGATATGGTTATAGAGTAGCTCACTGTACTGGCTCATAGAGGGGGTCTTAAGAAGAGAACCACCCTCTGTTCTACTGTGTGTCTGAGATAAATTACAATGAGAGCCCCGCTGAGGACACAGGGTCTGATGTGAGTAATGGCAATTTCAGTGCTGCGGGACATGTTGGCACTGTATAAGCAACAGGAAATGATTAAGCAGACATGCACTTTAAATCTCAAATATCGGCCATATTTAACAAAACCTAATCCATTGTTCTTGTCAGTGGTAATATCATGCCAGGGCCAAAGAGGCCACAGACCTGATGTGGTACATGGAGCAGTAATTCATACAAATGTAACAGCTTTTAATTGGTTATTTGACAGCCTCCAAAACCAGATCTAAACACAATCTCATGAGCGAATTTTTATTAGCGCTTTGCGACAAGCATAGTTTAACACTGACAGCTGGAAATAATTATGTCTTTTGTATGGTGTTCTGGCCTCAGTTTGCTGGCTCTTGTGAATGAATGGTGGAGATTTTTACAGAATATAAACAAGGTGACTTTTTTTTAACGAGAACCTGTTCCATACATTACTGCAGACATCACGGTTTGCTTTATAAATTTAACCTTGGGATGTGAAAGGTTATTAGAAGTAAAAAAAAATTAAATATCACTGCATATGTAATCAGGCTACTAGAAGGCATGTTTTATGTCTTAGACTGGATTTACAGGTCATTGAGCTGGGAGACTTTAGGAGAGAAAAATTAATGGGGTCTGAAATACACCCTAGAAATAATAGGGCATCTCTATGAAATCTGGCTTTTATGTGATAGTCTAAAAAAAGATTGTTGGAGTAAATTGTGCCAAATTCGTTACGCCACTTAATAAATTTGGAGCAGGTTTGCACTGTGCAAATGTTAGAAAAAATAATCTGTACGTCCTATAATCAGGCCAATATTTGCAACATTTTCTGCCAGAAAGCTTAAAAGGATAGTCCACTACTCAGACAACCCCCTCTCAATCCAAATGTTTCCCCCTTGTAAAATAATAACACTTAGGCTATGTGAGCACGATGCTTATTTGAAGCAGAAATTTCCTGAGCATTTCTGCATCTCCTTGGCAGGAAAAAATGCATGCGGATTTTACATGCGTTTTTGACACGTTTTTGATGCGGGGTTTTTTTTGTGTTTTTTGAAGAATTTTTTTAAGTGTTTTTGTACATCAATGAATGCTTATTGGAGCTAAATAAAGTTATTTGGTGGGACATTGTTTAAACCTTGGGGTGAGTATATTGGTTAATTTGAATGATTAAAGAATGTGTCTGCTGTATTTCAAATAAAGTGTTTACTCTGTGTCTCTGTGTTTATTTAACTCTTTACTTTAATTAAGTTTGGTCATGAAAAGGTCTGATTGACACCTTGTCATAACCAAACAAAAGAGCTAGGTGTCCTCTAGTCCCATTCACCCAATCTTCATTAGCATTTCTATTCATGTAATTTATATGGCCCTGTGAGCTGGTATTTTTAGCCTGGGAAGGTGCCATTTACAAACATGGTCCCTGGCCATAATTAACATCTCACAGCTGGTTATCTAGCCGTTATGTCTCCCCGATCAGCACTCAGCAGCGATTTTGGCGCAGCATATTTTTGTTGCGTCCAAAAGGGGGTGTTCTAATGCCACACTTTTGTTGTCAGTGCATGTGAATCCACTGCATATAATGACACTTCAATCCGTCAAAATCTGCGTGGCCGCTACAGAACTTAACATGCTGCGAGTGAGTTTGGGTATGTGGCCACGATCAGGAGCCGCTGCAGGTTTGACGCTGCGTGCTTACGCAGCGTCAAACCCGCAACATCCAGATGTTACAGGATAGTGGATGGAATCTCTAGAAATCCCATGTCCACTATGCGTGCATCTGAAGCTGCGGATCACCTGTGGACACTGACATGCGGTGCGTCTTTCAGGACCGTAGCATGTCAAATTCTCCTGCGGAGTCGCTAGTCTCGGCAACAGAAATTTGACTACTAGAAATTATAGAATGCGGGTACAGTGAACACATGTGGATTTACCTGTGTTCAATAGAATGCAACATTTTGGACGCAGTAAAAAATATGCATCCAAAGCACTGCTACATCTGGATCGTGGGCACAGAGACGAAAATTTTAGAAAAGATTGGCATGGGCTCCAGCATAATTTTTATAACCAGCAGAGGGAAAGCCGACCACTGGGGGCTGATATTAGTAGCTGGGGAAGGGGCCATTAGCCAACAATGTTCCCTGGCTATTAATATCAGCCCACAGCTGTTTGTTTAGCCTTTACTGGCTAGATTACAAGGGGACCCCAGAAAAAAATTGATGTGGGGTCTCCTATAAAATCTAACCAGAAAAGGCTAAACAGACAGCTGTGGGCTGATATTAATAGCCAGGGGCCATAAATACTAGCCCCTTCCACGGCTATTAATATCACCCTGCAGCAGTTCCAGAAATGGATCATCCATAAGATGCGCCAAATCTAGTGCTTAGCCTCCGCTCTTCCCACTGCCCTGTAGCGGTGGCG
The DNA here is from genome assembly GCF_046119375.1 of Phyllobates terribilis. NCBI lineage: Eukaryota > Metazoa > Chordata > Amphibia > Anura > Dendrobatidae > Phyllobates > Phyllobates terribilis. Next base: position 741,140,704 of record NW_027362763.1, read on the forward strand.
AGTGGGGTAATGGGGTTGGGGTTCACATCAATTATCGCCGCCTTTTCAATAAAAACACGGCCAGAATAAAGTATTTTATTGAAATAAAAAACACATGTTTTTAAAAAAAAAAAAAAAAAATTATTGTCCGCCTCCACGAAGCCATCGATCTCCTGAAAAAAACATAAAATAACAAACAACCATATTCCTCACCTGTCCGCTGCCAACGACGCAGTCCATGTACCGCCAACGAGTGTCCCACGACGATCTGTGTCACTTCTACAGCAGTGACGTCAGCAATCACTGATGCCACTGCTGTAGAAGACAGCAGTATACTGACAGGGGTGTAAAATCACCCCAGTCAGTGTACATTGCTGTGCAGGAGGTCACTGGGGTTCATCAGCTGAAGATCAGCTGATCAGCCCCGGGGAGTTCTCACCGCCATCATCCTGGGAACTTTCTTCTGGTCACGTGAGCAATCAGCTGATCACTGACGTCACCGCAGGTCCTGGTAGCACAGTACACTGCGGGGAGCGAGCCCACTCCCCGCAGTATACCGCCTGACGCTGGGAGGAGATGATCGCCGCCGGGGACCTGGAGGACACCGGGGGCCGCCGGACAGGTGAGTATAAAGGTTTTTTTTTATTTTTACTTTATTTTTTTTTATTTTTTTACAGCGCGTGGTAGCCAGCTTGGCTGGGAAGACTACTGCTCCTCCCAGCCACACCACTCCTGCTGTTATCAGCGGGAGCAGCGGTCGGGATGAGAGGAGTTGTAGTCCTCCTCTCCAACCCGGGTACCACCCACACCGTGTTTCCGCCGCAAATTCGTGGCCATTGATTTTAATTGAAACGCAGCAAATCCACATATACCTGCGGGTTTGCTGCATTTCAATGGACTTCAATGGGCATGAATTCGCTGCGGGATCACGCTAGAAATGGTCCTGCTGCATTTTTTAGCGCAATGCAAATCCGGAGCGGAGATTTCCGCATCATGTGCACAGCACATCCGGATTAGCATTGCTATAGCTGGCAGACCTATTAACAAACGTTTCTGTGGTAGGAAAACACTGCTTCGAAAACGCATCAAAAACACTATGTGAGCACATAGCTTTAGGCCACGGCCCCACTCTCAGTATTTGGTCAGTATTTGGTCAGTATTTTTTCTCAGGAGTAGGAGCCAAAACCAGATGAGGAACAATCAGAGAAAAGGGATAATACAAACAAGTGCACCAATTCTGCAATTATCATCCACTCCTGGTTTTGGCTCCCACTCCTGAGAAAAAATACTGACCAAATACTGATAGTGGGGCCGTGGCCTTATACTCATCTCCAGTGTGATGCTGTTCCAGTGGTGTCAGCACTGGCTCTCCCAGGGACCGCTTGACACTGTTATGTCATGCAATCCCTGTGATCAATCAGCGCTAGATTCACTTTCCCTTCCTTTGGACAAATCATATACATCTGGAAGAAGTCAGAGATGCTGCTTCCTAATTTTCTCTAGAAGCATACATTCGAAGGCGGGGAGAGTGAAGCCAGCGTTGATTGGTCGCAGTGATTGCGTGATATAACAATGTCACGAGATCCCCGGGAGAGCCAGTGCCAACACCGCTGGAATAGCACCAACACCATGAGGAGAGTATAGGTGTTATTATTTTACAAGGGGTAAACATAGGGATTAAGAAGGGGTTATCCAGGTAGTGGAGAATCCCTTTAAAGCCCCTGCTGCTACTCCATATCCAAAGCAACCATCTTGTTATTCCCATAGACCTGTCCAATCCAGCATACCTGAAATAAAATAAGTATCTATTCTATATACATCATGAAGGAAAAACAGTGTTACGGACATAGAGTAACCATGAAAGAAGAACCACATACTAATAATAACCTAAAAGTGAACGTGAGTTCCAAAGGTGAATACACACTTTGCAGATGTGATGCAGATTTTTCTCAGGGCAGCCACAGCTTTTGCGCAGCAAAATTTGCATGTGCAATATTGCATGTGAATTCTGTTGTGGATTAAACCCTGTGCATTGCAAAGAGTGAATCTACCATCAAAAACCAGCTGAATAAAGTGTCACGCTATAGATTTAAAAATCATCACTGTAGGTCATTTTAAAACCGGGATTGGCAGAGTTTCAGATATTTTTCTCATTTGTCACTGGTGTGCAATCCATGCGCAATCTGTATGCAATCCGTGTTTTTACCGCAGCAAATATTAATAATTTAGAAGATCATTTACAGTTTACTGTATTACAGAATCACAATGTACCTATAAAAAACAGAAGTTATACTGATGTTCCATATATGATCCATTGTTTTCTGCATACCCATAGATTTGCAAGCGAGTCTGACCCAACATATTGAAGATTTAGTGCAGGCTGTAATTTTTTTCTCATGCAGATTCAGCCAGTGAAAAAAACGCTCATCTGATGGTGGCCTTGTGCGGTCCATTTTTTCACGGACAGCACTTTGACCGATAATATACTCATCTGAACCCACCCAAGGTGCAGAAATATCTCCAATGAGTAGATGACATTTATAAAATCTCATCTAATTAGGTTGCATTGTATTATGCTGTGGATTTTCCACAAGCCAATCTGCAGTGAAAATCCTCACCAAATATGTACTGAGGATATTTAACCTAAGGCCTCCAGAGGGAGTCGAGTGATGTCAAAATAACATAGGAACTGCTAAAATGATATAGGACCTAAATATATGTTAAACATAGAATAGATAGTAATCTGAACAAAGCTGACAATGGAGAGAAAATATATAACTTAAATAGTCACTGTCGTTTCAACAAACTTCGTATAAATCAATAGCACAAGTCAGAGAGATTTGCATCTTTAAGAAGCTATGACTAAGGATCACCTGAGATCCGAAACACATCAGGTAATGCACTTCTATGTCTTTGTCTGGATTATCTTTGTGGGTATTTAATAAAGCCAAGTCAACGTTTTAACTGATATTTTGGTGGATATCTCTTTTTGCCTGTTTGTTCCAGTGCACCTTCATGTTGGTGAGTGAGCTTGACTTTTAAATTTCTCCACTTGTGGGCCACTTCTTCTACTCCACCGCCTCCTGAACTCGCCATCCACTTTGTAAAAAAAGACAGGTCAAATCCATATTGGTCAAAGCAAGATGGTCTGCCAGCACAGTGTGAGGAGTCCGGTTGCAGCTCCTATTAAACTATATGGAGAGGAGAGGAAGGAGGAGTGAGGAGCACTCAGCAGAGTGACAGACAAGCAGACACAGGCAGATCGTGCTCCAGCTTCAAGCAACTGTTTTACCGCTCTCAGGTGCTAAATCCAGACCCACGCAGCTCAGATCTCCTGAATATTGTCTTCTATGCATCTTCTCATCATAGCAGCACATCTCTACCTACTAGAATAGAGACAATTGATAATTAGAGATAGAAGCTACAGAAGGGAGAACTTGTGAAAAATGTAGAATACAAGTCATAGACAACAATGACAAAAACAGTTAGTCTTCATCTACATATATGACAGCCTATTTCAAAAAGACACTTGAACCTACAGGTTATACCATCCTATTAAGGCATATGACATTCTCCTACTGCATATACAGTGCCTACAAGTAGTATTCAACCCACTGCAGATTTAGCTGGTTGACACATGCGGAATTAACTTGGCATTGTGACATTTGTACTGTAGATCAGCCTGGAAGTGGGAAATGCACTGCAGCAAATTTTTTTTTTTTTTTTTTTTTTTTTTAAACGTAAAAAGTTAATTCAGAGTGTCATTTATTATTCAACCCCTCAAACCACAAGAATTCTGTTTGGTCCCCCAAAAGTATTAAGAAGTAGTTCAGGCACCAATAATAATGAGCTTCACATGTGTGGATTAAAGATCTCTTTTGCCAGCCTTTTCTGACTATTTAAGACCCTCCCCAAACTTGTGAACAGCACTCAGACATGGTCAACATGGGAAAGACAAAGGAGCATTCCAAGGCCATCAGAGACAAGATCGTGGAGGGTCACAAGGCTGGCAAGGGGTACAAAACCCTTTCCAAGGAGTTGGGCCTACCTGTCTCCACTGTTGGGAGCATCATCCATAAGTGGAAGGCTTATGGAACTACTGTAAGCCTTCCACGGCCAGGACAGCCTTTGAAAGTGTCCTCCCGTGCCGAGGCCAGGCTTGTCCGAAGAGTCAAGGCTAACCCAAGGACAACAAGGAAGGAGCTCCGGGAAGATCTCATGGCAGTGGGGACATTGGTTTCAGTCAATACCATAAGTAACGTACTCCACCGCAATGGTCTCCATTCCAGACAAGCCCGTAAGGTACCTTTACTTTCAAAGCGTCATGTCAAGGCTCGTCTACAGTTTGCTCATGATCTCTTGGAGGACTCTGAGACAGACTGGTTCAAGGTTCTATGGTCTGATGAGACCAAGATCGAGATCTTTGGTGCCAACCACACACGTGACGTTTGGAGACTGGATGGCACTGCATACGACCCCAAGAATACCATCCCTACAGTCAAGCATGGTGGTGGCAGCATCATGCTGTGGGGCTGTTTGTCTGCCAAGGGGCCTGGCCATCTGGTCCGCATCCATGGGAAGATGGATAGCACGGCCTACCTGGAGATTTTGGCCAAGAACCTCCGCTCCTCCATCAAGGATCTTAAGATGGGTCGTAATTTCATCTTCCAACAAGACAACGACCCAAAGCACACAGCCAAGAAAACCAAGGCCTGGTTCAATAGGGAAAAAGTCAAGGTGTTGGAGTGGCCTAGTCAGTCTCCTGACCTTAACCCAATTGAAAACTTGTGGAAGGAGCTCAAGAATAAAGTCCACATGAGACACCCAAAGAACCTAGATAACTTGGAGAAGATCTGCATGGAGGAGTGGGCTAAGATAACTCCACAGACCTGTGCCGGCCTGATCAGGTCTTATAAAAGACGATTATTAGCTGTAATTGCAAACAAGGGTTATTCCACAAAATATTAAACATAGGGGTTGTATAATAATTGACCCACACTTTTATGTTTAAAATTTAATAAAATTCAACTGAGCGACATAACTTTTTGGTTTGTAAGATTTATGCTTCTGTTCATAAAACCTACTCTCGTTTGCAGTTTGAAGGCTCTAACTTATTTGCATCTTATCAAACCAGCTAAATCTGCAGGGGGTTGAATACTACTTGTAGGCACTGTATAAAGCCAACATATTCCACAGCGCTGTACAGAGGTGGTCACCATTCACATCAGTATCCAATTGGACTCACAATATATTGTTCCTATTTAGGATGCACAGTAGGGTTAATTGTATAAGAATCTAATTAACACTTTAATATAGTTTTGCACTATGGAAGGAAAATGGAATACCTGGAGGAAACCCATGCAAACTCAGATGTTGCCCTCGGTTAAACTAGAACTCAGGACTGCAAAAAAACATTGCTTAACAGATAAGTAATCAGATCCTTTCTGATCATTTTAGTGGAATTGTATTAATTCAAAATGTTCTGGATAATTTTTGCATTTTCAAGAAATTCATGTTTTGAATCATTATAGATAACACACAAACTATATTCTGAGCTACACAGTGGGCTCATTTGTATGCTTTGATAGGCAAAATAAGAAATATATATTAGTCAGCATGTTATGTAGCATCCTTATTTGCATACTTCCATCTCTTTTGGCAAACTATTTAATATAGTCCTCCTTACTATGCATCTCTGGGGATAATAAAAAAAAATTTATATGGCAGATTAAAATAAAATGTGAACATTACTGACTTTAATTTTCATTTTTCAACTTCAAATTATAGTATCTTGTGAAGTTCACAGAAGGGTTAAAGGGGTTGTCTCATCTTGTCAAATGGGTAAAACTGCAAAGTGACTAAAAACTAGCAACTTTGCAAATTAACCCTCAAAAATTGAGGGATTTTTTTCTATTCTATAGTCTACTGCTCGTTGCTTAGTTACCGGTGGCGGATCTCTTAGGCAGGGAGCAAGCGCTTGCAAATTGTTTGCTTTAGAGATTGCAAGAGCTGCTCTGAAGTTGGATGGAAAACTGGATTCGGACAGCTTCAGTGTCCCTGCGCGTCTCCTGAGGTTGCAGAGGCAACGTTACCTCTGCTAGCAGCATGGGAGAGCGCACAGTTCGGGTCACCATTGCAACCATGTCACTAGTCTGAACTCTCAATCAGGAGCCCACTGTCCAAGGCTAGCAGGAAGATGGGAGGCAGATAAGCATTGTGCTCCTGAAAACCCATAATGAGACAACCTTATTAAAGGAAAAAAACAAAGGCTACTATGTAAAAGAAGGCCGGTCTGCTCTTCACTAGTAACTTGCAGTTGCCCAATGTTAGGGCAATGGAAAAAGTTTCCCATATTTCGGTTTCTTGGACTCCAGTGAGTTTTGTGGCATATTGGACTTAACAGTAGTTAAAAGGTTGTCATAAATGATCGCCAGCAGTCATTTAGGTCATCTGATTGCAAATTGATCACTGACTTACTTTAGGGTAAAGGCTGTCCCATCCCATCTTTAGCTGAAACCTGTCAGCACATTTTTACATATGAAAGTAATGATATGGTTGTAAAAGTGCTGGTCCCCCAATAAAAGCGATACCTTTTTTGTAGAGATTTGATGTACCAGTCATGAGAATTCTAGCATAGTCATCATATGCAAATCGGCCTGGTAGTGGGTACTGGGGATGTGTCAATGTATTTAAAAGAAGCAATCTAACTGCATTGACACTCCTCCAATGCACTATTAACCTGTTTTACATATGCATTCTACTTTAGGTTTCTCATTACCAGCACGTTGGATATCTACAAAAAAGAGGTAGAATTTTTACTGGAGAACAATTGCCTACAAAGTCATAGCACTAGTTCTGTATTTAAAAATATGCTGGCAGGTTCCCTTTAAATTTTGGGATAAAACTTAAAACGTGGACATGGGTGCAAAGATTTCTATTAAACACTCACTATCAGGCCACGGCCCCAGTATTTGGTCAGTATTCGGTCAGTATTTTTTCTCAGGAGTGGGAGCCAAAACCAGGTGAGGAACAATCAGAGAAAAGGTATAATAGAAACAAGTCACCAATTCTGCATTTATCACCCACTCCTGGTTTTGGCTCCTACTCCTGAGAAAAAACACTGACCGAATACTGACCAAATACTGATAGTGAGGCCGTGGCCTTTGTCAGATTGTCCATATTGTTAGTGGGTTTGTATGTACTTTGTGGGCTACCATAGCTGTCTACACTGGCTATAATGGGTACTGGGTGTGGAAGTTCATAGATGTGTGTAGGTGGAGGAAAGGTCAATGGGTTAAACTGCGGAATGAACAGCGGTTTGTAACAAAGCACAAAGCAAGTCTGTTCAATGGTCAACCACTGGGAAGGTTGTTTAGCTGGCATATGATTAAAGCAAGCCTAAATATTCTACCCACATAACACATGAGAAAGCAAGAACTGATCTGTAGGAGCCCCTATGATAAGGCAGTCATGAGTCAGTTTACTGCTGTGATTTTCAGAATCAATCTGGACAACCCCTTAATGGGATGCCAGCTGTGCACCTGGCTGCCACCGCTGACGTCCCACCTTTTATTGTAGCATCGGCGTCTCTGCCTCCTGACGCTGTTCCCCTCGTCGCGATCCAGGTCCAGCGTGTTCCCACTCCCCTGCAGCTGTGGCGCGCACCACGCGCAGCTTCCCTGGCACTGTGCTTAGGGCGCGCGCGCTCCCTCCCTCTTAAAGGGCCCGCCGCGCCGTCCTATAGAGTCCCCGGCCAATGGCCGGAGGACTTCCCCTTTATAAGGCACCTCCTCCAAAATGGAGGTGCCTGTGCAAGGTTGTTGTTCCGTGTGCTAAACACTTTCTCCAGCCCTCAGGTACCGCTGCCTGTCAGCCCTGCCTGCCAGTCTGTCTGTCAGTCCTGCCCACCAGCCTGTCTAACAGTTCTGTTCTCCAGTCTGTCTACAGTTGTGCCCGCCAGCCAGCCTACCCGGAGCGCCTGCCAGCTACCTGCCGTGCTCGCCTGCTCGCCTACCCGGAGCACCCGTCTGGCTTTCTGCCGAACCAGCCTGCTTATCTACCCGGACCACCCGTCAGCCTTCCTGCCGTGCTCATCCGCTGTACCGGTCAGTTCCTGCCTGCTGACCTGTGGGAGTCACCTGCTCTCACACAAGGTCGGTCCCAGAGTGGCACCTGGTCCACCTGTCCGGTTCCTCCCTGGTTCACGGAGTCGACTAAGCCGCCGTCTGACCTTGGTCGGGCCGAGTAGGCACTTAGTCACGCCCCTCTGGTCCCTCCTTGCACCGAAGCACAGAGGTTCCACCACCCGGACTCGTAACATTTATCACCACCACGGATGCTGTCCTGTTTCCTTAGCGGAGTTTGTTGTGGCTGGCCATCAGATGCCAGATATTTACACCTGTCTCTGACCTCTTTGCCTGAGCAATAGATTGTTTTGAGTTAAAGGGGATGTCCAGAACTTAACAATTAATAACCTCTCTATATGATATGTCACCAACATGAGATCGGTGGGGCATGACACCTGGTACCCTCCAATTAGCTGTTTCCTACCCCAGTAGTGACTTGTATCTAAGCGATATATAGTTCGGAACACAGTAGCCCCTTACGTTGTTTAGTGGCCGCTGCCAAGTACTGCACTAGCAACAATTCAACAGCAAATTTCAACAAGGTCGACCTCTGCAGAGGTTCTTAGCAGTGTTCTAGCATCCAGCCTATAGTTAAACCAAAATTTTGCTGACAGATTTCCTTTAATGGGGTTGTCCACCATTTAGATCTCTCCTCCTTAGGATTGTCATCCATATGAGACAGGTAAGAGTCTGACATCCAGTACCCCCATATATGAGCTGTTTGCAACTCCTGCTGCTGCCAAATGTACTGTATGTACAATGCTTGAACAGCTTGGCTATGTACACTGTTTAGTGGCCATTTTCTGGTACTCCACCTCAGTTCCTATTGACCTGAATTAAAGAGATTGTCCACTACTAGGACAACCCCTTCTGGATCTAAATGTTTGGCCCCGATAAAATAAAAAAACAATACTCACCTCCCATGCTGACGCTTTTCCTGCGATGTCGGCACTCGCTCTCCCCGGGGCTCCGGTGCTGTTGTTGTGACACGTGACCCCATTGCCTAATTAGTGCTGGTTTGACTGTCCCCACCTTTGGACAAATCGAACATGAAGAGGAAGTCCGGGCTGCGGCTGCTCTCTGATTTCCTTTTCATGTTCAATTCGACAGGAGGCGGGGACAGTGACGCCAGCGCTGATTGGGTGCCGATGTCATGTGTCACAACAACAGCACTAGAGCCCCGGGGAGAGCGAGTGCCGACACCACGGGAACGGCGCCTGGACGAGAGGTGAGTATAAGCTTTATTATTTTAAAAAAGCATGGAGGATGACAAGGAGTTGTCCAAGTAGTGGACAAATTCTTTAATAATATCTGAACTGCAGTACCTGGGAACGGCCACTAAACAGTGTACGGAATCATGCTGTTCTGGCTCTGTGCATGTGGTTCTGGTGGGAGGGGAAAACAGCAGATAGATGCGTGTTGCACCAATTAATATTGATTATCCTTCCTAAAGATATCAAGGTAATGGACAACTCCTTTCTGGGTGATTACAGGATCAGAAAACAGACATGTACAATATGTTAAAGAGTTACTTCCACAATGTAAAGCACAGTATCATCATTACTATTGTTAATATATAGTACAATCCCAACATAAAATTTCTTTCTTGTATCTGTGTGATCTTTTTTAATCTACTTCTTCCCCTCTGTGCATACAGCTACACTGAGATGACTGGGCAGTGCTATTCTTATCGGCTAAAGCTACATTTCCCAGCGGCATCCTGCTTCTCCTCAGTGCTGCAGGTCCCTCCACTTGCTCTCCCGTGCTTCATGATATATATAGATCTCAACATGGGCAATTATTATTGCGACCTAGCGTCGCTTTCTGTGGGATCCTGAGCTGTTCTGCTCCGCTTCTCAGTGAGGTCACTGCTCTGCAAACTCTCCGGGTCACACTGCATGCTGCGTGACCCAGAAGTTGCTTTTACAATGTAAGTATGTAAGTATATGAAGCGTCAGAAAGAGGTTCCATAGGCTTACATTGTAAATGAGACTTCCAGCTCTCGCATAGAGTATAGAGTGGTCCGGAGAGCCCAGAAAATCTGAAGAGCCCGAAACGGAGCAGTGCTGTATCCTAGAGAAAGTGGCGGTAGGTATAATAATATACTCACACTACACACCATAAACATATACACACATTTAATGAAAAAAAAATATTTAGGGGAGTGTTTCTTTAGACATGGCCATAGGTGCAACTGTTTTTCATGAATTAGATTGATTATTAGATGCAAATGCAGCTAGTAACAGTGGGATCTTCAGCATAGAACAACTGAACTGTACTACAACCCAGCCAGGGGTGTAATGATTGCAATTGCACAAGTCGCGACCTCGACCCAGTGGGTGAGGGGCCCGCCGATGCCAACGCAAATTTCAACTGGATGTGTGTCCTCGGACGCACATTCTGCTGAAGTGTATCACGGCGCAGGGATCCGTGCGCTGCAATACACGCTGCCGGCCAATCAGAGCCCATCAGCTGAAGTCGGCGTGCACGTGACTGGGGGCGCATGGCAGTGACGTCATGCATTCCCGCCGCTTGCACACTGAAGAAAGCTGCCGGCTTCAGAAGAAGACACCACGTGGCAGCGGATCGGAGAGAAGGTGAGTAGAATCATTTATTTTTTTTCTATGCGTTAAAGTGGCAGAATGGGGAATATATACCAGGATGGAGGTCATATATACCAGGATGGTGAACATATTTTCCAGGATGGAGGATATACATATACCAGGATGGGGCCAGGATGAGGGACATATATTACAGGATGGGGGACATATATAATAGGATATGCCCAGGAAATGGGACATATATACCAGGATGGAGCCCAGGATGAGGGACATTACTAAATAATGGGGAAGGGGAGGCAACTCATATGTCCTTATAGGATTTAGAATGCTACAAAGGCCCATACAGTACATCTGACCAACATGTGGGGGCAGATGGGGCGAGGTGTGTGTGTGTGTGGAGGGGCCCCAGGTTCAAATTTTGCATCCGGGCCCATCAGACTACATCACTGAACCCAGCTGTCAGATGTTCTATTAGACAGGGCCATTAGGTGCATCTGAGCATGCTCTACCGACAACATTAGAACTACTTGAGTGTAACATCCCTGGCGGCGTGCTTGCATAGTGCACCACCTCCCACTATGCAAGGCAGCAATCTTACCTGTCTGTCCAGTCTGCTATTCCTGCTCCAGTTCATGCTGTGTTCATGTCCCTTGACTGACTGCTTAGGGCGGCGGCCCGGTTACTTCCTGATTCTTATAGCTGCTGTGGGCGCACCCCTAATGCGTCTCCAGCCTATTGCTGTGAGTCACTGGATATTTAAACCCCCTCCACAAAGTAGGAGGTGACTGAGCAACTCTTACCTTCAGAGGGCTCCTTGCCTCTGATGTGCCAGGTCCCGTCCCGTTCTGTTTCTTGCCTGTCCGCCAACCTGGGGGCTGTACTCCCAGGCCTGTCTGAACTATCTCTTAGCCTGTTTGTCCGCCTCTCTGGGGGCCGTATATCCAGACTCGCTCGGGTATCTTGTTGCAGTGTCAGTTCCTGTCTGAACACTCTCCTAGCCTGTTTGTCTCTGTGTCCGTACCTTCCCTTTTCCTGCAGTCTCTGAACCTGCACCTAACTCCTACTCGTTGTCTCTGTACTTCTGTTGTGAGTTTAGAGTCCACTCACTACTTCACTGTAAGTACCTTGTGTGTATCTGGTTCTGCTTTTCCCTTCCAGTCTGTTCAGTGTGAACAGAGTCCTGTCCTCTCTGCTTTGCCTTGTTCACCGCTCCGGCGGTTTTGCTCTGCTCTGCCTTGCTCACCGCTTCTGCGGTTCCTTCCTGCTCTGCCTTGCTCACAGCTCCTGCGGTTCCTCTCTGCTCTGCCTTGCTCACCGCTCCGGCGGTTCCTCTTTGCTCTGCCTTGCTCACCACTCCGGCGGTTCCTCTCTGCTTTGCATTGCTCACCGCTCCGGCGGTTCCTCTCTGCTCTGCCTTGCCCACCGCTCCAGCGGTTCCTCTCTGCTCTGCTTGTCTACCGCATCTGCGGTTCTGTCCCTGAATCCCAGTCTGTACTGGACCCTATCCAGCCTGCGCTCCAACCTGCTAGTGCCTCCCTATCTGCCTGTTACCTGCCGTGACTGCCAGCCCGCTCACCTGGGAGCACCTGCCTGTTACCTGCCTGTTGCCCGCTTGTTACCTGCCGTGCCAACCCGGAGGCTCCTGCCATCACTTGCCATGACCGCCTGCCAGCCCGCTCACCTGGGAGCACTTGCCTGTTACCTGCCGTGCCTGCCAATACCCACCTGTCCGTATGCCAGCCTAACCTGCTTGTTCCTGCATTCCCCGGTGTGGGTCAACAGCTGTGACCGGGGTCTGACCTGGAGTAGCACCTGGTCCCTCTGCTCGGTTCCTCCTTGGTTCACGGAGTCGTTAGCCGCCGTGCGACCTTGCTCGGATCGGGTAGATACTTAGTTACGCCCCTCCAGGCACTCCTCGGTTCATGGTACAGTGGGATCACTAATCACGCTCACGCCAGTCAGTCCGGGCGCGAGCGTAACATTGTGGATGGCAAGTAGCAACGGAAGGTAAAGCGAGAGAGTGTCATTAGGGGGATGATAGCTGCAAAGCAGTGCAGATTGAATAATAGGTTGTATTGCCACACGTGATTAATTCTAAATGTACAGAAAACTGAGACCATATTATGATTTTGGGGATAATCCACTTAAATGTTTATATATTTATGATTTTATTATGACAAAAAAATCTATTAAGTGACAGAAATAGATGTATTCACAATACATGCATTCTCTTGATGCTATAAAATTATTTTCTAAGTGATGATATCCAGCATTGTGAAATGCTATTAAGAGGTGATTGAAGTATTTTTCCATGAATAAATCTGAAAAAGACAAAATAATTTGAAATTGATCCATTTGTAAACTTTACTTTGGCAGCTGCTACTTAGCGGCTTCACTGAGTCCCGCTGTTCACTGAAGCCTTGCCTAGCATGCCTCAAACAATGCTGAACGGCAATGTTATGTACACAACTAACACAACAAATACAGTGGGGCGAAACCAGAAATGCACAACAATAAGATCCTAACAATATTTTCCTATAACTACCACATGGGCCGATCTACTTACTGGTTATGGAAATGTTAAGAAGCGCCTAGGTCCATATTATATGTGATTTAGGTGTATTTATACACCGCTCTTCAGACTATCTGCTTCTTTAATAACTTCATTCATAGCTGACAAGGTTGTAAGTGCGGGGATTTCTGAATGTGGCGTTCATACTCAATACTGAATAAATCGAAATGTTTTGAAAATTTTGTTTCCATTTTTTCATCATTTGCATGTCTATCGATCCTGTGCTTTCCATAAATCCACAACATTTCCATCTTGGTGTTGCAATTGTAATGTTGAGGAGTTTATAAGAACTTTTTGCATGGTATAATACCCCAAAATTTTTTACTTGACTTTTTACAATTACCAGTTGCTTCTGTTAACCGTGATGTTTTGCCCCATTTGTTTCATGTTTATTCAGAAGTTGATATTGGGGCTTAAATCCTGAATTTTGGCTTAATGTAGCTGCTCAGATTTCTGTTTCTTATGACCATACACACTGTGTTATGGTAACGAGACGGTTGGAGAAGCAGACAGGTTAAATAGCAAGTAACGGGACACTTCAGCACTAGGAGCAAATGGAAATTTGTTAATAAATCATGATGCAGCTTGAAATGCAGGGATCAGACAGTAGCTTCACTTTTTTCAGAGGCAATGCATTACGCAGTCTGTAGGAACATACTGCACATGAAAAATCACAATGTATACAGTCTACTAATGGCTATCCTCAGAAGTCTTACTAGTATTTGGAGTAATTTTTAGGACTGACACTGTCTCCAACGTTATTTAAAACTTACTTGCGAACTTTCAATGATACTTTTAGGGCAGGATTGTTGAAAAAGACTCTTGTCAGATGTGTCTGGTCAGCAATTGAATCTATCGTGTGCCTGAGAGAAGCTGCAGCCTATGTTTGCCCTGAGTAACGGTTCCCCCAGGATTCCAAAGAATTCATGAAACCCGTCTTGCCCTATCTGAACCTAGGTAACACTTACCATTAGGGGTCATTTTAAACCAATAAAATGAGGCATAGTCATCCAATCCCTATGGATTCAGGTTTGTCAATTTTCGTGATGTGCGCTGGGATAGAAAGCGATGACGGCCCATGCTCCAGATGTCATCCAAGGTACGTGAGCAATTCAGCCAATCACAAGACCCAGCAAACCGGTGACGGAATAACAGAACGTCATCTTTTTCTGTGCAGACGAAGACCCCAGGAGTAGCCAGCACTGGATCATCAAAATAACTTTCTAAACTAAGTACATAGCCATATAGGGAATCTCCCTGTAAGAATAATGATAACTTCTCACCTGGGGGTCCAGAAAAACTACTTTAAAACTGTGTGCAAAGTATGTGCTCGCTGCACCTAGGCGGTGCTCTGTGCTTCGGTGCAGCTTCTCAAATGGTGCATATGCACCAGCAGATAACCGTGCACGAGTCGTCCTAGGAGTGATCGTTTCCTGATAATCTGGGAATCAAAATAGGCTGCCAATTACCCGGCAAACAAGCAAGAAGCTCATTTGTCAGAGAAAGATTTTTAAGATTGCTTAAAAGTCATTATTCTCGGCAGCACATCATCCTGTGCTGCCGAAAACAATGGCAGGGTATGCGCACAGAACGATTTCGTTAATGATCTTTCTGTGCATATACATTCTGCCTGTAAATAAACACCAATCAGCAAACAAGTAACCGATCAGCGTTTGCTTAATGCCACAAGTCAGCATACACATTTAGTCCATTATGTCGTCCAGATGCCCCCTGGCGCCTCCTTAAAGAAGCACTCCTCCCATCAAAATATTTATCCTCGTAATATATTGTAATCACCATATTATGCAGCACTGTGTACTTACAATTGCTCATTTTGCCTTTCTACCCTATTAATTCTTCCCTTATCCATTAGGTCTATGACATCACGTGATTAAAAACTGACTAGCTGAATCCTTCTAAGCTCTATGTAGAAACAGGAGGTAAATTGTCCCTGTATGACTCATCAGTCACTGCAAAAGTCCCTGGCAGAGGGGAGGAGGGAGCAGCTGGGTCAGGAGTTGAAGAGGGGAATGATTTTTGTAGAGCTAAGAGACTTCCTGTTTCTACATAGAGCAAAGAGAAGAATTTGCTGGGTAGAAAGGCAAAATGGGCAATTGTAAGTACACAGTGCTATATAATATGATGACTGCAATATATTAAGAAGATAAAAACTTTGATGGGAGGAGGAGTGCTTCTTTAAGTAACTACACTGCCTTCACATGTGGCAGCACTCTCTTGGCTAAATTCCTGTGCATGTGCAGTAGAGGCGTTTTCCTCATCTTTGCCTTCTGATATTTCTGCATATGAGCCAATACTGTGGAAATTTCATCTCACCGCTGATCCAAGTGAAGCCAGTGCTGTCACTCATTTGCATATTACAGTAATTTTTCTGGGAATCTAGAAACTGGGCACAGCGAAAAGTATCATTCTTAGGCCTCATTCAGACATCTGTTTTTTCTTTTTTATCTTGCAAGTGAAAAAAAAAGGACCAGTTTGCATTAGGGCGCAGTATAAATCGGAGCAAGTGCACGGACTGGCCGGTGGCTCTGCCAACCTCAGTATGACAGTTGCATAGAAATACATGAAGTTGACAAGCTCTGGTAGGTAGAGCCGCCGGCCAGTCCCTGCACTGCGCTCTGATTTATATTGCCGTCTGACTGCGCCCTTAGTGTGCTAGATCAGATTTTCATCAGTGTCTGTTTTTTACCATTGTGTGTCATTATTTGTTCTTAAAAAAACCCTCATGGTTTCTCAAGCTCTTCCTTGGAAATCAGTCAGCCAAAATGGACCGCACAAACATGCAACTTGGGTGCCATCTGTTTGCTGTCAAAGTTTTTCACGGACCCATAAACTTGCATTGGCGAGTTTCCATTAAACCGAGATCATGAGGAATTGAAACCCAAAGACTCAGATTTATCATTTGCAATTTATTGAGGTCACTTTTCTTCCTTTGTCTTGTGGCATTCGCTGCCGCTTCTTGCCCCAAATTCTTCAAAATGGTACATGCGGTTCATGAATATGGCGCAAAATGTTCTTTTTGTCTTTAACCATTTTTTGTGACATTTTAGTTCAAAAGGTCACTAAATAAGTCAAAAATTTATAATGTACAGAAAATCACTCAGGGAGAAGGGGGACTGGAGTAGATTTGCAATTTATTTTGCTACTTCGCAAAGAATGAATCAGGAAAAAACACCTGGCGATCCTAAACCCCGCTCAAAAAAAAGAGGTGAACACAATAAAACAAGACAAAAAAAAAAGAGCAAATGGAAAGATGAACTGGTACAAAAAAAACACAAAACAACAACAAAAAAAAAGCACAAAACAACAAAAACACAAAAAATAAGCGCAAATGCAACAATAAATTGATTCCTTCCAGTATGGAATGGGCTCAGGTACAGATCCCCATACACCTCGGGTGTCAGCTGCATTGCACAGTATGCGCACAAGTAACTGCTGCAATAGTTTAACTTCTTAGATGCTGCTGTCAATCACGATGGCCATTATTCTGTATGGAGGACTATGTGGGACCCATTATTCTGTATGGAGGACTATGTGGGGCCCATTATTTTGAATGGAGGACTATGTGGGACCCATTACTCTGTATGGAGGACTATATGGGGCCATTATTCCATTATTCTGTATGGAGGACTATGTGGGGCCTATTATTCTGTATGGAGGACTATGTGGGGCCATTATTCTGTATGGAGGACTATGTGGGGCCCCATTATTCTGTATGGAGGACTATGTGGGGCCCCATTATTCTGTATGGAGGACTATGTGGGGCCCATTATTCTGTATGGAGGACTATGTGGGGCCATTATTCTGTATGGAGGACTATGTGGGGCCCCATTATTCTGTATGGAGGACTATGTGGGGCCCCATTATTCAGTATGGAGAACTATGTGGGGCCCATTATTCTGTATAGAGGACTATGTGGGCCTATTATTCTGTATGGAGGACTATGTGGGGCCATTATTCTGTATGGAGGACTATGTGGGGCCATTATTCTGTATGGAGGACTATGTGGGGCCCATTATTCTGTATGGAGGACTATGTGAGGCCCATTATTCTGTATGGAGGACTATGTGGGGCCCATTATTCTGTATGGAGGACTATGTGGGGCCATTATACTGTATGGAGGACTGTGTGGGGCCCCATTATACTGTATGGGGGACTATGTGGGGCCTATTATTCTGTATGGAGGACTATGTGGGGCCCATTATTCTGTATGGAGGACTGTATGGGGGCCCATTATTCTGTATGGAGGACTATGTGGGGCCCATTACTCTGTATGGAGGACTATGTGGGGCCTATTATTCTGTATGGAGCACTATGTGGGGCCCATTATTCTGTATGGAGGACTATGTGGGGCCCATTATTCTGTATGGAGGACTATGTGGGGCCCCATTATTCTGTATACTAGTTGGCCTGCGACTTTGTCCAAGTTTTTCATTTTAGCCCTCTGTGTGTTTCAGTTTGACATCCCTGCCCTAAGGTGACTAATAAAAAAATAAACAAATATATATAAAACTTTAAATATAAAAGATTAAATCCCCTCATTTTCCCATAATGAAAATACTGATATATAAAGCACACAGACGGCAGAGTCGCTGCTCTTTGGTCTTGTCACCTCCCAAAAATAACTAAATAACAAAAGTAAAAATGGACCTATAAAATACAACACCACTGAAAAATAAAGTCCTGGTTCTCAGACTATGAAGCCAATTCTCCCCCAAGATAACCTAGGACTACTACGACCACCATTCCCCACCTGCAGTAGTAGGAGAGAGTCACAGGCTGCCTGTCTTTGCAGGTTCTGTACCTGCCTGTGTATGAGGTCATTACACAATTCAGACTACGCGTTAATCTACTGTAAATAAAATGATCCCATTGCTAGCGGCCACAATTTATAACGTGCCAGATTTTCTGATTGACGTGTCAAGCGTCCAATCAGCATTCTCTATACCATAAACAAGCTTCTGTCACTTTTCTCTGTCGACCAATCACATCGCTGTGTGTAGTAGGCGGGGCCGGCTGGATTTTTTTTCTAAGCATAGCCCTTTAAAGAGCTGGCAAGCCCCGCCCCATTCTAGGTAAACGCTGATTGGATTATAGATTGAGTGACAGCACGGAGCTCCAATCCCTGCGCAGTATCCATGCTGCTGAGTGCCCAATGTGGGACGCGGCGGCGGCATTGGCGGCGGTGCAGCGGCTGGAGCTTGCAGGGAGGGTTTTTTTTTCACGGAGGCTTGTGCTGGAGTCCAGGGCCGGGAGGGGGGCTGCACCTTTCTGTCTGCATACCAATTATTCCTGGCCTGGAGGAGAAGGGATTGTATCGGTAATGGTGGGCACACTGGCATGGATGATCCACACTAACCATCAGGGCTGAGGGATTAAATGCCCCAGTGGGCAGGAGGTAAGCAGATTGCATGTCCTTATTCTGCTGCTGATGGTGTGATTGTAGCCTCTGCCCTGCTGCCTGCCTCTCACCCTCTGCGCCCATCTGTGGCAGGCAAGGGTTAATGTGCGGAGATGACAGCTTGTAGTGACAGCAGGAGGGGGGTCCTCACACATGACACCAAAGTCTGACAAAGTCCCTGGACCAGACCTGCCAGCATCACTATGTGCCATGGACGGTGCAGAAGACCTCATCCTCCGCCCGCTATAAGTGGGCACGGGCAAAAAAAAATGGGTGACCGCTTCCGAAATTGGTTGGACCAATTTTTAGGATAGATGCGGGCATGCTCCAGTATCCAGCCTGCCCACCCCAGCGATCCCCCACTGCTGCCCATACACATACTGAAAGATTATGGTCGGCCGTCTGATCCATCCCACCCGCCACGTAAAGTGAGGGCAACACTGAGTGCGGCGTCGTATCGCGACCTGCGATCTCACACAACAGTCACAAAGGTTTGATTTTCTGCCGTTGGTCACAAGTCACACACCGATCACTTGTCACAGACTCCGGTGCACGTGTCATACAACTTTGCCCCCCCCCCCCAAAAAAAAAAAATAAAAAATTGCAGCTCTAAAATAATCGCATAATTGTTTTTGGTTGTGCGACACCTCTTTAAGGCCGTGTTCATATGTGCAGAAATGCTGCTTTTTTTTCTCCGCAGGTGTCCAAATTAAAATACGCCTGATCTGATTATTGCGGGAAGGTTTATGGATTTTCACCTTTCTTTGTGTTTTTGGTGCAGCGCTTTTTTACATGCGGTTTTTATGGCTCTAAAAGAAGCAAAAGAAAGAAGAAAAAAAAAAAACAACTCAAAAGTGCACAGCAGAGATGAGTTTCCATGAAGTCACATCAGTTTTGCTTGAACCGTAAGGCTCTGTCCACACGTTGAGTATTTGCAACAGGTTTTTCTGCACCAAAAAGAATAAATTGTTGGCAGCTAAAACCCCTTGTAAAATACACCCGTTTTTCACATATTTTTACGTGCATTTTTTTCCCCATTCATAGGTGAAAAATGCTGACAGAATTAAAATCCTGCAGATTTAAAAAAAACGAAAAAAAACAACTTGTTTTCATCCACACAGAAAAATATGCAGCATGTGCATGAGGTTTCAGAATTCTCAGTCGCTTTGCTGTTGCTGTAAAGTGCAACGTTTTTATTTTGCAGTTGCAAAACGCAGCATGTGAACAAGCTCCGAAACGGAGCAGATTTTCTGCACGCGAATATGATCTTGGTAATTAAACCTAATATTATTATTAATAATAATAATAATTTAAAAAAACCCACAAAGTGACAATTAATTGGCGGCAATCTCCCGATTCCATACACAGCTGGTCTCTGTGACATCGAGGGGAGAATCCCAACCTGGCCGGTTATGATTGTACGTCCGGCGTTACATGCAGGGCTGGGGAGGGTAATCGCCCTGCGCTGTAATGAGGGATGATCACTAATACAAGGGATGTGTTTCAGGCTTGTGAGTGCAGCTCGGCCCTTACTATATAATGTTATGGAGGCGGATCCCTCCCTATAATTGCCGTGTTGGAAGGTGTACCATTGATTCTCCTATGTGGGAGGAGGAGGAGGGAGAGCACACACTGTCCGTCCCTTTGTAAGGGATCACGCTGGACTCGCTCTGCGTTTCATAGGAGTAAATTGCTGCATGATGTCAAATATTAACTGCAGTTTCCCTTCTTCCTCCTTTGTCTTTTCCAGTCTAGCTCTACAGAGTCCACGTCATTTCGCCGGGGAGGAGGGCTGACTTTCCATGCACTGGGGACTTCCTCTCCCTCAGCCATGCAGGAGTCTCCTGAGCTGGCTGTCTGCCTTGTAAAGTGGGATCTGCTGCCTGTGCTGAGCGCTGCTGGACGACAGCCTGTGTTCGGCCACCTCCGTCCCCCCATGTAGACTCTCCTGCTTGGATTACTAGAGAAAAGACGTCTGATTTATTTATTTTTTTTAAAACAAGTGCCCCTAGCTGTTCCTGGATCATGGCTTCGGTGTGGAAGAGGTTGCAGCGCGTGGGCAAACACGCTTCCAAATTTCAGTTTGTGGCATCGTATCAGGAGCTGATGGTGGAGTGCACTAAGAAATGGTCAGTAACCCCACGTTTACGATGCTCGGCGTTTACAAAGGTTCCCTGGAATGCGCACAGTGGCTAACCTCAAACAGCAAAGTTGTGTACAGAAGTCAAGAAAATTCCCACGCTCCGAACGTCTCGCTTGCAGTCGGGGGGGGGGGGGGGGTTTCTTTCTTGACACATTGCCCTAATTATTCTAATGACTGCACAATTATAACGCCGCTGATATCATTGGCTGCTCACACGTCCTGGTCTGTAAAGGTTTAAGAAATGAATTAATCGGGGCTGAGGAAAAAAAAAATGGATTTAAAACAGAAAATGCTGATGTTTGTTTCAGGGCTGAATGCTTCTAAATTTGCATATTGTAATTCGGTCCCTAAACAGATCTTGGGGACAGCAGTGAATGGAGGAGTGATTACTAATGAGCACCATCGTACTTGGAGCTGCATACATTAAATGGGACCCGTCACCAGGTCAAGTGGCCAGTTTTTGTTGTTGTTTTATTTCCGCTCCCCTTAGTATTCCATTTTGTTTTGGGGGGAATTTGCCATAATGCAGTTCCAGAGATAGGGGACTTTGTCTTTAATGTTGACTGTCTTTGTCAAGGGGGTGTGGCTCACATTATCCTCTGGGGCGTGTCTTTAGGCTGTTCATCATTACCATGTGAGCACCGCCCCCCTTGATAAAGACCATAAAAATAGCCACTAAATAAAAAGGCCCAGATCTCTGGAACCATATGGGGGATTTCCAAAAGGGGAGCAGTGGGAACAAGAGAGGAGCAAAAACTGGACACACTTCACCTGGTAACAGGTCTATGGATTTATCAATGCCAGTTCATCAGTATATAAAATGTTTGGGGTTTGCCATATTCCTGAAGCCCACGCACCGCGTCATCCATCACAACTGTGTTTGAAAAAGTGGGCAAAGCTTGCAATATAGTTAAAAAAAACAAAAAAACTGCAATACTCTTGTTAATGGTTTTGGCACATCTTTTGGCCAGCGTCATGTAGGTGTGAAGTGGTGGCCTAAACACATCGAAACTGGTACTTGTAAAGTCTCCTGCACAGGACCATGTAACCGGATCTTCTGGAGGTTTCTATTACCCTGAAGGGTGCATTTGCTTTTCCAGTTGGAGGTTTGTGTGCTTGAAATGTTAGCTGGCTCCATCAGATTACATAGTAATCAGCGCATTGGAGATCCACTGTGGTTACCTTATCAGTACCTGCACTCAGGTTCCCATACGGAACCAAACACAGCTTCAGTACTGAAAACAAAAAAATATATAGCGTGCCACTTAATACCACATTAAAATATTTTTCCTACTGTCATCTGTGTTCTGCTGCTGTGATACCGCAATTTCCTCCGGGATAAATAAAGTATATCTTATCTTATCTTATCTGCCTGATGCTTAAAGGGATATTCCCGTCTCCAAGATCCTATCCCAATATGTAGTAGGTGTAATAATAATAATATTAGCAAACACCTTCAATAACAAATGTAATATAGTTTTTCTGATTCGCTAAATCTCTTCCCTCATGTGCAGGCATTGCAGGACCTTTAGGTATCCATGGTTACGACCACTAGTAACAGCTAGTTACTAGTGGTCGTAACCATGGATACCTAAAGGTCCTGCAATGCCTGCACATGAGGAAAGTGATTTAGTGAATCAGAAAAACTATATTACATTTGTTATTGGAGGTATTTGCTAATATTATTATTATTATTACAGCTGCTACATATTGGGATAGGATCTTGGAGATGGGAATACCGCTTTTAAGCATCAGGCAGATGACAGTAGGAAAAATATATTTTAAGTGACACGCTATATATCTTTTTTGTTTTCAGTACTGATGCTGTGTTTGGTTCCGTATGGGAACCTGAGTGCAGGTACTGATAAGGTAACCACAGTGGATCTCCAATGCTATGGAATCTATGGGGCCAGCTGTATCTGCTCATCTATGTGTAAGGCTTCATTCACACCTCTGTTAGACTATGCCATAGTCTATCAGAGTTTTTAATCAAGGTTTGTCCAGAACCCGACTTGTGCATCAAACTTGCCTGTTTAAGTCATTGGGTGGGTGAAAAGATACTGATGTCATTTGTGTGTCATCCTAGTGCTGTCTGTTTTTTGCTGTCTAATTGGTAGGATAAGTTTGGAAACTTTCATATTACTTGCAAGAAAAAAAAAAATGATGGTAAAAAATGGATACGTGGAGCATAAATGGATGAAAATCTAACTTATAAAAAAAACTTGATCGAAACCAATCCGATGCAAAAGAAAACTTGCTTGTAAATGAGACCTATAACAGAGATATTTATTGACAAACTAAGGATACAGTGGGTCCTAGTCCTTCTATAAAGCTGGAGAAATTTACAGGGTATGATTGATAAAGAATCCTTCTAATTACTGCAAGTGTTAGTGCTCGATAAGATGTCAGTTTTTCATGTACAAGTGCGATCTGTATTTTTTTTTTTTTCATGGATTTCCCTCATAGCTATGAATGTTAATGGGGCTGTTCACTTTCAGATCTTTTTCCTCAGACCAAGTGATCCAGGCAAAGGTGCAGTGACATGTCTGATGTGGAGCCGAGTGTTGGATGAAAATCGGCAATGCAAGTCTATGAGTCCTTGAAAAAATCCGACTGCTTTCGGTTGCCACACATTTTTCACTGACTGATAGGGGAAGGTGGAGAATTTTTTTTTCTTCTTCCTCATTAGTGAAAAAAAACTGATGAAAATCTGCCCAAACTCTGATGAATCTTGGTCCGTTTTCTCCTACGTCAGAAAAAACTGATGTGTGAATGAGGCCTTACCCGAGAAGAATACTTCTTCCATGCAAATGCTGCAAAATAAATGGTGGTCCGTGGACCGCCTGGACATTCTGGTTCGCCGGAGCAGAAACCATTACTAGGGTACGTCCACATAACATGAAAATTTCACAAAAAAAAAAAAAAAGAAAGGAGAACACATCCACCTTGATTAATGTATTGAAAGTCAAGTGTACGCCTGAAAAAGGCTGGTTGTAAAGCAAAACGTCGCGTATTGGACTTCCATAACATTCATCGAGGTGGAAGTGCTGCTGTCTCCTTTTTTTCTGAACTTATTGGTTGCTCAGTTGGTTTATTAGCCGTAATGAGACATGCACCTAGGTGCTCTGAATTCGCATGACGTCCTACAAACCTATTTCACTGATGATCTTGCCACAAATCGGCAGGTAATCCACAGCAAAATCCACGCTTATTACCTGCGGATTGTGCTGTGGATTCACATTGGATGTTGCCGTCTACATTGATTGGGTGAAATCTGAAGTGAAAATCTAGTTGTTGTTGTTAAGGCTTTGTGCAGACCATGTCTTTAGTAGACAATTGTGCTTGAAAAAGCGGCTCAATAGCGCCCCCTAAAAGGAACACCGTGCGCAACAATGTCAAAATGACGCTCCTGTGCATATGTTCCATCTTATGTCACTTTTAACTGCTTCAGGGTTTGGAAATTGTGGCGAATTTAAAAAAAGTGACACGCTCATTCTTCGGGTGTTCTCGTTTGGATGCCGACCACTCTCTAGACCGCCGGCGTTTTTTCTGAAGCGGCTTCACCTGAGAAAACTTAGCGGCTTCATCGGCATGTAAAAGATGCCATGTGAACATAGTCTAAAGGGAATCTGTCACCTGGTTTTTGCCACCTAATCTAGGAGCAGCATAATGTAGAGACAGAGACCCTGATTCCAGCAATGTGTCACTTACTGGGCTGCTTGCTGTACTTTTGATAAAATCATTGTTTTATTAGCAGGAGACTCACTAGAGGACTAGTAAACAGACTGCCATGTAGTCCTCCATATGTATGCACTCTGTATAACCACACCCCCACCACTGATTGGCTGCTTTCTGTGTATACTGTGCATAGGCAGAAAGCTGCCAATCAGTGGTGTGGGTGGGGTTATACTGAGCTCCGCATTCAGAGAACTGCGAGATCAGCAGAGAAAACTGTTTTTAAAGGGGTTATCTGGTACTATTTATTTTTTTTACTACTTGCTTAAGAACTAACAAGCAGAATGTTGCTACCTACCTACCTGCCTGTTGTGCTCGGCGCCGATCTCTACCAACACAGAGCAGTCACAGCTTCTGCTGATGTCATGTTGACAGAGTAGCAGCTTCTCTTCCGCTCTGCTCTGTTGACAATGTGTGACTGCCGATAGCAACCTTATTGACAGCCAACTCCCCGCTGCCTAACTTCGGGGAGCTGGTTGTCAATCAGCATAGCGTCTGTAGTCACGCCCTGTAAACAGAGCAGCCCGGAAGAAGAGGAGCTGCTCTGTTGACATCACCAACAGGAGCGGTCAGAGACCACTCTGAGCTGGTGCTGTGTAGAACAGACAGGTAGAACCTGTTAATTTTTAGGCCCAAAAATTAACACCATTAGTCAAAACTGCAGCACCCAGTAAAGTAAGTGATGCATAAAATCAGGATCGCTGCTCTCAGATGGGGGTAGTAAAAACCTGGTGACAGATTCCTTTTTAAGCCAGTTTCACACAACTATTTATTTATTTTTTAGGGTATGTGAAAAACTGTTCCCACTTAGCATAAATACTGCTTTTTTTTACCATTGCGATTTTGTGGACCGAAAATCTACTGCACTTACCTCTCCAAGCAAAATAGATGTGATTTCATGAAAACTGATTTCTGATTCCTGCATTCTTGCCTTTTTTCCTCCTTTATTTGATGCGTTTTTGGTGAAAATTTGATGCAGCGTTCTTTAATGCATTTTTTTTTAATACAGAAAAGCTTTGATTCTTTTGAACTTAAAAATGTAACACCGCTTTTTACATGGAGTTTTTTAAGGCTCCCCCATAGAGAAAAATCGCATAGGAAAACACACAATTCAGCATCATCTCAGCTTTAAGCACGCAGTATGCGCGAGGATTCATGACATCAGATCCACAGCAGACTTTCTGCACACAAAAACGCAGTATTTATTCTACACGTGAACACGGCCTTTCTGTGCTAAAACAAATTCATTAAAAAAAAAACGCTTTAAATCTGCAACAAAATCACATCAAATAAAGTGGAAAAGGCAGTAAATATATCTGCAATATTCAGAAAAGGTTGTTACTGGATATTTTGGTTTGGAAACAAGGCAGAAAAAAAAAACACATCAAAAGTGCTATGTGTGATCAAGTCCTTAATGTTTCGGGTCAGATTTCTATCAGTATTTGGTCAGTGTTTACCATCCGTGTTTCATCAGTTTTTTTTTTTTTTTTTGTTTTGTTTTTTTTTTTTCATTTTTGGACACTTGATCTGCAAAAATAAAATAGCCTTGTGAACTATTCCGTAGACTTTAAAGGGTTCACAAATGTGAAAAATGGGCGTTAAACTCCCAGACGTCTGAATGAGGCCTATTTTCATAGTAGAAAAAAAAAGCGCCTGTTTTTCGTTAGTAGATCCGATTTTTCATCTATATTTGTGCCCCGTCCATTTTTGCCTGTTTCTCATATGCAAAAAAAAAAATTCAAAGCTTCTCTTACCCATTAAAGACAGTAAGCAATGGACGGCACTTGGATGACAATTGTGCGTCTTTTTTTTTTTTTTTTTTCTTCAAGATCTCATTGATTTTAATGGGTTCAGATAAAAAATGGACATGTCTCCATATTGCTTCTTGCAGACACTCTGTCCATACTTTTTTGAAGACCATGTCATCAGCCCTGTAGACTATAATGGGCACGTGTTATATCCGTGAACAACTAGTGTCAGATGGAGCCTACGCAGACCAGTTCATAAGGGCCATATTCTGTAATAAGCCGTTTGGACAGGCGAGGTTTTTATGAGACATCTCCTCCTATAAACTTCATGGGTCACATTTACAATGGTGTCAATATTCCTGAAATAATTTTTATTAGTGATATCATTTTGGCGATTGAATGAATGAAGCCATCATTGGATCGCGTTATTTGCACGTGATGTTGTATATTCATATAATTGACGCCAATTTTTCACTTTTTATTGTGCTGTGTGGGACTCTCAGTACAGGAAAGAAGACGTCATTGCATCATGTTCGGTTTTATTTTTAGTGCTGCGTCTTTGTACAAACATTTTTTTCCTTTTATTGAAGCGGTCGGGTCATATGAGGGCTGTAAAGTTGCAGGAGAGCAGATCTTTCAGCTAATCAATGTCCTGAAAGTGTCCGGTCTTCAGAAGGCCTCGCTTTACAGTGGAGAGATGCTGACCGTTCATTCATAAGGCTCCATTAACTTTAATGTACATCCGAGATCTGCTCACCTCAACTGACTCAATAATAGCCCTGCAGACAACCTGGCTTTTTACATGAGGCCATTATCTTACCGTGGTGCATTGATCTCGTAATAATGGCAGCAAAGTGCGGCATTGTGTATCATGTGGTAGACGACTGCTGCGGTTCAGGCAGGCGATTGATCAGTTAGGTCTGTAAAAAGTTGTTTTGTTCTTGGATTGTCGCGGCCGGGGGTCTCTTGGTTGCATGACTGTATCATTTTGAAGGACACAGCTTTTATGAAATTCCAACCCCCAACGTGCCCCGACCAATTCCAGACAGGTTGGGTAAATGGCTGGCTACACCAGTGGAACTTTTTTTTCTTGCAATGTTGTTGTGTTTTTTTTTTTGTTTTTTTTTTTGGGTGGGGGGTGTATTTTTCCCCTGCTCCCTCCTCCACCATTGCTTTCTAAGGCTCTGTTCACACAGTCACACAGTACTTTTCCCGACATTCTAAGGTGTTTCAAGCTGCCTGAACCAAGGTCGTGACGTTTCATAGAAAATACAAATCTGTAGTTTTTTTTTTTTTTTCAAAAATGTTCGGTCCAAACCCGAAACGCGTCAACTACCTGAAATTCTCCAAGAGTGTGGAAATACTATTCTTTTACAGCAGCGCGGTCAGTATTATACGTCTATACCTCTATCATTTGACGTTTCATAGAAAATATGGTGGGAGGCAAAAGCTGGAGGTGACTAGTCACAGGTACGGGTCCTGACCGCTTCTCCTCGTGCAGCTTGCCTAGATTGATATGGGTCTCCCTATACATTATGCAAATTGCCTCTTCAGAGAGGAAGAGGGCTAGAACTCTAGTGCCACCTATTGGAAGTAACAATCTGAAAAGTCAGTATCAACCCTTTAACGAGCCTTTCCACATGACAAACCAGAATCTCAACTTGCAGACATGGTGTTTCAGGGTTTTGCCCCTCATCAGTGCAAAGTGTTAGATCTGGTTTGTCTAGGTGAGAGGCGTCTGACCGAGATCCAAGGGGTAACGTTTCTCCTTGTGGAGTGTGACATGCCAATCCTTACATGCTAATGTGAAGAGACTTTTAAGCCTTGCAATGCTGCTCTGGGAAATGAATTATGCAAATTGCTTCTGCAGAGGCATAAGAAGATTTTTTCCACCCTCAGTTCGAACCATATAAGAGGTTCCCCTTAATGGTAATCTGTCAGTAACATTATGCTTGCTAAAACATCGGTAGTGCAGGATAGGGCAGTGGAAAACATTACGAGCGACGGTGCAGCAGATGGCGCCAAAATAGGTATCTTTCATACACTGACCTATCTGGCACTAATTCTGCTGGGGTAGGGTTTCTGACAGGTTCCCTTTAACTATATTTAAACCAGCACAGGCAGCATCGGAGTGCTGAGCCGGCTCTGGAAGCGGACTGATGCTACCTGTGATTGGCTGCAGCTGTCAGGTGACTGGAAGAGCACATCATCAGATGTCCTTTTCCGATATATTTCTATAGGAAAAAGTGCATTAAAAAATGCTGCTTTAAAACACACAGCAAAAATGCAATAATCAAAGCGGTGGCTTTTGCGCACTTTGGCTGCAGACACCTGTAGAAGAGTGCAGCTGGGGAAAAAATGCAGCAGTCGCAGAAATTGCTGCAATAAATCTTCCATGTATGAAAGCCCTGGTGTATCGCGATAGGGTCTTACCTGGTAAATAGAGAATAGATTAAATAAGAGTATGCTCACCTGGAAGGGTTGTGACCGTCACAATCCCTTTTTAAGGCCACGTTCACACTATCAGTATTTGGTCAGTGTTTTCCATTAGTATTTTTAAGCCAAAACCAGGTGAGGAACAATCAGAGGAAAAGTATAATAGAAACACGTCACCACTTCTGAATTTCTCACCCACTCCTAGTTTTGGCTTACAAATACTGATGTAAAATACTGACCAAATACTGAACGTGTGCACGTGGCCTAAGGCTTGTAAAAGGCCACCAGATAGATATAACAGCAATGCTGTAAGATGAGGTGGGTATAAAGCCACGCTGCCAGAGATACAATACACAATGGGAAACCAAATGGAGTGCAGATGCGGTTTTATTCGTCAACGCGTTTCGAGGTGATCCAACCTCTTCCATCAGGACCAACCACAAAGGACAGGACCAGCCACATCTTTACCCGTCAGGAGTGGTCTTTCAAAGCTTGATGTCAATGTTTGCTTTTGACTTGTGGTGGAAGCATCGGGTTTTGTCAGGTCCTGTTTTAAGCCATATAGATACATAAGGGATAAATGTGTATTGCCATCTCAGGAGTGGTCTTGATTAAAAACATTCTTTGTATTTCCCATTGTATGAAAACCAATGTCTTTATGGTAGAAATAGGTTGCCTTGGTCACACATGCAGGTGATAAATGTTGTTTGGGAATTTCTCTGTTTTTTTTGATGATTCCCGGTAGAGTTTGTTCACATTGATTTGCAGGACTCGCTGGACAGGAGCCCTGAGAGCCTCCTACCTGACAGCATCTGAGGCCCTTCTTCTGATTAGCCGGCCTGGCGCAACATCATCGTTGTGGCGTGACTTATGTGACGTCACAGCAGAACCGGCTAATCAGAAGAAGAGCCGCGGATGATGGTAGGTAGGAGGCTCTCAGGGCTCCTGTCCGGTGGACAAATATTACTGGAATGGCTGATGGACCAGGTCCTGCAAATCGATTCGCACCGACTCTACTTCCAGGAATTGCTTATTGTCAAAATGAAAATTCTGGTTCATCTTGTGGAAAAACTCTTGCACGCTGTCACGGGTGTGTCAGAGGTGACAGTCGCCCTGCAGTTGGTTGCAGGAGATCTCTACGTTTGGCATTACAGACCTCTTCTTAGAGGCTGGCTGTCTCTTGGACCCAGCGGCTACCTCCCTCTGGCTAATTAGCTCCCTGGCCTGAGTGTATAAAAACCTGGTGTGTTTGAGATGGAGGTGCCGGCAATATTCATTACTTCTTGTGAGGCTTTAGCAAGAGCTCTCTGGAACTTGAGGCCGTGTGCGCATTTGTCTGGAGTCTTCTAAGGCTAAGCAATTCCCCCCTGTTTGTTCAACCTTGTTGTCTATAGAGTTTAGTGGAGATCGACTAGTGCTCATCTCCTTCCTTCCCTAGCTTTAGCCATACGCCAGGGAAAGACACGGCGAAGCACACGTGCGGCGATTGGTAAAGAGCCAATATAGGGACGGTAGTTGAGACAGGGTGACACTAGACTAGGAGGTCTCCACTCCCCCCTTTCCCTAGTGTCTGGGCTCCCTTTCCCTCTTCCCTCTGTGTTGCACTAAGTGTTTCCCACACCTTGCATGACACCCGCACGGTGATTTATATTTGGCCCCCGACACCAGAACCGCCACCCCTATGTGGGGCCCATTATTCTGCATGGAGGACTATGTGGGGCCCATTAATCTGTATGGAGGACTATGTGGGTCCCATTATTCTGTATGGAGGACTATGTGGGGCCCATTGTACTGTATACTAGTTGGCCGGCGACTTTGTCCAGGTTTTTCATTTTGGCCCTCTGTGTGTTTGAGTTTGACATCCCTGGTATAGGATCACA
Source organism: Phyllobates terribilis (assembly GCF_046119375.1). Classification (NCBI taxonomy): domain Eukaryota; kingdom Metazoa; phylum Chordata; class Amphibia; order Anura; family Dendrobatidae; genus Phyllobates; species Phyllobates terribilis. The sequence continues at coordinate 741,171,303 of NW_027362763.1, forward strand.
CTGTGTGCCGGAGCTCATGTACAAGTTTTGGATTATTTTGCAATGACCATTTTCTTTCCTAATAAGAACAAAGTTTGTACATTTGTTTGTGCTGTTCTGTTCATTTTTTTTTTGGCTTCAATACAGTACTCCCATGGGGGTCACAGTGTACCCTCTGTATGCTGTTCTCAACAAAGTGTAGTATGCAGCATGTGCTTTCTAGTATTTCATAAAACTACTTTCTTTTTAATACTTTATGCACAGAAAACAACACTGCAGACGCAGTGTCCTGTATTAGTACAGCAAGTGATGTGTTGCGTAAATGGTGTTGGCACTTTTGATTGTTTTGTTGCAGCATTGATAGCGCAGTGGGTAAGCAGTGAGCAGACGGAGCCGTCCTCTTAAAGTCCAAGGCCAAACATCAGTCAGTGACACCATGAGTGCCTCTATTGCATCTCCGTGACCATAGCCATTGTAAAGGAATGCCTCTGTCTTAGTAATAAGCAATAATTAGACTAATTGTTACAGGGAATCTGTCAGCAGGTTTTTGCTATGTAATCTAAGAGCAGCATGATATAGGGGCAGAGTTCCTAATTCCAGCGATGTATCACTTACTAGGCTGTGTGTTTCTATTTCAATAAAATCAGTGTTTTATCAGCAGGATATTATCACTAGAGGACTAGGTATCTCGTGTCTTTTAATCAACTGCTCTGTCACCCCGTCCCCACAACTGTTTGGCTGCTTCCTGTGTACACTGCACATTGGCAGAAAGCTGCCCATCAGTGGTGTGGACTGGATTATACAGGGCTCGGCATTTTGAGCGTTGCTTGATTTGCAGCTGAGAAAACTGTGATTCTGTAAAAATGCCGGCATGCAGACCAGCAAGTGACATATCGCTGAAATCAGTCTCAGCCCCTACATCATCCTGCTGACAGATTACTTTTAAGGCTGTGTGCCAACGATGCGTTTAAGTGTTTCCGCAGTGGCATAAACGTTGCAGAAACGCTTAAAAAACGCATGGTAGAAGGCCTGTCATATTCCCCAATGATAATCCGCATGTGCTGTGCACATGCTGCTTAAATCTCCGCTGCGGATTATCATTGTGGAGAAAAATGCAGCACTACCAATTATTTTGCGGAAGCGCTGCGTTTTCGCCGCCATTGACTTGCATTAGAACGCATGTATTCTGCTTCACTAGATAAGCACATGCGGAATACATGCGTTCAATGTGCGGATGGTACCCAGGTCTAGAGGAGAGGAGACTCTCCTCCGGACCCGGGTACCATAGAACCTGTGTTAAAAAAGAATAAAATTAAAAATAAATATTATATTTACCTTCTGACGGCCCCCGCTCTCCTTCTCTTCACTTGCCGGCAGATCGCGATGGACTGGAGGACCTGCGCTGAAGTCAATCATGTGACGGGTCACGCGATGCTGACGTCGGCAGGTTCTTCAGTGTACCGCGATCTGCTGGCAGCCAGGATCGAGCGAAGCAAGACTCCGGGGGCCATCAGAAGGTAAGTATAGATTTATTTTTTATTTTTAAACATTCTTTCAGTCACAGTATATAAATCCATGCCGTTTGCATGGATTTATAGTGTGACCTAGTTGACAAGCAGTTTCCAAGTGATGCTAAAATTGCCTGGAAAGCTCTTGTCAACCCGCATGCGGAAATGCAAAAGAACGCTTCACATTTGCATGTCCCTGGCAGGAAAAACGTATGTACAATCCGCATGTACAATCCGCATGCTTTTTTTCTACCAGGGAGATGCAGAAACGCTCATTAAAAATCCTGAGCATTTCTGCATCGTGGGCACATAGCCTAAAGGTATTGAATGATTCATAATGGGGTTTTCAGGCTGTAAAAAATTTACTAAAAGTAGGGAGTATGTCAAAAGGGATTGTCAAGGACCATATCATATCAGCTGTTTGCAGCTCCCTCTAAGTATTGATTATTGGGGGGGGGGGGGTCAGGCCCAAACTGATCTGATATTGATTACTTATTCTAAGTATAGGCCATTGATATAGAAGTTCTAGATAACCCCTTTAAAATAAGATAAACTAACATATACTCACCTGGATATACCAATGATCTAGTAATAATGTGCTTCCATGCTCATGTGGCGGCTGCCAAGCGGTGACGTCAGGGGTCTAGTGATACACAAGCCGATATCACAGCTGTCACGTGTGCATGATCATCGTATCACATTAACTGCAGCAAAAGAGAAAGCCTGGCTGTCACCAGAACGCCGGTGTCATGCAGGTAGAGGGAAAGACTAAGTGCAACACGAAGGTAAGAGGTGAAGCAAGCCCAGACACTAGGTAAAGGGGGAGTGGAGACCTCCTAGGCTGATCTGATATCACCCTCTCTCCCCTACCATCCCTATATTGGTTCCTCACCAATCGCCGCACAGGAACCGAAACCCTGTATTTCCCTAGAGCTTGGCCCTGGATAGGGAAGGGGGGGATGAGCACTATTCAGTCCCCACTAACAACTAAAGACAACAAGGGAGACAAACACAGGGGAACGTAACTTAGCTTGAGCCGACTTCGGAGAGATTGCACCACACGTCCTCCTAGCACCAGAGAGGAAGAAAACAGACTGTAGTAGCTCCAAGCCTTCACAAGGGAACATGTGAATATCACCGGCGCCTCACTGTAGCAAACAAATTATTTAAACACTCAGGCCAGGGTGTCAATTAGCTGGAGGAAGGTAGCTTTTGGGTCCCAGAGTGATACAGATCTTCTGCAACCAACTGCAGGGAGACTGTCTGTCACAACCATGACAGCTGGGTGATTTAACAGATGAGAGTAATCTTTGTTTTTTGTAAAATAAAAATAAATTCTTAATTACCTACCGTATCTGCATGTGACTGCTGCAGCCAGTCCATGGACTCAGTGGCCACATGAAACTATTGCAACTATCACAAACACCAACATGTCTGATTGTAAAGCTTGCCACATGGCATGCCGCAGACCATTGGCATATGCAGGTATTCGTTAAAATCTGATGTCTGTGTTGGGCAAACGCATAAGATTCACAGCAGACACTGTCACAAGAATTCATACGCATCGGAGAAAAATTGCTCGAACCCATTGATGTCGAAGAGGACTTTCAATGCCTCATCCTTCCATTTTCATTGGAGTTTAACTATAGTCTAAGATATTTAACAGCAGCCTACTTCTCTCTACCCATTGGAAAAAAAAATATGAATGCTTGGTGCATACGGGCAGTTTAAAATAAGCTGTATTTCCAAAAGTCAGCCAATAATGTCTTGTGCATACACTCAGCTTAGATCTCACACTGTTGGAGTGCTGCAATTTTTATGGTCGCTGCCACACAAAAGGCACCTAATGATAGTAATTTGACATGTTGACGTGCGGTAGATCCATGCTGGTTATGATAGGTCTGTGGCCCATAGAAATAGATAGTTTGCACAAGAGTCACTTAATGTAGCTGCATTTGCTCTCTGGAATTGTTTGACATCTCGGAAGACTTCCGTGATTTTTTTTTTTTAGTCTTCCCAAACAATAACCTGATATGCAGTTGGGGAGACCCGGCCTCTCCTGAGAGGTGGCCAGTGAGCATATTGCTCCTCACAATCTTCTTTTTAGTTGGTTATTGCACTCAGATCATCTATCACATTACGTTGTTAAGGTTGTATTCTCCTTCCGCTCCTTGTCCCGAAGGAAACCAGAGTGTAATAGAAGAACGTCCTGGATATATCAGATATTTTGTCAGGGAAAGATCTATTACTTCAGGTTTTTAGAAGCTCAGTTGGACCACACTAGAGGCCTGTGTGATTCTTCAGAAGCCTAGTTTACCTTAGGGCCATGAAAATATTACCTTGGGTCTTTATATTTGGGCATGTGGTTTATAAACTCTCCATTTGGGTGTCCTGATAAGGGGAGCACAGTGAGTAGGTTACATGTAACGCGAGAATCTAGAGGCTGCCTGCATGTGTCTTTATGAGGTTTCCTTCACACGTCAGTATCTCCGGTACTTGTGGTGACTGTTTTCACTTGTACTGTAGACACTGACACACGTAGACCCCTTCAAATCTATGGGTCTGCGCACATGTCCGTGTGTTTCCACGGATCGTGTGTCCGTGTGCAAAACACGTTGACATGTCCGTGGTTTTTTTTTTTTTTGCCAGTAGCACAGTCCGCAATATATCCCGCACATGTGCACACTGATGACACATGGATGACATCCGTGTGTCATCAATGTGACACGTACTAGCGCATGAGAAAAAGCAGTACAGATAGCTTTGTTCCCGGGTGCTGAATCCAGCTTTCATTATTTTTGCTTGGTTTCCCTATGATCAGTGCAACCGGGCGACAATCTGGAGTCAGCACCCACTGTCTGTATCGTGCGTATTAAATAAATAAATAAAATGGCAGGGGGTCCCCCTTCATTTTCCTAACCGGCTGAGGGAAAGCCGACAGCAGGGGGCTGGTGTTAATATTCTGGGAAGGGGCCAATAGCCATAAAGGTTCCCAGCCTATTAATAACAGCTCACAGCTGTTTGGTTAGTAAAGGGGGGACTACCCCAAAAAAAAAAGTGTGGGGTCCCTCCTATTAGTATTAACCAGCAAAGGCTAAACAGACAGCTGCGGGCTGATATTACTAGGCTGGGAAGGGGCCATGGACATTGGCCCCACTCCCAGACTAAGAACATCAACCCTCGGCCACCCCATAAATGGCACATCCATTAGGTGCGCCAAATCTGGCACTTAGCCTCGGCTCTTCTCATTTGCCCTGGTACGGATGCAAGTGGAGTAATAGTTTTGGGGGTGATTTACATAGTTAGTAAAGCCGAATAAAGACTTGCGTCCATCAAGTTCGACCTGTTAGTTCTGTAATTGCTAAAGTTGATCCAGAGGAGGGCAAAAACCCCAAATGATTTAGCCAATCTTCACCTGAGGAAAAATTCCCTCCCGACTCTGAAACCAGCAGTCAGAATAAATCCCTGTATCAACCTACTATTTTATTCTATTTTTAAGTATATGCAGAAATCTGCCTGGTATCTAGAAAAGCATCCAGTCCCCGCTTGAACTGGTTTAGTGAATCCGACATTACCGTCTCCTCACTCAGTGAATTCCATATTCTCACTGCTCTTACCGTAAAGAACCCCTTCCTATGCTGGTGCTGAAACCTTTTCTCTTCCAGTCTTAGTGAATGCCCTCTTGTTACCGTAATATCCCTCGTTTTGAACAAATCTCGGGCAAGGTCTCTATACTGTCCCCTAACATATTTGTACACATTTATTATGTCCCCCCTCAACCTTCTCTTTTCCAGGCTGAATAGTCCTAGTTTTGCCAACCTCTCTGGGTATTGCAGTCCCTCCATTCCCCTTATTAATTTTGTTGCCCTCCTTTGTACCTTTTCAAGCTCATTTATATCCTTTCTATATATTGGGGCCCATAACTGAGCACAGTATTCCAAGTGTGGTCTGACCAGTGCTTTGTACAGTGGAAGAACAATGTTCTCATCCTTTGCAGCTATACCTCTTCTGATACATCCCATTACCCTGTTTGCCCTTACAGCAGCGGCCTGACTTTGGGCACTCCAATTTAGTTTGCTATCAATCAAGATGCCCAAGTCCTTCTCCATCTCTGAATTCCCCAATGATTTCCCATTCAGTGAGTACTGGTGACTTCCATTTTTCCTTCCCATATGTATGACCTTACATTTCTCCTCGTTAAACCTCATTTGCCATTTAATGCTCCACCTACCCAGCTTATCCAAATCCCTCTGTAGGTCTTCACTATCCTCTTTTGTATTAATTGTTTTACATAACTTTGTGTCATCTGCAAATATTGATATTTTACTATTTATCCCGTTGACTATGTCGTTAATAAAGATATTAAATAACATTGGGCCTAGTACAGACCCCTGTGGTACCCCACTAGTGACGCTTACCCAATCTGAGTATATTCCATTTATAACCACCCTCTGCCTTCTATCCTTTAGCCAGTTAGCTACCCACTTGCAGACATTTTCGCCCAGCCCCATTATTCTCATTTTGTATACCAACCTATTATGTGGCACGCTATCGAACGCTTTTGAGAAGTCGAGATACACGTCATCCACTGGTTCCCCCTGATCTACTCGAGAGCTAACCTCCTCGTAGAAGTCAATCAGGTTTGTTTGGCAGGAGCGATTCCTCATGAATCCATGTTGGTTCGGGGTTAATAGATTATTAGCATCAAGATGCTCCATGATTGCCTCATTAATAAAGCCTTCAAAAATTTTGCCCACAACGGACGTCAGACTCACCGGCCGATAGTTTCCGGTGTTACTTTTTGCTCCCTTTTTGAATATTGGCACTACATTCGCCTGTCGCCAATCAAGTGGTACAGACCCAGTCTCAACAGAGTCCTTAAATATAAGATATAACGGTCTGTCTATCACATTACTTAGTTCCCTTAGTACCCGTGGGTGTATGCCATCAGGTCCTGGTGATTTGTTTATTTTAATGTTACTGAGGCGTTTCTGTACCCCAGCTTGGGTTAGATTTGTCATACTTAGTGGAGGATTAAGCTTGTCACTTCTCATTTCGCCTGTTCTTTTTCCTTTGTGAAAGTTGACGAAAAAAATTTATTTAATAGATTAGCTTTATCCTCATCTTTCTCTATGATTTTGCCTTCATCACTTTTTATCGGTCCAATATTATTCGATTTAATCCTTTTACTATTTATATACGTAAAGAACCGTTTGGGATTTGATCTACTTTCCCTAGCAATACGTCTCTCTGTTTCCTCCTTTGCTATTTTTATTTGTTTTTTGCAGGTTCTCGTTTTTTCCTTGTAACACATTAGTGCCTCCTTGCTGTTTTCCTGTTTTAATCTCTTGAATGCCTCTTTTTTGCTATTTAACGCCCCTTTTACGTTCTTATTCAACCATATTGGTTTCCTCTTATTTCTGGCCCTTTTATTCCCATACGGTATATACCTCTCGCACTGAGTATTCAGAATTCTTTTGAAGGTTTCCCATTTACTATTCGTATTTCCTTGATTAAGAACTTTGTCCCAGTCTATAAGTTGAAGGTTTTCTTTCAGCTGATCAAACTTCGCCCTCCTAAAGTTTAATGTTTTAGTTGTTCCCTTATTGATAACCCTACTGAAGGGCATTTTGAAATTGATAATATTATGATCGCTATTACCTAGGTGCCCCCCTATCTGTACCTCAGTTATTCTATCAGGCCTATTAGTCAATATTAAGTCCAACACTGCCTTCCCTCTCGTTGGTTCCTGCACTAGTTGGGAGAGATAATTATCCTTGATATTTGTCAAGAACCTTTTTCCTTTCTGCGATCTACAGGTTTCTGTTTCCCAGTCAATATCCGGGTAGTTGAAGTCCCCCATTACAATCACCTCATTATGTTTTGCTACTTTGTCTATTTGTCCTAATAGCAGTTTCTCATTCTCCTCTGTTATATTGGGTGGCTTATAGCAGACCCCCAGTAATATTTTATTATTATTTTTTGCCCCCTCTAGCTCTTTTATGTCTGCTTGACATCAAGTCCCGGGGATAGTATTGGAGAGGCGTTTATCAGACACCCCCATTACTAACCCCGTAGTCAAAATGAATAAAGTCACACTCAGAGAAAATTCCTTTAACTGAAAAAAACACTCCCCCTTTTTGAAAATAACACCCTCTTTTACCCATTTAGTAACCAAAAAATAAAAATAATAATCCTCACCTGTCCGCCGATAATTCATAATGTATAATGCTGATGTCCCACGACGATCTGGATGGTTTGGTAAGCGGTCACATCAGTAATGCGACCGCTCAACATGCCAGCCGGAAGACGTTGAGCATGAGAACCGCTAGTCACTGCAGCCATGTTCTCATGTTCGGCTCAGTGTCTTCCGGCTGGTGTGGTGATCAGTCGCATTACTAATGTGACCACTCACCAAACCATCCAGATCCTCGTGAGACATCAGCATTATAGATTTTCGGTGGACAGGTGAGGATTACTTAGATTTTTTTTTTATTTTTATTGTTTGGTTAATAAATGGGTAAAAGAGGGTTATTGTGGGGGAGTGTTTTTATTCAGTTAAACAAATTTTCTCTGCATGTTTCTTTTATTAATTTTGATTATAGGGTTAGTAATGGGGGTTTCTGATAGACGCCTCTCCATTACTAACCCCTCGGCTTGATGTCAGCGAACATAAAACAGATGACCTCAACTCCAAAACTATTACCCACTTGCCACCGCACCAGGGCAAGTGGGAAGAGCCGAGGCCAAGCTCCAGATTTGGCACATCTATTGGATGTGCCATTTCTGAGGCGGCTGGGGGCTGATATTCTTAGTCCGAGAGGGGTCCAGGATCCATGGCCCTTCCCAGACTATTAATATCAGCCCGCAGCTGTCTGTTTAGCCTTTGCTGATTAGTAATAATAGGGGGGACCCCACATAATTTTTTTTTGGGGGGGGAGGGGAGGGAGTCGTGCCCCCTCCCCCCCTTCTTTACTAACCAGTAAATGCTAAGCAAACATCTATGAGCAGTTATTAATATTCTGGGAACATTTATGGCTATTGGTCCATTCCCAGAATATTAACACCAACCTCCAGCTGTCGTCTTTCCCTCAGCTGGTTAGGGAAATGAAGGGGGACCCCACTTGTGTTTTTTTTATTATTTAATACGCACGATACACAGACAGCGGGTGCTGACTCTAACTCTCAGCATTTTCGCCTGGTTGCGCTGATCGCAGGGCACCAGGCAACACTGATCAGAGCTGGACTGAGTGTAATTTGACTTGCTGTGCATGTTCGAAATCTGCAGCATGTCAATTTCTCTTGCGGGTATGCTGAGTTCTATGTGCAGATTTTCCCCATAGACTTGCATTAGATGCCAAAATTCACTAGTAAAAAAAGTGTATATTCATTTTTATTGCATTTCCAAGGTGGAATTACCCTGAGAATGCATGTAATCCGCATATGACTGTATCAATAAAGTTTTGTCGAAGCCAAATACCAGAAAGTACCCCAAACAAAGTAGGTTTATTTAAAACATGACATACCAACAAGAGACAAAAACGCGTGTTAAAAAAGACAATATAAAAACTGAAGTCACCTACTTTAGCTCATAGATGCAGAAATGCTGCAGAGAATCTGTAACATCAAAAACTCACTAACGACTCATTGTGGGAATGTAGCTGGAGGGCATGTTCACACATGGCGTTTTTGCTGTGTCTTTTACGCAGCGTATCTGTTGCATAAAATTTGCCGCATATTACAGAACAGCATAATCAATGACACGTCTGAAATATCATACAGTCTGCTTTTTTTTTCTCCATGTGTTTTGAGCCCTGCGGTGTTTTTGCCAAAACGCAGCTCATCAATTCTTCCAGTATTTTTGCACCACTTTTAACCCATTCATGTAGATAAAAAAAACACGCTGTGAAATAGCACTTAAAAATGCAGCAAAATGCCCATCTTGTACGTAGCATTTTTTCCTGGTTTTCGGTGTAGAAAAAGAAATGCTGCAATTATGCCTCGTGTGAACATACCCCAAGGGTGTTTGTTTATAAGTGTAAATATTGGTTTAAATGATAAAGAATGTGATCGGATCTCACAACCAGTGAACAAGTGTTTGTGTAGGACGAGACTAGTGTTTGTATAGGACTCATACATTTTTTCATGAATTATAAAAGACCCATTCACATTACACAATTAATCTGAATGATGGAAATATGACGGATTATTATCAACCAGTGTATATGCACCTTTAAGAGAGTCATGTGCTAGACTTTTCCATGGTCAAGAGTCATTTGTACAAGATAAAGGACAAGTTCTTACTCTTAATATTTACTGTCCCTTTAAGGCTTTCTTTACAACCATTGTGTTTGCAAATCCATAGCATTAGGCTTTGCTGTAATGTGGAACAGCTTGAGCTGATAATTGGATTTATTTTATATATGGACCATCCAGAACCTGCTGGTATGAGGTTGTTAAAACCCATAAGTGGTTTATGGATCATATACTGTTAAAACAACTTCCATTGTATTTTGTGGGCTGTTAATTTGGCAGAGTCCTATAAAATGATGCAACCCTTTGTAGGCCCTGCTTAACTCATCATCAAGTCATGGGATGTGATGTCACTTGCCTGTTTTCAATGAATGATACAAGTGGCACAAGTCTTAATAATGACCAACCAAGGTCGAAATTCTTATTTGAATGCTTTGATCCATCTGATTTGAAAGGAAGAATTACACTACTACGTCGTTAAAACCACCACAGTAAAACATGATGGACTCCATTGTATGCCAAAGGGGTTTTAGATCCCCATGCACATTAGACTAGACTAAAGTCAGCTGAACCTGCCAATATCGATGCGTTTGGCCGATGGTCTAATCTGTATGGGGCCGCCGGCCTACTGATGGTCGGGAGAGATGTTGGTCACACATGTTCGCTTTCGGAATGCCGATCGCATTGTTATCCCGGACATAAGCCAACGTTTGACGTGCCAGATGGTGACTTTGTCCTGGAGAACGCATAAACGCTCGGCCAAATGAGTGTTCCTGTGTATGGCGGAGTCAACTGAGATGGCCGGACGGCCAAGCCATCGTGGCGGGACGGCCAAGCCATCGTGGCGGGACGGCCATCTAATGTGTATGGGCAGCTTGATGTAGCCACCAGGGCTGTCCATTGTATTACTGATGAGACATTTTGTCATGGAACAGTTTTACACTTTCACTTTGGAAGGCTATGTTCATATGGGTTGGAAAGATGGAAACCACAGCATAGGTGTGAACAAAGCGTAAGTCCTGTATACAGCAAAAAAAAAAAATACGGTAAGATGAATTATACATGAATTAGCCACGGTTTTCACCCTCTACATGCAGTAAAATTTGGCATGCAATTTTAAAATTTGCGAGTCGGGTCAATTTTCATGCGGATTTATTTTTTCAGCATGTACATGGGGTTTGTTACAGTTTTATCCACTTCGCCAGTACTATTTTCCACCCAGAAAATCTGCAGCTTATGTCATTTGTGACTATTTGTGTAAATTGGGTATCATTAATGAGGAGGTCCTGCTTACTGGATAGAACTTATGAACACTTCTTTATCCAAGTGTCAGAAGTGTTTTTTCTTTTTATAAATCCCTTTTTGAACGAGTAAACATCTTTAATTTGATCATGCCAAGAAAGAAGCGCTTCATACGGAAAATACGATTTGGCGTCAGAACAGCACATACCTTGGGCGAGTCCAGTGAAAGGTTGTCGGCCTGTTGTGTCCTGCACTGGAGATGTCTGGCACGTTGTCAGTAACGTTTTATTTTTCTTGATTACCCAAAGTATGACCTGAACCTGAGGAAATGGTCCCGTGAATCATCTGGTATTTCTGTTGCTTTGCTTAAGCGTTATTGAACCACAAGTGCTCATTGAATTACACACTTAACTTGGTTACTGGCGCATCTGATCTATTTTACTTACTTGATCAATGCCCACGGGAGTTCTCCAGATGTAGAGACAACCTTGTAAGGAGACTAAGGGGAAGGTATATAAAGGATGAACTCATATCATGAGAAATGAAATAATCCTTACTGTCTGGGTCTGAGTGTGAATGTCACGGTACTGATGCAGGATATCCCGGGGCAAGGGGCTCCTTTTTATGCTATGTCTCAAGCTAGGGAGGCCCTAATCTATCCCTGTACCCCGGAAGGTGGAGACGCTGGGGTCACTTGCCTTGCTATGCTCCTGTCTTGCCTTTATCTGTTCCTTCCCTCACCCAGGGAGGTGTGAGGCCGAACTGTATAGGATTACACTAACCAGACAGACAAGGGAAGACAGACATGGATTAATGAAAGACTACAATAATACAAAATACACTCACCGAACAATAGAGTGGTACACAGGGGAGGGTAATGTAGGTGAAACCAAAGAGGAGAGGAGGAGTATGAACATGCAAACAAACTCCACTCAAATTTCCAGAACAACTCTCCGACCACCTAATACAAACGCCAAACTCCTCCTCCAACTCTAAACCAAGCAGAATAAACTATCACTGTTTAGCTTGGCCAATAATCAGGAACAAACACTCTTATGATCGGTTCTTTCCTGATTATCAGCCTGCATAATGAGTGTACAGCACGTACATTAACACTTTGATCAAACAGTCCATAATCGGGTATAAATGCTGGCGCCTGTCTGATCCGCAGTCCCAGGTAAATTCTTTCTTTATTTTATGTGTAATAATGTTGATTTGGTGGCAGACACTGGCATGTAAACGCCAAATGTCGCCATATTTTTACACTATTTCTAAGTTCTGCAAAAATATTGCCACTTAAGGTGTTTTACTCCAGAATTCTGAGTTAGCACCTTAATGAATTGACCCACTTTTTTCTAATTAATAGCAGGGAATGACATGAAATAAAAGTAATACCTGTTCATTCCCACATTTCCGCTCTGCTTCAGAGACCCCGATCCAGTGATGCCAGTGAGTGGTGGCAGCATAGTGGTGATGAGAATAGTGTAGAAAAGTATAGACTGGCAAGGACCACCATGGGGCACGTCTGGTTTAACATGTGTTTTGGGCTTTTTCTTTGTTTATTTGACTGCATTTCTTGCTTTTTGGAAATGTCTTAAAATCTTGGACAACCCCGTGAATATACTTTTTCACAGCCGTCCAATAACATTTGCAAATCTGCCACCTGTCAGGTCCCATTAGTGCCGGTTTTCAGCTGTGTAATGAAAAAGTACATAATGACCTGCAAAATCATCAGACATTACATGCATCCTGCCATTAGCAGCACTTAATGCTATCTGTCTCCTCCTGATTGAAGGCTCCTTGATGCTCCCTGAAGTCTGGATGCTGCTAGTGTTTGAGGCTGTCACACAGTGAATATGTACCAAGATCTGCCAAGACCGAGTGTGACATTGGAGAAAAGCGGTGCGTCACCTGGCGGCATTCACATCATTGTGTGCTCCAGGGAGTGGGTATATTTATTACTTTGTCTTGAGCATTGGACAAATAACACAATAAGTGCATTATTTTTTTTTGTTTCTATCCTATTGAACAATTGTGATAGACGAGCGGCATGCACGGATCAGAAAAGACCAGGTTCCCCATATCATTGTGGGGGGGGGGGGGCTGCGCACTCGCCTACGTTGTGGAGGGGGGGGCTGCGCACGCGCCTGCCTTGTGGAGGGGGGGGCTGCGCACGCGCCTACGTTGTGGAGGGGGGGGCTGCGCACGCGCCTACGTTGTGGAGGGGGGGCTGCGCACGCGCCTGCCTTGTGGAGGGGGGGGCTGCGCACTCGCCTACGATGTGGAGGGGGGGCTGCGCACGCGCCTACGTTGTGGAGGGGGGGGCTGCGCACTCGCCTACGTTGTGGAGGGGGGGGGCTGCGCACTCGCCTACCTTGTGGAGGGGGGGCTGCGCACTCGCCTACCTTGTGGAGGGGGGGGCTGCGCACTCGCCTACGATGTGGAGGGGGGGGCTGCGCACGCGCCTACGTTGTGGAGGGGGGGGCTGCGCACGCGCCTACGTTGTGGAGGGGGGGGCTGCGCACTCGCCTACCTTGTGGAGGGGGGGGCTGCGCACTCGCCTACGATGTGGAGGGGGGGCTGCGCACGCGCCTACGTTGTAGAGGGGGGGGGGGGGCTGCGCACTCGAAGTTGCATACCGTAATGGAAACTCAACAGATCTCATTATAGTATATTTGTGTCCACGGATCCTTTACAGGTAATGAATGTTTTTTGTTGTTGTCTGAATGAGGCCTTAGGAACAGAAAAAAACCTCAATGATGTTTCTCAGACCGATTTTCAGCAGTGTTTGGTCATTGTGTCAGTAGTCACCATCAGTGCTTCATCAGTGACTTTCTCATGCTAAAATTAATTACACCCCTTCTCCTGCTCATTACAATGAAACAGAAAAACTACTAATGTGAACATGGTCTAAGCCTTCGCGAGTGATTAAACACTTTCCTTTTGTGTTCCCTTCATCTTTTTGTGTTATATACTTTTTTAAAAAAAACATGAGTGACTGTATATCAGAAATATACTGTTTAGTGATGTCTATTGTTTCCTTCCTGTATTCGCTCACAAATGTGTATGAACAGTGGGAGATGTTTCCAGCAATCTTGCATATCGTGAAGCATGATCACCCATGGAGGAGGGCGACTGTGATTGACAAGAGCGTTTACAGACAGGAAATGTGGAACATATAATAATACTAATAATAATTAATAATATGTGTATTCAGCAGGCTCTGATGCTTAAAGGGACCCTGTCGTGTTGGACATAGTATCTGACCCGGATGTTATAGAGCTGGAGGATCTGATCAGATTGATAGACATTTTTGAGAAACAGTCTCAGTAAAATTAGCATTTTGCTCATTGCAATCCTTGGTGTTTTGCTTATGAGTCCAGTGAGCGGTCCTACTCAGTGATTGACAGTCGTGCATGTAGAGAGAGCTATCAATCACTAAGCAGCACCGCCCATCGGGATTTCATTGAATAAGCATCAACTTTTTCTCCAGACGGAGATCATAAGGACGCACTTTGGTCTTCATCTGAGCACTGGCGCTCTGAAGGCACATTGGGGTCTTTCCCAGCATCAACACTGAACCCAAGCACAAAAAAATAAATGTGAACAGGGCCTTATACACGTACGTGGTTTAGTGGGATGTGTACACTTTGATGTTTTACAGATGTCCGAATGTATGTCAGCCATGTTACAAGGCGAAGTTGAGCTCATGTTGCTGCTTCCTCCACAGACCGCAGCCAGTCAGCTGAAGAATTATTCCCGATGCTCATCTTTCTTGCTCATAAATATTTTACATCTTGTAGGACAATGTTCTGTTTCTAGAAGTGCAGTGATTTGTGTCTGGGAAATGTGCCCGCTATATGTGATGTGCAGTGTTTACTACTACTGTATGTAAATACTACATACTTAGGACCCCCAAAGTGTCACCATGCGCCAAGAACCCTGCACACAACTGTATGTCAGTGCATGGTTTCCGTGTGCCATCCTTCTTTGGGTACGGTGTGTACAGAGATTATTCTCCTCCAGAAGCCATGCTTCTCGACCATACCACAGGTATATGTCACACACTTGGACATGCCACAATTTTTGTGTGTATTTTTGAATTGTGCCAAAGAAAACCTCCTGTGTTTGGCATAAGTGGCACCCTGCACTGGGAGTGCAGCCCTATTAAAGGGAATCTGTCACCAGGTTTTTGCCTCCTAATCTGAGAGCAATATGATGTAGGGGCAGAGACCCTGATTCCAGTGATGTCACTTACTTTGCTTCAGTTTTGATAAAATCACTGTTTTATCAGCAGGAGATTATCACTACAAGACTAATGTCTCATGCCTCCTAGACAACTGTTCTGTGTAATCCTGTCCCCAAGCAGCTCAATTAGTAACACATCACTTTAATTAGGGTCTCTTCCCCTACATTAGCAGCTTTCTGTCCGTGTCCATGTACAGCGTACACAGAAAGCAGCAGTGGTGTTGGCAGAGTTATAAACGGCTCTGCATTCAGAGGACTGCTCAATCTGCGGTACAGAAAACTAATTTTTATCAAAATGACAGCAAGATGCCAGGGCTGTGGAGTCGGTAAGCCAAACCTGCGACTCCTCAATTTCCCTTACACCGACTCCACGACTCCGACTCCCACATATATTGCTTATATTTAAGTGAAAAATTTATTGTAGTACAATGTGAACATCAGACATTCTTGATTTTTATGATACAATAATCAAGATATTTAGATAGAACATAATATATATTTATTGGAATACAACTTTAGAACACAAAAACTGTAATAAATTGTAAATATGTAATACACTATGTAATAAACTATGTAAGTGCCAAAAAACAGTTTTCAACAAAAACATACTAAATAACATTTGTGCAGTCTATGAATTTGTTCTAAAAAATAGTATCGCTTCCATCAGATCCTCCTTCATAGATGACCTCAAATCTGACCTAATAATTTTAAGGCTAGAGAACAACCTCTCTACACTAACTTTGGTTGGAGGCAAAGCCATAACCACATGGGCAACATGTCTAACAATTTCCGGGTATAAAGGAATTGCCTCATGCACAGTCAGTTTTGATGAACGGTTGAATTTTTCTATTTCTTTGAGAGCAAGTGAAGCATTTTGCTGAAATATGGTCAATCTGCTTGCTATAGGAGACGGAGTGAAATCTTTTTCCTTGCGGCAACGCTTTGTCTGCTCCATGTCATCCAAATACTTGTCAAAGTCAAACTCCTCATCTGATGAGGATGAAGATATGGCAGCAGTATCACTGTCAGGACCCAAGTCCTCTTGCGCCTGGCAGTCCTCCTATAGGCCACTTATCCTAATTGCTACCTCAGTCAGAGCTTCATTCTTTTTGGTACAGATAAGATATGGATAGATAGATAAAGTCATAGAGGGATAGATAGATGGAGGGATGGATAGATAGTGGGATAGATGGAGGAATAGATAGATAGATGGATAGATAGATAGAGGGATGGATAGATGGAGAGATAGATAGATAGATCCCACCAAGGACAACATCTGCAAGGAGTTTGTATGTTCTCCCCGTTTTTGCGTGGGTTTCCTCCGGGTTCTCCAGTTTCCTCCCACACTCCAAAGACATACTGACAGGGAATCTAGATTGTGAGCCCCGATGAGGACAGCGACGATAATGTATGTAAAGCGCTGCGGAATATGTTAGCGCTATATAAAAAATAAAGATTATTATTATTATTATACAGGGATGGATGGATGGATAAATATATGGATAGATAGATGATAGCCATATGGAGGGATAGCTGGAGGGATAGCTGGAGGGATAGCTGGAGGGATAGCTGGAGGGATAGATAGAGGGATAAATGAAAGGATAGATAGAGGGATAAATGAAAGGATAGATGAACGGATAGATAGATGAATACATGGAGGGATAGAGTGTGATAGACAGATGACAGCTACAGACAGCAAATAGTACATTGCACATAGTGCACACATTGTACAGAGAGCACATAATAATCACCTACAATATTAGCATTAGTTACCTTCCTGTGACAGAGATGAGCAGTAGTACTTTCACTTTCTCCAGCTCGGGGCCCAGGAATCGGATCCTGTGCAGGGCAGGCACCCCTCCCCCCTCCTCTCTCTGGTGAAGACAGCAGAAGACAGGACAGAGGAGGGGAGATTGCCCCCTGCAGTCTGCAGCCGGTGCAGGACGGGAGCACTGCTGCATACAAGTGAGTTTTGATAGGTGTGTGCCCCTCCTTCTAGCGGGGGGCAGCTGCCCTCCCTGCCCCTCGCTGGCTACGGTCATGATTCACACACAGCGTTTTTGCGGATCCGTTTTTTTGCAGTAAAATGCAGTGTCTCTGGGCATCCCAGCAAAGTCAAAGGGTTTCAAGATTTGACATTCAGACACATCGTTTTGTGAGGATCCGTTTTTGGGCTCAAAAATGGATCCTCACAAAGAATGAGCATATGTGAGTTTGTGCGGCGTTTTTCTAATCTGCTTTTGCTATTGAAAACATCTATGAGCTCAAAAACCTTTCAGGTGATGCAGTTTTTTAAAAAGCTGATCTGCTTTTGCAGCTGAAAATAGTTTCCTCAAAAAACGCAGCAAAAACGCTGTGTGTGAATGTAGCCTTAGATCAGGAATAGAACAGCCATTTATAGGACATTTCATAACTTTCCCAAATTCCTATGAAAAAATATTCAGCACATTATTGCATTGAACTACTGTACCCAATTTATTATATATTTTCGGAGTCGGTCCATTTTATACCGACTCCGACTTCACAAAAATGAGCACCGACTCCACGACTCCGACTCCACAGCCCTGCAAACAGTCAACAAGTGACACATCACTAGAATCAGGATTTTAGCCCATACATCATGCTTCTCTCAGATTAAATAACAAAAAACTGGTATCAGATTCTCTTTACTTAGTAGTCTTATAATATGACAATAGTACATTACACAGACATAGTAAATGCAGGCTTCTCCTATCCAGATGTGTAAAATTAAAGGGGTGGTCTCATAAAGGCAACGCAATTAGGACACATATATAGAATAGAGTGAGCTCAGGACAATGACAGATGTTCCATCTGGTAGATTGGCGTGTATTACAAAGGAGGTTATATATCTGAATGGCCACCATGTTATACTACATTTCTTAAGGAAAATGTAGAATTACTTAGCAGCCCCCCAAAAAAAAATCTCGGAAGAGAAATAAAATCTGTTAGAACACATTCAGTATTCGGTCAGTATTTTACATCAGTATTTGTAAGCCAAAACCAGGAGTGGGTGAAAAAGGTAGAAGTGGTGACTTGTTTCTATTATACTTTAACTCTAAGGCTATGTGCCCACGATGCAGAAATTATCCGGATTTTTCCTGAGCGTTTCTGCATCTCCCTGACAGAAAAAAAACGCATGCGGATTGTACATGCGGATTGTACATGCGTTTTTCCTGCCAGGGACATGCGGAAGTGAAGCGTTCTTCACATGCATTTCCGCATGCGGGTTGTCAAGCGCTTTCCAAGCGATGTTAGCATCACTTGGAAAGTGCTTGTCAACTTGGTCACACTATATAAAGCCATACAAACGGCATGGATTTATATAGTGTGACCGAAAGAATGGTAAAAAAATAAATATTATACTTACCTTCTGATGGCCCCTGGTGTCCTTGTCTTGGCTTGCCGGCAGCTCGCGGTAGACTAAAGAACCTGCCGACGTCAGCAGTCACGTGATCCGTCACATGACTAAATGACGTCACCGCCGGTCCTTTTAGTCTACCGCGAGCTGCCGGCAAGCCAAGACAAGGACACCAGGGGCCATCAGAAGGTAAGTATAATATTTGTTGTTTATTTTATTTACAGGTTTTATGGTACCCGGGTCCGGAGTCTCTTCTTTTCCAAACCCGGGTACCATCCGCACATTGAAACGCATGGATTCCGCATGTACAGATGCAGTGATGCGGATGTCATGCGGTCCAATGCAAGGCAATGGTGGCGAAAACGCCGCGATTCCACAAAATAATTGGTAGTGCTGTGGATTTTTCCGCAATGATAATCCACAGCGGAAATTTTTGCAGCATGTGCACAGCACATGCGGATTATCATTAGGGTACATGGCAGACCTTCTACCAAGCGTTTTTTAAGCGTTTCTGCAGCGGAATTGCTGCTGTGGAAACACTTAAACGCATAGTGGGCATACTGCCTGATTGTTCCACTCCATGTTTTGGCTTACAAATACTGATGTAAAATACTGACCAAATAGGCCATGTTCACACGTTCAGTTTCTCTAGAAATCTGACATTGAAAAAATGGGTTTTCCCATAAACAGCTTTCAATTACCTATCAATAGGATATGTGCTAACTCTGGGACCTGCATGATCTCAATAACAGGTGCCCCAAAGTCTCCAGTGTGAATTGAGTGTTGGTGTGCAGTGATATCATCTGAGAAACTTTCAGTTTTATAACCAGTTAATTAGGTCAACACGAGACATAAAGATGTCTCACATTTTAGCCGTTTTTTCAGAATAGCATCCTTTCAGTAATTCAGAAAGTGCATTTAGTCAGAGATAAGTGACGTGCCATGTCCCTCATCATAGTCTCACGTGACGCATATCCGATATTTATCGGTCGACCATGACAGCACCACGAGCGAGGGAATCCGCCCACCAAGGACCGGAAACCTACAGGCTTAAAAGGGGGCGGCCCTCCCTCTCGCCTCAGTTTGGTTTCCTGTCCTTGATGGAGGAAGCCGGTCGCAGGCGTAAAACATGGATGGCGACGGCTGTGATCCTGCGCCCCTGTCTGGGGACGGCAGCTCCAGCGTTGGCCGATGCTCGTGCGCCCCTATATGGGAGAGGCACAGCATCCTGAGGCACTGGGGGTTCTTTTCTTTTGTTTGCAGTGGGGCTGCGCCCCTGTCTGGGGTGGCATCCCCTTTTTCTGCCTCAGCCAGGTGCGCCTCCCATGGGAGTGTAGACCCTGGCTGAGCCCCAAAAGTGCGGTGGGGTCTGCATTCCAAGTGGGGGTGACAGCCCACCATCACCCTCCTTAAGTATGGGGAGGGGGGGCGAGGGCCAAGGTGATTGTGTCCCCTCGCCCTGCCCTGGGTGAACGCAGCGCGGTACATCGCGAAAGCGCAGCTTACCTGTGGAAGCGCTGACAGCATGCTTCCTCGCGCGAAGCTCGTGCGGCGCGTACTTCCGGGTTTCAGTAAGTCGCGGCCCGATGACGTCACCGCGACTCGGCGATCATGTGCAAAAGAGCGCGAAATTCAAAAAAAAAAAAATGGAGTGTGCAAAGGCGCTGCTAGAGGGGAGGAACCAGTACCTATTTAACCTATCAGGTAACATGGCTCA
The DNA here is from genome assembly GCF_046119375.1 of Phyllobates terribilis. Lineage (NCBI taxonomy): Eukaryota > Metazoa > Chordata > Amphibia > Anura > Dendrobatidae > Phyllobates > Phyllobates terribilis. Next base: position 741,191,629 of record NW_027362763.1, read on the forward strand.
GTGCTTCCCAAACCTTCATTCTTTCATTATGGAGTCTGAAGGTGTCCAGTTGCAGCAGGTTGAGCAGCCGCCATCTTCACCATCTCAGCGGCTGGCTGGGGAGCCCCAAAAAAAACGCATCGCTCACGTGGTCCTGGTAGCCGGTCCTCAGGAAAACGGAGCTCGGGGTCTAGGTCTGGTCACCATACCTCTGGTAGAACGGACGAATCTGCAGCCTCTAGGGAAGGTCCCCCGGCTGAGAAGGGTCCTTCCTCCAATCCGGTACCAGCTGTTTTTTCTTCCTGAGCCGCCTGGGTAAGTGATCTTCGAGTAAGTTCACTTTAGTAATATGGTATCCCTTCTCCCCTTCCATATTTTATCAGGGGAAGAAATGTACCGCCAAGGCAAAGCATATACAGTGTGCGCTATGCAAGTCTCTTCTTCCTGACGGATACCCTAAAAAGCTATGTCAGTTGTGCATAAACCAGACACTGGCAGAAGAGGGTCCTGCTCTAGCTTCTGGTTTAAAAACCTTAGCTAAAACAGAGATTCACAAGGTCCTCTCCAAGAGAGTTAAAGAGAAAATGAACTCGGACTGTGAGATCCCCTTAGTCTTAGATGACCCCCTATCCTCTCCCTATGAGTCGGATTCAGATAGTGCAGACTTTTCCTCTGCTTCCTCTGATAGTGGTGTGGGACAAAATTGCTTCCCTCTTGGTGAAGTGAACAGACTGATTAAAATGGTTCGGTCCACCATGGGCATCACAGAGGCCAGGCAGGAGAAGTCAGTCCAGGACGTTATGTTCGGGGGGCTGGGTCAAAGGAAGAGAAGGAGTTTTCTGTTGAACGAAAAAATCCAGAGCTTAATCCTTAGCGAATGGAAAAAAACGGAAAGGAAGGGCGCTCTACCTCCATTCTTCAAAAGGAAGTACCCCTTTGAGGAATCGGCCTCTTCCTCCTGGGAAAAAGCCCCCAAGATTGATGTGGCCATTTCCAAAGCCTCTAAGAGTTCCTCCCTTCCGTTTGATGATATGGGAGCTCTTAAAGACCCCCTGGATAGAAAGGCTGATTTTTTCCTTAGAGGGACCTGGGAGACTTCGGCAGGAGCCCTAAAACCCGCGGTGGCAGCTACTTGTACCGCCAGGTCCCTAATGATCTGGCTGGACCAGCTGGAAGCCCATCTTAAAAACAATACCCCCAGGAAGGAAATCTTGGCGGACATGTCTCTTCTTCAGGGGGCGGCAGCCTTTCTGGCGGATGCATCAGCAGATTCCGTCAGATTAGCAGCAAGGTCGGCCGCCATGTCTAACTCGGCCCGGAGAGCCTTGTGGCTAAAATGTTGGCCGGGGGACATTCATGCGAGGACAAGACTCTGCGCTATCCCTTGTGAAGGGGGACATCTCTTTTGGGTCGGTTCTGGATGAGCTACTGGATAGAGCAAGTGACACACAAAAGGGCTTTCCTAACCTATCTGCCCCCACGTACAAACGTCCTTTTCAGAAAAGAAGGTTTCTACGTAATAAGTGCCAGAAGGGTCAGGATAAATGGGAAGACCGTAGACCGAAAGGTAAAGGGCTCCTGTTCGGATCCTCTTCTGCTAGCCAAGGCCCCCGAAAACCGAGCCAATGACTCGCGGCCCAGGTAGGGGGGAGGTTATTGGGCTTCTTACCTGCCTGGACAAATATCTCTTCTGATAATTGGATCCTTGGTCTGGTTGGTTCCGGCCTGAGACTCGACTTTCAGCGAGTCCCTCGTGGGAGGTTCGTCCTGACCCCAAACCGGTCCTCAACACAGGAGCAGATGGCCCTACAAGTGGAGGTCCTGAATGTGGTCCATAAGGCCGTCTTAGTGGAGGTCCCGATAGCAGAGAAGGGACTGGGGTTCTACTTACCGTTGTTTTTGGTCACTAAACCTGACGGATCCTTTAGGTGTATTGTTAACCTTAAGGCCCTGAATAAATTTTTGTTAATTCCCACCTTTAAAATGGAGTCCATTAAGTCTACTATAAAACTATTGTTCTCAGGCTGTCACATGGTAGTATTGGATCTATACACAGAAGCTTCGAAAAATACCTTAGAGTGGCCTTGGTCATAGGGGATGAAATCAGACATTTCCAATTTGCGACCTTGCCATTCGGTCTCGCTATAGCCCCTAGAATATTTACGAAGGTGATAACTGAGGTGATGGCTCATGTACGGGAACATAATGTGTTAATTATCCCTTACTTAGATGATTTTTTGATCATTGGAGACTCAGCCTCTCAATGTCTCTCCCATCTTAAATTGGTCTCCTCTATTCTGGAAGGCCTGGGCTGGATCCTAAATCTGGAGAAATCCAGGGTAGTCCCTTCGAGAGTACAGCAGTTCCTAGGTTTCATGCTAGACTCAGACCTCCAGATGTGTTTCCTTCCAGAAGCCAAAAAACAGAAGGTCAAAAGGCTGGTGGAAGGAGCTCTTGCGAACCCGGTCATGTCCCTTAGGACTGCAATGTCCTTACTTGGTACCCTGATATCTTGTCTGCCGGGGGTAATGTGGGCACAATACCACTCCAGAGTTTTACAGTGGGACGTCCTACAGAATGAGGTCTCGTTACATGGGCACTTGGAGAGACGGATGTTCCTATCTCCCCGTTCTATTGACTCTCTACAGTGGTGGGTGAATTTAGAAAACTTGTCTCAAGGAGTTCCCTGGGTGGTCAGAATATCTGAAATAATTACAACTGACGCAAGTCTACATGGATGGGGAGCTCACTTGGGGGATATGATTGCCCAGGGGTTCTGGTCGGACGCTGAGAGAGCTCTTTCCTCTAATACTAGGGAACTACTGGCAGTTGATAGGGCTGTTAATCATTTCTTACCATTCCTTCACAATAAGAACATTAGGATCCTGTCCTATAATAATATAGCAGTAGCTTATATTAACCATCAGGGGGGTACTCGTGCTGGATCACTAATGAGAGTGGCGGATCATCTTTTTCAGATCTCGTAACACCATCTCCTCTCTTTAACAGCCCTCCACATCAAAGGGAAAGAAAATTCAAAGGCAGACTTCTTAAGCCGTCATTTTTTATTTTTTAAGGCAAGGCGAATGGGAACTAAAACAGGACATTTTTTCCCTATTAGTCCGGAAATGGGGTCTTCCGGTGGTGGATCTCTTCGCCACAAAGCAAAACCGGAAGACAAAGGTTTTTTGCTCCCTAAATCCGAGAGAAAGGCCCCTGACAGTAGACGCTCTCCAAATCCCTTGGAACTTCAGTCTGTCCTATGCCTTCCCACCGTTAAACCTTCTGCCTATGGTGCTAAGAAAGATCAGAGAGGACAAGGCAAGGGTCCTCTTGATCGCCCCCTTTTGGCCCAAAAGACATTGGTTCTCATGCCTGAGGAACATGTCCATCTCGGACCCTTGGGTCCTGCCCGAAGTTCCGGATCTCCTCAGCCAGGGTCCAGTGCTCCATCCGCGAGCTCCGGGCCTCCACTTGACGGCGTGGAATTTGAGAGGTCCCTGCTAGAACTAAAAGGTTTTTCCCAGAGTCTAGTATCTACTTTATTACGTAGTAGAAAGCCTGTCACTACCAAAATTTATGCCAAAGTTTGGAACAAGTTTTTATCTTTTTCTAAATCTTCAGTGGATAAGGGAGCGCCAATTGGGAAGATTTTAGAGTTCCTACAAAGGGGCTTCGACCTGGGGTTAGCAACGAGCACCTTGAAGGTCCAAGTGTCGGCACTTGGTGCCCTCTATAACTGTGTCCTCGCAGAAAACTATTGGATTTCCCGCTTTATAAAAGCAGTAGGTAGGTCCAGGCCGGTTACCAAAACTAATGTCGTTCCATGGGACCTAAACCTGGTTCTGAAAGCGTTAGCTGGGGCACCCTTTGAACCAATAGATTCTGTATCCCTGAGATCTATTACCCTCAAAACAGCGCTTCTTGTAGCCCTAACATCTGCTAGGAGGATTGGTGATATTCAGGCTCTGTCCTCTGGCCCTCCCTTCACCCAGGTTCTGGACGACAGAATAATTCTTAGAGCAGATCCAGCATACTTGCCTAAGGTAGCTTCCCGGTTTCATAGACTTCAGGAAGTAATATTACCCTCTTTTTGTCCAAACCCTAGTAATCAGATAGAAGCAGATTTCCATGCTTTAGATGTGAGAAGGTGTGTGGCTAGGTACCTTGCTGTCACTCAGCCCTTTAGGAGAGAGAGGAGATAAATAAGGAACTATCAGGGGGTTAGGAAGGGGCTTAAGGTCTCTAGATCCACCATAGCTAGATGGATTAGGGAGGCCATTACACTAGCCTATGTATCCAGCGGAGAGGAAGCACCGCGTGGCCTGAAAGCTCACTCTACCCGGGCGATGGCAACCTCATGGGCAGAGAGGTCTGGCGTCTCGATGGAGGACATATGTAAGGCAGCTACCTGGTCTTCCCATCTACCTTCTATAAGCACTATAGACTAGATCTGGGTGCTTCGTCTGACCTCACATTTGGGAGAAGGGTGCTCCAAGCGGTGGTCCCTCCCTAGAATCTTCATCTCTGCAATTCTCTCGTGGTGCTGTCATGGTCGACCGATAAAGAGATTAGTTACTTACCGGTAACGGGATTTCTCGGAGACCATGACAGCACCCTTATATTCCCTCCCTTCACCCCTTTTTGGGAGCACTTCTTATCTGTTTTCATTCTTTATTCTCACACATTGGTGTTGTAAGAAAATGTATATACTGTTTGTTTCATGATTATGTTGCTATGTCTACTAACCGGGTGGTCCTCTCAATGCTCTGTAATCCAAACTGAGGCGAGAGAGAGGGCCGCCCCCTTTTAAGTCTGTAGGTTTCCTGTCCTTGGTGGGCGGATCCTCTCTCTCACGTGGTGCTGTCATGGTCTCCGAGAAATCCCGTTACCGGTAAGTAACTAATCTCTTTTTTTTTTCCATTCCCTTATGGGGGTGGTAGTGCTCCCCAAGACTGCGGAAGGAGCGGTGGTCACTCATGCACATTACCCCTTTTTTCACACCAGGGATTTTGGGTCTTCAGATTTTGTTCTGTTCCCAATCCAGATTGGAACCTCTGAATATTTCTTATAAAACCCCTTTAAAGCAGATTTGTCACTAAATTTCACAATCTGAACTGCATACATTACTAATTGGGTTGCTTAAACCTGATGAGGCTGATGTAATTACTTTAAAAATACATGGCAGAACACTTGTATAATCCTGTTATACAGAAGAACATTTTTAAAGCTGGACTCATAAAATGCTAATATTTATTAAGTTGAGTTAAGCAGTCATTCTGACATAGATTTTCAAAGTAATTACACCAATGTCATCAGGTCTGAAAAATCTATTTAGTAGTGTTTTTCAGTCTGTATTGTGATGTCTGGAGTTGTTTTGAAGAAATAGATAGGTGATTGTTGGAGATCCGACCACTAGAGCCGTCACTGATTGCCAGAAGGGGGCGCTTTTATCCCAGTTGGCATGGAGCGGCGGTGCACATGGATGACAATCGCTCCTTTCATTCGCTAGGGAACTGCTGGAATAAGCTGAGCATTGAGCTTGTTATACCCATGAATGAATGGATCGTCGATGGAGGAGTTGTACTGAGTCTCCATTCTAATGGGGCGATCAGTGGGGTCCCCACCAATCTAGAAGTTATCAACTATAGGTCTTCTTTTCACTGGATGCATCGAAGGGAAAAAGCAACAATAAATAGAAGTAACCAATATTTAAAAAAACAAAACGAGGGTTTTATTAGATCCTTTGTTTTCTTTGTCATCACTATTTCTCTTCCCTCATTGATTTTCGTGTTTAGTGCCGACTGTTAAATCCCTGTCTGCAGTAAGATGAGACATTGACCGAGTGTTCTTGTCTTGATACGTAGACGTCTCTGAGGAGGAATAAACAATATATCAGAACAAACGATTACGGTAAATATTATGATCCGCTAATGATTTCCTCGCGATATCAGATGTTTCGTTTACTGGCAGCTGCGTTATCCCTGGTATCGTATGAAGACTGATTTTCCGTGCTTGTGATTTGTCATCTGTCTCTGGCTTCCTCTGCACATGTGTACAGTCAGGAAGGGGTGTGCAATATACAGATATTTTGGCCCGCTGCCCTATGGGTCGTACAGAGAGTGAGGAAACAGGTGAAGACATTTCAGAGCCTCAGCCAGTAAAAGTCATTGTCATGAAGGTCCGGAAGGTCCGGTTATGGAGCTCGTACCGCTCCAGATGTGATTTAGCTCTCTGACAAATGTACTAACTTTGAGTTGCATGTACGTTTCTTAAAAAAAATGGATTATACAGATTTGTTTCCCCTTAAATGAAAAAAAAAAGCCAAATATGTACTTAAGTAACATTCTCTTTTTCCTACTGCTACTTTAGTGTCAGTCTCTACCTCCTGGAATTCTATTCAGTCATTAGGAAAATGAAATGGTGATATGGGTTCTGCAAAGACTGAATACTTCTTGCTGCAGTGCCTAGAATTATTGGAGGGTTTGTAGATATGTACCGTAATCTTATTTTCTGCAGCCAGTGTGTAGTCATTCTGCTTTTGTAGTGTTATGTTTTTTGTTTATTTTTTTAAATCTTTGGTACAATTCCAGAGATATGAGCGTTTAAAAATTTCTTAAAAAAAAAAAAAATACAATTTAAGTCATACTTATAGATTCTCTGCCGCTGGGTCACCTGCCAGTCTTTGATACAGGAAAAATACATGTATTTGTACCCTGTTAGCCAGTAGATAGAAAAATATTACGATTTGAGAGTCCTCAGTGATTGATACCTTTCAATGGCTAAATGAAAAGATAGTAACAAGTTGCAAGCTTTCGAGACTACTAGGGTCTCTTCATCAGGCATAGAACCATGTCTTTGTAATTCCTTTTCAGTGTAGAGAGACATGTGACCGCTGCAGAATATCACTGGCCACAGCGGTGATCATCTTGTCATGGCTGCTGCTAGTGATTAGCTGCAGTAGTCGTATCATAGAATGGTAGAGTTGGAAGGGACCTCCAGGGTCATTGTGCCCAACCCCCTGCTCAATGCAGGATTCACTAAACCATGTCAGAGAGATGTCTGTCCAGCCTCTGTTTGAAGACTTCCATTGAAGGAGAACTCACAACCTCTCGTGGCCGCCTGTTCCACTCATTCATCACCCTCAAGTTTTTTCTAATATCTAATCTGTATCTTCTCTCTTTCAGTTTCATTCCATTGCTTTTCGTGTTTCCATGTGCAAATGAGAATAAGGATGATCCCTCTACACTGTGACAGCCCTTCAGATATTTGTAGACAGCTATTAAGTCTCCTCTTAGTCTTCTTTTTTGCAAGCTAAACATTCCCAGATCCTTTAACTGTTCCTCGTAGGACATAGTTTGCAGTCTGCTCACCATCCTGGTAGCTCTTCTCTGAATTTACTCCAGTTTTTCAAATGTCGTTTTTTTTTTTTTGTTGTTGTTGTTTTTTAAAATGTGGTTCCTAAAACTGGACACCGTATTCCAGATGAGATCTGACCAAGGAAGAGTAGAGGGGGATAATTACTTCACGTGATCTAGACTCTATCCTTCTCTTTATACATCCCAGAATTGTGTTTGCCTTTTTTGCAGCTGTATCACACTGTTGACTCATGTTCAGTCTGTGATCTATTAGTATACCCAAGTCTTTTTCACACGTGCTGTTGCTTAGTTCTATTCCTCCCATTCTGTAGATGCCATTTTCATTTTTCTTTCCCAGATGTAGAATCTTGCATTTCTCCCTGTTAAATACCATTCTATTAGTCGCTGCCCATTATTGAAGCTTATCTAGAGCCTTCTGAATCCTTTCTGTCTTCTGTAATGTTAGCTATCCCTCCTAGCGTCTGCAAATTAGGTTTTTTTTTTTTATTACGGTAGTTCCCAGCACCAGAAAACCACATTAAGTTTTATATTTCATGGTATTGGTGGAAACTTTAATAATTTTTTTATTGATTTTGTGATGTTGTAATACTTTTAAAAACATATGCTTCGTATTTGTTTATCTTTGTTGACTTATATAAAAAATATATACTGATCCATAGGGAGGTGCTACATGGATAAAAAAAATCCATATGTTTAAAAAAAAAAAAAAAATGTATATAAAAATGGAATGTGAAAATGTGACAAACAATTAAAATTTATTAAATGGGGGAAAAAAACAAATTTGTAGTTAAGAAGTGTTGAATGGGTACACTATAGTGACCTGTATGTATAGCCAGACTCATCTACTGACTATCATAGGGTGAAGTCAGCTTTTAATGGCAAATGCAAAAAGTTACTGTTTATTCTCCCACACAATTTATGTAGTGCTTCCCTGTAGAAAAGCAGCATAGTAATTACTTGGGCAAAGGAGAACTTCTTGGTTAGAGTTTCTCTTTAATTATTTTGTCTCTTACTCTATGCCAATAATTACCAAGTGACTTTATTCAGTGATAGTACAAGTGATTATTTGATTAGTAGATTGACCTTTGTGCTTGTCACTGTTCCCCCTGTACACAGCAAAAAGTCTCCAGTTGATGCAGCCTGAGGTTGAGGTCACACATGACTCTTTTTCCAGTATGTTTTCCTGCTCTGCAGTTGTAAAGGGGTCGTTCAGTATTAGAAAACCATGGCTACTTCATTCCAGAAACCGTTCCACTCCTGACCCAGGTTGTGTTTAGTATTCACTTCAATACCTGATGCAATTCTTAGGCAGGTGCTTCTTCACACCTAATGGCAGCCGGCTGGGGCCAATTGGTTAGTTTTGGTGACCGCAGGACTCTTTTGTGAACTCTATGGCACCAGATAGTGCCCTATAGTTCTGCAGCTACTAAAGGTCCCAACATTTGTATCGTATACATAACAGATTTTCTGTCCATATTTTACATAACATTAATCCACTGTGTACCAGAGTGCCAGCATCGTAAAAGTTTTATTAAATTGCATCCACTCCCTGTGAAAATTACTAAGGGCATGTTCCACAGGGGGTTTTTTTTAGGCTTGTAGACTTTTCTGGCACAGTTTTGTAAGAACTTTTTTTTTTTGACTAATTTTTCTAGGATGTTTTCTGATGAATTTCTACTACTAATAATAATAATAATGATAATGATATTTATTATTTTTATTATTATTATATTATGGGGTCTGTCAACAGGGTGTTTGTTTTGTTGCATTTCCAAAATGCAAACACCTTGCCAAAAAAAAAGCATCAAGAAACGTGCGTTTTGCAACGATTTATGCACAGAAACCTTAAAAAAAAAATTGACATGTCACTTTTTTTTTTACCATGCCGCAAAAAACAAACACAAAATAAATGAGATATGCATTTATATGCATGTTTTACCCACTTCAATGAAAAGTTGTTGCAAGCAAATTTGCAGCATTTTTGATGTGGATTTTGGTGCAGAATCGCCTCCAAAACAATGTAAAAAACAAACAAACAAAAAAAAAAAACCTCCATGTGAACATACCTTTATGGTGAAATATGTGGCATATTCGCAGCTTTTCTGCAACAAAATTCATACAATGTAGTGCCAGTTTCGTTGTGGGTATACTGCTGCAGAAAATGTACCACGAATAAGCCCCCCTTTGAAAGCATCTTAGGGAGATTTTATACAGGAAGGTATGGCGATAAATAGCGAGTCTTTAAGACTCCTGTGTTGCATTCATTTTAACAAGTCCTTGCACAATAATGTCTGAACAGTCGCGTCATTGTGTCATGATGTCACTGCACAGACCTCACTGTAACTGTAAATTTAACAAAAAAAATCTGATCACCCCGCTTACTCCTGGAAATCATAGTTTGCCTAGTTGAACATTTACAGACCCGTCACGTAAATCTGTATTTACAAGTCCACGAGGCTGTGTGTATGTGTATATATATATATATATATATATATATATATATATATATATGTGTGTCTGTAGAGTCGTCTCGGCCTCGGTGCGCAAGAACATTGTAAATTCTTGGAATGTTCCGCATTTGGCATGTGCTCAGAATTCATAGCCTGCGGACCAGGTTTTCTTTTCTCACCCTCTTCAGTTATTAGCCCTTGGGATGTAGTTTTGCCTTTTGTACTGATCATATGAGGAGAAAAACATGACAGCAGCAAGACAGAAAATTGTGCTTTTTAGGAGCAAACATGGTGGTTCTGTTGCTATGTCGTCAGAATTCCTGTCAGCTTGTATTGTGCAAGTTATGGGTTCGGCTTCTTATCTACTATTTCTTTTATTCTGAATTTCAGCTTTCACTTTTGTTTAAAAATAGTTTCTAAATGTAAAACTGCAACTGTCTATATTATAATTATTAATTCTTTTTATTGATTTTTGCATCTAACCCTACGTATGACCCCAACAGCTGGAGACTTGGCAGAGAGCCACGTGGCAGAGAGCCGGGCACATACTTCCACATGTGGTGGCCATGCCATAAGATTTAAAGCTATAGGTCTGTAAATTCTCTCTCCAGAGAGGAAGAGGATTTTAACTCTCTTGCCTCCTAATGGAAGTAGCAATCCTAAAAGTCAATATCGACCCTTTAATGAGCCTTGCCACATGACATGGGATAAAAGCCAAACGAGGATCTCAGTTTGCAGGTACATGTTTCGGGGTGTTGCCCTTCCTCAGTGCAAAGCATGAGATCTGATTTGGCTGTATGATAGGCCCCATTTATTAGCCACTTCATAGTTTGTATATGGAATTGTATTGTTAGCAATTATCTAGTTCTGATATCAGAATTGCAGGAGAAGCAGTTTTAATGCAGTTTTGCTTGTCGGAGAGTGAATTAGTTGCCATTTTTCTGTCCTGCATGTGCAAGCTGCAGAATGCATACGCTCTTCTCTCCTAAAAGCATAACTGGGGGTTTCCAAAGCAAAATGCACCAGATTGTTTGTTTGATAAATTACACTAAAAAGTTCAGTACATGGTGAATTCTAAATTGCTATTTTGGGCATTTTTTGCACCTTTTTAACAAGGTATCATGATTGGTTTCATAGTTTCTTAGTCATTAAGGTTGAAGGTAGACTTAAGTCCATCCAGTTCAACCTAGAGCCGTTCTAACATTTTGATCCAGAGGAAGGCAAAAACCCCATGGGACAGACACCAATAACTCCATATTAGGGGAAAATTCCTTACCAACACCACATCCCGCAATCAGACTAGTTCCCTGGATCAAGGTCCCATCACAGAATTCCTAGTATAGTACCTATAACCTGTAATAGATTTATGGCGAAGAAGAGCATTAAAATTTAGTCCTAGTGCTGCGTCCTTTGTTTTACTATGGCTGTAGACTAGAGATGCGCAAACATGGACTTGGTTTGTACCGGAAAGTTAGTGTCTGGTGCTAAATACCGAACGCGGAAGATGGGTTTTTCCCGGAAGTCTGTCGCAATGTTCGGAATTCCAGAGGAATGTTCAGAGAGAGATTTTTTTTTTTCCAGCTTAAAAGTTCGGGTTCCCATTGTTTTCAAAGGGGTTTGGGTTCTGATTCAAGTTTGGGTACAGTTCTGGTCCCCGAACTGAACTTTGAAAAAAAAAAATTCTTTTTTTTTCTCATTAAAGTACACTCTGCACCCCATCTTAACTGAAAAAAAACAGAAATGTAGAAATTTTTGCAAATTTATTAAAAAATAAAAACTGAAATATCACATGGTCATAAGTATTCAGACCCTTTGCTCATTATTGAGCAGAAGCACCCTTTTGAGCTAGTACAGCCATGAGTCTTCTTGGGAATGATGCAACAAGTTTTTTACACTTGGATTTGGGGATCTTCTGCCATTCTTCCTTGCAGATCCTCTACTGTTCCGTCAGGTTGGATGGTGAACGTTTGTGGACAACCATTTTCAGATCTCTCCAGAGATGCTCAATTGGGTTTAGGTCAGGGCTCTGGCTGGGCCAGTCAAGAATGGTCACAGAGTTGTTTTGAAGCCACTCCTTTGTTATTTTAGCTGTGTGCTTAGGGTCATTGTCTTGTTGGAAGGTGAACTTTCGGCCAAGTCTGAGGTCCAGAGCACTCTGGAAGAGGTTTTCATCCAGGATATCTCCGTACTTGGCTGCATTCATGTTTCCTTCAATTGCAACCAGTCATCCTGTCCCTGCAGATAAAAAACACCCCCAAAGCATGATGCTGCCACCACCATGTTTCACTGTTGGGATTGTATTGGGCAGGTGGTGAGCAGTGCCTGGTTTTCTCCACATATACCGCTTAGAATTATCACCAAAAAGTTCTATCTTCATCTCATAAGATCAGAGAATCTTATTTCACATAGTCTGGGAGTCCTTCATGTGTTTTTGAGCAAACTCTATGCAGGCTTTCGTATGTCTTGCACTGAGGAGAGGCTTCTGTCTGGACACTCTGCCATAAAGGCCCGACTGGTGGAGGGCTGCAGTGATAGTTGACTTTATGGAACGTTCTCCCATCTCCTTGCTGCATCTCTGGAGCTCGGCCATAGTGATCTTGGGGTTCTTCTTTACCTCTTTCACCAAGGTTCTTCTCCCACGATTGCTCAGTATAGCTGGATGGCCAGGTCTAGGAAGACTTCTGGTGGTCCCAAACTTCTTCCATTTAAGGATTATGGAGGCCACTGTGCTCTTAGGAACCTTGAGTAATGCAGAAATTCTTTTGTAACCTTGGCCAGGTCTGTGCATTGCCACAATTCTGTCTCTGAGCTCCTTGGGCAGTTCCTTTTGAGCTCATGATTCTCATTTGGTCTGACATGCACTGTGAGCTGTGAGGTCTTATATAGACAGGTGTGTGCCTTTCCAAATCAAGTCCTATCAGTTTAATTAAACACAGCTGGACTCCAATGTAGAAGTGGAACCATCACAAGGAAATGGACAGCATGTGACTTAAATATGAGTGTCTGAGCAAAGGGTCTGAATACTTATGACCATGTGATATTTCAGTTTTTCTTTTTTAATAAATTTGCAAAAATTTGTACATTTCTGTGTTTTTCATTCAAGATGGGGCGCAGAGTGTACTTTAATGAGAAAAAAATGAACTTTTTAGAATTTAACAAATGGCTTCAGGTTTCTTCATAAAAATTAGACGTTATTGGGTCATATAAAAATGGTGCTGCCTGCACTCAGAAAGACATGATATACGTAAACGCATTTCAGACTATATGTGCTTAATCATTGCAATTTACATGTCTGTTGACTTGCACTAAATTTATTATCCTTTGTGTGTCATTATGCACCATTTTATAAAATATTGATAACCCGCCTTAGCGTGTTACTTGGCATTGCCAGGGAACATTCCTCTTGATTACCTCACAGAAGAGCACTAGAGGCTTATCAGTCTTGTCTGTTTCTGGGAAAATTGAGTGACAGTCAATATGGCCGCCATTACCCACCCACAAGGGGTTCGTTCTTTCTTTCTTTCTTTCTTTATTTTACTCACTTATATAGCGCAATTTAATTCCACAGCGCTTTGCAGTCATTATGGGCACTGCCCCCATTGGGGCTCACAATCCTCATTCCCTATCAGTATGTCTTTGGAGTGTGGGAGGAAACTAGAGAACCCGGAGGAAACCCACACAAACATGGGGAGAACATACAAACTCCTTGCAAATGAGGCCTTGGTGGGATTTGAACCCAGGACCCCAGCGCTGCAAGGCTGCAGTGCTAACCACTGAGCCACCATACAGTGCTAACCACTGAGCCACCGTGCTGCAGCTTTTCCATAACAATTATGGGGTATATTAAACCAGACAGATGTATGAGAGATGGGAAGGATCAGGAAAGGCTCAGGTAACAGAGCGACTGAGATGAGCAGTTGACCATGGCCAGCCACCGCTCACCCATAGTTTCCCGGTTTAAGGCCTCATTCGTACGTGCGTGTTTAAACATGTAGGAGAAAAAATGGTACCGGTGTCATCAGTGTTCCATCAGTGTTTTTTTTTCAGTATGAATAAAGAAATAAATTAAAAATCTTCTCCTACACTTTGCAATGTTCTTACGGATAGGACCGGTGTGCTGTATGTGTTTTTCACGGACCCATAGACTTGTATTGGCCCTTGTCATCCATGCTGCCATAAAAAAAAAAAAACGTACATGTGCACGACCCCATAGAATAACGTTGGTACGACTGCAATCCGTCAAAACCATGGATATTGCTCGTCCAATTTATAAGCTTAGTTCACACGAGTGTATAAAAAATTATCCTAGTTTTATTGTTTTATTCAGAAAAAATGGATGATTTTTCATCTCTACGGCACTTGTATGGCATCCATTTTTGTTTTTTTAATTTTGGGAGTTAACAAAGGGCCAAATACAGTTTCCCATGTTAAACTGAATGGGGGATCTGATTTATTTTTGCGCCCTTGAATAGACGAGTCTTATCCGAAATACAGAAGACACTCGTGCATAATGCGATTTATTTATTTATTTAATTTATTTTTTTCTTTTCAAACGGACATTCAGTCCGTGGGAAAAAAACCTGTCTTATGAGCATTCCCATTGAATTACATTGGTCCTAATGCTTTTTGTATGAGGTAATTTTTTTTTCACAGATAGCACTCAGACTGAAAATGCGCTCATGTGAACCTCCCCTTAGGTGTATTGTCAGGTGAAATCTATTTAGGAATTGCTTTAGAAGGAATCTTTTTGTCTTTTTCCAGATTGCAATTTTGGATGGCTCATTGTAGTGTCCTTTTTTTTTTTTTTAAAAAAAAAAAAGAGGCTGCATTTTACGTGCCCGCAAAAAACTGTATATCTCTGGAGATGGAAAACACTTCAGCACAACTGTCTTGCCATTGTTAATTTACACGATCGTGAAGGGGTTAAGGAGCAGCCTCGCCAGCAAGTACCAGCTTGTGTGCAGCAGCATTTTTCCCTACAAATGATTTGTGATCCTCCCTCCGGCCTTACTATGCAACTGGGAAAGAAGCCTGTTCTGTCGTCCAAGAGTGAAATTCCTGGGAGATGCTGAACCCTCTCCTGCTCCATAGAGGATCAGGCACAGGCGTAGCACCACACTACGTGGCAACGTCAGGGGCTGGATGTGGTTAAACTGTACTAAGAGCAAATCCACCTGTTCCCGATTATGTAATGGGCCGTGTGCTGAGGGATGGGGCAGCCATACTCCTCCCCATCTGTACTTCATACATGCTTTCACCATCCCGATAGCATCTTACCATCAGATACCGATGCAGCGTGACCATGTACTGTTAGATTGGATGTTTGTGTAATAAAGGAGGATTCACACATGGAAGGTTTACTACAGATATTTTTGTATCTTAACTCTTTTCCATACACCTATATGGAGTTGTTTCTGCAGCAGAGATGGACGCTCTCCTAGTGTGGCCAGCATCCACCTCAACTCAGTCGGTCGATACTCCGCTATCTGGATGACAGCCATGGTCTGTGGTCACCCCATGGATCTGCTCTCCTCCGCTTTTGAACGGACCTCCTCCTGTGGGTGTTCACGGTCACGGTCGGCTAAAAGTTGTATTGGGTCGCCCGGTTGTCCTCCAGCAACCACTGTTGCTCTCTCCCAGAGCAAAGGGCTCTCAGCTCCTCCCTCTTGAGCCTCTTTTTAGATGTAGTCTGCCATCTCTTCTGCTAAGTCACCGCTCAGTAACTTTCCCTGGTATGCTGTCCAGAGATAGGTGATCCCACTGCTGCCACCACTTGTGAGGTTGTAATAATCACCTAAGCAGGTTAACGATGCAACTATTTTTTAATTCCTCATGTCCATGGTCTTACAGCAACTCCAGGTAGATGGCCACAATGCAATGCCCCCAGTCCACAAGATCCCAACCCAGGGCCGATAGTTCCACTGCCCCCGTACCAGGCGATACCCACTGTCTCCCAACTTTTGGTTGTCACGCAGCTTTTGTATCTCCTGCCGTTGTAGTCTGTAGTCACAGCCTATGCTCCTCCAGACGACTGATACCATGACCGTAGCGCATGTATTGAGCTCCAGCCGGCAACAACAGTCCTTAGGATAGTTCATCAAATCCAGACGACAGATACCACGACTAGCATGTGTATCCAGCTCCAGCCGGCAACTGACTTCCAATCTCCATAATCCATCCATACACAGGCACCTGGACCTAGCCTCCGCAACAGATCCTCCTCGCCCCTCGACGTCACCACACCAACTCTCTCACTAAACATGTGGCTTATTGTCCTACCTCTCCTGGGATCAGCCCTCTGGTTGGGCTGAGATACTAACACCCCAACCCTTTAAACATTTGCACTAGGTAGCTCAAAGAATGAAGAATGTTCTAGAAGCCCAGTCTCCAACCTATCGGTAGAGTTGTGTATTAGGGTTGCCCTTTGCAGAGAGGAACAAAGACACACATGCCCCCACCAAATGCAGGACAGAAATGCTAATGTAGGCCTTATGTATACATGAGATTCAGCCAGCAAGTCTTCCTCTGCTTACTGTCACTGAATGGAAACATCGATTCCTGAGACTGAACACTTTCCAGGAGAGATTTGTGCACCTTAAACTGACAAGCAAGCAAATCTCTAATAAAACACAACAATGAGATCAATGTGACTGGTGCTCCGCACTGGAAAAAGTCTGTATCCCTTAGAACCATGAACTCTGCTCTGCGTCCATTGGTCCAATAGTCTTTAGTCCGTGGCCAGCTCCTCACAGATGCGATCAGATGAATTGGACCAGAAATAATCTGCTTTTCGCATAGTGCATTAAAGGGTATTGTGGTTTGAGCAAATAACATTTATTTTGTACATAAAGTTCTTCAAGTTTTAAATATACTTTGTGTACCCATTTCATATTCTGGTCATGGCAGGACATTTATTACATGGGTTGTTTCGTCCTCCATTTTCAGGAGTGCACGTCCTCTGCCTCCAGGACTCCCCTTTAACTTTTAGTGGGGAGAAATAGAAAAAAATTGCATATAAAAAAAAAATAAAAAATTTGCACTGGGACGCTGCTGTGTATGCACATGACCGTACGCTCATGTGCAGAACCTTCCCAACCTAGTGAAGAGGCCCATGATTTTTGTTCTCGGTGACAGTAGGAAAATGTGACAAGGAACCCATAGGTGAACATGCGAAGCGGAGTGGCCGGAGAGCTACTAGAGAACGGATCGCTAATGTACGGACTGGCTGCGGGTCTCCCGACCCGAGCGAGACAGCTTCATTTATTTTTATGAGGCTGTCGTGCTCAGGTCGGGAGAGCCGCTGGCCAGTCCGTGCATTGTGGTCCAATCCTGGACCAATGTGCACAGGGCCCTGAATGAGTCTTTACTATCTTTCTATTTTTAACCTCCTTGATGGTCCTTTACAGTTCTGCAAAATGGTGACCAGCTGGCCGCTGTTTTGCTAAATTCGCATAGAAGCGAATTACAAAAATCCATATTTCTGTCGAATGCGGACTTTTTCAAATTTGTGTAGAATTCAACTTCACTCAAATTCTCTCATCTCTACCTGTCCGCATACATGCCGTTATTTTAAAAAATGAAATAAAATAAAGAAGCAAAATAGTATATGACCGGCATAAAGGCACCTTTCCCTTATTACGTGGGTGTACAATCTTTTGCAACAGTAACAGCACCCAAATGCTTTTCGTCACCATCTTTGAGCTTCTATTCCCTGCCTGCTGCTGGCTTCTTTCATGCCATGACTGCAATTCTCTGAGGCTCTAGAATCTTTGCCGACTCCTTTTCCCAATAGCAGGTTTCAGTTCTCTCCAAAATGTACACTGAGATCAGGGCTTCTTCTTTTTCTCCTTCACCATTCTTGTGCACTTTGGGTCATTAGTCTGTTTTAGGACTCATTTTGTTTAACTCAAACCTAGTTTTCTTACATTTGACTGCACATTTTGCTCTAAAATGCTCTGATAATCCTCTGATTTCATTGTTCCTGTAACACGATCAAGACCTCCAGTCTCAGAGCAGCCCCAGAAGCTCCTAGATTATCCTCCATGTTTCACTATATGTAGGGTGTTCTCTTCTTTATAGGCTTTTTCATCATCTATAGATATAGCTCTGACATGCAGAGAGCTGTAGTTTGGTTTCATCTGTCCATAGAACATTTTCGTTTCCCAGAAAGATTATAGTTTGTTTATGTAACTTTTGAAAAAGTTCAGTCGCTCTTTTTTTTTTTTTTTTACATCTTTCTCTAAGGAAATCTATCAGCAGGATTTCATACCCCAAACTATTTATATGTACATGTAGCTGTTTTAAAGGTAAGTCCTGCAATACCTTTACATCTTTACATAGTCAGTCTGTTCCTCTGTTACTGAGAAATCAGTGTTTTAATAGATATGCAAATGAGGCTAAAGTGCTTTCATTGCATGGAAGCTCTTCCCAATCCTCTGCTCTGCCCACCTCTGTTCCAAACCCAGCGCTGCCTCCTCCTGCTTGACTGATGGCTCCTTTTTGGTTTGTGATTTCATTTGCATTTTTAAAAATTGTGGATTACCCCTTTATGCCTAGATGGTGGGGTATAATTATAACACGGCAGTTTTCTGTGAGCTGAAGTCCCAGGCTTTTACACTTTATCTACAAAACACTGATACATTGCAGCAGACTATCGGGACAGGAGAGAAAAACCTCAATTCCAAAAAATGTTATCATTGAAAGAATGCAGTGAATTAGAAATCTCTTAGGCTGGGTTCACATAGTTTTCTCCTATGGTCAGTAGCTCCATCAGGGCTAAACGGGATTCAGGCGTAGGCCCCATACGGGGCCACTGACTATAATGATGCAGACGTAGTCACCGATTGATCTGTCTTGCATAATTTTCGGTCGTGTACGCCTAGTTGAGGTGTGCACCAAGACGTAGTAAAATACGTCTTGATGTCCTCCTCCAATAGGCATATTCGGACGAAAATTATGTAATACAGAACACATGATTATTCCTTCTGCATCATTACAGTCAGTGGCCCCATGAGTACATGCGCCCTAATCCTGTTTTGCGAAGGGGTTTTGCTGTAAACCCCTACAGGGCCACTGAACGTAGCAGAAAACACAATGTGAACCTTCTGAAATGTCCACCCTTGTTTCATGTTCATCATCCTGATAGATGGCAGCAGATTTTTATCAAGAATGTTTCTGTACATTTGTTCATCCTTCCTTCATTTATATGAAGTTTGCCAGTGCTGTATGCTGAACTGTTGGTATGGTATTTTGGGGGTGATATGCAGTGCCTTTTGCCTCCAAGCATGGTATGTATTATGGCATCCAAAGAGTTCAGTTTTGGTCTCATCTGACCAGACTATATTCTCCCGGTATTTCAGTCTTCTCTATATGTTGTTGAGCAAGCTGTAAACGCCCTTAAACATTCCTTTTGCTGAGAAATAGAGTTTTGTGTGGTGTGCATGCATACAGGCCATTACTTATAGTTTTCTTTGAAACAATTGTACCTGCCAATTCCAGATCTTTCTGTAGCTCTTCACAGGTGGTTCTTGGCTCTTAGACAACTTTTCTGATAATTCTTTTCACTCCTCTGTCTGAAATCTTGCGGGGAGCACCTGGTCGTGGATGGTTTATGTTGAAATGGTGTTCCTTCCACTTCCGGATTATGGCCCCAACAGTGCTTACTTGAACCTTCAGTAGTTTAGAAATTCTTCTGTAACGAATGCCATCAGTATGTTTTGCAACAATAAGGTTGCAAAGGTCTTGAGGCAATTCACTGGTTTTACCCATCATGAGATGTTTCTTGTGTGGCACCTTTGTGATGAGACATCTTTTTATAGGCCATCAGTTGAACCAGCTGATATTATTTTTCACCAAGTGGCAGGATTGCTTTGTAATTACTGATAGATTTTAGCTGGTATCATGACTTTCCATGACTTTTTGCACCTCTCTTACTTCATGTGTTCAATATTTTTCCCGTGTCATTTCTCATTATTACAACTTAATTTATGTACATCTGTGGATTGGATGACTTGTTACCCACATCTGGTGAGAATTTCATGTCAATATCACCTTTAGAAATATATTTCCTTAGAAAATTGATGACGTGTTCAATACTTGTTTTACCCTCTGTATTTTATTCACAACAGAGCATAAAACACAGACCATAAGGTGAAAGTTAATGTGCATTCACACATCCGTGTGAATGTCTGTGTTCCACCCAATTATTTTTATAAATCTGACAGCAGTTTGCACATGGATTTCTCCAAGATGTCTGAATCTTTTGATATGTAATTTAGATAGCGGGATATTTAAAGTCTTTGCAATTTTAGATTGAAGAACATTTTTAGACGCAGTTGTTCGTAGATTGGTGAACCTATGACCTTTTTATACACAGACATTGACCTTCCAGCTGTTTATTACTGTAACGAGTAATGGTGGAACCACTGTGCCGTGATCTGAGGAGAGCCTGAAAAAGCGTAACTAAGTGCCTCACCAAGTCCGACCACGGATGCACGGCAGCTGACTATGAGAGACGAGGGAGACGGGACCAGGTGCTACACTAGGACAGATCTCTGATGGATGGCAGCTGACCCCCAAGGGACAGGAGGCAGGAACGGCCAGGAATGGTAGACTTGGCAAGTACTGGCTGGCGCAGCTGGTATTGTGACTGACACACAGGCGGGCAGGTACTGGCAGGCACAACTGGTATCCTGGCAAGCAGGTGTAGGCATGCACCGCTGATACAGACTGGCAGGTACAGATGGGCACGGCTGATATACAGGCAGGCGGGCACGGTTGATATACAGGCAGGCGGGCACGGTTGATATACAGGCAGGCGGGCACGGTTGATATACAGGCAGGCGGGCACGGCTGATATACAGGCAGGCGGGCACGGCTGATATACAGGCAGGCGGGCACGGCTGATAGCCAGGTGTTGTCGGGCACGGTTGGAATACTGACAGGCAAGTGTGGACGGGCACGGCTGAAGTACAGGACAGGTGTACTTAGATATGAGTACTGGGACCTGAGAACTAGCAAGCGTGTTTGGAAATAGACTAACAACTTTGCATCGGCAAGTAGTAATGGTCTCCCAGCCATTGGCTGGGGACACTTGAGGATGATGCTCACTGCCCCTGTAAAAGGGAGGGGGAGCGCACGCCCAAAGCACAGTGCCCACGGATCTGCACGCCATGCGCGTACCTCGGAATTTGCAGCAGGCGAAAAAGGGGGAAGTGCGGGACCGCTGCGGTGAGTTAGTTAGCGTCCCCGCCGGGGAAGATGGACAGCATGCAGGGACGCCGACGCTACAATTACTACTTACTTTTTCAGCTTATTGTTACCTCTGTCTGTTTTGGGAGATGTGTTGCTGCCATCAATTTCTATAAGTTAGGTTTTTTTTTCAAATGAAAAGGAAAAATGTCTGACTTTCACCTTCTGATCTGTGTTCTTCATTCTGAATAAAATACGGCTGGAAGAGATTTCAAAATTATTGTATTCTTATTTTATTTACATTTTGCACAGCGTCCCAACTTTTTTTGGAATTGGGGTTTTAATATAATATAATGCTCTCTGGGATATTTTCAGTCTTTGGATGTGTAAACAAGAATATTCCCATTCACGGACATCAAGCCGAGATGTTTAGACTGATAGGGTATGTGCACATGACCAGTAAACACTGCGGATTGGACGCTGCGCACTTGAGCTGCGTGCAAACCGCAGCGTTCTACATTACAAGCAAAGTGGATGGGATTTCAAGAAATCCCATGCCCAGTATGTGTCTCCGTGCACCTGCGGATCACCCACGGAGACGGACATGCGGCGCCTCTTTCCAAACCGCCGCATGTCAATTTCTCTTGCGGAGTTGCTAGTCTCCGCAAGAGAAATTAGATCATTGCAATGTATTGATGGCGATGAATCTGCACGGTTCAATGAACACATGCAGATTCACCTGCGTGACGCGCTTTGGACGCAGCATAAAGTATACGCCTTTCAAAGCGCTGCCTGTATGGATCGTGTGCACGTACCCATACAGGATTAAAATACCATGTATATTACAAAGTATCACTCATACAATTATGTGTTATTTATGTAAAACTATAAAAACTCTTTAGTTTATCATTTTTAGAGTTCCTTAATAGTCTTCAGCTTTTTAGTCTCTTTTTTTTGTTTGTTGTTGATTTATGAAATTTGCTACTAAGGAAAGGCCAGAAGTCAAGGACAGAGGCTTTTTGCAATTACTTACTGTTTGCTTGAAATGTGAGGAAAAACATAGAGACCTTCATTTGAATCCTTTATCTTTACTGCTTCTCATGTTTGCCAATTCCTGGACAGAACCGTGGGGAACATCTATCAAAACTGGTGCAAAGGAAAAGTCAAGTAATTTCCCATAATAACTAAATTCCTCCTCTCTTTTCCCAGAGATTGTTTGTTGTGAGCAACATTTCCACTTTTTTTGCACCAGTTTTGATAAATCTCCTACTTTTTTAAATTCTTTAATTTAATTCTTAAGGCTGCTACTTAGGCAACTCCTTCTTAATTAAGTTGTCTGACCACGAAATCCCATTTTTTTTTAAAACTAATCTGTGCTGTATTGTAATATACACCACCCCTACAAATTTTGTTTTTTTATTTCTGCCTGTGCTGTATTATCTAACCTCACAACCAGAGCTGGCACTGCCCGTCCTCCGTGTCCAGCACAGCCCTCTGCCCACCCACTGCACACTCACTCCAGTATTGGAAATAACAGGTCATTGTCCTGTGTCCTCATCTTTGGAAAGCAGCACAATCACTGCACTCCACATATATACCACATAATACACCTCAGCTGCTGCAGAACCTCAATCTATCCATCACCTTAAGTGTGGCCATTGCTGAAGTGTACGTGACTCAGCTTTCCCATCCTGACTTCCATGCAGACTTCTCTATACCTCTCTGCTCGTATTTACTAATGGTACGTTCTCCAAGTTACACCAGCTACCCCCAACTTTCATTTATGACCTTATTTACTTAGCCTTTGACTATCCAGCATCTGTTTCAGCCTTAATCAGCTGATCAAGATGAGCACAGACCACTCTCCTCTGGTTCATAGCTGAATGCATTCTGTAGCCCATATATTGTGAACTAGGAGTCTGTTAGACTTTAGTCTGTGTCCATCACCTTAAGTGTGGCCATTGCTGAAGTGTGAGAAATATGAATTAATCCTGAATTGGAACTGAAGGTAACTGGATACTAAGTCACAGTAAACAATGTTTGTTTTCACTCTCACTCCCTTAATCCTTCACCTTTTCCAACCACCCCTAAGGCTATGTGCCCACGATGCAGAAATGCTCAGGATTTTTTCCTGAGCGTTTCTGCATCTCCCTGGCAAAAAAAACGCATGTGGATTGTACAAGCGCTTTTCCTGCCAGGGACATGCGGATGTGAAGCGTTCTTCACATGCATTTCCGCATGCGGGTTGACAAGCGCTTTCCAATCGATTTTAGCATCACTTGGAAAGTGCTTGTCAACTTGGTCACACTATATAAATCTATGCAAACGGCATGGATTTATATACTGTGACCGAAATAATGTTTAAAAATAAAAAAATAAATCTATACTTACCTTCCGATGGCCCCTGGAGTCTTGCTTCGCTCCGTCCTGGCTGCCGGCAGCTTGCGGTACACTGAAGGACCTGCCGTCACATGACTATGACGTCAGCGCAGGTCCTTCAGTCCATCGCGAGCTGCCGGCAAGGGAGGACAAGCGCAGAATAAAAAAAATATATTTATTTTTTATTTTATTCTTTTTTTTTTTTACAGGTTCTATGGTACCCGGGTCCGGAGGAGAGTCTCCTCTTCTCCACACCCGGGTACCATCCGCACATTGAAACGCATGGAATGCGCATCTACAGATGCATTGATGCGTAATCCATGCGTTTCAGTGCAAGTCAATGGCGGCGAAAACGCAGCCCTTTCGCAAAGTAATTGGTAGTGCTGCGTTTTTTTCCGCAATGATAAATTTCCACAGCATGTGCACAGCACATGCGGATTATCATTGGGGAACATGGCAGGCCTTCTACCATGCGTTTTTTAAGCGTTTCTGCAGCGTTTTTGCCGCTGTAGAAACGCTTAAAAAACGCATCGTGGGCACACAGCCTAATCCCTACACCTAGTAAGGAACTCTTCATCTCTCCCTCCATTCTCCCCACTCGCCTCCTCCTCAGAGCTATTCCTCAACATACAATCCTTTGTCTCCAAACACAGAAAGCCAACTCATGCCCTCTCCTGCTCCCACCTACTAATTCTTTCTCTGCTCCTACTCAATCCCGGGGACATATCTCCACATCTCGGCCCTTCTCACCACATCCCTACAATCACTTCCACCTCCTACCCACGATCTATTTGAAACTCTCGTAACCCTTCTAACCTTATACCCAACCGCCCAGCCTCCGCTTCCTCATTCCCTCTAACAGGAGCTCTATGGAACGCTCGCTCCGTCTGCAACAAACTTTCCTTCATCACTAACAAGCTTTCCTTCCTCGGTATCACTGAAACCTGGCTCACCCCCTCTAACACTGCCTCTCCTGCTGCACTTTCATACGCCTCGTACACCTCTCCCATACCCCCCGCCCCACCGGCAAGCATGGTGAAGGAATAGGTTTCCTCCTCTCAGATAACTGCTCCTTCACCCATATCCCTCTGCCGCCCACCATTACTCTCCCCTCTTTTGAGGTGCACTGCGTTCGCATCTACTCCCCCTTCCAACCGGCTGTCCTTTACCGCCCCCCAGGATCAACCACCACTTTCTTTGACCACTTCACCACGTGGCTACTTCATTTCCTCTCCGTTGACATCCCCATTGACACTTCCCTCTCAGCTGCCTCAAAGCTTCTATCCCTCACTTCCTCCTTCGGTCTTACACAGTGGTCTGCCACACCCACCCACAAAGACGGCCAAACACTGGACCTCATCTTCACCCGCTTCTGTTCCCTATCTAACCTCTCTAACTCACCTCTCCCTCTCTCTGACCACAACCTACTTACATTCTCTACCCTCTCCTCTCCAGAGCAACAATCCCCACTCCACAAACTTGCATACCCTCGCTGAAATCTCAAACACCTTGACCTACACTCACTCTCTGAATCCCTTCTCCCTCTTACAGACATTAGCTCCTTACATGATGCAGATGTGGTGTTGTATAAAGTGGAAGCAACAACAGGTGCAGCTCTCGATTCGGTCGCCCCCCTCACACATACCAAAACTCGCACAATCAACAGACAACCCTGGCACACCAGCCTAACTAAAGAACTGTGACGGGCCTCCAGGGTTGCTGAGTGTAGATGGAAAAGGTCCCACTCTAATGAGAACTTCATCGCATTCAAACAGTCCCTCACTACCTTCAAGTCCACACTTACTGCAGCAAAACAAAGATACTTCAGATCTCTCATATCCTCCCTGTCTCACAACCCCAAACAACTATTCAACACCTTCAATTCTCTCCTCCGTCCCCCAGTGCCTCCTCCCTCTCCTCTTATTTCAGCCGAAGACTTTGCCTCATTCTTCAAGCAGAAGATTGACACGATCAGACAAAGATTTTGCCTAAAGCCCCCACAGCCCCTCCCCACACCTACTCAACCCTCCTCCTCCAAAACCACCTTGTCCACCATTACAAAAGATCAACTTTCCTCTTTACTCTCCAAATCACACCTCGCCACCTGTAAACTTGACCCAATCCCGTCCCACCTCATCCCAAACCTTACCACTATCTTCATGCCACCTCTAGCCCACCTCTTCAACCTGTCATTAACAACTGGTGTCTTCCCCTCATGCTTCAAACATGCCTCAATCACACCCATCCTCTCTGACTAGCTATCGCCCCATGTCACTTCTCCCCTATGCCTCAAAACTACTGGAACAACACGTCCATTCTGAGCTGTCCTCCCTCCTCTCCTCCTGCTCCCTCTTCGACTGCCTACAATCTGGTTTCCGACCGCACCATTCTACTGAGACTGCCCTGACCTAAAGTCACTAACGACCTACTAACCGCCAAATCCAAGCGACACTACTCTGTCCTCCTCCTCCTAGACCAGTCATCTGCCTTCGACACAGTGGACCATTCCCTCTTACTACAAACTCTCTCATCTCTCGGCATCACAGACTTGGCCCTATCCTGGATCTCCTCATACCTAACAGACCGGACATTCAGTGTCTCCCACTCACACACCACCTCCTCATCTCGCCCCCTATCTGTCGGTGTCCCCCAAGGTTCAGTTCTAGGACCCCTACTCTTCTCCATCTACACCTTAGGCCTGGGACAGCTCATAGAATCTCATGGCTTTCATTATCACCTCTATGCTGATGACACACAGATCTACCTCTCTGGACCGATATCACCTCCTTACTAACCAAATTCCCACAATGTCTGTCTGCTATTTCATCCTTCTTCTCTGCTAGATTTCTAAAACTTAACATGGACAGAACAGAATTCATCATCTTTCCGCCATCTCATTCAACCCACCCAACAGACCTATCCTTCAAAGTCAATGGCTTCCCACTCTCCCCAGTCCCTCAAGCTCGCTGCCTTGGGGTAACCCTGGACTCTGAACTCTCATTCAAACCACATATCCAAGCCCTTTCCACTTCCTGCCGACTCCAAATCCAAAATATCTCCCGGATCCGCACATTTCTCAACCATGAATCTGCAAAAACACTAGTGCACGACCTCATCATCTCCCGCCTTGACTACTGCAACCTCCTGCTCTGTGGCCTACCTTCCAACACTTTCGCACCCCCCCAATCCATCCTAAACTCTGCTGCCCGACTAATCGACCTTTCCCCCCGCTATTCCTCGCCTTCTCTCTGTCAATCTCTTCACTGGCTCCCCATTCCTCAGAGACTCCAGTTCAAAACCGTAACCATGGCATTCAAAGCCATTCACAACCTGTCTCCTCCATACATCTGTGACCTAGTCTCCCTTTACATACCCGCACGCAACCTCCGATCCTCACAAGATTTCCTTCTCTACTCCCCTCTTATCTCCTCCTCCCACAATCGCATACAAGATTCCTCTCGTGCTTCCCCCCCTACTCTGGAACTCTCTACCCCAACACATCAGACTCTCGTCGACCGTGGAAACCTTCAAAAGGAGCCTGAAGACCCGCCTCTTCCGACAAGCCTACAACCTGCAGTAACCACCGCTCCACCATACCGCTGCACAACCAGCTCTACCCTCACCTACTGTATCCTCACCCATCCCTTG
The DNA here is from genome assembly GCF_046119375.1 of Phyllobates terribilis. Lineage (NCBI taxonomy): Eukaryota > Metazoa > Chordata > Amphibia > Anura > Dendrobatidae > Phyllobates > Phyllobates terribilis. Next base: position 741,218,654 of record NW_027362763.1, read on the forward strand.
TAGATTGTGAGCCCTCGCGGGCAGGGTCCTCGTGCCTCCTGTACCAGTCGCTGTCACATTGTGTTCAAGATTATTGTAATTGTTTTCGCTATGTATACCCCTTTTTCACATGTAAAGCGCCATGGAATAAGTGGCGCTATATTAATAAATAATAACATATGGATGGATGAGGAAGGAATGGATGGGTAATTGGAAGGGTGGGACGATTGGAGGGATGGATGCACACAGCACATTAGGCAGGGGGAGGGTCTGGCAGAGACTGGGGGTGGTGTGACATCACTGACCAGTCTCTGCCAGACAGGAAAACTCTAGTCGGGGAGTGAGCAGCTCCTCCAGAATCAGGAGAGATCGGCTCACATCACGAAGTGTGATACCTAATACACCATGCAGAATGCTGACAAGGGGTATATTACGAACGGTCAGCATTCCATAGCCTAGATACACCCACAAATTATGCAAAAAGCCCGGACAACCCCTTTAAGTACTATATTGTCCCTTGTAAAATAAAAACTCCTTGTACTCCCCTCCCATACTAGCGTTGTTCCAGCAATGACCGCACCAGCTCTCCCGAGGCTCATGTAACATTGTTATGCCACAGGAGCCCTGCAGGCAATCAGCAGCCTGTTAATGGGCTGCAGCACTTACACTTGCCGTGGAAGTCTGGGATTTATCTGAAGGAAGTGATGGTGCAACAGCTGGAACAGCGCCCGTATGGGAGGAGAGCATACGTTATTTTTATTTTACGAGCTGGAAAATCGTTTTTAAGAATAGGATGTCCTAGTAGTGGACACCCCTTTTAATATTTAAGACAAGCTACTTTTTTATATACACCACTCACACCTGATGACGTGGCTTATATTACATCACGTTTATCAGCTGAGGTCTGATGCTTTTCCGTTTGTGCTGATGTCATGTTATGTGGAGGAGATTCATTTATTACATACTAATGGTGAGTATTAGGGGCCGGGGACAGGCGGTTACTGTAGTATGGCAATGGCACCAAATTCCTAAATTATTATTATTTGTGAGTTGTGTTTTGTTTTTGTTTTTATGGCCTTGTTAACACTTTAATGTTTTAGGAAAACCCTTTTAAATCTTCTTTGGGTCAGGGTTATTAAATGCTAGATTGTAAAAGTCTAAGGGGGTGAGTGCTGTTTATAGGCCCCTAAAATAAGCATTTTCATGTAAAAAGAAAAAAAAGTTAAAGAATGCATTTAATTAGAATTCCTTTGCTGGGATTCTCCCGCATCATTTTTCTTTTATTTGGAATTATGATGTTCACAGAAGGAAAAAGGATTACTTTCCTTGGAATTCTGCAACTAACGCCAGCGTACACAATTTTTTTTAATCTGGCACATTATAGTCCTGAAACGTCCTGCTCCTGCCCTTATAGGGAACTTTCACTTATGTCCTTTTTTGAAAAAACTCTTAATTTACACAACCTATTGGTCATTGTTCACTTACATACTTGGCTTAGTGTGTACAGTGTTGGTACATTTTTCTGACATTTTCTTCATTCCAGAATAAATTCTGTAAATTGCTCTTTAGCTATGCGCCACAAACTCTCTGCTCGAACAATCATCTCTGCTCCTAGTAATATACTTAGCTGCCATCTTCTCTGTTCTCTGTTCCCCTCTGGTTTTCTTCTGCTGGTTGTGACCTGCTGGATCGCTCCAGTGTTTGCTGGGTGAGCTGGCAGTCACAACTCGGTGTTAGCCTAAGGCTATGTGCCCACGAAGCCGAAATGCTCCGGATTTTTCCTGAGTTTTTCTGCATCTCCCTGGCAGAAAAAACGCATGCAGATTTTACATGCGTTTTTCCTGCCAGGTAGAAGCGTTTGTCAAGAGCTTTTCCAAGCGATTTTAGCATCACTTGGAAAGTGCTTGACAACTTGGTCACACTATATAAATCCATGCAACCGGCATGGATTTATGTTGTGTGACCAAGTTGCGATGCTGCGAATGCAGTATCAATAGTAAAAAAAAAAAAAAAAAAAAAAAGAAGAAAAATGTTAAAAAATGAAAAAAAAAAACCATTATACTCACTTTCCGATGGCCCCCGGTCTCCTCAGCGATGCATCCGGTATCTTCGGTGGCTTTTGGTGCTCTAGAAAGGACCTTCCATGACGTCATTTAGTCATGAGACGGTCACGCGACCATCACCTGACCGCTGACGTCAGCGGTCGCGTGACCGTCGCATGACGAAATGACGTCACGGAAGGTCCTTGCAGACCACCGCCGGAAGCCAAGGAGACAGCAGCACCGCTGAGAGGAGACCAGGGGGCACCGTAAAGGTGAGTATAATGTTTTTTTTTTTTTTTATTTTAATTCTTTTTTTAACTACAGGTACTATGGTACCTGGGTACCATCCGCGCATTGAATCACATAATATCCGCATGTGCACATGTAGTCATTAGGATATTATGCGATTTAATGCAAGTCAATGGCGGCGATTTCGCCGCAATTCTGCAAAATTAATGGTAGTGCTGCGGATTTTTCCGCAGTGATAATCCACAGCGGAAATTTACGCAACATGTGCACAGCACATGCGGATTATCATTGGGGAACATTACAGACCTTGCAGCAAGCATTTTTTAAACGTTTCCGCGGCGGAAATAACGCAAAAAACGCATCGTGGGCACGCAGCCTAAGAGCCAGAGCAAGGCCAGTATGAGGCTGTTGTAGACTTGCATTGAGAGTTTGTGACCATTACCTATGACTTTCAGTCAGTCAGACGTTGCGATCACAAAATGATGCCGTGGGACTTGAGCGGCCTCAGGATTTGCTGAAGACAGCGGCTGGCAAATATATTACTAGGGTCAGGGAACTTGCATTAGTGGCACCAATCCAGCACTGAAATTAAAAGCCGAAGTGGTACTTTAACAATCGTTTTGTTCTTTATGATTTGTAGTCAGCTTATAACTTTTTTTCTCTTTCATTTAGTAATCTTATTTTTATGGTTTTGTTCTGCTTTTTTTTTCTAAAAAATCAGGTCTATGGTATTGATATAAGGCTAGCTTCACACATACTTGTTGCGAATATTTTCCAAGTGAAACATCTGTGCAACCATCATGCTCTGGATTTTCAGATTTGCATAATGTGCCATATGTGATTTGTTTGAGACAGACTTTTGCCACTGATGCCAACCTTGGTTCTAAATAAGGAGGTGTGGCAAAGCCAGGTAGGCTAGGGTTAAATCCTAGCTCTGCAGGCTCTGATTATTTGCACCTGGCTGGCTCTCCATATAACCAGGCTAGTTGTTCACCTTAGTCAGCTGGGAAAATCTGACCAGACTGGATTGTATTAGAGCAGGAGAGAGACAAGCCAGAATCTCTCTCTAGGAGAGACTGCGCAGGCTGTGTACACCAAACTGCATGCATCACTGGTTGTTATGGACCTATTGTTTTGACCGAACTGAGACTAGCTCAGCCTTGTGTGAGTAGCCAGGTTCTATTTTTTTTTTTTTTGTAGTTAGTGCCTGGACGAGGCTAGTGATTTAGTGTTTATGGTTTTGGCTTTGGTTCTCTGCAACCAGTGTAAATAAACGTCACATTGTTTTGACCCAAGAGTCCAGTGCCTGTGTGAACATTACCTACTGCCTACTTGAGAGCGTGAATCCATTAATTGGATTTTCTAGCCCTGTGACATTTATTAGAAACCTTTTTTAATTGTCTAAAATGTCAAAAGGTGTAATACCCACCCTAACAATGGCCTACTGCTCCCATGCTTATTCTTCCATGGTTCTGCTGTTCAAAGAGGTGGCATTAGGACATATGACCGCTGCAGCTAAGCACTGTCTGTGGTTTGGGGTCACTTCAGCTAGTCAATGGCTACATTGGTAACACAGAAGAGGGCCCCTGTGGAAGAACAACATATGTGCCCTTTGCAGTCCAATACCTCATCATAATAAGTCCACCTGCTTTGGAGGTATAAGTGGGCCCTCTTACCTCTGGTCACATCACTGGAGAAGGATAAACAGAGTCCTGCAGGGGTCCCGGGAAGTTTCACCTTGGAAGCAATATGGGATTGTTAAGGAGGACCTGTAATCGGGTTATAAGTGACCAGTTTTTGTATTTAAGCTATTCCCTCTGCTTCCCTAAGTATTAAGGGTTTTTGGTTTGGTTATTAAATCCATACTAGATGTTTAGTCCTTTATTTACTGCAAATTTTTTGGTCTGTACCATGGGGGTGGTGCTCACATTGTAATTATGCAGAGCACCCTTAAAGAAACGCCCCAGAGAATCCTCTGAGACATGCACCCCTTGGTAAAGACCATGAATTTAAACACCAAATAGAAAGGCCCATATCTCTTGTACCAAAAAAAACCCTGAGTATTCAGGAGAGAAATGGACATAAAGCTGGTCACATTTGACAGGTGACCTGGTCCTCTTTTAAGGTCCTCCTGGGGTTGAAATTCCCTTTAAGCGATTTAAACCTGTGATTTTTTTTTTCTTCGTTTATGCATTTGACACTCAGATCTAACTTGGATTATGTACTGATCTTTGTGGTTATTTTATGTGGGCTTTCTTGACCTGGTTTTATAATTTTCTTGGCAGCTGTGTGTCTGGGAGGAGAATCCCATCTATTGGTCACACTTCATTCTGTGACTCAAACTTTCTAGCTTAAAGGGGTTTTCTCATCATTATTAATGGGAACTATTGCAAAATGCTTATAAAAAAAATATATATAATAATAATTTTCCAGTGAAGGTTTTTTAAATTTTATTGCTCGTTTCCTGGGTTACCAGCCATATCTGCATTCTATCAGCGGTGGCCAGTTTCATAGGCATGGAGCAGAGCACTTTAAATCTCTTTGCTATGGAGCTTGCAAACATTGGTCTGAAGCTAGCTCACTCTGGTTCCTGCTTCGATGACCGCGCGCTCCTCCAATGCTATAGAGGCAAGGTTACCTCTGCTAGCCGCTTTGGAGATTGCATATTTCGAGCCAATGTTGTGACAATGCAGCTAATCCGAACTATCAGTCAATCAGGAGCATGCTGCCCCACCTGCAAACAGGAAGCCTTGAGGCAGGGGGAGCAATGTGCTCCTGAAAAGTCTTTGAGAATGGCCATATCCTATTTTATGCATATTATATTATAGGGAAAGAGGAGCCTGTTCTAGTATTTATAGTATTAAAGAGAACCTGTCACCATTTTTTTTTCATGTGTGACCTAAGACTTTATCAGTGCCTGTGCTGCATTCCATAAAGGGGAATATAACCCCCTGACTCCCCCTGCATACTGCCCAAAAACCTTTTATAAATTCTCCCGCACTCTATGTAAATCGTGTCGGTCCGGTCCTTTCTGTGGTCTCTAACCCCTCCTCCCGGCTTCTGATCACCTCCTGCATCATCCACATACCCGGGCGACCTCTCGCGCCTGAGCACTTTGCTCTGCCCTACTGAAACATTAGTGCGCATGCACTTAATCAGCCTACGCAAACACAGCTGCAATCCTGGAATCCAAATGTTGTTAAGACATTGATCTCTGTACAGTTTCATTTGCCCATTTTTAAAAGGGTCTTTAACGCTGGGGCCCCACCTAGCGTTCAGAGTCCCTGTTGGCTGCTAAGGAGCCACTTCCTAAAAATTCAAGCAGCTTTCCACTGCATCATTAAAAATTTATTGCAAATGGTTTGTGTAATCGCCATGGGGTTTCTCCAAATCCACGTGATCAGTACCAATTGGAAAGCTCGTCGTAATTAACTGTTAGGAGGTGGCTCATTAGCAGCTGCATTAGGTGCTCTGAACCCCAGTGGGGACCCCAGCCTTAACGAACGCTAATCAACTTGTTATTTTGACGATTGGTGCTTGTTGTAGACCAGAAATCTGCCCTTGTTTAAAGGGCTCTCTTAATTTATTCCTTGTGCAGAAGTTACTCCATGGGGCATTGTCATGTATTGCAGGAAAATCAAAATTCAAGAGCTAAATTGCAATACCAGACACGTCATGGTAGATTCTGGAAGACAAGCAGACCTTTCTATCTAATCTTGGGCCATTTTCATGTATTCTAAAATGACCAGAGACATCTAGTTCTATTGATGCGTTAGAATTCGATTCATCTTTTTAAGGGGTATTCGGTAAATGAGTGATTGGTTGCAGTGGTCATTAATACTGTAGTTGTGATTTCACCGCTGCAGCCTGCCATCAAATATTAGGGACAGCAGCGGAGAGACGGTGCTAGAGCAGAAGAGGATGAATAATGCTGATTTTATTATTTTCCCTAGAGAAAGCTGCTATAGGAAAATACACTTTAACCTATAAGAAGCGCATAATAGTGAATCATAAAGGAAGAGAACAAACCGTAAGATATACCAGCAGTATTTTGTAGAATCTACAAACTTGTCCTGATATCACAATAGTTGTTAATGACAATTTATGTTTTTCAATGGCTTTGTTATTGATTATTTGATGGCTCATTATAGGACAAGAGCCTATATTTATGTCATCAAATTTTTTCGGCTAAGTGATGACCTTGTAATGGAGACGGAAACCTGTCTGACCCTGGGAAAAAAAACAAGCAGTTTATCTAAACCTTGTAGTTTAGTGATAAGAGCCGGTGTCAAGTGACCAGTAATGAAGAATAAACCATAGCAGAGTCAGATCTGCAGAGCACTAAGCCGCCATCAATATTCGGTCAAATACTCAGAGATCATCGACGTTGGCAGCACTTATTCCCTCCCCAAAATAAGAGGTTTGCTTTCATTATGGGCAAAATATGCCCCTCTATACCCATTTTGAGAAAATGATTAGCTTTTAAACACTGAAGGGAGTGTAAATGGCAATAAATAACAGGGTTTTACGAGTTTTGGAAAAAAATAAAAATAACAGCAAATTTTATTAAACATAAAAAACCCATATAAAAAAAACCAAACATTTTTTTTTTGTCCCAATTATCCAGCATGGGCGTTCTGGTGGTCCACTCTGTCTTTGTTAAAATGGGCCAATATGTGACTGATGCAACCAATGGCCGGAGCGGTTGCATGCTTTCTACTGGTAGCATGGCCCTGCAATATTTTTATTTTTTTTCAAGTTCTGTCCATTTTGTGTCCTGTGAAGACAAGTGTGTCTTCATGGCTAAAACTATGTAGCATCAGCCCTCATTCGGTCTGCTACTTGCTAACCTAACACATATACATGTACTACGTTTTTCCAAAGCAGTGTAAATTCGGCTGAGCTGCAATACCTATTGTAGCCCATGGAGATTTGTGGTGCTGTTTCTGGAAAACACCCTTTTTCTAATTCTGGAAACCCCTTCAAGGAAGGTCTAGAAATGGCAAATAATTGTAGCCGAGAATGTCAGCAGTGAAGTTTAGAGAAAATCCGTAGTATTAATACAAGAATGAGTTTGCTTTGAAGTTGAAGATCCCTAGCATGTTTTTATTTTATTTTTTCATGCACTTTTATTCCACTACACGATGATGTGACTTTTAATTGGTCACTTTCTTTTCCAAAAAGTTTTGCTTACTAGATTGCCAATCTAGAAACAATTAAAAACGTGTAATATACTTTCACTACTAAAAATCTGTTCTTGTGTGTTAAAAAAATAATAATTGCTCTACTATGGTCACGAAGTGTCATATTCTGAGCAACTTGCTGTCCACTGCCTGTTGTTAAGATTTATCAGTCTATGGTTACAGACAAGCAGGGCGAGATTCTCCACTTTTGTTGGTTTTTTTTTTCCCCAAATGTAACCCAGCTTTATTACCACACTACATTCTGTTTATCATGTTATTTATTGGCCTCGTGCCCACTTAAACAATCACTATACTCCAGCTTTCCCAATGCTTTTTCTAATGATCATATATACAAAAAGCACATAGAATGCATTACTGTAATGTGGTGCAATGTAGGAAGTGATGGAAAGGAAGTCCGGAGCGCATACATCTGGCAGCTAGGCCGGCACAGTACATGCCCCCTGGTCTTCAGAGAAATAATGGTTTCCAGTGTCTAGGCCAGCTGGAGCAGGCATAAAAACTACTAGAAGGATCAAAAAGTGGAAGAATAGCACAGGTATTATATGTATTTCTATTGCTTTTCTTCTAAAATAAAAAGCCGGCAAAGAGCGTGCTGCGCACAGCCAGAGGTCTGAACCTGGCCCTCCAGGAGCATAGACATAATGGGCATCATTAATGCTAATTATTGCTGGCCAGCTCACACTTTCATGTCCTACCTCTGAATATTATATAAATGTGTTTTAACGCCTCTTTGATCTTGATCCGTATCATAATTTTATGGCTCATTGCTCAAAAGACTGATACTACTTTTTTGCAATTTCAGCCAAATTTTCCTGCAGTACAGAGACTACATTTACATATACAGCAGTATTATCAACAAGACTCTTTGCATCACGGCTTCTTCGTTGCTTCAGTCAGTGAGGGTCCCAGTAGCTAAGGGCACCCCACCATTAGTTTTGGGGCGACTAAATCTCCAGTGTATGTATATGCAGGCTTGGTTTGGCTTCACAACATGCCCATGTTGAAACTGCATTTTTCAGCTCTTGGTAATTATTTAAAACTAGATGGTGGCCCGATTCTAACGCATCGGGTATTCTAGCATATGTCTCCCGACCCTCCTTTATAATGCCCGATGCAGGAAGTCACATCCCCCGTATATAATACCCCATGCATATAATACCCCATGCAGGATGTCACATCCCCCGTATATAATGCCCCATGCAGGATGTCACATCCCCCGTATATAATGCCCCATGCAGGAAGTCACATCCCACTATAGTGCCCCATGCAGGATGTCACATCCCCCCTATATAATACCCCATGCAGGATGTCACCTCTCCCCCATATAATGCCCCATGTAGGATGTCACCTCTCCCCCCCCCCCCCCCCCCCATATAATGGCCCATGCAGGATGTCACCTCTCCCCTCATATAATGCCCCATGCAGGCTGTCACATCCCCCCTATATAATACCCCATGCAGGATGTCCCATCCCCCCATAGTGCCCCATGCAGGTCCCCTATGGCCCCATAAAAAAAAAAAAAAATCCAATACTCACCTCACTGCTTCTCTGGACTCCAGCGTAGCCGGCATCTTCGAGAGAGCGCGGTGTAAAGACGTCACCGCGCCCTCTGACCTGAGACGTCACAGAGCTGCAGCGGAAGACACAGGAGCTGCTGCGCAGGCACGGGGAGGGTAAGTATGGCGCCGGGTGCAGGGGTCCTGAGCGAGCGGGGGGAGGGAGAGGAGGGGAGGGGTAAGTATGGCGCCGGGTGTCGGGGTCCTGATCGAGCGGAGGGGAGGGGAGGGGTAAGTATGGCGCCGGGGTCCTGATCGAGCGGGGGGAGGGACGGGAGGAGAGAGGAGGGGAGGGGCGTTACACTTGTCCTCGGGAGATAAGCGGCCGTAGCTGATCTTCCGACGATAGCCGCATGTAGGTCAGCGGCGCCTGCGGTCGGGGGACTTATGCTGCGAGCAGCCGGCTGCATCTCCCGGCTGCATCGCCGCTGACCTCCGTGCCACACATGAGCCGCTAATGGCCGCCATGTTTTTCTGAAATGCCGCGTCGCTGATTGGCCGCGGCCGAACCAATCAGCGACCCGGGATTTCCAAGACAGACAGACAGACGGGATAAGACAATTATATAGATATTGTCTGCTACCCTGCGCAAGCGCTGTAAAGCAAGACGTACCATCTTTGGCTTTTTATTAATGCTGCCGGCCTGGAGCCCTGAAGTCATCTGTGGTAGTTTATAGCTTCTTTTACTTCCTAATGCCTAAATGGCCATAGACCTGTTTAAGAAGTTAAACCTTAGCTGCTTAATGACATGCTGGTGGTCTTGTGATGTTGCAAAAGGATCACATTCTCCCTAAATAATACATTGAATTCAAATCCTGCGAGTAATTTCTTGCCTTCTCCATTGAATAAAAATATCAGAGCATCATTTCATTAAAGGGGTTCTCTCATCTCTGTAAATGGTTAAAATTGTAAGAACAAGCAACTGTGCAGTTTATCTCCTATTAAAAATAGTCCTCATTCTAAAGGAGGGGGGAATTTTTAAGTTTACTGCTCATGCCTAGCTTACCAGCCACCTCTGCAATCTTAACAGAGGTGGTCAGTCCCCCCCTGCTGCTCTGAAACTGGCCAGATTACTGGATGTGGCCAGCTTCAATGCCCATGCACTCAGTTCAGCCCAGCAACTCAGCCATGCCACTAGTCCGAACTGTGAATCATCAGGAGGGCACTGACCCCTGGCAAACAGGAAGCCGACAGTTAGGAGAGTGGTTTGTTCCTGGAGAGAGAAGATAATAATAACTCCTTTAAACTCTACTTTGTGCTGGTATTCTTCCTGCAAAAAAGGTATGGATAATTTGGCATCCAGGCTTTACCAATTCTCGTCAGTAGGCCGTCAACACTGATAGGATCAGGCCAAGCAGGTATCACCCAGTTGTCAAAAAATATAAACACATTTCCAGGAATGTGACGGTCAATAATCCATAATTTAGTTTTTTTATGGCAATGTAAATATATAATAAAACTGACTTGTATGGAGACCTGACTAGTCCCTTTTATTCAAAATATGGTGGTCTGTGTGCAAAGTGTAATTATTGTACTGTATGATTCTGAGTTTTCATGATGGATTTCTAATGTAGTCATTATTAGGAGTGTCTGCTTGTTTACTGCAAAAATTACTATATCTTACTATTTTTCTGGGTACAATGGAACTGAGATGAAATGTAAACTGTTTGGTCATGGATGATGTTGGGATTTCAGCATTCTTGACATTATTTTCCCAGCAGCTATGTCTGCTTAGACTGGCCCACAGAAGGACAGGAGAATCCTCCGGTGGGCCCCTCTTATATGAACAGTACTTGGCACTATATACTTGATCCACTATGTACAGACAAAGGCAGCATCTTATTCATATAACAATCTACTCAGTTCACTGTTAAATTTGTGATTGAAGATAATATCACATTTGTATGTAGTTGAAAAGTAGGGCCCCTGGAGTTGGCTACTGGTGGGCCCTTGGCACCCCAGTCTGACATATGGATGTGTCATACTTTAATCTATGGCCCCTATTCATCAAGACCAGTGTTGTTTGGCATGCTGGGATCAGAGATGCCTAATTCATTAAGAAACATGCTTCTTAATAAGTCAGTCGTTTCTTATAAGTGGCATGTGCCTCCATACACCACTCCAAAAATCTTACTCTGGTCAGAGACTGGAGTAAGATTTGTGGCATAAGGAACACAACAACTCGCTATGAATTAGACGATCGGGTGTCGCCATGCCCTGCCCCACCCCAGCCTCACCCATTTTGGCAGAGCTGGCCAAAACTCCAAAAGTTGCAAAGTTTTTGCTCAACTCCACATTGTGCTAAAATGTTATAACTTTTCAAAGTGTTTTACTCCAGATTTCTATTTGCTTGTGTGAATTGAGACAGCAGCTATTTTTGATATTTTTATTTAGAATCTAAATAACAAGAATGTTTTCTGTGTTCATATAGGCAGCCAGACAAATTGGTTGTGGTGTGGACCAGAAGAAGTCGAAGGAAATCCTCCAAGGTGAGAAGACATTTTAGTGATCAAATCAATGTGTTGACCTTTATTAATTGTGCATTAAAGTGGTACTACCATAAAATCAGTCATAGATCAGTGGCTTAAATTCTAAAATAAAGTTGTCAAATGCAGTCAATTTCCAAAAGTGCTCACTGCTTCCGATATCGTCCTTAAAAAGTCTGGATAATCCTGCAGTTCTTTCATGAAAGGTCGCACATCCGCAGTAGATTCATGCTGTTCCTACTTTTCAGTGACATGGTGCATACGTGATTACACTGTTGTCAGGATTGCCAACCATCCAGAAATTCCAGAGCAGTCTGTAAAAATGGGGCACTTTTTTGCCCTGTCCATAAAATTATTTTTTAAAGGGAACCTGTCGCCAGGTTTTTCCCATATAAAGTAGGGCCGGCAACTGTAATCCCTGATATAACACATTCTAGAATGCCGTCTATATGTCACCAATGCGTTCTCCATAAAACAAAAAAGAGCTTTTATTATACTCGCCTATGGGATGGTCCGGTCCGATGGGCGTCGCTGTTCTTGATCTGGCACCCCTTCTCTTCTTGCTTCATGTGGATGAGGTGTTCTTCGTCATCCACACAGTATCCTTGGTATCGCGCTCCTGCACAGGCTTACTTCTCTTCCCTGCTGATGACAGAGCAAAGTACTGTAATGAGCATGCGCTGGGGAAAGGACAAAGCGCTTCGGCGCATGCGCACTACAATACTTTGCTCTGCCCTCGGCAGGGAAGAGAAATGCGCCTGTGCAGGAGCGCGATACCGAGGACACTGTGCGGATAACGAAGAACACGTCATCCACGCGAAGCTAGAAGAGGGAAGGCCCCAGACCGCCCCATAGGTGAGTATAATAAAAGCTACTTTTAGTTTCATGGAGTGCGCATTGGGGACATATAGACGGCATTCTAGAATGCCTAATATGAAGGCTTATGGGTGCTGACTCTACTTTATATGGGAAAAACCTGGTGACAGGTTGCCTTTTAAGGCTTCCATGATTTTTTTTTTTTTTTTTTTTTGAAGCTGAAGAAATTTATACAGATTATTTTTACTATAATTATCATTTTATAGTGAATGCAGATAATTTCTTCATATCACAATTATAGGGTGTAGACATGGATCACTTATAATCCTAATGATTTATGATGTGTTTCCAATGTGTCCATAAAAATATTGTCTGTCAGTGATTTTTTTTTTTGCTAACTTTATTTTTTCTGGACAACTTAAGTTGGCAACCATGACTGTCGTCACTGCACAGGGTGGGCATGGGTACAGTGCGCTCGTTCCTGACAAAGGAGGAACAGTTCTCCTCCTCTCTGACTGCTGTGTGATGGATGCAGCAGAACTAGCGCAGACGTAACAGTCATTAGTCCACCAATGGTGTTTCTCATTAAAACTATGGAGATTTCTGCCCATGTTTGTTATAATGGATGCCTGCTACCAATACCTACAACTGGGCCTTTATCTATACTGCCTGAAAGAGGAACTGTCCTTGTTGACAAGCAACCAATCAGAGCTCAGCTCCCATTTTTTATACAGCTCTGGTAAAATGAAAACTGTGTTGTGATTGGTTGTTATGAGAAACAAAGAGCTAGGAGAGGACACAGGGGGAATATATCTGAGAAGTACAGAATTTTAGGATGTAGGATAAATAATAGATCCTGAGAACTCCGTTACTTCTTGATGACCCTCATCTATCAGCCAGTGCAGAGAGCGGCTATAATAAGCGTCTCTTATTCTGCACAATTTTGCATTGCACGAACAGCACATTGATTTGTGTAATGCTTCATTTTGCCTGCAGTGGCGCTGTAGGGATATTGAACACTTGCTGACAGGTTCGCATGTGGATTATACCTGACGGTGAGGGATCTGAGCAGTGCAATGTTTCTGGGATCGTCTTTTTCCCTTTACAGGAAAACCTGTACTTTGACACATTTTAAGTGCAAAATCTGCTCCATCTGACCATGGGCTTTTGGTTTATTGCATTAAATATCAGTTTGTTTGTTTTTTTGTCACCTTGGATCAGACAACCATGTGTAAAATCAGGCCTGTCAGGTCGGCTTATTGCTGACGTGATCGCCTCTATGTGCTTGTCCGCTTTGCAGACTGGTGAAGTAGCTGCCTTCTGTTGCATTAACTTTTGTGGTCCATAAAACTTGCTCCTTTGCTGCAATTAGTCCATATTGACAGCACAGGAACCAAAACGTAATCTGGTCTAAGGGATGGACACTTAGGAGGCGTATTACTACTATACAAGTGCCAGTAAGGGTAGATCGGCTGACTGGGATGGTCTGATGCTTTGCCAATCCATTGGTGTTGGTGAAACGTCTTCCAGTGAGTAAATGAATAAATTCTGTCAATCCCACTGAAATCAGTGGGTTAGGCAAATTTTTTCTTCAAATATGTATTAGGCCTAAAGACTTCCGCAGTGTGCATGACCATACACATAGATATATTTCTCTCCATAACTTATGAAGTGCCTTCAGCTTTTTTTCTGGGGTCAAAACTGCTGAAGCTTTCCTTTAATACACAAGAACCCGATAGTTAGGTCCAAAATATTTGAAAAGTGACACACAGGTTTTGACCTTTACCAAAACATATTTAAGATAGTTATATAATCAGTATGGGTTTAAAGTGCAGACCCTCAACTTTAATTTCAGGGTATTCACATCCTAATTGGAGTATGGGATTAAGAATTACAACTCATTAATATGTAGCTGCCTATTTTTAAAGGGACCAAAAGTAATTGGACCATTATCTCAAAAGCTCTTTAATGGGCTGCATGGGCTATTCCCTCATTAATCCATCATCAATTGAGCAGATAAAAGATCTGGAGCTGATTCCAGGTGTGGCATTTGCATTTGAAAGCTGTTGCTGTGAATCCACAACCTGCGGTCAAAGGAGCTCTCAATGGAAAAGAAACAGACCATCAATAGGCTTAAAAAAGGAGAAATCGATCAGAAATGGCAGAAATTTTAGGAGTGGACAAATTATTATTATTATTTTTTTATTATTATAGCACCATTTATTCTATGGCGCTTTACATGTTAAAAAGGGGGTATACATAGCAAAAACAATTACAATAATCTTGAACAAAAACGCAATGGCGACTAGTACAGGAGGAGAGCCTGCCCGCGAGGGCTCACAATCTACAAGGGATGGGTGAGGATACAGTAGGTCGGGGTAGATCTGTTCGTGCAGCGGTATGGTGGAGCAGTGGTTACTGCAGGTTGTAGGCTTGTCGAAAGAGAGAGGTCTTCAGTTTCCTTCTGAAGGTTTCCATGGTAGGCGAGAGTCTGATATGTTGGGGTAGAGAGTTCCAGAGTAGGGGGATGCGCAGGAGAAATCTTGTATGCGATTGTGGGAAGAGGCGATAAGAGGGGAGTAGAGAAGGAGATCTTGTGAGGATCGGAGGTTGCGTGTAGGTAAGTACCGGGAGACTAGGTCACAGATGTATGGAGGAGACAAGTTGTGGATGGATTTATATGCCAAGGTTAGGGTTATGAACTGGAGTCTCTGGGTAATGGGGAGCCAGTGAAGGGATTGACAGAGAGGAGAGGACTGGGAATAGCAGGGGGGCAGGTGGATTAGTCGGGCAGCAGAATTTAGGATAGATTGGAGGGGTGCAAGAGTGTTTGAAGGGAGGTCACAGTGCAGGATGTTGCAGTAGTCGTGGCAGGTGATGATGAGAGCGTGCACTAGTGTTTTTGCAGATTCATGGTTGAGGAATGTGCGGATCCAGGAGATAGAAGAGATCAGAATTCAGGGTTACCCTGAGGCAGCGAGCTTGCGGGACTGGGGAGAGTGGACAAACATTGTCTTTGATGGATAGGTCAGATGGGGGGATTGAGTGAGATGTAGAAAGATGATGAATTCTGTTTTATCCATGTTAAGGTTTAGAAATCTAGCAGAGAAGAAGGATGAACTAGCGGACAGACATTGTAGGATTCTGGTTAGTAAGGAGGTGATATCGGTCCAAAGAGGTAGATCTGTGTGTCATCAGCATAGAGGTGATACTGGAAGCTGTGAAACTCTGAGCTATCCCAGTCCGAAGGTGTAGATAGAGAAGAGCAGAGGTCCTAGAAGTGAACCTTGGGGGACACCGACGGATAGGGGGAGAGATGAGGTGGTGTGTGAGTGGGAGACACTGAATCTCCTGTCTGTTAGGTATGAGGAGATCCAAGATATGGTCAAGTCTGTGTGTCACGAATCATTTGGGGATTCGTGACAGCTCTGGGTATGCTGGAATTTAAATGTAGTTTTTTTTCCCTTTGGTCCAGCAAGGGTTAATGTTAGTCTTTTGCTGGCGGCTTTTTGTGGACGGTCAGCTGATATTGGTTGGTACCACTCCCACTTCCCTTTCAATGGCCACATGACCCATCAGCTGAACGACAGTTATAGAGTTCATTCTATTGCAGGCCAGCTTGGTTTGTGGAACCGCTGTTGAAGTGCTGTACCCTGGTGCTGTTGTTGGAGTTTTGCCTCTGATTATAAGTTAAGTTGTTTTTTTCTTGCTGCCGGTCCCTTGTTTGTCATCTTACCCTGTGTAACATTACCAGTAGTGATAAGGCTAGCAACCTTTCGTCCAGTTCACTAGCTAGGGTAAGTTGGGATGACAGTCAGGGACTTATAGCCTCAATCACCTGATGATGCCAGTATATCTGGTGAAAAATGTTGGGGAGGCTTTAGGGTGCTTTTAAATATGTCAGTCAGCAATGTATGAAAACTATATAGGATAAGTGTAGGTTGCGGCCGCACCTCAAGTATATCCTGATACTCTTCTATGAGTGATGCTGTTGGGGCAGACTATGAAACAGTGATAGGTAGGAGACCAATATAAGGAGAGATATAATAGCTATCTGTCCCTTTGCACTGCTGACTGCATGCTGGTTTTAATATGTTCCTCTAATAATTTAATAGGAATTAATAAAAGTTAAATTTTACGAGTCTTTAGCTTAGGGTTCATTTGCCTATGGCAACTTGTAATTGTTAGACAGTCAGGGAGTAGGCACGTGATAGCGGCGGGGGAAGGACCCTCAGAGTCTTGTTAGGGGAGATTAGGGACAGACACAGGTTGGTGTCAGGAGGTGTCCCATCCCTCGCTCCCTACCGTTGGGGCCTTCCAACCCCCCTATATCATTTTGTTGTACCCAGATATTGTGCCGTTCGTCGGACATCTCCTTGTCCGTCCGTGACACGGTGATGCCGACATATGAGAGAGTCTGTAGTAAGAGGGAATGGTCCACTGTGTTGAAGGCAGATGACATGTCTAGGAGGAGGAGGACAGAGTAGTGTCGCTTGGATTTGGCGGTTAATAGGTCGTTGGTGACTTTAGTCAAGGCAGTTTCAGTAGAATGGTGCGGTCAGAAGCCAGATTGTAAGTGGTCAAAGAGGGAGCAGGAGGAGAGGTGAGAGGACAGTTCAAAATGGACATGTTCCAGTAGTTTTGAGGCATAGGGGAGAAGTGATATGGGGCGATAGCTGGGTGTGATCGAGGCATGAAGGGAAGACACCAGTTGTTAGTGACCGGTTGAGAAGGTGGGTTAAGGTTGTGATGAAGTCTGGTAAGGTTTGGGATGAGGTGTGACTTGGATAGTAAAGAGGATCTTTCATGATGGTGGAGAAGCTGGTTTTGGAGGAGGAGGATTGAGTAGATGAGGAGGGCCTGTGGGGACTTGAGGCAAAATCTTTGTCTGATGGTGTCAATCTTCTGTTTGAAGAATGAGGCAAAGTTTTCGGCTGATATGAGAGGAGGCTCTGGGGGACGGAGAAGAGAATTGTAAGTGTTGAATAGCTGTTTAGGGTTGTAAGACAGGGAGGATATGAGAGATGAGAAGTAGGTTTGTTTTGTTGCAGCGAGTGTGGACTTGAAGGTTGTGAGGGACTACTTGAATGCGATGAAGTGCTCATTGGAGTGGGACCTTTTCCATCTCTGCTCAGCAACCAGAGAGCCCGCCTCAGTTCTTTAGTCAGGTTGGTGTGCCAGGGTTGCCTGTTGATTGTGTGAGGGGGGCGACCGAATTGAGAGCTGCAGCTGTTGTGGTGTTATATAAAGTGGCAGCAGCATCTGCATCGTGGAAGGAACTAATGTCTGTAAGAGGGAGAAGGGATTCAGAGAGTGAGTGTAGGTCAAGGTGGATAAGATTTCTGCGAGGGTGTTCAAGTTTGTGGAGTGGGGATTGTGGACCGAGTTAGTCTAAGAGGAGGTAAGATTTCTCACACAGTTGGAAAGCTGGGTGATGACATACCTGTAAGAATAGATAAATGGCCTTGCTGATTGGAGTGCGATGGTTATAGATGTCAAGATGCAATCTGTATACATAGTATTAAATTCAGGTCTAATTCACTTCATCACACTTGTCTGATACACTTGGTGATACATACTGCCAGACAGTGCCAGATCAACAGTTTGGTACATTCTGCAGCAAAAAAAAAGCACACTGGTGAGCTTGGGCACTCGAAAAGGCCTGGACATCCACGAAAGATAACCTGGTGGATGATTGCTGAATCCTTTCCATGGTGAAGAAAAACACCTTCATAACATCCACTCAAGTGAAGAACACTCAAGTAGGTGTTTCAGTATTCAAGTCTACCATAAAAAGAAGACTTCATGAGCGCAAATACAGAGGGTTCACCACAAGGTGCAAACCATTAATCAGCCTTAAAATTAGAAAGGCCAGATTAGACTTTGCCAAAAAACATCTAAAGAAGCCAGACTAGTTCTGGAAAAGCATTCTTTTGACAGATGAAACTAAGATCAGTCTGTACCAGAATAATGGGAAGAACAAAGTATGGAGAATGCTTGGCGCGGCTCATGATCCAAAGCACACCACATCCTCTGTAAAACATGGTGGAGGCAGTGTGATAGAATGGGCATGCATTGCTTCCAATAGCGCTGGGTCACTACTAGTGTTTATTGATGATGTGACTGAAGACGGAAGCAGTCGGATGAATTCTGATGTGTACATGGCTATGCTTTCTGCTCAGATTAAACCAGATGCAGGAAGGTTGATTTACGGCGCTTGACAGTACAGATGAACAATGACCCAAAACATACCCTGAAAGCAACCCAGGAGTTTTTTTTTTAACACAAAGTGGAATATTCTGCAATGGCCAAGTCAATCACCTGATCTCAACCCCATCTAACATACTGTTCAGATGCTTAAGATACAATTTTGGTTCTTTCGGTGACGTCCATGGCTTCCAGACCTTAGGCAATCATTGCCTACAAAGGATTCTCTACAAAGTATTAAAAATGAACATTTTATTTGGTAAAGTTAATTTGTCCACTTACTTTTGAGCCCCTGAAATGTGGAGGCTTTATAGAAAAATGGCTGCAATTCCTAAATGTTTTACAGTATATTTTTGTTCAACCCCTTTAATTAAACCTGAAAGTCTACACTTCAATTGCATCTCAGTTGTTAAATTTTAAATCCAAAATGGCCTGAAATCACAAAGATTCTGCCATCGCCCAAATATTGCTGGACCTAATTGTATATTATGTACCCCATAACCAGTTTGATCCCCTGCTATAATTCCTATATTCAGTGTCACTCAGTTATTCCTTAT
This sequence comes from Phyllobates terribilis, assembly GCF_046119375.1. NCBI lineage: Eukaryota > Metazoa > Chordata > Amphibia > Anura > Dendrobatidae > Phyllobates > Phyllobates terribilis. The sequence goes on from NW_027362763.1 coordinate 741,237,750, forward strand.
TAATTCATGTACAATTAGCTAGTTCTACCTTTCCTGCCTTGTCACACTTCCCATGAACAGTTATGTACATTAAGTCATTTTCGTTTAATATGTTGCCGGCGGCCATTTACTGTAATGAGAGGAGCAGACGTAGCAATAAAATATTAAGCATCACAATTTCTTAGCTCAGGGTCACATTTAGCATGGCTGGTACGCTGTCAGATATGTTGCTTGGATGAGCTGGATTTTTTTCCTACTCCTCTGTTTTCTCATACTTACAGAACTGCTGCCACTCCTTGCAGCTCTCAGTAGGGGGTTTCTGAATACAATAGCTTAAAGCTGTGCATTTACTGCCTCCTACCATGGAAATGGCAAGTGGATATTATATGTGGTTATTCCAGGTTAATTACATTTAATAAAAATTATTTTTAGTTTCTATAGCGCACCAGAACTCAAAATAGATTGTGGTATCTCTGATTTTTCTTAAAGGGAATTTGTCACCAGGTTTTTACCACCTAATCTGAGACCAGCATAATGTAGAGACAGAGACCCTGATACCAGCAATGTGTCACTTACTGGTCTGCTTAGCGTAGTTTTGATGAAATTCACTTCTTTCTCAGCAAGATTTTCACTAGAGCAGGGTTCCCCAACTCCAGTCCTCAAGGCCCACCAACAGGTCATGTTTTCAGGATTTCCTTAGTATTGCACAGGTGATGTAACTATTGCCTGTGCTGATGATGGAATTATCACCTGTGCAATACTAAGGAAATCCTGAAAACATGACCTGTTGGTGGGCCTTGAGGACTGGAGTTGGGGAACCCTGCACTAGAGGACCAGAAAACCTGCTGCCATGTAGTACTTCATATTCATGCTCTCTGTACAACCCCGCCTCCACCGCCACTTTTTGCCTATGCGCAATGTACACAGAAAGCTGTCAATCAGTGATGTGGGCGGGGTTATACAAAGCTAAGCATTCAGAGAACTGCTAGATCTACATGGGGAAAAAAACCCTGATTTTATCAGAACCGCAGCAAACAGCCCAGTAAGTGAAACCACTGGAATCAGGGTCTCTCCCCCTACATCATGCTGCTATCACATGGTGTAGCCGAAGCCTGCTGACAGACTACCTTTAGGAGCTTTAAGAAATTTGGAGAGATATACAAAATATGAAAGTGTGTAAAGACCTATTTCAATGCTTGTTTCCTTCGAATTCCAGGTCCTCTGTTTTGCTAAAACATGGCAGAGTTTTTCTTTTTCCATTGCTCTTGATTGTTTGCAGCTTTGCTTCCTCAATTTACAATATGACTCCTTTAATGGAATAGAAATGTGTTTAATACTGAGCAAGCTTTTAAGAGATGAGAGTTTATACCTAAACAGAAGTTTCTTTTATATGTAAGGTAGAGAGAACCAAGACTTGAGGAAATGTTTCCTAGGTTTTCTGGATTTCATTGGACATGTTAAAACTTCATACACACATTAAGCATAAACATACATGGTACACACAGGTTGTATGAAATACACATTACATAGACATGACACAGCATACATATTATGCACAAAGGTACATATAATGCATATACACATTTATATGCTTGCCTATATAGAATGATGTACAATACAAAGTTATATTGTGGTACATTGTTAGCCAGAAAAATGTCTTCATGTACATCCGCCAATATGGAGTACATGATACCGGTGCCCAGAAGGAGTTTATATTGCAAACGAGAGTGAATTTACACAGACACACAATTAGGAATGAACTGGACACACCTGTGGGAAAACATTTCTCTAGCCTGGGACACTGTATGATGGATTTAAAAGTCTCAATACTGAAAGGTCATTTCACAGACAGAGAGAGCAAAATCTGTGAATTCAAATTGATAAGAATGTTCAATTCCTTAACAGCAGGATTCAATCTAACACTTGGGTTTATGACTCACTACATGGACACAATTCACACCTCCAGATAATTAAACATTCCTAGAACATCTTCTCCATTTGCATCAAAAAATCCTAATTTGATCTCCTTGACTTGTCAGTTGGAGGCATCACCCCTTACACCTCATGAACAAATGTTTGCTGTAACATCTCTCAAATGTTGTGCCTTGTATCTTTTGAATTAATTTGTAATATTGCCTGACGAAGGAGCCCCTGTGCACTGAAAGCTTGCATATATATTTTTTCTTCTGGTTAGCCGATATAGGTATCACTTCGAGAATACTTTTGTAATTTTTGGGCATAGAAGTATTTACATGCCTATGTAGAACCAGCATATTCTACAGAACACACGGGGAGAACATACAAACTCTTTGCAGATGTTTTCCTTAATGGAATTTGTACCCAGGACCCCAGCAGTGCAAGGATACAGTGCTAACCACTGAGCCACCGTGCTGCCCCCGTGTGTGTACAGTGGTGACGAAAAGTTTTGCATATTTTTTTAAAGTGTGATGACTTCTGTCTGGTTGTTGTGATCCTATTTCCCTGGTGATGAATTGAATGAAGTGGTCATCATGCAAGACCTTCATTTTATCCAAAATGCTTTTGAATATAGGTATGGTCATGGTCATTTAATTAAAGAAAACTGACGGCCAAAGGTTTTGCATCTACTATTTATTGATCACCGCATATAGTAATTCATTGTTTACAATGCCACAACTTAGTATTTTGTAGCATAACCTCTTGCTTTAATTACTGCCCCACACCGACGGGGCATTGAAGCCACTAGGGTATTCAAGACATCATGAGGGATCTTGCTCCATTCCATTTGCAAATCTGCAAACAATTCATCTTTATTCCTATGGGCACTGGCCCCAACTCGTCGTCCCAACTCATCCCAAATGTGCTCTTTAGGGTTTAAATTGGGGCCATTGCAACAAGAGAACATTTTTCTTTGCTAACCTGTTTTTGACTAAATTGGATGTGTACTTAGGATCGTTGTCTTGCTGGAATTTCCAATCCCTGCCTACTTTGGTTTTACCATGTGGCAGCATTACATTCTCCATTATATCCTTGTACATGGTAGCAATCATATTTTTATCAGTTCTATGCAGAGGGCCAATGGCAGATGCAGAAAAGCAGCCCCAAATCATGACATTGCCACCACCATGTTTCACTGTAGGTGTTTGGTTACCTTACATCATTATGTTTTCCAATTGGGCGGTATATATAGTGCTTGCCATCACTACCAAACAGATTGATCTTGGATTCATCCGACCACAACGCCTTAGACCAATCTGTCTCTTTCCATTGGCTGTGTTCTTTGGCAAACTCAAGTCGGACCTTCTGGTTCTTTGCAGAGATGACAGGCTTCTGGACTTGAATACCTGCATTCAGCCCTACTGCTCTTCGCCGTCGCACCACAGTTTGGCGACTCACTTTGACCCCATATTATTCTTTGTTCATTTCATGCGTAATCTGTACAGCAGTTTTATGGACATCAGATACTGACTTTTTTCTTAATAATGTGATCAACTCTGGAGGAAGTTTTCCGTGGTCGTCCACTTCTAGGTTTGTCAGCTGTTCCATAACCTTCTTTTTCTTTCTTTAATATATGTGCCACTTGACTCTGGGAACAGGTGAATCCCATAGCTACCTCATTTTTGGCTTTTGCCTGACTTCACTCTCAGAATAATAAGCTTCCTGACATCTGGTGATAAATTTGGCTTCGTCTTTGCCATGTTTTAACCTAAACACACACACACAGATAAAAAAAAATTAGGCAAAATTCGACTACCCATGACAAAATATGCAAAACATTTGGCCCAGCAAATGCTGAAAACAAACACATAAAGGGATAAAACTATGTCAAACACAATTTTCGTTCTTATAGCTGACAACCATTTGCTTCCAGTTTACTAAAATCACCAGGAAAATGGCATCACAACAAAACGACAGTAATCACACTTTCAAAAAAAAATATATAATATACCGTATATTCCGGCGTATAAGACGACCTGGTGTATAAGACGACCCCCCTACTTTCCTGTTAAAATATAGAGTTTAGGATATATTCACCGTATAAGACTACCCCTTTTCCTACGCATACCAAACACCGGTAAAAATTAAAAAAAAACAGATTTGAATTTAACATGGTCCTTTTTTTAATTTAAATTCTTATGACATGCAGGTATATAGCAGGAAAACTGTCACTCATAAACATATTAAAATAGGGGGGACCCCACGTCATTTTTTGGGGGGGTCCCCCATTCTAATAGCTAGTAAAGGCTAGGTATTCAGCTGGGGGCTGATATTAGTAGCCTGGGAAGCTCCGTGGGTATTACCCCCTTCCCAGACTTCAAACATCTGCCCCAGCCGTCTGCTTAACCTCCGCTAGAGACTATAATGATGGTGGATCCCACGCCAATTTTCTTTTTAAAAAATCCTTTATTTTAACACTAAATGACAATTGAGGGGTTAATAAAGATGCAGTCCCTAAATTATTATTAATTTTGTAATTAATTTTTCCCAAAAATGTTGACGTGGGCTTCGCCATATTTTTGTGTCCAGCCAGGTGCAGCAGGCAGGAACGGGCTGCCCCCAACCACCAGCTGCCTATTTGTACCTGGCCGGACACAACAATATAGGGAAGCCCTTTTTTTTTTAATTATTTAATGAAATAATTAAAAAAAAAAAGACGTGGGGCTTCGCCCTATTTTTGTGTCCAGCCAGGTACAACTAGGCAGCTGGGGGCTGGAATCTGCAGCGCAGGGAGGCTCAAGCTTTCTGGCCCCCCCCGCTGCAAATTGCAGTCCGCAGCCACCCCGGAAAATGGCGCGTTCATAGAAGCGCCATCTTCTGGCGCTGTACCCAACTCATCCAGGGCCCTGGTGCGGTGGCTCACTGGGTAATAAAGGGGTTAAGGCCAGCTTGGCATTATCAGCTGGCCCTAAGCCCGAAATTCATGGGGTCACGCCAATATTAGACATGACCGCCATGAATTTCTAGTAAAGTAATTAAAAAAAACACAACACCCAGAAAAAAGTCCTTTAATTGAAATAAAGACACAATTTTTTAATGTTCTAAATTAAACCATACTTACCATCACGCCCATTCCAGCTGAAGCCAACGATCTCCTGCAATAAAAGTAAAATAATAAAGCAACCTCATCCTTACCTCTCCATGGTTCCCAGGACCGGTCCAGCTCTGCTACATTCACATGACAGGCTGGACCGCAGCAGAACGCTGCCGTTCAGCTTGCCATGCGGCAGACACTGAGAAGCGCAGGCATGCTTGTGCTCCTCAGTGTCTGACTGTGACGGCATCCAGATGAGCCGAGATAATGTCCAATGAACTCGGCTCACCTCATGTACGTCACTGACAGCGTGGGAAAATTCTCCTGCTCCCCGCATGCGCAGTAGAAGTTTCCCACGCTGTCAGTGACGGACGTCCAGGAGGTGAGCTGAGTTAATTGTCGGCTCATCTGGATGCCGTCACAGCCAGACACTGCAGAGCGCAAGCATGCCTGCGCTTCTCAGTGTCTGCGGGATGACAGGCTGGATGGCAGCGTTCTGCTGCGGTCCAGCCTGTCATGTGAATGTAGCAGAGCTGGACCGGTCCTGGGAACCATGGAGAGGTAAGGATGAGGTTGCTTTATTATTTTACTTTTATTGCAGGAGATCGTTGGCTTCAGCTGGAATGGGCGTGATGGTAAGTATGGTTTAATTTAGAACAATAAAGAATTGTGTGTTTATTTCAATTAAAGGACTTTATTCTGGGTGTTTGTGTTTTTTTTAACTTTGACTATGGGGTTAGTAATGGGGGTGTCTTATAGATGCCTCTCCATTACTAACCTGGGCTTGATGTCAGCTGGCATTATAAGCTGACATCAACCCCAGCCCTATTACCCCCTGCCACCGCACCAGGGCAGCGTGGAAGAGCGAGGCTAAGTGCCAGAATTGGCGCATCCTATGGATGCGCCATTTCTGGGGCGGCTGACGGCTGGTGTTTCTATCCTGGGAGGGGGCCAATATTCATGGCTCCCTTCCTGGGCTATTAATATCAGCCCCCAGCTGTCTGCCTAGCCTTTGCTAGCTATTAAATTAGGGGGGACCCCACGTCATTTTTTTTGGGGGGTCCCCCATTTTAATAGCTAGTAAAGGCTAAGTATTCAGCTGGGGGCTGATATTAGTAGCCTGGGAAGCTCCGTGGGTATTACCCCCTTCCCAGGCTTCAAACATCTGCCCCAGCTGTCTGCTTAACCTCCGCTAGAGACTAAAATTAAGGGGAACCCCACGCCAATTTTTTTTTAAATAAATCCGTTATTTTAACACTAGATGACAAGTACAGTAACCAGCACTGTCACTGTACTTCATATATATGTGACTGACATGTTTCTATCTATCTAATCTATGTGTGATGCTCTATCTTTCTGTTATAAATTGTCGGGTACAGATGCTGAATTGCCGGCCGGCTTTTTTAAAGAGACGGTGCATGAAAACACTAATATTTGTTTTAATAAATCCTTTACACTAAATGACAAGTACAGTAATCAACACTACCACTGTACTTCATATATATGTGACTGACATGTTTCTATCTATCTAATCTATGTGTGATGCTCTATCTTTCTGTTATAAATTGTCGGGTACAGATGCTGAATTGCCGGCCGGCTTTTTTAAAGAGACGGTGCATGAAAACACTAATATTTGTTTTAATAAATCCTTTACACTAAATGACAAGTACAGTAAGCAACACTGTCACTGTACTTCATATATATGTGACTGACATGTTTCTATCTATCTAATCTATGTGTGATGCTCTATTCTTTCTATTCTAAATTGTCGGGTGCCGGCTTATGCCGCTGCTGAATTGCCGGCTTTTCATATATTGTCACAGAAGCGATGCGAACTTCCCAGCTCCGGACACAGCGCAGCGCTTCTGTGACAAGTGAAAGCTGTCGGCACAGAAGCCCTGCGCTGTGTCCGGAGCTGGGAATACGCAGCGATGTGTCAGTTTCAGCACAGAAGCGCTGACTGTCTGGACCTACCGCCGCCGTATTTTAACTCCCTCCACCTTATATTAACTCCGACATGGCAGGGATACGGCCACGGCAGCTTATTAACACCCCCAGAGTATCCCCGCATGTCAATTTCTGAAAGTTCAAAAGCATTACCGGCGTATAAGACGACCCCAGACTAGACAGAAGATTTTTCAGTCTTCAAAAGTCGTCTTATACGCCGGAATATACGGTATATATTACACAGCGGCTGATATTTTCTAAGTAAATATATTTCTAAAGGTGCTTTTGACATGAAATTATCACCAGATGTCGGTAACAACCCATCCAATCCACACAGGCAAAGAAATCAAACCATAGATGTCCATAAATTGTGTAATAATGAGAAAGTACACAGGGAAAAAGTATTGAACCTGCTTACTAAAATGTATTTAATACTTCGTACAAAAGACGTTGTTGGTGATGACAGCATAAAGACACCTCCTATATTTAGAAACTAGTCGCATGCATTGCTCAGGTGTGATTTTGGCCCATTCTTCTACTCAAACACTCTTAAAATCATGAAGGTTCTCTGGGCTCCTTCTATGAACTCTGAGCTTTAGATCCTTCCATAAATTTTATATTGGATTCAGGTCAGGTGATTGGCTCGACCATTCTAGCAGCTTTATTTTCTTTTCTTTTTTTTAAAACCAATAGAGCGTTTCCTTGGCTGTGTGTTTGGGATCATTGTCTTGCTGGAATGTCCACCCTCGTTTCATTTTCATCATCCTGGTAGATGGCAGCAGATTTTTATCAAGAAAGTCTTGATACATTTGTCCATTCATTATTCCCTCAATCATATGAAGTTTGCAAGTGCCATATGCTGAAAAACATCCCCACACCATGATGTTCCCACCTCCAAACTTCACTGTTGGTATGATGTTTTTGGGGGTGATATGCAGAGCCTTTTCCCTCCAAACATGATGGCATCCAAAGAGTTCAATTTTAGTCTCATGTGACCAGACTATATTCTCCCAGTATCTCACAGGCTTGTCTAAATGTTGTTGATCAAACATTAAACACACTTGAACATGCTTTTTGTTTAGCAATGGAGTCTTGTGTGGTGTGCATGCATACAGGCCATGGAGGTTGAGTGTATTTTTACTTTTTTGTTTTATTTGAAACAATTGTTCCTGCTGAGTCCAGCTTTTTCTGTAGCTCTCCACAGATGGTCCTTGGCTCTTGGACAACACTCCTGATAATTTTTTTCACTCCTCTGTCTGAAATCTTGCGGGGAGCATCTGGTCTTAACCGGTTTATGGTGAAATGATGTTCTTTCCTCTTCCGGATTATGGCCCCTACAGTGCTCAGTAGTTTAGAAATTCTTCTGTAATCAATGCCATCAGTATGTTTTGCAACAATAAGGTTGCGAAGGTATTGAGGCAGCTCACTAGTTTTACCCATCATGAAAATTTTCTTCTGAGGCACCTCGGTAATGAGATGCCTTTTTATAGGCCATCTGTTGAACCAGTTGATATGATTTTTCACTAAGTGGCAGGATTGCTTTCTAATTACTTATAGATTTCAGCTGGAGTCGTGACTTTCCATTTCTTTTTGTACTTCTTTCTTTTCCTTTGTACAATACTTTTTTCCCTGTGTAATTTCTCATTATTACACAACATAATATATGGACATCCATGGTTTGATTTCTTAATATAAATATATTTACTTAATAAATTGGTGACGTGCTCAATACTTATTTCGTGTGTGTGTGTGTGTGTGTGTGTGTGTGTGTGTGTGTGTGTGTGCGCGCGTGTGTGCGTGTGCGCTGCACATGTGAACATATCCCTAGAAAGGAACCAGGCAGCTGTATTCTATAAGCTCTTAACTGATGAAAATTTAGATTTTTGTTTAGACGACTGGAGCAATATTTTTATTTTCGTCTTCCCACATTCATATCCATAAGGGTTATAATTTCTGTTAATTTTTACATGCACTTTTCTATATGAAATAATTTTTTAGGTGCTTTTTACCATATGAAATTGTAAGCCTTAAAAAGTGCGCAACAGTTCTTTAATATCCATTTAACATTTTTTTTTATTTATTCCATTTATCAATCACCGTAACTAATATGTTGACTGTGTTTTGTACAGGTTATGACTACAAGAATACTAAATCTAATAATGTGTTTACTGGTTTGTGGTGTTTATTTTAAGGGGACTTTTCACCAATTCTTTTATGTTGAACTGGACACATGATGTAAAAGTGACTGCAGAGCGGAATAAAACATTTTTTTTGCCCCTCCGTTGCAAATATATTAGCAATCTAAGCAAAGTATTTGGCATCTAATGAGTAAACACCAACTTGGACTTAATTTTTTTTCTTAATGAGACAGTTTTCAGTGAGGGCTTGTACTTCTCCCTGTATGACGCTGACCAATCATAAGCAGGCAGCAACACACAAAAGAAAAAGGAACACGCCCCCACCATAGCTCAGAGTAGGTTTCTCAGTGTGTAAGATGTATAATATCAGACAGCTCAGATCTCCTGGTCTAACCTTCTGCATGAGTCCGTGTGGGCGAAGGGGCAGTTCAGCTGAATACTGATTTTTTTTTCAAAAGTTTTATGGGCTGATGAGATGAGAATGACTCTTGACAAACCAGATGGAGGGGCTCGTGGCTGAATTCTTTAATGGGCACAGATATACACTTCGACTCAGACACTAACAAGGTGGACGTGGCTACTGCTCTGGGTTGGTTTAATAAAATATGAGCTAGTTGAACATTTTTGGGTTGAAGATGGACTCAAAATCAACTTCCAAGTCACAGTTTTTAGAAGCCACTTTCTTCAAGCAGTGGTACAAGAAATAGTCTCCATCTTTCAAGAGAACCATGATTTTTATGCAGGACAATCGCATGCATTGAATTTGGTTTACCCCACTGCTTGGTTAGCCATTTCTTGGCCCAGTCTTGATGTTTTCACTTCTGTGTCTTGATCAGTGGTGGTCTGGTTTCAGCCTCCTTACCTAGGCCATGTCTATGAGCACTGAACACCTTGTACTTCTGGGCCTCCAGGGAGGTCGCACTTCTGGAATATGACAGTATTGGAGGATAATGTTTCCCGGTCTCTTCAAATTGGATTCTCTCAAATTTTCCGCCATTAATATGCCTCTTTTTTATCTCCACATTTTATGTACCCTGTTGACTATTTTCAACAAAAATGTTGATGGTTCTGTGATCAGGCCTCAATATCTTAGCCATTTCAAGAGTGCTGCATCCCTCTGTAAGACTATAATAATTTTTTACTTCAGTTAAATCTCTTTTTTTGGCCTATTTTGCCTTAGTAAAACAAGATGCATAAAAAATGTTTGATCAAAAAAACTCACTTGCCTAATAATTCTGTACATGAGTATATACAGGTACTTCTCTATATAACAGTACATTGTGCCTGCAATGAAGAAGAATACCATGTAGATCTTCAAGCAGAGAAAATTCTCTTACTAATGACAATGCAGCCTGGCTCACTGCTAGGGATGCAGAGTCCAAATCATGGGTAAGGCCAGTTACATGTGTTACGAGATATTTTCATTAAATACTTGAAAGCTTCTAATGAAAGCTGTTTACACTGGAAGATTAATTCAAATGCTAAGAGGGTCTGTCCTGTCCCCCTACAAGGGGAGATGATGAACACGGTAGTTTACTGCGTTTGACCTGAGTCTGCAAAAACCAGCCTGATCAACGGCACAAGTCAGAATCGCTGGGCCCCTCTACCCAATGGGCACCTGTGTAGTTGAACATGGTGCACATGCCATATGTCCACCCCGTGTGTGGTGGCCTTGATATAATAAGAGGCCTGAAAAGTCCATCAATGATTTACGATGTAGTTAGTGTAAGTGCACATTCAATACATAGTTGCTGAGACTGTCACAGATTTTCAGAAACGATGCCAGCAAATTTTGCCATGTCTCATGTCTGAAAATGGGTGTGTTGTACTTCAACGGGGAGTAATAGATATTTACTTTGCAATCTCTTCACCTGGATCTTCTTCAGCCTATTACTGCTCCTTACATACTATTAATTAGTTATTTTTATTTTTAGAGCACTATTGATTCCATGGTGGTGTACATGAGAAGGGGTTACATACAAAATACAGATATAAATTACAGTGAACTAACAATGACCAACTGGTACAGAGGGGAGAGGGCCCTTGCAGGCTTACAATCTTTGGGATAATGGGGCAGGAGACTTTAGGCTGGTGGATTTGTTACAGCTTCTGGTTTTGGTGAGCAGGCAGCGGGGTCATTGCAGGCTGTAGTTTTCTTGAAGAAATACGTTTTCAAGTTCCTTCTGAAAGTTCTGAATGTGGCGGATAACTAGTTGTGTTGGGACACAGAATTCCAGAAGATGAGCAATACTCAGTCTTGAAGGCGGTTTGATGAAGAGCGTATGTGTAGAGGAAAGAACGAGGTCTTTAGAGTACCGGAGATTATGTGTTGGAAGATATCAGGAGATTAGTTTGGAGATATACGGTGGAGACAGATTATGGACGGCTTTGTAGATCAATGTTAGTAGTTTGAATTGGATATCTTGGAAAATTGGGAGCCAGTGAAGGATTTGCCAAGGGGAGAAGTGGAGGCGAGAGGTGGATTAATCGGGCACCAGAATGGGCGACGGACTGGACAGGTGTGAGAGTGTTAGCAGCGAGGCCACAGAGGAGGATATTGCAGTAGTCCACGTGGGAGATGATGAGGGCACGCACTAACATTTTAATAGCTTCAGGGTTGAGGAATTGATGGATTCTAGAAATGTTTCTGAGTTGGAGGCGGCAAGAGGTGGAAAGAGTTTGGATGTGTGGTTTGAAGGACAGGGCAGAGTCGAAGGTTACTCCGAGGGGCAGCGAACTTGCAGTACTGGGGAATGTGTGCTATCATTTATTGTGATAGATAGATCAGGTAGGGGGAGTTGGGAGAGAAGGAGGAAAGATGAGGAGTTCAGTTTTGTCCACATTGAGCTTTAGGAGCCGTGATGAGGAGGAGTAGGAGGATATTAGGCGTTATCTGTGGGGGTCATGGTGGTTGGAGCCACAGCGATCATATATTTATCAACTCTCCTGTGATATACTTTAGCAAACTTTTAGTTACAGGACAATCTCTTCAACTGCTTATCTTATAGATAATGTACTTTGTGTGCTTTGTCATTTTCATCTGTCTGCTTCTATTACAACACAACACTATGTAACTGATTTTACTGTATTGCAGGCACATAGCTGGCAGCCCGGTATAAAGAACCCCTATCGTGGGGTTGTGGTGTGGCCTGTTCCTGAAAATGTTGAAATCACTGTGACCCTCTTTAAGGTAAGTGTGTGTTCACATGCCTTGTTTGCAGGCAGAAAATCATATTTATAGCTGCAGTAAAGTGTATCTGCTGTTGCCAAGTCTCATCCACACACTATGAAAAATTTTAGGCACAGAAAAGGACACGTGGTGATGATTTTAAAGGGAATTTTATCAGCAGGATTACACATCTCAAACTATTTATATTTTCATGTAGCCCTTTCAAAGACCAGTCCAGCAATACCTTTACATGGTTCTTCCATTACTGAGAAATTATCAGTGTTTGGATTGATATGCAAATGAGGCTGAAGGACTATGATGGATCTGAAGCCTCTGTCACTCCAGCTCTATTCCCCTCCAAGCCACCTCCTCCTGAATGACTGACAGCCTTAATGCTGTGTGACTTCAGGAGCCGTCAGTCAAGCTGGAGGAGCTGGCGCTGGGCGGGGAATAGAGCTGGAGTGACAGAGGCATCAGATCTATAAATAGCTCTTTGCCTCATTTGCATATTAATTAAAATGTTGATTTCTCAGTAACAGAGGAACGGACTGGCCATGTAAAGATGTTGCTGGACTTGTCTTTGAAAGAGCTACATGCACATACAGTGGGTACGGAAAGTATTCAGACCCCTTTTAAAATTTTCACTCTTTATTTCATTGCAGCCATTTGGTAAATTCTAAAAAGTTCATTTTTTTCCTCATTAATGTACACTCTGCACCCAATCTTGACTGAAAAGAAAAACCAGAAATGTAGAAATTTTTGCAAATTTATTAAAAAATAAAAACTGAAAAATCACATGGTCATAAGTATTCAGACCCTTTGCTCAGCATTAAGTAGAAGCACCCTTTTGAGCTAGTTCAGCCATGAGTCTAATTGGGAATGTTCAACACATTTTTCGCACCCTGGATTTGGGGATCCTCTGCCATTCTTCCTTGCAGATCCTCTCCAGTTCCGTCAGGTTGGATGGTGAACGTTGGTGGACAGCCATTTTCAGGTCTCTCCAGAGATGCTCAATTGGGTTTAGGTCAGGGCTCTGGCTGGGCCAATCAAGAATGGTCACAGAGTTGTTCTGAAGCTACTCCTTTGTTATTTTAGCTGTGTGCTAAGGGTCACTGTCTTGTTGGAAGGTGAACCTTCGGCCAAGTCTGAGGTCCAGAGCACTCTGGAAGAGGTTTTCATCCAGGATATCTCTGTACTTGGCCGCATTCATGTTTCCTTCAATTGCAACCAGTCATCCTATCCCTGCCGCTTAAAAACACCCCCAAAGCATGATGCTGCCACCACCATGTTTCACTGTTGGGATTGTATTGGGCAGGTGATGAGCAGTGCCTGGTTTTCTCCACACATACTGCTTAGAATTATCACCAAAAAGTTCTATCTTCGTCTCATCAGACCAGAGAATCTTGTTTCTCATAGTCTGGGAGTCCTTCATGTGTTTTTGAGCAAACTCAATGCGGGCTTTCATATGAGGAGAGGCTTCCGTCGGGCCACACTGCCATAAAGGCCCGACTGGTGGAGGGCTGCAGTGATAGTTGACTTTGTGGAACTTTCTCCCATCTCTCTACTGCATCTCTGGAGCTCAGCCACAGTGATCTTGGGGTTCTTCTTTACCTCGCTCACCAAGGCTCTTCTCCCACGATTGCTCAGTTTTGCTGGACGGCCAGGTTTAGCAAGACTTCTGGTGGTCCCAAACTTCTTCCATTTAAGGATTATGGAGGCCACTGTGCTCTTAGGAACCTTGAGTACTGCAGAAATTCTTTTGTAACCTTGGCCAGATCTGTGCCTTGCCACAATTCTGTCTCTGAGCTCCTTGGGCAGTTCCTTTGAACTCATGATTCTCATTTGGTCTGACATGCACTGTGAGCTGTGAGGTCTTATATAGACAGGAGTGTGCCTTTCCAAATCAAGTCCTATCAGTTTAATTAAAGACAGCTGGACTCCAATGAAGGAGTAGAACCATCTCAAGGAGAGGATGACAAGGAAATGGACAGCATGTGACTTAAATATGAGTGTCTGAGCAAAGGGTCTGAATACTTATGACCATGTGATATTTCAGTTTTTCTTTTTTAATAAATTTGCAGAAATGTCTACATTTCTGTGTTTTTCAGTCAAGATGGGGCGAAGAGTGTACTTTAATGAGAAAAAAATGAACTTTTTAGAATTTACCAAATGGATGCAATGAAACAAAGAGTGAAAAATTTAAAGAGGTCTGAATACTTTCCGTACCCACTGTATAAATAGTTTGGGACATGAAATCCTGTTGACAGATTCCCTTTAAATCCATGTCAAGGCAATAATTTCTGGAGATTTTGCAATTCTGCGGATCTGCAACAAATTTTTTGCTTTCTACGTGATCGTATCCAAAATGGGTCTGCAGAGGTAACACTAAAATGAATTTGAATTCCTTAAAGGGTTGTGTCAACTTCGTAAGTGGGTAGAATTTTAAACTGCTTGTAAAATCGAGCAACTTTTATAATCTACCTGTTATTAAAAATCATCTCCATTTTCATGAACAGAGGGATTTTAATTTTTTTTTAGGTTACTGCTCATTGCCTAGGTTTCCAGCCACCTCTGCAGTCCATCACTGGTGGCCGGTCTCCAAGGCAAGGCGTGCGCACTGGATTGTTGGCTTCAGTGCCCCTGCGCTCCTCCGATGCTGCAGAAGCAAAGATGAGAGCACAGTTCAGACTGGTGACACAACGATTACTTCAATATAAGGACCACATAAACGCATATCTATATGCTTGGCCCAATTCAATAGAAATCCAATTAATCTAGGACTATGGCAATGGTATATGTCTACCCTCATCCAGGTAGCCATTGCTGTCTATAGGTTGTCTGGTTTTTCCTCAACTCATCCCTGTGCCTTTATAGATATTATCCTGATGTGTCTCCATTCAGTGTGCAAAGTAGTTAGAAAGTGAACATCCATGTTATTCCTGTAAAATAATGTGCTGACGCTTGGCTGTTATGTTGTCCCCCAGGACCCCCATGCAGAAGAGTTTGAAGACAAAGAATGGACATTCGTAATAGAAAATGTAAGTGAAATCTATTTACCAGTGTACAAAAAAGTAATCTACCCACTACCGTGTGCTTAGGGATATCCAACAGGGTCTACATCAGAGGTCTCAAACACGCGGCCCGCGGACCTCATGCGGCCCCTAAGGCTGCTTTATGCGGCCCCTGAGGCTGCTTTATGGGGCCCGCAGGCACAGACCCCTTGACGATCCCGACCTGGCCCAGGAGGAGCCGCCGACAGCAGCGCTGCATTGCTGGGCAGAGACTGTCTCCCAGCACTGCATTTCCAATGCCAGCCGCCGGCCAATCAGAAGCCAGCAGCTGATATCTGCGTCCCAGCGCAGCGGCGTATGACGTCATTGCCATATGCAGATGTCAGCTGCTGGCCTCTGATTGGCCGGCGGCTGGCATTGGAAATGCAGTGCTGGGAGACAGTCTCTGCCCAGCAATGCAGCGCTGCTGTCGGCGGCTCCTCCTGGGCCAGGTCGGGATCGTCAAGGGGTCTATGGTGCCTGCGGGCCACATGTGCACAAAGGACGCAGAGGGAATGGAGGACAGGTGAGAAAAATCTTCTTCTTTTTTTTTTTTTCTCTTTTATGTGTGTGTGATGAACGGCGCAGGGGACAATTCCACCAGATGGGGACCTGGATGGGGCATTACTACCGGATGGGGGACATTACTCCAAGACGAGGACCAGGATGGGGCACATTACTGCAAGATGGGGGACCACCAGGATGGGGCACATTACTGCAAGATGGGGGACCACCAGGATTGGACACATTACTACAAGATGGGGACCACCAAGATGAGGAATATTTCTACAAGGTGGGGACCAGGATGGGGCACATTACTGCAAGGTAGGGACCACCAGGATGGGGCACATTACTGCAAGATGGGGACCACTTGGATGGGGCACATTACCGCAAGATGCGGACCACCAGGATGGGGCACATTACTACAACATGGAGACCACCAGGATGGGGCACATTACTGCAAGATGGAGACCACCAGGATGGGGGACATTACTGCAAGATGGGGACCACTAGGATGGGGCACCTTACTGCAAGATGGGGACCACTAGGATGGGGCACCTTACTGCAAGATGGGAACCACTAGGATGGGGCACATGACTGCAAGATGGGGCACGCGACTGCAAGATGGGGACCACTAGGATGGGGCACCTTACTGCAAGATGGGAACCACTAGGATGTGGCACATGACTGCAAGATGGGGACCACTAGGATGGGGCACACTACTGCAAGATGGGGACCACTAGGATGGGGCACACTACTGCAAGATGGGGACCACTAGGATGGGGCACATGACTGCAAGATGGGAACCACTAGGATGGGGCACATTACTAGATGTTTGCCAGAATTACTATATGGTGCTAATTGTAAAACAATATTACTGTATGTGGCCAATTGGAGGAAACAAAATTGTAAAAATTTAAAAAAATAATCAAAAATAAAGCATGAAAAAATATTTTGCCTTTAAAAATGCTGTCTTATATATAAACTAAAGTAAACACAAAAAAGTGCACGTTTATTATCGCCACATCTGTAACGACCCTAACTATAAATAAAATAAACACCGCAAAAATGTTCAGACGGTGTATACAAAAAGAAAAATGGTATCACTAAATATGGCACTTTGACCTGCAAAGAATGCGGTCCCCCAAATTAAATTTTTTTCCATGTGCGGCCCATATGCCCAGCCGAGTTTGAGACCCCTGGTCTACATCATCACAATGTGATCAGCATGGGACCAGTACTGCACACCGCTGTGCCCCTTTATTCTTTTGATTAGTTGAGATGCTTGTGACTAGCATGATACAGCTATTCAGTCTGTCTATAGTTGCTTTATTATTTTTATTTTTGTTTGAGATATTTTTTTATATTCTTATTTTATCAGAACTGCATCGGTGAGTCTGTTTACTATTATATTGGTTTTATATAAAAAAAAAAATGTTATAAAACTCTGTCATTCTGTAATAAATCCCTTTTAAAATGCATTAAATGGTATAACAGCACCATCTAGTGGATAAAATGGATAAGTGCCCATATTTTTGCTCTGGCATATTCTGTGCAGTCATGAAAAATATCATTGGGAATAGAAGATTTTCTCTTGGCAGAGATGTTATCGATGAGATGCTGACGGCAGCAACATGAATGGCGCCTTGTCAGTAACAGTACTATAATGCAGAATGTCTGTTCAGGTCTCCTGTGGGCTTATGGTCTGTGATAGAAATGATGACAAAGCTGCTTTTTAGTTGTAATTATTTTTTGATTGCCTCAGTGCCCTTTTTATTTTGTTTTTTAATATTTGTTTAGCTTCCCTAATATACGCATTACATTAATGTTGACAAACCTTTAAAGGGAACCCATCAGGTCCAGTAACGCTATTCACATGCAGAAATAGGGCTAATGTGCAGGTTAATGGTGTTATGAAGGTGTCCGACCGCAGTACTTAAGAAGAAAATTATCTTCATTTTTCCCAAAGCCGGCTTTCAGTTATGGAGGCGTTGATATAGTCATCGCTCACTATAGTGTGAAAGATGGCAGTTAATACGCCGCGCCACTGTGACTGACAGCCAGCTCAGCCGTACATTACTGCAGAGTTGGCCATCAGTGAAAGTGCTGGGGTGTGCTTACTGCCGCAGGTCTCATTGCTGTGAGTGATGACTGAAGCCGCGCCTGCATGACTGAAAGCCGGCGGCTCCCTGGAGAAATAAAGATCATTTTCTCTCTGGAGCTGTACTTTCTGTACTGCAGCTAGGCACCTTCATAACACTATTAACCTGCAGATTAGCCCTATATCTGCAGTTTAATAGAGTTATCGGACATGTCAAGTTCCCTTTTAAGATTTTTATGGAAACCATTGTCAATGGGGGCATTGTGGCACAATATGGGACCCCCAACTGTGACATTTTACTTCAAATCCAGAAGGCTGGTGTCGGGGCTAAGAGTACGCATATTTTACATAGCACTTAACCCAAAATTGAACTGCAGGCAACATACCAGTTTTACTGTTTATGTGCATTGTAATCTGCAAGCAACACTGTGTGATTGTTTAATGCAGCAATCTGGGGAATATAAATGAAAATTGTAAATGTATAGCAACATTTCTATAACTCCATAGACCTTTCTACTGACTACAGAGTCAAACATTCTTAAAACTGATACATGCAAAGCCCATAGCAATATAACATCCAGCGTCCATAATCTATGCCCTGAAAATGAGGTATCTCGATGAAGCGGACATGTCACTGCCTCTGGCTGATAATGGGACATTTCACTGACCCCTATAATAGACAGGAATCTCCTGTACCGACCTTCCTACTGTGCTGGTAGTATCTTCAGATGAAGGGTGGTCTGATCTACCCTCACTATGACGAGGAAGGAAAGTGTCACTTATAAACTTGTAGGGTTATCAGAAGCCCTCCATGTAAAGTCCCTAAAACGCATTGAGACATTTCTTAGTGAATTCAGAATTTTCTTTCGTTCCCATTGCCCCAGGTGTATAACATCCGGCCCCTTGCCATGCCGTCTGCCCCGTGTGACAAAATGGCTCGTTCTATAGAGCTCACTGATACCAGCGCCATCCTGTAATAGGACGTCATCTGTGTAACAAGTCAAGTCATGACTTCACTCCTAAATATTCCCTGATCAACTGAGAGTGATATAATCGAAAAGTGGAAATGTTTAAGAGCCACAGGAACTCTGTCACGAAGTGGCAGACCACACAAAATTACAGAACGGGGTCACCGAGTGCTGAGGAGCAGAGGGCATGAAAGTCACAAAAGCTCTGCTGACTCTTTAATTGTTTCAATTCTACCATGACATTAACATCCGCACAAAAACTGTGCACCGGGGGCTCCATGACATGGATTTTTAGTTCAGCTGCATGCCAGACTAACATCACCAAGCACAATGCCAAGCGTCGGATGGAGTGGTGTAAAACCTCAACACTGGAGCAGTGGAAACGAGTTCTATGGAGTGACGGATCACGCTTCTCTATATGGTATCTGATGGAGGACTCTGGGTTTGGCAGATGTCAGAAGAACGTTACCTGCCTGACTACATTGTACCAAGTGTAATGATTGGTTGAGGTGGGATAATGCTATGGGGCTGTTTTCAGGGGTCGACCTAAGCCTCTTAGTCTCGGTTGAAGGGAAATCTAAATGCTTCTGCATACAAGACATTATAGACAATTGTTTGCTTCCCACTTTATGGGAACACTGCAGGGGAAAGCCCTTTTCTGTTCCCCATGACCGACTGCGGGTAAAGCCCTTTTCTGTTCTCCATGACCGTGCCCCAGTGTACAAAGGTCCATAAAGTCATGGTTGGGTGAGTTGGTGGAAGACCTTGACCAGCCCTGACCACAACGCCATCAATCACCTTTAGGATAAACTAGAACGGATATTGTGAGCCCGGCCCGCTCATCCAACATCAGTGTCTGACCCCAGAAATGCTCTTCTGGATTAATGGGCAAAAATTCCCACAGATATCTCCAAAATCCTATAGAAAACCTTTCAGGAGAATAACTCCATATTAATGCCTATGGATGTAGAATAGGAGGTCGTAGAAGCTCCTGTAGGGGTTATTTAGCTCTCCTGATACTTCTACCTAGTTGCGACGACCACTTCGACTAAAAGTCTTTTAGGATCATGGTCTTCTCAAAGATGAACAGTATTAATAATGTGTGATGGAACCGCAAATCTTTCACGGGACATCTAGTCTGGATATAGGGTCTATCTTCTTACATAGGAGGTCTTGCGTGGAGGTTTCATTTAGAGATGAGCAGATCGATCAACTTTGAGTTGAATTACCAGAAATTAGCAGGTCCCCTAGAATTGGAACAATTTGCAACTCATTCCGCAGGATCACAAAAAAACGATCCCCAGCGCCATTTCACACACTGCTGAAGTATCGGTGAGCGGGCTGATAACACATTGCATGGCCGCTGCCCCTTAATGCCCTGCAGCTATCGCATCATGGTTATAATGCAGCCAATCAGGGGGTCATCACAGCCAGTATAAGAGATGGGAGCAAATTTATGCTTGTACCGTGTAGCTATAGGAGGTCAGAGCGCACATCTCATTCCACATAGACAGAAAAAGGTCTTTCTCCTTTTCTTTCTTTTTCTCGCACTCTCTCTCATTTTCTGGGCAATTAGTGGCTTTTAGTATGGCAAATTTATTTGACACACATCAAATTTTGGGGGAAAATTTGTCGAATTTTAAATTCTAACGGTTCGGTTATCTTTAGTTTCACTGAATTTTATTTTACATGTGTGACTCGTTGCCATCTAGTGGTTACTTCTATGAATACAGTCTTTGAAATATGCAGAAGAACTGTTGGTGATTCTGGCCAGTTTCAGGCACAATGTAAGCCAAGTAAAAGGTGGTATAAAACGTAACTAGATCAGGGATGTCAAACTCATACACACAGAGGGACAAAATTAAAAACTTGGACAAAGTCGCAGGCCAACCTTGATATTTATTAAAAAAAAAATGTCTACAATTGAGGAAGTTTTTCCTTATGAAATATAATCAAACTTTTCGTATGGAAATAAACTTAAAGGGCTTGTGCCACAAACAAAGTACATTTTAATTAATAGATCTTAGAATAAAATTAGCACATAATCACAAATGGGGTATACTGGAATAATATAATATAATATGTTATGTAAGAGCAGTAAAAAAAACACATGACCCAATGGGCTAATTTAAGTATGTAATAACAAAGGATAAAAACCTTGAATTAATAAATAATACATATAGTAAAGTGTGATGCCAACAAAAGTTCCCCCAAACACAGTATGACCTCCACAGTGAATTCCTCCACAGTATCCTCCACGTGCATGGTATGATAACCCTACTATACCCCCCAAAGTATGGTACCCCAACTGTGGTCCCCACACAGACCTCCACGCAGTATGATGGGCCCCACATAGTCCTCCATACAGAATAATAGGCCCCACATAGTCTTCCATACAGTATAATGGCCCCACATAGTCCTCCATACAGAATAATGGGCCCCACATAGTCTTCCATACAGTATAATGGCCCCACATAGTCCTCCATACAGAATAATGGCCCCACATAGTCCTCCATACAGAATAATGGGCCCCACATAGTCCTCCATACAGAATAATGGGCCCCACATAGTCTTCCATATAGTATTATGGGCCCCACATAGTCCTCCTTACAGTATAATGGGCCCCCACATAGTCCTCCATACAGAATAATGGGCCCCACATAGTCCTCCATACAGAATAATGGGCCCCACATAGTCTTCCATATAGTATTATGGGCCCCACATAGTCTTCCATACAGTATAATGGGCCCCACATAGTCCTCCATACAGTATTATGGGCCCCACATAGTCCTCCATACAGTATAATGGGCCCCACATAGTCCTCCTTACAGTATAATTGACCCCCTACATAGTCCTCCATACAGTATAATGGGCCCCCCACATAGTCCTCCATACAGTATAATGGGCCCCCCACATAGTCCTCCATACGGTATAATGGGCCCCCCACATAGTCCTCCATACGGTATAATGGGCCCCCCACATAGTCCTCCATACGGTATAATGGGCCCCCCACATAGTCCTCCATGCGGAATAATGGGCCCCGCACAGTCCTCCATGCGGAGTAATGGGCCCCGCACAGTCCTCCATGCGGAGTAATGGGCCCCGCACAGTCCTCCATGCGGAATAATGGGGCCCCGCACAGTCCTCCATGCGGAATAATGGGGCCCCGCACAGTCCTCCATGCGGAATAATGGGGCCCCGCACAGTCCTCCATGCGGAATAATGGGGCCCCGCACAGTCCTCCATGCGGAATAATGGGGCCCCGCACAGTCCTCCATGCGGAATAATGGGGCCCCGCACAGTCCTCCATGCGGAATAATGGGGCCCCGCACAGTCCTCCATGCGGAATAATGGGGCCCCGCACAGTCCTCCATGCGGAATAATGGGGCCCCGCACAGTCCTCCATGCGGAATAATGGGGCCCCGCACAGTCCTCCATGCGGAATAATGGGGCCCCGCACAGTCCTCCATGCGGAATAATGGGGCCCCGCATAGTCCTCCATGCGGAATAATGGGCCCCATACAGAATAATGGGCCCCCCATAGTCCTCCATGCAATACACACTGCATTACACTGTATGGAGGACTACGGGCTGCGCATTACACTACACTGTGTGCAGAATTATTAGGCAAGTTGTATTTTAGAGGATTATTTTTATTATTGATGAACAAGTATGTTCTCAATCAACCGAAAAGACTCCTAAATATCCAAGCTTAATATTTTTTGGAAGTTGGAGTGGTTTTTTTTTAGATTTGGCTATCTTAGGAGGATATCTGTTTGTGCAGGTAACTATTACTGTGCAGAATTATTAGGCAACTTAATAAAAACCAAATATAATCCCATCTCACTTGTTTATTTTCACCAGGTAAACCAATATCAGTGCACAAAATTTAGAAATAAACATTTCTGACATGCAAAAACCAAAAAAAATTAGTGATGAATATAGCCACCTTTCTTTATGATGACACTAAACAGCCTTCCATCCATAGATTCTGTCAGTTGCTTGATCTGTTTTTGATCAACATTGCATGCAGCAGCCACCACAGCCTCCCAGACACTGTTCCGAGAGGTGTACTGTTTTCCCTCCCTGTAGATCTCACATTTTATGATGGACCACAGATTCTCTATGGGGTTCAGATCAGGTGAACAAGGGGGCCATGTCATTATTTTTTCTTCTTTTAGACCTTTACTGGCCAGCCACGCTGTGGAGTAGTTGGATGCATGTGATGGAGCATTGTCCTGCATGAAAATAATGTTTTTCTTGAACGATACTGACTTCTTCCTGTACCACTGCTTGAAGAAGTTGTCTTCCAGAAACTGGCAGTAGGTCTGGGAGTTGAGCTTCACTCCATCCTCAACCCTAAAAGGTCCCACAAGTTCATCTTTGATGATACCAGCCCATACCAGTACCCCACCTCCACCTTACTGGCGTCTGAGTCGGAGTGGAGCTCTCTGCCCTTTACTGATCCAGCCTCTGGCCCATCCATCTGGCCCATCAAGAGTCACTCTCATTTCATCAGTGCATAAAACTTTTGAAAAATCAGTCTTAAGATACTTCTTGTCCCATTCTTGATGTTTTATCTTATGTTTCTTGTTCAAAGGTGGTCATTTTTCAGCCTTCCTTACCTTGGCCATGTCCCTGAGTATCACACACCTTGTGCTTTTTGATACTCCAGTAACGTTGCAGCTCTGAAATATGGCAAAACTGGTGGCGAATGGCATCTTGGCAGCTTCACGCTTGATTTTCCTCAATTCATGGGCAGTTATTTTGCGCCTTTTTTGGCCAACACGCTTCTTGCGACCCTGTTGTCTATTTGCCATGAAACACTTGATTGTTCGGTGATCACGCTTCAAAAGTTTGGAAATTTCAAGACTGCTGCATCCCTCTGCAAGACACCTCACAATTTTGGACTTTTCAGAGCCGGTCAAATCTCTCTTCTGACCCATTTTGCCAAAGGAAAGGAAGTTGCCTAATAATTAAGCACACCTTATATAGGGTGTTGATGTCATTAGACAACACCCCTCCTCATTACAGAGATGCATATCACCAGATTTACTTAATTGGTAGTTGTCTCTCAAGCCTATGCAGCTTGGAGTAGGACAACATGTATAAAAAGTATCAAAGTGATCAAAAAACGCATTTGCCTAATAATTCTGCATGCGGTGTATATGGTGGATTAGGGGGAGTGCATTATACGGTATGGAGGACTATGGGGAGTGCATTATACGGTATGGAGGACTATGGGGAGTGCATTATACGGTATAGAGGACTATGGGGAGTGCATTATGCGGTATGGAGGACTGTGGGGAGTGCATTATACTGTATGGAGGACTATGGGGAGTGCATTATACTGTATGGAGGACTATGGGGAGTGCATTATATGGTATGGAGGACTATGTGGAGTGCATTATATGGTATGGAGGACTATGGGGAGTGCATTATATGGTATGGAGGACTATGGGGAGTGCATTATATGGTATGGAGGACTATGGGGAGTGCATTATACGGTATGGAGGACTGTGGGGAGTGCATTATACTGTATGGAGGACTATGGGGAGTGCATTATACTGTATGGAGGACTATGGGGAGTGCATTATATGGTATGGAGGACTATGTGGAGTGCATTATATGGTATGGAGGACTATGGGGAGTGCATTATATGGTATGGAGGACTATGGGGAGTGCATTATATGGTATGGAGGACTATGGGGAGTGCATTATACGGTATGGAGGACTATGGGGAGTGCATTATACGGTATGGAGGACTATGGGGAGTGCATTATACGGTATGGAGGACTATGGGGAGTGCATTATACTGTATGGAGGACTATGGGGAGTGCATTATACTGTATGGAGGACTATGGGGAGTGCATTATACGGTATAGAGGACTGTGGGGAGTGCATTATGCGGTATGGAGGACTGTGGGGAGTGCATTATACTGTATGGAGGACTATGGGGAGTGCATTATACTGTATGGAGGACTATGGGGAGTGCATTATATGGTATGGAGGACTATGGGGAGTGCATTATATGGTATGGAGGACTATGGGGAGTGCATTATACGGTATGGAGGACTATGGGGAGTGCATTATACGGTATGGAGGACTATGGGGAGTGCATTATACGGTATGGAGGACTATGGGGAGTGCATTATACGGTATGGAGGACTATGGGGAGTGCATTATACTGTATGGAGGACTATGGGGAGTGCATTATACTGTATGGAGGACTATGGGGAGTGCATTATACTATGGGGAGTCCATAATAATATTTGGAGTGCTCTATGGGGCCAGTATATTTGTAGGGCTATGTGGGAGCATTTATAGTATATGGAAGGCTATGTGGGCCGTTTGTACTGTATACAAGCGATTTATACAGTGTGAAGGTTTGTGGGTTCATCATACTGTGTGGGGGCCATTATACTATTTGGAGGCCTAGTACGGGCCATTATACAGTGTGATGAGGTGTGGTGCCACTATACTGTATGTAGGCCCTCTATACTGCATGGAGGGCTGTCTGGGGGTCACAGTAGGGGGATTATACTGTGTTGGGGTCACCATACTTTGCCGGGGGAGTTGAGGTGGGGTACAGTAGGGTCGTCATACTGTACTGTGAGTGTGGAGGAATTCACCATGGGGGTATCATACTGTGTTTGTGGGGAACCTTTGTTGGTTTCATACTTTGAGGGCAATAAAAGGGGAATCTAGGGCTTCAGTAGGAGGAAAATTTACTTTGTAAGGGCTGCAAAGTTGTGAGATCTGCTCTTTTGTGACCCGCCGAATATTATTTTATTTTTTGTTGCTATGGTGCCCCATAATTTCTATGTACGCCCCTGCCTAGAGTTCTGTTCTCATAAGAACCTTCCTTCAGAAACCTAATTCGGGTTTGATTATCATCAACTATAGTTTCCACAAAACTGTGTGGCCATTAACAATAAGCTAGCTGTTTGCAATTACTTTATAAAAATGCAAAAGAGAAAACCAAAGCGACTTTTATGCCTCTTCTGCGGCTTTGCGGCGGCACCTCAGCTGCTTGCTGGCCAATGTGCTAGAAACTCCAGGTGACTTCATTCTAATGCTTGACCTTTCTCTTTCTAATCTAGCTGGGAAAATTATATTGTGCCCTATTTTAACAGTGTGTGTTTGTAAACTTTTCATTTAGTATAAAAGTATAGGTAAATAATTATTAAAGGGAATCTGTTACCACGTTTTTGCTGCTTCATCTGAGAGCAGCATAATGTAGGGAAAGAGACCCTGATTCCAGTGATGTCACTTAGTTTCCTGGATGCAACAGTTATGATACAATTAGTTTTTAGATATAGCAGAGCTCAGAAAACTGACCCCTGCCTACAGCCCAGCTCTCTATGTACAGTGTATATTAACAGTAAGCTGCTTATCAGTGATGGGGGCGAAGTTGGACCTGGATGGATGAGGGCACTTGATCCAGCAGTGATAATCTCCTGCTGATAAAACACTCATGGTATTGAAGCAGCACACAGCCTAAGAAGTGTCACATCACTGAATTCAGTGTCTCAGCCCCTACCTCATGCTGTCCTCAGATTCAGTAGCAAAAACCAGCTGACCGATTCCCTTTAAAATAATAGCTATTGTAAAGAAGCAGTGTTGGCGGATATAGCATGGTGAAAGGACCAGGACAAGACCCTGAGGCCATGATGAGGCAGGAGATGAATGTGAGAATACCTCAAACTTCAGCATGCAACATCTAAGGTCTCATTCAGATCTGTTTTTGCATACAAATGCCATCTGTGTTTTTTTTACAGACAGACCTCGTATCTAATGAAGTCTACGGGGCTGTTCACATGTCCAATTTTTTATTTATTTATTTTTTTTGGACTGAGTGGCGCAGAAGTGTCCGATATTGATCCAAATGTCAAAATTGGCAATGTAAGACTATGGATTAGTGAAACAATCGACTGCTAGGTAGTAGAAGGCAGAGAAACTTTTTCTTTTTCTTCTCATCCAAGAAAAAAGGACAAAATTCAGACCAAACTGTGATGAAACTCAGATTACAGTCTGATAAAAAATCTGAGCAAAATCACTGATGAAACTAGGACCATTTTTCTCGTACTTGGGGATGGAAGGAAGTCTGAATGACCCCATTTCCAAATAAACTTGCAATGCACCAGGCTAAAACTTCCTGCAGTGTTATTCTGCTTGAAGCCAGCAGATGGCAGCCTTTGATCACCCCAGCCGCTATTTCCCGCCGTATTCGGTACACAGGGAAGCAGCATGTGCCTGAAAATAACAGGGAAATATGGACGGTAAGGTATCTGGTAGAAATGAAATGAATGCAACAGCCAGGCTAAGCTTCCCTGACCCTTCATGAGAAAATAGAGGAAAATGGGAAGAATAAACCTATTGTGCCAGGGGGGTTGATGAAATTCAAGATCCACACACATAATCTGTGGCTCAGCCTCTGAAATGTTAATCCATGGCTAGAATTATTTGAGCTGTAGGTTGCAATTTATCATCAACATGGCAGTGTGTCAAACAATGCTCCGTGAATGCGTAATGTTTCGGAGCATACAGGAGTAACCAGCTGAACTGCTGAGTAATGGAATCCTTTAGATCCACTTCTTGAAGTGTTTTCCTGCGCCCAAACCATTGCTAGCGTGTCATTCATGCGATACACAATACATCCTGCTCGTATTCATGTACACCAGGCTGCGTCCTGGGATGTAAAGTGTAGGGAAGATCACAATTCTGCCTTTTTAAATGGAAATTGGCTGTAAATAATGTAACTCTGAGAGGAGTCGTGTTCATCATCTAGGCAACTGATTGAAGAGAAGAGTCCATTATGTGAGCCGTCCTGCCCTGATTGTGGCATGAATGTAACAGGAGCTAATTGAGCCCTTCCATCCATAGCTGAAAATCACACACTGAGGGTGTCCGCAGGCTCGGACTGGCCGATGGGAGAGCAGGAGAATCCTCCGGTGGGCCCCCATGCAAGAATGGGTTCTCCACTCAACCTATATGAGAAATAGTTGGCACAATACATTTGTTTCACTATGTACAGAAAAGGACATTATCTCAACCTTCATTTAACAAACTACCACATTTATTATTATATAGAAACATGGGCAATTTTGGGAATGAGGGTAATGTGATATTTATTGCAGCACGGTGGCTTAGTGGTTAGCATTGCAGCCTTGCAGCGCTGGGATCCTGTGTTCAAATCCCACCAAGGACAACATCTGCAAGGAGTTTGTATGTTCTCCCCCTGTTTGTGTGGGTTTCCTCCAGGTTCTCCGGTTTCCTCCCACACTCCAAAGAAATACTGATAGGGAATGTAGATTGTGAGCCCCAATGGGGACAGTGATGATTATGTATGTAAAGTGCTGTGGAATTAATTGCGCTATATAAGTGAGTAAAATAAATAAATTTAATTCTGAGAAGTAACCAATGAGTGCATTGACACTCCCCTATGCACTCCCAGACTAATTTGCATGCGACTTCAAAGCTTATATGTTACAGATATAATACAAAGTTGGTTATTTTCATGTGTACTGTAGATTTGTGAAATAAAAATTAAAACGACGGTTACACTTTAAAGTGCAGCGGGGCAGAGTCCATGCACTCAGCGGCTACTTCCAGGATCATTGCTTGTGGTTTCAAAGCTTGATTTCTCAGCTTTGCACATTGGATTAGGTATCCTTTTTATTGTTGTAGTAGGACTTGGACTATGTTGGCAAAACCTGCTCTCTTGGCAATAAAGAATCTGCTTATAAAAAGCTGGTTTTACTGCTTTTTCGCTGTGTTTTTTGCTGCATGTTTGTGTTTTTTTGCTGCGTTTTTATTTGCTCTTGTGCATGCTACTAATGTTTCATGCCCCCCAAAAATAGATGATGCAACTTCCTTAGCGTTTTGCACAAAAAAACGCAGCAAAACCTGATACCTGCGTTTTTTTGCTGCGTTTCTGCACTTCCCCATTGCTTTCTATGGGTGAAAAGACTGCAAAAACTCAGCAGTTTTCCAAATCAGGAAAAAAAAAAACAATGTGTGTGTGAGATTTCTGAAATCTCATAGCTTCTGCTGGTACTGTAAGCTGAAAATTTGCATAAAAAAAGCAATGTGTGAACATAGCTTTATACAGACATTACACTACTATGATTAGTAAAATCATCCTGCTGCATTCCCTTTAAAGTTTTCAACCCTAGGTTTTGGGCTAATGGAGATTTTATCATAAATCCATTCTTCAATCCATTGTGGCCAAAGTTGCCCTTGATTGTCTCCACTATTTACAGCAGCAGAAATAATTTAGAGCATTTTCAAACATCTTGAAAAGCCAACAATGCTGTTTTGTTCTTGTTTTTCGTCTTGGCACTGTCCCTCTGTTCATCCACACCACTAGGGAACATCTTGTCTGCCTGTCGCTACCACTCGGGGGCCAAGGTGTACTTAGCACCTATTCTCTTTAATAAGAGCTGCATACAGATTGGCATCCAGCCAAACTATATATATATATATATATAATATAATATATAATATAATATAATATATACAAAATAAAAAAGTTAAGAAAAAAAATATGATCTGATTGAACCCCATACTTATGAAGCACAATTTTTTCAGACCCATAAACACGCCATAATGTTTTCCACCATTTTTGTGCTTAAAAACATATTGGGAATATATCACTTTTACGGTTTTTAAAAAAAAAAATGCAATTTTGTTTTATTTTTTTTTGCAGTATTCAGCTGCAATTTTTAAGTGATAGGCAAAGTGGGCAGAGACTTTAACTGGACCGGCCTTCAACAGACCAACAGTCCACATGGAAACGACTCACCATTTTATACTAATAGTAATAGTAATGGCAACATGAATGAGATTTATAAAAAATCTTATTCAGATGGTGCCTTTTTAAAAAGTTTTTAAAGTGTTTTACTGCAGTTCTCCCATTGAGATGATAATTGCTTGGCACCAGTAAAATCACCAAAACCGCACCAAAATACAAATAATATCCGCTTGAGTTTTCTGGCAATAGTCTGCATTAGTCATGTAGGAAAATAAAAACAAAAATGCTTCATGTGTACAGTACAGACCAAAAGTTTGGACACACCTTCTCATTTAAAGATTTTTCTGTATTTTCATGACTATGAAAATTGTACATTCACACTGAAGGCATCAAAACTATGAATTAACACATGTGGAATTATATACTTAACAAAAAAGTGACAAACAACTGAAAATATGTCTTATATTCTAGGTTCTTCAAAGTAGCCACCTTTTGCTTTGATGACTGCTTTGCACACTCTTGGCATTCTCTTGATGAGCTTCAAGAGGTAGTCACCGGAAATGGTTTTCACTTCACAGGTGTGCCCTGTCAGGTTTAATAAGTGGGATTTCTTGGCTTATAAATGGGGTTGGGACCATCAGTTGTGTTGTGCAGAAGTCTGGTGGATACACAGCTGATAGTCCTATTGAATAGACTGTTAGAATTTGTATTATGGCAAGAAAAAAGCAGCTAAGTAAAGAAAAACGAGTGGCCATCATTACTTTAAGAAATATAGGTCAGTCAGTCTGAAAAATTGGGAAAACTTTGAAAGTGTCCCCAAGTGCAGTTGCAAAAACCATCAAGCGCTACATTGAAACTGGCTCACATGAGGACCTCCCCAGGAAAGGAAGACCAAGAGTCACCTCTGCTTCTGAGGATAAGTTTATCTGAGTCACCAGCCTCAGAAATCGCAGGTTAACAGCAGCTCAGATTAGAGACCAGGTCAATGCCACACAGAGTTCTAGCAGCAGACACATCTCTGCAACAACTGTTAAGAGGAGACTTTGTGCAGCAGGCCTTCATGGTAAAATAGCAGCTAGGAAACCACTGCTAAGGACAGACAACAAGCAAAAGAGACTTGTTTGGGCTAAAGAACACAAGGAATGGACATTAGACCAGTGGAAATCTGTGCTTTGGTCTGAGGAGTCCAAATTTGAGATCTTTGGTTCCAACCACTGTGTCTTTGTGCGACGCAGAAAAGGTGAACGGATGGACTCTACATGCCTGGTTCCCACCGTGAAGCATGGAGGAGGAGGTGTGATGGTGTGGGAGTGCTTTGCTGGTGACACTATTGGGGATTTATTCAAAATTGAAGGCATACTGAACCAGCATGGCTACACAGCATCTTGCAGAGGCATGCTATTCCATCCGGTTTGCGTTTAGTTGGACCATCATTTATTTTTCAACAGTACAATGACCCCAAACACACCTCCAGGCTGTGTAAGGGCTATTTGACCAAGAATGAGAGTGATGGGGTGCTACGCCAGATGACCTGGCCTCCACCGTCACCAGACCTGAACCCAATCGAGATGGTTTGGGGTGAGCTGGACCGCAGAGTGAAGGCAAAAGGGCCAACAAGTGCTAAGCATCTCTGGGAACTCCTTCAAGATTGTTGGAAGACCATTTCCGGTGACTACCTCTTGAAGCTCATCAAGAGAATGCCAAGGGTGTGCAATGCAGTCATCAAAGCAAAAGGTGGCTACTTTGAAGAACCTAGAATATAAGACATATTTTCAGTTGTTTCACACTTTTTTGTTAAGTATATAATTCCACATGTGTTAATTCATAGTTTTGATGCCTTCAGTGTGAATGTACAATTTTCATAGTCATGAAAATACAGAAAAATCTTTAAATGAGAAGGTGTCCAAACTTTTGGTCTGTACTGTACATGCTCATAGGCTGAAGTATAAAATGAAAGTCCTAATAAATTATGCTATATAGGTCCAGACCTGTTGGGTTACAAAGCAACAGTATAACTACATTTTTAGCCCTGGTGGAATCTTTCTGTAAGGCCTCATTCAGACGTCCGATTTTCACATATGAGTGATATCTGTGGTTTTCATGGATAGCACTCGTACCGATGGGACCATTAACATGTCCGTGATTTTTCATGAGCCTATCTGTCAACGGAAAATCTCAAAGACATGTTTGATCAAAATCGGCAAATCTATGAGTCCGTGAAAATATCGGACTGCGCTCAGATGACATCCAAGTCCGGTCCGATTTTCATGGACTGTCTTAATGGAAAAGGTGGATAATTTTTTCTCCACGTACGAACAAAAACTGATCACATTCGAACCACTCTGATCACAGTCTGATCAAAATAATCAGTCCGCTTTTCTTGTACATGAGAAAATCAGCCGCCTGAATGAGGCCTAAGTGTGACTTTTGCTCACCTAGAAGTTTTCAATTTTAATAAAAGCTGCTAAAAAAGGGAATTGCCTGTGTGATTTGTTTTGAAGGCATTCTTGCATTAAAAAATGCGTATAAAATATCTTCATTTATCAATACATTGCTGCTAATCAAAGTGTATTGTACAATATTCCAAAGGTGGGATAAGGGAGGTCCAACCTGCACCCAACCAATTTCCAAAGGGGAGAAAAGCCAGATCTGCTAAGTTGTTGTTTTTTTTCTTTTTGTTTTTTTGGCTTTTGTTTTATTATTTTTAGAGGGGCAAGTGGGGCTCAAACGATGTAATGACAAACGCCAGGGGGAATAGACACGTGTGTGTAAGCTCTACAGATGTTCTCAGTGTACGTCGTTTGACCTTCGTGACTGACTGGTCACTTTGGTCTTTCTTATACCTGTGGTCTAGTGTTTGGTGTGTTCACCTTGGATTAATTTTTGACAAAGTTAGTTGCCCTATGTGGGTGAATATGTGATCGGTCCATAAACTGATTTCCCTACATACAATGAAGGTAGCCATTTTTCATCAAGTCCTTCATCTCTCTAGGGAGAGTAGATTTACCAGCAGAGCCATGCACAAAGGACACCTTGTGATAACCGAGAAATCGTCCCTTATTATGAAGCCTTCTGAATACGCATAGTTGGGGGTCCCTCCTTGGGTCATTCACATTGATGAAGAGAAGCTTGCCCCCCGACAGTTCTTATATCTGATGTGTACATGAGTGTTCCTCGCCGGGTATGTTCTTGTAGGTATATACTCGGTGATGAGACACCACCCTCTTGTAGAACGCCACCACTCAATGTGAATACAAATGAAATGAGTAAATGAACTCACAATATAAACCTCTTCAATGTGAGGATCTTATAGACAACCTGAAGGACCTCCTTACAAAGCTTTTTGTATTCACTTGAATTGGTTACATAGAAGTAAATGATGGAGTTGTCTGGTGTATTATTCTCTACTATTCACAACCTGGCTCTATTTAATGGGTGGAGGTGGGACGCCCTTTTGTTTATGACACATCTCTCCAAAAAAAGATAATTCACTACGAGAAAATTCAAAGGCCTTTGAAGACCAGATTCACATATTGCCTATTTCCTAACTTGACAAATAAAAGTGATTACTAATCTTTGTGAAAGATGCTTTGATGGCCGTAGGGTGCCGGATATAATGCATTGCTTGAACATAGGGCCTCGGAGTTGGCTTTCAAGTTTTGAGAACTTGTAATTTAAGTCTGTGGGTTGCGCACACAGAAGTACATGGACCCATGGCCATGTTACTTTTCAACATTTTGCTGCTTGATTTGTAATGAAAATCCTGATCAGTTTGTTATTGTTGAGTTGATATTACAGGCGCATCGCACTAAATTAGAATATCATCAAAAAGTTAATTTATTTCAATTCTTCAATACAAAAAGTGAAACTCATATTATATAGAGTCATTACAAACAGAGTGATTTATTTCAAGTGTTTATTTCTGTCAATGTTGATGATTATGGCTTACAGCCAATGAAAACACAAGTCGTTATCTCAGTAAATTAGAATACTTTATAACAGCTTGAAAAATGTTTTTAAAATCCGAAATGTTACTACTACTGAAATGTATGTTCAGTAAATGCGCTCAATACTTGGTCGGGGCTCCTTCTGCATCAATTACTGCATCAATGTGGCGTGGCATGGAGGCGATCAGCCTGTGGCACTGCTGAGGTGTTATGGAAGCCCAGGTTGCTTTGATAGCAGTCTTCAGCTCGTCTGCATTGTTGAGTCTGGTGTCTCTCATCTTCCTCAAGACAATACCCCATAGATTCTCTTTGGGGTTAAGATCTGGCGAGTTTGCTGGCCAATCAAGCACAGTGATACTGTTGGTTTTAAACCAGGTATTGGTACTTTTGGCAGTGTGGACAGGGGCCAAGTCCTGCTGGAGAATGACATTTCCATCTCCAAAAAGCTTGTCTGCAGAGGGAAGTATGAAGTGCTCTAACATTTCCTGGTAGACGGCTGCGCTGACTTTGGTCTTGATAAAACACAATGGACCTACACCAGCGGATGACATGGCTCCCCAAACCATCACTGATTGTGGAAACTTCACACTAGACCTCAAGCAGCTTGGATTGTGGCCTCTCCACTCTTCCTCCAGACTCTGGGACCTTGATTTCCAAATGAAAATTGAAACTCTGGGACCTTGTGGAGTGTGTCAATGACTGCCTTCTGGACATCTGTCAAGTCAGCAGTCTTCCCATGCTTGTGGAGTCTACTGAAACAGACTAAGGGACCTTTTTAAATGCTTAGGAAGCCTTTGCAGATGTTTTTGTTAATTATTTCAATTTACTGAGATAATGGCTTTTGTGTTTTCATTGGCTGTAAGCCATAATCATCAAAATTAACAGAAATAAACACTTGAAATAGATCACTGTTTGTAATGACTCTGTATAATATGAGATTCACTTTTTGTATTGAAGAACTTAAATAATTAACTTTGTGATGATATTCTAATTTAGTAAGATGCACCTGTACTTTGCGTTACTTTGGATACATGCTAAAATGGTTCGTGCTGGCGCTTGCGAAATGGTCACCTGAGCTGTAGATCACAAAAAAAAATTCTATAGTTTTTCATTTCCAACTCAAACCAATTTTTTTAAATTAAATTAGAAAAAGCAGCTGTCATTGGAAGAGTGTTTATTTTCATAATTCGGAATCAAGTCAACACCTTGAACTCTTTTTCATAGTTCCCAAACCGTTCCAAGACGGGACTGTTTTTCCAAAATAGCAGGACTTAATTCTCCCGAAAGAGGCTGCTATTAGGGTATGCCATGAAGGGGTGTACCTGGACTGTACAGTGTTAGTAGTTGATAAACTATAAAGTTACATCCACATTAATGTCAGGACCTAAGGTTTCACAGCAGAACATGGCCCTTAGTCCCCATTTTTATTTGCACACTGCAGGAAAAATCTACAGTGTAAATGGGCCCCGCACTTTGGAGTTGACATTTGCAGAATGTCAATTTATGCTTGTTTTTTTTTATATATATATATATATATGTTTTCACTTTTTGTAATGCAAAAGTTTTAAATCTGCCGCATTTCCACATCGAAATCCAGAGGATTTGATGTGGATTTTAACGCATCCAATATGTCTCACGTGGACACACCTCTTAAAGAAGTTTTTCAAGAGGAAAGCCGTTTGATATAGTAAATTATATAGGTTACTAATATAGCTTATTAGCTCCGGTGCCTTCATCCTCCCCATGGACCACTTTGGTTCCAGGTCCCTGCTGTGGTGTTTCTGGTCCTGCAGTCAACACATGGCAGCCTATCCTTTGTCAGCACGTGACCGCCGCAGTATCTTAAGGGGTGGGCTAATTACTGATTTCAGTACCCAAGCCTGCCCCCTTCTACATGTCGAGTGCCACCCCCTCTTGCCCTGCACTGGGTAATGAATAATGAAGCAAGTTTTAACAATATTGTCAAATGAGCGCCAATATCAACAGTTGCCCATGTTACCTCCTCTCTCCCATCAAGGAAAATTATAGTGATTGTAGAGGTAGCAGTGGAGGATCTCATCTTCGTGGTGCATGACTTTGTGTCTCCATGTCGCAGACATAACCAGTAGTGTAAAACTAAGGTAATATTGGAGGATCATCAACAGCCATTGTTGAAACCATGTGGTTGGTTCAAAGCCATCTTGCAAGGATTTTGTGGTAAGATAAAAGTTCTATAAAAGTCTCCCAAAGAAATCTTGAACTTAATATTTTTTTTAAAGAGACACCTCCACCCAGTCCATCTTCATCAAAAGGAGGCATGGAGGGGGTTGCTGACCAAGCAATGTGTGAAGTATTGATTTGGGTCCCACTACTGCTATTATGTGTAAAAGTTTCCTTATACCAGGATTGCACCAATATCTTTCTGAATTCAGATATCTAAAAATGGCCCAGACAGGACCAATGGGGGGCGACATTGGTCAGGCTATTAGATACTAAGGCATGAATCTATGTTCAAGAAGACTTTATTTGTGGGCAAGACCACATGTAGTGGTACAGGTCAGCCTCGGGGGCATTACACTTGGAACAGTGTGGTGTAGGGAAAATACCCATCCTATGTCCTCTAACGGGAGTAAACATAGGCCCAGTGACAGAGATTGAGAAGCATTTCTATATATCACGCTGAAGGAAGAAACGTATGGCAATATATCAATCTCTGTAAGTAGGGTTGGTATAGTGCAGAGGTCCCCAACCTTTCTGACCTCGACAGCCACATCCAGCTCCGATAGAGGGTCGCGAGCCACATCCAGCTCCTGCACCACTCACAGTAGTGACATCCAGAGCCCCCTATTACCGGTATAATGACCGCCAAAACTTTTCCACTGAAATCACACCAAAGCAGTATGCCAAGCTCCAGGGTTTCCCATCTTATAACCATTCAGATCTGCTCTTCTGTGCCGGGCTACACACAAAAGTCACCATCCAGAGATCTAGTCTTAATAGTTATTTTCTACACCTGGTGTTAGTGCACCCAGCTGGCAGACAGCTGCGAGCCACATATCACGGGCCCGCGAGCCACATGTGGTTCTCAAGCTACGGATTTGGGTCCCCTGGTATAGCGAGTTCTGGTATATCCCACGACCATTTGGTTGGGGATGCTGATGGGGCAAAATTGTCTATTGGTTTATTAAGGAGCTTATAACATCTTGATATTTGGCCTTTTGAGGGTTGGGATTGGAAACTGTGGGTTCCACTCTGTGTCGGTGAGGTGGGGCAGAATAGTTTATATGTGTGTCTTTGCTTGTAATTAGGGGAAAAAAATGCAAAAGACATTTCTGGGTATGTGGCATAAAGTTCTGAAACAGTTAGTATAAGTCAATGTGAATGATCTAATGAATTATTAATATATCGAAGTTCCATTTTAAAGGTAAACTATATGATGAGATTGTCCATGCTGGAAGTTAGGGTTTTGAACTAGAGTGGAAGAATAGTTGGGATGTAATAACAATTGTCTGGTCTACGGTCCTGCTCACCAGGTTAATATTAATAAAGGATTCATTTGGAAGTTGGTAAAATGGCAGGTGAAGTGCTGATGTGAGGGGGATTTTACTTTTCACGGTTACAATAATTTTTGCCCTGTACAAGGCTTGGCTCCAATGATCGCATTTAACATGGAAGCAGACTCTATTATTAAACCTGTCCGATAGAAAAGGAAAAAGGACATGGAAACACTGTGGGCCTGACTCATTAATGTGTACCCAACTCCAGTCTTAATGAATCGGCCCCTAAGACTTTAAATTAGAAGGTTTTTTTTTTTCTTCTTAAGCATATGTTTATGAAAATCTCACAGCTGGAAAGAAGAGAAGAGTTAAAGTTTTAAGATGCTGCAAACCCTCTTATAAAGGTCAGATATCTTTTTACATTTAGGAATGATAAATTGCTTTTTGCTTTTCATTCCAAATACGGTTATTAAATTGCAGAACTTAAAGAAAAAAAATATGGTTGTTCCCAATGCGCCTGTTACCTTTATTTTCCTTTTTAGCTCCCCTTCAGCCTTCTGCAGCCATCCGTATGGTCTGTTATTGTTTACATTCTGAGACTCCTCGTGTGCCTCTGTATTATATTTCCTCTGACTTTCCTACCAAAGCTACATCTTTCCCACTGCTCACACTTCCACCCTCAGTGCACACCCACTCCACCTACAAAGCACCATCCTGAAACTCCTATAAAGTCTCAAGATGGATAAATTACAGCCTATTTTTTCCTCATAACTGTCCTAGTGTGCACTGCCCTGAGACTCTTCTGCAGTCACTGGTACAGGTGCTGACACTTTACTATACAGGCTCACTGTGCTGTAGGAGATCATGTAGTTATATAAGAATTATTTTTTGTAGCTGCAATTACAAGAGAAGACAGTGTAGTTCCTATATTTCCAGGTAAATTATAGATACAAGAGTTATGAATCTACTCCAAATGATGACAGTCTTGATTTTTTTTATATGTCCTGTATTACAGCTGGTCTGAACTGTCAGTGTTCAGGAGCGCATTGCACCCGGCCGCTAGGAAGACGGGAGGCAGAGAAGCTGTGCGCTCCTGAAGATAAGAACAACATAAGCAACATAAGAAAACCCCTTTAATCTAAGAGAGAATGTGGTGCCCTTCTGATACTCTATACAGCACATTGGTTGCCTACAGCTTAGGAACGGCTTGCTGTGTGAATGAGGCCATTTTTTCAGTGCTCTTAGCATAAGTTCACACAGAGTTTTTTTGTGCCATTTTTGATTCTGCGCTGAAATCTTAATCAAAAATGCTTTGAATACACTTGCAACAAACTTTGCATTTATTTCAATAAGAAAATGTACCGGTACTGCTCATCATGTTTTATTTTTGGGATTATTTAACTCGTGGTAGAAAACGCATTGTGTTTTTTATTTTCTCGCAAAGTTTCGAATTGTAAATTGTGGCAAAATGTGCAATTTTGTTGCAGCTTTTATCAGTTTTGAATGCTTTTTTTGCAGGTGAAAAACATTGCTATACACCATAATATAATTAAAATCCAAAAACTCAGTGTGAACATAACCTACGGGTATGGCGCAGCTTTGTATATACAATGTATTGCAGAAAAAGAAGAAACACCATTAGCTATAATAAGTAAATGTTACTCTTCTGTTTATATAAAACTATTAGTCCCGGCATGCTTTGCCGTTTGAGTCATTTCATTCTTCAGCCTGCCCTGATTAACGTGAGTGTTATTTGCAAAATGTGTTGCATGCTCCAATTAAAAAAGTCATCATAGACCAGAGGTATTGCGGGTCATGACTTGTCTTCTACGAAGGGTAATTGCGTTGTCATCTGAGCATGTTGAGTAACACATTTCACCTCCATTTCCAGTGAACTGGCTGCCTTGTTTAACCTATTGTTCAAGTTAATTGACTTCTTCAGATGACTCAATTTCTGGTCTAGTGAATTCTTTTCCTTGGGTGTAAAGTAAGAGTAAAATTGTCCTCGTCACAGGTCAAACTGGACTTCTTAACTCTTAGTTACATGTTAATGTAATACTCCACCACTAAAGATGACCAGGGCTGCGGAGCTGTCAATCACTCCAGTAGTAGAGATAAGGGAACCAAGATTGTACTAATTATACCCATGCCTTTTTATATCGGGTCGTGATAAGTATTGTCTGGGCAAGCTGAAGTATCTTAATAGGCTTACCTGTTATCAAAATGGCCCGTAACGTGCCCAAACCCGCTCTACATTTATAACTCCTATATTGTTTTCTGGGTGATCTACACTCTGACTTTTTTTTTTTTAATCCTTGGCTGCCATGAAGGGCGTGCCTACTAATATGCCCTGGCACTGACATTTATAATGATCAAGGTGTGGTACATACAGTATATATTTCTTCATACCTTACGTTTAGGGAAGTGGAAAATCTAATTTAGCTTAAAGCTGTGAAATTGTGTCAAAAATTGAACAAACATGATATTGTCTTGTGTTTTTCTTTTTTTTTACTTGTTGATACTTTACAAAATTATAATTTGACCTATTACGTGCATCTCACTCTGACCCCGGGTGTATCGCTCCATGACCTTACATAGCCGGAGCATCCAATAGACACTCACTCCATGTAGATCTTCAAAGGCGACGTCTGACGCTACGAGCTGCCCGGGTGCTCCACAATGGCAGACTTCTCATTTCTGTACAAATTGAACTCTTCACCTTGTATTAATATTGGAACTAATGACAGACTCGTAAAACTGGTTTAAGATCCTATTAAGTGTTTACATTAGAGTACCTCTTCCTTCAAGTTAATGTGAGTGGTCATATTACATAACCGAGCAAAACAATGGAGAGATTTTATTATATTGTGGGGACTTCTGTTCTATTTCCATAAAATTGAAACAGATTTCACCTTAAAATTTTGCAGGAAACTTTATGTAGTATATATTGCCAAGCATGAAAGTGTAAAGCGGTGTCTTTTTACCGATCACTGCAATGTCCTATGATAAAACATCTTAAACTGGTATTTCCATCTTCCATATTTAGGGTCTTTGGACAGGATGTGTCGTAAATTCCCCATGTGTCTGGGTTCCACTACTAGAACCCTCACATATTGGGAGAATGTGGGACTGATGACCTGCATCTGCAAATTCATGACTGTTGGGATAGACTTCAATAGAATCATCTCTATTGAATCCTTAGGGTTTTACGTTAAGATCCAAGTAAGAATTGTTCAGCTGATCTGGTAATTCTCACATACTTGAGGGCAGCACACAAACATGGCCACCCCGCCACTAAAGTGTATAGAAAATGCAGGGAGTGGGACACGCCTATCGGACAAATCTGCCATATGGGTTTGCCCTAAAGTAGGACAAACCCGCTTGATATCAGTGGGATCGGCTAACAATCTTACATGTACCAGAGCCTCCTGACTCTCCCTCGGCAGATAATGTTGTTGGAGAGAAGGATCCAGCCTGTTGGATCTCGAACAGCCGATACTTTTGTTCTGTGTACAATAAGTTTCTGCCAGAGGATTCTTACAGCATCTCTGTCAGAGAGAACATAGGAGCTCGAACAAGCCAAGTGTATGGATTCGTTGGGAGAAAGCTGTCGGTTGTCGATAATCTTGCATTGTAATTAGACCTAAGAAGTAAGGCTTTATTAATCTTTTACTAGATGGTGGCCCGATTCTAACGCATCGGGTATTCTAGAATAGGTATGCGGCCAACCTGGCGCAAGCAGCAGAGCGGTGTTTACATTTGGCGCCAAAATCGCTGATTGGTCGAGGCCGGCAACCGTGACCAATCAGCAAAGCGGTGTTAAAATTTGGTGCCTATATCGCAGATTGGTCACGGCCGGCGGTCGCGACTAATCAGCAGAGCGGGGGTTAAATTTGGTGCCAATAATGCTGATTTGTCGCGGCCAGCGAACGCGACCCATCAGCAGAGCGGGGTTTAAATTTGGCAGCAATAATGCAGATTGTTTGCGGCCGGCGGTCGCGACCAATCAGCAGAGCGGTATTTAAATTTGGCGCCAATAATGGTGATTGGTCACAGCCGCGACCAATCAGCAGAGCATTGTTTAAATTTGTCGCCAATAATGCTGGTTATTCGTGACCGGTAACCGCGACCAATGAGTAGAGCGGTATTTAAATTTGGCGCCAATAATGGTGATTGGTCACGGCCGCGACCAATCAGCAGAGCGGTGTTTCAATTTGCCACCAAAATCGCTGATTGGTCGCGGTGGCCGGCCCCGACCAATCAGCAGAGCGGGGGTTTAAATTTGCCGCCCATATCGATGATTGGTTGGGGCCGACGGCCGCAACCAATCCGCGTCGTATTAGTGAGGACCGGGGAGCGGCGCTGCCTGTGCGGGTACTTCCGCTGCGAGCAGCTGGGAGATGAGCGGCTGCTCGCAGCAGAAGCATCCCGACCGGCGGCTCCGCTCCTCAGTCCTCCGTTCACACTTGCCGTCAGGAGATCATAGCGCTGTTTAAATTAGGCGCCAATCTCGCTGATTGGTCGCAGTCGGCTGTCATCCGCGACCAATCAGCAGAGCGTTGTTTAAATTTGGCGCCAATCAGCAGAGCGTTGTTTAAATTTGGCACCATTCTCGCTGATTGGTCGCGGACGCCAGCCGCGACCAATCAGCACAGCAGTGTTTAAATGTGGCAGCAAGATCGGTGATTGGTCGCGGCCGCTATTTAAATGTGGCGCCCAAATCGGTGATTGGTCGCGGCCGCTATTTAAATGTGGCGCCCAAATCGGTGATTGGTCGCGGGCAGCGGCCGCGACCAATCAGCAGAGTGGTGTTTAACTTTAGCGCCAAGATCACTGATTGGTCGCGCTCTCCGCCCGCGACCAATCAGCGAATCGTATTGGTGAGGACCGGGGACCGAAATCGTATTGGTGAGGACCGGAGAGCGGCGCTGCCTGTGCGGATACTTCCGCTGCGAGAACCCGGGACATGAGCGGGCGCTCGCAGCAGAAGTATCCCGGCCCGCAGCGCCGCTCCCCGGTCCTCCCTTGACTCCCTAGCCGCTGATGTCCCCACAGTATCCGCATGGTGTTACAAAGGTCCGGACATTTGTGTTAAAAATCGCTGATTGGTCGCTGGCGCTGCCCGCGACCAATCACAGATTTGGGCGCCACATTTAAATATCGTCCGTGACCAATCACCGATCTTGGCGCCACATATAAACACCACTGTGCTGATTGGTCGCGGACGCTATTTAAATGTTGCGCCCAGCGTCGGCGACCAATCAGCACAGCGGTGTTTAAATGTGGCGCCAAGATCGGTGATTGGTCGCGGCCGATATTTAAATGTGGCGCCCAAATCGGTGATTGGTCGCGGGCAGCGCCAGCGACCAATCAGCGATTTTTAACACAAATGTCCGGACCTTTGTAACACCATGCGGGTACTGTGGGGACATCAGCGGCTAGGGTGTCAAGGGAGGACCGGGGAGCGGCGCTGCGGGTCGGAATACTTCTGCTGCGAGCGCCCGC
Source organism: Phyllobates terribilis (assembly GCF_046119375.1). NCBI lineage: Eukaryota > Metazoa > Chordata > Amphibia > Anura > Dendrobatidae > Phyllobates > Phyllobates terribilis. The sequence continues at coordinate 741,280,298 of NW_027362763.1, forward strand.
TCATGTCCCGGCTTCTCGCAGCGGAAGTATCCGCACAGGCAGCGCCGCTGACATCCATGCGCCTAGGGTGTGAAGGGAGGACCGGGGAGCGGCGCTGACATCCAATTGGTCGCGGCCGCTATTTAAATGTGCCGCACAAATCGGTGATTGGTCGCGGTCTTGGCCCGCGACCAATCACTGATCTTGCCGCAAAAGTTAAACACTACTGTGCTGATTTGGGCGCCAAATTTAAATATTCGCCGCGACCAATCACCGATCTTAGCTCCACATTTAAACACCGCTGTGCTGATTGGTCGCGGCCGATATTTAAATGTGGCGCCCAAATCGGTGATTGGTCGCGGGCAGGGTCCGCGACCAATCAGCACAGCGGTGTTTAACTTTTGCGGTAAGATCAGTGATTGGTCGCGGTCTATCATCGAATCGTCTTGGTGAGGACCGGGGAGAGGCGCTGCCTGTGCGGGTACTTCCGCTGCGAGAACCCGGGACATGAGCGGGCGCTCGCAGCAGAAGTATCCTGACCCGCAGCGCCGCTCCCCGGTCCTCCCTTCCACATTGAGGTCAGCGGCGCCGGCGGTCGGGGTCCTTCCGCTGCTACCGGCCGGGAGATGAGCGCCTCGCGCCGCTCATCTCCCGGCTGCATCTCCGTCCCGCAGATGGGTCCGGCGTTCAAGGTCCTTCTGCTGGTACCGGCCGGGAGATGAGTGCCTCGCGTCGCCATCTTTTTTCAGGAATCTTCATATATACTTGGGAGGCTGTTCAACTTGGGACAGGAGACCTGCTCTTGGTCTGATCCCAATCGTGGATGTTGGATGCTTGAAACCAGCTGAATAATCAGACCCAGTTTTTTGAAAGTCATAAAAGCCAATATCGATCATTAGTAGTTGAATAATTATTACATGATACAGGAGTGGTGGTGATCTGTGAAAAAAAAAAAAGAACATTTCAAAACATTTTTGACTAATGCACCTGATGCCACAAATGTCTGGTTGCTGCAGGTTCCACCTCTAGGGTCCACATGAATCTGTCTCATACCACAGTGAATAGAGGTGGCCATGCTTGTGTGGCTTCCTCCATTCACTTCTATGAGCATGTGGGTATTTACGGAGCGTCCATAGAAGTGACTTGAATGCCTTTCATCCACGGTCATCTATCCATTTACATTACCACGATACAGAACTCCAATATTGAGAAGTAGGAGACCAGCATTCTTCAGACGTTTATGGGTTATCCTAAATCCAGTAATGGGAATAACCATACAGATTATGTAAATTTTCATACTTTTACATATATATATATATATTTTTTTTTATAGGAATCTCCATCCGGTCGTCGGAAAGCACTTGCCACCAGCAACATCAACATGAAGCAATACGCAAGTCCCATGCCTACCCAAACTGACGTCAAGCTAAAATTCAAACCCCTATCCAAGAAGGTTGTATCTGCCACTCTGCAGTTCTCCTTATCTTGCATTTTCCTCAGAGAGGGCAAAGCTACGTAAGTCTTATTCTGATGCCAGGCTGGTTTTTCAATGTTATTGTACTTGGTATAAGATGGAGTTTGCCAGAGAAGCAATGATCGGAGAACTGGCTGTGTTAATTGGAGGTATTTTGTGAATGCTGCGTGTTCCCATAGATGTTCTGGGACACCAGCTGTTAGTACACTTAATGGAATGTTAATGTAGGGCAATGACATTTTCTAAGCAGGGGCTGTTTTGACTTTTGGAAGAGGGGGGGGGGGGCATTCAATTACTGTAAGAAGAAATTCGGACCTTTCTACTGCATTTTAATTTGTAGATTTCTGCTATATTTTTTTTTAATCCACTCATTTCTTTTTATCCCCTTTTTTTCTCTTTCTTTTATCTTTCTTCTTTGTTGCCACATTACCAAAGTTCAGTTTTGTTGCCTGACAACATTTAATTGTATTCTATCCTGCAATCATCTCCACGGGTATTAAAATGTGCGGATTCCTTGGGAGGCAAAGAAAAGTCTATTTCAATGTCCAGTGTTAATCCGCAACACTATAGTACACATTGTGAGTGTGAATTGTACGGAATGCCAATTACAGAAATATATCATTAAATTGCAAGCAAGCCATCAAAATGCAGATAGGGTATTATTTGTTCCCTTTTCCGAAATAGATCATTTCTCTTAATAAAAAAAATATATGTATATATATATGAAAACATTTTTTTCTGTTTGGGCGTCAGTAACAGATATTTTTACAAATAGCCAGTACTGTAACCCTGCTGCGTAATAATATTCTTTCTTGCATATTGCACAATCCAAATGTGCGCCTGCTTTGTAATCATTCAGTGCAATGACTGCTTCTCTGAATGCAGACGTCTGATTTATGAACATATGAAATAATTTTCTTTTAGTTGAGTTTTTCCTCTTCTTTTTTGAGATTAATAAAAATTAGGTACAAGCAAATAATGAAGCTGATGTAATAAAATTTGTGACTCTGTTCCTAAGACCTACAGGACATATTAGAAAAGCGTGGCATATGGTTTTCCACTATATTTTCCTGTTGTATTCCTCCTCATCATGGTTTTGTAGATCTCTGCTTGCTGTCAGTAGGAGTCTTCATTGTCTACCTCCAATGGATTAAATCTGCCTTGGTCACATAATGCACAGGTGCAAACTCCTTACCCCTATATTTGCAATTTACTGATTTACCTATGACAAATCCGATGTGTATTTTACAATAGCAGGCGGATTCTCAGATTTTGGCTGTGGATGTACCATGGATTCACATGAGGATAAGCCCTATATTCATTTATTAAGCCTCATTTCCGATTTTTCCATGTGGAATCTGCAAAAATAATGTTCATGCTCCACCATGGGGGTCACAGTAAATTAATTCACGTACATTGGATGTAGAACATTAGCGGATTTGATGAAGACATAGGTGTGGAATTCCAGTGCATCACATAACCGGGAGATGTTTTTATCCGCAAGGGATAACCCCTCCCCGCAGCATTCAGTTTTCACTTTTGGGCTTTTGTTTTGCTTCCCTGTCATTCGATTGTTTTTTTTTTGTGGGATGAATTATAGCTTTGTTTGACTCTATTGATTTTATTATGTAATATACTGAAAAACAGGAACAGATTATAAGTGTGGTGAAATAGTGAAAAAAGAAGCAAACAAAAATTCTCCAATGTTGCTTGGGTTTTGTTTGCACTTCGTGACTTGGTAACTGTCTGCATGATTGTCGATTTAACAAATTAATATAGTTTTTTATGTTTATTTTACAGTTTTTAAAAATTAAAAACTTTTATTACATTTCTTTGGAAGGCAAAGTAACTGAAAAACACCAATTCTGGAGGGTTTTAAGTCATTTAAAATGTTTTCATCATTGACTGTACAGGCTGAATAATTTTACAGACTTTATGATACCAAATACGCTTATTAAAAAAGAATAAACAAATAATTACTGGTATTGGAAAAGGGAGGAAGATATTATCTTTTGGTTTTTTTTTTTTTTATTTGCCCCTTTTTTTAACAAAAAAAAAATTTCCTTCATTTTTTTTTGTTTTCTTTTTTTTAGTCCCTTTAGGGGACTTGAACCTGTGATTGCTTGTAAAATACACTGCAACACTTTAATTGAAAAGGAAGGGTTTCAGAGGAGTACCAACATGGCAGAGCTAGCTGTTATTACAAGAACATCGGGGGAGCGAATGGTGCCAGAAGGTCTACACCCATCTATCCACATAGATATTGGCCAGTTTCAGCTCCTGAGCCTTCTCCATTCCGTGGCACTTGATTTCATATGTGAGAAAAGGGTTAAACAGTGAAGAGTTTGACAGTAAGCAGAGACTCTGAAAACCGTGAAGGATTGGTACAGAAAGAATATTGGAAAATTGACAAATTATTATTTTTGTGTTATGGGGCTCTCAAGAATTACCAAAAAGGAGTTTATAGTTTTTTCAGAAACTGTGATACATCTGTCCACTGGTTTTGTCTAGTATTTCTGGTTAGTTCAATACTATGCAACCCATTTAAAAGAGTTAGGAGAGACCACTAGGAAATTTGAGGAGTGGCATCTGTCTGGGAGGCAAGTATACTTTTTTTTTTTTTCTCAGTTTTGTGCAGCAGGATAGAACTATTAAAGAGAACCTGGAAAATGTATATCTAGGTACCGTGTTAGCCAGTAGATAAAAAAATATTTAGGTTTGAGAGTCCTCAGTAGTTGATACCTTTTAATGGCTAACTGAAAAGATGGTAACAAATTGCAAGCTTTCGAGACTATTCAGGTGTCTTTATCAGGCATAGAAGCTTGCAATTTGTTACCATCTTTTTAGTTAGCCATTAAAAAGTATCAACCACTGAGGACTCTCCAATCTTAATATTTTTCTAAAGAGAACCGGTCATTTGATTCATGCTGCCCAAATAACAGGCAGTATTAATCAGAGCTTGGCTGCACGATTGCATTCGGGTATGCTTTTCTCTGAAATGCTTCGGCGTTTAAGAGAACATGTAGTTTGGAGATCCGACCAAGGACCAAAGGCATAGACATGACTAGTTCAATGCGGCCCCCGGCCAGCTTCTCCTAGCGCCACTTCAGGTGATTGACAGGTTTCTCCCATATGTGTACACCAGGAGAGGCTACTGTCAATCACCTTGGGCAGTGCAAGAAGAAGCCGCCTGGGGTCATCATCGGGACTGTTATCTTCCCCAGTTGGATCCTTAAACTATGTTTTCTATGAAACGTTGAAGCGTTTGAGAGAACAAACCTGGCTGCAATCGTGCTTGAGCAAATCTTGTTTTGATGAAGCTTTCGTCATTATTATTTATGAGAAGGTATAAATGGCAAGGATTTGTGTGGCTTTCTTTCAGGGATGAAGACATGCAAAGTCTGGCCAGTCTGATGAGCATGAAGCAAGCGGACATAGGAAACCTGGATGATTTTGAGGAAGACAACGAGGATGATGAGGAGAATAGAGTTAACCAGGAAGAGAAGACTGCTAAAATTACAGGTGTGTAGACTAGTAAAGCACCTGAGGTAACACTGATGACACGCCAACACCTGACATTCCTGAACAGTCCAATTGGTGACGCTCTTAGCTAGTTACGTACTTCAGGTCTAATGATAACCTGGTGAGAAAAAATCTCCAATGTCCTATGGAAATGTATTCAACGGTTTTCACATATTTGTATAGCAGACACATGATTCTGCAGTGTCATACACAAAAGGCTATCACAGCCATTCCATCTAGTTTCCCTATCGCTCACACTTTCTAGGGTTTTGTGAGAAGTCATTTACTTGTCTCACAAAATTTGAATCCAAAATTAGTCTTTTAAAGAGGACCTGTCACCAGGTCAGTGTGTCCAGTTTTGCACCCATTTTGTTCCCGCTTCTCCCCTGAGTATTTTTTAGATGCCATATGGTTATTATTATAGCTCTATTCATTCCATGGTGCTTTACATGTGAAAAAGGGGTATACATATAAAAACAATTACAATGATCTTTAACAAAACGTGACGGCGACTGGTACAGGAGGAGCGAGGACCCTGCCCGCGAGGGCTCACAGTCAACAAGGGATGGGTGAGCATACAGTAGATGGGGGTAGACTAAGTCGTGGAGCGATGGTTACTGCAGGTTGTAGGCTTGCCGGAAGAGGTGGGTCTTTAGGTTCCTTTTGAAGGTTTCCATGGTAGGCGAGTCTGATGCGTTGGGGTAGAGAGTTCCAGAGTAGGATGGATGCACGGGAGAAATCTTGTATGCGATTGTGGGAAGAGGAGGTAAGAGGGGAGTAGAGCAGAAGATCTTGTGAGGATCGAAGGTCGCGTGCAGATATGTATCGGGAGACTATGTCACAGATAAATGGAGGAGACAGGTTGTGGATGGCTTTGTATGCCGTGGTTAGGGTTTTGAACTGGAGTCTCTGGGCAATGGGGAGCCAGTTAAGGGATTGACAGAGAGGAGAGGCCGGGGAATAGTGGGGGGACAGGTGGATTAGTCGGGCAGCAGAGTTTAGGATAGATTGGAGAGATGCGAGAGTGTTGGAAAGGAGGCCCACAGAGCAGGGGGTTGCAGTAGTCGAGGCGGGAGATGATGAGGGCATGCACTAGTGTTTTTGCAGATTCGTGGTTGAGGAATGTGCGGATCCGGGAAATATTTTTGAGTTGGAGTCGGCAGGAAGTGGAAAGGGCTTGGATATGTGGTTTGAAGGAGAGGTCAAAGTCCAGGGTTACTCCAAGGTAGTGAGCTTGCGGGACTGGGGAGAATGAACAGCCATTGACGTTGATAGATAGGTCAGATGGGGGGGATGAATGGGAAGGTAGAAAGATGATGAATTCTGTTTTATCAGTATTAAGTTTTAGAAATCTGGCAGAGAAGAAGGATGAGATTGCGGACAGACATTGTCGGATTTTGGTTAGTAGGGAGGAAATATCGGGTCCAGAGAGGTAGATCTGTGTGTCATCAGCATAGAGGTAATGCTGAAAGCCGTAAGACTCTAAGCTGTCATAGGCCAAAGGTGTAGACTTAGAAGAGCAGGGGTCCTAGAACTGAACCTTGGGGGACACCGACAGACGGGGCGAGATGAGGAGGTGGTGTGTGAGTGGGAGACACTGAATGTCCTGTCTGTTAGGTATGAAGAGATCCAAGATAGGGCCAAGTATGTGATGCCGAGAGATGAGAGAGTCTGTAGTAAGAGGCAGGGCTATGGAGTCGGTAAGCCAAACCTCCGACTCCTCAATTTCCATGATTCCGACTCAACGACTCTGACTCCTTCATACATGGCTCATGTTTAAGTGATAAATTTACTGTAGAACAGATTACTCTCAGGTAAAAGTCTAGACCCTTAGATCAAGAATAGGACAGACATTTATAAGACATTTCATAACTTTTCCAAATTCTTATGAAAAAATATTCTCCACAAACTGCATTGAATTACTGTACCCAATTTATTATATATTTTATATCCATTTTATACTGACTCTGACTCCACCAAAATGGGCTACGACTCCACAAATCCGACTCCACAGCCCTGGTAAGAGGGAATGGTCTACTGTGTCAAAGGCAGATGACAAGTCTAGGAGGAGGAGGACAGAGTAGTGTAGCTTGGATTCGGCGGTTAGTCGGTCGTTGGTGACTTTAGTCAGGGCAGTTTCAGTAGAATGGTGAAGACGGATGCCAGATGGGAGGCGTTCAAAGAAAAAAGTGGACATGTTGTTCCAGTAGTTTTGAGGCATATGGGAGAAGTGATATGGGGTGGTAGCTTGTCAGAGAAGATGGGTCAAGGGAGGGCTTTTTGAGGATGGGTGTGATCGAGGCATGTTTGAAGCATGAGGAGAAAACACCAGTTGTTAGTGACAGGTTGAAGAGGTGGGTTAGGGTTGGGATGAAGATAGTGGTAAGGCTGGGGATGAGGTGGGATGGGATTGGGTCAAGTTCATAGGTGGTGAGGTGTGATATAGAGAGTAAAAAGGAAAGTTGATCTTCTGTAATGGTGGAGAAGCTGGTTTTGGAGGAGGAGGATTGAGTAAGTGTGAAGAGGGGCTGGGGGGACTTTAGGCAAAAGCTTTGTCTGATAGTGTCAATCTTCTGCTTGAAGAATGAGGCAGTCTTCAGTGGAGAGGAAAGGGAGGAGGCGTTGGGGGGCAGAGGAGAGAATTGAAAGTGTTAAATAGCTGTTTAGGGTTTTGAGACAGGGAGGATATGAGAGATGAGAAGTATGTTTGTTTGTTTTGCTGCAGTGATTGTGGATTTGAAGGTAGTGAGGGACTGTTTGAATGCGATGAAGTGCTCATTGGAGTGGGACCTTTTCCATCTACGCTCAGCAACCCTGGAGGCCCGTTGCAGTTCTTTGCTTAGGCTGGTGTGCCAGGGTTGCCTGTTTGTGCAAGCTTTGGTATGTGTGAGGGGGCGACTGAATTGAGAGCTGTAGCTGCTGTGGTGTTATATAAAGCGGCAGCAACATCTGCGTCATGTAAGGAACTGATGTCTGTAAGAGGGAGGAGGGATTCAGAGAGTGAGTGTAGGTCAAGGTGTTTAAGATTTTTGCTAGGGTATGCAAGTTTGTGGAGTGGGAATTGTTGCCCTGGAGAGGAAAGGGTAGAGAATGTAAGTAGATTGTGGTCAGAAAAAGGGAGGGGTGAGTTAGAGAGGTTAGACAGGAAACTGAGGCGGGTGAAGATGAGGTCCAAAGTGTGGCCATCTTTGTGAGTGGCTGCGGAAGACCATTGGGTAAGGCCAAAGGAGGAAGTGAGAGATAGAAGCTTAGAGACAGCTGAGAGGGAAGTGTCAATGGGGATGTTGAAGTCACCCATGATAGTGGGGATGTCAGCAGAAAGGAAATTAAGTAGCCAGGTGGTGGCTGGTCCTGGGGGACAGTAAATGACGGCCAGTTGGAGGTTGGAGGGGGAGTAGATACGCACACAGTGCTCCTCAAAAGAGGTGAGAGTAACGGAGGGTGGCAGTGGGATTTGGGTGAAGGAGCTATTACCTGGCAGGAGAACACCTACTTCTCCACCATGCTTGCGGGGTGTGTGGGAAAGGTGGAATCCACCGTACGAAAGTGCAGCTGGAGAAGCCGTGTCAGAGAGGGTGAGCCAGGTTTTCGGTGATGCCGAGGTGGGCAAGTTTGTTAGTGATGAAAAGATCGTGAATGTAGGAAAGTTTGTTCCAGAGATATGGACTTTTTTTACATAGTGATATTTTTATGGTCTATACCAAGGGGGTATTGCAAGGCATAAAATTAGTAAAACAAAAAAAAGTTGTGGTGGGCGATTTCATGATGAAAACAAAGGATGAGAAGGTGTAGAAAAACGACGAACATTTCTCAAAAGACAGCAACTCTTTTCAAAGTGGATCTGATTTCTTCCTCAGGCTGTCATACAAAGAAATTACACTATTATTCCTACATGGAAAAATAATTATATAGGATACTCAAAAGACTAGATACACCATTATGCTCCAGTAAACCATTATGTTTAAGAAAGCTGAGAGTATTTTACCAAACAAGAAATCTTTATTGAATTAATAGAAAAATACCATAAAATAAATGAGCGTGTATACCATAGAAGAGAGGAATATAGAACAGCAATGTACAGTACAGACCAAAAGTTTGGACACACCCTCTCATTTAAAGATTTTTCTGTATTTTCATGACTATGAAAATTGTACATTCACACTGAAGGCATCAAAACTATGAATTAACACATGTGGAATTATATACTTAACAAAAAAGTGTGACACAACTGAAATATGTCTTATATTCTAGGTTCTTCAAAGTAGCCACCTTTTGCTTTGATGACTGCTTTGCACACTCTTGGCATTCTCTTGATGAGCTTCAAGAGGTAGTCACCGGAAATGGTTTTCACTTCACAGGTGTGCCCTGTCAGGTTTAATAAGTGGGATTTCTTGCCTTATAAATGGGGTTGGGACCATCAGTTGTGTTGTGCAGAAGTCTGATGGATACACAGCTGATAGTCCTACTGAATAGACTGTTAGAATTTGTATTGTGGCAAGAAAAAAGCAGCTAAGTAAAGAAAAACGAGTGGCCATCATTACTTTAAGAAATGAAGGTCAGTCAGTGCGAAAAATTGGGAAAACTTTGAAAGTGTCCCCAAGTGCAGTTGCAAAAAACCATCAAGCGCTACAAAGAAACTGGCTCACATGAGGACCGCCCCAGGAAAGGAAGACCAAGAGTCACCTCTGCTTCTGAGGATAAGTTTGTCCGAGTCACCAGCATCGGAAATCACAGGTTAACAGCAGCTCAGATTAGAGACCAGGTCAATGCCACAAAGAGTTCTAGCAGCAGACACATCTCTACAACAACTGTTAAGAGGAGACTTTGTGCAGCAGGCCTTCATGGTAAAATATCTGCTAGGAAACCACTGCTAAGGACAGGCAACACGCAGAAGAGACTTGTTTGGGCTAAAGAACACAAGGAATGGACATTAGACCAGTGGAAATCTGTGCTTTGGTCTGATGAGTCCAAATTTGAGATCTTTGGTTCCAACCACCGTGTCTTTGTGCGACGCAGAAAAGGTGAGCTGATGGACTCTACATGCCTGGTTCCCACCGTGAAGCATGGAGGAGGAGGAGTGATGGTGTGGGGGTGCTTTGCTGGTGACACTGTTGGGGATTTATTCAAAATTGAAGGCATACTGAACCAGCATGGCTACCACAGCATCTTGCAGCGGCATGCTATTCCATCCGGTTTGCGTTTAGTTGGATCATCATTTATTTTTCAACAGGACAATGACCCCAAACACACCTCCAGGCTGTGTAAGGGCTATTTGACCAAGAAGAAGAGTGATGGGGTGCTACGCCAGATGACCTGGCCTCCACAGTCACCAGACCTGAAACCAATCAAGATGGTTTGGGGTGAGCTGGACCGCAGAGTGAAGGCAAAAGGGCCAACAAGTGCTAAGCATCTCTGGGAACTCCTTCAAGATTGTTGGAAGACCATTTCCGGTGACTACCTCTTGAAGCTCATCAAGAGAATGCCAAGAGTGTGCAAAGCAGTCATCAAAGCAAAAGGTGGCTACTTTGAAGAACCTAGAATATAAGACATATTTTCAGTTGTTTCACACTTTTTTGTTAAGTATATAATTCCACATGTGTTAATTCATAGTTTTGATGCCTTCAGTGTGAATGTACAATTTTCATAGTCATGAAAATACAGAAAAATCTTTAAATGAGGTGTGTCCAAACTTTTGGTCTGTACTGTATATATTGACTCGCCACCTCATTAGGCCCCCATGAATAAAGATTAACAAATGATCCAGAACCATAGACAGGTAAATCAACCATCACTATAGTAAAGTACTTTTAGGTGCAGTATAAACCAATAAGTTCAGACTGTTTCTGTAAAGTAGCAGTGCATCCCTTAGGGAAATAAAGTGCAACTAGTGAGATGTGCAAATTGGCATAATACAGAAAATGCAGCCATTGTAAGTTGGTAGTTACCTGGTGTGGGATGATTTGGAAATGTGCGCTATCAGCCTCGCCGCCCCCAACGCGTTTCAAAATGGGGGTCTGATTTCTCCCTCAATCTATCATACAAAGAAGTATGTAAAACAACTTAAAAAGGAAGCTGTGATCCAAAGAAATTACATGTCCCACCTACTGGTGAGTATAAAAACCCGGACACACCATAAAACAACCTATGAATAGTTTACAATCCTAATACAAATAAAGAATAGAAGATTATATATACGATCTCTAGATGAAAAAGTAATTAATTGTGAAGGAAATTTAAAATAAAAAAATTCTCTCAATTTTTTTTTTCCTTTTTTTTTTTTTTTTTTTTTTTTTAAACCTTTTCAAAAGTATTGTATTTTGTATTTTACATTTTGAGGGAATTTTTTTTTTAAATTTCCTTCACAATTAATTACTTTTTCATCTAGAAATCGTATATATAATCTTCTATTCTCTAATTATATTGTCACTGTAAGCTATTCATATGTTCTATTGTGTCTCCTAGTGTTGATACTCACCAGTAGGTGGGAGATGTAATTTCCTTGGATCACAGCTTCCTTTATAAGTTGTTCTATGTAATTCTTTGTATGATAGCCCGAGGAAGAAGTTTGATCGATTTTGAAACACGTTGCTGTCTTTTAATAAATGTTCGTTGTTTTTCTACACCTTCTCATCCTTGTCGTCATTGTTATATTGCCCACCACAACGTTTTTGTCCTTATTTTTTGCCTCACAATTGTTTTAATGAGCTGTTCTGTTGGCTTCAATGGGTTGAGCAGCAATCTGTACAGGGAATACCACTTCACTACTACTCTCATCAGAGTTGTTCCTGACCTGAACTACTCCACCAGGTGAGCAGATTCTATCTACTCTTCCCTCAAAAAAAACCCTGAAAACTTCAGTTAGCTGTGTTAGTAGATATATGGCACTCCCGATGTGTGAAGAGGTGCCCAACTAAGGTTCCAACCCATAGTCAATATAGAAACAACTTTGCACTCAGAAGGATTGCATTGATAGATTTGTTAATTCAGGCAATCTTTTAAAGTTAAACGTTATTCGGTCCTGCAAATGGACCTTCATCAGAACTGATTGCCGGTGGGTCTAGAAGTAGCTGCCTCGAGTAGCGCTGATGTATGCGACGCACATCGCTAAGGATGGACGCCCTGAGGGGCAAGTTGTTTCTGTATATACTTAAGGAAGCTGATGTCAGAATTCCTGTTGTCCTTCTACAGTTTGACCACTAGTGCCTGTTATTGTTCACCTTAATAATTGTGCTGCAATTTTACTCCTTAGCACTGGAGGCTGCTGTTGTGTCATGCAATTGCCCTTTTCTAAGATGGCAGATTCTGAACTTGTGGGATCCATCTTGTTTCCTGTTTGGGCCTACTTAAAGCCACATGGATCTCACACTCATTGCTTGAGTTTTGTGTCTAACTGTTAGCCTAGTTCCAGTCTCCAGCTCCTGAACATTCTTACCCAGACTGATCTCACTCATCTATGGATTGTTTCGTACAACTCCTTTTGCTAACTCCAAGTACTTCTACTACCGCTTGCTTTTCCTGCTTGTGCTTCTTCAGCCACTGGTTTCCAGCAGTACTACGCCAGTATCTTAACAGCTTATCACTTGCTTTTTAAGCTTGTGACCATTGCGGCCAATTATTAACCTTTACCATCTAACTGCTAGACCAGTTGATACAGGGTGGCCCTAAAGCCTCGGCACATAGGAATTCTCATTAATTATCATTTTAATTAATTAAATTAACTAAAATATAACTTTGCAAAGCGCATCAACCTTTGCATTGCAAATGATGGAAATCATATCGAAGAAGTTATTTAATGTTCCAATTGAATAAAATGTTAATAAAAAAAAATTCTTGAAAATGATCTATTTTTGAATATGTGTACAGACTTTAGGGACATCCTGTACCAGCAGTACTCTTTCTCCTTTTGTGCTGGCACCACAGTTAAGTAGGCTGTGTAGATGGCGTAAAAGACGTCATGCTCTTCAATCAAGGCAGGAGGGGCGGTGATTGCAAGCGCAGAGGAGGCATGGAGCACTGTCTGGTAACTCCCATCTTCCCATTCAGATTAGCATTAGTGTGGGAGAATTATAAAAAGGGGCAGCTAGGCTCACATCATCAAGGGGATACTCTTAAAGAGGGTTAAAGGGTAATGGACATGGTTTATGTAGGGAAAACCTGGTGACCTTTAATACCTGCCTTTGTCCAGTGTTTTATTACTTTCAAATCTCCTTACACAAGAAATTTGCCTTGTTTTATGTAAATTTATCTAAACCTGTATTGTGACCTGGTTTGTGGACTGTTATGGAAGGACCGTTGTGAGAGATGTCTTGTGTGACTTCCAGTCCGATATGTAGACTGCATGGTATACAGCAGGGGCAGCTGAGCAGAATGATATTTAGGTGTGTTGAAAAAGATTTAGTATTACTTGTGTTAGTATACATAGGAGTCCGGTAGGCGGTGCTCCTCCGTGATTGACCGCAATCTCTGCATGCACAGTCATACGGGGAAGACTGTCAATCACTGAGTAGCACCGCCCACTGGACTCCTATGCAGACAAACACCAGGGATTTCAGTGAATAAAATGCACATTTTACACACACTTTTCCCACAAAAATATCAATCTAATATAGTAATAGCCTAGTAATGTATTTTGTGTAAAGCTACATGGTTTCCTCAGGGCTTACTACCATTACACAGCACATGACATTCATTTATTATTCCTGTAAATTGTTCCCAGGATTTTATCTATTTCATGTAGAAGGGTTGTTCATTTTTTGTGCCATTTTAAGGACCTAAAACAAGTGTGTAGCATTTTATTGCGGGCTGTGATAGGGGTGGTGGAAGTTCATGTGACCACTGCTGTACATTTATATGAAAAAGTGGTCGCCCTGACAGGAAGCCAGGTGGTTGCTAGAGAACTTGGCCTCGCACACCATGGACGAAGAGAAACAAAACGGTTTACTAGTAAAGCTATACATGTCTTTAGACGGGGTTGTGATGAGATTTTTGGCTTCAAACATTGCCCTGAATTTAGTGATGTGGAAGCTTCAATTATACAGTTAGGCCACGTTCACACGTTCAGTATTTGGTCAGTATTTTACCTTAGTATTTGCAAGCCAAAATCAGGAATGGTTAAAAAAAATGTGCTGATTAAAAATGGTTAAAGAATACTGAGGTATTTTGTAATTGAAAATTATATAACTTTCAATAAAAATTTAATTTTGAAAAAAAAATACTGAGGCAAAATACTGACGTGTGAATATTGTCTTACGAGAGTTGTGTGAAACAAAGAAAGAATATTGTAGCAACTGTTTATGAGCTTAGGATATTATATTTATCTAATCATTAAATGATTAACCCTTAAAATGTCCCACATTGAAAATGAACTGTAGGCCTCATACTGTACATCAAAACTGTTTCAAAAGGACAAACTCTCCTTGTTGTCCATAGCAACCAATTAACAGTCCAATTTCATTTTTTAAACTGGTACTGAGAAATGAAAGCTGAGCTCTGATTGGTTGATATGAGCAACAGACAGTCTTTCATATAGTTATGAGAAATGTAGGCTGTCATCTTTTACATGGCTAAGGCAGCCATTTTGTATGTAAAATATATTCTTCTTACAACAAAAGTATTATGGAATAATTACTAATGGTTAATGTAAAGGTCTGTTGACACGAATAGACTGGCGGCACTAAATTACCCCTGATCGGTAAATATTTATCCAGCGTCAGTCGTTTAATAGGCTGCTTACACAGGCAGACCTCGCTAAATGATGCCCACCGAATGATCCGTAGTACATCGTTCAGTGCACATTGGCTGCTATTGTTCTCAGCAGCGTTAGTCCTATTTATACAGGATGATGCACGGCCAAGAATGGTGACCTTGTGTGAAAGTCATAAGATCATTTCACCCCTTGAACGAGCGTTTTGCTCATTCATCAGATGATCAGCAGGCTGTACAGATGAGCGGGTTCGTCGGGTTAGACCAAGCTTTAGCCCAAAGTTCGGTGCGGGTACCTGAACTTGTACCCGTACCGCGTAGATATTAATGGGGACCAGAACTTTGGAGCTGGAAAATCTCTCTCGTTTTATCGCACATGCGCTTTTATCAGCACTAGCAATTTTTTTTCGTTTGCATATTTGATTATTTTTTGCCTCTTTTTTTTTCATGACATATGGGGCCTAATTTTTGTTATTTTTGTATTCCTTTTTTGATGATATCAGGGAGGAAATATTAAGAACTACAACTCTATTTTTCATTTTTTTCATTTTTTAATTATTTTTTATTACCACAAGGAACCACTAAAACTATTTTAAAATGTGTTCTGCTTTCTGTATTTATTTTTATATATTGGCATATGTTTTATTTTGACGGGGGCAGGGCTAGAAACAACGATTCGGACTGGCAGTGGCTTTTTAAAAAAATCTTTTTCTTGTTTTGTTTTTCTTTCTTTTATTTCACATATTATGCCTCCCATTTGGTCATAAAAGACCTTTTTTGTTAGTAAGGGGGGGGAAGCATTTCAATATTTAAGTACATTATTGATATTATTTATGTTTCTGATTTCACCTGTAACCGAGCCTTTTATATTAACCCAAGTTACAGAGCAGATTCAGCTCCCTGGATAATCACTGGCTAATAGGGGTTTGTTAGGGCCCAGCAGCTCCTGCTCCCTCCTATCAATCACTTGATTATTGGGTCCATAGGAGGAAGCTCTGTCAGTGCTTCTTATACTGTATACATAGCGCTTATTCACTGTGTATACAGCGATAAGGAAGGCAGAGAGGATAATAAACCATCTCTGCCTTTTCTATGGGGAGTGTAGCTGTGTCAGCCGGATCCCCACTGCTGCAGCTACACAATCTTGCGCAGCTGCTTAGTCTACAGCGATGTTTATTGTCATGAGTAGTCTGAGCGTAGTTAACCTTTTTCTTTTCCCACAATGATTTCACTTATACCAGAAAATTGCAGTTACACCACCGAATATGGTGCTGACAGTCTGCACCAAGCAAAATGGCAAACATGCACAACATGGTTGACTTAGCACGATGTGACACCCATCTAATATAACATATGTACCGTTAATAGAAGCAGGTAAAACAAAAATTTGGCACAATCATTAATGCCTGTGCCCAATGGATATTCAAGGAGCATTTATTTGGTGTTTACATGTGCCCAACGATCGATTTGGTACGAAGGGCCTTCAGTCCACATACTGCGTAGTTGGAATAGCCGATCTAGAGAGGTTTTAGATGCATTTTATTCTGTTTATTAGATTATGTAGAGAAAAGCTTAGATACATATCCAACAGTTTGGATACACTAACACTATGCGTTAGAAAAAAAGCACTAAACTTCATACTGTGCTGTTTATTAGATTATATAGAGAAAAGCTTAGATACATACCCACGCTGTAGTTATGATAGTGTAGCAACACACTCGGGAAAATGGGTAACACACTAAAAGCTGTAACTGACCCTGCAGTCCCTGGTGTTTCCTGCGTGAGCTGAGATAGCGCTAACCACACACTAGACTAGAGGATGGCAACTCGGACCTATGTTGCCTGAAAGGCCATCGAGCGCTTCACGTTCCTCCTAAAATACCGGAGGGCAGAGCAGAGTGCAAATTAGCTGCAGAAGGGAAAGTGTACTGAAATAGAAAGTTATCCCAGACTGAGTACAACAAACCACGAAATACAAAATAAAGGATTAAGTACGTACTGTTAGAGAATATACCGCCTACTTCCTAAAAAGAAGTATGTAAAGAAAGAACATTGGAGCAGGGTAAAGAACATAAACAGCAGAGAGACAAACCCTAGCTGGTCTTTCACTGACTGGCTTAAGCTACTGCAGTATGGATGGACATCCAAATGAGACGATCACCAGCTGGGGGAAAGTATATAAAGCCGCACACGAAAGGTGATAGGGCAGACAAATGAGTAAATGAAAACACATGTTTCTCTAAAAAGACTGAAGCAAGGATAACCGAAACTAAACACCCGCAGTAAAGGTGTATCTGCTGTGGCTCAGCGGACAGAGAAGCCGACCACAAAGCACAGGCTCAAGAGCTCGAAACCAGACGCATGACAGCTGTTCAGTGAATTATAGGGAGAACAGTTTGGATACACTAACACTATGCATTAAAAAAGTGCTTAATACACTATATACTGTGCTTTACACTAGATTGCATGGAGAAAAACTTGGATACCTATCCACACTGTAGAGAACCGCTTGGATACACAGGACTATTTTATTATTTATTTTTAGAGCACCATTGATTCCATGGTGTTGAACATGAGAGAAGATTACTATAGATTACAGAGAACAAACTAACAATGACAGACTGGTACAGTAAGGAGGAGGGCCCTGCCCTTGTGGGCTTACGGTCTACCGGATAATGGGGAAGTACTATACAGTAAATATAGAGCTCTGTTCACATGCCTGTTTGTTCTGTTTAGATGAACAGAATTAGCGTGCTACATAGTTCTGTTTCAAACGGAAGCAGAGGTGCCATATAGATTTGTGCGGGGTCCGTCTGGTTGCCTTTTTTTGGTTGTGTTTAGAAGTGGGAAAAAAAAAGTTCTCCATGCAAACATCATTGGGTAATTTCACTAAAGGCTGCTCTGCTGTGCAAACACCAAAACACCTACTCCCCCACCTTTTGCCCACAGCCATATGGGGAGTGGTCCCCATTGGGGAGAGGAGCCAGGCAAAATTTCCTGCAATACTTTTACTTGTTGCACGCCTTCACCATACTTTTATTTTTGCTCCGTCTTCTGGCCGCCTCCCTCTCCCGCCTACTGCTAGTCTACCGGACAGTTTTATCCCAGGGGTTTGGGTTGAAAATGCCGGTTTTATCTGTTTGTTTACAGGTGGGACATGAACAGACAGGATTATGTGACCTGAGTTGGAATTTGGCCAGAGCAGGATTAACATTCCACATGTTGAATGAAATACCATTACAATGCTATTAATGTCCACAAAGAAAGCAGTATTTCCATCTGATGTCTGTGAAATATTTATGAAGTCAAATTGTACGCCTCTAATACTAATAAGGAAGAAGGTTCCCAACAATCAAACTTTAATTTTTTTTTTAAACAATTTTGCATTTTCACCATTTTCAAACTATTGATCCGATTTATTTAGGAATTAAATTCTGGGAATCATGACGGAATAAAAAGCTATTTCGACAGTCCTCAGAGATGCGGTCAGCCAGAAATGTTATATCACTGGGTTTGTCAAGTCCGAAATAGTCCAAGTTATTCTACTCTTGGATAGGCCATCCTTTTATAGTAAATAAGAGTCCGATCTCTTGGCTAGTGACTAGGACCAGTTGTAGTAACTGCCGCTGCTGCCCGTATGGACGAGCTGTTCTTTCCATGCAAAAAATTATGGGGTCCTGTTAACATATGCCATCAAGGTTTAAATCCAGGAGAATCCCTTTAAGGGAATGTCATCAGAAAATCACTTACGGTTTAAATCATTTTTTTCTGTTAAATTTATTTTTAAACATTTTTGCTTACCTTATTTTTTTTGTTTTTTTCAGATCAGAAACACTATATAAAAAATAAAATAATTTGCAGTTTTCACATATTTTCATACTTCAACAATAGTAAACCCCTACTTCCTTTTGGAAACATGGACATTAGCAGCAATGGACTGACTTAGACCTTACTGAATTGTATTAAAGCAATTAATGAGCATGCGGTCATCAGGACACAGGTCATTGTGGATGGAGGGGGGAGCAGGATCATCTGTGACCATTACCTGTTACTGTAATCCTGTTTGTTTGGATAATATATGAAACAGGAAGTGTGAGTCTAGTATAAGGCCTAGTGATCGGTGTAAAAATTGCAAATCTTCAGACATTTTTTGTTTTTAATTTAATATAGCTATATTGAAAAAAATATATTTTTTAAGGTAGGTTTAATAAAAATAAATGATTGTAGCAATAGGTCATTTTCTGAAAACACACTCACTTTTTAAAGCGAATCTGTCACCAGCTCAAAAGTGACCAGTTTTTACTCTGATTTTATTCTCATTGCTCCCTTGAGTATACCAGTTTTTGTTTCTTTTTTGTGTAAATCCGCCATGCGGTTCCAGAGATATGGGCCTTTTATTTAGTGCTAATTCTTATGGTCTTCACCAAGGGGGAGTGGCTCACAGGATATTCTGTGGTGTGTCTTTAGGCTGCTTTGCATAATTACGCTTTGAACAACACCCTCTTGTTAAAGACCGTACAAAATTGCACTAAATAAAAAGACCCATATCTCTATCACCGCATGGTAGATTTAAAAAAATAAAAATAAAAAAAAAAATGGAATGCTTAGTGGGGAAGCGGGAATAAAATCAGACCAAAAATTGGCACCAGTAACTAGGTGACAGGGGCTTGGTGTATAAAACAGTCCTAAACAAAAAGAGGACCATAACCAGAGCTTACTATTAAACTGGCTGCGCAGACATATTTTGGGCCCTATTTTGCAAGAATTCTGGAGCAAAAAGCTGTGAAATTAGCTACATTTTTGCTCAATGCGAGGTTTTCATGCCAGTTTTGCCCAGCTTCAACAAAGTGGGCCGAGCTGTGACATGACTGGGCGTGACAACCCCTGCTTCATGATGAGCAGCCGCATTTATGTCACAAATCTTATTCTAGCAGAGCGACTTCACGCCACAGGGCCACTGATTTATTAAGAGGCGCATCTCTTAATGAACCTAGAGCCTTACACTCCACCCCGACCCTTCATCAGGACCAGCATGAAAAACACTGTTCTTGATGAATCGGGGCCTTAGTCTCCCGCCCCATCTGACATAAAGCATGGAAAGTCCTTGTAATGACTCACTTTGCTTAGTACAGTTTATTTTGCATGACTGATATAAGCAGGGAGCGTGGGGTTATATGTCCTATTAGATATGTGGTCTATCATATAGAAGAGCAGAGAATAATACAGATTTTCCTAATCTGGGTGCACACTGCGAGGCTGTTTGATATGGAGTTTTACAGTGATTATATAAGAATGGTAGTTATTAGGGATAGAATAACAAGTCAACACTTGCTGCAACTTCCAAGAAAATTCCCAAGTGTAGCTGGTAATGTTGTGTGCGCACCCCAGTGTGCCGTACCTGACTCACTTTAATATTACAACATGAATGCAGCCAGCACATTCTATAACCTCAGGTGACTCCATTAATGCATTAATGATATTTTTGCACCTTTTGAGTTGTCAAGATAATCACATGAACCTGTAATTATGGATTTAACCACCAGAATAACAAGGACGGCAGCTGTTCAAAATGCCAGAAATTCTCAAGTTTACACAGTCGGTACTTATAATGACCAACATGACTGTGTTGTGCCTTATTATTTAAGTAAAAAATTGAAGCCTACTCTATTCACACTACTGATCTCATTGTTTTGTTTTTTTTTAGTAATAGAAAGACTAAACCATATAGAAATCCTAATATGTTCAATGGATTAAGAAATGCAGACAAAAACTTAATTATGCTGTTTAAATTACCAGTAATAAAAATATATATTTTTTTAAACAAATTATTTTACAAGAGTTAGTGCAAGTTTATTAGCTAAAAGCAACCACTAACTTTCAGTCTGCAGTCTTCATTTCTTCTTTCAATTTCAGACACCCTGAGTTTATAGTCTGGGCTAAGTTTCCGATTTTTTTCTTGTGACAGTGACTTTCCCAGTAACATAAGCCATCTTCATTAGCTCATATAGCAGAACACATCCTGTCATTCACTTATTTCTGCTTTACTTGCTTCCCTCTTTTTCTACACACTTTATCTGCCCTCCCTGAGACTGTACATGCTTTCTCCTCTCTCTGGAGATCTGTGTAGAACTCCCTGCTGCTATCAGTAAGGACGCATTTACACATCCGCCTGGCATGGTCTGAGAACAGACCTTAATTCACTGACCTGCCGCATGTCTCCTGACTTGAACTTGACAGCCTCATAGGCATATATGAGGCTGTCAAGTTCGGATCAGGTGACATGTGGCCGGGCTATGAATCACGTTCTGTACTTACACTGACAGACAAGAAGGTGTGAACAGTCAGCTTGATAAAGGACTTGCAAGACTCTCTGTAGCCTCAAAATGGTATAAAATGTATAATTTTTTTTAAAAGGGAATCTGTCACCAGGTTTTTGCCACCTAATCTGAGAGCAGCATATTGTAAAAACAGAGACCTTGTTTCCAACAATGTGTCACTTACTGAGCTACTTGCTGTAGTTTTAATAAAATCACTGTTATACCAGCAGGAGATTATGAGCTTTGTAAGTCATGCCCCCACCACTGATAGACAGCTTCCTGCCTATGCACAGTGTACACAGAAAGCTGCCAATCAGTGTTGTGGACAGGGTTATACAGAGCTCAGCATTCAGAAAATTGCTAAATCTGCTGCAGAGAAAACTGTGATTTTATCAAAACTGCTGTAAGCCGCCGAATAAGTCACACATCACTGGAATCGGTGTCTCTGACCCTACATCATGCTGCTGTCAGGTGGGGTAGGAAAACCTGGTGACAGATTCCATTTAAATTGCTTCATTTGATTTTACAGTTTTAAGCAAATGTACAATAACAAGAATGTTGATGCAAAAGTGTACATAGTTTTTAGTCATTAATATGCCTGAAAAAAAAGCTTTTTTATTTGTACAATAAGAAAAATCAACATGAATTTAGTAATCCATTTGGATTATTACAATTTTTTTTGACTGATGGACGCTAATGGATTGGACGTCTAGTTCAAAAAGTTAATCAGTTCTTTAATTTATTTATAGTGTTTATCACTGATTACTGTATTCTGTGATCTTCTGCGCAGGCGCCGTCGAGTCACCGAGACTTTCTCCTGTAGGAGGGAGGATCGTGGGGGGAGTTCGACGTGCAGGTGCGGGATCACAGGACACTGACATGCAGGGGAGAGGCATACTATTATAATGAAGACAGGAGGCGGGGATTCCTTACGGCCCCGGGGCCTGAAAGGGATCATTACTAGGGTTGAGCGAGTATGTTCTGTCCGAGTATGCTCGGGCCGAGCTCCGAGTATTTACAGCTGCTCGGTGATGAGGTTAAATCGCTCCCGTGTGTATGATTTACAACGGTTTGACAGCTTTATTACATGGGAGGAATGTGTAAGAAATAGACATTCCTCACATGTAATAAAGCTGTCAAACCGTTGTAAATCATGCACACGAGAGCGATTTAACCTCATCACCGAGCAGCTGTAAATACTCGGAGCTCAGCCCGAGCATACTCGGCGAAAGGGTTAACAGAACATACTCGCTCAACACTAATCCTTACCATAAAGTCATAATATAAGATTTCACCAAACAAGACCATTAATATGAGGCATACAGGTAGGACTAGATGTACACTTCTATCACCTGTATGCCCATATTAATAGGCTATATACATCCCAGGGGGTGACAGATTCCCTTTAATGCCAAAATGACATTGGATGATGATTAGATTCAGCTCATTTTTACCAGATGTTAATTACATTGAGCAGTTTTTAGCATCCACACAAGTCAATGACTGAGATGACATTAAAAAAAAAAAAAAAAAAATCACCCATGTATCTTAGACCATTCTTTGATGGAGGCATATCTGGTACAAAACACCCACTTATATCGCCCACAATATCTCATCATGGAAGACTAGAACAAATCTTACAAAAATTGGCATTGACGTAATTAATTGCATGAGCATATGAAGGGTCCCAAAAATAATGAAGGCGCTAAGTCACATGGCAGACCCTGCATGGCGGCACAGTCTGCACTGTTTACTGCTATGGGTTTCACTGCTGCTTGGGGAGAATACCTCTATAATACAGTGTAAGATTGTGTAGGCCATGATAAAGCTGTGTAATATCGGGGAGACTGGTACGTTATGGGCACTATATTCTGGATCTGTACCCACAGCGGGGGAGGGCGCTTGTATAGTCCTCCTGTGAGGGCTTCAATGATGGTGCAGCCCCCTCCACATTCATACAGCGCTCACTTCTGACATCTAACCTCTGTCTGTTTTCTCTCTGGACAAGGGCCTGATGCTTTTTGCTTCTTCTCCTGTAATAATCCATTTCCTTCCTGATGGCTGTGTTGACTGACTTCTGTCTACAGAAATTGTAAACCAATTGAATGCCTTGAGCAACTTACATGAAGATCAAGATGAGTCCATAAAGCGAGCACACATGTCTGCAGCTAAACCATCCAGTCCTGGAGAAGGTCTATGGTCTTTGCTATCTTTTCATCCTGTCCTTGATCTGTCTGCTTTACTTCCTTCTGCTGGCCGTGTGTGCCTCCATCTTTTGTTATTGTGGCTTTACTTCATTGCTGTCTGTGATCATTTGTAGTAAAACCAGCAAGGTAAAGGATTGGGAAAATTCACAATTGGACGGTGGGTTAGGTTACGGATTACTATTGATGGTTTATAATAAATGAACGCTTCTTTTGAGAGACTAAAGACTATAGCTCTAAATGGCCGTTACCTAATTGAAATCTTATTGAAAACCCTCCCTGTAGAAGTGTCACAGCAGTAACCCAACCTGGATTAGTAGAGCCTCCATCTGCAATGAGGATAGATGGACACTGGACAACTGGTGATACTTTTCTGTAAATTTCATTATCAAGGTTGCAAGGTTGTCTAATATATATATATAAAAAAAAAATGTAAAAAATAAAGTGAAGGAATTGATAAAAATTTAAAAGATGTATACTCACCCATCAACAGATGCACCTTTGGTAGTGCGCCATTCCAATCACTTGATTGCTGCAGACATTCATGTGCCTCAGTGGTCAAGTGATCAAAGAAGAACATCTCCACCACTTGCACCAGATCCACAGAGATTAGAACTGGAGCGTTATAATATATATATATATATATATATAACAGCTAGGGCCGACTCATCAAGGCTGGCGCAGCACACGCTCGCACTACTCCAGTCTTGATATAGTTCAAGAGACGCCAAATTCATTAAGAGGCACACGCCACTTAATAATGAACTTGACTCTTCTTCTGAGTGGTGTGCACCAAAAATGGTACTCTATTCAGGGACTGGAGAAGCCTTTCTGCTGTGCAAAATTGTGGCAGTTTTGGTTAATTGGACGGGCAGTTGTCCACACCCTGTCCCACCCCGACTCTTCGTCTGTTCCACCCATTTCGTAAAATGCAAAGATGCTAATTTTTTGCGCAATTCCAACTTTTCAAACCTTTTACACCACTTTTGTGGCATAAAAGCTTTGGTGAATCGGCCCCTTAGATTTCTTTCTTTAAAATACCTCTTCAACCAATGGCATAAACATCTCCTGACCAGAGTTTTGCAAAATCTTCTTTTTATCTTAAAGCTGGTCTTCTTGGGCCATTTTTTCTGGAATGTGTTAAACTAAGCGGAAAAGTAAGGAAGGACACATAGATTTAGGAGTGGACGGGTCAAAATATAATTAGCCTACATACATAAGACTATCCTACTTGGTAGATATGAGTAATTCAGTTTGCGCTTCCCTAGTCCAGCTTGATCCTGAGAGTCAACTCCGAGTCTTCACTCCTGCATACAGTATCCTCAACCTGGCATCTTAGGATGACCTTGCAGGACCTTGTATGTGCCAGAAGCACCCAGGATCATGGGTGCGGAAGTGAAGACCGGCTGCCATGGAGGACAGTACTGGATGCTGGACCAGGCACCACAAATCAAATTGCTCATCTCTTGGCTATTGCCGTCAGGCAATGTCTACCTACACCCACAAATTTGTATCACAACATCTCCTACCCAAAGAGTAGGCTCTAAAGTCTCCTCAGCGTTTATCAATCCATGTTTTTGCCTTGTTGCTCCGGTGTCCAATCCTTCCAGGTTACTACACAAGTGCCAACCAAGCCTGGACAATTTCTGAAAGCCATATGCTGTCAGCCTGAACCTAATGCATTCAGTTCTCTGTCCAATGTGAAAACGTTGCAGATTGGCATTGTCTCTTCATGTATAGTTAGGTATGCCTTTCTTAAAGAATTGTTCCCAGAGCTGATTCTGGTGTGTAAAAACCCACTTACAGCTTCCACACTGTGCAGCCTCCATGTAAAAGGGGCCTTAGATTACATTCAACTTGTACTTTACAATTTCCACCCTTGTGCAAGTGTTGGGTTTGCTACAAAAAAACAGACGACCATTTTAAAGTACATCCCTCTGTAATGGACCCGCTATGTCAGCATGACTATTTTTTATTATTATTTGTTTAAATATACATATTCATTTACTATGTTTTTTGTATTGGTTTTGCATGTCTGCAATGTCTGCATACACATAATGAATTCATAATTGGACATCATTGTAGCAGTGATCGTCTGTAGCGGTCTAAATCGTTCTTAATCTGTTGTAGAGCTTATTAACAAGTTAAATTTTCTGGATGAAGATCAAGACTTGGTGAACTCCGGATCCAATCCCTTCGAAAGTTCCGAAGCAACAGATCTCAATCCATTTGACACTGAAGGTAATAGGGGGGATACTAACCCATGAGGGAAATATTTAAAGGGATTTATAAGTTATGTCTTATCCATATAATTGGAACTCCGCAGAGCCCCATCTCAGTGATTACGGTAATCATTATTTTTCTATGTGACCGTCCCATAGAGAACTTAAAATCTTGGTGCAGTCCCTTTAAAGCTATTTTCACTTATTTGCTTGTTCCCCTCTTATCGCACCTTGCACCTTTCATCATCACTTATGTGCAGTGGGGGAAATAAGTATTTGAGCCCTTGCTGTTTTTGTAAGTTTGCCCACTGACAAAGACAGGAGTCTTTTATTCAGGTAACTATGTAAGACAGCTGTCTTTAATGCAGGTAACGAGTTGATTAGGAGCGTCTAACTGGTCTGTAGGAGCCAGAACTCATAATATTTTGTAGGGGATCAAATACTTATTTCTCACTGCAAAATGCAAAAAAAATTATCTAATTTATACAATGTGATTTTCTTGATTTTTTTGGATATTCTCTCAATGTTAAAATTAACCTACCCTTAAAATTATAGACTGTTCATGTCTTTGTCAGTGGGCAAACTTACAAAAACAGCAAGGGATCAAATACTTATTTCCCCCACTGTATGTGATGCATTAATATGATAGGATAGATTCTCTCTGTGATGATAGAGCTCCCTCCAGCCGACTTTCCACATATATCAACTACTATCAATGTTGTATTAAAGGAATATTTCTATCTCCAAGATCCTATCCCAATATGTAATAATAATAATATTAGAAATGTAGTAAAATTCTTCTGATCAGCTATATCGCTTACCCCATGTACAGGGCATTACAGTAGCTTAGGTATCCATGGTTATGACCACTCATATAGGGACAGTTAGTTGCTAGTGGTCGTAACCATGGATACCTAAGCTATTCAATGCCCTGCACATGGGGTAAGCAGCATAGCTAATCAGAAGAACTATACTACATTTCTTATTGGAGATATTTGCTAATATTATTACACCTACTATATATTGAGATAATTTTGGAGATGGGAATACCCCTTTAAGTACTGGTAAAATAACAGGGGTCAGGAACCTTTGGCAAGTGACACAGCCGGCACAGGGATCACTTTTGCCTGGCCCTTTGGGTAACTTGTACATAAAATTGTGTCGCCATTGGTGTAACTGTAGTCTGGCAAGGTTTCAGATGCAGGATATAGGATGTCACTCCATGTTTTTGTTTACTGATATGGTTCAACACACTTGCCCTCCATGTACTTTATTTGCTGTTTTGCAGCATGATTACAGTTGCAGAGATATGATAAAAACTACCTTTCATGCCATGCCCCAGCTCTTCATATTCAGATATTACTTTGCAGGAAACTGATCCTGCTTCAAGGCTTCTATACAAGCACGGTTACCCCCCCTCCAAAATAATAGCAGTGCCCCATTTATGCCAAGTGATTAATGACCTTTTCCTGCCAGTGTTACTCAAGGTTACCTATTATATGAACATTTGAGAACAGTCCATCTAATTAGGGTATTGTGTTATTTTTTTACATTGGAAGCACCAATTCATTTGGAAACAAACTCCCTTTAACAATTATTTTTTTTGCCCCAACTTCCTTCTACCAATTTATACTAGAAAGTGTGACTGAATTGTAGGTGGTGAAAATCAATGTAGATTTTTTATTTTTTTTTTTTAAAGATTATTATTATTTATTTTATTTTTTTTTGCGTTTGACTCGTAAAGATTTTTGAACACAGACAGCATAGCCAGAACAATAAACAGATTTTTTTAAAAATTCCAAAATCAAATTAGAAAATAGCAAAAGGCAATGGTACTCACCAGCCAAGGTTTCAAGAAAAATGCACACCAGGACACGGCCGGCCCCCTTTTGTTACAGTGCTGGCCAAAAGTATTGGCACCCCTGCAATTCTGTCAGATAATACTCAGTTTCTTCCTGAAAATGATTGCAATCACAAATTCTTTGGTATTATTCTCTTCATTTAATTTGTCTTCAATGAAAAAAAACACAAAAAGAATTGTCCTAAAGCCAAATTGGATATAATTCCACACCAAACCTAAAAAAGGGGGGTGGACAAAAGTATTGGCACCCTTTGAAAAATCATGTGATGCTTCTCTAATTCGTGTAATTAACAGCACCTGTAACTTACCTGTGGCACCTAACAGGTGTTGGCAATAACTAAATCACACTTGCAGCCAATTAACATGGATTAAAGTTGACTCAACCTCTGTCCTGTGTCCTTGTGTGTACCACATTGAGCATGGAGAAAAGAAAGAAGACCAAAGAACTGTCTGAGGACTTGAGAAACCAAATTGTGAGGATGCATGAGCAATCTCAAGGCTACAAGTCCATCTCCAAAGACCTGAATGTTCCTGTGTCTTCCGTGCGCAGTGTCATCAAGAAGTTTAAAGCCCATGGCACTGTGGCTAACCTCCCTAGATGTGGACGGAAAAGAAAAATTGACGAGAGATTTCAACACAAGATTGTGCGGATGGTGGATAAAGAACCTCGACTAACATCCAAACAAGTTCAAGCTGCCCTGCAGTCCGAGGGTACAACAGTGTCAACCCGTACTAACCGTCGGCGTCTGAATGAAAAGGGACTGTATGGTAGGATACCCAGGAAGACCCCACTTCTTACCCCGAGACATAAAAAAGCCAGGCTGGAGTTTGCCAAAACTTACCTGAGAGAGCCTAAAACGTTTTGGAAGAATGTTCTCTGGTCAGATGAGACAAAAGTAGAGTTTTTTGGGAAAAAGCATCAACATAGAGTGTACAGGGAAAAAAAGAGGCATTCAAAGAAAAGAACACGGTCCCTACAGTCAAACATGGTGGAGGTTCCCTGATGTTTTGGGGTTGCTTTGCTGCCTCTGGCACTGGACTGCTTGATCGTGTGCATGGCATTATGAAGTCTGAAGACTACCAATAAATTTTGCAGCATAATGTAGGGCCCAGTGTGAGAAAGCTGGGTCTCCCTCAGAGGTCATGGGTCTTCCAGCAGGACAATGACCCAAAACACACTTCCAAAAGCACTATAAAATGGTTTGATAGAAAGCAC
Source organism: Phyllobates terribilis (assembly GCF_046119375.1). Taxonomy (NCBI): domain Eukaryota; kingdom Metazoa; phylum Chordata; class Amphibia; order Anura; family Dendrobatidae; genus Phyllobates; species Phyllobates terribilis. Next base: position 741,308,795 of record NW_027362763.1, read on the forward strand.
TGGAGACTTCTAAGGTGGCCAAGGTGGTATTAGTTAATATTTTGGCCAAAATACGTAAGCTCGCAACCCATCGTCAAGGGTCCTCACGGGGGGCCGGCCGTGTCCTGGTGTGCATTTTTCTTGAAACCTTGGCTGGTGAGTACCATTGCCTTTTGCTATTTTCTAATTTGATTTTGGAATTTTTAAAAAATTCTGTTTATTGTTCTGGCTATGCTGCCTGTTTTTAATGTTAGAGTAGGGACTCGCAAAACCGTGAGGACCCTTGACGATGAGTTGCGAGCTTACATATTTTGGCCAAAATATTAGCTAATACCTCATATGATATATTTTGTACTTTTTTATCTGCCAGGGCACGGCCAGGCCCAGTAATGGTGACCTTGTGAGTTGGGGCTTCGCAACTGTGCGATGCATGGATAGGGTGCCGGGCATCCCGCCTAATCGAATAGTAGGGGCGTGTAATAGGATGCTGACTAGGCACGGTGCCGCGAGTGTGTGAATTGCACCCTATTGCAAGTTTCATCTGTGGCAGCTTTAGTGCTAGGCAATCGCCCCTCCAGTGAGAGTGGGTGAGGGTGATTGTTCATCAGCATTCTGCACCTGTGTTACCTCCTTCTAACAAAAGGGGACCGGCCGTGTCCTGGTGTGCATTTCTCTTGAAACCTTGGCTGGTGAGTACCATTGCCTTTTGCTAATCTCGTAAAGATTTTGCCTGGATTTCCATTTATTCATATACACCTTGCATTGGATGGACTTAAGGATTGTCTGGATACAACATATTGATGACCTCTGGGGGTCCAACACTCGACACCCCCACCGATCAGCTACTATCTGATCCTACGGATTGGTCATCAATATGGTTTATGTAAATACTTCTCCATAAAATAACAATTCTTCGGCATCTTATTGCGCCATTTTTCTGTTATTCCTGTGGGAAATAAATATGAATTTTTTTGACAAATGGGTGTTATCAATCTTATTGTGAAATTGTATTCTTACACTCCTAGTCAGACAACCGTGTAAATTGGGCCAAGATCGGACTGCAATGTATGGAGTGGCCGGCAGCTCTCCCCACCCAAAGTGTGACCACTTCATAGATTTCTGTGCAGCCGTCACGCTCTTGTCTGGAGAGCCACCGGCCAGTCCGATCTTGGTCCGATTTATACGGCCATCGGACTGCCCCCTGACACTGACCAATCAGTGCTGACTGTGTGGAGCCACCACCTGTTTATTAGAGGTTGGTCTTCCAGAGATTTTTGAACTGTATAATTTTATTGTGTACATGTAATTTTTTAATTTTTTTTTAAGACACTACTGTCGAGAAAACCCCTTTAAAAGTGGAGGAGCCTTTTGATGATTATAACCCATTTAAAGACCCCGAGACCACGACATACCAGAACCCAGTTGATGAGCCGGGGCCTGACCTGGCTATTGAACTGCATAAGGAATCCCCTCCACAGCCAGCAAAGAGGAAGAATGCCAGACCTGTGGATATGACCAAATACCTCTACGCTAACAAAGCCAGACAGGAAGAGGATGAGCTCGATGAGTGAGTGGAATTTATACACCTTTTATATGAACTGATGAATTTAAGCTTTCACTGTATAAGCAGAAGTTTCTCTTAAAATAACATGACAAGTCCAGATACAGTGTGTGACAAAAGAACATTTGATAGCACAGGGTGAAATGGAGATGTTAAGCCGCCTGACATGCACCATTCTTGAAAATGTGCTGTACACATTGGAAAACTGCCCAGCAATTTAAAGGCACTTCATTTCACAAATACAGGGTCCTCTCTTAACCGAACACCTACACATGAAATGCTATGTTCTGCTGCGTACCCATTATCAACCATGAAAGGGAGTCGTCTCATTCCAGTCATGCATGGGTTGGGCATATCTGTCTATACACAGAGGCCAGAGGTGGACGGGATTATTACACAGCTGAGCAGGTTACGCTATACTTTTTCCCATATTTGTCATAGGAGTGTTAAGGGTCAGTATCCCGCGGTGCCTCAGCTGTTGTGAAATTCCAATTCACCTAGCATACCCTGATATCTGTAGGCAGGATTTCACTCCATCACTGTGTTAGGTCACAGGCAGATGGCCATATCAATCGGACTGCAATGCACGGATTGGTCGGTGTCTCTCCCAACCTGAGAATGACTGCTTCATATGTTTCCTTGCAGCTGTCACTCTTGTGTCGGGAGACCCGCCGGCCAGTCCGTGCACTGCATTCCAATCTCAGTCCAATTTATACAGCCGTCTGACTGTGCTCCTAGAGTTAAACCTGCAAAATCCATTTTAAGGGTATGGTCACTTGGAGTTTTTTTAACATGTTTTTCAGGCTTAAAAATCTACATCGAACAGCTCCAGAAAAAAATATATTTTGGTGAGGATTTTGACCCAATTTTTTTTGCTTTAATTCATTCAATAGTCTAATTTGGAGCGTTTTTCAAACAGAAGTGCCTCAAGAATTTAAATTTTGCTGTTTTTTTATGCTCCTAAAAAATACTTGGAAAAAACAAGCATTATATGTTTGCTTTATCTTTAAAATGAATTCAAAGGTGGAACTCTGTAGACATTTGCTACTGTGTTAACCATGTAAGACTTTTTGAAAGAGTATTTCAAGTGATTTTATGTGGTTTAGGGAGCAGAATTTGCTCCAAATGCCATATCAAAAACACTGTAAATTTTGCAACAGATTCATGGCTTTCTCCGTTGCGTAAAAAGTCCTCCATTTGCGGCTTTACTCTTACCGTAAAGGATCATGCACTTGTGTGTCTTTTACATGACCAGGGTAAACAGTATGGATGCATCATATTGGCACTCATGTACAGTGGGTTTTCTGCTATGGATTTGTGTGCTGAAAATCTGTTCATATTGCCTTACCAAGGATAAACTTCCATAGAAATTTCATCAAGACAATGCAGAAAAAATCTGTAGCGGAAATTGATCTGCTCTGTGGATTTGAACTCCACAGCATGTCCATTTGATGCAATTTCTGCCGCCACTGAATATTCTGGGAATAAAGGACCCCAAACACACTAGACTGAAGTCTTCTGAACTCGTTGATATTACCGGAATTGCCTGACAGTCTAATGTGCATGCGGGCCTCCCAACTGTACCCGGCAGATGGTCTCAGGGGAGAGAAGGATCCGGCACTTTGGATTTCCAGTAACCGATGCTTTGTTCTCTCTGGGACATAAGCCACTGCCAGAGGAGTTTGGCAGCAACCCTCTCTTAGAGAACACAGTAGAGATCGCCCGACAGCTCTCTAATGTGTATGTGGGCCTTAAAGGGGTTGTTCACTGTAGGACAACCCTAGCTTAATTTAGGACCCTAATTTAAAAATAAAAACAATGTATTGCCTTCTGCAATGACAACACCTTTAAGTCTCATACTGCTTGTGCAATGTCCCTTTTAATAATGTATCGGTTTCCTTTATCTTTCTGCAGGTTAGTTGTTGACTCACCACGCAGTGTGCCAAAACCATGTCTAGACTGCCAGGATTTTGCTGGTTTTATCCCCTCCTTGTAATTTGGATGATAGAAGTTCTGGTTATGAAGCCAATTTCTGATCTATATTAGCAATAAATCCTTTTTTTATTTGCTATTGTGAGAGTAAAATAGTTTATATAACGTTAATTAAGCAGAATATCTTAGCGGTAAGAGTTGATGTTGTAATGTATTGTACAGGGCGTGTGGCCGGGATGCAGCGAGTCTCACATTAAAAATCTAATTTAGCTGCAAAATTGCAGGTGAACATTCAGATCTGTCCATTTAGGTGTGGATTTATTTTGCAGTGATTAAACAATTATATTTAAATACTTTTTTTTTGTACCATATTAATGATCTCAGACGCTGTGTCCCTATTTGTATTTGTGAGTGCTCACATAATTAGTTTATTCTAGTGATTCTCTTATCTGTCCTGAGGCCGAGCCAACATTGCAAAAGGAGGCTACAATAAATATTTCTAAAACCCTAAATAAGTATTTGTGCTGCATCTACAATTAATTTAGATCTCATTTGTAGTCCTGGCCATTAACAATTAAGGGATAGTAGGTTAAAGAGGTTGTCCACCCCAAAAATATACATAAATGAGGTAAAAAAAGTTACTAACTTAGTTCAGCCACCAGTTAGGGCTCATGCAGACGTCCGTGGGACTCTGTCCAATCACAGACCGCGGTGCATGGATTGGCTGCAGGCAGTGTCAGACTGAAGAACATTGGGCCCATCAGAGGATTTGATTCGGAGGGCCCACCTTTCTTCCCCACTCAAGAGCCCCATAGCTGCTGCAAGGTTTGCACTATGAACTCTCCTGAAGGAGAAGCCAGGGCCCACCGGAGGATTCTCCGGTTCTCTGGTGGGCCAGTCCAACCCTGGCTGCGGGTCTCCCAAATATGCATGGCAGCTTCTTGTATTCCTATGAGGCTTTCATGCTCCGGTTGAGGGACCCACGGCCAGTTCATGTATTACAGTTTGTGATCGAACAGAAAACCAAGAACGTCTGAATGAGCCCTTACATGTTGAAGTTTTGGGTTCAGCAGGTTCATTTCTGGCCCTGTAATGGACAGAGGGCAGGGTTTCCCGGTAGTCCTGTGTGTGGAGGGAGCAGGCTGGCTGTTTATGCCTCTATTGTGACAGAGTAGCTAGCGGCCTGGCTCCTGTGTCTTGTACAGGACTGGAAGTGAAGTTGCCATATCCGTTTCTGGAGCGAATATCTTACGATCAGGGCTCCCTGCTTATTAGTAAATTGTGTAACTTATTTTTTTTTAAAGCTCCTTTATGTAAAATGTTTGGCTGAACAGTTGGAACAACATGATTGCAAGACCAGACAACATTGTCTATTGTTTTGTAGTCTATTACCATCGAAACTGCATTAGTGCCAGGGAAGAAGTTTTATTTTTTTTCTTCCTTTATTTTATTGCAATGCTGTTCCATTTTTTAATGCACTTTAACAAGAACAATTCATTGCAAAAGGGACATATCCTCTCAATTTCAGACAGCTTGGCGAGTATTCTCTGTGATGTCCTCTAATGTCTGGTGTTACCTTTTGTATACACTGCTTGAAAAAAATGCACTTGACATGATGGCAACTATATATATATATATATATATATATATATATATATATATATATATATATATATATATATATATATATATATATATATAATGTGTGTGTGTATATATATATATATGTATGTGTGTATATATACAGTACAGACCAAAAGTTTGGACACACCTTCTCATTTAAAGATTTTTCTGTATTTTCATGACTATGAAAATTGTACATTCACACTGAAGCCATCAAAACTATGAATTAACACATGTGGAATTATATACTTAACAAAAAAGTGTGAAACAACTGAACATATGTCTTATATTCTAGGTTCTTCACAGTGGCCACCTTTTGCTTTGATGACTGCTTTGCATACTCTTGGCATTCTCTTGATGATCTTCAAGAGGTAGTCACCGGAAATGGTCTTCCAACAATCTTGAAGGAGTTCCCAGAGATGCTTAGCACTTGTTGGCCCTTTTGCCTTCACTCTGCGGTCCAGCTCACCTCAAACCATCTCGATTGTGTTCAGGTCTGGTGACTGTGGAGGCCAGGTCATCTTGCGTAGCCCCCCATCACTCTCCTTCTTGGTCAAATAGCCCTTACACAGCCTGGAGGTGTGCTTGGGGTCATTGTCCTGTTGAAAAATAAATGATGGTCCAACTAAACGCAAACCGGATGGAATAGCATGCCGCTGCAAGATGCTGTGGTAGCCATGCTGGTTCAGTATGCCTTCAATTTTGAATAAATCCCCAACAGTGTCACCAGCAAAGCCCCCCCCACACCATCACACCTCCTCCTCCATGCTTCACGGTGGGAACCAGGCATGTAGAGTCCATCCGTTCACCTTTTCTGCGTCACACAAAGACACGGTGGTTGGAACCAAAGATCTCAAATTTGGACTCATCAGACCAAAGCACAGATTTCCACTGGTCTAATGTCCATTCCTTGTGTTCTTTAGCCCAAACAAGTCTCTTCTGCTTGTTGCTTGTCCTTAGCAGTGGTTTCCTAGCAGCTATTTTACCATGAAGGCCTGCTGCACAAAGTCTCCTCTTAACAGTTGTTGAAGAGATGTGTCTGCTGCTAGAACTCTGTGTGGCATTGAACTGGTCTCTAATCTGAGCAGCTGTTAACCTGCGATTTCTGAGGCTGGTGACTCGGATAAACTTATCCTCAGAAGCAGAGGTGACTCTTGGTCTTCCTTTCCTGGGGCGGTCCTCATGTGAGTCAGTTTCTTTGTAGCGCTTGATGGCTTTTGCAACTGCACTTGGGGACACTTTCAAAGTTTTCCCAATTTTTCGCACTGACTGACCTTCATTTCTTAAAGTAATGACGGCCATTCGTTTTTCTTTACTTGGCGGCTTTTTTCTTCCATAATACAAATTCTAACAGTCTATTCAGTAAGACTATCAGCTGTGTATCCACCAGACTTCTGCACAACACAACTGATGGTCCCAACCCCATTTATAAGGCAAGAAATCCCACTTATTAAACCTGGCAGGGCACACCTGTGAAGTGAATTTCCGGTGACTACCTCTTGAAGCTCATCAAGAGAATGCCAAGAGTGTGCAAAGCAGTCATCAAAGCAAAAGGTGGCTACTTTGAAGAACCTAGAATATAAGACATATTTTCAGTTGTTTCACACTTTTTTGTTAAGTATATAATTCCACATGTGATAATTCATAGTTTTGATGCCTTCAGTGTGAATGTACAATTTTCATAGTCATGAAAATACAGAAAAATCTTTAAATGAGAAGGTGTGTCCAAACTTTTGGTCTGTACTGTATATATATATATATATATATATATATATATATATATATATATATATATATATATATATATATATATATATATATATATATATATATATATGTGTGTGTATATATATATATAATGTATGTGTGTGTGTATATATATATATATACACTCAAAAAAATAAAGGGAACACTCAAATAACACATCCTAGATCTGAATGAATGAATAAAATATTCTCATTGAATACTTTGTTCTGTACAAAGTTGAATGTGCTGACAACAAGATCACACAAAAATCATCAATGGAAATCAAATTTTTTAACCAATGGAGGCCTGGATTTGGAGTCATCCCCAAAAATAAAGTGGAAAAACACACTACAGGCTGATCCAACTTTGATGTAATGTCCTTAAAACAAGTCAAAATGAGGCTCAGTATTGTGTGTGGCCTCCACGTGCCTGTATGACCTCCCTACAACGCCTGGGCATGCTCGTGATGAGGTTGCGGATGGTCTCCTGTGGGATCTCCTCCCAGACCTGGACTAAAGCATCCGCCAACTCCTGGACAGTCTGTGATGCAACTTGACGTTGGTGGATGGAGCGAGACATGATGTCCCAGATGTGCTCACTTGGATTCAGGTCTGGGGAACGGGCGGGCCAGTCCATAGCTTCAATGCCTTCATCTTGCAAGAACTGCTGACACACTCCAGCCACATGAGGTCTGGCATTGCCCTGCATTAGGAGGAACCCAGGGCCAACCGCACCAGCATATGGTCTCACAAGGGGTCTGAGGATCTCACCTTGGTATCTAATGGCAGTCAGGCTACCTTTGGCGAGCATATGGAGGGCTGTGTGGCCCTCCAAAGAAATGCCACCTCGCACCATTACTGACCCACTGCCAAATCTCCAGACTCTTGTCACGTCTGTCACATGTGCTCAATGTGAACCTGCTTTCATCTGTGAAGAGCACAGGGCGCCAGTGGCAACTTTGCCAATCCTGGTATTCTGTGGCAAATGCCAAGCGTCCTGCACGGTGTTGGGCTGTGAGCACAACCCTCATCTGTGGACGTAGGGCCCTCGTACCACCCTCATGGAGTCGGTTTTTAACTGTTTGTGCAGACACATGCACATTTGTGGCCTGCTGGAGGTAATTTTGCAGGGCTCTGGCAGTGCTTCTCCTGTTCCTCCTTGCACAAAGGCGGAGGTAGCGGTCTTGCTGCTGGGTTGTTGCCCTCCTACGGCCCCCTCCACTTCTCCTGGTGTACTGGCCTGTCTCCTCGTAGCGCCCCCAGCCTCTGGACACTACGCTGATAGACACAGCTGACCTTCTTGCCACAGCTTGCATTGATGTGCCATCCTGGATGAGCTGCACTACCTGAGCAACTTCTGTGGGTTGTAGAGTCTGTCTCATGCTACCATGAGTGTGTAAGCACAACCAACATTCAAAAGTGACCAAAACATCAGCCAGAAAGTGTACTGAGATGTGGGCTGTGGTCCCCACCTGCAGAAACACTCCTTTATTGAGTGTGTCTTGATAATTGCCAATAATTTCCATCTATTGCCTATTCCATTTGCACAACAGCGTATGAAATTGATTGTCAATCAGTGTTGCTTCCTAAGTGGACAGTTTGATTTCACAGAAGTTTGATTTACTTGGAGTTATATTCTGTTGTTTAAGTGTTTGCTTTATTTTTTTGAGCAGTGTATATATATGTGTAAATATATAAGTTAAAAAAAAAATTCCGGGGCACTATAGGTGTCGGACATTTATACAGGACACTATAGGTGTCAGACATTTATCAGACATTTATACGGGGCGTTATAGGTGTCGGACATTTATACGGGGCGTTATAGGTGTCGGACATTTATACGGGGCGTTATAGGTGTCGGACATTGATACGGGGCGTTATAGGTGTCGGACATTGATACGGGGCGTTATAGGTGTCGGAGATTGACACGGGGCGTTATAGGTGTCGGACTACCCCTTTAACTGTTAAGTATGGTACTTCATTATCCTCTTTTTTTATGGATAGCAATGGCATTATACTGCATATTAACCATACTTTCAAAAAACCTATTATTTACCACACTCAATAAACATGACATACGCAGATTTGGTTGGAAAAATTTATGGCCACGGCCTTTATTAAAAACTAGACGGTGGCCCGATTCTAACGCATCGGGTACTCTAGAATATGTATGTGGCCGACCGGGCGCAATTAGCAGAGCGGTGTTTAAATTTGGCGCCAAAATCGCTGATTGGTCGCGGCCGGCAACCGCGACCAATCAGCAAAGCGGTGTTTAAATTTGGCGGCAATATCGGTGATTGGTCGCGGGCAGCGGCCGCGACCAATCAGCAAACCGTGTTAGTGAGGACTGGAGAGCGTGTTTAAATTTGGTGCCAAAATCGCGTTTGCAGGCTGCGACCAATCAGCAGAGCGTTGCTTAAATTTGGCGCCAATCTCGCTGATTGGTCGCGGCCAGCCGGCGGCCGCAATTAATCAGCAGAGCGCTGTTTAAATTTTGCGCCAAAATCGCTGATTGGTCGAGGCCGCCGGCCACGACCAATCAGCAGAGCGGTGTTTAAATATGGCGCCAATCTTGCTGATTTGTCGCGGTCGGCCGGCAGCCACGACCAATCAGCAGAGTGTTGTTTAAATTTGGCGCCAATCTCGCTGATTGGTCACGGTCGGCCAGTGGCCGCGACCAGTCAGCAGAGCGGTGTTTAAATTTGGCGCCAATCTCGCTGATTTGTCGCGGTCGGCCGGTGGCCGCGACCAATCAGCAGAGCGGTGTTTAAATTTGGCGCCAATCTCGCTGATTTGTCGCGGTCGGCCGGTGGCCGCGACCAATCAGCAGAGCGGTGTTTAAATTTGGCGCCAATCTCGCTGATTGGTCACGGTCGGCCGGTGGCCGCGACCAATCAGCAGAGCGGCGTTTACATTTTCCGCCCATATCGCTGATTGGTCGCGGGCGTCGACCGCGACCAATCAGCGTCGTATTAGTGAGGACCAGGGAGCGGCGCTGCCTGTGCGGCTAGTTCCGCTGCGAGAAGCCGGGAGATGAGCGGCTGCTCGCAGCAGAAGCATCCCGACCGGCGGCGCCGCTCCCCGGTCCTCCGCTGATCTCCCGGCGTTAGCCGCATGGAGGTGAGCGGCGCCGCCTGTCGGGGTACTTGTGCTGCCAGCAGCGGGGAGATGAGTGGCTAGCACCGGTCATCTCCCTGCAGCATCGCCGCTGACCTCCGTCCGGCAGATGAGCAGTTAACGGCCGCCATCTTTTTCTGAAATCCCGCGTCGCTGATTGGCCGCAGACGGACCAATCAGCGACGCGGGATTTCCTGGACAGACAGACAGACGGGATAAGACGATTATATATATATAGATTCTTATACTTAAAAACCATAACTTTAATAAAACTCTTATAACACCGCAGCTTAGCCATAAGCTCAAGCCCGTTTACCTTACCAGCCTGCTGTCCATTCAGTCTCCTGAACGACTAACCCCAAGGCCGTGACGAATATAAACATATATGTAGGGAGGGTGGCGGCAGCAGCACTAGATGAGCAGCGTCTGAGGACTGACACTCTCCTCAGGCGCTGCCATTTTTAATACCCTGCACCACCAATGTTTAATAAATCTTAGGACCCTATCAGCAGCTGCCGCATAGGGAAGAAGTAGACTTCCCCCTGCGACACCTCACTGACAGGCTGGCTACCTGAACCAATCCCCAGCAATGGCGGGAAACCATTCCAGCCACTTAACCCTTTCAGGAGAGGAAAACAATGCATAATAATGCCATGCATTCCACTCCTGGAGGTCCGGGTCTTAACTTTCTATAAATTTGGTTTATTTTGGTCTAGTTGTCCACTTCAGATGATATTCTTTTCATAGTGATATATTGTGGTCTGTGAGTTCTCGAGATCTGATTATGTAGAACTGAAGTGGTCTCCTTCCTTTGTGCGAGTCCTTACGTCTGAGTAAGATGTTCATCGCTGGTTTGACTCTTAGGCTAACGCGATTTGTGACACCTCGGATCTGGCTGCCGCCCTGCTGAAATCCAATACTCTTCACATATTCCTGATTGCATTAAGGTTTTAGTGGGAAGGCACGGGTTGTGTAGGGGTGAAAAAAATAATACATTTGATGGATTACAACCTCTCAGTCAGGAAAATTTCTATTCCCCATTTCCAAATTGCTCCATATAGTTTTTCTGGTGATTTTTTTTCCCATTAGCCATATTAGCCCCTGTGCACTCTCGTTTTCAATGTAATGCAAATAGGCTTTTTAATTTACTGACTGGAAAGCAGGTCGCAGCCTTAATGTCTTACAATTAGATTTCCTGCAGCCTTAATAAGAAGATGCCCGTTCCTGTGTTGTGGAGAGCATTTCTAGAAGTGCGCCGCACATTTGTGTTCATTTACAATAATTATGTCATAAATAGGTTTCTATTTTTTCTTGCGTGTATCATATATTATAGTGGCATTTGTTAACCTTTTTGGGAATAATTAGGGACATCTTTCTATATAGAAAGTTCTTATTGGTATCATATTTTTTTTTACATGAGAAAAACCTGCCATTTTAACAGCGGCGTGTTTTATATCCACTGTACTTTGAAAAGCGATGTGATAATAGCTGCTTAATCGTAAAAGGGAACTTGTCAGCTGATTCATTCTGCCCAAACCATGAGCAGCATGAATTAGTCACATAAACAGGAGAAGATCCAGCTCAACCAACTTGTGAACAAACTTTTCTTTATTCTCGAAATGTGTGACATTGACGCGTTTCAGGTGGCTGCGCGCCCTTAATCATGAACCTCGTCTCCCACTATACTCCTCGGCCAGATCTTTAACTTTGTTTTTTCTTATACAATGAAAAAGTTTTTTGCAATATAACCAATATTTTGCTCAACCTATGCATACCTCAACCTTATGTCATCCGTAGAGGCCCATTACCACTAAATATTCAGTTAATTGTTAGCAACACCATACAAACTGCCTCCCTTTCCAGTGTTCCCTATGTGACAGTTTACAACCTGCTGCAAAGAAGCAACTGAAAAATTCCAACACAACATAAATGCATGTTGGGCCTCATTCAGACGTCTGTGATGTTTCTCATATGTGAAAACACGGACCGCTGTTCATCTTTGTGTTGCATCTGCGTTTCATCAGTGGTTAGTCCATATGTTAATTTTACCATCAGAGTTCCATGAGTGATTTTCAAAAATAAAAAAAAATTGCAAAGCTTCTCCTATCCATTACAATGTTAATAATCAAGGACAGCGAACGGACTGCACATTGAGGGCACCCGTGTGCTCTGTGATTTTCACCCACCCATAGACTTGTATGGGTAATTTTTGTTCCATGAATGGGATTGAAAACAAATATCACCACGATTTTTTGACCCATAGACGATAACGGGTGAAGAACACGAAGACAAAGTATGAATTAGGCCTTTGTGGTACTATTGGTATATGGCCCTAATTGTGTTTTCACTCTCTTCTTTCATTTTATCATTTTTTCAGTTTTATACTATGAAAATGAATGTCTATTATTTCTGTATTATTATGAGTGTCTGTGCCCTTCTGTATCTCCTTGTGCGGTTTCTTACTGACCTACAGTAACAAAAGTAGTCCTGACTGCCAGCCAAATTCTATTTTAGTGAATACAAGAGGTGGAGGGTTCCCGAGCCCATAGTACTATATTCTCACTATTATTTATGCACGTTGACCTGAAATATGTTGTAAAATGTAACCAAACAGGACAAATGCCTTAAATGAGAAAGTGCAGTTTTCATTTTGCAATTTTCAAGTATATTTTGAATTTCCTTCTTTCTAATTGATCCAATACAGGATCTTCTATTATGTTTTGTTTTGTTTTTAGATACAACTTAGGATACAGCAGCTAGTTCGTTACTCAAATAGTGCTTTAAAGGGAATCTATCTGCAGGATTTCACCCCAAGCTATTTAAATGGGCTTTCAGCTCTTTCAAAGACAAGTCCAGTAATACCTTTTACATGTCCAGTCCGTTCCTCTATTACTGTGAAATCAGCGTTTGAATTGACATAGAGATATTGTAGCTATGGTGGATTTGAAGCCTATGTCACTCCAGTTCTATTCCCCACCCCACGCCGACTCCTCCTGCTAGACTGACAGCCTCTAGGCAGTGTGCCTTCAGGCAAAGGAGTCATCGGTGAAGCCACTCCTTTTGACTTTACCCTTAAAGTTTGTTTTGCCATGACCGTCCCTGTCCACATACCCTGTTAGGTTGAAAGGACATCATAGTGGGCACCACAACTACTCAGGTCGCTCCCTCTATGAGCCATAGTGTGTTACATGGATGACCTTCATCTGAATTCAGCATTTAATTTTTTCCTCTCTGTGACACTTTTCAAGGGGCATTGTTGTCTTACCTCATAGCATCCAGTAACTGGAAGGTTTATCGTCTTTATAAATTATGTCGTTTTTAGGTCTAATGTTCAGTGTAGATTTATTTTTCATGTAGGTATTTCTTTTGTAGGTCGAAGCTTTGTTTTTCTAATATAGAGCTCCAAATAAATCCTCTGCATAGATATAGAGCGAAAGAAGTTATCTGGAGAGTAAATATTTTTTCAAAAACATTTAAGGTTTTTAAAGATAAATGAATAAGAGGAGCAGTATTCACCTTGTTCATTCACTGCTGCTCACCTTCCAGATATGTTCCGATTGGCTTCAGAGGTCGCATATTCCTGTATCAGGTCGTTTTTGCTGTTGCAGGAAATAGAGACAGTCGGTGTACCAGGCGGTATCATAACAGGAACAGTCAAGTGAAGATTTTTTTTTAAACTCGTGTTGAGCCTTTCTAAAAGGTATTGAAGACACCTTGCTGATGCAGTAGAATTACCTTGTATCTTGCTACTGTGCTCAGTGTTGCCATGGTGTAGGAGCTGTGACATGAAACTGTCTTCCACAACCTCACCTTTCTAGCAGAGTTTATCTGTTCTTCACCCAGTTTTAAGCCTTCTAAAGATTTTTCTCTTTCAATTAATGACTTTGTTTCAACCTACATATGAAAATGATGAACATTATAACCTATTTGGTTATTCATAAACCTGACTATAAAACTACAAAATCCCCGACTTTGTGCAAGTGTGTTACCTAGAGAAATTGATGCTTTATTGAAGGAAAAGGCGATCACACCAAATATTGATTTGACTTAGATTTTCCTTTAGTTCATTCACTTCATTCACATTTAATTGATGAAAATAAACTATTCACACTTCTATTTTTTTTAAACATTTTTACTTTGCAGCATTTTTTTCTACACCTGCCTAAAACTTTTTGAACGTTATTTTATATTTGTTTGTAACTACCGCATAATTCTATGGACTGAATTTATCGTATTGTATGCTAATTGGTGTACGCCCGATAAAATAAAATATATAACTTCATCGGATTGCCCCCCCCCCTCCCCTTAGCATTTTTGGTGAAATAATATCAATAGAAATTACTAACTAAGTGCTAATGTCTAGGAACCCAAAACAATGTACTACATTGAGCAAAAATTTTGGAAAAATGAAAAACTTGAGTCCTCAGGGGGTGAATGTAAAATTGCATAACTTTCATATACTGTGCCTTGAAAATGTATTCATACCCTGTGAACTTTTCCACATTTTTTCATGTTACACCCTCAAACTTAAATATATTTTATTGGGATTTTATGTGATATGCAAACACTAAGTAGCAAATACGGTATTTGTGAAGTGTAAAGGAAATTATATATGGCTTTCTAAATAAAGTATTTTAAAAATATTAATCTGAAAATTGTAACGTGCATTTGTATTCAGCACTCTGTAGTCTGATTCTTTGTAAGACCACCTTTTGCTCCAATTACTGCTGCAAGTCTTTTGTGGTCTGTCTTTACAAGCTTTGCACATCTAGAGGCTGAACAACAATTTTTAAGTCGTCCCACAGATTCTCAATGGGATTTAGGTCTGGAATGTGACTGGACCATTCAAACACATGCATATGCTTTGATCTAAACAATCCATTGTAGCTCCAGCAGTATGTTTATGGTTGTTGCCCTGCTGAAAGGTGAACTACGCCCCAGTCTCAAGTCTTTTGCGGCCTCTAACACGTTTTCCTCCAGGATTGCCTTGTATTTAGCTCCATTCAGCTTCCCAGACTCTGCTGAAGAAAAGAATCCCCACAGCTTGATGCTGCCACCACCATGTTTGATGGTGGGGATCTTGTTTTCAGGGTGATGTGCAGTGCTAGTTTTCTTCCACACCCAGCATTTTGCATTTAGCCCTAAAAGTTCTACTTCAGTTTAATCTGACCAAAGCACCTTCTTCCACATGCCATGTAGGGGACACAGATAGCATGTGTAAGAAGATGCTCAGACCAAAGTTGAACTGTTGGGGCTAAATGCAAAACGTTACGTGTGGCAGAGAAGAAACACTGCACATCACCCAGAAAACACCATCCTTGCTGTCAGTTATCATTGTGGCAACATCATGCTATGGGGATGCTTTTCTTCAGCAGGGGCAGGGAAGCTGGTCAGAGTTGACAGGAAGATGAATGGAGATAAATACAGGGCAATCCTGGAGGAAAACCTGTAAGAGGCTGCAAAAGACTTGAGACACTGGCGTAGGTTCACCTCCCACAAGGACAATGACCATAAACATACAGCCAGAGCTACAATGAATGGTTTAGATCAGTGTTTCCCAAGCCCCGTCCTCACATACCCCCAACACATCATGTTTTCAGTATTTCCTTAGTATTGAACAGGTGAGAGAACCTGTGGCCGTTTTCTCATACCTTAATAATTCCATCACCTGTGCAATACTAAGAAAATCCTGAAAACCTGACGTGTTGGTGTCGGGAGTACTGGAGTTTGGGAAACACTGGTTTAGATCAAAGCATATTCATGTGTTTCAATGGCCCAAACCGAAATCCCATTGAGAATCTGTAGCAAGACTTGAAAATTACTATTCACAGATGCCTTTATCCAATCTCACCGAGCTAGAGCTATTTTGCAAAGAAGAAAGGGCAAAAATTTCAGCTTTTAGATAGATGTGCAAAATTGGTAGAGACGGACTCCAAAAGACTTGCATCAGTAATTGCAGTGAAAGGTGGTCCTACAACATATCAGATGACAGGGGGCTGACTACAAATGCACGTCACAATTTTCAGATTTAGATTTTTTAAATATTTAGAAAACAATGTATCATTTCCTTTACACTTCACAAGTACTTGCTACTTAGTGTTTGTATATCACATAAACTCCCAATACAATACATTTAAGTTTGTGGGTATAACATGAAAAATATAGGAAAAGTACATGGGGTATGAATACGGTTTCAAGGCACTGTTTACCTTTTGTATCTATTCTTTATTATTTTCTCTGTTTGCCGCCATTCAGAAGCCACTTTCACTGTCATCTGCCAGACACACACAGATCCAGGCCTCCTTATAGTAGTTATTAGAGCTGTGTGTAGGGAGTCTACCTTTTAGTTTTTTTGTTTTGTTTTGTTTTTTTTACTTTTTTTTTTCTTTTTCTTTCATAGGTCAAACCCATTCTATGAACCAAAAGAGGGTGCAGATGTAGTCCGGAGCTGGCCTATTAAAGAGGCAGAACAGGAGAAGAAGATGAAAAGGAAGGCTCCAGCTCCTCCAGCATCCACACCAAAGAAAGAGGAGACTCCACGCACCCCCCTCTCTGTCCCTTCAGGCAAGGAGCTCTTCTCTTCCCCTAAGGTACACTTATGCCATATGTCATCTTCGCTATTAGTTTATGTATAGGAAGGTATAGTACTATCACAGTCATGGTCAAAAGTGTTGGCACCCTTGAAATTGTTCCAGAAAAATTATTGCAATTACACATGTTTATTTCCTTTGTGTGTATTGGAACAGCACAAAAAACAGAGAAAAAAAAGGCAAATTAGACATAATTTCACACAGAACCCCAAAAATGGGCCGGACAAAATTGTTGACACCCTTAACTTAATATTTGGTTGCACACTCTTTGGAATAAATAACTAATCCAGCTCAAGCGCAAAAATATCTCCCGGATACGCACATTCCTCAACCACGAATCTGCAAAAACACTACTGCATGCCCTCATCATCTCCTGCCTTGACTACTGCAACCCCCTGCTCTGTGGCCTCCCTTCTACCACTCTCGCACCCCTCCAATCTATCCTAAACTCTGCTGCCCGACTAATCCACCTTTCCCCTTGCTATTCCCCAGCATCATGTCTCTGTCAATCCCTTCACTGGCTCCCCATTACCCGGAGACTTCAGTTCAAAACCCTAACCATGGCATACAAAGCCATCCACAACCTGTCTCCTCCATACATCTGTGACCTAGTCTCCTGGTACTTACCTGCACGCAACCTCTGATACTCACAAGATCTTCTGCTCTACTCCCCTCTTATCTCCTCTTCCCACAATCGCATACAAGATTTCTCCTGCGCATCCCCCCTACTCTGGAACTCAGTACCCCAACACATCAGACTCTCACCTACTGTGGAAACCTTCAAAAGGAACCTGAAGACCCACCTCTTCCAACAAGTGTACAACCTGCAGTAATCATTGCTCCACCATACTGCTGCACTACTGCTATATATACCCCTTTTAAACATGTAAAGAGCCATGGAATAAATGGCGCTATAATAATAATAATCAATCACTTCCCATAACCATCAGCAAGCTTCTTACACCTCTCAACTGGAATTTTGGAGCAGTCTTCTTTTGCAAACTGTTCCAGGTCTCATATGTGAAGGTGCCTTCTCCCAACAGCAATTTTAAGATTTCTCCACAGATGTTTAATAGGATTTAGATCCGGACCCATTGCTGGCCACTTCAGAACCCTCCATTGCTTTGTTTTCATCCATTTCTGGGGACTTCTTGAAGTATGTTTGGGGTTGTTGTCCTGCTGGAAGACCCATGACCTAGGACGCAAACTCCACTTTCTGACTCTGGACACTGCATTATGACCCAAGAGCCTTTTGGTAATCTTCAGATTTCATGATCCCTTGCACAGTCATGGCCAAGAGTATTGGGACCCTTGAAATCATTCCAGAAAATAAAGTATTTCTCACAGAAAATTATTGCAATTACACATGTTTATTTAAATCCCATTGAACATCTGT
Organism: Phyllobates terribilis; assembly: GCF_046119375.1. Classification (NCBI taxonomy): domain Eukaryota; kingdom Metazoa; phylum Chordata; class Amphibia; order Anura; family Dendrobatidae; genus Phyllobates; species Phyllobates terribilis. Next base: position 741,326,738 of record NW_027362763.1, read on the forward strand.
GGAGAGATGTTAAAATTGCTGTTGGGAGAAGGCGCCTTCAAATATGAGAGACCTGGAGCAGTTTACAAAAGAAGAGTGGTCCTAAATTCCAGTAGAGAGGTGTAAGAAGCTTGTTGATTGGTATAGGAAGCGATTGATTGCAGCTATTTATTCCAAAGGGTGCGTATCCAAATATTAAGTTGAGGGTGGCAACAATTTTGTCCAGCAGATTTTTTCGAGTCTTCTGGGAAGTTATGTCCAATTTGCCTTTTGTTTTTTTGTGTTCTGATACACAGGAAGTAAACATGTGTATAATATATATACATATATATTATATATTTTATATATATAATACATGGGACAGCACTGTGGCTCAGTGGTTAGCACTGTATGGTGGCTCAGTGGTTAGCACTGCAGCCTTGCAGCACTGGGGTCCTGGGTTCAAATCCCACCAAGGACAACATCTGCAGGGAGTTTGTATCTTCTTCCTGTGTTTGTGTGGGTTTCCTCCGGGTTCTCTGGTTTCTTCCCACACTCCAAAGACATACTGATAGGGGATCTAGATTGTGAGCCTCAATGGGGACAGGGATGATAATGTATGTAAAGCGCTGGGGAATTAATGGTGCTATATAAGTGAATAAAAGAAATAAATAAAAATAATTTATATATACACATACACACGTGTGTGTGTATATGTGTGTGTGTAAACTTTTATGTTCGTGTAATGTCTACATACTTGTTTTTAAGCTATTTAATGTTTCTAATGATTTCCTGTTTTGCAATGCACCAGTAGGTGGCTCTTGTGGGCTGTGAAACATGGCGTAAATATTATTGTAAGACTTAAAAAAAAAAAAAAAAAAAAAAATAAGGGCTGCACATAAATATATAATAGTGTGATTAGTAGCAATGAAAGAAGAGGTGCATTTATTGCTATATGACATGTGTAAAATGCACTTTAAATATGTTATATAGCCTATATTAATATGAGATGATAATATACTTGGGTGTATGTATGTGTGTAATATATGTATGCCTTTCGTTCTGATTTGAGTGGTGCGAGATGACCAGGTTGGGGGAGGGAGGAATCTTTTGACTTTATCATGCGATGTGAGTAAAGCAAAGTTAGTAAACACGTTATATAATTAAGGAAAGACCATGACAGCCCTGCCAGTCTACCACACTCCTCAGATCGAGCTGCTGTCCAATGCATTACAATGGGACACATGTGCAATAGCTGCTGATTGTGCACGCGATGTCCTCAGCGCCGGACAATGCCAGCCAGTCGGTTACTGAGTATTCGGTTGCTGGGTGTGAACAGCTGTAAAACATTACTATTCTTCTCGTAATCGCTGTATATATAAAAGTTCTGATGCTGTAGGATTTCATTACTTCTGCTTAGTTTACAGTCAACAAGGTGGGGATTTATTCTTTACTATGGGGTCTTAAGAATTTAGTTGCACCTTAAGAGCAGTAGTAGCACACTGTCAGCGACATGCCTTACACATGCCAGCGTGCGATTAGGTGTCGTGTAAATAGAAGGTGCTGCTTCCTAGTGACTTGGTATGGGTTAAGATGGCCGGACAGTTCAGATCCATTCTAGAGCTATTCCTTCTGACCTGCCTATAACGTTTTTTGTTTTTTTTTCTGTGGCGTACTTGACTTACTCGTTGATGCTGTAAAAAAAAAAAAAAAATGATTTAAGCAGATACTTTTTTATTTACATAGAACACAATTGTGAAAGTGTACATCAAAAGGGCACATATGTGTCTCAATCCGTTTGCAAAAAACGTAGCCTGCTGGGCTTTTTCATCCATTAAACTAAACAGATGAAAAACTGATCTATTTTCTAATAATATTGCAGTCTATGGAAGACAGATAAGATTGCATCAATTTTTTTTTTGTTTTGCTTGTTCTGACAGTCCTCTCTCAAATTTTTTTTTTTTTTTAACGAGTGCGGCATATATGTTGAAAAAAATAGATATATTTATTGTAAAATGCATTTGTTTTTATCAGTTGTACAATGGATCAGTTTTTTTGGTTTTCTTTTTCTTTTGTAATATAAAAATGTGAAGCTGTTTAAAAATTACAACAACAAAAAAGTGATGTGAATCAGGCAAGTTATCTGAACATCGGCTTATATACCAATATACCAGAGTCTAGACACCCCCATAAACATTAGATGGCTGTTTGGCCCACCAATATTTATCTAATGATGATGGCTGCCTTTCATCCATCAGTAAGATTTCCACCATATTAGAAGTTTGTATGGGCTTTTACTTGTCCATACCAATTAAGTTGCATGAAATGCGGTTGGCAAAATTAAAGGGAATCCATCAGCAGGTTTTCCTATGTAATCTGAGATCAGCATGATGTAGGGGCAGAGCTGGGGATTCCAGCTATGTGTCACTTGCTCAGCAGCTTGCTGTAGTTTCAATGCAATCAATGCAGGACTAGGTATCATGTGCCAGACAGCCCAGCTCTCTGTCTAAGCGCCTACCTCCGATTGGCATCTTGTTGAAAATGTACAGTGTACACAGAGATGCCAATCAGTGGTGTGTGCGGGGTTATGCAGGTCTCAGCATTCAGAGAACTGCTAGATCTTTGTTGGAGAAAACCGGGATTTCTATAAAAACAGCACCAAGCAGCCCAATAAGTGATGTATCACTGGAATCAGGCTCTCTGACCCTACATTATGCTGATCTCCGATTCCATAGCAAAAACCTGCTGACATATTCCCTTTAAGGCCTCTTGTAAAGACATTATATATATATATATATATATATATATATATATATATATATATATATATATATATATATATGTATGTGTATATATATATATATATATATATATATATATATATATATGTGTGTATATATGTATGTGTGTATATATGTATGTGTGTATATATATATATATATATATATATATATATATATATATATATATATATATATATATATATATATATACATATACACATACATATACATACAGTCAGTGGTGGCCAAAAGTATTGGCACCCCTACAATTCTGTCAGATAATACTCAGTTTCTTCCTGAAAATGATTGCAATCACAAATTCTTTGGTATTATTATCTTCATTTAATTTGTCTTCAATGAAAAAACACAAAAAGAATTGTCCTAAAGCCAAATTGGATATAATTCCACACCAAACCCAAAAAAGGGGGTGGACAAAAGTATTGGCACTGTTTGAAAAATCATGTGATGCTTCTCTAATTCGTGTAATTAACAGCACCTGTAACTTACCTGTGGCACCTAACAGGTGTTGGCAATAATTAAATCACAGTTGCAGCCAGTTAACATGGATTAAAGTTGACTCAACCTCTGTCCTGTGTCCTTGTGTGTACCACATTGAGCATGGAGAAAAGAAAGAAGACCAAAGAACTGTCTGAGGACTTGAGAAACCAAATTGTGAGGAAGCATGAGCAATCTCAAGGCTACAAGTCCATCTCCAAAGACCTGAATGTTCCTGTGTCTTCCGTGCGCAGTGTCATCAAGAAGTTTAAAGCCCATGGCACTGTGGCTAACCTCCCTAGATGTGGACGGAAAAGAAAAATTGACGAGAGATTTCAACGCAAGATTGTGCGTATGGTGGATAAAGAACCTCGACTAACATCCAAACAAGTTCAAGCTGCCCTGCAGTCCGAGGGTACAACAGTGTCAACCCGTACTCTCCGTCGGCGTCTGAATGAAAAGGGACTGTATGGTAGGATACCCAGGAAGACCCCACTTCTTACCCCGAGACCTAAAAAAGCCAGGCTGGAGTTTGCCAAAACTTACCTGAGAAAGCCTAAAACGTTTTGGAAGAATGTTCTCTGGTCAGATGAGACAAAAGTAGAGCTTTTTGGGAAAAAGCATCAACATAGAGTGTACAGAAAAAGAAAAGAGGAATTCAAAGAAAAGAACACGGTCCCTACAGTCAAACATGGCGGAGGTTCCCTGATGTTTTGGGGTTGCTTTGCTGCCTCTGGCACTGGACTGCTTGACCGTGTGCATGGCATTATGAAGTCTGAAGACTACCAACAAATTTTGCAGCATAATGTAGGGCCCAGTGTGAGAAAGCTGGGTCTCCCTCAGAGGTCATGGGTCTTCCAGCAGGACAATGACCCAAAACACACTTCCAAAAGCACTATAAAATGGTTTGAGAGAAAGCACTGGAGACTTCTAAGGTGGCCAGCAATGAGTCCAGACCTGAATCCCATAGAACACCTGTGGAGAGATCTCAAAATGGCAGTTTGGAGAAGGCACCCTTCAAATATCAGGGACCTGGAGCAGTTTGCCAAAGAAGAATGGTCTACAATTCCAGCAGAGCATTGTAAGAAACTCATTGATGGTTACCGGAAGCGGTTGTTCGCAGTTATTTTGGCTAAAGGTTGTGCAACCAAGTATTAGGCTGAGGGTGCCAATACTTTTGTCCGGCCCTTTTTTGGAGTTTTGTGTGAAATGATCAATGATTTGATTTTTGCTTCATTCTCTTTTGTGTTTTTTCCTTGCAAGCAAATTAAATGAAGATGATCATACCAAAGAATTTGTGATTGCAATCATTTTCAGGAAGAAACTGAGTATTATCTGACAGAATTGCAGGGGTGCCAATACTTTTGGCCACCACTGTGTATATATGTGTGTATATATATATATATATTATATTATATTATATTTTATACTCTAAAGAAAGCGTCTTCATTTAAATGCAAACTGCAGGTTCGGTTTCATGCGTCGGCTGCTTTCTGACCCAGAGTTAGTCTTCCATTAAAAATGGGCACCTGACTGTGCCAGGACGCTCAGACAGCCAGCGTTTGGGCACAGCGAATAACAACTGCACAGGTTTTTCCTTCTGTCTCTTGCCTGAAGGTTGGGTTTAACCTGTGTTGGTATGTACAATAGTTCAGCCCATATTCCTTCTGTATAAGTACAGGGCATGTTACAATCCTACCATCTCCACCTCGAGAATCCTTTTTGTGCTTTCATCAAATGAGTTAATCCCCCCCTAATTTTATCTTTTAATGTTTTGCATTTTGGTTGCAGTAATTATGCATGGCCTGGAATCATTGTACAGTGGTAACAGTAGAAGAGTAATAATGAGCGTGTACTTAGCACTCCTACTCAGACAATGACATTAAGCAGAACAGCTGAGGAAAGCGGAGCCATAATGTGCCGTGCCGCAGCTTGTTTGTAAACACTGCCAAATGTTTCGGGGTAATTAGCAGATCGGCAGTCTGTCCTCAGCCCCGGCGTGAAGATTTATTACCGCCACTCAGTGTTTTATGCTGCAGTCATTTGGATTGTCTTACATATTGGAGTATTACAGAGCAGTGTTAAAAAAAAATGGAAAATGAGAGAAGCAGAGAAATGCCTGCAGGGGGGATCCGTCTGTGAGTCAAGTAAAAAGTAAATATAAGTGTATCAGGTATGTATGTGTTTGCACCACTTAAGGTCCTATGTATATTCATGCCTGTCATGTTATAACATAAGTTATAGCTTTATAAGTGCACCTTACCATCAGATGTCTCGGGCTGTTTACATAGCTGTTTGTTCTGATTCCAGTAATTCAGTAATGAGCGCAGAGTTATGGCCTCTCCTAACCGAAGAATAGTGTGCAATTATATGTAGAAATCACCGTGGAAGGCTGGAAACCTTTCCTTTTCTGTCTAACATGCCGGATGCTGGGGCTGTACGGAAGATCGCTAATACAATGCACTCACCGCCCACGACTGTCTCATCCCCGCGATCTCTCTCGCCTTGTCCAGCAGCTGTTTCCAAAACCTCCTAATATATATATATATATATAGGTTGAAGGTAGACTTAAAGGGGTATTCCCATCTCCAAGATCCTATCCCAATATGTAGCAGGTGTAATACTAATAATAAAAGCAAATACCTCCTATTAGAAATGTAGTATAGTTCTTCTGATAAGCTATGTCGCTTAACCCTTAGGTTTCCATGGTTCCGACCACTGATATAGTGACAGTTAGTTATTAGTGGTTGTCACCATGGATACCTCAGCTACTGCAATGCCGTGCACATGGAGTAAGTGACATAGCGAATCAGAAGAACTATACTAAATTTCTAATTGGATCTATTTGCTAATATTATTATTATAACACTTAATACATATTGAGATAGGATCTTGGAGATGGGAATACTCCTTTAAGCTCATCTAGTTCAACCTGCAGGCTAACATGTTGATCCAGAAGAAGGCAAAAACCCCATTGGGCAAGCATTAATAGCTCCATATTAGGAGAAAAATTCCTTCCCGAGTCCATACAGCAATCAGACTAGTTCCCTGGATCAACGCCCCATAACAGAATCTGGTGCCCATAACCTGTAATATATTTATCAAGAAAGGCATCCAGGCTCTTCTTGTACTTTATTAGTGAATTAACCATTACAACATCATGTGGCAGAGAGCCCCATAGTCTCATTGCTCTTACAGTAAAAAAAAAAAGTCATGTAAATAATATTTTCTTCTTCTGCTTGGACTTCAACTTCTGATGCAACCCTGTTTCTGCCTGATGAGACCTTGGTAACAAAAAAAAATTGACTTAAGACGGTCTAAATGATTACTTTGTACTAACAATTGGACTTCCGGAATTGTTTTTATAGTTAAACCTTTCGGGATTCAGCCACCTAATCTGGTCACAGAGCATTCCCTATATCCACACAGTCTCACTTTTAGACAGTGAAAATTTGTACTCGACAGGTTTCAAATTTATTGGTTGCTAAATCTAGCGCTTCTTTAGTCTACCTAGTCTAAGTTTACCACTCCTATTATTTGGCCTACATTTGCACCCAAATTTTAGTGCACAGTGTCACATTTAACTCACAATCCCACTGAAAGTGTCTAAGGGCAAAGTCAGACGGCCATATAAATCAGAGCGAGATCAGAACGTAGTGCAAGGACTGGCCGGCAGCTCTCTTGATCCAATCATGACAGCTGCATGTATGTTTTGCAGCTTTCACGCTCTGGTTGGGAGAGCCGCCGGCCAGTCTACGCGCTGTGTTACAATTTATCCTGCCTTCTGACTCTGCCCTAAAATACATGAATCAATATGGTGCAATTTTTGGGGGCTCAAATTGCGATAAATCTCCCCCCGACCAGTTATCTACAGACTTTTGCTGGCTGAGGTCCAGGTGACTGCTGTAAAACATGTATCTAAATGCTGTTAACTGAAAGCTCGGTAAAGATGCCCGCTGTCATAAAGTACGGAAAAGAAAAAAATCTGAAAATAAAGGTGTAGAAAAAGTGAAAAATAACGTAGGTGATTTTTCTTTTAGTAAGAATGATTTATTATTCAGCTTCTTCCACTTCACAGAAAAACTCTTTACCGTAGAAAAGTCGTCTTCAAGGAATCACATTAAACACCACACTGATACTAATTTGTAGAAATTCTTCAATCTGTCCCCGGGGATCTGGTGGTAACTGTCATTGACTTCAGCTTCATTGGCTGTCGAGATAACACTTTCCTACTGCAAAGTGAAGAGTCTTTGCATTGATCCTTTAAGTGAATTTCTTCATAATTAAACAAACCCTGCAAAGTTCCAGATAGGCTTTACTTTTCATCAAGTATGCAGATCATCCTACAATGGCTCAAAGCGCACACCCACCTTATGGTGTTTCAATTTTATTTCCGCCAGTGGCTTTATCTAGGGAGATGTTACATACGGCGCCTAATGCCGGAATCCTGCACAGTAAACAAAGTACTTGTGAGATAGTCCTGGCACACTAGCTGCATCCTCTACAGGAGCAGTTGTCATTTTTGAGCCCGCATCGCTCCTGCTATCGCTTCTCCATTTGTCGAATTCACAATGACCTTTGCATACATAAAGTCAAATAGGATTAAGTCTGGAATTTCCAACAATGAGGAAAAAGCAACAGATGTAGCCGACATTGAACGTGGAAGGATTGTTGATTTGCGTTTGGAAAGGAGGTTTTGCCAGTAGTAAATCTTCCAAACATAGGACAAAATGTATAAAATATAGCTGAGAAATAGGAAAAGTCCCTTGAAGAAAAGCTTAAGAAGGGGAGCCTCGAAGTTCCCTCTTGGTCCTTCCTTTACTATGGATGGCACAACATCAATAGCTGAGACATAAGCATTGGACTGGCGGAGGCCGGATGCAGGGGTAGGAGCACAGTGTTAAGCGTAAGGATGTTATAGATTTTATTACTGTACTATTTTGGGACTTTCAAAGATTTTTGGAAACTTTATTTAGGACTTCTTTTCATAAAAATATACTTTTCTAAGTTTCTAAGACCAACCAATAATATACATACACTATCTTTGCATTGCAATTGTTTGTCTAGCACATCCCCACATAAGTCACAGTGAGATTTGGGTAATTTGGAGGCCAAGTCAGCACATTGAATTCTGTGTTTTACCTTAAACCATTCCTGTACAATTTTTTGGAGGGTGGAAGGGCACACTATCCTGCCATAAGGTTAAGCCATTGCTGGTCGGCGACATACTTGGTCTGTACAATATTTAGGTAGGTAACACGTGTCAAAGTATTATCCATTTGAATGTCGGTACTCAAGAGTCGCCCAGGGCATCACACTTCCTCACTTTTGTCATCTTTCCTAAGTGCAGTTGAGATTATCCAAAAAGCCACTTGATGTAAAAGAAAATGTAATTTTTCTAGACCAGGCCACCTTCTTCCATTGCACCAAGGTCCACTTCTCCATTATCTTGAGTCCGCTGGTGGGGCTTTTGGCTGTGGATTGGGGTCCACATGGGCATTTTGACCAGTCTGCAACTTTGTAACTCCATATTCTGCAAGCTGTTATATATGTTCAGACACCTTACCATCATATTGAGCAGTAACTTCAGCAGTTTGTGCTAAATCAGCTCTTCTGTTGGATCAAACCATGATCCAGAACTTTGCGTTTCCTAGTAATCACAAGAAGGGCCCATGATGTTGGTGTTTTGGATGCCAACTAAGGAAGTTCACTCTGCCCTGGTCTGGCTGCCACTGAATCCTAATGTGGATGTTAGACCTGGGTCCCACAAATCTTTTTGCTCTAGTAGATACGGACCACTGCTTTTTGGGAACATCCTTTTAGTGATGCTCTGACCCATTTAACTAGCAATCACAATTTGGCTCTTGTCACAGTGCTCAGAGTATTAGCACTCACCCATTTTCTTTTTTTCTAACACATGATCTTCAAGACCTGACTTTTGAATTGCAGCCTAATACCTTTAACATGTGCCATTGTAATTAGATAATTGCATGGTGTATGTAATATTACAGGATGTCTTGCTGCTAGGTTCCCAAGCAATCCACTTAGTGTATAGCAGGGATATCAAACCCAAACACACAGAGGGCCAAAATGAAAAACTTGGACAAAGTCGCGGGCCAACCAATATACAGTATAATGGGCCCCACAAAGTCCTCCATACAAATTAATGGGCCCCACATAGTCCTCCTTACAGTATTATGGGCACCAGATAGTCCTCCGTACATAACAATGGGCCAACATAGTCCTCCATACAGTATAATGGCCCCACATAGTCCTCCATACAGAATAATGGCCTAACATAGTCCTCCATACAGAACAATGGCCCCACATAGTCTTCCATACAGTATAATGGCCCCACATAGTCCTCCATACAGAATAATGGCCTAACATAGTCCTCCATACAGTATGATGGCCCCACATAGTCCTCTATACAGTTTAGTGGCCCCACATAGTGCTCCATACGGAATAATGGCTCCACATTGTCCTCCATACGAAATAATGGCCCCACATTGTCCTCCATACAGAATAATGGCCCCACATAGTCTTCCATACAGAATAATGGCCCCATATAGGGGTGGTAGTTTTGGTGTCGCGTGCCGAATGAAACCACCCTGCAGGCCAGATTTGGCCCATGGGCCAGAGTTTGACATGTATGGTGTATAGGAAACCTGTGCTGTAAGTTTCCATTTTTTGGGGTAGCATTACATCAGTTTTGCTGATTTTGTAATGCACACATGTATGAAGTGCTCCATTGAGCTCCAAAAAACTCTTTGTAGCCACTTTGGGTAATTGATAGCAGTTGATGATGGGACTCCCCTTTTGTGTATTTCTATACAAAATGTTTGTTGGCCAAATGATGGTTCAGATGATTGTTCAACTGGCCGCTATCTCTCCCAACTCCTCTATACACAGTAGCGCTCGCTCCGCTGAGTACGCCAGTGTTCACTATGAGAGTGACGTTGCCGCACTCCTCTGGCGTTGGATTTTCTAGTGGAGAACAAAAAAGATCGATGGTCTGCTATCAAATGATATTGGGGAAGAATCAGAAGGCCCCTATACACAACAGACAGTGGGCCGAGCCCTCCATTAATTTGTTGTGTATGGGGGGCATTTATTCACGTGACTGTTTTGCATTTTGGCTTTGTGTTTGCCTGAGCTTGGTCTACTTGTAATCATGCTAGAAATGTCACACTATTCATGGAAATACTTGGTTAATTCACATTTAAATATGGGTGATAATTGTGCACTATCTTCTCTAGGTTACATAATAGAATTTTAATGTATGTTAATATATCTTTGCAGGCCTCGCCTATTAGGTGCTGACACCCTTTAGGACCCAAATAGTATCTGTTCTTATCAGATAAGAAGGTTCACTTCATCCCACCTATATCTTCATTGTGTCTGACACATTGTTGGAAAAGCACCAAGGAGCTCCTACTGCTTTCTTGAAACTTTGATGTGCCACTCCTAACATTATCATTACTTTCTGTGATTATGAAATCTCGACTGCTGCCGTCATCCTGGTGTGAAAAGGTGAAAGATACAAGATAAGAACATTTGATGGGCAAGAGCAATTTACACGTGTATTCTATTTAAATTTATAATTGCATGAGCCCTAGAATGGTTCATTACTATGCAAGGTTAATTATACAGGCAGCAGTTCTGAAGGGAATGTGTTATGACTCATTTGTAAAAATACATTTTTTATATAACTTATTTTTTTTAGATTTTTTTATTGATTTGTTTTTATTTTATTTTTTTCATGTCATATTTATATAAAAAAAAAACTGACTTCCAAGGTTCCTACAAGAGTAATTACCTTACTGAATGCTTTTGCGCACCTAGTGTATCGGGACATCTGCAGGTGCTTTTATGATCTCCCATTCCAACTCCATAGGCATAATATGGAGTTATTTCCCCTTCCTTTGCATCTACGACAGCTTCCACACTTCTAGGAAGGATTTCTCCAAGATTTGGAATTTTTGCACATTCACCCAGAAGAGCATTTCTGAGGTCAGACACTGATGTTGAACTTGGCTCACAATTTCTCTTCTAATTCATCCCAAAAGTATTGACTGGGGCTGAGGTCCGGGCTCTGTGCAGGCAGTCCCCAAACTCACCCAACCATGACTTTGTGCACTGGGGCTCACATTCATGCTGGAAACTGTCCCCTAAACTGTTCCCACACTCTTAGAATCATACAGTTGACCAAAATGTCTTCAAATGCTAAAGCTTTAAAGGGAACCTGTCACCAGACTTGGCCGATATGAAATACGGCCACCACCTTTCATCCCTGATATTCAGCATTCTATAATGCTGTATATAAGCCCCCAACCCGACCTGCAAGACAAGAAGAGCTTTTATTATACTCCCCTGGGGGGGCGGTCTGGGCTGAGGGGTGTCGCTCATCTGGGTCCGGCACCTCCCTTCTTCTTTCAATGCCGTCCTCCTTCTGTGCTTCGTGTGCAGAGTAAAGTACTACCCTGCGCAGGCGCCGGGGCTCTTTGACCTTACTTGGCACCTGCTCACTGCAGTTCTTTACTCTGCTTTCATCAGGGCAGAGAAGTACTCCTGCGCTGGAGCACGATGCTGGGGAGACTGTGGATGATGTACGGGACGCATCATCTACGCGAAACAAGAAGGAGGACGGCATCGAAAGAAGAAGGGAGGCGACGGACCAAGACTAGCGACAACCATCGGACCGGACCGCCCCCCCCAGGTGAGTATGATTAAAGCTCTTTTTCTGGTCTTGCAGGTCGGATTGGGGATTTATATACAGCATTATAGAATGCTGTATATGATGGCTGAAAGGTGCTGTCCACATCTCATATCATCCAAAGCTGGTGACAGGTTCCCTTTAAGGGATGTTGTGCTGGACTAACCTAGTGATTTAAGTCCTCAATATAAGATTGGTCGCGGTCTGACATCTGGTCCCACACTGATCAGCTGATATCTACTCCGGCAGCGGCTGGATATAAGCATTGTGTGGAGCAGATCTACTCTGGCAGCGGCTGGATATAAGCATTGTGCGGAGCAGATCTACTCTGGCTGCGGCTGGATATAAGCATGGTGTGGAGCAGATCTACTCTGGCAGCGGCTGGATATAAGCATTGTGCGGAGCAGATCTACTCTGGCAGCGGCTGGATATAAGCATTGTGCGGAGCAGATCTACTCTGGCTGCGGCTGGATATAAGCATGGTGCGGAGCAGATCTACTCTGGCAGCGGCTGGATATAAGCATTGTGCGGAGCAGATCTACTCTGGCAGCGGCTGGATATAAGCATTGTGCGGAGCAGATCTACTCTGGCAGCGGCTGGATATAAGCATTGTGCGGAGCAGATCTACTCTGGCAGCGGCTGGATATAAGCATTGTGCCGAGCAGATCTACTCTGGCTGCGGCTGGATATAAGCATTGTGCGGAGCAGATCTACTCTGGCAGCGGCTGGATATAAGCATTGTGCGGAGCAGATCTACTCTGGCAGCGGCTGGATATAAGCATTGTGCGGAGCAGATCTACTCTGGCAGCGGCTGGATATAAGCATTGTGCGGAGCAGATCTACTCTGGCAGCGGCTGGATATAAGCATTGTGCGGAGCAGATCTACTCTGGCAGCGGCTGGATATAAGCATTGTGCGGAGCAGATCTACTCTGGCAGCGGCTGGATATAAGCATTGTGCGGAGCAGATCTACTCTGGCAGCGGCTGGATATAAGCATTGTGCGGAGCAGATCTACTCTGGCAGCGGCTGGATATAAGCATTGTGCGGAGCAGATCTACTCTGGCAGCGGCTGGATATAAGCATTGTGCGGAGCAGATCTACTCTGGCAGCGGCTGGATATAAGCATTGTGCGGAGCAGATCTACTCTGGCAGCGGCTGGATATAAGCATTGTGCGGAGCAGATCTACTCTGGCAGCGGCTGGATATAAGCATTGTGCGGAGCAGATCTACTCTGGCAGCGGCTGGATATAAGCATTGTGCGGAGCAGATCTACTCTGGCAGCGGCTGGATATAAGCATTGTGCGGAGCAGATCTACTCTGGCAGCGGCTGGATATAAGCATTGTGCGGAGCAGATCTACTCTGGCAGCGGCTGGATATAAGCATTGTGCGGAGCAGATCTACTCTGGCAGCGGCTGGATATAAGCATTGTGCGGAGCAGATCTACTCTGGCAGCGGCTGGATATAAGCATTGTGCGGAGCAGATCTACTCTGGCAGCGGCTGGATATAAGCATTGTGCGGAGCAGATCTACTCTGGCAGCGGCTGGATATAAGCATTGTGCGGAGCAGATCTACTCTGGCAGCGGCTGGATATAAGCATTGTGTGGAGCAGATCTACTCTGGCAGCGGCTGGATATAAGCATTGTGCGGAGCAGATCTACTCTGGCAGCGGCTGGATATAAGCATTATGCGGAGCAGATCTACTGTGGCAGCGGCTGGATATAAGCATTGTGCGGAGCAGATCTACTCTGGCAGCGGCTGGATATAAGCATTGTGCAGAGCAGATCTACTCTGGCAGCGGCTGGATATAAGCATTGTGCGGAGCAGATCTACTCTGGCAGCGGCTGGATATAAGCATTGTGCGGAGCAGATCTACTCTGGCAGCGGCTGGATATAAGCATTGTGCGGAGCAGATCTACTCTGGCAGCGGCTGGATATAAGCATTATGCGGAGCAGATCTACTGTGGCAGCGGCTGGATATAAGCATTGTGCGGAGCAGATCTACTCTGGCAGCGGCTGGATATAAGCATTGTGCGGAGCAGATCTACTCTGGCAGCGGCTGGATATAAGCATTGTGCGGAGCAGATCTACTCTGGCAGCGGCTGGATATAAGCATTGTGCGGAGCAGATCTACTCTGGCAGCGGCTGGATATAAGCATTGTGCGGAGCAGATCTACTCTGGCAGCGGCTGGATATAAGCATTGTGCGGAGCAGATCTACTCTGGCAGCGGCTGGATATAAGCATTGTGCGGAGCAGATCTACTCTGGCAGCGGCTGGATATAAGCATTGTGTGGAGCAGATCTACTCTGGCAGCCGTTGGATATAAGCATTGTGCGGAGCAGATCTACTCTGGCAGCGGCTGGATATAAGCATTGTGCGGAGCAGATCTACTCTGGCAGCGGCTGGATATAAGCATTGTGCGGAACAGAACACCGCAGCTTGAGTAAATTGTTTAGTGGCAGCTGACAAGAACTACATTTTGTCTCCCTTTTGAAGTGGCCCTGATGTAATCTTTTTTTTTTTTTGTGCCTTTTTTGGGGAATAAAAGTTGTCGTTTTTATTTTTACACTTAATTCTTTCTTTTTTTTTTCAGCCATGGTCAATTTTTGGGGTCTGCCATGTTTTTATTCTCCAGAAGTTTTTGGGTAACTCAGTATTTGCGACTTTTCGGACTGTTGCAAAGTTTTTGCGCAATGGCATTACGTAACCCTAGTGAAGTGCAAAGTTTAATTTCTTTTTCGTTTTTGCGCATTTGAAGATTAATGTCCAAGATTTTAACATTTGAAAGGATTGTCTGACATTTTAGGGTACGTTGGTGTGATAACAAGTTTTTTTTTTATTTTTGTCCTCCACAATACCTCTGCTGGTAGACTGCTTATATTAATCTTTAGGATTTTTTTGCTACATGCTGAGAATTTTTTTGAACTGCCATACAGGTGAATGGACCCGCATCTGTTTTAAGACCTGATCCCAATTACACACTGCCAGTAATATTCAGGTGGCTTCACATGCACATCTCTCACTCTGCTTAGTTGTATGGGGGTTTCCAAATGGATAAGAGGGGGCTGGGGCAGGCCCAATTTGTTCATGTAGATATATTTCCTCCTAATTAACAAATAGTCACTTTTGACCCAAAATCTTTTGCCCGCTCATGCAGTACATGGCCATGCTGTTATCAGTCAAAGAAAAAAAATATATATAAAAATATATTTTTCACTTTTTATAGGGGGTTGTCTCTCTATACAAGCAACCCCTTTCAGATTCAGCACATTCGGCTCTCCGCACAGCTGATTTTACCAGGGCAGTCCCAACAAGCCAAATATCCCAAATCAGATTTTTGTCCTAAGTATGGTAAGCATGCGTTCACTTATGTCCATCATGTTCTTAGTTAAAGAGAACCTGTCAGCATGATTTTGTAATGTAAAGTTAAAAACATCGCTGTAATGGCGCTGTAATAGTGATTAAATTGATACCTTTGGTGAAGAAATCCGCTTTGTAGTGGTTCTTTAATCACCATTTGCAGTTTTCTGCTAATCAGATTTCTTTGCACAGGGGCCGGACTGTGCACTGGGTCTTCTCCTCCCTGTCTGTGATTCCCCGACCCACTCCGCCTGCCTCCAGTTTGGGAATGACAGGTCACTGCTGAGATTTCAAATAGAGAAGGCAGCTCATTCACAGACCGGAGGCAGACTTTTAGGCCGGGGAATCACAGACAGGGAGGGAGGAGAAGACCCAGTGCACAGTCCAGCCCCTGTGCTCCGAAATCTAATTAGCAGAAAACTTCAAATGGTAATTAAAGAAAAAACAATAAGCGGATTTCTTCACCAAAGGTTTCAATTTAATCAGTATTACAGCACCATCACAGCCATGACTACTTTACATTACAAAATGGTTCTCTTTAAATATCAGTATAATCAATATGCAGAGTTGAAACTGTTGGATTTGTCTGATGGAAAATCTATATTTAGAAGCTTCCAATGGTTACTAGAATCGGTTCACAGACACAATCTCCCTTAATACAGTGATCTGGGTTGAGCGCACCACTATAAAGGCTTCCATACACTTTAGCTGAAAATTGTCTGGACCATGTGCTGTGTATGGGGGCGTCCCGACTTTCCTCTGATAGATGATGTCAGAGAAGACTAGGATCAGACAGTGGAAATTTCAATGCCTGATCCTTTCGTTTTCAGCAGAGATAAGCGGATGATAAAAGGGTCTGGCAACATCTTTCTCCCCTCTCCCCGTTGAAAACACATGAATGCTAGAGGGCCCACGTGTATGGGTGGGCATTGGAAGAGGTAGCTGTCTGCTGATCGCACAATCTTATGTCAGGCCAGCTTTAGTTTTTGAATTCCTAAACAGTGTCTGGTTGCAAGTTCATTAATGATGAAGACATTGAACAAGGAGGGAACAGCTTGGATATTTTAGCCTACCATCCAACAACATTATGAATGGATCTGTAGATGGAAATAGACAAAGATATAGGCTGAATGAAGCTGAAACTGCAGTGACGACTCGTCAGACAAATCCAATACGGCGTAAGCAAGGTCTGTGAGGTCATATGATGAACCAATTACCCCTTTAAATAGCAAATTAACTCCATTTTTAAGTAGCTGTCAGCCAAACTCCATTCCTAATAGACTGCACATACACATTAGTAAAGATGAGCAAAAAGATTTGCGATAACCATTTCCAACCTCTCACCTGGTCCTTTGCTGGGCTTCACTTCTGGGTTCAGCATCATTCACTTCCACGGTTGATGAGGCTGTTAAAGGGAATCTGTCAGCAGGTGTTTGCTATGTAATCTGAAGGCAGCAATAAATAGACGCTGAAACACAGAATTCAGGGATGTGTCATTTGTCAAAGTGTGTGCTGTTGTTTACTAACTGTGAAGGATTTATCACTAAGAGATTAACATTGCTGGACTACACTAGTCCGGCAACGCCCCTCCCCCTGTGATAAGCAGCTCACTGTCTATAGACTTTGTACACAGAGAGCCTGGTGTGGGTGGGGTTAGCTTTCTCAGTCTGCTTCATTGCTAAATGTAAAAGCTCTGATTGTGTGAGAACAGCTACACCCAGTAATCTAAGTGATACATCATTGGATTCAGCTTCTCTATGCCTACATTACGCTGCTCAGTTGAAGTAGCAAAAACCAGCTGACAGATTCATTTTAAGGGGCATGGTAAGTTATGGAGATGGTGGTCCAAAAATGCACAAGAAGACTGGACCAGAGGGGTACTGTATATGTTTTGATTGTATACAATTATTAGCAGATCCACCTTATTTTAGTCGCCTCTAACCATTAGTTTGCGTATGATCACCCAAATCTTGAGGTTGTTTTACCACATTAGTGCTCAGCAGATAAATATCTCACATGTATGGAAAGCTTTAGTTTGCTAATCGCCATGGCCCGCACTGTCTAGACACTTAGCCAGTGAAGAATGCTGCAAGATTTCAGCTCTGGAGCTTGCAGAGCTATGACCACAGTCATTGTATAAGTGCAGGCTTGCAGTTTAAAGAATGCTTTGGACTTCTCATAGAACTTAAGTGTAGACCATAAAGGGTTTATTTGTTATTTTTCTTCTGCTCATCTACATTTGACACTTTCGGGTTCATAAATTCATATCACTGCTTGAAGCCGACACCGCCTCGAAAACAAGTTCTATCCTGAATAGTAATTATAACTAATATAGCAAAACCTTGGCAGTTCTGCAGATTCTTATATTTTCCAGAAGAAAATTAAGTGCGAAGTAAAGTACACCCCTGATTTCTCCCTATGCCCCCTATGTATTCTAGTGATTACCTATCGACATTTGGTTAATATACTTGTATTATTGTATTAAGTAAAGTTATATTATATCTAGAAAAGATCTGTAACCAGATTTTACAATACAAATGGCATTCATTATTAAAAAGATCTTGGAGCAAATGGTATTGCTGTACTTACTGTGATCATCCATCTCAGAATTGCTGTATAATCCTATTCGAAAGGGCGGTGCTGTGTGGGGAATAGAGCTGGAGTGACTGAGGCTTCAGATCTATCATATCAATTCAAACGCTGATTTCTCAGTAATGGAGGAACGGACTGGTCATTTAAAGGTGTTTCTGGACTTGTCTGTGAAAGAACTACATGAACATAAAAATAGTTTAGGGGGTAAAATCCTGCTGACAGATTCTCTTTAAGAATTCATTTCCTATACCTTTCTGTGATCATCTGATTACATAAGTCCTATCCATTAATGCCACTGGATGGAAAACATTTTACCGTATAAGTGTATAATATTCTTTAGCCTTAGCAGCTTATCGGTAATACCTTTCGGGAATTTAATATCCGCCAACAGAATAAAGGCTGATGTTTACCGTTGTAAAAACAAGCAATTTAGGTGGCAATCACTCCATGAAAAATCACCGTTTAGCACGAGTCTGTGTTTATTGCTCTATCTTTTAGCATTTATTCTGCCGCTCTCGCTATGATCCGGTCCCATTGCCTGTCTCACTCCATGTAGGTGGTAGTCTAGCGATATCACGTGGACTTCACAAGTGAGGGTTGCCGAAGCCTTTAGATTTCAGTGCAATTTTTCTTTCACGAACCCTCAGCGATTAATTGTTCTCCTAAGCCGTGTGTACAACCTCTATACGGTGCATTTATACCCATTATTGCCATGCATTTCTCACAGCCTTACATTGTAGTGTAGCAGTTTTACAAGCTTTTTTTTTTTTCCACAGCCGTTTAAAACGATTTTGAGCCCTTTGACAGAGTAAAGATTATAAGTGAAATGCCTTGTGAGAATAGCATAATTGACACTTAAACAGTAAGGCTGTAAGGATCTTATTAGGTATTCATGTTCTCTTCCATGCTAATCTCTTAACAGACGTGTCCATGCCAGGAGGTGGGTGCTGCCAGCGCTTCTCCTCCCCTCTGTTATGCTATTTAATAGAAAATGCTGCTGGTGTTTAACCGTATTGAAATTACGATAACTCTCGTGTGCAGGTTCCTACAGATGAGATGTAATCTGCACCATGAAATCCGCAGATTTATTGCAGCAAAATTTAAGTTGGAGCGGTGCAGTTTTGCTGCACTTTGCAATTTGCAATGCAGTGAAATTTTCATGCTAAAAGTTGACATGGTTAAAGGGGTATTTTCAAGTTTGGAACTTCCCGATTGTTGGGGATCCAACCTCTGGGACTCTCATCAATCTCGAGAACCTGAACCCCATGCGAATAGAGCAGAGGGCGATCATGTGCACTGCTGCTTTTTCATGTGCCAAAGACCAGCTCAGCGAAACATTGTGCTATCTCCAGTGGTCCCATTAAGAATAAATTAAGTGGCAGTGAACATGATTGACCACCACTCCATTCACACGTGGCTCTGGGCCTCGGGGTTGGTGGGCGTCCCAGCGATTGGGAACTTATCTACTATCTATTCCTTGGATGGAGATAATTTCCAATCTTAAATAGGTTGCCCACTACTTTTTACATTGATGACCTATCCTTTGGATAGGTCATCAATGTCCGATTGGCCGACACCCCCGCCAATCAGCTGTTATTGGTGGCGGCAGCCGCCGCCGGCTGGAAGTACTCCCTTGCAGAGCTGGTCGTCTTCTCATAGTTGCCGCCGCAGGGTACTACACATCCGCCTCTTGTTGATTTAAATAGGAGGCGGATGTGTAGTACCATGCATCGGCCACTACCAGAAGACGACCAGCTCCGCAAGTGAGTACTCGCTGCCAACGACACCGATAACAGCTGATCGGCGGGGGTGCCGGGTGTCGGGCCCGGCCGATCAGACATTGATGACCTATCCTAGGGATAGGTCATCAATGTAAAAGTAGTGGACAACCTCTTTAAGAATTGCCCTTTTAAGTAAAATAACATAGTTGGATTAAGGTATTAGAGTAAGCTTTTGTAAGCTTTTTATCAGAATGAAATGAGTATTTAATAGGCTCACGCTCGTTAGTAGAATAAATGCATGAATAAGGGTTGGAATAATATTCAGGAAGAAAACTGGAATATTTTTCTTTTACTATTTCATCATTTCTCGAGTTCTCTGGTCGCAGCTTTTACACTTTTTTTTTTTTTTTCAACCAGTTAGTTTTGTAAGTGCCAAAACCAGTTTTTCATGAATAAGACACATAGTTGACACCTTAATCCCTTTGCTCCCTTGAGGATCTGTCTTTTCACAGACAGGATATGCCTTTAAATTAAGTGTTCTTAAAATTTAGGGTTAATTTTAAAACTGCTGAAAGGTTCTTGCTAGCCGGCCAGTGTTTTAATGTTAGAGCTTCCGAGACTGAAAAACCTGGAAGATCCTGCTGTCAGAAACGGCATTTCATACATATCAGGACTTGTTTGATATAGAAATGTATTTATTTTCAATTTATTGCTGAATTTTATTTAAAAAAAAATGCCAAATTGTGGGAATACTAGCATTTAATGTGTAATAAATACAGTGGTATAATTCTGCATTAAAACAATGGTCACTAGTTATCTGTAGTACAACTGTATGTGTAGCCAGTCTACAGGGTGAATGTGTTGTGGTGTCCATATACATATTTTTAATTATTCTATATTTCTGTGTTTGTTTGCTCTTCATTTTGCTTAAAGCTGAAGTGAACTTTTAATGTATTTTTGATATGTCTTGGCCCCTCTAAAATATTACTGATTACTCAGGAACAGACCCAAAGTCTCCCACCGATCGCTGAAACCACCATGTACAAGCACTAAGGGTCCATTTACACTGCCCGATTATCCTAGAAAGGCTTGTTTCATGATAGTCCGACAGTCTAAACAGGCTGATGATCACCTGAAGAATAAGCAAATCACTTGTTCGTTTGGTGAAATGAACTTTTGTGCTGCACAGAAGATAATCATTCTCGGCAGCACATCACCCTATGTAATAAGGACATGCGCTGTCGAGAACAATTAAATGAAATTAGGTTTATTGCATGTTGAGACTTTCTGGCGCAGGCGGCAGGAGCAGACATATTTGGGCAGCACTTGCAGTCATCCTTATTATAGCGGATCGTTGTGTTTTTTTTAAGGTTTGCACATTATTCTATTTTTAGAATAAACAGCACAAAATAATATGCCTTTTTTATAACCTCAGTTAAGACAAAGTATAGTTTTTGACTGCAACAAGAGCTTGATTTTATTGCAATTTTTTGGAGCTGTGTTCACATGGTGCAGTTGTTTCCTTAATCTGATTTTTGTTTGAAAAATATAAGAGCCAGTAATGTAGTATTCTAAATATTTCATTCAAAGTCTAAAATTTTTGTCTCCAATTTGGCGATAAAATAAGCATACTCCAGATCTGAAAGCGACACAGAATTGTTTGCTACTTGATGTTTTGGCTTCTTTGAAAACCCCGATTACTTTCTACTGTAAATTTTGGGATTTTTGGTGCAAATTCTGCAACACATGTGAACGTCTAAGGGCTCATTCGGACGTCTTTTTCACGGATAGAACTTCTACCCCGTCTATGGGGCTCTTCACATCTGCATGTATTCTTGCACACCAAAACACAGACACATATCCGATTTTGATCTGAGTCCAAAATCAAGCTCACCAATGCAAGTCTATGGGTCTATGAAAAAATCTGAATCACCAGAAAAAAAGCATGACCGACTTTAATTTAATTATGATATTAATATATATTAAGTTAATAATTCTATTCAGATCTATTTTGCTTAAAAAATTTAAAAAAATCCTATAATTGTAGTAAATCATTTGTATGTGAGCAGTGTGTTATCGGAGAGCGCTCCTGTGTTCTGACAGCGCAACCTGCTGATAGTCTTCTATCTGTTCATTTTGTGATTTACATGAGAATTGTAAATAAACTATTTTGCCAGGTTGGTGGTTACAGCGTTCAGAGAACTCATTAGCGTGCGTGTCATTTCAGTGAATTATTGCCTTCCTGCTATGCTTCTTGTTGTCTTCCCACAAGCGATGGATACATAAATCACGCAGCGGTGAAGAATCTTGACAGGTGGCGTCTGTGCGGCAGTGACTCCCTTCTACCAAATGGGGGCGTTCTTTGCCTTTACAAGAGGAACTTTTTTTTTCCTTCCTGTATGCTAATGGTGTTTGTCCTCATTTGATTTTTCACCTGAGCGGTTATGTATGTTTATATAAATGATTTTCTGTAATTATATGGAAAAAACGGTAACACTTTTTACTCTATTTCTCTTCTTTGCCCACATTTATACAAATAATGATGCCAATACAGAGTTGGTTTTAGTTATTAACCCTTTCAGGATGCAGACATTTTATTTTCTTTTAATTTTTTTTTCCTCCTTCCACAAGTCATATTTTTTCCCCATTGACATAGCTTTGTTTATTGGGAGTTTTGAATGACTTTGTTCGCTTTACCATATAATGTGCTAAAAAATGAGAAAAAAAACTGCGTATGTGGTAGAATTGGAGAAAAAAAACAATTCCCCATCGTGTTTTGGGTTTTGTCTGTATGACATTCACTTTGTGATAAAAAAAATAACATATTAACGTTGCTCTGTGGGTCAGTATGGTTGTGTTAGTACCAAATTTAGATTTTTTTTTTTTTTTTTTTAAATATTTTTACTACCTAAGGGCGAATTTAGATATCTATGAAACATGAGAAAACAGAGTTCAGTTCCTCCACCACCAAATACAGCACAGAATCCGCAGCAATCCCGTTCCGATTAAGACCGAAAGCTCGAAACGCGTCACCATAATGTTTTACTGTTCTGCGATGATGATATTTTAATGGATTTCGAATAAAGCAACTATTTTATCATAACTCCCAGATTCTTTCATCATACAGATTAGTCCATGAAACATGATGCATGGAGTGGCCGCCGGTCTCCCAACCTGAACTTGACCACGACCAATCCATGCATCATGGTTCGTACCTTAGACTTAGACTTAATATTTGTTCATAAACACAGAGCCATAACTTTTTATTTTTGGTCAATAGAGGGATTGTTTTTTGAGACACCAGCTGTAGTCTTTATTGGTACCATTTTGGGATACTTTTGTTTCCCCCACTTTTATTTTTTTTAAAACGTGAAGTGACCAAAAAATATCAATTCTGAAGTTTCTATCTCTTTCCTTTTAGTCACCGTATGGTATAAACATTATCAGATTTTAATTTTTTGTACTTAGTTTTTATGTTTACTTGCCTTCCAAGACAAATTGGGTAAGTTTTAGCCTACAGATATACATATGTACTGTTAATTTTACAATTAACAGTCAGACTGTGGCATGCCGACCCCAAGAGGTAGTAATGGCAGACACTATAACAGCTTTCAAAAAAGGGCTGGATAATTTCCTCGATACATATAACATTGTTGGTTACAGTTAAATTAGACAAAATGTTACAACTATAGTAGTACATTTGATCCAGGGTTCTAGGACTGATCGCCTTTTCTCGGGGTCCAGAAGGAATTTTTCCCCGTGATGCAAATTGGCTGAATGTGTCCTGAGGTTTTTGCCTTCTTCTGGATCAACAGATTTAGGTGCAGGGATTTTACGAATACCGTAAGAGTAATACAAAAAATAACACTAATTAAAAAATTATAAACTGGTTAATTTGTAATTGTAATAGTGCAGTAATAATACATTTGTGAGAACCTAGTCCCAGTAAGTTAGTGTAATGTTAGTGTAGGGAGTACAATTTGGGGAGGAAGATTGAACTTGATGGACCTAGATCTTTATTCAACCTACGTTACTATGTTACTATGACTGCAATATTACCGCATTGCTCAAGTGATCTCAGGTTCAAGTTGCTTAAGGAAACGAATAAAAAAAAAAAAAAAAAACACAGGGATATTTGAGTTCACGTGTGTGTGTGTGTGTGTGTGTGTGTGTGTATATAATATAATATAATATAATATAATTCTAAAAAAAAATGATTTATATATATTTTTTTTTATTAATATATATGTATATTAAATGTATATATTGGTCTGTTTAAGAAAAAGAAAAAAGCAGCACCAGCAGTTTGGGTACTGAGCCTCCCAGCTACAATACCTGTCTTCAATATAGCAAAAAAGATGGAAGCAACACTCCATGTTGTGTCGAAAAATGCTATTTAATAGCCCATAAGGCGACTTTTCGGCTCAAAGTGTGAGCCTTTCTCAAGCTTGATATTGCAGTCTATTGTAGAATTAGCAGTATCCTCAATACATGTCGGGCCCCAAACTGCCAGGACAATGTTGGCACCCTGCATTTGCGCCCCGGGGGGCAGTCGATGGGTGACTGTAGCAACACAATCACTGGCTAATGTCTGGTGCCAGCATCCGCAATGTACGGGACTCCCGTTCTATACATCTTGTGCCATCTATCTGCTATATATGGTACGGCACATGTCTCCAAGGGGTTATACTGGTTTTCTGAAAATACATGCTTAGAACAAAGTCTAAAATGTGGTTGCGTTATAGTTGTCTGAAATTAGCTTTACATTTATATAAAAAGGCAGGGTAAAGGAACGTACAAGCTCGTAGGCAGAATTTTAACTACGGTATATTCTTGGCTGCTATTTTTTTACTGCCTGCTTTCCCATACAGGATTACATTCTCCATTCATCATGTGAATTGTTTGACAAATGGATAAATGTAATGAGGTAAATGTCTGTTTCTGGATAGTAAAAACTTTGTTCATAGAAGAACATTAGTCAATTGTTTAGAAGAATTGGTACGTGCAGATGGACTTTTATTTGCCTAAATGTGGTTGTTTTTTATTTTTTTACGATTTGTTTTTATTACCCATAAGGACAAGTCTTAGAAAAAAAATGAAAAAATCACTAAACCGGTGTCTGTAAAAGTCTGGTTTATCAAAATCTAGAATTACAGCGTTTAACGTACGAGTTAGAAAAAAAACCATCAAACCACGTTTTTATCTGGCCTCCCTAAAAATTACAATAAAAATCAATCAAAATGTAATTCGTTCCAGTATCGGTAAAAACCTTCAACTTGCCACGGGAAAAAAAAACAAATCCTCACAACTTCATCAACTGACAAATAAAAATGTTTTTCATTTTAAAAATGATTTAAATATTGAACTGCTCCCCAAAGATCTTATGACGATATTGGGGGGCACAATATGTGAAATAAATGAAAAATAAATAATAAAAATAAATAACAAAAGTGAATTGAAATCACTGTTACTAGTCCAGCCCTCATTGAAAACAAATATGTATGCAATATATAAAAATAATAAAAGGGCTAAACATTTTTAAATATATTTTAGTGGTTCTTTCTAGTTCTAAAAAAATATATGAAAAGCAGACACGTATTTTCTTTATTTTCCCACCGATATCAGCTAAAAAAAAAAATTTTTATTAAGAAAAAATTTACAGCTCTTTAAAAACCACATGTACGAAAAAAAAAGTGCCTGGTCAGGAAGCGAGGTAAATGGCCTGATCTTTAACTGGTTAAGTAAAAAAATGCATGCAAGCTTGGGATCTCCGTAATTACCGTATACTGACTGGGGAAAACATGTTTCCAGGTCTTTTTTTTTATAGTACAATAAAATTGAAACCTTCCCAAAAATGATGGAAATTATTGTTTTTCACGATTTCATCCCAGTTTTCAGTACAATGTATGGTAGAATGGATGGTGTCATGCAAAACTGAAACTCCTTCTAAAAAAAACTCCAAGCCCTCATACAGCTCTTTCAGTGGAAATTTAAAACAAGTTAAGGTTCTTGGAAGAAAGCGAGAAATAAATGAAAGGGCAAAAATGAAAAATTGCCCAGAAGTGAAAAGGATAAAAAGTAGCTAGGAGCAATTCTGTGCAAGAAAAACAAAGCTACAATACCCAAATTAAGCTGCAGCTGCTTTGTACTGAGGATCACACAGGGCCCGGCATTGTGATCGCCACTAGTCAAGTAATGGCAAACCTCGTGTAAGGGCTCATTCAGACATCTGTGCAAATCGATCAGATCTCGGACAGCAATGCATGGACTTCCCGCGGCTCTCCCGACCCGATCGTCATAGCTTGATGAATTTGAGGCTGTCGCACTCTGGTCGACAAAGGTACGGGTGGTTCGTGTTCATACCTGTTTGCACAGATGTCTGCATGAGCCCTTAGAACATTCATGTCAAACTCGGCCCACAGGGTCGTTTTATTTGGCCCGCGACACCAAAGTCACCACCCCTATGTGGGTCCCTTAGTCTGTTTCAATAGGCTCCACAATCCTAGGGAAGACTGCTTACTTGACAGATGTCCAGAAGGCAGTCATTGACACACTCCACAAGGTCCCAGAGTTCCAATTTTCATTTGGAAATCAAGGTCCCAGAGTCTGGAGGAAGAGTGGAGAGGCCACAATCCAAGCTGCTTGAGGTCTAGTGTGAGGTTTCCACAATCAGTGATGGTTTGGGGAGCCATGTCATCTGCTGGTGTAGGTCCACTGTGTTTTACCAAAACCAAAGTCAGTGCAGCCGTCTACCAGGAAATTTTAGAGCACTTCATGCTTCCCTCTGCCGACAAGCTTTTTGGAGATGGAAATGTCATTCTCCAGCAGGACTTGGCACCTGTCCACACTGCCAAAAGTACCAATACCTGGTTTACACACAACAGTATCACTGTGCTTGATTGGTCAGCAAACTCGCCTGACCTTAACCCCATAGAGAATCTATGGGGTATTGTCAAGACGAAGATGAGAGACACCAGACCCAACAATGCAGACGAGCTGAAGGCTGCTATCAAAGCAACCTGGGCTTCCATAACGCCTCAGCAGTGCCACAGCCTGATCGCTTCCATGCCACGCCACATTGATGCAGTAATTGATGCAAAAAGAGCCCCGACCAAGTATTGAGGGCATTTACTGAACATACATTTCAGTAGGCCAACATTTCGATTTTAAAAACCTTTTTCAAGCTGTTGTTATAAAGTATTCTAATTTACTGAGATAATGACTTTTGGGTTTTCATTGGCTGTAAGCCATAATCATCAACATTAACAGAAATAAACACTTGAAATAGATCACTCTGTAATGACTCTATATAATATGAGTTTCACTTTTTGTATTGAAGAACTGAAATAAATGAACTTTTTGATGGTACTC
This sequence comes from Phyllobates terribilis, assembly GCF_046119375.1. Classification (NCBI taxonomy): domain Eukaryota; kingdom Metazoa; phylum Chordata; class Amphibia; order Anura; family Dendrobatidae; genus Phyllobates; species Phyllobates terribilis. The sequence continues at coordinate 741,353,734 of NW_027362763.1, forward strand.
TAATTTAGTGAGATGCACCTGTATGTGGGGCCCATTATTCTGTAAGGAGGACTATGTGGGGTCCATTATTCTGTATGGAGGACTATGTGGGACCCATTATTCTGTATGGAGAACTATGTGGGACCCATTATTCTGTATGGAGGACTATGTGGGGCCCGTTATTCTGTATGGAGGACTATGTGGGGCCCGTTATTCTGTATGGAGGACTATGTAGGGCCCGTTATTCTGTATGGAGGACTATGTAGGGCCCGTTATTCTGTATGGAGGGCTGTGTAGGGCCCGTTATTCTGTATGGAGGGCTGTGTGGGGCCCGTTATTCTGTATGGAGGGCTGTGTGGGGCCCGTTATTCTGTATGGAGGGCTGTGTGGGGCCCGTTATTCTGTATGGAGGGCTGTGTGGGGCCCGTTATTCTGTATGGAGGGCTGTGTGGGGCCCGTTATTCTGTATGGAGGGCTGTGTGGGGCCCATTATTCTGTATGGAGGGCTGTGTGGGGCCCATTATTCTGTATGGAGGGCTGTGTGGGGCCCGTTATTCTGTATGGAGGGCTGTGTGGGGCCCGTTATTCTGTATGGAGGGCTGTGTGGGGCCCATTATTCTGTATGGAGGGCTGTGTGGGGCCCATTATTCTGTATGGAGGGCTGTGTGGGGCCCATTATTCTGTATGGAGGGCTGTGTGGGGCCCATTATTCTGTATGGAGGGCTGTGTGGGGCCCATTATTCTGTATGGAGGGCTGTGTGGGGCCCATTATTCTGTATGGAGGGCTGTGTGGGGCCCATTATTCTGTATGGAGGGCTGTGTGGGGCTCATTATTCTGTATGGAGGGCTGTGTGGGGCTCATTATTCTGTATGGTGGGCTGTGTGGGGCCCATTATTCTGTATGGAGGGCTGTGTGGGGCCCATTATTCTGTATACTGGTGGGCCTGTGACTTTGTCCAAGTTTTTCAATTTGGACCTCTGTGTGTTTAAAGGGGTATTCCCATCTCCAAGATCCTATCCCAATATGTATTAGGTGTAATAATAATAATAATATTAGCAAATACCTCCAATTAGAAATGTAGTATAGTATTTTTGATTCGCTATGCCACTAACCTCATGTGCAGGCAATACAGGACCTTAGGTATCCACAGTTACGACCACTAGCAGCTAGCTAACTGTCACTTTATCAGTGGACGTAACCATGGATACCTAAGGTCCTTCAATGCCTGCGCATGAGGAAAGAGACATAGCGAATCAAAAATACTATACTACATTTCTAATTGGAGGTATCAGCTAATATTATTATAACACCTACTACATATTGGGATAGGATCTTGGAGATGGGAATAGCCCTTTAAGTATGACATCCCTGCATTAGAGTGAGAAAACATTGTTCGACTTCTCTTTTAATGGGGGTCAATGGTTCCATGTGTTATGGAAGATTTTTTGTAGTTTGCCTAACATTTTTTCTTGTCTTTATTCTATGACCTGATAACATGAAGCAAAAAATGTAAAAAAAACTCTAGGTTATTTTGTTAAACGCCTATTAGAGACAGATCAACTAATATTCTTGTAGGAATTGCTTTTTTTTAAGGCTCCTTAACCACTTTAGTTCAGATTTCAAATTGGGCTTACCGTACATGTTTTAGAAGTCCGTTGGCATTAAAATACTGCCACCTGTCGCCATCCTTAAAGGGGTTGTCCCACGAACAAAGTTAATTTTAATGAAAATTTTAATCACTAGATATTGGAATAATAATAACGTCCACAGTTGAATGTGTTTAATTTTTCTTTTCCTGTGCTGATATAATCTTATAAATGTGCCCCTGTTGTGTACTGTGTAATGGCTGTGTCTGACCGTACAGGAACATGGTCTGATCATACCACATCTCCTGGGCAGCAGTGGAAACAGAGTATACAGACAGGACAGCAGGGGGTCACAGCTGATTCTTTCTTTGAAGTAAATCATTGCTTAAAACAGGCAGAGAAATGTTTCACCTCACATAAACAATCAGCTGTGATCCCCTGCTGTCCTGTCTGTATACTCTTTCTTCCTCCCCTGCCCAGGAGATGTGGTATGATCAGACCATGTTCCTGCACGGTCAGACACAGCCATTACACAGTACACAGCAGGGGCACATTTATAAGATTATCTCAGCACAGGAACATTTTATATAAACACATCCAATTGTGGAACTTCTCTTTATTCCAAGATCTATTAATTAAAATGTATTTTGTTCATGGGTCAAACCCCTTTAGCCTGTCTTATTGCAGCCAAGCAACGGCTCTGATTCTTCAGTGTTAGACCTTATGCATATAGTGCACAGACATAGGGCAGACTATATGAATCATTTCAAGCATGGTACAATATATATATATTTTTTTTAATTTGAGAAGTTTACAGTACAGCCAATATAATTGTCTGGTATACAGGATTCATGTGATTTAGAAGGTTTTCCAAATTTACAAAAACTGGCGGCTCATGTAAATAGGCAAAAGAAACCATTTACCCCTCGTTATTCCCCCTGACGATCACTGATTTTTTTTATTTTACGTGCAGCTGCCATATGACTGCCGCAGACAGTTGGCGGCAACATCAGTCATGTGCCATACTACTGGCCTTATTGCTCCCATGGCTGATAAGTGTGTACCCCCTAGTCACATGCATGAAGTCTTATAGTATGTTTTCTAGTCAAGGAACTATAAAGATATCTGCGGAATCCAGACCGTCTTGATTATTCACATTAACCTCATCGTGCCTCTCTTCATGGTTTGTGCTAAAAGTTTTTTAAACGAGTTCTTAGTATTTAAAATTTGAGATCCATGTTTGACTCATTCATTTTTTTCTTTACTTTAAGGATCCAAATTATTTTGGAAAATTATATGCAAACATGTTTTTCAATCGATTTTAAAAATGTAATAAATTAGTAAGCAAATAAAATGTGCCATAGAGACCTAATAATTTGAGGTTGGAGGAGATGGTTAGTGGAACGATGATCGATCGTTAGAACTAAGGGGCTTCCATCAGCCCATTATTTTTTTTTAGAGAACAGTTAGTGGCCTGGTAGTCCTCACCCATCTCTATATATTTTGGCCAAATTATGCGAGCTCACAATAGACTCGTAAGATAATGAGGATCCTTGACACCGGATACAAACTTGTGTTTGGAGTCAGAGTCGGGAGAAATGTACTGACTCCAGATTTTAAAAAAAATTATATATATATACAGTACAGACCAAAAGTTTGGAAACACCTTCTCATTTAAAGATTTTTCTGTATTTTCATGACTATGAAAATTGTACATTCACACTGAAGGCATCAAAACTATGAATTAACACATGTGGAATTATATACTTAACAAAAAAGTGTGAAACAACTGAAAATATGTCTTATATTCTAGGTTCTTCAAAGTAGCCACCTTTTGCTTTCATGACTGCTTTGCACACTCTTGGCATTCTCTTGATGAGCTTCAAGAGGTAGTCACCGGAAATGGTTTTCACTTCACAGGTGTGCCCTGTCAGGTTTAATAATAAATAAATAATAATTTCTTGCCTTATAAATGGGGTTGGGACCGTCAGTTGTGTTGTGCAGAAGTCTGGTGGATACACAGCTGATAGTCCTACTGAATAGACAGTTAGCTGCTTTTTTCTTTCCATAATACAAATTCTAACTGTCTATTCAGTAGGACTATCAGCTGTGTATCCACCAGACTTATGGAAATCCAAGGGGTAAAATTTTTCCTCGCGGAGAGTGACATGTTAAGCATGTCACGGTGAGGAGACTTTTAAAGCCGCAATGCTTCTCTGGGAAATATGGAAATTGTCTCTTCAGAGAGAAAGAGGACTTGAACTCTAGTGCCACCTACAGGAAGTAGCAATCCTAAAAGTCGATAGTGACCCTTTAAAGAGCCTTATCACATGACTTAGGATATAAGCCAGAACCAGAAACAAATAGTCTCCATTACGAGACTGATTCCTTAATTTTTTTTTTTTTTTATAATTGTCCAAAATGAAACATGCCCTAAGTTTTTTCCTTTTTGTTCAAATGTTGTTTTTCTTCAATGTTAAAATCCAATAAACAAAATAAGTCTATCCAACCCCATAAGCCCCACCCAAACCCCTCTTCAGCTGTTGATACATATCCAGTTTCGCCCCATCTGAGAAAACGATCTCATAATCAAGAGAATGACAGTTTATATGGAGGCAAGAGAGATCACTGCACAATCCCGCCATTTCCATAGCACTTTATTGCATCATGTACCTTTGTTCTTATATACAAGGAAATAAAAAAAAGTGGTAGGACTGCGGGGGTGAGAAAAGGGAGGCGAGAGATAATCTGTAACATAGCAATATACGATCCCCAATTAGATAAACAGGCAAGTACCAATCCTTCAAGCTACGGGGCCTACCAAGCCTCATATTTCAGAATTGTATATATTTTCCGATAAATATTTTTTTTCCACTGAGATAACCCAATTGATTTAATAAATTCTTGTTTAGTAGGTGGAAGGTCTTGTAGCCAATGTTGTGCGATAAGCTTCTGAGCCATATATAGCAAACTGGCTACTGCCGTCTTATGTGGTTTGGAGCCATGAAGGTCCCCAATATATCCCAAGAAACGCACAAAGAGTCGAAGATCCACATGCAAATTATATACCCTATTTCTCTAGTGGGACCACCCCACTACAGAAGCTTTCCAAACGGGCAAATATGGGAAGCACAATAAGCCTCACCAAGGCCATGTTCACACGTTCAGTATTTGGTCAGTATTTTACATCAGTATTTGTAAGCCAAAACCAGGAACGGAACAATCCGAGGAAAAGTGTAATAGAAACACGTCACCACTTCTGTATTTATCACCCACTCCTGGTTTTGTCTTACAAATACTGATGTAAAATACTGAACGTGTGAACATGGGCTAAGGGAAAGCTGTAGTGTCCTTTTCAGGTATATTCCGCCAGTGCTCTTCTTCAATAGGGCCCAAATCCTTCTCCCATTTCTATGGTTTTCCTTTTCATGAAACAAAGTAAGCGTTATAGAAAAATACATTTCTGTCTTGCATAATTCATTTTCGCTCACATGGTAAAAACGTCTGTATTCACATAGAAGAAGAAACACCAAAGGGTTAAAATGCTCAACGAAAAGACTGTCAATGTGACTACATTTGTAAACCTACAGACGCCATTTGTGAAATGTCATATCCACTCGTGTTGTCATCAAAGAGACAGCAAAATGTTGAAGTTACTCTTTTATTTTCTTGACTGTCATATTTTCCATTGTAACTGAAAAGATAATTTTACATGACTTCACTCTAGGAAGGGTGTGTTTCACTTACAGAGATGCATATAGTGCCTGAAGTGTCGAAATCACAATCAAACTGTTTGGCTCGGCACCATTTGTGTCCAGACAGAAGTCTAGAGCCGCCGCTCCGTGCTAGATTCATAGGAAGGGGCACGCCACAGGCTACGGCTCAATACAGACTGCTCACGATGTCTCTGCGAGCTGTCAGCTATTACTGACATCAAAGGATTACAAGCGGGGTGGAGAACATGCAGTATTTTTTACTTTAAGACAAGGTGCATGTTCTCCACTGCCGGGTCATAAATATTGTCATATTAATATCCCATTTTTCACTCTTTATGTACATTTACAGTGCATTTGTCATCGGAACGAAATGGTATTATTATTATTTTTTTTTTTTACTGTAGTTGTTTATTTCTTATATATTTATAGCCATATTTAGATGGCAACGCTGTCAAATATATCTGACGTTCACACCTCCAGTTATTTCTAAACTACATTTTTCTTCCTGTCAATATAGACAAGATTCTTCTGTGAAGACATATTTTACATCTCAAAATACTTCTGTGACACACAGATTAATTCCGAAATTATACTTTTTCCTATTTTACTTTTTTTTTTTTTACAACATACACTGTAGAAAAAAAAAAGACCTAGGAAAAAGTAGAGAAGCAAAAAGAGTTAAAGGGAACCTGTCACCAGCTTTTCCCCATATAAAGTAGGGCCAGCATCTGTATGCCCTATGTGATCGCATTCTAGAATGCTGTGTATGTCCTCAATCCCCTATGCTGGGCACAAAATTGACCTTTTATTATACCCACAGACAGTGCGGTCCCTGGTCTTAATCCGATAGGCATCCCTGGTCTTGATCTGTGCCCTCCTATCTTCTTACGATCGCCGTCCTCCTTCCCTTCTTCGTGTTGGCGACACATCCTACGTCTTCCACACACTGTCCTATTTGAATTACTGTTTAGCAATTTTCCCTCATCCCTACTAATTACAGTTACACTCAACATTGAAATTGCAACACCAAGAAGGAAAAGGATAATATGCAAATGATGAAAAAATGGACAAAACATCTTGACTTATTCAGTATGGAGTATGAGCGCCACATGCAGAAATCCCCACTCTTATAGCCTTGGCTGCTATTAATGAGGTTATTAATGATTGTCTGAGGAATGTTCTGCCACACTGAAGGCACTTCGGCAAATCATCAAGATCCACTGCTGGCAGCTCCTTTTCAGTTGCCAATCAATGACGTCCCCAGTGTGCTCAATCGAAGACTAGTGCGGAGGTGCTGCCTGCTTCTTATAGCAGTTTCAGAAGGCACACAGTTCATCCCATTGGCTCAACAATGCACCTAGTTCGAACTGGTTAATCAAGCAGGAGGGAACTGCACCCGAGCAAGGGGGAAGTCATGAAGCAGATGAACGGTGAACTCCTAATTCATATCATGTGATAAACCATATCACACACTGTTTAACCCTTTAATAACCTTGGGATTTTTCATTTTTGCATTTTAATTTTTTGCTCCCCTTCTTCCCAGAGCCATAGCCTTTTTATTTTTCATTCAATATGGCCGTGTGATGGCTTATTTTTTGCGGGAAAAGTTGTACTTTTAAATGACATCACTAGTTTTACCATATCGTGTACTGGAAAACGGGAAAAAAAAAAATTCCAAGTGCGGTGAAATTGCAAAAAAAAAAAAAATGCAATTCCAGTTATTTTTTTGTTTGTTTTTTTTACCACGTTCACTGAATGCTAAAACTGACCTGCCATTATGATTCTCCAGGTCATTGAGTTCGTAGTCACCAAACATGTATAGGTTCTTTTTTATTTAAATGGTAAAAAAAAATATAATCCAAAGTTTGCAAAAAAAAATGATGCCATTTTTCGTGACCCGTAGCGTTTCCATTTTTCAGGATCTGGGGCTGGGGGATGGCTTATTTTTTGCTCGTCGAGCTGATGTTTTTATTAATACCATTTTGAGGTAGATACGATGTTTTGATCGCCCGTTATTGCATTTTATTGCAAGGTTGCAACGACCAAAAAAAGGTAATTCTGGTTTTTAGAATTTTTTTCTCGTTACGCCATTTACCGATCGGATTAATTATTTTTTTATATTGATCGGACGATTCTGATACCAAATATACGTATGTGGGTTTTTTGTTTTTTTTTTATTTTGAATGGGGTTAAAGGGGTGTGATTTAAACCTTTATATTTAAAAAAAAAAAATGGGTGGCGCTCATAGCAATCCAGACATGACAACCACAGGGGTCTGCTGCAGACCCGGGTTGTCATGCCCACCCATTGGTGACCCGCGATCATGTGACGGGGTCACCGATGGGCAGGGCTAGTGCTGTTCTTCTGGTGCGTTGATGTTAAATGGTTAACAGCCGTGGATGGATCGGGATTCCAAGCGCGGCTGTTGCGGGCACATGTCAGCTGTATAAATCAGCTGACATGTGCCCAGTTCAGTGCGGGCTCAGCGCCGGAGCCCACGCTGAACCGGGGGTGATGACCTGGGGCGTACTAATACGCCCCAGGCCAGAAAGAAGTAAGAAAAAAAGAAACAGTATTTTAAGTGGCTTTTTTGCTGGAGGGAAATAACAAAGTGGATATATCACTTCTCAAAAAAAAAAAAAATGCAAAGATAACATTTATTTTACTTGCTCATATAGCGTCATTAATTTCGTAGCACTTTACAGACCTCATCATCATTGTCCCCATTGGGGCTCACAATCTAAGCCTTTGGAGTATGAGAGGAAGCCTACGCAAACACGGGGAGAACATACTAGCTTCTTGCAGATGTTGTCCTTGGTGGGATTTGAAACCAGGACCCCAGAGCTGCAAGGCTATGGGATTTGACCTCTTTTATCATTTTGTCAAGTCGATGCTTTTTTGAACACGGTGGGAGAACTGATTCACCTATTTTTCTTCTATATTTGCAAAAGCGAAATACAAGTATTGGAAATTAATTTACCGCTGCATCCCACTATACTGTGCATCTGCAAAATGGGCAAAAATTTTACTCCCTTCCCGCCAGGAACCTTACTGCTATGGCCACTTTTTTTTTTTTTAAATTGTAGTTTTTATTGAAATACATTTTAAAAAAATTTCCAGGAAAAGAAAAAAATAATTAGGCATTTTAATTTTTTCACTATTATTTATAGGTTGTCAACCAATCTTATACCATAGTAATACATTTGGTTAAACATTTTCAAGTATATAAAGAGTAATAACTTACTAACAGACTCAGACGAAAGGAAAGGGGGGATGATATGCAATGTTATGACCTATTTCTATCCATCTCATAGAGGTCATATATATAACATGGCCCAAAAGGAATCCCAAGGAGACAAAATAAGGTTGAATTTCTCTACAGTATTGTCATTAAGGGCTGCCCGATACTCAAAGTTCCTGATATCCTTGATCAGAGAGTATAGATCTAGTAGGGAAGGTTGAGAGGTCTTGTTCCACTGGTAGGCAATCAAACAGCATGCTGCTGTCAACATATGTATAAGTAATCCAATGGATCTCTTAGATGGCTATGGCCACTTTTGTTGTGTTAATGCTTAACTTGAGTTAAAAGGGTTCTCCACTTCTATGATATTGATGATGCATCCTTTGGATAGGACTAGAGCAGCAATCCCCAACCTTTCTTGCCTTGAGAGCCACATTCAACTCTGAGAGATGGTCGCGAGCCCCATCCAGTGCCAGCCCCCAATAGTGAGACTCAGAACCCACCATTTCCGATGTGATGATGGCCAAAGCTTCCCCGCAGAAAGCACATGGAGACCTTCTGTCTCCCTCCCATATAGGCGGTGTACTTACTGTACAGCCAAGGGTTCCCACTTTTACCCTATTTGATATTCCCATAATCAGGCACACTTGCCGCACTATTGCATCCAAGCACCTCTCTGACTTACCTTGTTAGAAAATCTCCAACTTAAAATATTTATTTCTCTTTTCCATCTCCCCTGTCAGTATATGCCCATCTAGATCTGCTTTTCTGTGCAAAGTTATATAGAAAAGTCACCATGTGGAGACCTTCTGTTCATAACTGGTTGCTAGACCTGGTGCTAATGCACCAAGCTGGAAGACAGCCACGAGCCACACATCTCGGGCCCACGAGCCGCAGGTTGGGGTCCCCTGAGCTAGCGTATTAGATCAGTGGGAGTCTGACACCCCCACCGTTAAGCTGTTACCACCTCCTGCAGAGGCCGAATGTAAATGGTGTATGGAGAAGAAGACCGGAGCTGCATCCCACTGTTTAGCGGCCGCTCCCAGGTACTGCAGAGCAGCTCCTGTTCATTTAGTTTTTCTGTTTTTTGGGGGTTTTTTTGTTTGCATATTTCTTTAGGCGCTGCCGCTCCTTTTTTTTTTCTCCAATAGCACAGCATGTTCTAGGTATGGCTTTTTTGTTTGTTTTTTTTTTGACCTTAGAAATCTTGTGCTTCTGAGAATCCTATTAGAATCACACGATCTATGAATGCCATGACTTGTAAACTTTAAGCCATTTTTATTTGAAGTTTTCAAATCACAAATGATCATGAACATCTTTCACAAACACATTATTAAAAAAAAAAAAATAGAAATGCTAAAACAGCAAGAAAGTAATTAAGGTGGTCAAAATGCTGCCAAAAAGTGTTTGTAAAGATAGCCTAGGGGAGTAAGAGCAGATGTTTTTGGTTTCATGCTAATTTTTTGTTTTTAGTTGGTATCTGTTATGATCTGCTACAAGCACTAAGGAAAGACAGGAGATCTGTCCCTACAATAGAACTAAACTGGATCCCTACGATGTAACGGGGAACCTGATCCTGCGATCAGACCCGCTAAAGTCCTCAGCTAGTCTGTACGAAGACCTATAGATGCAAGGGAGGGATCCCTACAAGAACTAGGGACTGGGATAAAGTTGGACACCTCCTAGCAGAAATTGTAGCAGTAAAAGACAAACACACAACACAGAACATAGAGGTCAGAAGACCTAGCAAAACTAATAGAGAAGGGTAACAGAGCACAAAGCTAGCTCAAGAGTAGTAATTACAATGAAGTCCAGCAAGGCCAGGAGGGCGGAGCCGGATTAAATAGGCAAAAAAGGTCATGTGACCAGTAAACTAGAAAAAAAACAACAGGAGAGTTCTAACAGTACCCCCTCTTCTAAGAGGATCCTCCGGATCCCCTAGGCCCGAACTTATCAGGAAACCTCCTCTGAAATGCTCTGACAAGTCTGGAAGCAGAAACATCATCCGCCCTCACCCATGAGTTATCCTCGGGTCCGAAACCCTTCCAAGCGACGAGATACTGCAAACTCCCTCTATACCGTCTAGAATTTAGGATGCGGGAAATTTCATATTCCCCGTCCTCCACCATCGGAGGAACAGTGGCAGAGGCGTCACCAACCGACACATCAGCTCTTTTCAACAGAGAAACATGAAACACCGGATTAATCTTCCAGGAGGTAGGAACCTCCAACCTAACAGCAGATTGGTTAACTATCTGAAGCACCTTAAAGGGCCCTACAAACTTGGGACCCAATTTTTTAGAAGGAATCCTCAATCGCAGATTCTTAGAGGACAACCAAACCATGTCACCAATAGCAAACGAAACCTCTTGCCGTTTCCTATCAAAGTACCTCTTAGATTTTTTGTTAGCCTCCTGAAGATTATCACGCACATCCGTCCAAACTCTCTCCAAATCACCGGAAAAACTCTCCTCCTCAGGCACAGCCGATACCAATTTGGAGAATGACCCAAAAGACGGATGTCTCCCAGAACAACAAAAAAAAAGGCGAACACCCAGCAGAAGAGGATGTATGGTTGTTAAGAGCAAATTCAGCAAGTGGCAGAAACTCAGACCACCCCTCTTGATTGTCTGCCACAAAGCAACGCTAGAACTGCTCAACATCCTAGTTCTTTCTTTCTGTCTGGCCATTAGACTCAGGATGATATCCGGATGAAAACGACAAATGAACTCCCAACCTGTCACAAAAGGCACGCCAAAAACGAGCCACGAACTGAGGTCCCCTATCAGAAACAATGTCAGTAGGAACGCCATGTAGTCTGACAATTTCCTTGACAAAGGCCTTAGCGAGTGTCTTAGCGCAAGGCAGTTTGATGAAGGGAACCAAGTGACACATCTTGCTAAAACGGTCCACGACCACCCAGATGACCGTGAAACCTTCAGAGGGGGGAAGGTCAGTAATAAAGTCCATAGCCAGATGTTTCCTAGGTGCACTAGGAATCTCCAGAGGGCAAAGCAACCCCGCAGCAGGAGCATGCAAAGACTTAGATCTAGCACACACAGTACATTGACGCACCCACTTAATGACTTCCTTCTGCCATCCAGGCCACCAAAAACTGCGACCCACAAGTCTCTTGGTCTCAGAAATTCCAGGATGACCTGCCAACCGAGACTCATGACACTCAACAAACAAATCTCTCCTAAAGGCCCCGTCACACATAACGAGATCGCTAGCGAGATCGCTGATGAGTCACGTTTTGGTGACGCAATAGCGATCTCGCTAGCGATCTCGTTATGTCTGACAGGTAGCAACGATCAGGCCCCTGCTGTGAGATCGCTGATCGTTACAAAGCTTCCTGGATCATTCCTGGGTCGTTGCGCTCCCGCTGGGCAGTGTGCATCGCTGTATTTGACACCTTGTCAACGACCTCACAAGCGATTCAGAACTGAGACACATTGAGGTGCATAAATTGGACTTTTCTGCGTTCATCGTCCCGATTGGTGGTCGCTACTGCGTCCTTGTTTTTTCAGATCCCACCAGCGTTCTCCGGCTGTGACTCCACTTTGAACAAATCAGACATCTTTAGTGGAGTAGGTATTGTTTGGGGTCTCAAATGAGTTTCCATTTTTAATTCATTTATAGGACATCTACCAATTATCTGCTATCATTGCTCTTCAGGGAGGGAGGGCTTGGCTTCAATAGCGATCTCGTTAGCGATCTCGTTATGTGTGACGGGGCACCAGTACCGTTAAAATACTGGCAGTAGTTGTCGCGGCAGGTCTTCGCATCATGGGTGTTTCTGCCATGTCCCACTGGTTGAAGGCCTGCAATTGCAGGATCTTTTGCACGCCATTCACCGAGCTCCACTTCCCCATTGGCTCGGTCCACAGAGTCCACAAAGCCAGGCGGACAGTACGTAATTGCATCACGTCGACAAAGAAAGTTTTGAAGCGTGCAACAGGCCAAAAGAACAGAGTCTATTGATTTAAGCTTCATGTTAATTGGCGTGTGAAAAACTCTGAAGCGGTTGGCCACGACAGCGTGTCAGAAAACGTGCTGTGTGGGTGTGTGTGCACGAGACCCCTAAAATATCTGCCCATGCAAAAGCATATATATACAGATAGAAGCCAAGCCCTCCCTCCCTGAAGAGCAATGATAGCAGATAATTGGTAGATGTCCTATAAATGAATTAAAAATGGAAACTCATTTGAGACCCCAAACAAAACCTACTTCGCTAAAGATGTCTGATTTGTTCAAAGTGGAGTCACAGCCGGAGAACGCTGGTGGGATCTGAAAAAACAAGGACGCAGTAGCGACCACCAATCGTGGACGATGAACGCAGAAAAGTCCAATTTATGCACCTCAATGTGTGTCAGTTCTGAATCGCTAGCGAGGTCGTTGACAAGGTGTCAAATACAGCGATGCACACTGCCCAGCGGGAGCGCAACGACCCAGGAATGGCCCAGGAAGCTTTGTAACGATCATAGAATCATAGAATCATAGAATGGTAGAGTTGGAAGGGACCTCCTGGGTCATCTGGTCCAACCCCCTGCTCAAAGCAGGATTCACTAAATCATCTCAGACAGATGTCTGTCCAGCCTCTGTTTGAAGACGTCCATTGAAGGGGAACTCACCACCTCTCGTGGCAGCCTGTTCCACTCATTAATCACCCTAACTGTCAAAAAGTTTTTTCTAATATCTAATCTGTGTCTCCTCCCATTTAGTTTCATCCCGTTGCTTCTAGTCTTTCCCTGTGCAAATGAGAATAAAGATGATCCTTCTACAATGTGACAGCCCTTGACATATTTGTAGACAGCTATTAAGTCTCCTCTCAGTCTTCTTTTTTGCAAGCTAAACATTCCGATCTCACAGCAGGGGCCTGATCGTTGCTACCTGTCAGACATAACGAGATCGCTAGCGAGATCGCTATTGCGTCACCAAAACGTGACTCATCAGCGATCTCGCTAGCGATCTCGTTATGTGTGACGGGGCCTTAAAGGTCCTAGGCACAAACAACCTCCCATGGGGAGTGTTAGATGGGGCATTCTTATGAGCTTTAAGAATCTCATCCTCCAAAACGGAGTCCAAAGCAGCAATCACAACACCTTCTTGTAAAATGCTCTCCTCCTCCTCAGCACAGACCATGGGAGAAAAGCTGCGAGACAAAGCATCCGCTTTAACATTCTTGGTACCCGGGATGTAAGTAACGGAAAAATTAAACCGCGAGAAAAAAAGTGCCACCTAGCCTGACGGGCATTCAAGCACTTGGCAGCATCAAGATAGATCAGATTTTTATGATCAGTGAAAACCTGAATGGGAAATTCAGCACCTTCCAAGAGATGACGCCAGTGTTCAAATGCGAGTTTAATAGCCAGCAATTCCCGATTACCAATATCCTAATTAAGTTCAGTCTCAGAAATTTTTTTTGAAAAAAAGGCACAGGGATGTACTCCATCCTTGCTTTCCTGAGACAACACCGCACCGACCCCCACAGAAGAAGCATCAACCTCAGCCAAAAACGGCTTAGTCACATCAGGCTGCATAAGGATGGGAGCAGAGGTGAACCTCTCCTTTAAAAACACAAAAGCTTCAATGGCCTCAGAAGTCCACTGAACCGCATTAGCACCTTTCCTGGTGAGATTTGTCAGCGGTTTGACAATAATAGAAATTTTTTTTATGAATTTTCTGTAATAATTGGCGAAACCCAAAAACCTCTGTATCGATTTCAAACCAATAGGCCTAGGCCCTTCCTGCACAGCTTGAACTTTAACCGGGTCCATCTCAAAACCTTCACTGGAGATAATGTAACCCAAAAAACTAATTCTCTGTACAGCGAACTCACATTTCTCTAGCTTAGCAAAAAGCGAATTGTCCATTAATAACTGTAAAACCTCACGTACACTCCGCCAATGAGACTCCAGATCAGGCGAATAAATCAGAGTGTCATCCAAATACACAACCACATTTTTGCCGATCAAAGGTCTAAGGATGTCATTAATAAGATTCTGAAAAAATGCTGGATCATTGGTAAGACCAAAAGGCATAACCAGATTCTCAAAATGACCCACAAGAGTGTTAAAAGCAGTCTTCCATTCATCACCCTCTTTCATGCGCAACAAATTGTATGCCCCCCGGAGATCAATTTTAGAGAACCACTTGGCCCCCACTAACTGGTTAAACAAATCAGGAATCAATGGCAGTGGGTAAGGATTGCGTACAGTAATTTTATTAATCTCCCGAAAGTCCAGACAAGGACGTAAACCGCCATCTTTTTTTTTTTACAAAAAAAATCCAACAGCCACAGGAGACTTGGAAGGCCTAATGTGACCTGCGGCCAAGCTTGTCTGCATGTATTCCTCCAAAGCCTTTCTCTCAGGAATAGTAAGAGTAAATAAACGACTTTTAGGAAGAGTCGCTCCAGGGACAAATTCAATGGTACAATCATAGTCTCTATGGGGAGGCAAAATTTGTGACTCCTCCTCAGAAAAAACTCTCCTAAAATCCTGAATAGGTACAGGTAATTCCCCTTTTTCCACCGCAGCAATACGTCCGTTACAACACTTGTCATAACATTTAGGGCTCCAGGACTTAATTTCATTGGTAGACCAATCCAGTACAGGATTGTGCAATTTTAACCAGGGCAACCCCAAAATTACTGGAGAAGGCAAATTATTTAATACTACCAAATCCAAATTCTCTTGATGAATACCATTAATAGTGAGGGGAAATTCACAGACCTTGTGAGTAACACTCTTCAAGGGAGAGCCATCAACAGAAACCACAGCAATAGGGGATGACAAAGGTTTAGGTTTTAATTTAAGTTTTTCCAAGAATCCCCCATCAATCACATTCAGAGTAGAACCACAATCCACAAATACCCGAAATTCAATTAATTCTTCCTGAGCAGCGGTAGTAGCAGATAGGAATACTCCCTTAGTATTTAAACAGGCTATACGTGCATGACTGACCTTTTTTTTTTCTTTGTTCATATGAAGCACACAGTTCTTAATGAAATGACCAGAATTTCCGCAATAGAAGCACAAACCTCCAGAAAGCCTGCGATCTTTTTCCTGAGAGCGGGGTGCCATCGCCCCAATCTCCATCGGCTCTCCTTTGTCAGCACAGACCCTCTCAAGACTCGGAGCTGACATGGCAGAGGATTTACTCTCATTAACCCTTGCACGCAGTCTCCTGTCCACCCGTATAGCTAATTGCATTGCCTCCTGCAAGTTTCCAGGTGTGGGATAAGCAATCAGCAAATCCTTAACCCTTTCACCTAGCCCTGCAAGAAACAAGCTTTTCAAAGCTGAATCATTCCACCCCACCTGGGCAGACCACCGACGGAAGTGAGAACAATATTTTTCCACATTACCTGATCCCTGCCTCAGACGTCTCAATTCAGACTCAGCAGATGAGACACGATCAGGATCATCGTACAACAAACCCAAAGCAGAAAAAAAACTATCCACTGATCTAAAGCACTGATCACTAGGTTGGAGAGAAAAGGCCCATCCCTGAGGATCTTTGCGCAAAAGTGACATTATGAACCCTATGCGCTGTGATTCATCACCAGAGGATCTGGGTCTTAAACGAAAATACAATAAACAAGCATTTTTTAAAAAAAAAAAATCTTGTTGTTCACCAAAAAATAGATCAGGCAGACGTACCTTTGGCTCCACAAAATGTGCTCCAGAACAGCTACTCACGTGTTGTTGGAGCTCGGCCACCTCCAGAGAGAGTCCCTGCAAGCGTTGAGCCAAATCTTGAACCGAGACCATAATGGAAACTGGAGGTCTTTCCTTAGAGAAATTTTTTTTAGGCTGGACTTACTGTTATGATCTGCTACAAGCACTAAGGAAAGACAGGAGATCTGTCCCTTCAATAGAACTAAACTGGATCCCTACGATGTAACGGGGAGCCTGATCCTGCGATCAGACCCGCTAAAGTCCTCAGCTAGTCTGTACGAAGACCTATAGATGCAAGGGAGGGATCCCTACAAGAACTAGGGACTGGGATAAAGTTGGACACCTCCTAGCAGAAATTGTAGCAGTAAAAGACAAACACACAACACAGAACATAGAGGTCAGAAGACCTAGCAAAACTAATAGAGAAGGGTAACAGAGCACAAAGCTAGCTCAAGAGTAGTAATTACAATGAAGTCCAGCAAGGCCAGGAGGGCGGAGCCGGATTAAAAAGGCAAAAAAGGTCATGTGACCAGCAAACTAGAAAAAAACCAACAGGAGAGTTCTAACAGTATCAGCACCATGCAGATTTGAAA
Organism: Phyllobates terribilis; assembly: GCF_046119375.1. Taxonomy (NCBI): domain Eukaryota; kingdom Metazoa; phylum Chordata; class Amphibia; order Anura; family Dendrobatidae; genus Phyllobates; species Phyllobates terribilis. The sequence goes on from NW_027362763.1 coordinate 741,370,535, forward strand.
GTTAAGTCATCGTTATCAGGAGCAATGATTTTATTCATCGTGTATCCTATCGTTTTACTTAAAGTGGCAAGAGACACCCCTCTCGATAAGAGTCAAGGACAACCTGAAGCCGGCAAGTGATTTTTTTTGCCACAGAGACAAAGGGGAAATGTAGATTGACATGGTGGACTTTCAGATGAATGGTCTTCCTGATGATACAAGGACATCTTGAGTCTTCCAGAACAGGAACCGCTCATATGAATCCGATTTCCTTTTTGACAGAGAGGTTCTAGAGCGGAGAACCCCTCCAGTGATGTCAATCTATTCTCATAGGACATATGGACAAGAGTTGTCTTGGATCAGACAACCCCTTTTAAAGGTATAACAACACTCATCATTGCCTGTAAAGCTGGAAAAGTCCAATCAGAGATCTTTAGACTGTAAATCTGTCTCAGTGGATTTAGAGAAAAGGCTATTCTGTACATATTCTTCAAACTTCATTAAAACATTTCAGTATTTGTCTTTGTACCCAACCTTAAAGTTCTCGTATTATAGTTTTCATTTTCATATTCCAGAAATATTATTAATTTTATATTTGGATTTCCCTTGTTTTAATGCCCCTCAGGCAACACTTTTTGTCCAGTACGCTGACAGTTTGGTGTTGACTTGGGGCATTTTTTTGAGAGTCTGAAACACTGTTCACATTTAAGTAGACATAATAGCAAAGTTTTACGAATCGTCCCCAACTATTAGATAACTGTCTCTCTGAAGGAGTCATGTAATTAAGAAGTCTTTACACATCTAAAATGCTAAGCACCTATTAACAAATTGATGTACAACACACAACAAAAAGTTAGAATAACTTTATTACAACATTATCATCATAGAATAAACAAAACACAGGGAAGTGTTAACTTATCAGCATAAACCCAAACCATTGCATGTAAATTTCATTATTTCATGCTTTTAAAGGGAATATGTCAGCAGGTTGTGGCTATGTAATCTAAGAGCATCATGATGTAGGGGCTGTGACCCTGATTTCAGCGATGTCACTTACTGGACTGTTGTAGTTTCAATAAAATTTGTGTTTTATCAGCAGGAGATTATCACTACAGGACTAGGTGTCCCTTGCCAGCTAGTCCTGCTGCTCTGTGTAACCCTCCCCACCACTGATTCAGCTTTCTGACAATCAATGGTGTTTGTGGGAATATACAGGGTTCAGCATTCTGAGCTCTTCTATATTTGCAGAGAAAAAAAAGTGATTGTATAAAAATGTACACCAACATGAGACACATGTGGGTACTGTGACTGTGGGGTAGCAAGGACTGTGGGCTCTAGTTTTGTCCCTCAAGCTAAAGGGACCCTAGGTTATCCCTGTTCCCAAGATTATCCCTGATGGTGGTTAATGCCTGGGTCTCATACCTCGCTATTCCCGTGCACCAAACTAATCTCATCCCCTCCCAGGGAAAAAGGGTCAGAAGTGAAAGGGTTAACGCAGAAAAGACAAACAGGGGAAACATAGCTCGGGCACACAGAACTCACAGGTATAAATATTAGGGAATAAGAGTAAGAAGAAAATGAGGCAAAGAAACTACATGAAACACCAAAGGGGAAGGAAAATGTTTTGACCAAAAAACACACACAATTTTCACAGCGCAACCCCCAAAAATGCCTGGATATCTCCACCTCTCCAGACAAGGTTTAGACAAACTATAGCTGGCACTACGTGAATACTCCAGCACACAGTTTATAAAGGGAGAGAAGATATGACTGGTTCTCCCACAGCATGTGACCAAAGAGTATAAGCAACCTAGCTGAGCTTTTTTTACTCCACGTTTTAGGGTTCTTTTCACCCAGCACTTTATGGCATTTAGGTAATGTTAGATTGTTTTTTTGTCCTCAATCTCAATATCCTCTCTCTCCTTCTTTTTTTTTTTAGTGATTTTTCAGGATAGTTCCAGTATTAGTATGTCTGCTCATAAGGAGGACTCCTTTTTCTCAACAATTTTGGATTTATACAACTGGCACTTTACCATTTTTTGATCATTGATTATTTCTTTTCACATGTTCATATATTACTTTCAATCCAACCTGCAACTGTTTTCTTTTAGGCTAACACTTATTTATATTTTTATATATATTTTTTTATTCTATAATCATTATGTTGTTATAAAAGTATTGATTTATTCTAACTTTTTGTCATTTGATGTACATCAATTTGTGCGTTGGTGTTTATTATATTTCAGGAGTATCATTCCTTTATACTCTTTTTCTTAGTGTTTAGATGTATATCCATAAAATGATTTAATCGGACATTTATCTAAAAATGTTAGTACTGATCTTTTATGTAATTTAGCATCTCGAAAAGGTGTTTATTAATGTATTATTTAAGCTAGATCAAGACATTTTTATTCAAGCTAGGGGAAGACGCTTTTGATTTCGGTATTATAATTCAAAGTTAATAAATTGTAGGTTTATTTTATTTTGGCCAAATTATTTGTGATGATGTGACGACTGTACATTCGTATGAATATTGAACCTTGGGAATTTAGTGCTCTGTTGTTATTCTCTAAAGTATTGTCGTGTGTGCGCAAAAAAACGCAGTGTTTACAGTCCCAGCATAATGAATGGAATTTCCAAAATGTCACCCACATGCTGCTTTTTTTCCTTGTGTTTTTAAAGTTCCAGCATGTCAATTTTTTCAGTGTTTTTCACCCATTCAATTGAATGCCTAAAAAACTCAACTAAAAATGAATTAATATAGGATGAAAAACGCACGTAATGTACACACCATTTTTCCTGCCTATATTTTTATGCAAAAGAAAAAACATTGCAAAAACGACTTGTGTGAATATACCCAAAAAGTAGAAAAACTTGTCCACCTTTTTCCAGAAAGTCCCTAAGTGAGTAGGACTGAGCTACAGTACCATGCAAAACTGAGCCATGTTTTCTAACCCTGGACAACATTTTCTACTAAAGCTTTTTTTTCTTGTATAATGCATTTGCATGAACACATCCTGGCATTTATTTTTATTTTTTTTTAATCTTTGCAGCCAAGTCCATTACCAAGTCCAACCCTCGGTAGACAACCCAATGCCAGCCAGTCACTGCTCGCATGGTGCAAGGAAGTAACAAAGTCCTATAGAGGAGTAAAAATAACGAACTTCACCACCTCCTGGAGGAATGGCTTGGCGTTTTGTGCAATATTAAACTACTTTAGACCGGACTTGATGTAAGTATGAAGACCTATAAAATCCACCTTGAAAGGAAATGCCAACATATGTATACTATGTTCTCCTAGGGAATGTGGAATTCTGATTTTCAGGGGGTTAATATCATGTACCTTTTGACTATCAATGTTCCCCATTCATTTTAAGCTGCCATCTCATTTATGATGTTTTTTTGCCTTAATCCTATAGAAACTACTGACCTCAAGATGCTATTAAAAATTTTGTTCGTGTTGAAATGAGATGAGAGAAATAAGCCCGTAGCTCTTTGAACACTGACGACAAGGAATCCCTTGGCAAATTTGGCTGTCAAAGCTTGTCCCTGGCCCTTGCCTCCTATTTTAGACAAAAAGCTGTAGGCGCTGAAACCAGCCATATTCATATTATTTATTAATATATTTTTGTCCATTTTAATTTTCCACACTATTAGTTTTGTTGATTGAATTGCTGAAAAATTACTCTGTGCCTTATGATTTTATTCTATGACTTTTTTATTTATTCTTTTAGATGAAACTTGTTTAAAAAAGTGTACTGTTTTTTTCATATCAAATTTTGTTTGTACCTACTTTGCCATTTTCTCCTTCAGTGACTACAAGTCCCTCAATCCTCAAGATATTAAAGAAAACAACAAAAAGGTAAGAGCTGAAAGATGAAAACTTTGCTCAAATTCGAATGGTTTTATTTCATTTACACACACTTTTTTAATTAAAAAAAAAAGGTTTACAAAAAAATTAAAGTGTCTACACCAAAAAAAACGATCAGTTCCATTATGCTGTCCATCATATATCATAAAATGTAGTGCTACGTGCCTCACTATCTGGCAAATATGACAGATCCTGCGACACAGGTTCCAAATGGAGCCTCCCATGCAACTGTGAACTCAGCCTCGGGGCTCTTTCAGATGTCCATGATCATCGGTCCGATCTCCATGCACGGACTGGCCTCGCGTCTCCTGAACGGAGTGTGACAGCCTCATATATTTCTGAGGCTGTCATGCATGGTCAGTCCATGCATTCCGATCCGAGATTGGACCGATGATCACGGACTTCTAAAAGAGCTTTAAGGAAAATTTCATACTCGCGGCTCCTCTTCATGCCATCTGAATTTACTAACTTTTGTGACAGAATGGCTTGTTATAAAGGGCTCACTGTTACCAGCACGGTCCTATAATAACAAGTCAGATCATGACATTTCTTCCCTTGTAAATCTTTAAAGACTAACTGTGAGTGATATTATTGAAAAGTGGAAGGAACCGCAGCAATTCAGCCACAAAGTGAAAACCACACAAAATTACAGCGTGGGGTCATCAAACACTGAGTGCGTAAAAGTCACCAAAGCTCTGCTGACTCCATAACTGTAGGGTCCAAACCTCCTCAGTACAAAAACTTTGCTCTTGGGGCTTAATGACATGGGTTTCCATGGCTAAGCAGGTGTATTCAAGCCTTACATCACCAAGCATAATGTCGGGCGTCTGATGGATTAGTGGAAAGGAAACCGCCACTAGACTCCCTAGTTACTATTCGCACTTCTCTTTTTGGTAGTCATATTTACAAGGCTGGGTTGAGTAGATACCAGGAGAACGTTACCTTCCTGACTACATTGTGTCAGCTGTAAAATTTGATGGAGGAGGGAAAATGCTCTGGGGATTAGCCTAGGGGTTGGCCTAGCCTCTTTTGTTCAAGTGAAGGGAAATCTTATTATTTCAGCATCCCAGGACATTTGGACAATTGAAGCTTCCAACTTTTTGGGTATAGTTTTAGGAAGACCCTTCTCTGTTTCAGCATGCCTGCCAAGTGCAAAAAGTAAAGTCACGGTTGGGGCGTTTGGTGTAAGAACATGACTGACCGCAGATAGCCCTGACCTTCACTCCAACCAACACATTTAGGGATGAATTAGAACAGAGATTGAGAGCCCGGCCCTCTCCTCCAACACCAATGTTTGACCTCACAAATGCTCTTCTCATGAATGAGAAAAAATTCCCAAAGATACACTCCAAAATCTTCTAGAAAGTCTTCCCAGAATGGAGGAAGCTGTTATAGCTGCAAAGGGGCTGATTCCATATTAATGCCTATGGATAGGATGTCGTCAAAGCTCCTGATGACGCAATGTGGAGGTTTTCCAATAAATGTGACCACATAACATTATATATAATGATCACTGGGATGTACATACAGTGGTGAAAATAAGTATTTTATACACTGCCGATTTTGCAAGTTTTCCCACCTACAAAGAATGGAGAGGTCTGTAATTTTTATCGTAGATACACTTCAATTGTGAGAGACAGAATCTAAAAATAAAAAACAGAAAATCACATTGTATAATTTTTACATAACTAATTTGCATTTTATTGCATGAGATAAGTATTTGATACAGTAGAAAACAGAACTTAATATTTGGTACAGAAACCTTTGTTTGCAATTACAGAGGTCAGATGTTTCCTGTAGTTCTTGACCAGGTTTGCACACACTACAGCAGGGATTTTGGCCCAATCCTCCATACAGATCTTCTCCAGATCTTTCAGGTTTCGGGGCTGTCGCTAGGCAACATTGAGTTTCAGCTCTTTCCAAAAATTTTCTATTGAATTCAGCAGGGTTGTGGAGTCAGTAAGCCAAACCTCTGACTCCAACTCCGACTCCTCAGTTTCCATGACACCGACTCCAACTCCGACTCCCTCACACATGGCTCATGTTTAACCCCTTCGCGACCCTGGGATTTTCTGTTTTCGCATTTTCGTTTTTTGCTCGCCTTGTTCCCCGAGCCATAGCGTTTTTATTTTTTGGCCAATATGGCCATGTGAGGGCTTATTTTTTGCGGGATGCCATTACTAGTTTTACCGTATCATGTACTGGAAAACGGGGAAAAAATTCCCAAAAAATGCAATTCCACAGGTTGTTGTTGTTGTTGTTGTTGTTGTTTTTTTTCTTTCCTCGTTCACTGGATGCTAAAACTGACCTGACCTGCCATTATTATTCTCCAGGTCATTACGAGTTCGTAGACACCAAACATGTATAGGTTCTTTTTTATTTAAGTGGTGAAAAAAATCCTAAGTTTGCTAAAAAAAAAAAAAAAAAAAGGCTCCATTTTTCGGGATCTGGGGCCGGGTGAGGGCTTATTTTTTGGGCGCCGGGCTGACGTTTTTATTGATACCATTTTGGGGTGGATACGATGTTTTGATCGCCCGTTATTGCATTTTATTGCAATGTTGCAGCGACCAAAAAAAACGTAATTCTGGCGTTTGGAATTTTTTTCTCGTTACGCCGTTTACCGATCGGATTAATTCTTTTTTTATATTGATAGATCGGGCGATTCTGAACGCGGCGGTACCAAATATGTGTATGTGGGGTTTGGTTTTTATTATTTTATTTTGAATGGGGCAAAAGGGGGGTGATTTAAACTTTTATATTTTTTTAAAAAAAAATTATATTTTTAAACTTTTTTTAAACTTTTTGCTTGCTTCAATAGTCTCCATAGGAGACTAGAAGTGGCAACTGTCTGATCGCCTCTGTGTAGCACAAATGCTCCTGTGCTATGAGCGCCGACCACTAGGTGACGCTCATGGTAATCTTTACATGACAACCACTGGAGTCTGCTGCAGACCCAGGGTTGTCATGACCAGCGATCACGTGACGGGGTCACCGATGGGCGGGGCTAATGCCGCGCTTCTGGGGCGGCGATGTTAAATGCCGCTGTCAGAGATTGACAGCAGCATTTAACATGTTAACAGCCGCGGGTGGATCGCGATTCCACCCACGGCTGTTGCGGGCACATGTCAGCTGTAATAATCAGCTGACATGTGCCAGGTTCAGTGCCGGCTCACTGCCGGAGCCCTCACTGAACCGGGGGTGATGGCCTGGGGTGTACTAATACGCCCCAGGCCAGTAAGGGGTTAAGTGATAAATTTACTGTAGCACAGATTCATCTCAGCTAAAAGTCTAGACCCTTAGATCAGGAATAGGACAGACATTTAAGGACATTTCATAACTTTCCCAAATTCTTATGAAAAAATATTCAACAAACTGCATTGAACTACTGTACCCAATTTATTATATATTTTAGGAGTTGGAGTATGTCCATTTTATACCGACTCCAATTCCGACTCCACCAAAATGGACACCGACTCGGACTCCAAATCCACAGCCCAGGATTCAGGTCTGGAGACTGGCTAGGCCACTCCAGGACCTTGAAATGCTTCTTATAGAGCCACTCTTTAGTTGCCCTGGCAATGTGTTTTGGGTCATTGTCATGCTGGAAGACCCAGCCACGACCCATCTTCAATGCTCTTACTGAGGGAAGGAGGTTGTTGGCCAAAATCTCCCGATACATGACCTCATCCATCCTCCTTTCAATACGGTGTAGTTGTCCTGTCCCCTTTGCAGAAAAGCACCACCAAAGTATGATGTTCCCCCCACCATGCTTCACAGTTGGGACGGTGTTCTTGGGGTTGTACTCCTCCTTCTTCCACAAAACACTGCGGGTGTTTTTGATAGCAAAAAGTTCTATTTTGGTCTCCTCTGACCACATGACCTTCTCCTATGCCTTTTCTGGATAATCCAGATGGTCATTGGCGAACTTCATATGAGCCTGGACATGTGCTGGCGTGAGCAGGGCGTGTGCCCTGCAGAGTTTTAATCCATGACGGCGTAGTGTGTTACTAACGGTAATGTTTGAGACTGTGGTCCCAGCTCTCTTCAGGTCATTGACCATGTCCTCCCGTGTAGTTCTGGGCTGATTCCTGTCCTTTCTCAGAATCATTGTTACCCCACGAGGCGAGATCCTGCATAGAGCCCCAGACCGAGGAAGATTGACAGTAATCTTGTGTTTCTTCCATTTTCTAATAACTGTGCCAACAGTTGCCTTCTCACCAAGCCGCTTGCCTATTGTCCTATAGCCCATTCCATCCTTGTGCAGGTCTACAATTTTGTCCCTGGTGTCCTTAGACAGCTCTTTTGTCTTGGCCATGGTGGAGAGGTTGGAGTGTAATTGATTTGAATGTGTGGACAGGTGTCTTTTATACAGGTAATGAGTTTAAACCGGTGCAATTAATACAGGTAATGAGTGCAGAGTAGGGTTTCTTAAAGAAAAACTAACAGGTCTGTGAGAGCCATAATTCTTGCTTGTTGGTAGGTGATCAAATGCTTACTTCATACAATAAAATGCAATTTAATTATTTTAAAATCATACAACGTAATTTTCTGGATCTTTTTTTTAGATTGTGTCTCTCACAGTTGAAGTGTACCTATGATAAAAATTACAGAACTCTCCTTTCTTTGTAGGTGGGAAAACTTGCAAAATCAGCAGTGTATCAAATACTTATTGTCCCCACTATTTACAGGGTCATGTGGGAGATTAGTTTTGTCCATGACACTCCTCTCAATCCAAATGTAGGCACAGGTAAATGTTCATTAACGTAGCACAAATGTAACACACACTTGCAGTTATTATTTTTGCAGACATTTTAAGTTGCTGCAGAAAACTGAAAACATTTATGTGAGACTCCAATTAATAAGATAATAGGCGGAAGATATGTGTATTCTTTGGCAGCTTTGGGTTCTGTAGCTACACCAGCCTGACTGTATGGAAAGCACTGAACACCCAGCCTCAAACTTGTATATCTTGCAGTTCCTCGCTGAAGATTTAGATCTTGGACCAAAAAAAAACCCTGCTCAATTGTTCTTAGTTACATTTGCGCAGAATAAAACTAATTTTTTAATTCTTACAGTGCATTTTTGCATACTGGTTAATATGTGCTTTCTTGCATTATTCATGTAAAGTGCAAAATCCACATATTCATTGAATCTTCCAAGCTATTAAGGTTTAAATGTCTGAGAAAAAGCATTTATTTAGAAATAAAGTAGAGCATTAACAATCTATATTTCTTCCCTGTGAGACCACGAACAGAGACATTTTGAAGAGCTGCTTCCATTCTGGCGGACTTGAACCATACCATAAATGGCCTTCATGTAATACTGATATTGATGACCATTGTCTGGGTTACCTTGGCAAATTCAATTTTTTTGCTGAGTTACTTGGCAACTAGATCCATGTAGAAAATGTAAAAGTTGATATCTGATGGGACCAGCTTTATAAAAATATCTGGAAACATTTTACAATATGGCATGTTAAGCTTTTGCGGCAAAGCCTTGTAGCTTTGCTAAAGTGGTTGAAAAGTTTCTTCTTTTTTTTAAATGGTAACTATCATCTAATAAAATGTGTTACAGCTGTTACCTTGCAGCACTGGGGTCCTGGGTTCAAGTCCCACCAAGGACAACATCTGCAACGAGTTTGTATGTTCTCCCCATGTTTGTGTGGGTTTCCTCCGGTTTCTTCCCCCACTGCAAAGACATACTGATAGGGAATATAGATTGTGAGCCCCAATGAGGACAATTATGATAATGTCTGCAAAGTGCTGTGGAATTAATGGTTCTTTATAAGCAAGTAAAATAAATAATAAAATAAATCTATTCTAGTGGCTGTTATATGCTACTGATTGGTGGGGGTCTGGGATCTAAGAACCCCAAAAACTGGTCAAAACAGTGTTCTGATGTGCACAGCTCATGCTGCAAGGAGCTGCACACTTTAAGCCAGTGTTCCCCAACTCCAGTCCTCAAAAGCCACCAACAGATCATGTTTTCAGGATTTCGTTAGTATTGTCCAGGTGATAATTCCATCATCTCGACAATACTAAGGAAATCCTGAAAAGATGATCCGTTGGTGGCTCTTGAGGACTGGAGTTGGGGAACACTGCTTTAGGGAATGTGCACACAACATTTTTTCCAAACGAACTGTTTTCCAGAGTAAGAAGCTGCTTTTTTATGGCATGTTTAACCCTGAGGTATTTTTCTTTTAGTGTACTTTTGGTTGTTTTTTTGAGCACTTTTGTGATGTTTTGTGACTGCCAGAATTGTTGTGGTTTTTTTTTTTCATTTTAGCGTTTTCACAACAGGTTTAGGGCACCAGTGTTCTCAAAACTTTTTTTATTTTTTTTTTATTTACTATTGTCAGTACACCCTTTCAGCATCTCATTCTGCAGAGTCTTTTTTATTGACAAATCCCCTTCACATATTTTAAATCAAAAACCAAATTGAAATGGTCTAATGTCTGATAACGAAGCAATATTTGGGAACTATCACATTTCCTGTCTTTTCCCCAAATTTAGGTAATATTTGCAATGCCTGAAAATGTCCCTGAAGGTATAAGAAAGAGTCAGGCACTTATTTCAGTTTCAACCAAACTATAATTATAAATCGTCTTTGATGTGGTTCCAAGATGTCACTTTTTTCTGCCGTCTTTTGCTTGTTGCACAGAATTTCTGCATAAATAAAAGCAATCTGACGAATATGTATTACCTAATGTATTATGGCGAGTGAGGCCGAAGGATGTCCCTGTGTCAACTTACATTCAACACCTAGTTACACATCATATATTTTTGATTAATATAATTACCGAAACCTATTCAAGCTCTTTTTTTTTTTCTTTCACGGTAACTGTTTTTCTTCTTAATTAGATCATTGCTGGGTAATTTTGCGTTCTTTGATTTATAGCTGAATAATGTTGAGCACAGTTTTAAATGACCACTTTTAGAATTCATTTTACAGTTCAATACCCAGATCTGCTGCTCCTCTACTGAACCCTACACCTAGGTCATGTGCTAAAATGCATCTTTATTATGGACATCTGAAGCCGGTCTTAAAAGGCTTTTCCCATAAATTTTATAGTATAAGTACATCTCTTGAGTAATATATATCATAACTTTAACCATATTTATGGAAAATAAACACCACTCACCAGTGTAATTTTCGCCCCTTTCAGCGACCTATTTGACTCCTTTGCAATTTTGGTTTCTTCTCTTCCAGTGAGCAGGGTCGGTGTTAGGGGAGGGGGGAATGGGCAATTGTCCAGGGCCCCCACATCATTGTGGACCCCCAGCCTCTACAGCAGGATAATAGTATTATAACAATTAAAATAAATAAAAAATTCACATATTTGGTATGTGTACCAAAATACATAAGGCGAGAGACCTGTCAATCAAAGGCATCAAGGTGAAGAGAAGTCCACCTGGGACTAGTCTGCCAGGACACACGGGCTCTGGACAGATTTTTAAAGCATCTTTAAAGAAGTTGTCCAGTAATCCCCCCCGCCCCCACAATGTTTCCCCTCGGGGCCTATATGGATTTTTGTAATTAGCTTACGTTGCAGATACTGCCTGTGAGCGGCGCTATCGATGCCTGCTCACAGACATCACTTATTCTCGTACATGCGCTATCCGTGCTTTTACACATAGCAAAATTGTGGACACAAACTCTGCAGTGCAAGGCTATGGGTCCGTGAAAAAAATCGAACAGCACTCGGATACCATCTAGCTACTGTCCTTTTTTTTCATGGACTGATAGGAAAAGGTGGAGAAACTTTTTTTTTTTTTTTTTTTTCTCATACAAAAAATCTGATGAAACTGTCCAATTTTCTTGGATTTAAAAAAAAAAAAATGTCGTCTGAATGAGCCCTTAATCTGAAACATCACAACATTTCAGAGTAAGACTAAATTTCCACGAAGAGTATTCAATGAGTTTTTTATGTTGCAGATTTTCTGCGCCAATAAGCTAAATTCAGTTACTTGCGATTTTTCATTGCTTTTTTTTTTTTTTAAATGCGTTCTTTCCGTGTGTGTGTTTTTGTTTTTTTTTTCCAGCTGTGTTTTTTGTCTTTTTAATTATGTCATGTTTTAAATAAAACTGCTTTGTTTTGGAAATTTCCTGTTTCTTCGCTTTGGTAAAAGTTTATTGATAATATTGATGGTAGAACACATTTACAGCAGGGGAAGTTGACATATTTCAGATTTCAAAGTCGAATCACAGGATCGTTTCCGCAGCTTAAAATTGAGGTGTGTATAAATTCAGTACATTTTACTGGGGCTGCAATATTCTGCTTTTTCTTTTTTTTTGGCCCCGAAAATACGCAGCAGAAACTGCACCAAATACTCATCATAGGAACGTAGCCTAAAACATATACCACTCCAGTAAAAAATTATGACTGCGTCCCCCTAACCCACAGGCCCCTATGCATCTGAACTGGCTGCACATGTGCTATATTGGTGTGACCCCTACCTGACTCATTTTCAGATTTTTAGTGGATGGGAAGCGCCATTTGCCTCATCTGCCTAGGACACGAGTCCTGTCCCTGGCTACTAATATTCTGGGACTTCCAGTTGTTATCTGGTCTTAGAGTAACTGCAGTCTTGTAGTTTGTGAATCCTCACAGCGCATGCACTGTAAGGATTCTCTGGTGCCGGCGCCGAGAGAGGAGGGGGTGGGGGGGGGTATGACCGCAAATATGTAATTTGCATACATGTGGCCACGTGCCGACTAGACGTTTTGCGTCCTTGCTCAATGCAAGTGAAGCTGGACACGTCTAGTCAGAATGTGTCTGATGTGTCTGGAAGTATGCAAATCACATACTTGCAGTCACATGACCGGCCAGCACTGGAGAATTCTCACAGCATGCAGTGCACGTGCTCTGAGGAATAACAAGTCTGCAGTCACAGTGACTACAGACTTGTAGTTTAAGACTGGACAACCCCTTTAAGGCATATTGGCCATTCAGATTTAATTTTTAGTCTGCCCTGTAAAAAATGGCCATTTTTTAGCCTCTTTTGTTAAATAAAGCCCAAAGTTTTATATACCTTATAATAAAGGGTAAACCGAAAGAAATTACCTAACAATGTATTGGGGCACTAAACCCAAAAAAAACTATGAAGAAAGGGAAGATAAGGCCCACTGAATTTATACAAAAAAATTCTTTACAAATACGAAAAACACACACAATGGATAAAAATCAATACAAATTTGGAAAAACATATGCGGAGACAACTACACAACTCTGGATAGTATAAAATAGCCCCTCCAGCAACCTAACCTAAAACAGTGAAGGTAAGTAGTATCAAATTTGTTAGGAATGTTTTTTTCAATAAGCAAGGCAGAGTCCTAAAATTATGTGTGTGCATATGCATTGGCTCATCAGTTTAGACAATGAGTGTGCCAATTATGGCCATTAATGCCATTATCTTGTATTTGTAAAATAGTACATTACATCCTAAGTGGAAAACAAACTCATATCAAAATACCCTACAAGTTCATATCTCTAGAGAAAATTATTTTTCTTTTCAAAAATCATTGTCACAAATCATTTGTAAAGTGCTCATGAATGAGAGAATACCACTGTCATTAAATATAACAGTTATCTAGAGCAATATTAAGGCAAAGCATAACTATAATGCATATGAAAATAGGCTAAAGGATTCAACCTGAGTGGTAGCTGTGGCCCCAACGCGCGTTTCGCGTTAGCTTATTCTTGGGGGATAAATTACATTAATTACATTTATCCCCCAGAAGTCAGGCTAACGTGAAACACGCAATGGGACCACGGCTAGCACTCAGGTTGATTACATTGAGGTTTATTACATTGAATAGGTTTTAACCTATTTTCATATGCATTATGGGTATGCTTTGACTTAATATTGCTCTAGATGACTGTTATATTTAATGACAGCACAAAACATATACAACTGCTTCTCACTAAATTAGAACATCATCAAAAAGTTAATTTATTTCAGTTCTTCAATTCAAAAAGTGAAACTCATATATTATATAGAGTCATTACAAACAGTGATCTATTTCAAGTGTTTATTTCTATTAATGTTGATGATTATGGCTTACAGACAAGGAAAACACAAAAGTCATTATCTCAGTAAATTAGAATAATTAACAAAAAACACCTGCAAAGGCTTCCTAAGCATTTAAAAAGGTCCCTTAGTCTGTTTCAGTAGGCTCCACAATGATGGAGAAGACTGCTGACTGGACAGATGTCCAGAAGACAGTCATTGACACACTCCACAAGGAGGGTAAGCCACAAAAGGTCATTGCTAAAGAAGCTGGCTGTGCAGAGTGCTGTATCCAAGCATATTAATGGAACGTTTAGTGGAAGGAAAGTGTGGTAGAAAAAGGTGCACAAGCAACCGGGATAACCGCAGTCTTGAAAGGATTGTTAAGAAAAGGCTATTCAAAAATTTGGGGGAGATTAACAAGGAGTGGACTGCTGCTGGAGTCATTGCTTCAAGAGCCACCACACACAGACGTATCCAGGACATGGGCTACAAGTGTCGCATTCCTTGTGTCAAGCCACTCATGACCAATAGACAACGCCAGAAGCGTCTTACCTGGGCCAAGGAGAAAAAGACCTGGACTGTTGCTCAGTGGTCCAAGGTGTTTTCAGATGAAAGTAAATTTTGCATTTCATTTGGAAATCAAGGTCCCAGAGTCTGGAGGAAGAGTGGAGAGGCCACAATCCAAGCTGCTTGAGGTCTAGTGTGAGGTTTCCACAATCAGTGATGGTTTGGGGAGCCATGTCACCTGCTGGTGTAGGTCCACTGTGTTTTATCAAGACCAAAATCAGCGTAGCCGTCTATCAGGAAATTTTAGAGCACTTCATGCTTCCCTCTGCCGACAAGCTTTTTGGAGATGGAAATGTCATTCTCCAGCAGGACTTGGCCCCTGTACACACTGCCAAAAGTACCAATACCTGGTTTAAAACCAACAGTTTCACTGTGCTTGATTGGCCAGCAAACTCGCCTGACCTTAACCCCATAGAGAATCTATGAGGTATTGTCAAGAGGAAGATGAGAGACACCAGACCCAACAATGCAGATGAGCTGAAGGCTGCTATCAAAGCACCCTGGGCTTCCATAACACCTCAGCAGTGCCACAGGCTGATCGCCTCCATGCCACGCCACATTGATGCAGTAATTGATGCAAAAGGAGCCCCGACCAAGAATTGAGGGCATTTACTGAACATACATTTCAGTAGGCCACATTTCGGATTTTAAAAACATTTTTCAAGCTGGTGTTGTATAGTATTCTAATTTACTGAGATAATGACTTTTGGGTTTTCATTGGCTGTAAGCCATAATCATCAACATTAACAGAAATAAACACTTGAAATAGATCACTCTGTTTGTAATGACTCTATATAATATACGAGTTTCACTTTTTGTATAGAAGAACTGAAATAAATTCTGATGATCTAATTTAGTGAGAAGCACCTGTATGTGCACTATTAAAGTGGTATTCTCTCATGCATAAGCACTTTACAATTGATTTGCATTTGCACTATGACACTTTATAAATGATTTGTGACAATGATTTTTGAAAAGAAAAATAATTTTCTCTAGAGACATGAACTTGTAGGGTATTTTGATATGTTTGTTTTCCACTTAGGATGTAATGTACTACTCTACAAATACAAGATAATGGCATTAATGGCCATAATTGGCACACTCATTGTCTAAACTGATGAGCCAATGCATATGCACACACATAATTTAAGGACTCTGTCCTGCTTATTGAAAAAAACATTCCTAACAAATTTGATTATACTTACCTTCACTGCTTTAGGTTAGTTTGTTGGAAGGGCTATTTTTTATTCTCCTGAGTGGTGTAGTTGTCTTTGCATATGTTTTTTCCCCATTTTTATTGCTTTTTATCTATTTTGTGTGTTTTTTGTATTAATAAAGAATTTTTTTGTATAAATTCAGTGGACCTCATCTTCCCTTTCGTCATAGGTTGTTTTTTTTTGTTAATAGTAAAGGGGCTGAATAGCTGAGTAAAACATAGTTTTAATTTTTTATTTTTTTTTCTGTTGCGAAGGTATAAAGTAAAGTATAAGTGTAAAGATTGGGGAAAGGTCCTTTTTAAAGGGAAAAAATCACAGGTATTGACAGGTATGTCCATACTTTATTATACTCTTACACAATGCCTTACCACTAACCGTCCAGGGACTGTGCACCATCGATTAACACTTTACCTTCAGTCCTGAGCCCGGATTGAGAGGCAGCCAAATCAAATCACCTCTGGCAATGGCAGCTGTATAAGGAACCATTGTTGAGATCTTAGACTTTCTCTGTCTAGAACTTCTCAATGGACAGGAAAAACCTAATATGTTGTATCCCTAATTGTACCCTATAAAAGAAGCTGGAATTTTTTTTTTTTTTTTTGCGACTACAAACATTTTTAAAGGGATCGTATTTTGCAGGTCTGTTAGGAGGCAGAAGACTGCGGTAGTCATTCGGATCAGGGGATTTGGGGCAAACGAGAGGAAACACAATCTGGCCATTGCTGTCTTGGTTTACATCCTTTCACTAGTGGTATACCATTCCTGGAATCTAAAATGTAATTAGCCTCGGTTATTGTGCAGTTGTATGTCCTGTCATCACCCCGCAGAGCCAAGCATGACAGCAACATGGAGTATGCTACTTGCTTCCTGCAGATTTCTTTCCTCCTCTACATAGTTGTTCCCTGATAACCTTCGTGGTAATACACTGGGGAGTCTACTAGCAATTTGGGAATAGACAAGTAGAAGCTGAACGACCCTAATTATATTGTCATCTTCTTGGAATACACTCCACTTTAGGACTACACTTTTCACTAGCTATTAGGGAATTGGGTGCATTAGAATTTTTAAAAAATAAATGTAAAAAACCCTAATTGTAGTTATTCAGCGCTCTAAAGCAAAAGGATCATATACACAGTGACTTTGGCTGTGACTGAAGTTCACACGGTGCCGCTGCCATGTTGCATCTCTGTATAAGTGAATGTGGTTGCATTGCGACACCTTGGAGTGGACATAGCCAGAAGAGGGCGCATGTGCAAGAACAATAAATGGGCCCTTTTGTAGTCCAATAGCTCATCATAATGTACAAGTCCACCTGCTTTGGAAATAGTAAGTGGCCCCCTTGCCCTTTGGGCCCTTGAGCATCTGCACAGGTTGCACCAGTGGTATGTCCGCCCGTGGTATGTCTGCCCCTGGACACCTGCATTTCTTGGTGCATTCCCTGCCCCTTTACAGCAAAGTCATGACCTCCCTAGTCGGACAAGTCGTAAAAAGTGCATAAAATACATCAGAAAATATACTGCAACTCATGGAAGAGGGTTATGCCAGAATTCTGGCACATTTGGCTTGATACATGTGCCCCATTATTGTTGAAAAAATAGACCAAAAACCACGCAAAAAAGAAAAAAATTAAAACTAGTTATAAAAACAAGTATTGTGAAATGAGGGTTTTTTTTTTTTATTATTTATACTCTGAGAGTGGTTGGTCAAACAGATATAAATATCTTGTAGAGGTTCTGTTTTTTTCTGACGTGAGCGACGTTTTTCATGTCTAATAAAGCTGATTGCATAAAACAGTACACTACAACACGATACTCAGTCTGTTTGTGCTCAGCAAGTTAGCAAAAGATTTGCTGTTATTTCCGCTCCCAAGTTGCATCAAACAAAGCTTTTCTTTCTTTGAATCCAGACACGGCAGCAAATTTAAAGAAAGCCATTTACCTGTGTCACCTGATCCCGTCCAATATGTCAGTGTGTCGTATAATTGGCGAATGTTTGGGAAACTGCCTGTGGTGCTTTTCTTGACAGTCAGCTATTGATGGCTGTCAATCAGACATTATACAAAGTAATATCCTGTTTGGTCATTTTTATATGTAGTTCTAGCTGTCGCTCATGCTCCATCTTCATCTTGTAACATGCCATAAAAGACGTTCTGCTTGATTTTCCTGGCTCATAAAGACGGATACATGACTTTTAATACATTTTATAGGACATTATATAACATGTAGGATGTGGTCATGCACCATAGTAAATAGCTTTTTTTTGTACTGCCCAGTGTGTATATTGTATTATATGTGTGTATATAAAATATATTTTTTTTCTAATTTTTTATTTATTTTTTATGTTTGTTCTTTTTTTTTTTTTTTTAAAGAGGGGTGGTGCATTACCTCTAGTACTGTTCTTGTTCTTCGTATTTAGTTATAAGCTAGACTTCTATGGTGGGTGCGATCAGAATTGCAGAGTATTTCCCTACAGGCGATGCATGTACTGACAACACTGGAGTATATCAGAACAATGTCTTAGGCTGTTCACACTTTGATTTATAAAAGGTAGCTCATCCTCAAGATGTTCTGTACGGAAATGATTAATCCTGGTTCATTGATTCACTTGTGGGGTCAATTGCTTAATTTTATAACCAGGAAGGGTATTTCTTCTATATGATGATTTCCACACATTTTACGCCTTTTCTTAATTTTATATCGTCATATGTACACATTTTTTTGTTGTTTTTACATGTATGTTGGAGGCAAAATTGAGAATGGATCTTTTGAATCATCCAACTTAATGAGTTTCTCGTTTTCTGAGGTCACTGTACATAGTTGACAACATTTTTGCAATAATTCACCTTTGAGCTTACAACAGTGTAATATCAGCATGTTTAATACGTCTTTCAGCCTAACAAGGAAAAAAATAAGTTTTTCATCTGTTTTGGGGGCTTTTTTTTTTTTTTTTTACCATCTGTCATGTGTTGTTTTTTTTATAGTGTAAAAAGACAAAAAAAAATCCAAACCACAATGCATTCATTCTGTCTGGTTTGTTTTTTTTCCGGGGGAAAAACAGAGCACTATCTGTTGATCCTAGTGACGGATGACATCCGAGTGTGGGCGATTTTCACAGACTGTCAGAAAGGAGAAGGTGGAGAATTTTTTTTTTCTCCACGTACTAAAAAAAACTGACTACTGATGTCTGAATTAGGTCATAGCAGTAGGTTTAGACATAGAAATGGAATGCTAGGCGCCCAAAATATTAATTAAGGGACAATTATATGGGGAGTTAGGGAAATTTTACAATAACATTCAACATACTGTGTTCCTTGCCCTGGGAGCTACTCTGATGGCCCTGGTATACAGTTGAAAAGCCAAATTGCAAGGAGCCCATAAGTATACTTCTCTTGATTTTTGGCATAGAAATCGTACATTTTCCTGGGATCATACATACCATGTTCTGCAGTTGTAGATCACATACAGTCTACCATAATACAAGGTTCCCTGTGCGGTGCAGACACTTCTCTCCACCTCTCGCCGTCCTCCGACGTAGCAGAAGTTTGTATCAGATCATTTCGATTGTATATGGAGACATTTAAATCCATCACTTCTCACCGTCCTCCAACATCCCGGAAGTTTGTATCAGATAATTTTGATTGTATGTGGGGTGGTTTGGTTATCTTGGGTGTTTTTCAGTAGAACAAATAACTGCAATTACACAGCAAGCAAGAGGGGAAGGCTGATCAACAACGATAAAGTCAAAGACAGATTAGTGTTGTGTTGTCCTTATCTCGGCAAACATCATCTACTGATGGAGTCCTTTCGGTTGGGGCTACTTAAATATCTGTGGCTGCTAGGATGCCTTTATCGTATGGCCGTCCAGCACATTCACGTGTTTACAGGCCATGAACACTTCCCTGGTGACCAGAGAAGACGATAACAAAGTATAAGCAATGGCCCAGCTTACATTAAGCTCCAGTAACCTCAATAGCATCGGAAGCTTCTTTCTTTTTTTTTTTTTTTCCTTGTCCTATGATCTAGGCACATATATAACCATGGGTAGTACACATTGTGGGACTGATTTACTAACTACATGTGCCAAATTTATTTTTTAACTTGTACAAAAAAAATAAAACATGCCTTGCAAGACATTAATTTTTTTTCAGACACTTTCAACAAGGAGGTTGTGGCTTATCAGAAGTGGAGTGTATCCTTAACAGTAACAATCCACCCCCTTTGCCAAAAATGCGCCAAAATTTGCCATAACTTATAGGAACAAAGTAAGACAACTGATAAAGGGTGTAACCGTAGGCTTGACTATGTAGATGCATCAAATTAATCATCCAGTATGAGAATCTTTGATAAATTTGTATAATCGAAGTTAAACCGGTATTCTGAAGTTTGGAAGTTTTACCTTCCCAATTGCTGGGGGACTGAACTCTGGCAACTCCACCAGTCCCGAGAAACGGGGTTCTGAAGATCCCCGTGTGAATGGATTGTGGTCGATCATGCGCACTGCCGCTCCATTCGTTCTTACAGAAGTGCAGAAGACCAGCCAGTGGTCCCATTCAGATCCCTGGTTCTCGGGATCAGTGAGGTCTCAGCGGGCAGACTCTCGGTGATCAGGAAGCGAGGGGATAAGGGATAACTAAGTCACGGTTCAGTTTGCGGTTTTCTGTTCTTTCAGCACAGTCAGCGGCTTCCACCAGAATACCCAAAAAAGGGTATTTGTGGCTCAAAGGTTTTGTCAGGGGTACGACTCTATAGTTTTCCATTTTCAGATAAAAGCTCTGGATAACGTGATAAAACAGCAGAGATAATGCAATGTGAACCCTGCCTAAGCGCTGTTCACACAACCATATTTTCGGACCAAGTGCTTTCCATTAAAAAAACGCACCACACTCAATGTTATTCAAAGGGGCAGTGCAGACGACAAGCAATTTTTTTTTTCACTGACCTAATCTGTGTGTGAAAAAAATGGCAGCATGCACTAGTTTTTTTTCCATAAATTGGATCAGACTCGCCCATTCAAGTCTATGGGTGCGCAAAAAAAATCTGATGCCATACGGAGCTCCAGTACAGTGTCTGATTTTTATGGATACATTACAATTCTGTAACACAGGAAACTATAATTGGTTTTGTAAATTATCAATAGCTGCTGCCGGAAAAAAATTGATTGTGCACAAATGGCAAGTGAGAAAAATAAATTGTCCCACTTTTCTGGATGAAATTCTAATTTTTTTTATACTCTCATATGACTCTACCCTGATGGATATTTTCATGTATTTGAGTAGATATACTTGGCTTTAAAACTGTTTGCGGTCAGTGTTTTCCAAATCTGTCCTCAAGCAACCCCTACAAACCTGCCACATATAAACGTATAGAATTAGGGTATGTTTATATGTGGCAGATAGATGCACTGCAGATTTTTCATCTAGATTTCCATAAAGTGGTTGAATATTTTAGAAAATCTCATGAAAAATCTGAAGCGGTAACTGATTTTCGGTGCGGATTTTAATATATGCAGTATGGCAATTTATGCTGCAGATTTTCAGCTTTGCAATGCGCTGGATCAAATCCATGTTAAATCCGCACCCAACACCCAAATTTCCGTGGATCCACAGCAGAAAATCCGCTTGAATTCACTTTAATTGAAACCAATTAAATCACCTATGCAACGTTACAAAAATCTCAGACTTTGTGCACTGGGTTTCCTTGATAACAAGATTGGGAAGCACCACGTTGTGGAATTAGGATTACATTTTATGACCGGTATGGTTGTCTTAAAGAACTGTAGTAAAATTACTAGATTGCCATGCGTACTGTATATTATTGTCTGTCATTACTTTTCAATATTTAAATTCTTGAACTTAAAGAGGTTTTCCCACAAACAAAAGTTAATTTTAATTAATAGATCTTGGAATAATAATAATTTCCACAATTGGATGTGTTTAAATAAAATGTTCCTGTGCTGAGATAATCTTATAATTGTGCCCCTGCTGTGTACTGTGTAATGGCTGTGTCTGACTGTGCAGGAACATGGTCTGATCATACCACATCTCCTGGGCAGGTCGGGGGTGGAGGGGAATGTGTACAGATATTACTGCTGGGGATCACAAATTAATCTTTCTTTGAAGTAAAACATTGTTTTTTAAAAAAAAAAGCAGGGAAATGTTTTACCTCTCAAAAAGAATTAGCAGCAATCCCCTACTGTATTGTCTGTATACTCTTTTGCGTCCTCCCTGCCCAGGAGATGTGGTATGATCAGACCATGTTCCTGTACGGTCAGACACAGCCATTACACAGTACACAGCAGGGGCACATATATAAGATTATCTCAGCACAGGAACATTTTATTTAAACACATCTAATTGTGGAACTTATTATTATTCCAAGATGTATTGATTAAAATAAACTTTTGTTCGTGGAAAAAACCCTTTAATTTCAAATTTTTTTGTTGTTATTCTTGAATGACGAGATTCTCCGATGAGTAGCAATCTCCTGGAATACTCGCTGTAAATAAATTGAGTCCTCAGGAGTTGCAGATTGGAAGTGATAGCTTTACACCACTGGAAAAGCTTGTCAGTTGATCCAGGTTGATAAACTCTGATCTGTCTCAGGTTGTCAATCACCGGAGGAACGTGGTCTGAAAAATATTAGACCAGTGTTACACAGATAACTGGTTCTGATTACATACTTGAGATCCTTCAGTATCATATCAGGAATAAAGCAATTTGTGAAAATGACAGTTATTGGGCTCCAAGGTTGGAGTGATGGGGGACAGCTACTGTATAGAGACTTGGATCCTACATATTGTTTTCTTCCAGTTTTTTATAGCTTTTTTTGTAACAGTAGTTAAATGTTACGTATAAGTCAACATGAATTTGTAAATTACCATACATAAACCACTTAGGTGAGCACCATATATTGATTAGATAAACTTACAAGCAGATTTTGCTAATTACAATTCTGTCAAATTTTAAAGGTCTCAACAAGGTCTAAAAAAAAAAAAAAAAGTACCGTATATGCTCCCCTACCAATCTTCCGCTGCTCCCCTCTTGTTGCTGTCCACCTTCTTCGATGCTTCAGGCTTTCTCTTCTGGGTTTCTGGAACCAGGACATTGCCATCAACAAGAGAGCAGTTTCCAGATGCGCTATTGCCAGAATTGCCAACTTGACTTATTTTTTCTGGATAGGATATCAAAAAATCACGGACAGACCATATTTTTTATGGACACGTAGGAAAACCATTATGAATCGTTAAGATTATAGGTGATAAATGTCTGCAGCTCAGAATTCTAATATTAAGCTGAATTCACGGTGAACTGTAAAATGATAATTACAGTCCAAAAATTATGTATAATGATGATAATGGCAGTCTAAAAATTATGTACTTTTTTTTGGGGGGGGGGGGGTTTCGGCTTCCAAAAAATCATGGCCGCCTTAATTTTTTTTACAGATAAGGCAAAAAAGTGACCTATTTTTTACAGACTGTCCAGGAATTTCTGGACGGTTGGCCACCCTGGATATTGCTGCTCTAAACACACTTCTTTAGTACTGCTCAACCTTTGAAAGTTTGATGGGTCCTCCCATGGAATAGACCTTATTGGCTGAATGTGTAACCATAAAGTAATGTTCTCACAGGGCAGAAACTGTAAACTTTTCATCAGATTTGGGTATCTCACATCTTACAATAATGGCAAAATTGATAGGATTTTAAAAATCTCATCAACACACATTCTAAACCTGCTTCATGTCATTTTTTTCTGCAGATTTGTACGCCAGATTGCTACCTTTGCGATGCATAGGGTGAAATCTGCAGTAAAAGACAAACCTAATATATTTTGCCATGGATCGATTACAAAATCTGCAATTGATTTTTTTTCTTTTCAGTTTCATCTGGACGTTCTCAAATGGTTTTGATGCTGCGGATTTTCTGAGCTCTGTGTTACCGTACTTGCTTTGTGCATTACATTGTAGGAAATCCCATGCAATGGCTGCAAAAAGCTACGTTAATTGAGCATTTCTGAGAATTTGAAATCCGCAAAGGGGATTCTGTCTGAATTCTTACAGAATATCAAAAATGCATGCATTTAAGAAAAACAAAATTACACCTACAGTTGTCCACATTCTTTAAAGACAATGTATACTTTCAACTTTTTTTGTGTTCTGTTAAATTGAAAATGAAAAATAAAACAAACTTTGCGAATAAGTATTATACGTTTTGTACAATTTTGCTTCTACAGCCCCTATGCAGACTGTGCGTTTCCATAGCATCAGACAACAAACAAACTCTGATCATGTGATCTACCGTTACATTTTTTTTTTCTTTTTTTGTCGACTTTTTCTAGCTAGCCTACCAAATGTACATTAGCACAAAGTAGGGCGCAAGTTTGAGAAATTATAAAACTGCATAGTTTGTTTACTATCTGTTATCACGGAGACACATACTCCGCATGGGCGCTGTAGGATATTTCTACTTGCAAAGTTTGCTTTATTTTTCATTTTGTTTAGACGATGACAAAATTGCTTGAAGGTGTATGTAGCCTTTTAAAACAAATGGACACCTTCAGGGTTTTTTTTGTTTTTTTTTTACATGCATGCATTTTTTTTATCATTTTAATTTTTGATTATTATTATTATTATAATCAGTTACATATCTATCACAGATCTGTTTTCATTGCAACCTGTTAGTTTGTATTTCTTTTTTTCAAGTCTATTTCTTGTAAATTATGAAAATCTTTCAATGAAAATCTTTCAATGAAAATTACTATTAAAAAAAATTATAATAATTTTTAATAATTTGGCTTATGCAGCCTCTTTGCTTCACTGTATGTAGTTGGCTGCAGAATGAGTTACCTGTAAATCCGTCAGTGAGTTTGATTGACAGCAGAGTTTGTAAATTTTATGCAACTTTTCTCTTCTAAAATTACTTACTTTATGACCACATCAAAGTTCAGCTAGGCTTTCATATTGTCATGAATCAAATTATATGTTCTTAAAAACAAAGCTAACAGTTAAAGTTACAAATACTGTTGTCAGAACAAGATCCCTGACAGATACACAAATATAGGGATATTCTCATTACTAAAACTTCTCACTTATGCTCGGTATAGTCAATAACTTGCAGATGTGGGGGGGTCTGCCTTCTAGGCTGCCCTCAAAAGAACAAGTTCTGAAACACGTCTTCAGAAGCACATGCGAACCACCGCTGCATTAATTTTCTACAGGACTGACAGAAAAAGTCGTGCACCATCTCCACCAGTCCCATAGAGAATAAGTGGCAACTGCTCCATTACAACAGGCTATTTCGAAGCCCCGTACTTTGTATCAGTTGGGATCCTAGCAGTCTGTGAATAGGTGATAGCATTTAATAATGGGAATAGCCTTGAAATGATAGGAGTAGCCTCAATTTGCATCCAGATTCAGTGCCTTGAAATAGTATTCATACCCCGTGAACTTTTCCACATTTTCTTCATGTTATACCCACAAACTTAAATGTATTTTATAGGGATTTTATGTGATATACCAACACAAAGTAGCAAGTATTTGTGAAGTGTAAAGAAAATGATACATGGATTTCTAAACATTTTAAAAATATAAATCTGAAACTTGTAAGGTTTAATGTGCTGAAAGGGATTGTCCCACGAATAAAGTTAATTTTAATCCGCATTTTAATTAACCCCTTTAAAGACCATGACGTACTAATACGCGTCTGTGCCTTGGGACTTAAGAGCCTGACCCGTATTAGTACGTCATCGCGATTGCGCGTGCACACAGGCTGTGCGGGCGCGATCGCCGTCGGGTGTCAGCTGATTGTCACAGCTGACACCCGGTACTATGTGCAGGGAGCGGTCCCGCACCGCTCCCGGCACATTAACCCCTGTAATGCTGCGATCGAAGTCGATCATACCGCCAAACAAACAAGTGGAATAACTCGCGATCAAAAAGACGAATATAAATAAAAATGGTACCGCTGAAAACGTCATCTTGTCCCGCAAAAAACAAGCCGCCATACAGCTCCATCATCCGAAAAATCAAAAAGTTATAGCTCTCAGAATAAATTGATGCAAAGAAATAATTTTTTCTATAAAATAGCTTTTATTGTGTAAAAGCGCCAAAACATAGAAAAACAATATAAATATGGTACCGCTGTAAACGTACTGACCCGAAGAATAACGCGGAACAGCATTAAAAAAAAAAACATAAAAACAATTCCGGATTTGCTGGTTTTTGTTTATTCTGCCTCCCAAAAATCGGAATAGAAAGCAATCAAAATATGTCACGTGCCTGAAAATGGCACCCATAAAAACGTCAACTCATCCCGCAAAAAACAAGCCATCACATGACTGTCGGCCAAAATATGGAAAAATTATAGCTCTCAAAATATGGCGATGCAAAAACTAGATTTTACAAAATGTGTCTTTTAGTGTGTGACAGCTGTCAATCATAAAAACCCGATATCATTCTGGTATCTCTGTAGTCGCACCGACCCGAAGAATAAGGTCGTCTAATCACTTATACCGCACTAGGAACGGCGTAAAAAATAAACGCTGGGGTTGGGGTTAGGGTTGGGCTAGGGTAGGGTTAGGTTTGGGGTTAGGGTTTGTTTTTGTTTTTTCAAAAGTAAAAGGAAAAAAAAAAGATGACGATTTGGCAGCTAGTGTTGAGTGCAAGTGCTCGCTACTTGAGTTTGCATCGGGTGCTCGGGTATGCATTGAGTATCGCGGGTGCTCGAGTCTCCGCCCCATATTCTTCGCGGCCAAAAAAACCTCGCGGGGATTGCCTGCCATGCACGAGCGATCCCCGCATGGTTTTTTTGGGGTGTCTAATAACCGTGAAACATGCGGGCGGGGACTCGAGCATTTCACTTGAGCATCCGTGATACATGGTGCATACCTGAGTACCCGATGCAAACTCAAGTAGCGAGCACTTGCGCTGAAGACTAATGACAACTTATTCAATATGATGACCTAATGTCATCAAATTCTGTGTCGTACCTCTGGGTTCAAAATGTTCACTATACCCCTTGATAAAATCCTTGAGGGGTGTAGTTTCCAAAATGGGGTCACTTGTGCGGGGTTTCAACTATTTAGGCACATCAGGGGCTCTCCAAACGCGACATGGCGTCCGCTCTCGATTCCAGCCGATTTTGCGTTCAAAAAGTCACACAGTGCTCCTTCCCTTCTGAACTTTGCCGTGCGCTCAAACACTGTATTTTCCCCACATATGGGGTATTGGCGTACTCAGGAGAAATTGCACAAAAGTTTTTGGGGTCCATTTTCTCCGCTTACCCTTGTGAAAATAAAAAAATTGGGGCTAAAACATCATTTTTGTGGAAAAAGTTTGATTTTTTTATTTTCACGGCTCCATGTTATAAACTTCTGTAAAGGACTTGGGGGCTCAAGGTGCTCACCACACATCTAGATAAGTTCCCTGAGGGGTCTAGTTTCCAAAATGGTGTCACTTGTAGCGGGTTTCCACTGTTTAGGCACATCAGGGGCACATCCGCTAATTATTCAAGCAAATTTTACAATCAAAAAGTCAAATGGCGCTCCTTCCCTTCCGAACCCTGCCGCGCACCCAAACAGTGGTTTTCCCCCACATATCTGGTATCTGCTAACTCAGGAGAAATTGCACAACAAACTGCATGGTGCAATTTCTTCTGTTACCTTTATGAAAATGCAAAAGTGGGGGCTGAAAAACATTTTTGTGGGAAAAATGTGAAAATTTTATTTTTACGGCTCAATGTTATAAACTTCTGTGAAGCACCTGGGGGTTCAAGGTGCTCACCACACATCTAGATAAGTTCCCTGAGGGGTCTAGTTTCCAAAATGGTGTCACTTGTGGGGGGTTTCCACTGTTTAGGCACATCAGGGGCTCCCCAAATGCAACATGGTGTCCGCTAATTATTCAAGCAAATTTTACATTCAAAAAGTCAATTGGCGCTCCTTCCCTTCCGAACCCTGCCGTGCGCCCAAACAGTGGTTTTCCCCCACATATGGGGTATCTGCTTACTCAGGAGAAATTGCACAACAGATTTTGGGGTCCATTTTTCCTGTTACCCCTGTGGAAATAAAAAAAAATTGGGTCTAAAGTAACATTTTTGTGAAAAAAGTTAAATGTTAATTTTTTTCTTCCACGTTCCAAAAATTCCTGTGAAGCACCTGAAGGGTTAATAAAGTTCTTGAATGTGGTTTTGAGCACCTTGAGGGGTGCAGTTTTTAGAATGGTGTCACTTTTGGGTATGTTCTGTCATAAAGACCCCTCAAAGTGACTTTAAATATGATGTGGTCCCTAAAAAAATGGTTTTGTAAATTTTGTTAATAAAAAAAAATGTTGGTTCCAAAATTGTGCTGATGTAAAGTAGACATGTGGGAAATGTTATTTATTAACTATTTTGTGTGACATATCTCTCTGATTTAAGGGCATAAAAATTCAAATTTTGAAAATTGCAAAATTTTCGCCAAATTTCCGTTTTTTTTCACAAATAAACGCAAGTGATATCGAAGAAATTTTACCACAATCATGAACTACAATATGTCACGAAAAAACAATCTCAGAATCAGGGGGATCCGTTGAAGCGTTCCAGATACAATATGTCACGAAAAAACAATCTCAGAATCAGGGGGATCCGTTGAAGCGTTCCAGAGTAATTACCTCATAAACTGACAGTGGTCAGAATTGTAAAAATTGGCCTGGTCATTAACGTGCAAACCACCTTGGGTTATAAAGGGGTTAATAGATCTTTGAATAATAATACATTTCACAATTGGATGTGTTTAAAAAAATAACCCTGTGCTGAGATAATCTTATAAATGTGCCCCTGCTGTGTACTGTGTAATGGCTGTGTCTGACCGTACAGGAACATGGTCTGATCATACCACAGCTCCTGGGCGGGGGGGGGGGGGGGGGAGAGTATACAGATATTACGGCACGAGAATGCAAATAATTCTTTCTTTGAGGTAAAACATTACTTAAAAACAGGCAGGAAAATGCGGTGATCCCGTGATATTCTGTCTGTACACTCTCTTTTGGCTCCTCCCCTGCCCAGGAGATGGGGTATAATCAGACTATGTCCCTGCACAGTCAGACACAGCCATTACACAGTACACAGCAGGGGCACATTTATAAGATTATCTCAGCACAGGAACATTTTATTTAAACACATCCAATTGTGGAACTTATTATTATTCCAAGATCTATTGATTAAAATATACTTTGTTCATGGGAAAAACCCCTTTAGGTGAAAAAAAAGTGTTCATATACTTTTAGGAAATCTAATGCACTTTCCCATTTGATATCCCACAAAAATGACGTAAAAAGTACACAGGAAGGCTGCTCAAATCTGACTTAGTACAGAGAATTGAGTTATTTCCAACATGTTGCTTCATTTATTAATACTTTATCAAAATGTAACCTATTAGAATATCACTTTGTGTAATATCCATTAGTTGGATAGATAATGTTACTATTCATTCACTACAATTCCGTACTGTTCTTCAGATCAAACCTGGTTCCTGACGGTCCACAATGCTATTCGCTTTGTGCCATCTACATAGAGCATGGCCGTCCCACCTGCCAACATGCTTCTTTGAAGATTTTAAAAAATGTGTATCTCTTAGATCCTCAGGAACCAGTTTCTATCTAAGAAAGCAAGACATCGGGTCGCAGTAAAAATTATTGCAGAAGTATTCTAGTAAGGCGGTCCTCCCTGGCTTTATACTTTTACTAGAAACTCAGTGTAACTGTGGTTGGTGAGTATTGATCGGAATTGAAATAAATTGCCAGCTCCCACTATCATCCCAATCATAGTTCCGCAAAATATTGTTAGAGAAGACCACATAGCTAGACTATAGTAATGACCGCATAGCATTTACAATTTTTAAAATGTGTTATTTTTCTTCATTTTTTTCAGGCTTATGATGGATTTGCCAGTATAGGAATTTCTCGTCTACTGGAGCCATCCGATATGGTTTTATTAGCAATCCCCGACAAGTTGACTGTTATGACCTATCTCTATCAAATCCGGGCACATTTTTGCGGGCAAGAATTAAATGTGGTTCAGATTGAAGAAAACAGTAGTAAAAGCACATACAAGGTTGGCAATTATGAAACGGACACAAACAGCTCCATTGACCAGGAGAAGTTTTATGCTGAACTTAGTGATTTGAATAATGAACCAACATCTGAGCGGCAGGAAGCAGCAGGCACTGTGCCGGATGTGGTGTCTCAAAACGACTCCTCTGTAACTAGTGATAACCTGATAAGAAACTATGATAGCAAATCCCAAGACGTAAGTACACAAGTTAGCAATGAAAGTGACTTTCCTACACCTAGGACTAGAAGCCAACTAGAAATCCAGGGCTCTAGTAAAACTCTTGAACTTGAGAAGCCGAGGTTTGATGGCACATACACAAGTCAATCCCAAGCACCACCAACTGCTGCTAAAAGGAAGTTGTTGAAACCAGACGTTGCTGATCTTAGCGATTTGTCTTGTATCTCAGACACTTATAAAGAAGTCTCGCCTTCTGGTTCAGCGTCTGGAGATTCTCATGGTTTACAAGAGCAAGTAAAGCATAGCCCACCCTCCACACTAGAATGTAAAGGGCTGGAAATCCGCACCCAAGTAAAAATGACCAATGTGTCATCTACCAGCCTAATTGGAGACTCATATGAGAAAGTTGTTGATAATTCCCTAAAAGTCCCATCTATTCCACAGACTGGGATCAGTGCTCTTCTGGATGCTGCAAAAACGGCCTCAACCCATTCTGATCAAACTGGAAAAACCCCCGAGGTAGGTGACCCCACGGCTTCCAGTTTCTTGCCCATATTCTTGTATTGTACGGGTTGGGTTTGTCTTGTTACCGTACACTTTGCTTTTTTTCATTGCCCTCGTCATTAATGTAGAAATGTGAGATGAAAAATGTTTTGATATGGTTATATAAAACAGGGTTAATTAAATGCATAAACTGCCCCACCTAATAAATCATAATGTGTCAGATCTGGTTTTTGGGAGTCTGTCTAGGTGGAGTCACGGTTGTTTGCAATGCTAAATATTTTACTGACAAAAAAATATCCTTCCTTCCATGTCATTAGAAGGGCGAATTCTGAGAAGTTTTACTTTTGGACTTCCTCAATGTTTATTCTGCTGCCTCTTTATTTCCTGTGTCTTTTGTTTTTTTATTATTACTTTTGGGATACAGTTTGCGTCTTCTATAATGGAAGTTAGATTAAGTTTTCTAGCTAA
Organism: Phyllobates terribilis; assembly: GCF_046119375.1. NCBI lineage: Eukaryota > Metazoa > Chordata > Amphibia > Anura > Dendrobatidae > Phyllobates > Phyllobates terribilis. The sequence goes on from NW_027362763.1 coordinate 741,401,413, forward strand.
ACACAACTTTCTGCCCTCGCTCCTTCCTCAAATAGAACTTGTCAGCTTTACTGACATTTCTGTTTAAGTAAATACTTGTATTCCCGATAAAATAGCAATTTTGGAGATTTTTTTCAGCAATTTTTTATAACTCTATATTGTGCCATTCCTCCGTTACTCCTCTTAGGTCCTAATAAGAGTTTATCTACACTGTCTGCCAATTTCAGTACTGATTGGACTGTGTTGGTGTGTTTAGGGACTAACATCCAGCGGTTATTTGATTCATAAACTTCCAGGAGGAGCAGCACGAGAATTTTATAAAAAAGATGCTCCATAACTTTAATTTTTATAGTATGGACAGCACAGTGGCTCAGTTGTTTGCACTGTATCTTTGTAGCTCTGGGGACCTGGGTTTAAATCCCACCAAGGACAACATCTGCAAGGAGTTTGTATGTTCTCCCCGTGTTTGTGTGGGTTTTCTCTGGGTTCACCGGTTTTCTCCCACACTCAAAGACATAGCGATAGGGAATCTAGCCAGTGGAGACAGTGGTGATGATGAGGTCTGTAGAAGTGCTACGGAATATGATGGCGCTATATAAGCAATTACAGATTTTTACAAAATAGAGATGTCAGGGAAGCTGTTAGGTCCTTGTGAAAACTGGTCATAGACCTCCCCCAACTGCATTTTAAAAATCTCTTCTAAAACTATGTTTCCCGTCGGAGAAAGACATTAGTGACTATTAGATGGGATCCTTTGTTTCCCTAGCAGAAGAGAGAAATAACCAGTCCGTGCCCATCTTTGATTGTGAGAAAAATCTGCTGTTTATGGCCATGGTAAAGGAGCTGTCCATTTCTACATCAATAAAACTGAATCGGTGAATAAATGAAAAGTTCAACATATTTCTAATATTTTTGTTTCAATTCACCCATCATTTTCAAGATATGATTGCTGTCCGTGAATGAGAACACTAACCTAGGTAGTCCTGCTAGGTGTGTATAGAATTAGATACAGTGGTATGGTCCAGGTACTGCTCCGCGAGTGAAGGATCTGTTCACTTCTGCATTAAGAAGTCTATTTTTTTGGTCAGTTGTAAGAACAAAAAGTGTCATTAAGTAGGGTCCATCAGCACCCGACAGAACCCATTGGCTAAGATGGGGTCTGATTAGGTTCTGTCATGGCATCTGTCATTTTACCGCAAAAAAATATTGCAGCTTTCTACACTATTCCTCATGTAAGGATGACAGAATCTACGACCGAGGCTCCTGAGACTTCAACGCAACTTGTATTCCACTGTCTGGACGCCAGTGTGAAACATTGCAGCAAATTACCAGATGTGTACTGCTGATCTACTTGGCTCACTAATCGTTGCCTAGACTGGATACAACAATGCCGACTGCATAGCTGAGAGCAGGAATCGATATGTTCCAGTTTGTTGCCTCAAAATATAATCTACAAGGGTCTCAATCGGTGATCGAATACTAATCTCTTGAAACAAAGTATACGAGGCATTAGAAAGTCATAGAACTCTATACAGAGGTTAGTAGAGTTGAGCAAAAAGATCTGCAAAACCGGCATCCAAATTGGTAGTTTGTGTCAACTGGACCAGGGTCCTGTGAACTTCCTTGGCCGGCACTCGAGTGCCAGCATCCTGGTTGCCTCTGGCATATACAAGGCTTCTGCGATATCATGACCTTGACTCGCGATGCAATATGTTGTTTTAGGGTCCTAGTAAACATCAGAGACGCCGATAAATTTCTTAGGACCCTGGCCTGGCTGCCTTGGAATATTGACGTGGATGCCGGTTTAGGGTCCTGTAATTTTTTTGCTCATCTCTAGAGGTTAAACTTTTATGTATTACCAGAGAACTTATCAATGTACCATTCACGCAACTGTAAACTGCCAGACTTAGAGTTTTGACCCCAAAGCCAAATATTAGTATTATATGGCATCCCAGGTAGCACTGGTATCTACAGCCACATTCGGGGGATCCACCACTTTAAAAAAAAAAAAAAAAAAAAAAAAAACGAAATTGACTTGGACCACTAACTTCCTCCTAAAATAGAGGTTCTGCTGCAGAAGAGAGGTGCATCATCATCTACCTAGAACTTTCTGGTACAAGTTAATGGCGATGTTTCATGGACTATATCCTATATGAACAGAGGGAGTGCAGCTACGTTCGTTATAGGGTTGTAAAGGAATCTTCTGAGTGCTGACAACAAGGGAGGAACGTCTGCCACCAGAGGATCAGCAAGTAGGAGCACTTCCTAAATTTCATCACATAACCTCGCATGATGCACATTAACAAAGACACATTTTGTTTATACAGATCACAAATTAGAGGGCTGGGACCGTCCTTATGTGCTTTGCTGCACACGTGTCACTTTTGGTTCCTTTCAGGTTGTAAATCACTTCACATAGATTATTGGATTGTAAATCTCTCCGAGTCATTATGTCTAGTCACAGATTAATGGCAGCGCAGTAGCGGGGAGCATGACTTACTTCTGGCACCTTGAGTCTTTTCTTCCAAATTACAAGTTGGTAATTAGCCTATTAATTTACCCATTTGCTGAACTCGTAAGCTCAAGTTTATTTTATTGTTTTTTAAGTCATCCTCATTAGGAGAAGGGACAGTATTTCAAGCTCAGGATGTAGGAACTATAGAGGCAGCACGTGCCAGTGTAACATGGCCCATGAGAAGCAGCTAAAGCCAATGAGTCTTCTCCAAAATATAGCTAGATTTGCAAAGAACAGAGGAGGGAACAGCCAGATGGTAATGTGAGGTTAAATGGGGTTGCATAGCAGATAAAATAATCCTTAAGGGTGCTCATGCTTGTTAAATAAAGTAAAAAGGGGTAATACCTTCAACGATCCCCCACCGCTCCTCTTTCAGCCACTGACTTAGGTTGGTCTTCACTGTTGTCAATTATTGCCTGAGTTGACATTTCGATTGTGTTGAGTTGGGGCCAGCACGGACCTTTGGATTGACACGTTGGAGCCCTAAAGTGGATCACGCATGCTGGTATCCAGCGATTATAAAAGATGAAATATGTTCTGCTATAACTTTACTGGGAACAAGTAATGCATTCGGCACCTTTTACAATATGATAAATAGGATAAACAAGCCATATAGTATATAGAAGAGCATAATGAACCTTCTAAGGGAGTATATGAACCACAAACATATCAAATTGGAAAAAAGTGCCAAGGCAGCATTACGTACAGTGTAGAGATCCAGTAACCCACCACACCCGACACACGTTTCGCACTGAAATGCTTCGTCCAGGGGTGATGGGCTGCTGGTATGAATGCTATTTAAATTGTCAATAGCCAATGACATGTGTTTGTAAATGATTACACATCTGTAAATAATTAATGGAAGCATTTGCCTCCATGTCATTGACCATTGACAATTTAAATAGCCTTCATACCAGCAGCCCATTACCCCTGGACGAAGCATTTCAGTGCGAAACGCTTGTCGGGTGTGGTGGGTTACTGGATCTCTACACTGTAGGTAATGCTGCCTTGACACTTTTTCCAATTTGATATGTTTGTGGTTCATATACTCCTTTAGAAGGTTTATTTTTATCCTCTATGTATTATATGGCTTGTTTATCCTGTTTATTAAACCTCTATATAGGCTTCTTGCATGACTTGGTATGCAATTAAGGTCTAGAATATATAATATACTCTTGTGACATTGCCTGTTATTCTAATATTGATGTTTTATACAGCCTAGTAAACTGTCATTTTATTAATTAATAGGTTGTGCTATTACTAATTGTTTACTATTCATTGTTATATACTTCCTTTTATTATACCAACTACTTTTGGCAGCAATTACTGCTACTACTATTTATTCAGTGTATACACTTTCTATCCAGGATTACCCACCTCTTTTTTTGTATCTGTATAACTTTGTTTTTTCTGAACTTTTTGAAAATTTTTAATGCATATCAATAAAGATTTTTTTAGCTGTTTCAAAGAAAAGCTTATTCTCTTATGTATTTATTACAATATGCTTTTCTGGCTTTAAGTAATGTGATGATTAAGAATATTGGTGTATTTAAGTTCCTAGATGTGCAATAAGAACTTGTATAAAGACCATAACTTTATTTAAAGGGGCTAACCGGGATTTAAAAAAAAGTTGCCTAGAAGCAGGAAATAGTATTAAGTAGCCCATTAAATCCAGTACCGTCACTCCAGAGGTCGTTGCTATTCCTACAGGCATCACGTCTGTCATCCATGTGACTGCAGCAGCAGTGCTTGACGCGTGCGTGTACAGCACCTAGCCATAGAGGCCAGTGATTGGCTGTTGGCTGCAGGGTTCACGGGAATGATGCACATGACATGATCGCTGTAGAAGTGGTGGGAACCACCAGGACAGCAGTGATCCTCATTTTTCTATTTGTGTCTTATAGCAACGAATGTTATCTCGTCAAGAGGAATTGAAAGAGCGAGCCCGGTTATTGCTGGAGCAGGCAAGAAGGGATGCGGCACTGAAAGCCGGAAACAAGCCGAGACCAATCGCTGCAGCCACTACACGTGCGAAGCAGCTAAGTGATGTAAGTCTTCTTTCTTCTGAGCTGCTTTACCAAGCGCAGTTGCGCTGCTTTATTTGGAATATTATTGAAGGTGCCGCAGTGCTTTCCCGTTCATTTCACTGAAACGTGAGAGTCCCAGAGATCACATATATAATCAGGAATAAAATTGTTCACATTTTGTCTATTTACAGCCTCCTTTTTAATGGAAGCCACAGCACTGTGCTTAATCTATCGTATGATAACATGCCCCTCATCCACAATCCTCCCCAAAAAAATAATTCTATAGAGTAGGCTGGGTCATGGCACAAATTGGAAGTCACAGAAGGACATGCCTTCTAATTGACATGAAGAGGGAGATGCTTTGCAGCACATACACAGAAATAGTGCCCCTTGCTGAAGCCCCTTAGTGTTCTCACCTACTACAATCCCTTTTATGGCCCACATACAGTATGGTACCCCTCCAAACAGTATAATGCCCCCAAAAATATATCCCACCCAAACACCGTATGATACTCAAATAGTGAATTTCCCCATACTATTTACCCCTTCATTATCCCCCAGACGCATAGTATGATGCCTACACAATGACCCCAGCAAAGTATGATGCACCTACAGTGCCCTCAACACATTATGATGCCCTCACAGTACTTTTAACAAAGTATGATGTTCCCATAGTACCTCCACCACATTATGATATCACCAGCACAGTACGATATCCCCACTGTGAACACCACAGTACAATTTCTCCACAGTGCCCCCCAATACAGTATGTCCCCACAGTGCCCCCAACAGTAATGTGCCCCCACAGTGCTCCAGCACAATATGATGTCCCCATAGTGCCCCCAACACCGTACAAGTACAATGTTCCCTACAGTTCCCCCTACACAGTACAATGTCCCCACAATGTGCCCAATACAGTACAATATCTCCACAGTGTCCCCAACACAGTACGATGTCCCCACAGTTCCCCCAACATAATACAATGTCTCCATAGTGTCCTCAACATAATACAATGTGTTCCCAAAACAGTACGTTATTTCCAGTGTTCTCATTACAGTATGATGTCACTCAATGCCCCCAACACAGAATCATGTCTCTACAGTGCCAAAAAAGTATCATGTTCCTACAATGCCAACACAGTATCATGTCCCACAGTGTTCCAAACACAGTATAATATCCCTACAATGTCTCTAACGCAGTGTGATGTCCCCAAAGGGTCCCCAACACAACACAATGCCCCCAACACAGCACGATGTCTCCACAGTGCGCACAACATAGCATAGTGTCCCCACAGTGCCTCCAACACAATATGATGACCCTTCAGTGCCCCTACACAGTACGGTGCCCCACAATAGCTCCCACACACATACATATTATGATTTCCACAATTTCCAAAAGATTATTCCATGCCTCAGTATGTGATGTTTCGGCTGTAACAATAAAGTCACTTTTTCACTAGGATTGCATGGGGCAAGTGCTACTTGACCTGTTTCTCTAGATAGATAGATGTGAGGTACACTGTACTGGCAAAAATACAGGGGACCCTCCATGTTACACCTGCTGGAGCTTTTGACTTTCCATTCTAAATTTGTAGGGTTGAATATGGAGTTGGTCCCCATTTTGCAACTATGACGGCTTCCTCTCTTCTGAAAAGGTTTTCTACAAGAATTTGTAGTGTGTCTGTAGGATTTTTTTTGCCCATTCATTCAAAAGAGTATTACTGAGTCAGACACTGGTGTTGGAGGATAGGGCTTGTCTCACAATCTCCATTCTCGTTCATTGATGGGGATGAGGTCAGGGATCAGTGTAGCTGGTCATTTTCTTCCACACCAAACTCCCCCAACCGGGTCTTTATGGATTTTGCTTTATTCACTGGGGCACAGTCAACGGGAGCAGAAAAGGGCCTTCACCAAGCTGTTCTCACAAAGTTTGAAGCAAACAATTGACCATAACGTCTTGTATGCGCCTTAGCGCTCTTTCAGGTGTCTGTGATAATCGGTCTGATGTCGGCCGCACATCTCCTGACTCGAGCGTGACCGCTTCATATATTTCTATGACGCTGTCACGTTCAGGTCAGAAGATGTGCTGCCAGTCTGTGCATTACAATTAAGCATTTATTAATTGCCATTAAAATTTCCCTTCATTGGTACTAAGAGGCCTAGGCTAACTCCTTAAAAACAGTCCCATAGCATTAACCCTCCTTCACCAAACTTTATAGTTGGCACTATACAGTCAGGCAGGGAATGTTTTTCTGGCAATCACCAAAAGCCCAAACTCATTCATCAGACTGCAAGCGAGGGAAGAGTGATTCTTCACTACAGAAAACTCCACAGTCCACAGTCTTCTTGCTTTATACCACTACATCTGACACTTAGCATTGTTCTTGGTGATGTTAGGATTGCAAGAAGCTGCTGGGTCATGCAAACCCAAGCCAAAAAGCTCCAGGCGGGGGCATAGTTTTTGTGCTGATGTAGATGCAAAAGGAGGTTTGGACTCTGCAGTTATGTGGTCTCCACATCGTGGCTGAGTTTCCGTGGTTCCTTCCACTTTTCAGCAATATCATTGGTGATCATGGAATATTCAGGAGGGGAAAAGTGTGAAAAACTGACTTGTTACACCAATGACGTCCTATTACAGAACCGCGCTGGCCGCTGGTATTAGTGAGCTCTATAGAACGAGCCATTCAGCCACAAAGGTTGGTAAAGGCAGATTGATTGGCGAGGGGCCGGATGTTATACACCGGGGACAATGGGACTGACTGAAAACCCCAGATTTCAATGGATGTGAGAGAGATACTGTAGGTAGGTAGATATATTCTAGGTAGAGAGATGGATAAATATGAGAGAGAAGGATAGATAGACATGTGATTGATAGATACATGTGATAGATATTAGATATGAGATAGATATGTGAACGATATAATATAGATATGAGAGATAGATGGATATGAAATAGATATGTGAACGATATAATATAGATGGATAGATGAGATACCACCCAGAAATCCAGAAATACAGGCTGCAATGGTTAAACTGTTCAATATTGTGCTGAGTTCTGGCTACTTCCCTCGTACATGGAACTAAGGCCTCATCTCACCCATCCACAAGTGTTGGGATAGGTATGACCCTGCCAACTACAGAGGCATATGTGTCAGCAGCAACCTGGGAAAAGTGTTCAACAGCATCCTGAACAAGAGGATTCTCAGTTTCCTCACCGAGCACAACGTCCTCAGCAGAAGCCAAGCAGGGTTCACGCCAAACCACCGCACCACCGACTACATCTACACCCTGCACAGCATTATTCAGAGCCACATCCACAACATAATGCGCGGGAAGATATGTCCCTGTTTTGTAGACTTTAAAAAGGCCTTTGACTCAGTATGGCACCCGGGCCTATTTATGAAACTGCTTGAGAGCGGAATAGGAGAAGAGACCTATAATCAAAAGCTCCTACACCGAGAACCGCTGCAGCATGAGTGTGAACGGAAAAAGAATAGCTGATTTCCAGCAGAGCCGAAGACTCAGGCAGGGCTGCAGCCTAAGGCTGAGTGCCCACTATGCGTTTTTCAAGCGTTTTTGCCGTGGAATTTCCGCAGCGAAAATGCTTAAAAAAACGCTTGGTAATACGTGCCTCATGGTCCCCAATGATCCGCGTGTGCTGTGCACATGCTGCGGAAATTTCCGCTGCGGATTATCATTGCGGAAAAATACGCAGCATGTCCATTAATTTTGCGGACCTGCAGCGTAATTGCTGACATTGACTTGCATTGAAATGCATAATATCCGTGTCAGTACATTTGTACACACGGATACTATGCGTTTCTATTTGCGGATGGTACCCGGGTTTGGAGAAGATTAGACTCTCCTCCAGACCCAGGTACCATGGAACCTGTTAAAGAAGAATTTAAAATAAAAAATAAAGATTATACTCACCTTCCGATATCCTCCCGGTGTTTTCTCCGCTCCTTCTGGTCTGCTCTATGGGTCGCGGTGTTGTGAAGGACCTGCCATGACGTCATTGAGTCATGTGACCTGACACATAACTGAATGACGTCACCGCAGGTCCTTCACACCACCAAGAACAGTGCAAGAGACCGGACGCGGCGGAGAAAACACCGGGAGGACATCGGAAGGTGTGTATAAGCTTTATTTTTTATTTTTTACCATTCTTATTCTTTTTTTTCTTTTTTTTTAAACTAACTTGGTCACACTACTATAAATCCATGCCGGTTGCATGGATTTATATAGCGTGACCAAGTTGTCAAGCACTTTTCCAAGTGATGCTAAAATCGCTTGGAAAGCGCTTGTCAACCCGCATGCAGAAATGCATGTGAAGAACACTTGACAAACGCTTCTGCCTGGCAGGAAAAACGCATGTAAAATCCGCATGCGTTTTTCCTGCCAGGGAGAAGCGGAAAAAATATGCAGCATTTCTGCATCGTGGGCACTTAGCCTTATTCCAACGCTCTTCAATATCTATATCAATGAGCAGCCACCGCTCTGGAATCCTCCGCAGCACCAGGCCTCACACTCCATGACGTCCAGGTGAAATTCCTGCTGTATGCAGATGACCTAGTGCTGCTGTCACTAACCGACAAAGGCCTCCAATACCACCTGAAAATCTTTGTGAAATTCAGCTCCACGTGGGCACTACCAATCAACCCAAAGAAACCAAAAACATGGTGTTCCAGAGGAGAAGGCTAAGATCAGACCAGCGCCCTTCATTTGTACTAAACAACTGTACAAGAAGCGAAAAATACACGTAACTGGGCCTGGAAATTCTACAGTCAGGATGCTTCAAACAAGCCATATAGACCCTGGAGGACAAGGCCTGCAAAACCTTCTATGCCATCCAAAGGAAACGCTACCATCTGAAGCCGCCAGTGAGGTTCTGGCTTAAAATCTTCAATGCCATCATCGCCCAAATCCTCCTGTACGGCAGCGAAGTCTCGGGTCCTTCCACTTATCCAGTCTGGTCAAGGTGGGATTCCAGCCCAACAGAAATATACCACCAGGAATTCTGTAAGCACCTTCTCCAGGTCCATCGGAGCACCACCATCAGTATCTGTTGGGCTGAGCTGGGCAGAATCCCTCTACACCTAGCAGTTCTAAAGAGGGAACTAGCATTCCGGGCTCACCTATATAGTAGCAATCCAAGCTCCCATCACCATAAAGCCCTGCTACATATAGGCGGTCCACCCAAACCAGGACCCCCGGAACAGCTCACCCAAACCCAACCTGACCAAAGCACCAATTACCGCAGCCTGGCAAAAGCCAGAATCGTGAATATGACTGACGAGGGCCAGGAGAGGTATGTCAGCAACTGGAGGAACGATATCATCACCTCACAGAAACTGACCATGTACCGGAGTCTACAGAGAGACTACAGACTGGCTCCATATCTGGAGAAACTCCCGGACCCCAAAGACCGCCAGATCCTGAGCTGGTATAGACTTAGTACCCACAATCTGGCCATAGAGTCTGGCCGGCACAGACAGAGCTACAAGCCCAAGGAGGACAGATTGTGCCCACATTGTGACCTGCAGGATGAGACCCACTTCCTGCTACACTGCACCAAATACTCAGCATTGAGGGACACTCACTTCAGCAGACTCTCCGATCTCTTCCCAAATTTCAACTCCATGAAGAAGGAAGAGAAAACATATTTCCTACTTGGGGAAGAAGAGAGCACGGTGGAGATAGCAGCACAATATGTGAGCGCATGCCATAGGCTGCGAGAAAGAGAACTATGATATGCCATGGACTTCCATAGCCCCCACTCTGGATGTGCCCCTATCCATCATTCCCCCGTCCCTATCCCTATTCCCTACTGTACACTAGATAGATGTATAGATATTAGATATGAGATGGATAGATATGAAATAGATCGATATGAGATGGATGTGAGATATGATATGGATAGATATTAGATATGAGATGGATAGATATGAGATGGATAGATATGAGATGGATAGATATGAGATGGATAGATATGAGATGGATAGATATGAGATGGATAGATATGAGATGGATAGATATGAGATGGATAGATATGAGATGGATAGATATGAGATGGATAGATATGAGATGGATAGATATGAGATGGATAGATATGAGATGGATAGATATGAAATGAGATGGATATGAGATATGTGATAGATATAACAGATGGATAGATATAAGATGGATATCATAGATATTAAATAGATAAATATGAGATAAATATATCACTTCTATATCATATCTATCTTCTATCACTTCTATATCATATCTATCTTCTATCTCATATCTATTTCATATCTGTCCATCTATGTTATATCTATCACATATATACCTGATCTGTCTATCTCATACCTAATATCTATCCATCTCATATTTATCTCATATATCTAGCTCATATGTCAAATCTAATATCTGTCTATCCATCTCATATTTATCTCATATCTATCGATCTCATATCTATCTGAGATGAATAGACAGATATTAGATTTGAAATATGAGATAGAGATATGAGAGATAGATAGATATGTGATGGATATAACATAAATGGATAGATATGAGATAGATGGATAGATATGAGATCGGAGCACATCAAACAGCGCCTGCCGAGCAGAGCTGGGCAGATTCCCGCTACACTTTGCGATCCAGAACAAGGCACTATCATTCCCAGCTCCTACCATCACAAAACCTTGCTACACCAGGAAGCCCTAGGAGAACGAAGACCCCAACACAAATCACCCCAAACCAGCCTGATCAAACCACCAACCTGCATGGCCTGACAAAAGGCTAAATCTGGAAGATGGTACACAGAGGCAAAGAGGAATATCTCAGCGTCTAGAGGAACGACATTACCAAATCACAGAAACTGACGATATACCAGAACCTACAGAGGGAATACAAACTGGCCCCATATCTAGAGAAACTCGCAAAACCCAAAGAGCGACAGATCCTGAGCCGGTACAGACTGAGTGCCCACAATCTACTCATCGAATCCGGGCGGCACCGACAGAAATACATGCCCCGAGAGCACATACTCCTCCAGGAGCGCCCCCAGGAGGCTGTGGAGGATGAAGCCCACTTCTTGCTGAGGTGCCCCAAATACTGCATAGGAAGACAAACTGCCTACACTAATGGGGGACGAGGAAAGTGCAGCGGCCATAGCAGCGCAATATGTCAGTGCCTGCCACAGACTAAGAGGAGCCTGATATGTCATGGACCCCGATGCCCCATCCCTATCCCCCCATTATTTTACCACTTGCTTTGGCAATGCTGACATGTACTTAGTCCTGCCAATAAAGCCCATTTGATTTGAGATAGATATGAGATAGATAGATAGATAGAGAGAGATGAGTTAGAGCTATAGATAGATAGTTCTTGGATACAGAGATACCTGGTACCCAACCACCTCTTTCTGATAATAAAGCTAGCCGTACCTTTTTCCTGCCATTTCTATGCTCAGAACAATCTTATGAGTAGTGTTGAAGGAAATACAACGTGACAGGCCAGGTGCGATCAAGCCTGCTTTGTTAGCTTTCTCTTGGTGCCCCACCGATAACCTCCTAGATGACCTTGTAAGATCATCATCCCCAGGGAATTCACGCTGATTTAGTTTTCATAATGGCATTTCCGAAGCAGATAGACCTCAGAGCCGCAGAATTTCTGTTTCCTCAGCCGTCCTGTAGGGTGTGAGCTGATGCTGTATAAAAGGGCAGTGCTCTCACTGCCCAAAGTATCCCGACTCTTCCTTATAAGCTCCGTGACATGAACAAACATAGGTCTTCAATACATCAGCGTGGATTTTTTTACAAGTTTCTTGTACATCTTAGTCAGGAACCTCTCATTAATTTTAGAATTAACTGTAAAATATTAATTCCTCAGCCACCAAGCGTTGGTCAAGTCAGATTTGTACCTATCTTACTTCTACTGATTCTCTTTATTATACCGTGCATGCCCTTCAATGTATTGCTCTCTCCAGCAGCTACAAAACAACTGGACTCCCATAATGGCCTGTGTTGTTCTGGAAGTTGTAATTTTGCAGCAGCTGGAAAGTAACAGGTTGGAGATCAGTGCCTTAAAGGGTTATATCCAATATTGCATGTTATGGGACCCCTTGTGATCCCAAGATCAGGGCTTTGGAACCCAAAGATTCGACCCTGCAGCTTTGTCTTGGATGCAGCGGAGGTGCATAAACTCAATCTTTGTTTTGGGGACTGCCCAAAATGGCCGAGTGCTGTACTCCACTAGCTATGCTATGGACAATAAATTGTGTGGAGGCAGAGCACATGTACTTCCGCTCTTCAGGATGGGACTGCAGAGTCCCAATCTCAGGATCACTGATGGTCTTAGTGGTAGGACCCCCAATAATCAGCAAGTTAGCCCCTCAAATATGCATTTTGGGAATAACCCTTTCAAATCTTTATAGTGATGATGTTGAATGATCTGTTTTAAATAGACAAAAAAATTTGATAAAGAATAAAAAAAAAATTGAAATTTTATGGTAAGTGATGGATGTAGTGAATTTTACTATTTGTTTAAATTTTTTTAGTTTTTTTTATATATTTTTTTGTATGATTATTTTTTGTCTATCATCTTTTGGGCCCCCATACTCAGTAGATTAAATTCAGCAGATGATGTCAGGGTGGAATGAAGAATCTAGTATATTGAATTATATCTGTTCCCAGAGGTGTTTAGCGGCTTCTTATTCCACTCTTCTAATTGAACACACATGTATGCTCAGCCGAGCAGAGTGTGCATGTGTATGGGGGACTCAGGAGAGAAAGGTGTTAGACGAACCAATGTTTGGCCAATACCTAACTAAGATGTGTGGCCACTTTCACAGATTTGACAAAATGCTGCGTTTTATGGCTGAAAGGTTGGATGGATATCTAGTAGAGTCGAGATTCGTAGGACCCTGGTCATGTAGCCGTGTCGGTGACCTATGGCTGCCGGATCTGATCACTGCACAGCTCCCCTACTTTCCGGCATCCCCGGCGCCTCTTCTGATTAGTAGGCTCCGATGTAATTTGTTGCAGCACGATGCATGTATTGCCTGTGTACCTGGCCTACTAATCAGGCGAGGCGCTGGGGATGCGGAGGTAGTCCCGCAGCCACGGACTACAACTATGGCCACTGGACCAGAGTCTTGTGACTCTTTTTGCTCATCTGTAATATATAATTAAATTCCTGTAATTCTGCATCCGGTATTTCAGATCATCCGATAATCCATCCTGGATTAAAGTAGTTTCACTATAATGATTTTATATAGGTGCAGAGAAGCAGATTTGCAGCAAATGAATTAATTACAACTTTATTTAACTTTTTTTGCTTTTAACGTAAAATTTCACTTGCCAATTTTTTTTTTTTATTTTTTTTTTTAAATATCCTTTAATCCGAGAGTTACTTTGACCTGAGTCTAAGGTTCACTAGCAAATCCATAAGTTAAAAAAAAAGGGTAAAACCACAAATCCCCCGAAGAATGCGTGTGTAGTGGCCCTTTCTTTTCCACACACAGTATAATGTGAATGTAAGCCATGCCTGAGTAATCAAAGTGTGGGGCAAAGAATGGGTTAACATGCTGCAGGTCTGGTGGCGGTCCCTGTATTAACTCCGTAATTAATTTAAGATTTAGCAACAATCTGAAATGTTCAATTCCACTTGGCTGTGTTTTGGTAGTAACGGTATTTATTTTACTGCTTAGCAGTGAGTACGGCATATATTGCTTTGCTTTTCACAGAGCAGCACAAAGGTTTCAAAGACCGGGATAAATCGTTCCTCCAGTGGAGAGAAAGCTGCTGTTTTGTTTTGTTTTTTTTTCTTCATCTTCTATCAATTAAACCTGTAACTTCATTTTACAGATTTTACCAGGGAGGGGAGAACAGGGATCCTCAAGACAACACAACTTAGCAGAATGCAACCTTGGCCCTTTGATGTTAATTGGAAAACATTGATTGAAAGGACTGCTCTGCCACGCTGATAATTGTGACAGATTGAGATATGATCACTAGATCTCTGGATAAGAAAAGCAGCTTTTGGCCATCTAATTGGCAATATAAGGAGACAGAGCATTGTTTCGCTCAATCTTTTTATTGTTTAGAACTTTCTTTGCTGATAGTTTGTTTGGATTACATCTTTGTTGTAATATGAATGACGGGCTGTATTGTGCAGATATGGCTGTAATATGCAGATACAGTTGTGCTCAAAAGTTTACATAACCCGGCAGAATGTTTGCTTTCTTGGCCTTGTTTCAGAGAATATGAAAACTTTTTCTCCACTCATGGTTATTGGTTGGGTGAAGCCATTTATTGTCAAACTACTGTGTTTTCACTTTTTAAATCTTAATGACAAACAAAAACATCCAAATGACCCCGATCAAAAGTTCACATACCCCAGTTCGTAATACCGTGTATTGCCCCCTCTAACATCAATGACAGCTTGAAGTCTTTTGTGTTAGTTGTGGATGAGGTTCTTTATTTTCTCAGATGGTAAAGCTGCCCATTCTTCTTGGCAAAAAGCCTCCAGTTCGTGTAAATTCCTGGGCTGTCTAGCATGAACTGCGCGCTTGAGATCTCCCCAGAGTGGCTCAAAGATATTGAGGTCTGGAGACTGAGATGGCCACTCCAGAACCTTCATTTTGTTCTGCTGTAGCCAATGCCAATGACAGGTCGACTTAGCCTTGTGTTTTGTATCGTTGTCATGTTGGAACGTCTAAATACTTCCCATTCGCAGCTTTCGGGCTGATGAGTGTTAATTTGCCTCCAGTATTTGCTGATATCGTGCTGCATTCGTCTTTCCTTCAACTTTTACCAAGTTTCCTGTGCCTTTGTAGCTCACACATTCCCAATCAGCGATCCACGTCCGTGCTTTACTGTAGGAATGATGTTGCGCTCATCATAGGCCTTGTTGACCTCTCTCCAAATGTAACGTTTATGGTTTTGGTCAAAAAGTTAAATTTTGGTCTCATCACTCCAAATTACCTTGTTCCAGAAGTTTTGAGGCTTGTCTCTGTCCTGTTTGGCATATTGTAGACGAGATACTTTGTAGCATTTGCGCAGTAATGGCTTTCTTCTGGCGACTCGACCATCAGCCCATTTTTCTTCAAGTGCCTCCTTATTGTGCATCTTGAAACAGCCACACTGCTAGTTTTCAGAGAGTCCTGAATTTCAGATGATGTTATTTGTGGGTTTTTCTTTGCATTCCGAAGAATTTTCCTGGCAGTTGTGACCGAAAGTTTTGTTGGTCTACCTGACCATGGTTTGGTTTTTACAGAGCCCCTGATTTTTCATTTGTTAATCACAGTTTGAACGCTGCTGACTGACATTATCAATTCCTTGGATATTTTTTTGTATCCCTTTCCTGCGTTATACAGTTCAACTACCTTTTCCCGTAGATCCGTTGACAATTCTTTTGCTTTCCCCATGACTCACAATCCAGAAAAGTCAGTGGCTGGATGATAGATGCAAGAGTCTGTCTGGATCTCAGAAACTCACTCAGCTTTTATGCACACACACTGATTACAAGCTAACAGGTCATAGGTGAGGATGCTACTTTTAGTAGCCATTCAAACCCGTTTGTGTCAAATTCTGTGCATATTATCAGGCCAAAATCACCAGGGTATGTGAACTTTTGATCGGGGTCATTTGGATGTTTTTGGTTGTCATTAAGATTTAAAAAGAGAAAACACAGTAGTTTGACAATAAATGGCTTCACCCAACCAATAACCATGAGTGGAGAAAAAGTTTTTTTGTTATCATTCATATTCTCTGAAACAAGACCAAGAAAGGAAAAATTCTGCCGGAGTATGTAAACTGTTGAGCACAACTGTATATGAATGATGGTCTATAATGTGCAGATATGTGCATGACCGGCTGTAATGTGCAGATACATGAATGCAGGGCCGGCTCCAGGTTTTTCTGGGCCCTGGGCGCAAGAGTCTCAGTGGGCCCCTCTAACACATACCACGATTCATGATGCATAGATACGGCAGAGAAATATAGGTATAGTACAATGCAAAGATTTCACTTCTTACATTACATGAGCGATATCTATTGTAAATTCCACAATAGTTCAGAAACCGGCGAATCGCTCCACACAGGTTACTGGCCCCCATATAACGCTTCATACAAAATACTGGCCCCCATATAATGCTCCATACAGAATACTGGTCCCCATATAATTCTCCATACGGAGTACTGGCCCCCATATAACGCTCCATACGGAATACTGGCCCCCATACAACGCTCCATACAGAATACTGGCCCCCTTATAATTCTCCATACAGGCTTTTGTCCCCATATAATGCCCCATTCAGGATGTCACCCCCCCATTTGATGCCCCATGCAGGATGTCACTTCTCCCACCCCATGTAATGCCCCATGCAGGATGTCACCTCTCCCCCTCCCCCCCCTTGTAATGCCCCATGCAGGATATCACTCCCTCCCGCCCCCCATATAATGCTCCATGCAGGATATCACTCCCCCCCCCCCCCCCCCATATAATGCTCGATGTAGGATATCACTCCCCCCCCCCCCCCCCCCATATAATGCCCCATGCAGGATGTCACTTCCCCCCCCCCCCCCATATAATGCCCCATGCAGGATGTCACCTCCCCCCCCCATATAATACCCCATGCAGGATGTCACTTCTCCCCCACCCATATAATGCCCCATGCAGGATGTCACCCCCCTTACAATGCCCCATGCAGAATGTCCCTTTCCCCCCCATATAATGCCCCATGCAGGATGTCCCTTTCCCCCCCATATAATGCCCCATGCAGAATGTCCCTTTCCCCCACCATATAATGCCCCATGTAGGATGGTCACCCCCCTCTTTATAATGCCCCATGCAGGATGTCACCCCCCCTCTTTATAATGCCCCATGCAGGATGTCACCCCCCCTCTTTATAATGCCCCATGCAGGATGTCACCCCCCCTCTTTATAATGCCCCATGGAGGATGTCACCCCCCATATAATGCCCCATGCCTCCATACATTAAAAAAAAAATCAAATACTCACCTCACTCCTCCACACCTGCTGCCACTGCTCAGGTCCGGACTTCAGCGTCGCTGGTGTTGTCCCACTCTGCGCTGCCTGTGATGGCTCGGGGGAGGGCGCGGTGGAAAGACGTCACTTCACCCTCTGACCTGAGATGTCACAAGGAGAGGGAAAGTTAAGTATCCAGCTGCCGGGGCCCTGAGCAAGCGGGGGGAAAGGGCGGGCGCTGGCACCGCTCTCCTCCGCCCATAGCCCGGCGGGGTGCCTAACCGCGAGTGGGCCCCCCGCCTGCTGAGGGCCATGGCACTTTCCTGGGTACGCCGGGTGCTGACGCCGGCCCTGCATGAATGACGGGCTGTAATGTGCAGATACATGAATGACGGGCTGTAATGTGCAGATACATGAATGACGGGCTGTAATGTGCAGATACGTGCATGACTGGCTGTAATGTGCTGATACTCGAATGACGGGCTGTAATGTGCTGATACGCGAATGACGGGCTGTAACGTGCAGATACGCGAATGACGGGCTGTAATGTGCAGATATACAGTCCTGCTCGTCGTTATTTGCACCCATTAAGTTTAAGTACATAATGAGAATATCTCCTGAAGAAAAGACTCAAGTGAAACAGTTTTTGTATAGATCACTTGTGTTAAATACAAAAGAGCAAATGATAAACAATAATTTAAAACAAAAAACAATGGGAAGGAAAAATAGAAAAACCTAAAGCTTGCTGTGTCACTGGTGTTGACACCCTTTACATTAATTTAGTATGGAAACACATTTTGACTCACTTGTGGTAAATCACAAAAGAAATTCACCTGAGATTAATTGTCAGTGCCCATGTGACATGAATTATTTCAGTGCATACATTGATATATCTGTTGGTGCCCTGATGAAGGGGTGTGGAACACCCAGAAACGCGTAGGCATTTACCAATAAACAAGGATTTTATTATATGTTCCTGATTTGAGGATTTTTCAGCGGCGCAGACGTATATCTCTACCTTCACCGCCTTTGGATTTATTCTGGTCCTGTGGGACACCTATTGGAGATCCGCTTCAGCTGCCTTTTATATGTTATGATAGTTGTGTCCTCACACAACCTAACCAGGTGAGAACCACCTTTTTACTATTATTCCCTATGTCTACAGGTGTAACCCTATTGGGCTTTGCGCTCTCTCTCTCTTTGTATTTTATGAATTATCCAGTGAATGATAACTTCACTGTTCTTTTGTCACAATGGTGAAGACAAAGTAGCTGTCTGAGGACATCAGAACTGCTATTATTAGCGAACACAAGACTTACAAAGGGTATGAGGCCATCTCCAAAGACCTTGGTATCCCAGTTTCAACACTGTGCAATGTTATTAAGAAGTTTGCCATGCATGGAACCGTCAAGAACCTCCCTAGACATGGAAAAAGAGGAAAATTGACGAAATGTTTTCAAAGGTTGGTGCGAATGGTGAAAAAAAACACCATGTCAAAAATCCAAAGACCTGAAGGCCATCTGGAACAGTTTGGAGTTATGGTTTCAACAAGTACCATACGCCGCACACTAGACCAAGCAGAGCTTTATGGGCAAAGACCAAGGAAGAAACCATTGCTGAAGAAAAGACATAAAAAGGAATGACTGATCTTTGCCAAAGACTACCTTGACAAATCACAATCCTTCTGTGAAAATGTTCTGTGTACAGATGAAACAAAAATAGAGCTTTTTGGTAATGCTAGGAAACATTTTGTTTACAGATGGTGCAATGAAGCTTATAAGGAAAAGAACACCTTACCAACAGTTAAGCATGGTGGAGGATCCATAATGCTGTGGGGTTGCTTTGCTGCGTCTGGTACTGAAGGCCTTGACCGTATCACAGGAATCATGAAATCAGAGCATTATCAAGAGATTTTAGAGAGAAATGTCCTACCCAGTGTAAGGAAACTTGGTTTGAATCAAAGATCATGGGTCCTCCAGCAAGACAATGACCCAAAACACCCATCCAAAAGTACAGAGGAATGGTTGAAAAAGAAAAAATGGACTGTTTTAAAATGGTCAGCAATGAGTCCCGACCTCAGTCCCATTGAAGATCTTTGGGGTGAGCTGAAATCTGCTATTGGGAAAAAGAACCCTGCAAACATTCAAGAGCTTGAAGAAACTGCAAAGAAAGAGTGGGAGAAAATTCCAGCTGAGAAGTGCAAGAAGCTTATAGATGACTACAAGAAACGTTTGGAGGCTGTCATCAATGCCAAAGGGTGTGCGGCCAAGTATTAATTAGGGGTGCCTTTATTTCTGCACATGCTGTTTATTCTGTTTCTTCTTTGAAATTGCAACATGGAAGTTGAAAAACAATGTTTTATTGTTGTATTACTTTGGACCACTAATTAAAAAATCCTGAGGATATAACTTTGGTACATTTTTAATTTATTTCTGAAGATAATGTACAGTCTATTAAAAAAATGAAGGGGTGCCAATAACAATGAGCAGGACTGTATGAACAATGGGCTGTAATATGCAGATATATGAATGACTGGCTGTAATATGCAGATACACGAGTGACTGGCTGTAAGTTTATGTGTTAGGCAATTTTATACACTAAAGGAAACAAAATTATTAATTTTTTTTGTCATCATTCTGGCTCTTCTAGATTTTTTTAGGCCCCATACACATTAGACTAAAGTCAGCCGAACCCAGCAGGATTGTCCAACAGTCTTGTGTGTATGGGGAAGGATAGAATAACCGCCATTCTGATGTTTTAATCCTTAACTTTTGTTACGCCGCTTACTGATTGGATTAATACATTTTATATTTTGATAGAGCTGACTTTTTATTTTATTTGCTAGTCCCTTATTGGACTTGAACCTGCAATTGCAGTATATAGCAAAAATGACTGTCTTATATGACCGTCCGCTACGAGCTGGCTTTCACAGAGTACTGTCATGACAGGCACGGGGGTCTTCAGCAGACCCCTGGCTGTTGTGGCAACCCGAAAGCATTAGAACAGCTCACGGCAAATGCTGCGGTTACCGATTGACAGCTGCATTTAACAGGTTAACAGCCGCGAGTGAAACTATACTCCACTAGCGGCCGTTGTAGGCAGATGATGGCTGAATAGTACAGCCATCATCTGCTGGGAAAGTTATTCTTGATTGTTGTACACTCCCTGTTGACAAATATAATCCATCTCTAGCAGTAGATACAGATTGACTATTATAAGAAAATGGATTTCAAGAAGCCTGGGCCAGTCTTTGTTTCTTCTCTCCTGGTCTCCTGTCTGTGACACACTGCACACAGTCATAACAGAGAGGTGGCCTCTCATTTTGGGGCAGGCAAGCTATTGAACAATGACCGGCACAATGAATGACTGGAAGTGAAAAAAAGGAGATCCAAGCATCCCCATTAGATTTTTATTTTCCATCTCTCCTCCTCCTTTCCCTTTTATGTATATATACAACCCCTGGCAAAAATTATGGAATCACCGGGCTCGGAGGATGTTCATTCAGTTGTTTAATGTTGTTGAAAAAAAGCAGATCACAGACGTGGCACAAAACTAAAGTCATTTCAAATGGCAACTTTAGGGCTTTAAGAAACACTAAAAGAAATCCTGATTAAAAATGCGGTACTCAGTAAGGGTAATTTTTTTTTCAGACCAAGCAGAGGGAAAAAATTATGGAATCACTCAATTCTGAGGAAAAAATTATGGAATCATGAAAAACAAACACACAAAAGAACACTTCAATACATCACTAGTATTTTGTTGCACCACCTCTGGCTTTAATAACAGCTTGCAGTCTCTGGGGCATGGACTCTTCATCAATCTGGCTCCAACTTTCTCTGATTACTGTTGCCAGATCAGCTTTGCAGGTTGGAGCCTTGTCATGGACCATTTTCTTCAACTTCCACCAAAGCTTGAGATCCGGACTATTTGCAGGCCATGACATTGACCTTATGTGTCTTCTTTCAAGGAATGTTTTCACAGTTTTTGCTCTATGGCAGGATGCATTGTCATCTTGAAAAATGATGTCATCATATCCAAACATCCTTTCAATTGATGGGATAAGAAAACTGTCCAAAATATCAATGTAAACTTGGGCATTTATTGAAGATGTAATGACCGCCATCTCCCCAGTGCCTTTGCCTGACATGCAGCCCCATATCATCAATGACTTTGGAAATTTGCATGTTCTCTTCATGCAGTTAGGCGGTTTCTTACAGTTCGGTCACAGACATTGACTCCAGTTTCCTCCCATTCGTTCCTCATTTGTTTTGTTGTGCATTTCCTGTTTTGGAAACATATTGCTTTAAGTTTCCGGTCTTGACGCTTTGATGTCTTCCTTGGTCTACCAGTATGTTTGCCTTTAACAACCTTCCCATGTTGTTTGTATTTGGTCCAGATTTTAGACACAGCTGACTGTGAACAACCAACATCTTTTGCAACATTGCGTGATGATTTACCTTCTTTTAAGAGTTTGATAATCCTCTCCTTTGTCTCAATTGACATCTCTCGTATTGGAGCCATGATTCATGTCAGTCCACTTGGTGCAACAGCTCTCCAAGGTGTGATCACTCCTTTTTAGATGCAGACTAACGAGCAGATCTAATTTGATGCAGGTGTTAGTTTTGGAAATGAAAATTTACAGGGTGATTCCATAATTTTTTCCTCAGAATTGAGTGATTCCATAATTTTTTCCCTCTGCTTGGTCTGAAAAAAATTACACTTGCTGAGTACCACATTTTTAATCTTGATTTCTTTTAGTGTTTCTTAAAGCCCTAAAGTTGCCATTTGAAATGACTTTAGTTTTGTGCCATGTCTGTGATCTGCTTTTTTTCAACAACATTAAACAACTGAATGAACATCCTCCGAGCCCGGTGATTCCATAATTTTTGCCAGGGGTTGTAATATGCAATGTGTATATATACACAAAGTCACAAGAAAAACTAAATACATCCGACTTCTATGGTTTTACGTACCGTGGCATAAAAACAAATCTGGTCCTTAGAAGGGCTTAAAGGTAAGTAAGTACAACGCCAGATGCAAAACAACACATGACAAATGACACAAGTGTCAAAATCAAGACCAAATGTAGAAGCAGTGTGTGAAAAATTGAAAAATTTTGTAAACCCCTGGCTAAGTACCCATGATGCAGAAATGCTCCGGATTTTTCCTGAGCGTTTCTGCATCTCCCTGGCAGAAAAAACGCATGCGGATTGTACATGCGTTTTTCCTGCCAGGGACAATCGCAATTGAAGCTTTTTGCACATGTGATTTCGCATGCGGGTTGTCAAGAGCTTTCCAAGCGATTTTAGCATCACTTAGAAAGTGCTTGACAACTTAGTCACACTATATAAAATCCATGCAACCGGCATGTATTTTATATAGTGTGACCAAGTTAATAGTTGAAAAAAAGATTAAAAATGGTAAAAAACAACAACAAAAAAAACATTATACTTGCCTTCTGATGGCCCCCGGTCTTTTCTCCGCTGCGTCCGGTCTTCCCGGTGTCTCGCGGTGGTCTGAAAGGACCTGCCATGACATCATTTAGTCATGTGACAGGTCACGCGACCACCAACGTCAGCGGTCGCGTGACCCGTCACATAACTAAATGACGTCATGGCAGGCCCTTTTAGACCATCGCGAGTCGTAGAAGATACCGGACGCAGCGGAGAAAAGACCGAAGGCCATCAGAAGGCAAGTATAATGTATTTTTTTATTTTAATTTTTTTTTTTTCTTATATACAGGTACCATAGTACCCAGGTCTGGAGGAGAGTCTCCTCTTCTCCAGACCCGGGTACCATCTGCACATTGAATCGCTTAATATCCGCATGTGCACATGTAGTCGTGCGGATATTAAGCGATTCAATGCAAATCAATGGCAGCGAAAACGCCCCGTTTAAGCAAAATAATTGGTAGTGCTGCGGATTTTTCTGAAATGATAATCCACAACGGAAATTTCCGCAGCATGTGCACAGCACATGCGGATTATCATTGGGGAACATTGCAGACCTTCTACCAAGAGTTTTTTAAGCGTTTCTGCAGCGGAATTGCCACTGTGGAAACGCTTAAAAAACGCATAGTGGGCACGCAGCCTTACTGTTATTAATTTAGAGAGTAAGTAGTGGCCGGATTCTGCTAATCGAACTCCCTGGATTAATTGTGTATCAGCAAGTGTGAACACCTCTATAAAAGCAGTTTTGCCAGTTTGCTGAGCTGGAGAATTCAGGCTTGTGTTAACACTATGCAAAAGAGGAAAGACATCAGCAATGATCATAGAGAACCAATTGTTGTTGCCCAGCTATCTGGAAAATAGTTATAAAGCCATTTCCAAATAGTTCAGAGCCCATCATTCTACAATGAGAAAGATTACATGCATATATCTCGCATTTACTGCCATTAGCTCTTAGGAAACCTTTATTCTCCATGCCCAGGTAATGATTGAAGCCCCCCAGGTAAACAACTTGTCTCCGGTCTTTTTTACAAGCATGACACACATAGTTTATTTAGATGGGCCAATATCAGCCCAATAATGACCATTCACAAATTCGGAGGTGAACAGAATGACCCTTAATACTATAGTTTGTTTCCCAGTTCTGTAGCCACTCACTGATTCATGCTGTCCGTGGTTTGGGCAACATGAATTGACTGTCAGATTTCCTTTAAGAAGGATTAAACTTGGGCAACAGACAGTGGACGAAAAGTTAGACAGAAAGGAGATGCATAGTGGACGGCACGATCATAGATTTTTCAGTGTAAAAATATTGTGGGTAAATCAATTACTTTGCCGTTTTGTTACTCTTTGCATTGGCCATTTTTATTATTATAGCACCATTTATTCCATGGCGCTTTACATGTTAAAAGGGGTATACATAATAAAAACAAGTACAATGATCATGAACAATATGTCGCTGACTGGTACAGGAGGAGAGAGGACCCTGCCCGCGAGGGCTCACAGTCTACAAGGGATGGGTGAGGATACGGTAGGTGAGGGGAGAGCTGGTCGTGCAGCGGTATGGTGAGCCATCAGTTGAGCCTTAATTTCTTGAAATGATAGTATCCATTTAAAAAAAAAAACGCCTGCATTAAGCTTCAATTAGAAAAAACATTAGCATATAAATCCATAAAATTAACATTATCCGGTTCAATTTTTTTTTTTACTGTGGGAAAAGAGGGGTCACAGATCACTCCTGCCGGCTATTGAGTTGCTCCAGGTCAACGGAACAACTCTTCTTCTTCCGGGCTGCTCTGTCGACGTGGCGTGACTGCAATAATCATGCCCGTCAACAGAGCAGAGAGGAAGAGAAGCCGCTGCTCTGTCGACATGGCGTCAACAGAAGGTGCTGAATTGCCGGCAGGAGTGGTCTGTGACCACTCTGTGCCGGTGGAAATAGGCGCCGGGCACAACAGGCAGCTAGTTAGCAACTACCTGCCTGTACGTTCTTAGGCCCATAGTGAAATAATTAAATACTCGTGGATAACTTCATTAATAACAGAAATATGTGTGCTTGAAGTGACAACCTTTTTCATTAAAAAAAAAAAACACATTGCAGTGTATGATGTTGCTTTTTAAACCCAATACAGAAGTGGATCAGCAGGAAGAAGGGAAAGTTCCCACTCCTTGCTTAAAAAAATTCCATCGAAAACTTCATGTATATTTCAGCCTAGGGCTATGTTCACACCTTTATGAAACATATAATCCACACCAAAAAAAAATGCAGAGAAAACACAGCAAAACCTACTTTTTGTAAGTAGCTTCTTTACTGCCAAACGAGCGGGTGTTGCATGTAGAAAAAAATGCAGCTAAAACACGGCGTGTGAACATAGCCTTAATCTTATTCTTCTTCTATGTGAGTCAGAGTTTGGAGACTTCAATTAACACAGTCTCCTTTTTGCAAATTTATGGCAATAGTTTTTTATTAAATTTTTTGGGTTCTGATATCCAAGCAGAACTATTACCAGGATTACTGTGCCAGTACTCTATGAATCCAGTTGATGTCACTGAGTGTTAATAAGCTTATTAATGAAGTCCCCCAGCCTAAGACCTTTCTTCGCTACTTTAAAAGCTTGTACCTGACTTGGCAGGTAATCTAGGGAGCTGCCCGGCTGTATTTTACTGAAATAACGTAACAAGGTTAAAGGAATCTTCTCATCATTATCAATAGTTAAAATTTCAAAGTGCTTGTAAAAGCACGCAACTTTGCAATTTAGCACTGTTGCTTTGCAGCGCTGGGGTCCTGGGTGCAAATCCCACCAAGGACAACATCTGCAAGGAGTTTGTATGTTCTCCCCTTGTTTGTGTGGGTTTCCTCCGGGTTCCCCGGTTTCCTCCCACTCTCCAAAGACATACTGATAGGGAATGTAGATTGTGAGCCCCAATGGGGGCAGTGAGCCCCAATGGGGACAGTGATCCCGCCGTTGATTTCCACGTTGCTATCTAAACGAGAAAAATTAAATCTCATTCTTTTATTGTAGTGTGTGTATATATGTGTGTGTGTGTGTATATACAGTGCTGGCCAAAAGTATTGGCACCCCTGCAATTCTGTCAGATAATACTCCGTTTCTTCCTGAAAATGATTGCAATCACAAATTCTTTGGTATTATTATCTTCATTTAATTTGCTTGCAAGGAAAAAACACAAAAGAGAATGAAGCAAAAATCAAATCATTGATCATTTCACACAAAACTACAAAAATGGGCCAGACAAAAGTATTGGCACCCTCAGCCTAATACTTGGTTGCAAAACCTTTAGCCAAAATAACTGCGAACAACCGCTTCCGGTAACCATCAATGAGTTTCTTACAATGCTCTGCTGGAATTGTAGACCATTCTTCTTTGGCAAACTGCTCCAGGTCCCTGATATTTGAAGGGTGCCTTCTCCAAACTGACATTTTGAGATCTCTCCACAGGTGTTCTATGGGATTCAGGTCTGGACTCATTGCTGGCCACCTTGGAAGTCTCCAGTTCTCTCAAACCATTTTATAGTGCTTTTGGAAGTGTGTTTTGGGTCATTGTCCTGCTGGAAGACCCATGACCTCTGAGGGAGACCCAGCTTTCTCACGCTGGGCCCTACATTATGCTGCAAAATTTGTTGGTAGTCTTCAGACTTCATAATGCCATGCACACGGTCAAGCAGTCCAGTGCCAGAGGCAGCAAAGCAACCCCAAAACATCAGGGAACCTCCGCCATGTTTGACTGTAGGGACCGTGTTCTTTTCTTTGAATGCCTCTTTTTTTTTTTCCTGTACACTCTATGTTGATGCTTTTTCCCAAAAAGCTCTACTCTTGTCTCATCTGACCAGAGAACATTCTTCCAAAACGTTTTAGTCTTTCTCAGGTAAGTTTTGGCAAACTCCAGCCTGGCTTTTTTATGTGTCGGGGTAAGAAGTAGGGTCTTCCTGGGTATCCTACCATACAGTCCCTTTTCATTCAGACGCCGACGGATAGTACGGGTTGACACTGTTGTACCCTTGGACTGCAGGGCAGCTTGAACTTGTTTGGATGTTAGTCGAGGTTCTTTATCCACCATCCGCACAATCTTGCGTTGAAATCTCTCGTCAATTTTTCTTTTCCATCCACATCTAGGTAGGTTAGCCACAGTGCCATGGGCTTTAAACTTCTTGATGACACTGCGCACGGAAGACACAGGAACATTCAGGTCTTTGGAGATGGACTTGTAGCCTTGAGATTGCTCATGCTTCCTCACAATTTGGTTTCTCAAGTCCTCAGACAGTTCATTGGTCTTCTTTCTTTTCTCCATGCTCAATGTGGTACACACAAGGACACAGGACAGAGGTTGAGTCAACTTTAATCCATGTTAACTGGCTGCAACTGTGATTTAGTTATTGCCAACACCTGTTAGGTGCCACAGGTAAGTTACAGGTGCTGTTAATTACACGAATTAGAGAAGCATCACATGATTTTTCAAAGGGTGCCCCCTTCTTTTAGGTTTGGTGTAGAATTATATCCAATTTGGCTTTAGGACAATTCTTTTTGTGTTTTTTCATTGAAGACAAATTAAATGAAGAGAATAATACCAAAGAATTTGTGATTGCAATCATTTTCAGGAAGAAACTGAGTATTATCTGACAGAATTGCAGGGGTGCCAATACTTTTGGCCAGCACTGTATATGTGTGTATATATATATGTGTGTGTATATATATATATATATATATATATATATATATATATATATATATATATATTACAGTGAAGTAAATAAGTATTTGATCCCTTGCTGTTTTTGTAAGTTTGCCCACTGACAAAGACATGAACAGTATAATTTTAAGGGTAGGTTAATTTTAACATTGAGAGATAGACTATCCAAAAAATGTTTAGGAGGTTAGTTACCCATCATGCGGAGGCTACCTTGTCATGGTTGATGGGCATACATGAATTGGCCAATTTGTGCGCTAAGAGCCTTCATTTTAATTAAGTAATAATGCAGTTTAGCTCTTATGTGTCTGCCTATGTATTGGCCCTTACAATATGTACTGCTGTGCTTTTTTTATTGTATGGAATGGCCTAGCCAGTCTCCAGACCTTAATCCCATAGAAAACTTATGGAGGGAGTTGAAGCTCAGAGTTGCCAATCCTAATGATTTCGAGGTGATCTGCAAAGAGGAGTGGACCAAAATTCCTCCTGACATGTGCGCAACTCTCAACATCAACTACAAAAAACGTCTGACTGCTGTGTTTGCCAACAAAGGTTTTGCCACCAAGTATTAAGTGTTGTTTGCCAGAGGGATCAAATACCGTATATTCCGGCGTATAAGACGACCTGGTGTATAAGACGACCCCCCTACTTTCCTGTTAAAATATAGAGTTTAGGATATATTCACCGTATAACACTACCCCTTTTCCAACGCATACCAAATACCGGTAAAAATTTAAAAAAAAACAGATTTGAATTTAACATGGTCCTTTTTTTAATTTAAATTCTTATGACATGCAGGTATATAGCAGGAAAACTGTCACTCATAAACATATTAAAATAGGGGGGACCCCACGTCATTTTTTGGGGGGGTCCCCCATTCTAATAGCTAGTAAAGGCTAGGTATTCAGCTGGGGGCTGATATTAGTAGCCTGGGAAGCTCCGTGGGTATTACCCCCTTCCCAGACTTCAAACATCTGCCCCAGCCGTCTGCTTAACCTCCGCTAGAGACTATAATGATGGTGGATCCCACGCCAATTTTCTTTTTAAAAAATCCTTTATTTTAACACTAAATGACAATTGAGGGGTTAATAAAGATGCAGTCCCTAAATTATTATTAATTTTGTAATTAATTTTTCCCAAAAATGTTGACGTGGGCTTCGCCATATTTTTGTGTCCAGCCAGGTACAGCAGGCAGGAACGGGCTGCCCCCAACCACCAGCTGCCTATTTGTACCTGGCCAGACACAACAATATAGGAAAGCCCTTTTTTTTTTAATTATTTCATGAAATAATTTAAAAAAAAAAAGACGTGGGGCTTCGCCCTATTTTTGTGTCCAGCCAGGTACAACTAGGCAGCTGGGGGCTGGAATCTGCAGCGCAGGGAGGCCCAAGCTTTCTGGCCCCCCCCCGCTGCAAATTGCAGTCCGCAGCCACCCCAGAAAATGGCGCGTTCATAGAAGCGCCATCTTCTGGCGCTGTACCCAACTCATCCAGGGCCCTGGTGCGGTGGCTCACTGGGTAATAAAGGGGTTAAGGCCAGCTTGGCATTATCAGCTGGCCCTAAGCCCGAAATTCATGGGGTCACGCCAATATTAGACATGACCGCCATGAATTTCTAGTAAAGTAATTAAAAAAAACACAAACACCCAGAATAAAGTCCTTTAATTGAAATAAAGACACAATTTTTTAATGTTCTAAATTAAACCATACTTACCATCACGCCCATTCCAGCTGAAGCCAACGATCTCCTGCAATAAAAGTAAAATAATAAAGCAACCTCATCCTTACCTCTCCATGGTTCCCAGGACCGGTCCAGCTCTGCTACATTCACATGACAGGCTGGACCGCAGCAGAACGCTGCCGTTCAGCTTGCCATGCGGCAGACACTGAGAAGCGCAGGCATGCTTGTGCTCCTCAGTGTCTGACTGTGACGGCATCCAGATGAGCCGAGATCATGTCCAATGAACTCGGCTCACCTCATGCACGTCACTGACAGCGTGGGAAAATTCTCCTGCTCCCCGCATGCGCAGTAGAAGTTTCCCACGCTGTCAGTGACGGACGTCCAGGAGGTGAGCTGAGTTCATTGTCGGCTCATCTGGATGCCGTCACAGCCAGACACTGCAGAGCGCAAGCATGCCTGCGCTTCTCAGTGTCTGCGGGATGACAGGCTGGATGGCAGCGTTCTGCTGCGGTCCAGCCTGTCATGTGAATGTAGCAGAGCTGGATCGGTCCTGGGAACCATGGAGAGGTAAGGATGAGGTTGCTTTATTATTTTACTTTTATTGCAGGAGATCGTTGGCTTCAGCTGGAATGGGCGTGACGGTAAGTATGGTTTAATTTAGAACAATAAAGAATTGTGTGTTTATTTCAATTAAAGGACTTTATTCTGGGTGTTTGTGTTTTTTTTAACTTTTACTATGGGGTTAGTAATGGGGGTGTCTTATAGACGCCTCTCCATTACTAACCTGGGCTTGATGTCAGCTGGCATTATAAGCTGACATCAACCCCAGCCCTATTACCCCCTGCCACCGCACCAGGGCAGCGTGGAAGAGCGAGGCTAAGTGCCAGAATTGGCGCATCCTATGGATGCGCCATTTCTGGGGCGGCTGACGGCTGGTGTTTCTAGCCTGGGAGGGGGCCAATATTCATGGCTCCCTTCCTGGGCTATTAATATCAGTGTAGTGCCGGCGTCCCTGCCCTCTGCTAGGCAGGGACGCTGCTCCCCTCACCGCTCTGCCCCGTGCCTGGCGTCCCTCTCCCGCTCTGCTGTCAGCGCGCGCTCCTTCCCGGCGTCCTCCTCCCGCTCTGCTCTCAGCGCGCGCTCCTTCCCGGCCCCTGTGCTTAGGGCGCGCGCGCGCGCTCCCCTCATCTTAAAGGGGCCGCGCGCGCCGTCCTAAGGAGTCCCCGGCCAATGGCCGGAGGACTTCATCATATATAAGGCACCTCCTCCAAAATGGAGGTGCCCGAGCAATGTTGTTTGCACCTGTGTCTCACCTGTGCTTCAGCCCTCAGGTCCCGTTGCCAGTTACCTGTCAGATTCCAGCCTGATTACTTGCTACCTGTCTGCTAGTCTGAGGTCCGACGGTCTGCCTTACTACTCCTGTCAGTCTGTCTAAGGACCAGCCTGCCCGCTCACCTGGGAGCGCACCTCAGCTACCTGCCTGCTTGCCTGAGGTCCGACGGTCTGCCTTACAACTCCGGTCAGTCTGTCTATGGACCAGCTTGCCCGCTCACCTGGGAGCGCTTCTCCGTTACCTGCCTGCTTGCCAGCCCGGAGGCTCCGCTGTCACGTGCTGTGACCACCAGCTACTCCAGACTCTTGCCCGCTCACCTGGGAGCGCTTCTCCGCTACCTGCCTGCTTGCCTGCCCGGAGGCTCCGCTGTCACGTGCTGTGACCACCAGCTACTCCAGACTTTTGCCCGCTCACCTGGGAGCGCTTCTCCGCTACCTGCCTGCTTGCCTGCCCGGAGGCTCCGCTGTCACGTGCTGTGACCACCAGCTATTCCTGAGACTCTTGCCCGCTCACCTGGGAGCGCTTCTCCGTTACCTGCCTGCTTGCCTACCTGGAGGCTCCGCCGTCACGTGCTGTGACCACCTGCTATTCCAGAGACTCTCGCTTGCTCACCTGGGAGCACACATTCTCCATCTGCCTTGCTAGCCTACCTGGAGGTTCAGCCATCACAGGTCGTACCTACCCTTTATCCAGAGACTGCCCCGATCACTTGCCGTGTCCTCCTGCCCGTACACCCAGAGACTGTCCTGGTCACCTCCTGTGACTACCTGTCTGGTCGCCACCCGCTCCCTTACAAGGACCGCCCCCTTGTATTGTAGCCCAGAGGTTCCGCCTCCCAGACCCGTTACAGTTTGCTCGGGCCATGGAACCCGGTGGCACCCAAGCTCCCTCGCTCTCGGACCTCTGTCTTGAACTGTCCCGTCAGAGGTCCCAACAGGAGTCCATCCTGGGTCACCTGCGGAATGTCAATACTCGCCTGAACACTCTGTCTGATCCACCAACAACCTCCGCCAGTGCCATATCTTGCAATCCGGCAGCTCCGCTGCCCACTAATACCATGGTATCCTACCCCGGACCCCGGCTTTCTGCACCTCCTCGCTTCGGAGGCGACTCCGTCCAGGCTCGGGGCTTCTTAAATCAGTGCACCCTGCACTTTGAACTTTTGTCCCACCAGTTTAACTCAGACCGGGCCAAAATTGCCTTCATCATGTCCCATCTCACCGGGGAGGCCCTGGCCTGGCTAAATCCTCTATGAGAGAGAGGAGACCCCCTGGTGTCCAACTTGCCTGCTTTTCTCACGGCTTTCCGGAAAGTCTTCGACGAACCCGGACGGAAGACCTCATCTGCATCATCGTTGCTACGCCTCCGTCAGGAGAGTCTCACCGTGGGCCAATATGCCATACGGTTCCGTACCCTTGCCTCGGAGCTGGCCTGGGATAACGACGCTCTGGTTTCCGTCTTCTGGGAGGGTCTGTCCGGCCGTATTAAAGATGAACTTGCCGGTCGGGACATTCCTACCACTCTCGATGACTTAATAACTCTTGCCACCCGGATTGACCTACGGTTCCAGGAGCGTGCCAGAGAGGTCACCCGTGAGAGGAGGTTACCACGTCTAGCTCCTACTTTTCAGAAACCCGTCACTCCTTCTGTCTCTAACCAGGTACACCCTCCTGAGCCTATGCAGGTCGACCAGACCAAGATGGTCAAGACCCATCAGGACTTATGCCGTGCCGAGGGGACCTGCTTCTACTGTGGCAGTAAGGAGCACCGGATCCGTGCCTGCCCGGAGAGGTCGGGAAACGCCTGTGTCTAGGTTCGCTCAGAGAGGTCCACCTAGACAAGAATAAATCCTCTCCATCCCTGCTGTTGTCAGTTTCAATCGTCTACGGGGAGAACCGTTATTTCGAACTAGCCCAACTGGACTCTGGAGCAGCCGGGAATCTTATTTCACAGTCCCTGGTAGAGAAATACCGCATCCCCACCAAACCTCTGGCTGTACCCTTGTCTGTGGCTGCCGTGGATGGGGGGCTCTTACCACGCCCCATCCAACTCCTCACCGAATCCATTACTCTGCAGGTGGGAATGCTGCATTCTGAAAGTATCTCCTTTCATGTTCTGCCTGGACTCTCTCACGCCCTCTTGCTAGGTCTGCCTTGGCTCCAGAAACATGCACCCGTGCTTGACTGGCAGACCGGAGAAGTCCTTCGCTGGGGACAAGACTGTCATAAGACCTGCCTGGTTCCCGTCCATCCCGTCCGTCCCTCTCCTACCCCAGCTAATCTACCTGGACTTCCAATTCCTTATTGGTCTTATGCTGATGTCTTTAATAAAAAGGAGGCAGAGACATTACCTCCTCATAGACCATACGACTGTCCCATCGACCTGTTACCCGGTACTACTCCTCCCCGTGGGCGTATTTATCCTTTATCCGCTGCTGAGACCCGGTCGATGTCCGAATATATTGAGGAGAATCTGGCCAGGGGATTCATCCGGAAATCTACCTCCCCGGCGGGAGCAGGCTTCTTTTTCGTCAAAAAGAAGGACGGCTCTCTCCGTCCCTGTATAGACTATAGAGGCCTAAACCAGATCACGGTGAAGAATAAGTACCCCCTTCCGCTCATTCCAGAATTATTTGATCGTCTGAGGGGGGCTAGAATCTTCACCAAATTAGACCTCCGTGGGGCGTACAACCTGGTTCGTATCCGTCAAGGGGATGAATGGAAGACTGCATTCAACACCCGGGACGGCCACTATGAATACCTGGTAATGCCCTTTGGTCTCTGTAACGCTCCTGCCGTCTTTCAAGAGTTGGTCAATGATATCTTCCGGGACCTTCTCTACTCCTGCGTAGTGGTGTACCTGGACGACATCTTGGTCTTCTCTCCGGATCTCCAGACTCACCGGAGGGACGTTCGTCAGGTCCTGCTCAGGCTCAGGCAGAATCACCTCTTCGCTAAATACGAGAAGTGCCTCTTTGAGCAGACCTCGCTTCCGTTTTTGGGCTACATTATTTCTCAGACCGGCCTACGAATGGATCCAGAGAAACTGTCTGCCATCGAGAAATGGCCCCGACCGGAGGGGTTGAAGGCCATTCAGCGGTTCCTGGGCTTCGCCAACTACTACCGCCTCTTCATACCACACTTCTCTTCCCGGACTGCCCCAATTTCCGCTCTCACCCGTAAGGGTACTAATCCCAAAGAGTGGCCGCCCGAAGCAGAAGAAGCCTTTCTTTCCTTAAAACAGGCCTTCTCTTCCGCCCCGGTGCTGCATCGCCCGGACGGCAACAAGCAGTTCTTCCTGGAAGTGGACGCCTCCTCCTCTGGAGCTGGAGCGGTACTTACTCAAAAATCTTCTTCCGGGAGGATGGTAACTTGCGGCTTCTTCTCTAAACTCTTCTCCTCCTCTGAGCGCAATTATTCCATAGGAGATCGAGAGTTATTGGCCATCAAACTGGCATTGGAGGAGTGGCGTTACCTGCTTGAGGGGGCTCTTCACCCGGTAATAATTTACACTGACCACAAGAACTTGGCTTACCTCCAGCATGCCCAGAGACTTAACCCGCGCCAAGCCCGGTGGTCCTTGTTTTTTGCTCGTTTTGATTTTGTCCTTCATTTTCGCCCGGCTGACAAAAACGTCAAGGCGGACGCCTTGTCTCGATCCTTTCTGGTATCTGATCTCGAGGAAGATCCGAAACACATCATCGATCCCGCCAGAGTAATGCAGGTGGCTCCCGTGAGTCTAAATCGTCTCCCTCCCGGAAAGACGTTCGTATCAGTACCTGATCGGGAGAAGATCCTTCACTGGGGTCACTCGTCTAAACTGGCTGGCCACGCTGGTCAGAAGAAGACCCTCCAGCTTATTTCCCGGCACTACTGGTGGCCTACCCTGCACAAGGATGTAATAGACTTTGTTTCTGCCTGTGTGTCCTGCGCCCGCAACAAGGTTCCGAGACATCTGCCAGCCGGTCGCCTCCTTCCGCTCCCAGTACCTGCTGCCCCCTGGCAGCATATTGCAATGGACTTCATAACTGACCTCCCACTCTCTGCCGGTTGTACGGTCATTTGGGTGGTCGCTGACCGCTTCTCCAAGATGGCTCATTTCGTTCCCCTGCCAGGCCTCCCGTCTGCACCCGAGCTAGCTAGAGACTTTATTCGTCACATCTTCCGTCTTCATGGCCTGCCCCTCCACATCGTGTCGGATCGTGGGGTACAGTTCACCTCACGCTTCTGGAGAGCCACTTGTAAACTACTAGACGTCACCCTGGACTTCTCTTCGGCTTACCACCCACAGTCCAATGGTCAAGTGGAGCGGATCAATCAGAACCTGACCAGTTACCTCCGGCACTTCGTTAATGCCCACCATTCTGACTGGGTGGATCTCCTACCATGGGCCGAGTTCTCTTACAATAATCACGAGAGCGAATCCTCCTCCAAATCCCCGTTTTTTGTAGTCTTTGGTCAGCATCCTCGGATTCCTTTTCCTGTCTCCACCTCGGTGGACAACCCGGCTGCGGAATCTCTCGTTAGCAAATTTTCCTCCATTTGGGAGAGTACCCGATCCGCACTCCTTCAGTCGTCCGAGCGGATGAAAAGACACGCTGACAAAAAACGCCTGGATCCTCCTCAATTTCGTCCAGGAGATAAGGTCTGGCTCTCATCTAAATATGTTCGACTCAAGAATACCCTCTTACAAGTTAGGGCCTCGGTTCATCGGACCTCTGGAGGTCACCAGTCAGATCAACCCGGTGGCCTATAAATTTAAACTCCCGGCCAACTTACGGATCCCTAACTCCTTCCATGTATCTCTCCTCAAACCTGTGGTACTTAACTCTTTTTCCAAGTCTACAGGTACGCCTCCTGCTCCGGTTTCTGCTGAGGACGAGTTTGAGGTAGAGAACATTCTTGCCACCAAAAGGGTAAGAGGAAAGACCTTTTTTCTGGTAGATTGGAAGGGGTTTGGTCCTGAGGAGAGAACGTGGGAGCCCCGGGAGAACATCCATGCCCCTCTCATCCTAGCTAAATTTCTGTCTGGCCTAAAAAAGGGGGGGCCTAAAGGGGGGGGTACTGTAGTGCCGGCGTCCCTGCCCTCTGCTAGGCAGGGACGCTGCTCCCCTCACCGCTCTGCCCCGTGCCCGGCGTCCCTCTCCCGCTCTGCTGTCAGCGCGCGCTCCTTCCCGGCGTCCTCCTCCCGCTCTGCTCTCAGCGCGCGCTCCTTCCCGGCCCCTGTGCTTAGGGCGCGTGCGCGCGCGCTCCCCTCCTCTTAAAGGGGCCGCGCGCGCCGTCCTAAGGAGTCCCCGGCCAATGGCCGGAGGACTTCATCATATATAAGGCACCTCCTCCAAAATTGAGGTGCCCGAGCAATGTTGTTTGCACCTGTGTCTCACCTGTGCTTCAGCCCTCAGGTCCCGTTGCCAGTTACCTGCCAGTTACCTGTCAGATTCCAGCCTGATTACTTGCTACCTGTCTGCTAGTCTGAGGTCCGACGGTCTGCCTTACTACTCCTGTCAGTCTGTCTAAGGACCAGCCTGCCCGCTCACCTGGGAGCGCACCTCAGCTACCTGCCTGCTTGCCTGAGGTCCGACGGTCTGCCTTACAACTCCGGTCAGTCTGTCTATGGACCAGCTTGCCCGCTCACCTGGGAGCGCTTCTCCGTTACCTGCCTGCTTGCCAGCCCGGAGGCTCCGCTGTCACGTGCTGTGACCACCAGCTACTCCAGACTCTTGCCCGCTCACCTGGGAGCGCTTCTCCGCTACCTGCCTGCTTGCCTGCCCGGAGGCTCCGCTGTCACGTGCTGTGACCACCAGCTACTCCAGACTTTTGCCCGCTCACCTGGGAGCGCTTCTCCGCTACCTGCCTGCTTGCCTGCCCGGAGGCTCCGCTGTCACGTGCTGTGACCACCAGCTATTCCTGAGACTCTTGCCCGCTCACCTGGGAGCGCTTCTCCGTTACCTGCCTGCTTGCCTACCTGGAGGCTCCGCCGTCACGTGCTGTGACCACCTGCTATTCCAGAGACTCTCGCTTGCTCACCTGGGAGCACACATTCTCCATCTGCCTTGCTAGCCTACCTGGAGGTTCAGCCATCACAGGTCGTACCTACCCTTTATCCAGAGACTGCCCCGATCACTTGCCGTGTCCTCCTGCCGGTACACCCAGAGACTGTCCTGGTCACCTCCTGTGACTACCTGCCTGGTCGCCACCCGCTCCCTTACAAGGACCGCCCCCTTGTATTGTAGCCCAGAGGTTCCGCCTCCCAGACCCGTTACAATCAGCCCCCAGCTGTCTGCCTAGCCTTTGCTATCTATTAAATTAGGGGGGACCCCACGTCATTTTTTTGGGGGGGTCCCCCATTTTAATAGCTAGTAAAGGCTAGGTATTCAGCTGGGGGCTGATATTAGTAGCCTGGGAAGCTCCGTGGGTATTACCCCCTTCCCAGGCTTCAAACATCTGCCCCAGCTGTCTGCTTAACCTCCGCTAGAGACTAAAATTAAGGGGAACCCCACGCCAATTTTTTTTTAAATAAATCCGTTATTTTAACACTAGATGACAAGTACAGTAACCAGCACTGTCACTGTACTTCTTATATATGTGACTGACATGTTTCTATCTATCTAATCTATGTGTGATGCTCTATCTTTCTGTTATAAATTGTCGGGTACAGATGCTGAATTGCCGGCCGGCTTTTTTAAAGAGACGGTGCATGAAAACACTAATAATTGTTTTAATAAATCCTTTACACTAAATGACAAGTACAGTAAGCAATACTGTCACTGTACTTCAGATATATGTGACTGACATGTTTCTATCTATCTAATCTATGTGTGATGCTCTATTCTTTCTATTCTAAATT
Organism: Phyllobates terribilis; assembly: GCF_046119375.1. NCBI lineage: Eukaryota > Metazoa > Chordata > Amphibia > Anura > Dendrobatidae > Phyllobates > Phyllobates terribilis. The sequence continues at coordinate 741,438,920 of NW_027362763.1, forward strand.
GTCGGGTGCCGGCTTATGCCGCTGCTGAATTGCCGGCTTTTCATATATTGTCACAGAAGCGATGCGAACTTCCCAGCTCCGGACACAGCGCAGCGCTTCTGTGACAAGTGAAAGCTGTCGGCACAGAAGCCCTGCGCTGTGTCCGGAGCTGGGAATACGCAGCGATGTGTCAGTTTCAGCACAGAAGCGCTGACTGTCTGGACCTACCGCCGCCGTATTTTAACTCCCTCCACCTTATATTAACTCCGACATGGCAGGGATACGGCCACGGCAGCTTATTAACACCCCCAGAGTATCCCCGCATGTCAATTTCTGAAAGTTCAAAAGCATTACCGGCGTATAAGACGACCCCAGACTAGACAGAAGATTTTTCAGTCTTCAAAAGTCGTCTTATACGCCGGAATATACGGTACTTATTTCTCAATGCAAAATGCTAAAATAATTTATACAATGTGATTTTCTTGATTTTTTTTTTTTGGGGGGGGATATTCTATATCTGTGTTAAAATTAACCTACCCTTAAAATTATAGACTTTTCATGTCTTTGTCAGTGGGCAAACCTACAAAAACAGCAAGGGATCAAATACTTATTTCCGTCACTGTATATATACATATCTATTTATATTTATACATATATATATGTATGTATAGGGATATTTATCTATATCTATATATTCCGGTGACTAATAATAATAATAATCTTTTTATTTATATAGCGCCAACATATACTGTTGCGCTTTACAATTCTGACAATTTACAGACATTATGGGCACTGTCCCCATTGGGGCTCACAATCTACATTCCCTATCAGTATGTCTTTGGAGTGTGGGAGGAAACCGGAGAACCCGGAGGAAACCCGTGCAAACACGGGGAGAACATACAAACTCCTTACAGATGTTGTCCTTGGTGGGATTTGAACCCAGGACCCCAGCGCTGCAAGGCTGCAGTGCTAACCACTGAGAATGCCAAGAGTGTGCAAAGCAGTCATCAAAGCAAAAGGTGGCTACTTTGAAGAACCTAGAATATAAGACATATTTTCAGTTGTTTCACACTTTTTTGTTAAGTATATACAGTTATATGAAAAAGTTTGGGCACCCCTAATAATCTTAAGCTTAATGTTTTATAAAAATTGGTGTTTTTGCAACAGCTATTTCAGTTTGATATATGTAATAACTGTTGGACACAGTAATGTTTCTGCCTTGAAATGAGGTTTATTGTACTAACAGAAAATGTGCAATCTGCATTCAAACAAAATTTGTCAGGTGCATAAGTATGGGCACCCTTATCATTTTCTTGTTTTAAATACTCCTACCTACTTTTTAATGACTTACTAAAGCACTTTTTTTGGTTTTGTAACCTCATTGAGCTTTGAACTTCATAGCCAGGTGTATGCAATCATGAGAAAAGCTACTTAAAGTGGCCACTTGCAAGTTGTTCTCCTGTTTGAATCTCCTCTAAAGAGTGGCATCATGGGCTCCTCAAAACAACTGTCAAATGATCTGAAAACAAAGATTATTCAACATAGTTGTTCAGGGGAAGGATACAAAAAGCTGTCTCAGAGATCAGTTTCCACTGTGAGGAACATAGTAAGGAAATGGAAGAACACAGGGACAGTTCTTGTTAAGGCCAGAAGTGGCAGGCCAAGAAAAACATCAGAAAGGCAGAGAAGAAGAATGGTGAGATCAGTCAAGGACAATCCTCAGACCACCTCCAGAGAGCTGCAGCATCAACTTGCTGCAGATGGTGTCACTGTGCATCGGTCAACTATACAACGCACTTTGCACAAGGAGAAGCTGTATGGGAGAGTGATGCGAAAGAAGCTGTTTCTGCAAGCACGCCACAAACAGAGTCAGCTGAGGTATGCAAAAGCACATTTGGAGAAGCCAATTTCTTTTTGGAAGAAGGTCCTGTGGACTGATGAAACCAAGATTGAGTTGTTTGGTCATACAAAAAGGCGTTATGCATGGTGGCAAAAAAACACAGCATTCCAAGAAAAACACTTGCTACCCACAGTAAAATTTGGTGGAGGTTCCATCATGCTTTGGGGCTGTGTGGGCAATGCCGGCATCGGGAATCTTGTTAAAGTTGAGGGACGCGTGGATTCCACTCAGTATCAGCAGATTCTTGACAATAATGTTCAAGAATCAGTGACAAAGTTGAAGTTACGCAGGGGATGGATCTTTCAGCAAGACAATGATCCAAAACACCGCTCCAAATCTACTCAGGCATTCATGCAGAGGAACAATTACAATGTTCTGGAATGGCCATCCCAGTCCCCAGACCTGAATATCATTGAACATCTGTGGGATCATTTGAAGAGGGCTGTCCATGCTCGGCAACCATCAAACTTAACTGAACTGGAATTGTTTTGTAAAGAGGAATGCTCAAAAATACCTTCAACCAGGAAATCATTAAAAGCTACAGGAAGCGACTAGAGGCTGTTATTTTTGCAAAAGGAGGATCTACTAAATATTAATGTCACTTTTCTGGTGAGGTGTCCATACTTATGCACCTGTCAAATTTTGTTTGAATGCAGATTGCACATTTTCTGTTAGTACAATAAACCTCATTTCAAGGCAGAAACATTACTGTGTCCAACAGTTATTACATATATCAAATGGAAATAGCTGTTGCAAAAACACCAATTTTTATAAAACATTAAGCTTAAGATTAATAGGGGTGCCCAAACTTTTTCATATAACTGTAATTCCACATGTGTTAATTCATAGTTTTGATGCCTTCAGTGTGAATGTACAATTTTCATGGTCATGAAAATACAGAAAAATCTTTAAATGAGAGGGTGTGTCCAAACTTTTGGTCTGTACGGTGTGTGTATATATATATATAGATAGATATATATATATATATATATAGATATAGATATCTGTATGTATATAGATATATTATTATAATGTTTATATAATATATATTGTGTATGCATGTGTGTATAGCTCTCTGTTTGTTTGAGCATGTATAATAATGATATTGTCTATCACACAAGGCCTTTCATATATCACCAAAGTAGACATCTGATGACTAATGTATTATAACATGTACCAGGTGACGGCTCGGACCCTTTTTCCTACCTTCCTCCCTCGGTTTGCCATGATTTTGGTTTATTGTAATCCTGGAATGAGATCACCATTACCCTGAGCCTGGATTCTGCTCAGCCTATTCTGTTTTGCTCAGCATGCTCCAGAGCCAGAGTTAAAATCTTTATTCATTTCATTTAAAATGTTCCTTTTGTTCTCCTTATCATGTTCTAGCTTTCCCAAGGATATATGCCTTGAATGAAAAGTCACATGTGCATTACTAATTGTGTGCCATTGTATTTACTGTTCCAAGTGGTGGCACTGTGAAGCTACTAATTCTTTTGCTTCACTTGATGTATAATAATCTAAGTGCCTTTGATAGCAGTGAAACAGTATTAATTGTTTTGTACATTTCTTGGTCATTCTTCTTAGGTGGTCTTCATAATCTATTAGAACTTTCAGCCAGATTTTTGTAATGTCATGCCTCCAGCGGCGATTAAATTGGTAATTAATGAACAGACTTTGGCAATGTAAACCCCATCCCGTTAATTTTCTCCTTTTGAGTTTTTAGAAGTTGTCGTCTCTGTCAGAAAGCATTGCGCCATCTTGCCGGAGCCCCTTGGCATGGAACCACAAAAGCTTGATTTTTTTTTCTTCATCTATTAGCAGATCAGAGCGGTAATTTCACAGTATTTTGGTCAGGGTAATTATAGTGGCAAGTACTGAGCAGGGTGGGGAATTCACAGAGAAAGTCCAGAAATACCAGGTGAGCCCCCTTGTGTTCACTGGGACGTTATGATCAGTTTAATTGGTCTTTGTTTGATTTTCGCCGCGCAGTCTATCCGTGCAGTGGCTTTGCAATGACTTTCCACTTTTGTATTTCTGACCTGCACTGACAGGAACTAGTGGAAAAATAAGGGGGGAAAAGCCTTTTGAAGTAAGTCCTCTGGCAGCGCGTTAGTCGTGGAAGTCCGTAAATGGTTAATAGCCGACTGAAAAATCCTTTCACAAACTTGCCTATTTTTGTTATGTGTTTTGTAGGAGGCTGAACAAGTCCTTTGTTTTCAGGCTACAAGAAGGAAGGATAATTACAACCGGGACATTTTAATAGTCTTTTTTGTTTTTTTTAATTAATTCTAATTAATTAATATTTCAGTTTTAATTAACAAGTAAATTGCTCACGGTTAATATGAATTACTCCGAAGCTTTGGTTAGTTATTGTAAATAGATGTATGGTGTTTGTATATATAGATGGGGGTGTGTGTGTATATGTATATGTATATGTATATATATATATATATATATATATATATATATATATATATATATATATATAATATATGTGTGTGTATGTATATATATATATATATATATATATATATACACACATATGTACACGCACACACGTACAAGGACATTAATAACATTTTATACATGCTATACATATACACACATAAATGTATATGTATAGCACGTATAAAATGTTATTAATGTTCCTATACGTGTGTGTACATATGTATTTATGTATGTGTGTATATGTATGGTATATATAAAATGTTATTAATATCCCTGTGTCCCTATATATATGTGACTATATATATATTCATACACACAAAATCCCATATACATTTCAAACTCTTTTCGATATTTTAAATTCCAGATAATTTAATCCTACAGCCGCATGTATGAAATCACACAAGATTTTTAATCAAGCATCTTTTTTTAATACAGATTTTTCCATAATTAAATATTATTTTCTTCATTTCACAGCCTTCTTTTTCATACCACATTTTACAGAGCTGGGTATTGAAAGATGCATTATGGCTTCTCCGATTTTAAACTTTGCAAAATGCGATGTATCGTAATTGCCTTCTTTAATGGAATTGGTAACAACGTATGTTTTTGGCTTGTTTATACAGTAATATTGGAAAGAGACCAGAGATGCAAACTTACACTGTTGTTGTTGTTTTGTTTTTTTACTCCAGATTGATTTAGTA